>NW_026692352.1:4607500-5807500 GCF_021218885.2 Marmota monax | reverse complement strand
AAAGCCGAGACCGGTTCACCTCCTCTCCTAGGCTCAGATGACCCCCATCAAGCCTGGGAGTGACTAATCAGTCACTGCAGGACCCTGGTCCTCCAACTGCCAAGCTGACCAGCCGCATCCCTGTAGGAAAGGCCCCAACTCCTCCTTCCTGTTTGCGGAGGGTCCGGTTCAGCACCCCAACTCCCAGCCCCACTGTCTGTCTCTGCCACTACCGGCTCCCGGAACTTCTAGGGGCGCTGCTCTTTTCCCAACCCCCGAGAGTGCACAGATCCCCGTCCCAGCCCTGCTCCGTGCTCCCTGCGCCCTGCCGGTCTGTATGGCTTCATCGCCTCCAGGCTGCGATTCCCCCTCACGATGCTCCAGCTGCCCCAAGTGCCTGGAACTTCATTTTAGGGGCTCTGGTTTGGACCCAACGCCTCCTAAAGGCCACCCGCCCCCTCTCCCTAAGCACCCCAAAATTGTTGAGCGCTCCCCCGGCCGCCCCTGCCCCTCACCTGGGCCGGGCCGGCTCTGGGACCGGGCGTCTCACCACCGGGCTGCTTTGGGTTGACTGTACTCTCCGCCCGCTGCCTCAGGCCCCAGATCTATATATGGCTGTCCCCACCCCCTCCAGCCCCCGTCCCGAGAAACTTCTGGAAAGTTGGAAAAGGCTTCCGCAGGGCGCCCCAGCTCCACCAAAAAAAAAAAAAAAAAAAAAGCCAAAGACCTCCCCCTAACCGCCTGCCTCCCGCCCTCTGTCTGCAGGCTGAGGCGCTGTCCAGGCCCCTGGGTCCTACTGTCCCCCTTCTCTAGTTGGGCTGTGAGGCATCAGTGAGTCCCCCCACGGTGACTAACTAGTCCTTCAGAGCACACCGGTGTCTTTTGATGCCGTGGAGACTTGGGGACCCTGGTGGTCTTGGAGATGGGGGACAGGGATTCGGGCCACTGAGCTGGAAGAGGCTTCAAGGTCCAGCTTCCCTGGACTGGAGCCCCGTCTCGTCTCCAGGCTCTCCAGGCAAGCCAACCCGCTCCTGATCTCACATTCTCTCTGGCACCCCTTTCCTTGCTCTGCTCGGAGTACATCCATTGCCCCTTTCCACTCTCACTTTTTCAAGGTGAAACTTAATTGGGTCCCCCAATCCCTGCTTCTCCTCAGTCAGGGCCCCTGTTCTTTGCACCAGGGAAGGTAGTCAGACTTTAGGAGTCAGTGCCCTTCAGTTCTGGGTTGATCCTAAAGTCTTCATCCTCAGCTGATCTTTATGTCAGTGGCCATTCTGAGATAGTGAGGGCTTGAACCAGACCAGGTACCTGCCCCTCACCCTGGAAAGTCCAGGTCTTGGAGTGATCAAGGCAAAGACTGCTGGGGAACATCAGGTGGTCCTGCTGGGCATGGAGAGGTACACAGAAGGAAAACCCCTGGCTGTCCACTAAGGACTGTACTATGTGACTTTCTGTCTTATCTCTGCCACCACCCCTTCCCTGAAATTCTAGGGGTGCTGCACTTTTTCCAGCTCTGACTCCCCATCCTTGTGCAACTCT
Source organism: Marmota monax (assembly GCF_021218885.2). Lineage (NCBI taxonomy): Eukaryota > Metazoa > Chordata > Mammalia > Rodentia > Sciuridae > Marmota > Marmota monax. The sequence goes on along the minus strand of NW_026692352.1, from coordinate 5,805,982 downwards.
CTGTGCTACCCCTCAGGTTTGCTCCATCACCATCTAACTAGCCCCAGTTCTCCATTCCACAGTCCTTGACTGAAATATGGTGCTAAACGGAGCGTTCAAGTACTCAGGAGGCTGAAACAGGAGGAAGGCAAGTTCAAGACCAGTCTGGCCAACTTAATGAGACTCTGTCTCAAAATTTAAGAAAAAAACAAAAAGGGCTGGGGTTGTAGCTCAGTGGTAAGACACTTGCCTGGAGACCCTGGGTTCCATCCCCAGTAATGAAAAAAAAAAAAAAAAAACTGTGCTAAGTCATTTCTTTTTCTTCTTTCCCCTCTTTCCCTTTTTCTATCTCCAGTTCATTGTCCCTGCACCCCTCCCTGTCTCAATGCCTTCCCACAGGCTCCAGGTCTCACTATCAACCCTTCCCACCCCACCCTCCCACAATTGATAGTACCTTGAGCTCTGAATTAACCTAGGGTATTCATTGTTCTGGCACTGGACAAAGTCCCTGACCTCGGGGATGTCCATTGTGAGGGGTATGTGCATGTTAGTAGAGAACTCAGTAAGACAAATTGTTTAGTAGACCCCGCCCCAACCCTCTTCACTAGATAACTAATGGGCACAGCATGGAGAGGAAGGGACAGAGTATAGAGACTGTCTTCACTCACTACTAGTCACTCGTTCATTCAGTCAGCAAAATGTTTGAGCACCTTCTTTCTTCCAGGTCCTTGTCAGATCCTGGAGAGCAAATGAATTCCAGTACCCAGTAGATGCATCCTCTGGGTCCCTGGCCTCAGTCATCTGCAAGGGGAGACTAGCTTCTCAGTCTGGATCAAGGTTAGGCTGCTGCTATTCAGTCTTCTGACTCCAGGGACTACGGGAAATCTTAGATCTCAAAAGCTTCAGACTCTGAATTAGGGTCAAGGGATCACCAATTACTTGAATCCTAAAGTGACCACCATACAACATGATCTTACTCTTGAAGCCACATAGAATCTTTGAGCCCAGCTAAGGGTTCAAAGGATCTTAAAATAAAAGTATTAAAAACTCTGAGCGGCAAAGCATGTCAAATGGCATAGACTCCTGTCTACAAGTACCAGGCAGAAGTCTTTTCTGCTATATCCTAAAATGTCAGGTACCTGGTACCTCTCTCTACAGGGAACCCTGTGGCCTTCAGAAACAGCCCAGTATTCTTTTGGAGGACAAGTCTAATCCTTTTGATTCACAAAAGCTTCCACCCTTGGGGTAGTGTCCATCTCTTTGGGGTAGCTATCCTAATTCTTGTGTGTGTCCTGCTTCAACTGTGTCTGCCTATAAGGAGAGATCCTTCGATATATGGACACTGCCTGGATCTCCCAGCAGACCCCATCCTCCACCCTCACCCCCACCTCGGCCCCAGGTGAGCTCATGACTTCGTCAGTAAGCTAAGGACTGAGACAGGGACAGAGAGGGCTCATCAAAGCTAGTGGAGGTTTGCCTTGGTCTCTAGCAGATTCCAATGTCAAAGTCTCATCAAGAGTTCCTTTCTATCAGGCATGGTGACACATACCTCTATAATCCCAGCAACTCAGGAGGTTGAGGCAGGAGGATTGTTTGAGGCTAGTGTGGGCAACTTAGCAAGATCCTGTCTCAAAATTTAAAAAGATTAGGGATGTAGCTCAGTAGTAGAGCACCCCTGGGTTCAATTCCCAGTACTGCCAAAAAAAAAAAAAAGACTTCTCTTCCTCTGTACACTTACATATCTCAGCTTTCTTAGGCCCTTCGACCCCACCAACATTGGAGGGGAAAGCTGAGAGTACTATGACTGTTCCATTTTGTAGAGGGGTAAACTGAGGCTTATGCTGTTAAATAAACCCAGATGTCTAAAAGGTGAAGAATAGAGGGGACTGAGGCTCTTCATTTATAGATAGGGAAGCTGAAGTGGGGGCCGGTGGGGGATCTGTATCTGAAGTCCCTCTGCCAGCCTCACCAGACCCATACTGAAGCGCAGACCAGGCCAGAAGCCTCCTCCACGGCTTATCGTGCTACATGATCTCAATGTTATCATCCTGGATTGTCAGTGAATGAATGTCCCTGGAGATTTTGGAAGAGCAGGGCCTCACCCTTCTCATCTTGAATCGGTAGGTCCCAGCTCAGGGCATGGCACAAAAGAAGCACTTGGGGCCTGGGGCTATAGCTTAGTGACAGAGAGCTTGCCTAGCATGCGTGAGGCACTGGGTTCTATCCTCAGCACCACATAAAAATAAACAAATAAAATAAAGGCATTCTGTCCATCTACAACTACAAAAAATAAAAAAATAAAAATAAAAAAAGAAGAAGAAGAAGAAGCACTTGGTACACACAGCCAGCCAGCACCAGTGAGTGATGCGCAGTGGCCGACCCAAGTCTACTGCCCGCCAAGCATGGCCTTTTGGAGGAAAGAAAGGCCACGGCTCCTTTAAATTTCCAGCATCAGCAAAAAAATGTCAAGAGCCTTTGCCACATTATTCTTAGCTCTGAGCCCAGCCCAGAGGCTGACTGTGGCCCTTCCCCCACATTCCAGGCTGTACTTTCTGGAAAAAGAACTCTTTGAAGGGGGGGCGGGTGTGGGGAGATTCTGAAATGCAGAGAAACTCTCAAGGATTTCTTTCGTGTCAGGATTCTTCCAAGTGCCTGCAAATCTTTTCTACTACCCTGCACACAGGAGCCCAGCTGGAAAGGTCCCCAGACAGCAGGGAGTAGAAGACCAGGGAGTCCAATTGCATTTACACTCTACAGAGAGGAAAACTGAGACCAAGAGTGGGGCAGGAATTTGCTCAAGGTCACATAGCAAATCTGAGATGGAGGGCCATGGAGTCTGCGCCCTGGGCCCTCTTTCCCCGCACACCCTCTCTAGCTGACCAGTGAGATAGGCAGGCTCCGGTTCTGCCAAGGACTACGCAAACAGCCATGGCCACATTCACTCAGCCCTCACCCCATGGACTCCTAGGACAGAAACTAGCGTGTCATGTAAGTGCCCAGTCCGTCCACGTGCTGCCCAGCATCCTCTGCCTCGGCTTCCGGAGTTGCTGGAGTTACAGGAGCATACCACTGCGCCTGGCTAATGTCTCAGTTTAACTAAAGGACGTTAGTTGAGAGAGGTTTAATCCCCTTTTCCTTTTTATGTGGCATAAAGCTGGGCCAGAAAGGCTTTGACAACCAGTTCTAGTGATCCTGTCCCTGGAGGAGGCAGGGCCACCCCCAGGCTGCTCCTCCGTGACAGCTGTCCAGAGCCAAGTGTGTTCTCCGGCCAAGGCATGAGTCAGGAAAACGCCGCTCTGCAATCTCTGATTCCCTCTCATGGAGCGTGGGGCCTTCTGTCCAAAAGGACTGTCCTGCATGCTGCCACGTAGGAGTGAGGGAGGCAGCAGGCCACTCTGGGGGTAAGGAGGCGGGCACAGATTCATCCCTCCTCCTGGAGCAGGCCCGCCTCCACCCCCACCCCTCGGCATTTTTCTGGTGCCTAGGGAAGCCACAGGAAATCCACTGCCTTCACGCATGATCTCCAGGGATACCAGCCCACTGATACGCTGTGCTTGTCCACGTGGCTGTGAGGAGCACACACATACATCTCCAGCAATCCAAATGCACCACATGTAGCCCCTGTGCCTGATAGTCATGTGTGTGAGGGCACAGGAGTCCTGCCTCTTCTCAGCCTCTGCCTCCCTGACCTCCTCTGGCCATTCACGGAAAGGGCCCAGGAAGCAAGCAAGGCCAGGATGGGACAGGCATCATTAAATACCACCCTGCCCTTTCTCTTTCCTTCTAGCTGTCCTCTCCCCCAGGGGCTTCTTCACATGATAATAATGATGCTCAGGTGGGCCACAGGGCTGTCACCTCTGTCTTGTATCTCTGATGCTCAAAAAAGGGACCTTGAGCTCTGACAACCTCCCAGCCCAGCTCTAATCTGCTCAGTCCAGAGAGCAGCACCCACTCAGGAGACCTGGAGTCCTGTCTCAGCTCTGCCACTTCTTGGCTATGTGCCCATGATCTAATCGTCCCCTCTGTAAACAGGACTGCTGCTCTCAAGGCTGATGAGAAGCACAGATGGAATAACACCTGGAATGACGTCAGACCTCCTCTCCACACATCTCTCTTCACCTCTTCCCCAATGGGTCGAACCCGCCACACAAGGAAGCTGCTGCAGCCCTCTCCTGCTCTGTCTTCTGAGTACTGTCCTGACAGGTCCACTCATTCCTGACCTCGCATATACATGGAAAGCTAATAGAGGGCCAGGAAAACAGTGAGGACTTCCCTGGGAGGTACAGGTAGAGATGGCAACCTGGCCAGCTGGAAGAACTCAGCCTGGGAGTCAGGAAGTCTGGGACAGGGTCTGTCTCCATCTCCACTCACACTGTGACCAGGAAAAGTATGTGCCTCTCTGCATCTCGGTCTTCTCATCTGAAACACGGGGATATAAGCAGGGTCTGGGTAGATCCAAGGGATCTGATTTTAAACAGGAAGAAGGTTTCACATACATTCCTGGTCAGAAGAGAAATCAGGACATAAAAGTCATATTTATGCAAGCTTTTAAAAACACCTTAGTGGTGTATTAAGAATTGTAATGCAAATAATAATAATAATGATAATAATAATAATAGAGCTCATGTATAATGGCATAATTTGGAGCGAACATATTTTATATACAGAGTTACAAAAAAATGGTGTTGTGAATGGATAGTTATTATTGTAATGCATTCCACTTTTGTCATGTATGTAAGAAATTTTTAAAAATAGTTAAAAAAATAAAATAGAAACATATAAAATAGAATAATTTCCTGCCACATTGTCTATAATAGCAAAAATTGGAAACAACTATTCATAAATATAAGTGGAAATACCTTGAAGCTGGGAAAAAAAAAAGTGAGGAAATCGGTGTGGGTGGGGGGGTAGTTTGTTTGTTTTTGGTTTTAAACAAAACAAAACCTTAAACCCCTAAGGTTGCTTTACCACTGAGCTACATCCCCAGCCCTTTTCTTAATTTTTTTTTTTTTTCAAGACTGGGTCTTGCTAAATTGCTGAGGGCTTTGCTAAGTTGCTGAGGCTGGCCTTGAACTTGTGATCGTCCTGCCTCAGCTTCCTGAGTTGCTGGGATTAAAGGTGTGCACCACTGTGCCAGGTGAGGAAATTCTTTATGTTCTGAAATGAGTTAATTTCAGCATGTGGAAGAATGTGTAAGCTCAGGTGGCTCTCGAGTCACTGAGAAACTGATAACACTGGTTGCAGGGCAGCAGGAGAACTGGAGGGAAGGCAGAGTAAGAGTCTTTTCTTTTCATCTGTTATAAATTTCTGGACTGTAGGAATGTATTCCCTATTTACCTATTTTTAAAATTTGAAATGATTTGTGTTCTTTGTAAAAAAAAATTCTTTAAAAATCTAGCTTAGGGAAATGATTCTTTAGTTTTGAGCACAGATTCATGTACAAGAATGTTCATCAGAGCCTTTTTTGAAGACAAGATCAGTAAGGGAGGGAATATTGGCAGACATCAGAAAGGGGGAGGAGCTATTGTAATCCTCAGGCAGAGAAAGAGGGCTGAGCTCAATGGATTGTTGCATTAAAAACAAAACAGCATTTTCTGCAAATTTTATGTGCAGAGCTACAGATGTCTGGAAGGGTGTTCACATTTCATAAATGTCAGTGCTGCTTATTGGGTGACTTCTATTTAATTAAAAAAAATTCCTGATGTTTAAAGGCCTGGGTTAGTTTTCTTTTTAAAATGCTTACTATAAATAATTAATAAAGTGTGTATCAGTGTGTATAGTAGTCATAGAGAAAGTCTAGAAAGAAATATTCAAATGGCTCAATAGTGTTTATCTCCAGAGATGAAAATACACATCAAATCTTTTCTGTGCTTCTCTGAAAAAAGAAAAAAATGGGGGCTGGGGATGTGGCTCAAGCGGTAGTGCACTCTCCTGGCATGCATGCGGCCCAGGTTGGATCCTCAGCACCACATACAAACAAAGATGTTGTGTCCACCGAAAACTAAAAAATAAATATTAAAAAATTCTCTCTCTCTCTTTAAAAAAAAAAAAGAAAAAGAAAAAATTTTTTTCCTAGTATTGGAGTTTGAACCCAGAGCCTCAGGTATGCTAGGCAAGTGCTATATCCCCAGGCTTTTTATTTTGATTTTGAGACAGAGCCTCACTAAGTTGCCCAGGCTGGCCTCCAACTTGCCATCCTTCTGCCTCAGCCTCTGGAGTAGCTAGTTTCTCTGAATTCCTTTAATAATCAGTTTTTAAATATTGGTAAAATGAATAGAAAAGGGACATCCAGTGGGAGGTCATCCTCCAACCTCTGGGCGCCATGCCTGAGTGAGGGCTGGGGAAACTGCAGTCTGTGCCAGGAGGTGTTGGAGCCTGTGGCTTGGACCAACTCACCACCACCCTGGGAAGACTGGAGCTGGAGCTGAGGGCCCTCTGGCCAGACCTGGGATTTCCCTCCCACCAGACCTGCTTAGTGGGGAGTGAGAGGGGGAGCTGGAGAGGAGAATGTCACAATAACCCAGAGCAAGATGCTGGAGCCCGGACCTGGAGAGACACCACTGGGCTGTGGAGGGCCTGGCTGTGGATTGAATAGGGAAGGTCTGGGCGGAGGAGGGAAGAAGGCCTGTCTGGCATCTGCCAACTGAGCAGGTGGCAATGGACCCTCTCCTGAAGACTCTGCGGAAGGCAGTGGGAGATGGGGAGCTCCCTTGTGCATAGATTGAAGACATCCAGGGGGCTGTAGTGTCCCATGTCTGGCACTAGGGACAGAAGGCCAGCCTGGAGATGACAATGTGGCAGGGACAGTAATGGATCAGAGCAAGTAGAGAAGGTAGGAAGGCAGCAGCTGGGGAGAGGCAGGGCCTTGGCAAAGGAATCGGCTCCTAGGAGGGGAAGGAAGGTGAAGCCAGCAGGGCTGCGGGAGTGGGTAGGGCCCAGGGGAAAGGCCATGGGGATGCGATGGAGCAGTGGCCCTCCTCTTCCCTTCCTCCCTTCCTGAGAGTGCTGAGGGGGACAGGCCTCAGCAGCGGGATCCCTGTGACTCGGTGGCGGGTGGGGTGGGCCAGTGCTGGGGTCTGCATACTCGGCCAGGCCTCATTGGCTGTGGAGACTGGAGCTGCGCAGAGACAGGCCGAGCTGATGCAACGTGGGCCTATCATTGCGGGGCCTGCTGAAGGGATGCAGCTGTGCTGGCCGCTGCCCAGCGGTTCCAGCAGGGGGTGGGGGCTGACTCTCAAGGCTGGCTGGCGCTCTGGGACTGCAGCCCAGCCAGACCCAAAGGCCGTCTGTTCTGGGTCTGTTCTGACTCAGGAGGGAAACACGCCTTTCATGGAAGCACCAAAAGAGCCCTCGACTCCGTGTGTGTGTGTGTGTGTGTGTGTGTGTGTGTGTTTGCGATGGGGGTGGAGCCCACAGCTGATGCTGTGCTGCAGATGTTCCTCACTGGCTCAGCCTTTCTCAGAACCAGCTGGAGAAACAGGAGGGGAGGAGAGGGCCCTGTCCCCCACAGAGCTGGCCGTGGCTGAGTCACCACAGGGTTTTACTCTGCTCACCTCTGACTCTGAGCGTAACTTTGGGAAAGTCCCTGTTCCTGCTGAGCCTCAGGTTCCTCATCTCTTTAGCTGGGATTGAGTATGTGGAGGAGTAGCGAGGGGAAGGGGATCCTCCCCGGAGTACACTTAACCAGGCTGAGTCCCCAGAGAAAACTTGGGAGAAAGGTTCCCATCACGTTGCTGAGAGGTAGGCGTTTGCACCTGAGGATACAGAGCCTCTAACAACCTGAGAATGACAGACCTGGATCCAGCCAGGTCTTTTTGCTTGGATTCCTGGATCACAGCCAGATGAGATTAGGAGGCTCATACTGGCATCAATGTTTCCAAGGACTCTGGGAGTTGCCCACAATTTGGGCACAGTCTACAAGTCGATTACTTTGTTAACCTTGCCCAGGCCCCAGGCAAGGGCCTCTAAGTATTTGGGCAATGAAGAGAGGGAGATGGACAAATGGTGGCCAGGTTTGAGGGAGTCCCAGTTGGGGGTCTAAAGGGCTGGATCAGAGCACAGGTGAGGCCCATGGGCAGCTTGCCCAAGCTCCCAGACATAGGGTTTCCGCCCTGGAAGATGGGCAGAGGTGGACTGAGAAATAGAAAGGATCAATTCCTGGTCCCAGGAACAAACCAGGGAGCCTGGCTATTGAGACTGAGGTGAGGGGACTCAGCTCAGGGCTGGGCTCAGAGGTTTGAGGAACTCAGTAAGGTTTGTGCAGTGAGTAGGTCCACAAGAGGCCTTGGGGTAGGCAGCACCATCATCTGAGGTCCACAGCACTGACCTGTCCCCACATCCTGGCCAGATGTCTGTCTTGCCACCTAGAGTGGAGCTGTTTCTGCCCTGGTTCCCATGGGTGGGGTGGGGACAAATAGGTCAGGTGCCCGCGGAGCTGGCTCTGCTTCCACTGGGTACTTTCAGAGATGGAGACTTGCTCAAGGGTTACCCACTAGGGTGTCACCCAGGGCCTGCTGCTTGTCCCAAAGGCCTCATGTGGACAGAATTCCATCACTAATAGGTAACTTATTATCACTCAAAACCAGATTATCCTGAGCCACAAAGCTGGGATAGGCCCGATGCTGGGGACATAGAAGCAAACAAACTCATTTTCTCTGGTCAGGGAAGGAAGCCAAGCAGAGCTGGAGCCCAGAAGTACCTGTCCCAGTGCAGGGCTGGGTGGGGGTCAGGGAAGACTTCCTACATGAGGTCACCTGAGGCTGGGAAGTTCACACTAAGCAGAGAAGACCTATGGGAGGAGGGCAAGGCACTTGCCCTTGGCACACACCTAACAGAGGCACCCCAAACCTCAGGAGTCACTATCAATATTTTCATGTAATTTTTTTTTTTTTTTTGGCTACCAGGGATTGAACCATGGGTGCCTAACTACTGAGCCACATCCCCAGCCCTTTTTTTGTATTTTATTTAGAGACAGGGTCTCACTGAGTTGTTGCGGGCCTTGCTATGTTGCAGAGGTTGGCTTTAAACTCGCCATCCTCCTGCCTCAGCCTCTCGAGCTGCTGGGATTACAGGCATGCGCCATCCCACCCGGCTTATGCAGTATTTTTTAAAATAAAAATCAACCCCAAATCCCATGATGAACAAAATATCAACATTTTAACCAAAGACAGGATCAGGGCAGACTTCATGATTGCACAACCTGCTTGGTCTTATTGGGCCTCCCACAGGGTTAAACGTGTTGCTGTTGCCATTTTGAAGTTTTTAATAAGTTTTAAAGGAAGGGCCCCTCAAAGTGTGTAGTGAGTCCTGGACAGGACCAGTAAAACAGGATTGTGTCAGCCATATCAGAACCTGAGGCAAAGGAAAACTAAACAGTATGTATTTAAAATTAGGTATTTTATTCATCATGGATTTGTTTGCATTAACTGTGACTTTTAAAAATTATTACATGAGGCCAGGCATGGTAGTGTAAGTCTGTGATCCTGGCAACTCAAGAAGCTAATGTTAAAAAAAAAAAAAAAAAGAAGCTAATGTAGGAAGATCACAAGTTTGAGGCCAGCCTGGGCACATAGCAAGGAGGCCCTAAGCAACTAGTGAGACCCTGTCTCAAAATTTTAAAAAATAAAACAAAGGACTGGAGATGTAGCTGAGTGGTAGAAAGTCTCTAGGTTCAATACCCAGTACCAAAATAAAATAAAAATTTTACATGAGCTAGGCATGGTGGCTCACACACGTAATCCCAGTGGCTCCAGAGGCTGAGACAGAAAGATCACAAGTTCAAGGTCAGCCTCAGCAACTTAGTGAGGCCCTAGGCAACTTAGTGAGACCCTGTCTCAAAAAATAAAAAGGACTGGGAATGTTGCTCAATGGTAAAACATCCCTGGGTTCAATCCCTGGTATCAAAAAAAAAAAATTATATGAAAATATTATTACCTTGATTATTGAGGTTTTTAAATTTACACTTGAGGTAAACACCTCTCTATCTCTTAATACCACCCCTGAAAGAGGGTGAGGAGAGGAAGTCCAGGCAGAGGGAACAACAGGGGCAAAGCTGAGAGCCCAAGCAACAAGGAGAACTGTCGCATGGGGTCCTGGGAAGAGCCTTTGGGCACACCAGGTCCCACTCCCACCGGAGAGACACCCGATGACCCTACCCCACAAATCGCTGTCCAGAGCCTCAGTGCCCCATCTACAAAATAAAAACAAAAGTTTCAACCTGTCTCCCAGATTGTTTTGACGGATACAAAGAAGACACTGGGTTTGCAGTGATCTGTAAACTGCGCAGTGTGTGCACAAGTTTTGTGTCAGGTGGGGTATCCTCCACCCCAGGCAGATGCATGGTCATCTCCCCTGCCTCCACCCCTCATGCAACTCTCCCTCCTTTCCAGCAGCTTCAAGACCCCTGCCCCCTCCCTCCACATCACCCCACAAAGCCTGGGGGGTCGACCCCATGCAGCCAAAGCTGTTCCGTGTGCACATGAGAGAATCCTTGGAAGTTCTTCATTTATTCCTTCTTTCTTCTATGCAGCAAATGTTTACTCAGAACACACTACAAACCAAGCGATCTGGACCCCAAGAGTGAACAGAGCCAGAGCTCCAGCCTCGCACGCTGGCCAGGAGAGAATCATAAAAACCAAGAAGAAACGGGGACAGGAGGAAGGAGGTGGACCACTTCACATCAGTGATCTGAGATCTCCAAAGTGAGAAGCTGCCTTCATTTCCTGTGGCTGCTGCAACAAATCACCGCAGAGCAGCTTCAAACAATCCTCCCACCTCAGCCTCCAGAGTGTGGGGCTACAGGCATGCTCCACCCTGACTGGTTCCCTGGGTGTGTTCTAGGAACAGCAAGAAGGCCAGCCTTCTAGAGGGGAATGTTCCGGTTACCTTGATTTTAATCAACTCATCTGTGAGGCCAACCCCACCTCTGCAGACAAATGTGGTGGGCTCCAGGACCCCTGAGCATCACAACTGTCCTACAGGGCATCCCCTTGGCAGACAAGGTCACCCCCTCCATTCCCCAGCTTCTAGCACCAGGTTCTTCATATCTTAGAAGAGCCCAGGGTGTTTGAAGAAGGGGCCTGGCTGGGCCCAGGCCAGACTGCTCTGGTAGAGGACTGGGACCAGCCTCTGGTACCTGAGTATAATCCTGCTCTATCCTCCCCACTGAAGGCCAGGATTGTGTGGCTGAGGGAGGATGAGGGCAGGAAAGCTGGACCTGGGGTGGTGGTAGAAGCCCTCAATGGTCATATTGTTAGCTCTGGGCTGTGGCGGGGAGGGCGCCAGGGTCTGCTGAATGAGGCAACTGTGCTTGCTAGGTGGGGTGCCCAGGTCAGGGGTGCTCTTGGGAGATGGCTTCCCCATGGTAGCCCCAGCTCTGCCCAGACCTTACCATGTGGCTTCCTTGGCATCTCTCAGAGACCACAGCTGTAACAGGCTGGCTCGTGGTGCCACTGGCTGTTGGGTGGCAGCCTTCCCTGACACAAGGTAAACTCCCCACATAAGCTGGGAGCTGTCCATCATCTTCATCATCACCAAGTCCCAGCGTCTGACACGACCAAAGGTCTGGCTCCGAGAAGGTGTTCCATGTGTGCCTGCAGTAAGTGGATGGAAGAATGAATGGATGAGAGATGGCTGTCACCTGGCCACCTCTTCACATGGCCATTGTACCCTTGTTGACTAGCCTCCTGTCCCCATCTTTCCTCCTCCACACTGTGGCCAGGGATCATTCCAACATACCATCTAGTTAAAAGCCTCCTCGGGCTCCCTTCAACCTTGGAATCCGCCCACACTTCCAGTTTGGTGTCAAGGCCCTTCTGGATCCTGGCAGCCTGGCCTGACTCTACCCATCAGTTCTCTCCTCTACCCAGCACTACTGCGGGGGCACCCCTGTGCCCAGGACTTACTTATTCCTATGCCCAGCCTGCCCTTCCTCTTCTTCCCCACATGGATGTCTCTTACCAGTGACGATCAGCTCCTCCAGGAAGCCTGCCCTGACCTCCTCCAGCCTCCTCCGGGTTCCCCCAGTCCCTGGGCTTTTCTCGTCTCAGCATCTGTTGTAATTGCCAGTTACATCTATCCCCTTTTCCAAGCCCTGAACCCCTCATGGTCAGGGACTGAGTTTGACTCCTGTCTTTTTCAACCCTATGGCCCTAAGCACAGTCACGGTAGAGAGCAATAGCAGAAGTGTCAACCTAGACCCAAGACAGTGGGTGGGTCCTGAGACCTGAGTTGTGGATGCTTCTGCCATCTGGTGGCCAATTTAGGTCATTATGCATTTCTGCTGCTTTCAGGGGCTTCCAAGGGTAATGAACTTTGTCAGCAGCAATAGTTGAATATAGTCCCAGGACTAGTGGCATCAGAATCACCTTAGGTATCATTCTTACAGAGGGACAGTAAGACACCGTGTCCTTGAATGATTCCTTCTGGTTCCCAAAAACCTAGCCAAGTGAAGGGAACAATGAGAGCAGGCCAGGGATGGAAGGTCCAGATACGTATTATCTTGAAGGACACTGGTTTTCTCTTGTGCACACTGGGAACCAGGGCAAATCAGTGTTATCTACAGAAAATTACTTTCTTGCATGTAGATCAGGACAGTGGCTCCTCTGGATGTTGGCCATACAAGCAAACCAAGCAAGTTAATGCTAATGTCACTGCTTCTGCAGCCTAAGATATAAAACCCCTCTCAAATGGGGACTGGTGTAGAAATGGGAGCACTGTGGAGAGGATATGTGTCATTCATCCAACCAGCTATCCCTGGGCAAAGCTCCATGAGGAACGGCAGCTCTGCTTGGGGAAGCATCATAAGGGTGGGAGGTGCTACCAGTTCAGCCTGTCGCCACTGAACCCTTCTTGGGGCAGTCACTGACCTCTATAAGCTTTCTCCAATAAAGCACATGTCTCATGAGGCCTTCCTCTTCTTCCCCACCTGGATGACTCTTACCTTCAGGTACTTTCTTTGGTCTCTCTGCATCTTCGTGTCCTGGCACAACTGGGCTGTGGATGTGAAAACTTAGAACTTGTTAGAAGTGAAAATTACTGGTCTCCACCCTAGACCTATGACTCAGAAACTCTGGGGGTGGAGCCCAGTCACCTGAGTTTTAAAAAGCCCTCCAGGTGATCTGGATACCTGCTAAAGTTTGAAAACCTTTCTCCTAGTACCCAGACCTGAGCCACTCCCAGGAGCACCCGGTAATGGAGGGGGCAGGCCTAGCACAGCAGGCATGCCAGAGAAAACAGCATTGCCAAAGTTGAATTTCAGATAAATAATGAAAAACAGTTATTGCAAATATTGTCTGAGACACAAAAATCTAAAAAAATTATTCCTCTTTTATCTGAAATTCAATTTTAACTCAGTGTCCATTTTCTTGTTCCTCTTTTTTTTGGGGGGAGAGGGCAGGTACCAGGGATTGAACTCAGGGGCACTCGACCGCTGAGCCACATCCCCAGCCCTGTTTTGTATTTTATTAGAGACAGGGTCTCACTGAGTTGCTTGGTGCCTCCTTAATTACTGAGGCTGGCTTTGAACTCACGATCCTCCTGCCTCCACCTCCTGAGCAGCTGGGATTATAAACGTGCATCACCACGCCCAGCCTCGGTGTCCATTTTATTCCTTTCTAAATCTGGCAACCCTACATAAAGATATGGCTCTTGGCTTAATGCTCTGCTGTCACCATCTTGAAAATCTTAATAATTTTTTCACAAGAAGACTACATTTTTACTTTGCACTGGATTCTGCAAAATGTAGCCAGTCCTACAAAAGTCCCTATTTATGTCTCACCTGGAACATTCAGGATCCAGAGCTCACTGGCAGGGGAGGAGAGTTGGACCTGCAGCAGCTGAGCTGTGCCTCCAGCTTTTCCAGACAACTCTCTTCTGCAGACCCCGCAGCTCCTCCCCATGTGGGTCAAAACGTATCCTTCTCCCCAGATTGCAGCCCTGCCCTGCCGACTGGCTGCCTCTGGTCTCACCACTTCTATTTCACCTTCCACACAATAAAGTGAAGTTCAACATCACCCTCCTGCTCAAAACTTTTCTCTGAATATCTCCTTATACAGCTCTTGTGACAACCAGTGGCTGGCCTCACAGAGCACAGAGCTAGATGCTTCTCTGATTATCTCTTATAGCCTATAAATAACCCTGCCTCTGACCAATGCCCCAGGGTGGGGCTACTGTGAACAGCACCTGTCTACAGCCTCCGATGGAGAGCTGAGTGTCAGCCCCAGTCAATGCCTAACTTGGGAAGAGCTGCTGCCCAAGATGGCAACAAAGGAGATCGGGCAGAGTGGCTGCAGAATGGTTTGCTGAGCGCCTATTATGTGCCTGGCACTATCTTGGGTGGGGGAACACAATGATGAAACAAGTAGATATCTAGCCTGCCTTCCACAGAACATCTCCACAGATTCTGCCAGGCTTTCATCTCAGGTGCCTCACTCTCAGTTCCTGTTATGGTTTGGATCTGGAATGTCTCCCCCAGAGGCTCACGTGTTCAAGGCTTGGTCCCCAATGCAGCGATGTTCAGAGGTGAGGCTTTGGGGAAGTGACTGGATCATGAGGGTTATGACCTCAGCAGTGGATTAATCCACTGATCGATGATGGGCTGCTGGGAGGAGGGGGAAACCAGGAGATGGAACCTAGTTGAAGGCAGTGGCTTACTTTGAGGCATTCCCTGGGGACTATATCTCGTCCCCAGCCCCACCCCCACCCTCTGCTTCCCAGCTGCCCTGAGCTGAGCAGCTCTCCTCCTCCGTGCCCTTCCACCATGATGCTCAGCCTCACCTCAGGTCCAGAGCTGTGAAGCCACACACCAGGGACTGATACCTCTGAAACTGTGAGACAAAATAAATCCTAAATCCTTTAAGTTGTTTTTGGTCACAATGACAAAAAGCGAATAGAGTTCCCTACTCAAACAGTCGAAGACAGTGACTCTTTTTAAAATTTCAGTGACTATGGGCTGGGGTTGTGGCTCAGTGGTAGAGCGCTTGCCTAGCAGTGCACTGGGTTTGATTCTCAGCACCACATTAAAAAATAATAATAATAAAAATATTTAAAAAACAATTTCAGTGACTATTTTTAAAATTTCAGAGGCAAGTAGGAAATCATTCTATTCTTTCTGGAAGATTTGATTCAAAATTACATGGGGAGGAAGGGATGGGGCACAGATAGAAGTTCAGCACAACCAGACCATGGCTGAGGCTGGCTGACAGCACAGAGTCCACTACACCGATCTCTCTAACTTCATGTATGATGGAAATCGGGGAGGACAGAGCCTCTCCCACCCGCCTCAGCTCTCACATGGGCTCTTGGGCTGGATCTAGGAACCCAATTAATACAAGAGCTGATTAACAAGAGAAAAGCATCAAAGTTATATTGACTGTACATGTACATGGAGACCTTCACACAACAGTGAAGTATTGAAGAAAGGCCAAAAGTATGATGCTTTTATGCTTTTTAGATGAAGAACAGTACATTTATTATGAAGGAAGGATAGGACAAGAGTGTCTGGAGTAGGGTTTTGGATTAGTGAACTTTCTATCACTATAACAAACACTTGAGATAATCAACTTATAAAGAGAAAAGGTTTCTTTTGGCTCATAGTTTTGTAAGCTCCAGTATATGATTTGTTGACCCCCCCTTTTTTGGAGGCTGTGGTAAGGCAGATCATCATGGCAGAGCATATGGCAGAGCAAAACCCATGACCTTGTGACCAGGAAACAAGAGAGGGAGGGGGCTGGTGGTCCCACAATCCCCTTCAAACAACCTATGGACCTCCCCAGGCCCCACCTCTTAAAGGTTTTACTATCTCCCAACAGAGCCACTCTGGGCCTGGGGACCAAGCCTTTAACATGTGGGCCTTTCGGGACATTCTGAATCCAAACTACAACAGGTAAATTCTAGAACTGTTAGGAAGAGATAGGGGCGGGTGGAAGCTGGTGGTGGGTAAGGGTTACTTCAAAGTTTGTGTTCTCAGGTTCGCTGCAGCCCGGGTACCAGCCTCTGGTGAGGAAGGCTATTTTCCATCCTTGTGTGGAAAGGACACTCCTCCAAGTAGAATCTGTGTGCCTTGTTGCATGTAGAAAAAGACAGGCACCATGGATTTTTCTGAAGTTCCAGCTCCTCAAATGATTTCAGCATGAAGATCGATAGACCAATTCAGCACATTTTGAGTGGGCACATCTTGAACTCCTTCAAAATCGTCCATTCATTGTTTTTAAAGAATCCACTTCAGAGTAATATCTCATCCAATGCAGGGGGCACCCCTCCTCTGGGGTGAGCTGGCCTCAGAAACTAGAAACCTTTGCTCTCCCTCTGTCTCTGCCTCCGGCTGCTACTCACGGCTTTCCCAGGGTGGGATGAGGAGCAGGAGAGAGGGCAGGAAAAGCCCTCCTTGCCTGACACTTGTAAACTGGCCTGGGGACACTGGGACATGGTGGATGTCCAAAGGCAACTAACTCACAGGTTCTCCTGGGGTTTCAGGGAACTTCCTGTTAGGGGACCTTCTCCTGGACAGAACCTTGCCACCTTCACTGGCAGCTTCTCCCCTTGGGCACGGGTGTCTGCAGTTCCCCCTGCCAGCTCCTGTCCCTAGGCCCTCCTGTGGTCCACTGAGGAATCAGGCACCCGATGTCCCATCTGCCCTGGCAGTGACAGCTACTCCCAGGGCGGCACTGGCTCTCTCACTCCACCACACACATGGTTGCTGGCCTCTGTGACATGTGAGGTCCCAGCCTGTTGCTGTGTCCCCCACAGTCAAGGCATAGTTATCAGGCCCTTGGAACAGCTCTCCCTCTCTCTCGTTTCTGTTACCAGGGATGGAACCCAGGGTCACTTAACCACTGAGCCACATCCCCAGCCCTTTTTAAAGTTTTTTGTTTTGAGACAGAGTCTGGCTAAGTTGCTGAGACTAGCTTTGAATTTGAGACCCTCCTGCCTCAGCCTCCCAAGTCACTGGGATCACAGGCATGTACCACTGTGCCAGGCTCTGAATGGCTCTCTTGACGCTTCCTCATTTGATGTATAGGAAGGAGAGAGGCTCAGAGCAGAACGATAATTCTCTCTAAACAAACACCAAAAACCTTTTAGCAGGAAGGGCGGGGCAGGGCAGGGCTGGTGGGGGCAGCTCTGCGGGCGCTCCATTGAGACTTGGCGGGCCCCAGCCTCTGAGCCCCTGCTGAGACTCCAGTCAGCGGGAGGGGCCCCAAGCTCTCTGTTGGGAGAGAGTCCTGGATTTGGAGAGTTGTACAAGAGCCCTCCCCTTGTTCCCTGGGTCGTCCCAGCAAGGTCTACACTCAACCTCCGCCCTCCCCCCCCCGGGTGGCAGCCCTCCCTCCTGGCACCCTGCCACGCTCACTCCTCCCCATTGGAACAGTTCACCTAGTTTTAAGGTTGTCTTGTGTCCCGTCTCCCTGTCGGACTGGGGGCCCCTTGAAAAGTCCCTTTGTGGCTGGGTTCCTGCTGTGCTGACTCACAGGAGGCGTGGAAACAAGAGCTACAGCCCGCCTCTGCCCAGGGTCCGCTGTAGGGCCTTCAGAGGCAGGCACTGTCACCCCTGTTTTAAGATGTGAAACGAAGGCTCAAAGGTGAACTCACCTGGCCAGGGTCACAGGCTGGAGGGTGGGAGAGGCGGACTGACTGGCACCTTTCTGAGCGCAGAGGCCCTCGTGCTGTGCAGAGACAGGCCTCCCCCGTGCTGGATGGAGGCTGGATGGAGGCCAGACTGCCTCAGACCCAGGAGACAGGGACTCTGTTTTTCATGGGGTCATAGGAATCTGAGAATGGGGATAAGGAAAGTCAAGGCGGGCACGGGGCTGCTGTCTTCTGAGGTGGAGACTAAGTGAAATCAGGGTAGAAATCGGCTTTTCCTGCTCCCTGGCATCAAGGAGCCTTGTTCCCTCAAGGCCTCAACCCTGCCCGGCCTCCAACAGAAGCCCCAAGACTCCCAGGGATGGGGGAGACACGTGCTTGGAAAATGGCAGGTTGTGGGTGCTCAGGGTCTGGGTGCCCCTAGGGGCAGAGAGAGGTCCTGGCTTAAATAACAGTGGCTTAAACAAGAGGGTTTCTCACTCAGTTAGAAGTATGGAAATGGTCCAGGGTGATCTGGGGCTCTGCTTCCTTAGTCCTTAGCATTCAGGCTCCTTCCAGCTCATGGCTCCTCCATTCCTAGGACATAGCTCTTGTCTTCAAAGAACAAGATGGTAGCTAGAGCCCCAGCCATTACAGCCGTCTTCCAGTCAGCAGATATAAGAAGGAAAAATAAGTGCATGCTCTTCTCTCCAAGAGCACTTCCCAGACTCACACACAGCATTTCTGCTTATATTCCATTCATCATAACTCTAGTCCCAGAGCCAGAGATGGCTGCAAGACAGTGTGAAATGCTGCTGCTACTGCTGCTTCTTCTCCTCTCCCCGCCCCCGCCTCCTCCCCCTCCTCCCCCTCCTCCTTCTCCTCCCCCTCCTCTTCCTCTTCCTCCTCTTTTTCTTCTTTTCCTTCTTTCTGGCACTGGGATTGAACCACGGGGCACTTGATCACTGAATTTCCACCCCAGTCTTTTTTATTTTTTATTTTGAGACAGGGTCTTGCTAAGTTGCTGAGACTGACCTCAAACTTGTGATCCTCCTGCCTCAGCCTCCCAAGTAGCTGCAATGGTAGGAGTATACCAGGTATTCAGCTAGCTGGTGGTCTTGCTTCCTGATTCACTGAAAAAGTCAAAGCCACTGGAAAAGAACTCCCACAGGTTCCAGCGTCACAGCTACTGACCCCTGCACCTATGCACCCTCCGGCTGCTTTTTCTCCCACCCCTGTGGATAAAGCCTCCGTGCCCATCCCTTATGCAGTGGATTCCACCCCGGCCTACCCAAGGTCATGACTCCCACAATTGCAATCCTTTGCTCCCCCCGATCCTCCTCATCTCAACCTTTCCCACCAGCATACACATCTCTCTATCTTATAAAATCTCTATTTTACTCTTCAACCTCTTTATTTCCTTTCCATTAATACTTAGAAGAATGGTCTATATCTCTCTCTGAAGCCTTTTTTCTTACCCTCCTCTAACCAACACTCCATCTCTGCCTTTCCACTGAAACCAAGGTCACTGAGGCTTCCCTGGTGCTAAATCCAGTGGTGGATTTTCTCCATCTTCCTCTCACCCGTCAGCTGCGGGCTGGCCCCTCCCTGGATGCCCCCTCCCTTGACGTGCAGGACACCACACAGCCACAGTGCTGCCCTCCTACCTATTGAAGCTCCTCTCAGTCTCTGTGGCTGGTTCTTCCTCCTTCCCTGACGTAGGGCCCCAGAACTCAATGTCTGGTCTCCTATTCTCTTACATCACCATGGCCTTGACAATCCCATCCATTTGCATTTCTCTCTGGGCCTTTTCAAGACCCTTGGATTGTACAACTGACAAATGCCCAACCTCCTTACTTGGATGTCTGAGGAACATCTGAGAATGGACATGTTCAAACCTGAATTCTGGTTTGCTCCCCCAAACCTATGCCTCCTGTCTTCTTTCTCTGATCAGAGGTGATGTCATCTTTCAGGCCAAAAATTTGAGGTCATCTGACTCCGCTCTTTCTCACCACCTACATGTAATCCATCAGAAAATTCTACCTCCAAAAGACATTCCAGATCTGACCACCTGCCACTGTCTGCAATCAGAGCCCCCTCCCCTCTCCTCAGATGGCTGCTCTCCATCTCCCAGCTTCTGCCCATCTCCCTTCCTCTAACTCCCAAGGCCAATGACAACACTCTTCTGAGAATTCTGCAGTGCCTTCTCGAGTCAGCTGGAGCAAGTCGAGTTTCTGCACCCCCTCCACCATCTGGGCTACACGACCTTGTAGATGCATCCTTTACCTCCCCATCCTCTCCATTCCAGCCATGGCCCCCTGGCTGACCCCACCAGGGACATGCCACATCAGCACCCTGGCACCTGTTGGTAGCTTCAGATTTTTACTCAGAAGTCGTCTTCCCTGGCCACTCTATCTAAATGGCAAAGGTCCTCACAGACGTCCCCTGTTCACCCATCTGTGCTGTTCTCTGTTCCCTACCATTAGCATGCATCCCATCTAATAAACCATTTGCTTTCTCTCATTTTCTACCTCCCTCCACTAAAAGGCCAATTACGTGAAGGCAGAGATTTTTGTGGCTGTATTCACTAAGTTAAAATAATCACCAAGTATAAATTCATTTAAAGAACAAAGGAAGGAAGGAAACCACAACTAAATGAACACAGCGTCCTCCCTGCGGGAAGCACTGGGTGCCCAGAGAGAGCAGTAGAGAAGGGAGGTGACGATGAACAGTGTGCCTATCATGATGCTGGAATGTGGACTGGGAGGAGCAGACACAAGCTGTCAATCACAGAACCCACAGGTGCCACGGTGAAGAGACAGAGGACAGCGTAGGGGCCCTGGAGGAAGCGGTGCCTGGGCCCCATCCAGAAGTCCCACTTGCCACTCTGCCACCTTTCTCCTAGTCCAGCTGGGCTCTGAATCAACAGTGGAGAGAAGAATCCAGCCCCGGGAGCCAGAACAGCCTAGGTTTACTTATTTGTTTACCAGTGGGCGACTTGGGTAAATTACTCCCTCTGGCCAGCCTTTAGTGTAAACTGTGTCAGCTGCTTAAGCCACCTGCCAAGCAGCAGAGCCCTGCCGCTCACCCTTTCCCTGGAGGAGAGTGCATGGGCAGCAGTGGCCTCCAGCTGCGACACCTCTGGACCCACACCCACTGCCCAGGCCGTGGCTCAGCACAGCGGGAGAAGCAGGCTCCCTCTGTTGTGGGCCTCTCCTCTCCAGGCAGTTCTTGCTGGGCCTCTCCAGGCTGGCTGAGGCCCTCCAGCTGTACTGCAGCCTGGGGCTCTCCCTACTTCATGCTTCCTTCCCTCTCTCCTGTCACCATGGCAGACCATTTCCCAGGGGGAGGGAAGCTTCCTGGAGGAGGGGACTCTGGAGCCATGTCTTCCAGGTTGACCTCCATGTACCAGGTCATGTATGTGCTGCCAAGGGCCCTAACAGAAGGGAGCTGCCCGAGAGTTTCAATCGAGGGAATGGTGTGACCAGATCTGTGGCTGGACAGGAGGACGGAGGAGGCAGGAGAGCAATGTGGGGGCTGAGGTGATGGGCCCTGTCTGGGGAGGTGACTATGGGAGCCACCAGGTCAGGGAGTAGAGAGAAAAGGTTCTCCAGGTTCAGGAGGAGGAAACTCAAAGCAAGGCAACTCCAGGAGCTGTGGAATTCCTCCCTCTGATTCCTCCCGTGACTGATGGGGCACGGGGACCAAAGTCAAGGATGGCCCCAAGGCGCTGGCCTGGGTGACAAGATGGCTATGGGGCCTGTCACAGAGACTAGAATCTGGAGCAGCTTGAGGGAGGAAGTAATGAGTTTAGTTTGGGACACAATAAGTTTAGGAGGCCTGTGGGTCATCCAGAGAAAGCTGGAAATGTGGGTCTGGGCCTTGGGAGAGAGGCCTGGCTAGAGAAAGGGAAAAGCCACGACAGTGGAGAGCACCCAGGTGGCCTGGTGGCCATTCACAACTTTGCATCTTTACAGTTGGGGAAGCCACAACCAAGAGTGGTGGGCCATGTCAATCTCAGTTCTTCTTTATCCACTGCCACGGTCCCCTGAGGGTAGAATGTACTTGTGTGACCCAGTGAGACAGGAATTGGTTTTGTGACTTTGGTTGTGCTGGCCAGTGGGATGCGGGCAGAAGAGAATGTGTGATGACTGATGAGCCCAGACCTTGAGAGGCACGTGTGTCTCTGCACACGCCCCTGGGGGGAGAAAAATGCTCCAGGGAGCCACTGATCTCAAAGGCATGTGGAATAGACCTGGCCCAACAAGTGGACCCAAGCAGAGCCTTCCCTGTCACTCCAGCTTCAGGCCTGTGACAAGAAAAAGAAATAGTGTTTACAAAGCAGGAGGTTCTCAGTTATCTGTCATACAGCATTATTAGCTGATCAGCATGCCGAGGTAGGAGATGTGAACACAAAAGGTCACAAGTTATGAATGTGTGAATTTTATTACTGCTTAGAAATACATATGAATTAACGTTGAATAAAACTATAATTCTACGATATTGAAAACATCATTATAATTGTACAAAAGACATGTTTGTGCCTTGATCATGCACCGATCAGTGTGTGGGCGCCAGGTGGATTGTCTGTCACGCACCTTTTCCTAGTTGTCACCACTGCCCCTTCCTCCACATGTTTGCAAGCACAATCCCCATGTCCTTCACTCTATGTCCTGGTGACGAGGGATGAGGACCAGGGCCTGCCCGGGTCAAAGATCTTCTTATAGGATTTTTGGAACTTCCAGGACAGAGATGAAACCTCAGTTTCTTTTTGAGTGGGGGGACCATGACAGCACCCATCTTGGGCCTGTTTGATATTTCAGTTTGGTTCTCACCCTGAGGCTCATTGCATCCTGCCCTTGGAGCTTGGGAGACTCCCCCACATCCCTCCATTCACTTCCCTTCCTGCTGAAAGTAGTTCAACCCAGGATTCTGTTAGAAATCAAAGAGCACTAACTAACTAACTAACTAACTGGAATCAGAAGAGAAGCCTGTAGGAAACAGCAGGTGGAATTTGGAGCTTATGAAATTTCCTTTGGTAAAAGTATGATTATGATGTGACAGGTCTGTCTCCCGAACTAAATTGAACACTCCTCAGAGGACAGGGTCTAGTCCATTCCAAATCTCGGTGCCAGCCCAGGTCAGGGAGGAATTGGGAGCTCAGCAAAGATCCCTTGAGTTGAGTTGCTATGGGAAGCCACCAGGTTAGTACTGCCATTGCCATGGCGATAGCTGGTTGGGTGTTTCTAATTTTTGCCTTAAACAGCACCCATGATTGCCTCTTAAGTGACATAAGAGGCAAGATGTTGTCCACTCAGCTCTCCTCTTCCTGTCCCCTGCCCAGCTGCTCCTGGAGATAAGGGATGCCCTTCTGTTCTTTGACAAAATGACACAGTGAAGAAGAACACCAGCCCTTTGCATAGAGATCTATTGTGCACCAACTGTGTGACTTTGGGCAAACTACTGACTATCTGCACCTCTGTTTCCTTATCTGTGAACAGGAACAGTAATGTTACCTAGAGTTAGTATGAGTATAGGAGTGAAATGCTTGTTGATAACAACAACAGCAACAACAACATAAAACTATTCAAAAATGGGCAGAGAACATGCATAGACATTTCTCCAAAGAAGATACACAGAAGGCCAAACAAGCACATGAAAAGATGTTCAACATCACTAATCATTAGAGAAATGCAAATTAAAACGCCATCTCCCCAGGCCTGTAATCCCAGCAGCTAGGGAGGCTGAGGCAGGGGGATTGCAAGTTCAAAGCCAGCCTCAGCAATTCAGTGAGACACTAAGCAACTCAGTGAGACCCTGTCTCTAAATAAAATACAAAATAGGGCTGGGGATGTGGCTCAGTAGTTGAGTACCCTGATTTAATTCCCAGTACTCAACAAAACAAAACAAAACAAAAACACATCTCTTCACATTCATTAGGGTGGATACTATCCAAAAAATAGAAACTATTTGTTGGGCAGGTGGTAGAGAAACTGGGTCTCTGTACTCTGCTGGTGGGAATGTAAAATGGTGCTACGGAAAGCAGTACATGGGTCCTCGAAAATTTTAAAAGTAGAATTGCCCATAAGATGCAGCAATTTCACTTGGGGCAAATACAGCTAAAGAATCAAAAGCTGAGTCTCTAAGGAATATTTGCACAGCCATGATCATGGCAGCACTATTCACAAGAGCCAAGAGGTGGAGAAAGCCCAGGTGTCCATTGAGATGAACGGACAATGAAAATGTGTTTATAGATACAATGGAATGCAATTCAGACCTAAAAAATGGAAATTCTGGCACATGCTACAACTTTGATGAACCTTGAGGACATCATGCTAAGTGAGATAGCCCATCCCAACATAGCAAATCCTGCATGATTCTTCTTACATGAGGTATCTAGAGTTAAAAAATATTCAGAGACAGGAATTAGAACAGTGGTTCCCAAGAACTTGTGGGAGGGAAGAATGAAGAGTTTTATTCAGTGGTTACAGAGTTTCAATTCTGAAAGATAAAGAAAGTTCTGGAAATGAATGGTGGCGCTGGTCGTGTCATGTGAATGTACTTAATATGAGTGCACTGAACTGGACACTTAAAAAGGGTTATGTCAATTTTGGCACAATTCATTTTTTTTAAAATGGCAAAATGCTTGCTCGGACACTACTGCAGAGACATCAGACTCTGCGGGTCAAAGCTTTTTTCCAAAATGGTACCAAGTTATCATTTTCCTTTCTCACTGGCTTTGACATTTTCCTGATGGTGTAAGAGCAAGGTGGGGAAAACTGCTAGGACCTCGACACAAATCAGAGCAGTGGCCCCAGGTATACCAGAAGTCACCTAGCTTCACTCCCCAACTCTGTGGGAAACTGCCAACAGCAGGGCATGTGGGAAAGCCTGACAAGGCCATCAAAATTATTCAACTCATGATACATTGCCCCTTGAATATGTGTCTTTTTTTTTCCTTTCCTTCCTTATATCCTTCTGTGGCATTGGGGATGGAACTGAGGGTCTCACTTGTGCGAGGCAAGTGCTTTACACGGAGCTACACTCCCGGTCCCACAGGTCTTTTTAATATTCTGTGTGACAACGTGAAGAATATCATAAAGCACCTCTGCCACAAAGGTGTATGATGACTGTCTTCAGGAAAAGCTTTGGCACAATTAGTTGAACTGTCAGGTAAACTGACCACTTTTCTTTTCACGGAACACCAATTTTACTGGAAAGAAATACTAACAGGTGAATTATTGTTACGCAGACTTGAGTATCTAGCAGACATTCTCTCAAAAATGAATACAGTACGTCTGTCATGTTTCTAGGCAAACTGATAGCATTTATTGCTAATGACAAAATTCAAGCTTTCAGGCTGGGGTTATGGCTCAGTGGTAGAGTGCTTGCCTTGCACGTGTGAGGCACTGGGTTCGATCCTCAGCACCACAGAAAAATAAATAAAACAAAAGTATTGTGTCCATCGACGACTTAAAAAATATTTTTTTAAAATTTTAAGCTTTCAAGTAAAAATTGCCACTGTGAGCCTGATAGGCTCCCAATACTTAAAAACTTCTCCAATGAGATCAGTGGTGATGTTAATAAATGTAATTTGTAAAGAAATGTTGTGTATTGAAATTTCTCAATATTTGGAAGATCTGCATAACTTAGAGAGCCATTTCCCCCCCCCAAAAAAGGCTGATGTATGAAGTTACCACAGCATACCTAGGTAAAAGATACATTTAAAGTGCCCCTCAAAGTGTGATTTTAATGTAACTGAGCATGCAAGGTTCATGGATGGGATTTTAGAGTAATTCCAACTAACCTTCAAGAAACTACCACTTGTCCAGTTTGGCTAGTATCAAGAAGAATGGACGTAACTATTTCAAAAGGCCATTAAAGTATCCCTTTTCCAACTACTAATCTGTGCAAGCCTGTATTCTTTTCATAAACTTCAAACAACAGTGCATCAGATTGAATGCAGAAGCAGCTGAGAATCCATCAGTCTTCTATTAAACTAAGCACTAAAGAAACTTGTACACATTAACAATATCACTGTTTTCATTAATTTTTTTGTTTTGTTTTGGAGAATTTATTTTTTAAAAAATACATTATATTAGTACTTACTAGTAACTTTTTGTTATTTTAATTATGTAAATATTTTTAAATGTATCCATTTTAATTTAAGTAATGTAAGTATCAATAGGTATAAACTGGTAAGCAGAAGTTCTTCTAAGTTCTCAATAATTTGGAGGTATGAAAGGGGGTACTGAAACCGAAGATTGGAGAGGAGTGTTCTAGCATTCTTTTTTTAAAGAAGATAACCTTTATTCTTTTTCTTTTTCTGTGGTGGTGAGGATCTAATCCAGTGCCTCACACATGCTAGGCAAGCACTCCACCACTGAGCCAGAAACCCAGCCGGCTGTAGCATTCTTAGTATTATTCTGCCCTAACCAGAATCAGGCAGCAGGGGGCAGCAGAGGCAGCCAAATGAAAGCACCCTTTGCCTTTCCACAGTAAAGCCCCCGAGCCCCTGTTGGGTGTGACCCATGCTCTGGGCTGGGAACACAGAAGTTAATCTCCCAGGACTTCATGGTCCTGAAATTGACAGTGAAGGGGACAAAGTAGACACCTCCTGCTGTGAGCATACAAAGGTGCTGGAAAAGGGTAGGCGTGGAGCTATGATTGCTCACATTTCCCCTGACTAGCTGCAGGGGAGGAAGCCCCCAGGATCTGGGGTCAGAAAGGAAATGAAGGTCCCCATCCTTTCAAGATTAGATTCTGATCAGGATACTATCAGAGAATGAGAAGAGGAGCCAAGTATCATCTTTTATTAGCTTGACACAGACCCTTTCCAAAGTGACCCAACCCTCCTACCAAGTAAGAAGGGGCCATGTGGATCTCCCTCATCTGCCCCTGCACCCCTTAATTCTCAGGCCTCCCAGAAGTGCTACCTCTCCTTGGGACTGTGTCAGTCTCCTGCCCTGGCCTCCCTCTGCACATAGCTTTCAGCTTTAAGTCCTTCAAACTCCACCCAAATCCTCCAACTCTGCCTCCACCTCTGCTGCCACTCAAGTGCCCAGTCATTTGTCAGCTGCCCTGGAAAGAGCTCTCCACCATCAACAAGTGCTCCTCTGCTCCAGCCTCCTTCTCCATCCACACCCATCTCCCAGTCACCCATGGTCTCAACTGCCCATTCCAGACATTTTGTCCTTGTCCTCCTGGCCCTTATTAACCTCTTGCCACACTGCCCTCTCCTCCCTGCCTCAAGGGGTCCTCCTCTGGTGCTCCCCCTTCCACATTGGTTTTCCTGCTTCATCCTTGGTGGGCCACGTTCCTTCCCTGGAGCTGCCACAATTTCCATCTTGATTTTATCATTGAGGAAGCAGAGGCACACAGAGGGAGGTAGCTGGGCCAGGAAGTGTCTGGTTCCCAACACACAGCATCACACTCCACAGTGCCCTCCAACCAGATTGCTCTCCAACCCCAAGCAAACATCTTTACCTCCCTGTGCCCTTCATTCCCCGGTCTGTTCCCACTTAACTTACCCTCTTAACTGGATCCATTAGCGTTTAAGTCAAGGCCTGAACTAAGACACTCATCAGGGTGTTAAGGATCAGGGCCTTTGACAATAAATTAGGCCTTAAAGTTTTCCCTGGATATGTCAGGTGGGTGTGGCCACAGCCCCTGCAGTTCCACAATACATGGATTGTGGCCAAAGGGCCCCTGGGAGCACCAGAAGGCATGGGAGATGGAGGGAAGGCAGGGGACCCTTGGGAGGCCCTTTAATGTGTGTGGGTGGAGAAGTGAGGCTGGACCCAAGCCAAGCCTCTTACTCCCCTCAGCTCCTCTTTGTTGCTTCCAGTGTCCTCAAAATGAAGTCCAAACCCAAGCCCCACACAAGACAGCCTCGCCTGCCCCTGATGAGGCATACACAGCTTATCCCATATCAACATGACCCAAGCATTTAACAAAAATGAACTTAAGCCTTATAAAGTTCTTATAAGGCAAGTACTTGTATAATCCTCACTATACAGATGAGGAAACTGAGGCACCGAGAGATGAGAGGGTCCAGTGTCAGGATTTGAACCCAGGACACATGGCTCTAGCGTATGTGCCCAAACTGCTCCATTGTGTAGCCTCAGTTCTCCTTCTGGTATTGTTTCTGTTCCCCAAATGCACCTCCCTCTACCAGTCACTCGACAGTGCCCTCGTTCATGTCTTTGTGTGATTGATGTCTCTTCTGCCGAGAAGGCTCATCCCTCATCTTGGCAAGTTCTGTTTATCCTTAGATCCCAAATTAAGTGTCACCTCCCCTGTGAAGCTGCTTTTGCTCTGCCCTGCCCCAGCTGAACTGGCAGCCACTGTGTTCACAAAGCACCTGGCACCAATGTCCATGCAGACAGCCATGCCCATACAGACAGCCCTGGATGGCCTCTTCATGAGATCAGCTTTGGACCCCTCCTCATGGAACACGTGTCACAGGTAGGCACAGTGCTAGGTGATAGCAGGGCGGAGCTGGGGGCTCCTGACTGTCCCACCTCTGGGTTCCTGATGTCTGGTATAAGACTTGGTCCAGCTCAGGAAACAGCAAGTAGGGCCTGAGATGTACAGCCCTTGTGCAGAGAGAAATCAAATCCCTGTCCTTTAAAAGCTCATCATCAAATGGGAAAACCGACCTTCAATGGCTCAGATGCAAGGGGATCGGAGTTCCAAGAGAGGGACAAGACCCTTCAGTGTCACAGGTTCCACAGGAGGATACCGTGCTACCCACTAGGAGAACAGGGAGGGCTTCTCAGAGGAGCAGATCGTGGGTGGGGCCTGGAGGGATGAAGAAAGTCCCACTGGCTGCACGAGGCACAAGCAGGCAGGGGAAAGTGGGGAAGGACTCCAGGCTGGCAGAGCCAGGACAGAGAAGTGAGAGGGCACCACGTCCTGTGAGGGCTGATGAGCTTACTCTAGCCTAATAATCCTGTCAAAGAGACAGCTACGGGGTGGGGGGGGCACATTACCACCTAGCGCTGGGCCTACCCCTCATGCATGCACCACGTGGTTGGGCTGGAAACAGATCTTGTGGAAAGACCTTTCTGAATTGCTTCAGTGGCCTATTAAGAAAAATAATGCAAAATTACTAGTAAATGCAGGCCTGAGAGAGAGAGCTGGGCTGTGTGAGGAGAGAAGGGCTGCTCTTCACAGAGGGCTTGACGCACAGGCTGCAGCCCGGCTGTGAGCTGCCTCTGGTGTGAGGCATGGAGAGGGCAGAGGTTCTTGGGAGCAGTGGGGCACAGGCAGAAAAGGCTACTGTTTCCTATTAGCCTCCAGGCTCATGGATCCTGAGCGCCTGCGCCCTCCTAGACAAGCCACCCTGATTCTGGAGCTGTTCTGCTGGGTGGGCCTCCCTGGCCACAGAAAGGCCAGATTCCACCAATTCCGAAGACTCCCTCTTCTCTGAAGGTTATCCAGAGGGAAAGTGTGGGCGTTTGAGACCCGTATACTGGTCACCTCTTGGTAACCCCTGGGCAGGCCTCAGGGGTCATAGAGGGTCCGCTCTGAAAAGCTCCTTTTCATTCTGGCTCTGTTCATCTGGCACGGCTGAGGCAACAGGGGCATCCAGACAGCTTTTCTCTGAGAATCTCATTCATTCACTTCCCAATGCTGAGATCTCTTGAGGGCTGTCAGACACCGGGCTGGGAGGCCGGTGGATGGGGTCACACTTCTACTGAGGTGCTCCTATCCCAGTGGCAGGAAATAGACATGAACATACATAATTACAGAACCTTCAAGCCAAGGGAGCCAGAACAAACGCAAACTACCTGGAGGAGTTCAGGAAGGCTTCTCAGAGGAGGTGACTCTGACGTGAGAGATGGAACATTCCATAATTATTTACTAAGCACCTGCTATGCACTGGACTCCATGCTAGTCTCTGAGGATGCCACAGCAAAGAGGACAGGTGACCATCTGGCCTCCAGTTTCTTCCCTTCAACCCAGCAGGGAAGCAGAAATTAAAAAGTCAGGGCCCCATACTAGGGAACCAGCAGGAGCAACCACATTGGAGGAAGTCCATGGAGATGTTCGTTGATGGAGCTGAGAGAAGTGAGTGTGCGGAGGGTGGAAGAGGTGAGGAGATGAGGCTGGAATGCCAGGCTAGGGATTCAAAGCTTGATCATACCAGCAACTTGAAGCTAGAGAAGGTTCTAAGCAAGAGCTGAAGGAAGAAGGTTTCTTAGCACCATTACCAACTTTGACACATAAGGCAAAATTGCCTCCTACCAGACCTCAGGCCCCAGTGACTAGTCTGAGCTTCCTGGGGCCAACCTCCCAGTCCCTGGGCCTGACAAAGGGCCCCTTACTCCACCTCTAGCCTGGACTTCAGCCTCCAGCCCACGCTCTTCCTTGTTCTTCCAACCAAGGTCTTGGCTGGTGTACTGTACAGAGGGGACTAGGCAGCCTCTGGCTAGGCCTTGGCAGACACCATCTCTTCTTCAGGCAGACCCTACAACATAAGCTTCTTGGGAGGTTAGAAGTATTTCCATGCTATCTGCTTTCCTATCAAACTCATCCTTCCCATATCAATGCCTGGTTTAAGATTTTCCCAGGGCTCCCCTCTGACAAACAGGGAATCCCAACACATGGATCTTGAAGGCTTGAACCTCAGCATCATCCTGCAGGGCTCAGGATCATAAGGAAAATCCCAGGAGTTTGTGGCTCTCAGAAGGAAGTCTGAACCCCCTTGTCTGTACCCCTCTGCCTCTCCACATTCCTCTCCCCATGGATTCTACTGCCCTCTCACTGGCAGCTCCAGCCATTCTTTACTTTTCTGGGCTCTTTAACAAAGTTCTCCTTCACCTGCCTAGAGCTATGTGGGTTCCTGACTAATCCCTTCTGGCCTCAGCCTGCCCATCCCTCCCTCAGGGAACCCTCTGCTAACCAGAATAGTCCAGGGGTCCCCAGAGGTGTTCTTT
Organism: Marmota monax; assembly: GCF_021218885.2. NCBI lineage: Eukaryota > Metazoa > Chordata > Mammalia > Rodentia > Sciuridae > Marmota > Marmota monax. The sequence goes on along the minus strand of NW_026692352.1, from coordinate 5,775,500 downwards.
CAGACTCCACACCTTTGCACAAGCTGTTTACCCTGGTGGGAATCCCTTCTCTCCATCCTCTAAAGCCTGCTCTCTCACTTGTATCCCTGCCAAGTCTCAGCATCTTAATTCTTTAAAAGAACCAGAGGTTCAGAAAGATAAAGTAATCTTTCAAAACCACACAGCTTTGCCCTGGAATGTGGTACTGACTGGTGGTTAGAATCCTGTGCCAGTTGTGGGATCTGGGGAGCATCACTTGGACTCCGTACTTGAGTCCTTAGCAGTGAAATGGGGTTCTTACTGGTTCTCACTTGGTGTGAAGCTTAAAAGAAGCTGTACTGTGCCACCTCCATTCCTCCACTTCCTGGGCCAATTAATGGCTTTCACATCGCCCGGTGCACATTCAACATTCATTCATACAGCAAACCCCTCCAACGCGTGCTCTGTGCCGGGCCCTGCGCAGGGCGTGGGGGAACTCAGAGGCATTAGACACAGCTCCTGCATCCAAGGCGCTGGAATGGGGAGGTGCGTGAGCAGACGACAGACACATCACGACTCGGGGAGTGTTGTCCTCACACACCTCTGCTTTTGACTTCATATTTTTAAAACTAACAACGACGTTCCTCCCGGCGATGAACGCTGGGAAAGGGGAAGTGTGGAAGAGAGATCCGCTCTTCATTTTCAAAAACTTATTTTTCACCGCTTCTTCAAATCTGAACATTCCACAGCACTTAACTCTTCTGTGCGCACTGAGCCCTAAAAGCTAGGGATGGGCAAGAGGAGGGCAGGGTCGCCTCACCCCCAGGTTCGTGGTGACCTGGTGGCCATCCTGGCCACCGGTATCCCACCTGGCCGCCATCCTGCCTCTCCTCTGCTTTACCTACCCACCGGTGTTCCTTCCCCATGACACCCCCGGCCTCCCACTGCAGACTTCATGCACCGGTCCCAGACAATTCAGACCACCTCGCCTCTCCTTCCATCCGGGCCCCCAGGTTACCCCCCTTTCCAGCTTGGCTCTTTAAGAACCCCCAACCCATCCATTGTCCTCTCTGCAGCCGCACCTCTCCATTGTCTGCCCCGCCTTCTCGGAGGTAGAGTCCACGTTCCGCAGAGCTCCGCCCTTTACCCCTTCTCTGATTGGCTCCGGCTCACGACGGTGCTGGGGCCCAAAGAGGAAAGCAGGCGCGCGCCCAGCCCCGGCCCGGGCTTGTGAAAGGCGGGGCCTCGGTTGGCTCCGCCCTATAAGGGCGGGGCCGCGCTCGCGGGTACTCGGGCGCTGGGCGGTGCTGCCTCAGCTGGGCTCGGCTCGGCTCGGCACGACTCGGGCTGCAGCTCCGGTGGGGGTGGGTGGCCAGGATGACAGCGGCAGTGGCAGCGGCAGTGGCTGCGGCGCGGGGCTAAGCGAGCGGCGAGCGAGCAGGAGAAGACGAGGAAGTGGAGCCGCTGCCAGGAGCTCAGGAGTCCGCCGTCGCGCTGAGGTCCGCCCCGTTTTGCAGAGAGAGCTGCGCCCGGACCTCGGAAGACTTCCCTGCGGGGCTCCGGCCGCCGCGTCTCCCAAGTGGCGCCTGCCCTGCCCTGCCCTGCCCGACCCAGCCCCGGGTTCCGCGCCCGGACTCTCCCAGCCCCAAGGTCCGAAACGGACTCACGGGACGCCCAAGTCTCGGCCCTGAACCGGAGCGCCGGGACGGGACAGCTCAGGCTCCACATTCGCGTCCATCGTTGCGGGGTCATTCCCAGTCTTTCTCTCAGTGTGTGTCGGAGCCCCCAGCCTTTCTCCCAGGGGTTAGCGCAAGGTGGCCCCAGCCTCCGACTGCAGTGCAAAGGAGTCCGGACGTCCCCACCCTCCGGCTCCGGAGAACCAAACCTTCAGCTGCTTCTGATAGCTGCCTCAGACTTGGAACCGTACGAGCTCTCGGGAAGCCTGGCCAGGGTGCAGCGCCCCGCGAGGGGTCCCAGGTCGGCAGGACAGTCGGACTGAACCACTGGGCTCGTTCTGCGAGTCGAAGCTGCCGCCTTCCTTCCGCTCCAAGCGCTTGCCCCGAGAGGAACACAGACCCCCCTCTGCCGTGGCTGCCGGCGAGAGCCTAGGCTGCAGGTGAGAGAGCCCCGGATGCGCGGCGGGAGCGGTCCAGACCCTTCGCGGCTGGGCTAGAGACTGAGGGCGTGGAGGGGGCACTGGCAGAGGCTGGAACTAGCTGGGAGAAGGAGCGAGAAGGGAGAAAACGAGCACTTATTTAGCTCCCATTGTGTGCAGGTTCGCGCCCCGCCCTTGCACAAATGGTCTCTTACTTAAGGCGCACTGCTACCTCGTGAGATAGAAAGTACTATGTATTGTTATGGGTGCTGACAGATGGAGAAACTGAGGCCAGACAGAGCTGAGGTTCCCTACTCTCATTAAGCTGGGGATGAAGGAGAGGGTAAAAAAAGAAGAGCAAAGAGGGGCTGGGATGTGGCTCCGTGGTAGAGTGCTTGCCTAGCATGCATGGGGCACTGGGTTCAATCCTCAGCACCACATAAAAATAAAATAAAAATATTGCGTTCACCTAAATTAAAAAAATAAAAAATAAAAAATAAAAGCAGAGCAAAGTCGGAGAAGAAAGGAAGTGAATAGCGGCCTGTGGGAGGTGGAGGGGCCCAGTGCAGGGCCACTGATCTTGAGGCTAAGAAGGTGGCTTCTCCTGGCCTCCAACTCCTTGGACATCTCACCTCCCAGAGTTGAAGGCAAAGGTGGGGGGCTTCCCAGTTTCAAAGCTTTCTGTGGGGCCTAGGGTAGAGAAACGGCTCCTTACCCCTACCTGCCAGATTCTGGGGTCTCCAAGACACGCTGAATTTCCTGGGATTCTGCTTATCTGATGGCAAACTCACTGTGGAGGTCCCCAAGTCAGTCCTGCAGAAACTGGAGGAGATGTGGCCCCTCAGCACTCACCCAGCTCATGTCCTTCACCCTACTAATGGGGACTGCTGAGGAGGTGCTTAGGATCATTCCCCAGATCATAAAGTCAGAGTGGTTGACCCAGAAGTTCCACTTGAGAAAGCTTTCCCAAGCGTCCCTCAAAGTGTCCACTCCCCTCCTCAGTTTGCAACTTCTGGAGGCGTGGCTGGGGTTTTCTCCACTCCTGATTTGAGGTCAGTGTGACCATGTTTGAGGCTGCTGTGAGAGTCTCTGTGGTGGTGCAGGGGCCTGAGACATGCCGGAAACCCCACAGCCTTTGGCCCAGATGGAAAACCTGACCTCATTCTCCTTTGGGCAGGGGAACTCGTAGGACACCTCTGACCCAGGAAGAGAGGGCTTGTTTAAGATCTTAAGGATGAAGCTACCAGGGCTGTGGGCATAGTCCCAGGTGTCTTGAGTCCCAGGCAGGGGCTCCTGCTGTCCTTGGGGGCCAGGTGGATACAGGACAGAAGCCCTTGGCATGGACTCTTGGGCTCTTGTTCTAGGTGAGGAAGAAGAGGGCATATGGCCTTGGTCTGGACCCGTAGCCTTGGCTGGGACTACTTAACCCCTGTTGTACCCAGCTCCCTGGAGTCAAGGGAGAAACCACCTTGGAAAGCCCCCGGGAGGTGGAACAGGTTAGTGAAGACTAGAAGCTCGTCTCTGGGGTTAGAGGGACTAGGGGAACCCAAAAGGTGACTAAGGGGCTTGGGATTCCCCCTACTCCCTCCTCTGTCTGAGGATTCAAGTCCTCATAATAATCCCTGCATCTAAACAAAGCTCTTCTTTGATGGAATAATTTCACACCTGTGATCTCATTTCATGGGGTGGTGGAGAAAGCCTGGAATCTGGAGTGAGGCACAGCAGGGTTGGGGCATCTTCTGGTGCCTCACCTCTAAAGTGGGGTCAAGCAGGCTGTGTGTTACCTGTGATAAGGCAATCACATCAGAAAACTGTCGATAAGGAGTTTGTTGTGTTTGCCAAGAAGGGGCTTGTTATTAATGGCTACCTTGTGTGGAAACTGAGGCTCAAAGAGGTAAAACCACTAACCTAGGGCCTTTGAGTTTGTTTCAGGAGTTATTTGAGCACCAGCTATCTATCCAGTGATCTGGAAGTTACCCAGGTGGGCTAAATGGCAGCCTAAACTGGTGAGAGCAGACAGTGGTAAGTCAGACCAGGCAGGTGAACTACTGTGTCTCACACTCACTGGGCAAATCTCTTCATGCCCTGAGCCCCAGCTGCTTCTCTGTAAAAGTAGAACATCTCCTTACCAGGTCATTGTGAGGACTGAATGAGATACCAATATTCAATGCCTGACCAAATATCTATTTCCTTCCCTATGAAGAAAAGGAAGCTTGAATTTTGACCAGGAAGTCTGGGATAATTCTCAGACTTGCAATAGATTACAACTCAGGCTATTGTTGAAGCCGCAGAGTCCTGAATTTGCTCAGCTCGGGCTTCCTATATAGGTTAGATTGCCCTCGGCCATCTTCCATAGTCTCATAGCTTCTGGAATCTGCTTGGGGATACTGGCAAGGGGCTCTGGGCTCTGATGATACCTTCCCATGGGGAACGGGGAGCTGGTGTCCATTCCTTGGCCCATTGTCTGGCCTCCCTAGGCACAAAGTGCAGTGAATAATTTATAGCTCCCACCCCTGGGAGGCAGGCTCAGGGAAATAGCTTTGTGTTCAGCTGAGCTTCTGAACCCCACCAGAAGAGGCAAGAGGCTCCTATTTATGCTGTTAGTCTTGGATATGACTGTATTAGAGTGGGGGATGGAATAGATAGAACAGCAGAGTGACCTATTATCAATCCGATTCTCCTGTTGGAGGGCCAGATGGATCCACAGGCAATAGTGAGAGCCAAGCTAGCAGATCTAGGATCCAACTGTGGGCCTCTTATTCCAAAGAGATATGGGGGGGGGCATTAAGGGTGAGAGTACGGGGGAGAGGTTGACAAGGGAGAGGGGAGGTCCTAGGGACTAGAGTAATGGGCAGGCTTCTTTGAGGTCATAGATGGTTGGGCTGGAGCTAGAGGTAACTTACTGCATCAATTGGGGGTCCCATCATCAAGGTTGAATCCTGACTCTGCCACCTACTCACTGTCAGATTGTGGGCAAGACACCTGGCCCTGCCAGGCTGTTTCCCTCTCTTGAAATGGAGGGTTGTTATAGGTGACCATGGGGTCACCTGCATAGAACCCAGGGCATGAAATATACTCAATAAACTGATGCTTCACTGTCCATGTGGACCACGGGGCAGGCCTGTAATAAAAGAGATGGGATGGGATGGCAGGCAGAGAGGTGGGGAGAACCCGGGGTAGTGATGCTGGGTTTGTGGGGATAGCGAAGGGCAAAGCAAGGGGCGAATGATCAGCTGGGAGGGGCCCTGGAGTGTTAGAACCCCTCTGGGCTCCCTGTGCTTCCTTTGTAAGGTGAAGACCAGGCTTCCAGTTGTGGCATTCAAGTCCTTGCCCATGGGAACCACTGCATGGACCTGGGCCTCATTGCTCACCAGTGTCTCCTGCATTCACCACCTGTGCCCCCATTGCTGCCTCTTTGCTTGTGGGGTGCCTCCCATCAGAACCACCAGCTCTGCCTCTTCTTCACTTATGTCCCCATCTGTCCAGGTCCAACTTGGGTCATAAATTCCCCTAGAAACATTCCTAGATTGTCCAACCCTGTGGGTACACCCCTCTGAATTTTAGCACTTCACAGAAATACATAATACCTACCATCCATGGCATTTGACAGTTTATAAAATGGATCAGCACATTTAATAATACTATGGTGATGATATTAACAATAGCTAATATTGAATAATTATTATAAACCAGACAATGTGCTAAGACTTTATGGACACTCTCATTCACACTAATGCTGGAGGTAGCTACTGTTGTGCCCCAGAATCTGAGCCTCAGAGAGGTACATTTTCTTACCCAAGGTCACACAGCTTGACAGGAAGTAGGGAGTCAGGGCTGCAACTGTTTGAATTAGAAATCCGTGCTTCTGTCACTGAACAGCCAGCTTTTAGATGTCCTGTCTCCTCAACTCCATTCAGTACCTCGAAAGCATTCTTTGCATGTGAAGAACCCGAGCCTTCTTCCAAGGCTAAGGAAGGGCAGTGTGAGACTGAGCGTGGGGCCCAGGAAGGAACCTTTGGCCTGGGCTCTGCAGCAGCTGGCTGTGTGACCTGCGGTGACTCAGCCCCTCCGTGCGGTTCTCTTTGCCCACATGTATGGTGAACTGGCGGTATCCAAGGGCCTTACCTCTCTAGATTTCTGCAGTGTCCTCTGTGATCCTGGCAGAAGGAGGAGGAGACCACAGCACAGGGTAGAGGATGTGGTGTGACAAGCAGCTGTGATTTTTGGCCTGGCTGCTGTCTGGGCCAGAAGGAACTGTGGTCACCCAAAAGAGGGTGGTGTCCTAGGCTGCAGGCAGCATGGTCATTAGCTGTGATTGGGAGCTGGCTGGGCCAGGCCAGGTTGGCAGGACTGGGGGCAGGCTGGCCTGGCTGCAGTGGGGTCATTGGCAGGGCAGCTGGCTTCTCCTCCCTCTGCCGCCTCCAGGGCAGAGCGAGCATACCCTGGGCACCAGAGCTTTGTGGGCCACAGCTGCCCTTTCTCCTGTTGTGGTGGCCAGCAAGAGCAGCGAGATCCTCCAGGCCTGAGGCTGCCTCCTCCGAGAAGGCCCCAGAACTCCTTTCTAGCTGGTGGACGCCACCCCTCTGCTCACTGCCTGTGGTCTGCATGGATTTGCCATCCTTGCCAGCCACCTCGTCCCCCAAGTGCCTGGCAGTGTGCCTGGCACAGTTGGCCACCCCCAGGTCAGGGAGGCCATGCAAGCTGCCCTGGGACCAGTTGTTTAACTTTGCACCTGTTTTCTTACCTGTAAAATGGAGTTGATAATAACAGTGTTGAGGTTTAATGAGGTGAAGGGAGAGGGGGTACTCATTGAGGCCTGGTACCTAGGCAGGCATTTGATCAGTGTTCCCTTTGCCCATCCCATTGGTGGCCTTGTGAACAAGTGACTCAGTGAGAAACTGACTAAAGAGTCCAGTGAGAGCAGTCAGGAGAGAGGGTGTGGCAGGTGGCAGGGAGGACTTCCCTTCAGAGGGCTACTGAGGGTCAGTTGGGACTTGCAGAGATGCTGTTCCCAGTGACTTCCCAGTGAGCAGTGCAGGAGCAGGCAGCTTTCAGCCTGGGAGGGACCCCAAGCCTGGTCAAGGGCAGGGAGCAAAACAGGATGTCCAGTGACCTGGGTTTTCTTCTTAGGCCTTAGAAACAGAAATGACCCAGTTGGAAGGAGCAGCCAGGGATCTAGCCAGCTAGCAGTGCTGAGCAGAGTGAGTCCTTCCCTACTGGGAGGCAGCCTTCTTTTGACCATCCCCCCTACACACACATCCAACCCCAGTGTGACATGGTTGGAGAGTCTGTAGACAGGCAAACACAAAGACACAACACTTCCAAACTGTGGAGAGTGCTGAGCTCCTGAGGCAGGGGCCGGCCCACGGGTAATATCCTTGATGGTAAAGGGTAGGGCTCAGTTGACTTGGGCAAGTGATTAAACCTCTCTAGGCCTTAGTTACCACATCTGAAAAATGGGGCTTAATCTCAGAATCTACTTCACAGGGTTGTTGTGAAGTAGGTTAAATGGACTGTGCACGTAAAGCACAAAAAAGAGCCCAGCACATAATAAACACTCAGGGCAGGCTGGCCCTTATTATCTGTCCCCAGCACCTAGCGAGGAGCTGAGAGAACAGGTGCTCAGGAAGGCATTGGAATGAATCCCAGACCAAGGGCAGCTACTCTGTGGAATGAATGAATGAACAGCCCAGTAGGAAAGGAGGACAGAAGCAATGACAACACAGAATGTGACAAGGCAGGCCAAGATCTGGGTTGCCCAGAGCTGTGTGGGAGGGAGCCAGGATGGGCTTCACAGAGGTGGTGCTCGCTCCCAAAGCCCTGTGACGTCTATACCCTGAGCAGTATCCAAGGGGACCGCGGTTCCTCTCCAAGGGCAAGCGGGTGGCTGGGGCCAACCCCAGGAAGCTGGGCTGCATAGGCTCTCTGTCCCCACCACCCACGCTGCCACCCTGCCCCTGACATTCAGCTCTGAGGGCGTGGGGAAGGCCAAAAGGCACCTGCGGAAGAAGCGTGGGCCGCGGGCCTGAGACACCAAGCTCTTCCCGGGCTGGGAACCAAACTGTCCACAGAAAAGAAGCCACACGCCCGCGCTGAGTTCTTTTATCTGCATCTTGCTCCCAAGGCACACCAGCAAGCTAAGGGGTCTCCCGACATCCATCCTGCAGCTGTTTAGCTTTTAAACAAGTGGACTCTTAGAAAACAACCCCAGGAGAATTCATCTCACCCTCCCACCCAGGAGGCTCAAAGAGAAAGTTCTGTCCCACTGACAAGGGATCCAGGACCCCCCAAGTATCTTAAAAGAGCGTCCCCCAGAGGCCAGCCCTAAGGTCAGAGCTCCCCACCCTGCCTTTGTTGTGGCTGAGGGTGGACCTGGAGGACACCCTTGTATTTTGCCTGAATCCTGGCTCTCTGTAAAATGGGGTCAGGAAAATAAGTCCCTTCTTACCTAAAAAAGGTGTAAGGTGGGGGGTGTCTTCTTCAAGCCTCAGTGTCCTCCTCTGAAAAATGGGAATAACAGTAATCTCTGTCTGAAATGAGGCCACACATGGGAAACGCAGTGTCTGACACCTCAAGGGTGTGCGGAGCAAGGCCACAGGAGCAGGAGCAGGAGAGCCAGGCCGGGGGCAGAGCCAGGCTGGACGCAGACCCCGGGCTCCCACCCCAGCCACCTTAGCTGGGTTTCCGAGATTAGGGCTGGCTGGGGAAAGGGATCGGTCCCTTGCCTTGGTGACTTCCCACTGTCCCCCTTCTCTCTAAGGGATCAGACAAGGCAGCAACATTTTGTTTTGCTTGGTTTTGTTTTAATGGTCAAAGTGTCAGATTCTGTAACAATGAGGCCTTGTATGAATCTGCTTGTTTTTCCAACCCGGATACCCGACTGCACTGCCTGCTTCAGGCCTTGTTCCACCTGGGGAACTAAAGAATGTCAGAGGGCTTTTTTGTTCCTCCTAGGGGAGGGCGTCTGGGGACACTGGAGGCTACTGCACAAGCCCTCCTGGTGGTGGACCCCACTGAAGTTGGTCTCCTCTGTCCTGAGCCGCTTGCACATAGTAGCTTAGTGTATTGCCAACTTGGGGGACTTCAGAGGCCAAAGAGCTCATGTTTGAATCCTGGCTTTGTCACTTACTGGCAGGATGACCCTGGGCGCGTCATTTTGTCTGTTCTGTAAAGTGCATAATTTATACCTACAATCTGAGCCATTCAGGAGGCTGAGGCAGGAGAATGGCAAATTCTAGGCCAGCCTGGGCGATTTTGCAAGACCTTGTCTCAAAGTAAACAATAAAAAGGACTGGGGTTGTGACTCCATGGTGGAGTGCCCTGGGTTCAATCCCTGGTCCTATTAAACATACGACCTTGTGTGAGAAGCGAATGAGGTTCTCGGAGTGTAAAGCACAGTGCCTGCTGTATCCTCAGTCTCAAAACACGCAGGGAGTATGCTCTGGGGGGTCCTCCTTCTCTGGCCAGTTCCTGCTCCTCATTCTCGGGTTCTCAGGGACGCCCAGGCTGAGGCAGGGCAGGCTGCACAGGTGAGCCCCAGCGTCCCCTCCAGCTGTTCTTTTGTAATTTGTTCTGTGAGGGGAGCCCCTTCTAGATGAGGCCCTGAAGGCCACTGGGGGGGAAAACTGCAAAAGCAATCATTGGTGGCAGGGCTTGGTCTCCTCTGGTCCAGCAAGAGAGGTGTGGGGCCCAGAAAGGAGAGTGCAGCCCCAAGGGCTCACAGCAGCTGGGACCATCACTGTCACCGCCAGGGTTTGAAGGAGCAAGGGAAGAAGTGGTCAGCTATAGGAACAGGGGCTGGGACTTTCTGTAGAGCAACCTACTCAACCCTGAGGACCCGACAGGGCACTGGACCTCCACTTCCTTTTCCCTCCCTGTAGTCCCCTTGCTTCCTGTGGCCTGAGCCTCCCCAAGCCAGCAGCACAGAGCCCAGTGCGGCCCTCAGAGGTCGGGCAGGGTGGGGCGAGGCCTGGAGAGGCGTGCTGAAGCCACTCCTCACCCTGTCAGTGCAAGCCACAGAGCCCACGGATGCTGCCACCTGAAGACCATGGGGTCTCAGCCCCCGCCCAGAAGAATCTCAGCCTTCCAACTGCCACAGCCCTCTCAGCGAGAGGAGTTTGGGAGGGGCACCCATCTCTCTCTCACTGCCTCCTCCCCCAAATCAGGCTGCAGGTGGCTTCTGGGGTGGTCCCGGCAGGGACAGTCGTATCTCTGGAGTGGGCAAAGGCCATGGGCTGGCTAATGGCAGGTGTGCTCAGGTGCACAGAGCCCTCGGCAACCCGTCCAGGCCAGAGCCTGCGTAGAACTAGGCAGCTGGCCCTGCTTACAGCACCCCTGGGCCAGTGTCGGCCTCTGGTTCCCAGAGTGGGTCATTCCATCTGAGCTCAAGGGACCCCTGGGAGCCTGTGAAGGCCACCAGATGCAATGTGGGGCTGGCAGGCCTGGGGCAATCTGCAGGGCCCTGGAATGGGCAATCTGCTGTCGGGTGTGGGGCTCACAGGGGCTCCTGCCAAGCAGGTAGTAGGCAGCATCCTGGCGCAAAACTGAGCCTGGACTCAGAGGAGGCACAGCTGGGGGAAGGACAGGAGATGTGCTTGGGCACTTTGCATGGAAAGCACCGGGAGGCCCTTGGGATAGTGTCCATGGGGCACAGCCAGGCGGCCTAAAACACACAGCCTCTGCAGCCAGCTCCTGCGAGCTCCTGGTTTTCCCACAGCTCACCCCTGGGCATTGTCTGAGTCCCCAGAGAGGCCTGAGGAGGAAGGTGTGTGGCCCTTGGAGTCACAGTCCTGGCTTTGAATCCCAGCTCTGCCTCTTTTGAGCAGAGCTCAGAAGACACTGGGCGAGTCATGCAGCCTAGCTGAGTCTCAGATGCTTACCTGTGAGATGGCGGGAGCAACACTCTCCTGCCAGGCTGAAGACAGCGTCTTATATTTTAGAGGAAGTGCTACACCCACACGCATCCTGCTCCCCTTCTCTGTCTGCTGTCCATTCTTTTTTTTTTTTTTTTTGAAGAATCAATTGAGATTTTTTTTTTTTTTTTATTGGTTGTTCAAAACATTACATGCTGTCCATTCTTAATGCTTCTCTAGGAAGTTCTTTCTTGCATCTAACCGAAGTCCATTATGGTGTAACTGAAACCCTTTTCTTCTTATTTCAGACTCTGCAGAGGCAGACTGAGCCTATCCTTCATCCAAATATACCTTGTCAGTATCTGTAGTGAATGAGACAGAAAAAGGAGCAACCAGGTGTTGGTTTTCACCTGGGAGCTTAGGGTCCTAGCTGTCAATGACCACAGCATCCTGACCAGGGCAGACCGTGCACGGGTGCGGCATCCTAACTGTTCACTCAGTTCTTCCTCTCTTTGCTTGACCCATGCTCTTGAAAGGGTGGCTCTGGGGCAGTGGAGACAGCCTGAGCTGGACCTAGAAGGCCTGCATCCTGGTACCTTCTGCCTTGCTTTGTGGCCTGAGGCTAGTTAGCAACCTCTCTGGGCCACCATGGGCATAGGGGATGTCTGGGCTCTGGGCTCCCCCTTTCCTACCTCTCCTCTGCTCAGACTCCAGCCACCCTGGGAAGACAGAAGATGAGGGTCCTGCTGGTGGCCGCTAGTAGGTTCTGTGTCTACCTCTCTGACCTGGGGCTCCTGAGGGCCAGTCCCCAAGGGCAGGTCACAAGTTCACAATTACAGTGGGGATTCTTTTGTGGGGAGGTAGCACTTCCCTTCTCAGACCAGGCCTTTGGAGAGCCTGATTTCCTCTGATTACTTACCTAGCTAAGTCAGCTGTTGAAGGTTAGGTTCGTTTGAGTCTCTCCTTGGTGTAGACCTGTTCCATGTGTGATCTGCTTTAATCCCTCATTTAGCAGGTGGCAAATCAGAGACTCAGAGAGGTGAGATGATTGGCCTGAGGTCTCACAGCCTGTCAGTGGTGGGTGGTGAGGGATCTTGGAGTGATTTCATGGCACCTGGGCCAGGAGGTGCCCTTTAAGCCCCTGGTAGTGTGGAGCACAGGAGAGACAGGTGATGGTGAGACGAGTGGTCTTCCTGGGCAAGAGGGGCCTGGTGGGCCTCAAGAAGAGCCCTGCTCTGAGGGCTGCATGGGGTCAGCTCAGGCCCCTGGGACTGCAGATCCCTTTCTCTGAGAGGCAGTTGGCCAAAGAATGCAGGAGGTCAAAGGATCAGGAGCCCAGGGGTTCTGGGCTTGGCACATTCTAAGTGTTCTTCTGAACTTCAGTGTTGGGTTTCATGGAGGAATCAAGACTTATTTTTTGTTGCCTTTGGACACATAGTAGTTTAACTTTACAAAGCCCTTTGATATCTGTGATGTCACTGAATCCTCAGCAATCTGTGGGGAAGCAGTGTGGGATTGTTTGGGAGGGCAGGAGAGGGGCGCTCTGGAATCAGACACACCCAGGTTACATTAGGACGCCCACAACCCTTGGACCTCAGGCAAGTTAGAAACCAGCTGAGCCTCAGTTTGCTCATCTGTGAAAGGGACAGTCCACCCCACAACAAATAGTTAGCAATCGCTGCCTTGCTGGCTGCAGCATTAGGTGAGAGAATATCTGTGACTGCTGGCCAGGTAGCTGGTGCTGTGGAGTAGTTTTTGTAACTTTTATCATCCGCCTCACTTTATAAATGGGAAGATGGAGCCCTGGAGAAGGAAGAAAGCTTGCCTGAGGCAGTGATTTAGGTTAGTCCTCCAGACTTCCTGTCTGTGGAATTTTTTCTGCATCTCCTCCCTCCCTCTCATCCTCAAGTGACCAGATGCCTCATTGATCCAGAATCTTTCATGCATGATGTTGTCTGTGGTGACCTCAGGTCCCCACTGCCTAACAGTCACTTGCTAGGCACAAAGACGGCACTTTAAAGACTTTTGTCCTGTGCATGAGTATGTTGAATGGTATAAAGCTAAGTGGGTGTCAGGCCCTGGAGCTGTCCTCTGCTCCCTATACCAGCCAAAGCAGTCTAACAGTTTTAGGTGGAAACCTTGTTTTCCAAAAAAAAAAAAAAAAAAAAGATTTGTCACTTCCTTTCAGCTCCTCCCACCCTGTCCCTTCCCTCTACTGCCCACTGGACCTGACTCCAGCAGCCCAGCACCTCTTTCTCCTCCCCTCCTGCTTGTGTGTGTCCTTCCTAATTTGTCACTTCTACCAGTTGGGGACTGAGAAATGAGACAGTTGACCTCATTTCAGCTCGCTGGTTTGTTTGTTTGTTCATTCATTCATACCTAGCTACGAGCCACCGGTGAGCCTGGACCCTGCTGGGGCTTCCGTCATCCTGACAGAGGACCTCTGCAGAGGCTTGTGATTGATCAAAATCTGCCCACCCCCTCCTGGCAGCACACACAGGGAATAATGGTGCACATAGTGAATGCTGGCTCAGGACGTCACAGTTGATACTCTGCCTCTGTTCACGTCACCACCGTGAATCACAGCAACCTTAAGAAGAGCCTTATCCCCACTTTACAGACAATGAAAGCAAAGCTCAGCAGGATGAAGTCCCCTACCCAATGGCCAACCGTGAGCACAGAATTGCAATTGGGGATCATTCACCCCCAGCCTGGCCTGTCACCTTCTCCTTTCTGTGCTCCATTTGCAAGCTGCACCATATCCCCTTCCTTTCTGTGTCTGTCACCAAGGATTGTTGTTGGCTGAGATCAGACCATCTACCTCAATGCAAAGAAGAATGGCCTTGGCCAGCACAAGTCCCCTTCAGTGTGCACACCTTGTCCTGTAGTGGACCCTGCCTGGTCAGGTCCCCCCACTAGTGTACACTTCCCAAACCCTGCTCTGGGGAGCTCTAGTTCCAAGGGACAGTAACAGGCTCTAGAATCCATGCTGACACACAGATTCAGAAACTGCTAGGTTACATAACTCAGAACATGCCTTCTCAGGTCCTTTAACGTGTTGATTTGGGTCAGGGAACTGCCTCAGACAGCAGTGCACAGCCAGCTTCCCCATGCTTGTTGGAATGTGTACCTCCTTTGTCACAGAGCAGGGCTAGGGACTTGGGACAAGTGGATGGAAAAACTCTTGCTTTGATGCTTTGCACAGGGAAGCCCCCAGCCCAAGGTAGGTTCCCGGCCAGGACCATTTGCATTTTGAAGAATATCTGAGGAACACTGTTCATCCCCAGAGAGGATCTGGAATAATGGTGGGACTTGAGACATCAGGGGCAAAAGGAAGGGGGGTATATTTTTATTCTTTACCTAGCAAACATATCTCAGGCATCTACTGTGTGCCAGGCACAGAGCCAGCTCTGGGAAATGCCAAGACGCGTCTCAGAGCCTTCCACTTCATTTCACCGTGCCCACTAAGGTTTTTAAAGAAAGACAAATAGAAGCCTTAAAAGGAACAAGTGATTCTTTTCATTGTTCTGAGTCGTGGCAGTAGGTGGGTGGGTGACACATTGACTCAACTAAGTGGAGCAGCGCTGAGTGCCAGGTCTTCCCAGGGGCAGAGGGGTCACCATGAGCAGAGTGCACAGATGTTGTAAGAGGTCAAGAGTGTGGGGAGGCCCAGAGGAGGGAGCGCCGGCAGGCAGGGCAGGAGCTAGGGAATGAGGCCAGCAAGGAGGAGGCGGGTGGGACACAGGCTATGGCCAGCTGGGAAGGGACAGCAACAACTAGAGCAAAGGTGTAGAGGTAGCAATGTGTGGTGACACCATGAGGGACACTAGATGACAGGGCAGAAGGAGGTAAAAGGGAGCCATTGGAGGTGGGGCTAGAGAAGTCACTGGGGCAGATCGTGGGAGTCCAAACACCAGCTGAGCAGGTGCCCACCTGACTGTGAGTGTCTTGGGGACCAGGACCATGTGACATTCATCCCAAGCATCTGGCTAGTGCCCAGTAGGTGTTTGTGGACTGACAGGACTTAGACAATCCTTCCCTTCTCTGGACCTTGGGCTCCTCTCACTTGTGGTCTGGCAAGGTCCCTGGCACATCCCTTCCATCTCCAAATGGCTCTTGGGAATTCTGGGTGGGTGCAGGGGAGACCCGATTGCCTCTCCCCCAGCCTTGAGGTTTTCTGGGCTGCTCCCGCTGGGCAGGCGTCAGCAGCCCCCTGGCGGGGACGTCTCTTGCTGCCAGTGGAATTCATTCCTGTGCTCTCTCCTTCAGCAGTTGGTGATGCACCACCCTGTAGACTCACTGAAGGCTCTTCTCAGGTCCCAGCCTCAATATGGGTGGAAGCAGGGTAGAGAGTGGGTGAAGAGTTGTGCCAGGCTGGGGTTGAGGGTGGTGTGCATACAGCAGCTTGGTATAGGGCAGGAAATTCTGTTGTATGAAAACAGGCAAGTTACTAGCTCTGATCCTCAGTTTCCTCCTCTGTAAAATGGGAACAATAGTAACTCCCACACGATTCAGTTGGACAGTTTGTGGACATGGAGGGCAAACTGACACGCTTGTGAACAGTTCTTGTCATCCATAGTGTTTATTTGTCCACTTTCCATTAATCCCCCAGGCCTCTGGTCCACTCATCGCCCTTTCCAGAAGTGATTCTTGGCGATGGCTTGCCTTTCCCCGCATAGGCTCCTCCTGCTGGGTAGGTTTTATCCAGGCCACGGCAATAGGAGCCTGTGAATTATGTACAAGTTGCACTCAGAGGCTGAGAGCCTTAGCCCAGTGTCTGTGTTACCTTGAATAGGAAGAGAAACCCCACAGTCCCGCCCATCTCCTGGACCCAGGAACTAGTACTGTCCCCTCCCAAATGCAGCCCAGAGTGCTGGGTCTCAGCCTCCTGGAAAGGATGGGAAACACATGTCAGGGACTCCCACAGCCTGTCTCTTTAGCACCTAGACTGGGTCCAACAACCTACATACCAGGGACTCTGTATCCTTAGGTAGCTGGTGGGAAGTGGACCCTTGGGGTTTGTGGGCATGGGACCTGAGGGACAGAACAAGACAATCACCCCTCTATCTCCTCCGCTGCCCTGTTCTCAGGACAGGAAGTGTCAATCAGGGCAGCTTGGTGTCTGGTGTGGATGCTGTTTTATTTCAGCAGGGCCTGGGGCACCCACTCTGGGGGGCCTACAGCCTGTCTAGCAGAAAACTTGGTCAAAGCCCCCGGGCTCAGGATGCGATGCCGGGGGAACAGGGCTGGATGTGCCAGCATCCCTTCCCCCAGAGTTCCTAGGGTCCCTCTCAATGCCCTTGTGCCTGAGCAGCTCCCAGATGGTGTTCTGGCCCCATCAGGGCAGGATAGGGGGCAGGCAGCTGGTGAGGTTGGCCCGAGGGCAGCACAGATGCTCCCTCTGCTTGGGTTGGCATGTGTGTTTGTGTGTGTGTGTGTGTGTGTGTGTGACTGGCAGGCAGGGAGAAGGATGCAGTGGAATATCAGGACAAACTTGGGCAGCTTTCTGAAAAAAGAGCCCCCCTCCAACTCTTCCCTGCCTTTATTTTCCCCTCCTTCCCCCCCTGCCCCCTGCCAGTGCTGGGGCTCCCTCCCAGGCCTCTGCCATGCCAGGCAAGAGCTCTGCACTGAGCGGCACCCTCAGCCCACCACCCGTCTTTTAAAGAGGCCAAGCAGGAACACACCGGCTTCCTTCTCAATTCTGCTCCTGTACCTATGCAGCCTTGGCTTTGTGACTTGGCCCTTCTGAACCTCGGATGGTTTCTGTAAGGTGCTGACGATGAGGCCTCCTTGCTGGGTGCATGATGGGCCACCGATCCGCAGGGGAGACTCAGCTCTAGGCCAGAGCAAAGAAACTGGATGTTTTTAGATACTTGATCTGTGTCCCTCTAAGCAAGAGGGAGGGCATTTCTGCTTGGCTCCAGGAAACGGTCAGCGCAGCTTAGAGGCCCTCTCACACCTGTCATAGCCAAGGATCTGCAAATTACCCCCGGGTGCCTGAGGAAGGTAAGGAACAGGAAAGACCATGAAGCCAGGCATCCCTGAGTGTGGGTCCTCTCTCTGCCATGCTAACCAGGTGCCTTGGGTGAGTTCGTAGTTCCCTTGACCCCATAAAATGGAGGGAACACACACCAAACTCAGGATTGTTGTGAGGTTCAGATGAGAAATAAATTGGGGAAAAAAGCAGCAACTGATAGGTAGTTAGGTGCATGGAGTGGGGTGGGGTCTGGGGCAGATGCCCAGGGTACAAGCCAAGGGCTCAGGCAGCTGAGGCTGGGTTCCAAGTCCTGTGACTGCCAGGCTCTGTGAGGACCAGCGGAGTGGAGCCTCATTTACTTTCCTTAATGGGACAGCTGATTAATTGGCCTCTGAGTGCTCCCGACAAGCGCTCCTGTGAGTGTCCCTGGTATGTGTCACCGTTAGCCCTTGCCAAGCTATGTGTGTGCTTAGCCAGTCAGCCTTGGGCATGAGGCTGTGACCCACTGTCCTATTCTCTGATTCTTAGCTTGTCCCTTAGATGACCTCGTGGAGCAGTTGCTGTGTTGGGGACTAAGGGAGCAGGAAAAGTCCTGCCCTGGGAGCCCCAGTTCCGGACAGGTGTAAAGGAAGAATCCAGAGAAATATCAATGGTGGGGACTCAGCTCGATGATAGGGGCAATCAGTATCCTCCAACCTGGGCAAAATTCTGCTTGGCTTTGCCACCAATTCCCTGTGTGCCCTTGAAACCTGACCTTTCTCTCTCCGGTCCTGTTTTCCCATCTAAAACAGGGTGCTGGAGGAGTTGGTCCCAGGAAGCTGCGGCCAGAAGCAAAGCAGCATATGGGGAGGAGTGGGTTATGAAGCAAGCAGTGGCTCGGGGTTTTCACCCAGCTCCTCAGAGCTCTAGTCCATGACCTTGGATGGGTTTCCTAGGCACTCAGAGCTTGACTGACAGGGGTGTGCTGGCCATGCTGGTGTAGAGCAGACACTGCATATGGAACCCTGCCCAGCAGTGCCTGGGGTAGTGGGCTGCGGCACAGCTTTGGCCCATTCCACTTCTCTCCCTTTATCCTGCAGTACCCAGAGGCTCCCTAGCAGATTGCAGGTGAGGTGGGGCCAGGGGAGCATGGCTGACCTCAGTGCTGAGTCTGCCGGACTGCTCCCCTGGGGGGACCCCACGGCCGGGAAGAGCTGGTCATCCTCAGCCTCTTATGGGCAGGCTGGGAAGTGAGGGGAGCGCTGGGGTGAGGCGCACACACTAGGGCCCAGCCTCTTGGAACCTTGCTCTTCTGGAACCACGGACTCTTTCTATTCCCAAATCACGGAAGCAATCAATGGATTGTGGGACCTTTAGAAATGAAGAGTTGGACGTGACCTTGGGGTTCATTTGACTCAAAACTCTGTCCAGCCCAGGCAGCCTCTCTGCTGACCCCTGTACATCCTGGAGACCCTCCCACGGGTCATAGGGCTGTCCCCACTCCAGTGGTCCTGACTAAACCCAGGCTCTACCATTGGCTCCCTGGGCTGGTTGGTGCTGCTGTGGGGCTGGGAGGAAACCAGGCCCTTGCTCAGCTAAGAATAGAAGGCTTTGTGCGATTTAAGTAGCAGCCCCATCGCATCAGGCCTCCCGCTGGGCCCCTGGGAGCTTATTAAGCAGGATCTGGGGCCACCCTGGGTCCTCCTGGGTGGATGGGTGGAGGCCACGCTTTCTGGGGATTTCACTCCTGTCCCAGGGGATAATGATTTTCCCTTTTTCCATCAAGCAGGGCTCTTCCTCCTCCTCCCTGGGGCCCACTGGGGAGTGGCTCCAATGGTCCTGGGGGAGAATCTCTTCTGGGACAAATTCAAACAAACAAATCTGCCTTTGAACAGAACAAATAGATCGATGAAAATGGTTTTGTCTGAAAGGAGAGAACGGCTGATGGTGAAGACTGCTATTGAGCGCCTATTGTATGCCAAACCCTAGGCTCAGGGTTTGGGGCTCTAGCCTCATTTAATCCTCCCAAGAGGCCGCAGGGAAGGGTTCTTGTCCCTGTGGTGCAGATGAGGATACAAACCCAGATACTATTTGGTATAACTGGGGTTAGAACCAAGAACTTTCCCATCCCATCTGGGAGAGAGAATAGGGATTCCTGAGAGTCCTGGGAAGGGGTGAGGGTCAGAATTCTTGGAGAGAGCCCTGAGCATGAAGGATTTGGTCAATGACAGCAGTGAATCATATTTTAACTTATGTTAGAATCTTTTCCACTTTGGGCAACATGGAGGTATCGCACTGGGCTCGGGACAGGAATTGTGGCCCTGTCACAAACATAGCAGGTATATGCCCATTTTCTTGAGCTTGAATTAAACCAAAACCTCTTGGGTCTCAGAGTCCCTTCTGTGAAGTGGGCAGAAGCTGCTTGGGGCAGATCACGAGGCCAAAGCCAAAGATACCTGATTTTCTGACCAGGGAGTATCCTGGTCCTTCCTGTTCACAGTCCCTAATACCTCTCCCCGCCACCTCCCTAACCTCAGAGGTTATTGCCAGTGTGAGAAATGGAAGGACAATAAGAATCTTAGGCCACCCTATGGCTGTACACATGGGAAGACTGAGTCCCCAGAAAGACAGAGTGATCCAAGGTCATGGGTAAGTGGGCCTGTGAGCATATGTCGGTGTTCAAGAAATCCCTCCTTCCTTCCAAGCCAATGCCTGCTCCCTCGGGAGCATTGCTTTTGGGTGGAGATCTGGAGGGCTCAGCGGGTAGGAGTCAGCTGATCCCAGCAGGGAGGCAGGGGCCAGAGATACAAGCCTCTGCCTGTAGCACCCTGGGCCCATCTGTGCTTAGTCAAACCTGCCCAACTCCACTGGTCTGTCTGCACAAAGCTTCCAAACCCTCTTCCCCAGTCCCCTTGGGGACTAAGCTCCCCATTTATCCCAAGGGTGGGAGTGTTTTTAAAATTTTATTTAATGTTAAAAACATAACATAAACTTTATCATCTTAGTCATTTTAAGAGGACAGCTTGGTAGTGTTGACTATATTCACACTGCTGTGCAGTGCCTCTCTGGGGCTTTATTTTTTCTTTGCAGTGTAGACCTCACACATTCTAGACAAGGGCTCTCCTCCTCAGCCCTGACCTCCAGAGCATTTTCATCATGTAAAACTGGAACTCCCCCTCCCAGGCTCCTACTAACCACCATTCCACTTTCTGTTTCTATATGACCACTCTAGGCCCCTACAGTGTTGGGCCTGGCTCATTTCACTTAGCATAACGCCCTGTGGGTTCATCCATGTTACAGCAAGTACCAGGCTTTTCTTCCCCTTTGAAGAAGAGCAGCATTCCACTGTGTGGCTACACCATATTGTGTCTGTCCACCCACCTGTTAATGGACACTTTGGTTATTTCCCTTTAGCTGTTGTGGCAAGAGTGGGAGTTTTGAAGTGAATGGGCCTGGGTTGGACCCCACATCCAGCATCACCTTTGCTATTTGTCTAAATCCCTCCTTACTGGCTGCCCGCCCTGTGGGATGGCTGCAAGGAACAGCATCTGTGCCTGCAGAAAGGCCCGGCACACAGCAAATTCACGGTGGCAGGATTTGTTCCCATTACCTGCTTTCTTTCTAGGGATGGTCCCTTTTGTCTGTGGGTTATAGGACCCCCATACCCACCTCTCACCTATAGCCCTATCTGTGATGCCGGTGTAATGCCTTGGGAGTCTCAGTATATTGAAACAGGAGAGAACTTGGGCCCAGAAAGGGGCGGGGACTTATCCAAGTTCACCAGCCAGTCATTGGCCATGGTACTAAACCCAGGTCTCCAGCCCTCCCCTACTCCCCAGGATCCACAGACCTTGTCCTTAGGAGGATTGGCTCCCCAGGGACCTGCCTATAATCTTGCAAGTATCAGGATTCCGGGAGGCAGGGGCAGGGCGAGGAGCATCTCAGGAGAATCCCTATGGGGAACAGAGCCTGTGACACCTGCAAGTCTCCTCTGATCTCTGACTCCCCCCAGGGCTGTGGACAGGGCTCACCTCAGGCTCATTTGCATGGTGCAAGCTTGCCCAAGGTCCTGGCCTTGCACCTGGGCGCTTCCTCTGCTTTTACTCATTCAGTCATTCATTTACTGATCCCTTCCCGTGGTCATTTCTTCAGCAACCACACCCTGAGGCCTGCTGTGGACGGAAGGACCAGCCAGACCTTGGAGACAGTGTGGCATAGCAGGGAAGAGAGGATTCTGGGACTGAACTGGTGGGGTTCGCATCCTGGCTCTGCCAGGTATTACTTCTTTGACCTTGGGTAATGGTTTAACCCCTCTGTGCCTCACATTCTTCTGTAAAGTGGGGAGAGCAATGGTTTCTACTTTACACTTGTTCCAATTATTATCCTCACATAACATATCACCCTAAAACTTAGTAACTTTATATAAGAACAAACCTCTCATTTTCTCAGTTTCTGAGGGTCAAGGATTTAAGACAGCTCAGCAGTGGCTCTGGCTCGTGGTCTCACAGTCAGAGGATATGAGCAGTGAGGACCTGGGTGGCCTGGATTGGTGGCCTGTCTTGCTTTCCCTGCAGCCTCCGGGCTTCCTTTCTCCCTGAGTCTGGTTGGGCTGGCTCTCCCATGGCATGGCAGCCTCTGAGCAGTGCCTATGTGGTGGCTGAGCGGGCTCCAGCAGGAACATCCCAGTGAAAGACACAGGAGCCACATCACTTTTGGTGGCCTGGTCTCAGAAATCTCATAGTGCCACTTAATCCACTATTCTCAAATCCTCCTACATTCAAGTTATGGTAGGTAGACCCTACCTCTTCTGGGAAGATGTCAGCATTAGACTGCAAGAAGGGCTTGGGGCAGGGGGCTGGGGTTAGAGCTCAGTTGGTAGAATGTTTGCCTCACATGCACATGGCCCTGGGTCCAATCCCCAGCAACAACAACAACAAAAAGGGCATGGGGGATGGGAGGTCCTGCTGCAGATCTCTTTGGAAATATAATCTGCTATAGTCTTGAGGGCTATGTGAGTCAAAACAGGAAATGCCTAGAACAATGCCTAGGCATTGCATATAAGTGGTAGCTATATATAGCCAAGGATGAATTTGACCATATGCAATTTGCTTATGGTACTGATTTGAAGACCTGAATGCCACTGCCAAAGCCAATCTACAGAACAACAGCATTTTCCATTTGGTATTGAGGAGTCTATAGGAGTTTACCAAGCCCAGAAAGGTGGGAGGTCTTCCATGCAGCAGGAATTAGTTGTACAAAGGTATAGAATAGAGTGAAGTCCCTGGAGCAAGATAGAACTCCAAGTGGGGGGGCTGTCTTGAGGGGGAGGGGGAGATTGGAAAGGTGTGCTGAGGCCAGGTGGAGAAGAGCATTGCACGAGAGGTTTGTACCTGATCCTGTAGGTTCCAGGGAGCTCTTGGCTGTTTCTTAGAGGGATGAAGGACCTGGTGTGCTACCACAGGGAAGCCCTGCGAGGTGGACTCAGCAGATGGAGGGAGGTCTGGACCTGGGAGTGGTAAGGAGAGGGCAGGCCTGATGGGGATCACACTGTGAGTTTCCCTTCGGTTGTTTGCTTCAGTTCTAAATGTGATGTGCACACCCAGCTTCCTGCTCTCTCCATCCAAAAGACGGAACACTTTGTGATTCTTCTCTGCTCACATTGGCTCTGTTGTAAGAGAGGGTACTGCCGAGGCAGGGGGCCCTGGGGAGTCTGGCAGTCAGCCTCAGGGCCACCAGCAGACCCCAGGACACTCACTGGCTTCCCCTTCTGCTCCCAGCCCCATCCATGGAGAGAACAGCCCTTGCACCCCTCATCCTCTCCATCCCATAGACCTCCCCACTCTGCATACAGCCTTAGGGTCCAAACAGACTTGGCTAATCCACCCGGGGCTGTTAGTCCTCTCCGGGGCCCAGTTCTGCAGCCAGGAAGCCAGCCTGAGCCCTAGCTGTGCCAGCCTGCACTCCTGGAGCTGGAAACTCCAAGTGAGTCAGTGGCCCAAGTTCATATCGTTTCCTGGATGCTCAAATCCCCACAGGCCCATCTCTGCACATCCGCATGTACCTCTGTGAGCCTGTGTGCTTGTACCACCTGTGTCTGTAACTGTGCTGTGTGTGTGTGTGTGTTGAGCCCATTGGCTCTCTCTGGGCCCCACGGGACAGCTCCTTGTAAATGGCAAGCAGGTTAGGAGCCTCTACATGTGACTAAGCACACCAGCCCTAGGAGGATCAGAGGAAGGACATGGCCCTTGCTCTGGGAGGCCAGAGGCTGAGGGAAGATCCAGGCTTCACCAATGGGGCAAATCCTGCAGAAATACAAGTTCCCAGATTTGAGAGAGCTTACGCTGGATGCCAAGGCCCAGGTCACAGTAAACAGCTGCCCCTGCTTTCCAGAGCCAGCCTGGGCATCTGATGTGCCACTGAACACTAGCAGGAATATGGACCGGGGGCTGTGCGGGCACAGGAAGACAGACGAAGGCACCCGAGTCTGTGGGAGTCAGGGAAGGCGTGGTGCAGAGGAAACCTGAGCTCAGACTCCAGGGACATTTGAGGGGACACAAGGGAGAGGAGTGGGGAACAGGAGAAGGACCTGCGGTCCCGGTGGAACTTGGGGGTTTGAGGAAATGGAAGGAGGCTGGAGAACAGGGAGGATGGAGGTGCCCCGAGAAGAGTGAAATGGTGGGGACAGGCTTCAGGGAACAGATGAGCTCCTACTTGGCCATTGTGGGTGTGAGGCTCCTGTAGGACATCCAGGGGAGAGGCGACTGAACCCATGGGGGTGGCTGACATGGCCCAAGGAAAGCATGAAGCAGGAGGAGGCGGGGGCAGGAGGCAGGGAGCAGGAGGAGGCAGGGGGCAGGAGGAGGCAGGGGGCAGGAGGAGGCAGGGGGCAGGAGGAGGCAGGGGGCATGGCGTGCAGCAGCGGTCAGCCTGGGCAGAGAGGAGCACAGGGGCTGGGGAGGCAGTGGGGAGCAGGAGAAAACCAGGCAACGGGTGTCAGGAAGCCAGGGAAGGAGAATGTTTCCAGAAGGAGGGCCAGGTCCAGTGTCAGCTGAGGACTGAGCAGGATCTGGCGGATTTTCCCATGTGGATGTTCCTGGTGACTTGGTGGAAACAGAGGGTGGTGGGCTTAGCCTTCTGGCAGGGAGGAAGTGCAAAAAACTCTTTCAGAAGTTCAGGAGGAAAGAAAAGCAGTTTGGCTGGAGAGGGGTGGAGGGAAATGGACCAGGCGGGACTTGGGCCTGTTTATTGCTGACTGGGAGGTGGCCTGCGGAGAGCAGAGGGACTGTGCAGGAGGGAGGAAGGGAGAATCGTCCATAAACACTGCCCTGGCCCTCTGCAGCAGGGTCTGCAGTGGTGGGGGTGGCTCTCTCCCAGGGATAGTTGTGATGGGGAGGAGGTGCCTATGGTGGCAGCCCTCATCATGCTCTGAGCGCTGCGCAGCCAGGCTCCAGGGCCCCTGTCTGTCTTCAGGTCCGCAAAGTGGTAGTAACCACACTGGAGTGTGGGGAGGATCCTGGGAGCCCCACAGACTCAGCACATCCTCATCAACCCATTCAGGTCAGGAGCTGAGCCTCCGGCTGGGAGGCCCAGTAGGTTGCCCGGTTGGTTGCTGCATGGACACTTCAAAGGAGGAAAGCCTGAGAAGTCAGGACATGGATTTGTCTGCTTCCAAAGAGGCCACACCCAACCCCACCCCTGGGCCCAGCTCCCAATTACTGGGAAGTTCTTCCTTCGGGTCTGGCCTGAGTCTTTCCTGCTGTGTTTTCCCTCTGGCGAGCTTACTCAGCCCTGCCTGCACAGTGGAGCCAAGCCTATCAGCCGGCCACTTGGAGTGGCCGCTTGTGTTTTTACAACTTGTTTTCATGAAATCGGTTTCAAGTCTCCCTGCATTCCCAGAACGCCAGACCCGCCCTGATTCACAAGGATTGACCAAAACAGGGTCTGAGCCAGTCAGAGGAATCGGAGAACTTAGTCATTCTCCCTGGATCTTCCACAGATTCTCCTCCTTTCCTTCCAGTAAATAAATAAATAAATAAATAAAAAGAAGTAAAGTTAGCCTAAAGGACCAGGAGGGGACAATGGTAAGATAGAGGCTCAGATGATGCAGGTGGTGGACAGAGGGACTGGGCTAGTGAAGAAAGGAGCCAGCATATCTGGTGGACTTCAAGTTCCCCTGCCTAGAAGGCATCAAAACTTTTCGACTCAGAGTCTCAGTTTGCACAATGGAAGAATTAATGGCTGCACCTCCAGGTGCTGAGGTTGGTCGGATCAGTAGGTCCCGAGGCAGGAGCTGTGTGAGAGTGACTTATTGGGAAGTTTTCCGGGAGACACACTAAGGGAACAGGGAAAGTAGAAAGCAGAGAAAGGAGAGGAGAGGCAGGAGGCGATGTCGGCCAACTCCACACAGGGAACTGCAGCTTAGTCTGGCAGAGGAGCTCAGGGGACAGTGTCCGCCACACCCCAGGGCTGGCCCTCCTGTGGCAAGGATGCCGGGGCACTTACAGCCCACCTAGTCAGTCACTGGTGAAGGGCCACCTTGGGAGCTGGCCATGACCTTGGTAAAGGGATTTCAGCAGTCCAGGGGCATCTGGACACCCCCCCACACACACACACACATACACACAGCTGGGTGCTGGTTGTTGGGAGGGACCACACAATCCCATGTGCCCCCCAGTAGTAAAAGGGTCCCAGGGGATATGGGTGGAGCACGCAGAGTCGGCTTCAGGGGATTAACGTGTGGATTATGTGAGATGAAGCTCGCAGGGTGCTGAGTGCCCAGAACCTGGCACCAGTAAGTGGCAGCTCTTAGGAAGGCATGTGCCAGCGGGGGAGCCCAGGGCTGGGGTAGCACCTCCTGAGAGCTGTGTGGCGCTCCTGCTGCTCTCCAGCCCCAGGTCTCCTCTCGCTCACCTTCCAGAGGCAGAATGCCAGCGCTGCCCTTGAGGTAGGAGGTGGGACAGGCAGAGGTTAGTCTGTCCAGACTAACAGATCTGAACACCAGCAGGAAATGGAGGCCCTGTGGCCCAGCCCCTCCTGAATAGAATTTGGCTTTTGTTGCCAGCCCATACCACTGTGTCTTTTTCTGGACTTTGTCCCTAGAAGGTGCTCCGTGTCACTTGGGGGAACT
Source organism: Marmota monax (assembly GCF_021218885.2). Taxonomy (NCBI): domain Eukaryota; kingdom Metazoa; phylum Chordata; class Mammalia; order Rodentia; family Sciuridae; genus Marmota; species Marmota monax. Next base: position 5,749,512 of record NW_026692352.1, on the reverse strand, counting down.
CGTGTTGGGTCAGCATGTCCCAGGAAAGAACAAACAGAAATCGTCCTTTCAGGCTGTTTTGACTAAATCCTAGGATCTGACAATGTGACTTTAACCGCTGATGTCAGCCTGCCTGGGTTGGCCTGGATGGTATCCTCCCTAACCCTTTCTCTGTCCCTCGTGACAGACGTCACAAGAGATGTCACCCATGACCTGATGTCCCCATTCAGGCCCCTGAGGGTCTATCCTTATAGACCATGAGAGACGTGAATCCCAATCCAGATTCTATGACCTGCTAGGTGACCTGCTAGGGCTAAGTCACCTCCCTTTTCTGAGCCTCTGTGTCCCATGTTCCTAAGCAGAACTGTAAATTGCTCACATAAAGTGAGGCAACTTCATGATGCTGATCCCTGTGTCACAAAGCTGATGTCCAGAGAAGTCAGGTGATTCGCCCGTGACCACACAGCAAAAGGGTGGAGGCGAGAGGGTGAGGGCCTGCTCCCAGGCAAGTGGCTGGTTAAGTGAGCACCTTGACGTTTCCCAGCTCTGCCCTGGCCCCCAGCCCTGGCCCCTTTTTGCCTGGGTTCATTAAATGCCTCACCATGTGAAGGTGAACTGAGCCAAGAGGTCCTCACTGCTGTGTCCCCAGTGGCTCACCTGGTCAGCACTGTGGGCAGCTGCTGGGTGACGGCTCTGTGTTCAGATGGGCTAATGTCCCATCCACTGCAAAGCTGGGAACCTACAGGCCCCAGGGGTGAGGGTGGACATGGGTGGTGACCCCAGAGGAGGAACTGGTCTAAAGGGTCAGGTCCCTGCTGGGCTGGAGGTGGGGGTGCCAGGGAAACAAGTCTGCTCACCCCCAGGGGGCTCCAGCCCTATGCCAACTGACCCACCAATAAGGACTCCCCTGGCCTCTCCATCTTTGTCTACACCATTAAACCTTGGGCTCCCCCATCCTGAGCCCCATCCATTCACTGGGTGCATGGAAGCTTAGGGAATGTGTGTTGGTCACTCCACCTGTGATCGTCTAGACAGGCCAGGGGTCAGTGTATGAATTCCAGGAACTAAAACTCCATCCCGTCTCTGCCCACCCCGTGCAGTGAAGCACCCCCTGCCATGGGAGGAACAGAGCTGAGTGACAGCCTATTAAATCTGTTAAATAAAACAAGTGTGACCTTCCCACCTTGAAAAACATACCTTCATTATGTAAAATGAACCACATGTATAAAGGTATAGTTTTTTTGTTGTTTGTTGTACTGGGGATTGAACCAAGGCACACTTAACCACTGAGCCACATCCCCAGCCCTTTTTTAGATATTTTATTTAGAGATAGGTCACACCAAGTTGTTTAGGGCCTTGCTAAGTTGCTGAGCCTGGCCTTGAACTCAAAATCCTCCTGCCTCGGCCTTCTGAAGTGACAAAATATCAAGGATATCTGAAGTTATCGTTGCTCAACTCTGCTTGGTTTATTGATGGGCTGGGGATATTTGGATAAATATTAAGACTTATAATTTATTATTACTTATTTCAGAACATGTTTTATCTTCATTTTATCAAAATCACTAATTATATTGTTATAATCAAGATTTTCCTATTATTTGTGCTCTATTAATGGCAATAACCTAAAGGGCTAGAAGTAAAATAGGATTATATTTAAAAGTATATAAAGTTGAGGGCCAGTGGTGGAGCCTAGCGGCAGAATACTTGCCTAACCTGCACAAGGCCCTGGGGTCCATCCCCAGCACCAAAATAAATGTGTAGAATTTGAACGTATGTCCAATCCAATGTAAACACAGGAACATTTATTTAAATTTTCAAAAATTGTTTTTTATAATATCTGTTAAAATTAAAACAATATACATCAATTGACATCAGGTTTTAAATAAAATTATTTAGAGATGAAATACCAATTCAAAAACTTTAAAGATTTTATAAAAATGAGACTATTCAGGGCTGGGGATGTGGCTCAGTTAGTAGTGTGTTTGCCTTGCATGCAGAAGGCCCTGGGTTCAATCCCCAGCACCACACACACAAAAAAGAGAGAGAGACTATTCATAGTTGTAGTGTTCATTGTCCATCTCATTGCCAATTTAAAAACTAGTATCACGTTTTTATGTTATGTTGGAACAATAGGAATTGTTAAATACTGTAAGATTCCTCAGCCAACACGTGCATTTTTTGTAAATTCCACACTAATTCATGAGTACTTTCAGAACCACAAAATGGAACAGGAAGAAATGCCAAAAAAAAAAAAAAAGGATGCTCAGCATTACTGGAAAACTGATACTTGGTTATGCAAGAAGCTACTGCACATCGCTGTCAGAGAGACAGGAGTTGACAAGTTAATTTGTCTTCCCTCTGACTCTTTTTGCCCCTCTGTGCCCCTCCGCTTTCCCTCGCCTCTGAGGCAGCATCCTCCCCCCTCAGCAAATGACCTTCCTGGCATCTGGACAGAATCACCTTTTGTTGTTCAGGTTCAAGAAATGGAGAAGAGTTCGGCTGGGGCCTGAGTGGTGTCAGGAAAGCAAATGTTTAGGATTACAGGTCACGTGGATGTCGCGTGACAGGACTCCTGTGTGCGTTCTTTAGACGTGTGTGCATTTGTGACCTGTGGGGTGGGAGGGGGGGGCTCCTTTCCCCATCTAAGGGTGGTTCAGGGAGTGGGTCTTCTGGCCAATGAGAAACCCTCTATCATACAACTAGCAACAGATAAAGGATGGGTCCTGTGCTGCCGCTGGAGTTGAGGTGTCTTTATTCAGCCATTTCATTCAGGTGTGTTTGTTCATTCATATAAACAACCTGCACCAATGCTCTTGCACCAGTGCTTCATCTCTTTGTAGAACGCCAGGCCACAGGAGGCTTTTAGTGCAGCCCATGATCCTACAGAGGTTCAGAGAAGGGCACTGATACACCTGAGATAACCGCCAGGCCACAGCAGGAAAGCCCCCAAGCCAGGTGTCCCAAAGCAGAGGGTGCAGGCCACGTTTGAGTTTCTGGTAAAATCTGAACAGGTATTGCTGTGTCCCATCAGCTTTCCTTCTTTCATCAACTTCTACTTCCTGTCCCAGGGTCCTAGGGCCATCCTGCAGGGGGGGTTTCAGCTTAAAGGGCCACTTCCTGTTTGGGGCCAAGCACTTCCTTCAAGTGACTCACAGGCTCCCATTGGCCCTGTGCTGGGGAGTCAAGGTTGGGATGGAGCCAGGCCCCAGCATGTCACTCTGTGACTGGACCCCAGCTGGGTGACCCTGAGACTGAGCCCTGACCCAGGCTGGAGGTAGGAGACCGGAAATGGAAGACAGGGATTGGATTGTTCTGCGTCACCCAGCCTGTGCGCAGGGGCTCTCACAGGTAGGGCTGACAGCAGAGCTGGTACCACTCAGGGAGACTCGGTGATACTTTCTCTTCCTTACAGGACAGTGAGGTGTGGCAGAAAGAGCACCGGGCCAGGAGACATGGACATCAACCCTGCCCTTCTCTGGGCTTCAGTGTCCATGTCTATCTAATGGGTGTAGGACTTGCTGGCTGTGACATTTTTGTGCAGCTTGATGTGGCAGGGTTTACATTAAGACATTTGGGTGTAAGCCAGGCCTGATGGCACACAGCTAGAATCTCAGCTACACAGGAGGCTGAGGCAAGAGGAGCCCAAGTTCAAGAATAGCCCTGAAAATGTAGGGAGACCCTGTCTCAACATAAGAAATCAAAAGGGCTGGGGAGGTAGCCCAGCAGTAGAACATCCCTGGGTTCATCCCCAGTACAAAAGAAAGAGAGAGAGAGAGACAAGAGACAGAAAGAAAGATTTGGGTTTGAATTCTAACTTCACCACCTTGTGAGGTCTGCCTACCTCTAAGAACCTCTGCTTTAAAATTTAAATAAACTTTAAGTGGTGTTTCACACGTTAGCTAATTTAATCCTCACATCAGCCCCATGGAGTAGGTTTATTATTACTATTTTGTACATAAGGAGATTGATGCAGAGGGGTGAAGTAACTTGCTCAAGTTCACACCATGAAAGTCAAGATTCTAACTTGGGCAGTGTAACCCCAGAATCATGCTCTCAATAATATCTTCGCTGCTCAGTTGTGGTCTATGGACCTGCAGAATTGGTATCATCTGGGAGCAAGACAGAAATGGAGACTCTCAGGTCCCAGCCTGGAACTACTGAGTCAGACTGCAGCTTAGCAAGATCCCCAGTGGTTTGTGTGCACACTGAAGTTTGAGAAGCCATAGTCTATTTATATTCTCCTGTCACTTAGGCCTTAGGATCATTGTGGGAATAAAGGAAACAAGTGTGTTTTTGTAAATGAAGTGCAGGGATTTCAGGCATGGTGGAAAACCTGGGCACTGGAGGTGCAGAGGTAGGGCTAGGGTGCTCTGGGGTCTGTCTAAGCTGTTTCTGAGCCCAACTTTGGGTGCCTGGTATGAAGCTAAGTCAGAGGTGTGCTTTTTGCTTCCAGAGTCTGAATGGGTTGGGGAAAGTTCTCATGTTGACGCAGGCCCAGGGCTGGGCACTAGGCTGAGACACCATGGCCCTGTGTCCCAGCCCTGGCTCTGCTTCTGCCTCTCTGGGTAACATAGGAAGGCCTTGGCTCTGCCAGTTTCAGTGTCCCCAAATAGGCAAAGTAGCAGCACCTCTGAAGCCTGCAGTGCTGACCCCAAGCCCCTTCCCCTCCCCTCTTCTCCCCATGTCCTGAGACTACCATCTCTCCCCGCAGTTCCTGGGCAGGGGGCTGCCCTGCTGGCTGTGGGAGCTCAGGGATGGGGGAGGTGATGCATGAGTCACTCAGGCACATAATTGCGGTGCCCCAGATCCCGCCTCCAGCCCACCGGCCCTCCCCCCTTCGGCTGCTTTGGAAGAACAGCTGGTCTGGCAGCTACCTCAGAGAAGCAGGTCCCTGGCAGCAGAAGAGGGCCTCTGCCCCCAGGGTGGCTGGGCTTTGGGTCCTGCTTCCGTGGGCCCTGCAGAGAGGCACAGGTGGTTTGAGAAGCATGCTGTCTGGATTTGGGATTGTTTGGTTTGTGGGCAGCATGTGTGGAAAAAGATTTGCATGCTCCAGGTCCCATGGGCCAGGACTAGATAAGCCACCAGATTCATGGCTTCCCCAGGGCAGGGACCAGCGTGACCCATCACTGGACTCTCCATCTAGCACAGGGTGGGCCCAGGCTAGGGTCTCCTTAAGGGCAGGGTGTGGAGGGTAGAAGGCAGGGCAGAGTGATGAAGGATCTCACTGTTTTTGTCCCCTTAGGTGTTCCAGTGAAGTGACATCTCCACCTCCGTGGACAGGACACCCTCAGGAGTTCAGCTAGCAGTCACTGGTATGTCTTATGGGTAAAGAAAAAAGAAATGAAGGAAGAAGAGAGAAAGGAGGTGGAAACCGGCCGCAGAGAGTAGCCCCCTGGCTTCTATGCGATGCCTGCCTCTCCTGAAGGGGAAGAACAGTTATGGAAAAACAGGAGGAGCAGGAACTATTGACCCATTTTATAAGACCCACAGCTCTGGGTGGGGGTCTCTTGCTTGGGACAATGCACATGTACAGGCACTTGTCTAAGGGCTTTCTGTGTAATAGTTCATTTAGTCCTTAAAAAAACCCACAGGGTTGGTGTCATGATCCCCCATTATAAAAGAGGAAAGTGAGGCAGAGAGGTGTAAGGATTTGCTCAGTTAGGCGCTTGGTAGAGCCAGATGAGTCTCCTTCCCAGCGGGATGTCTGTTCAAAGCCCTGGGATTCACTGCCTCTCTGGAGTCAAGTGGTAACTAAATTTCTTTGACCTCCAATTTGGGGTTTAATGGGCTCCTAATTCCAGGTAAGATTTGTGTTTTAAGAGAGAATTTAAATTTAATTTAGAACCCTAAAGAAAACAGTGCTTCAGCCCAAGGAATGAATAGCAAGTGGTAGCACTGGAGGCCCTGAGTCATGGAATTGGCTTGGACCTTCAAGGTGGGCTGGCCAGCTCCTGGGATTTTCTTCTTCAGCACTTGAGTAAGGTCAGTTTTCTCTGGTCACCAAAGAAAGAAGTCATATGAAAGAGGTGAAGAAAAATTTAGGTTCTGGGTCCTGAGACATGCCCAGAAGCAGAGACTTCTGCTTTTTGCAGAATACTGTGAAGAAGAGCAATGTTAATGACAGGGATGAAATTAGGATCCTATGCTAAACCTGAGGTCATTTGCACTAGATCTGGTGCAGAAATGTACAGATATCAGAGGTTTAAGAAAAATTTGTGGGAGAAAAGTACTTGAGACTTTTTTTAGTAACTTTTTTTTTTCTTTCCTGTAAATTGGAAAAAGCCTAATTATTATTCAAAGGCGGACTTCAGCTCAGGCTCAGGAGTGGTTCTGCAGTCGTGTGGTTTACACAGCTCTGATTAATTCCTTCTTTCCTTCCTTTGCATGTTTCACCAGGTTTTCTAACTGTCAAGCACATAGGCACCTTCTTGGTGCTAGGCCCAATGCAGGGGACACAGACCCCCTATACAAGACTCCTCTAGCTGAAAGTGAACGGGGGACAGGGTGGGGGGTGGCAGGGGTATCTTTTGTCACCATCACTGGGCACAGGGCAACAGACACTACAGGTCTTCAGAAAATCTTGGCCACCTTGAATAAGAAGCCTCAGTCTGGAAAAGCTCTGAGCCTGGGGGTAGGGCAGCCAGGGTGCAGATGATTACCAAGTGCTGAGGCCTGTGAGTGTTCTCAAGAGCTCTGTCAGATGATGAGTGCAGAGGGAGGACACCCTGGACCTCTGGGGGCAATCAGACTAAGCCTTGCACAGAGTCCATTAGTTCAGATGGACAAGATTTGGTTGGGGTCGGGGAGGGCTTTCCTGGCAGCTTGCCCAGCCTGGGCACAGGCGTGGAGGTGGGACAGCTGTGTAGCCTGGTGTCCTTGGAGCACAGACTAGGAGGAGGGCCAGCAGGAAGGCAGGCTGGAGAGGTAGGTGTCAGGAAAGGAAGTGAAAGGATTGCTTAGATGGTAGGACCTCCATCCCAGGGCCTGCTTGGGAAGCCTGTTTGTATAGCAACTCTGCTAGTTTACATAAGTAAATAAAATAAATCACTAGCCCCATCCTGCAGGGGTAAACACCAGGCAGAGACAAGGCCCTGGTGCAAGGCCCTGCTAGACTCAGCTTCCTCCTCCCCGTCCCCATTGGGAGGGGGCCCCCCTTCTCTTGGGCCCAGGGAGAAGCATCAGAAAAAGTCACCTCAGGCCCTGTGACTGAGGCTCCTGGGGAAGGCCCCTGGAATCAACTAGAGGGGTGGAGGATGGTGAGTCTGCTCCCTAGGCCCTGGGGCTCCCCATGAGGCCTGAGCAGAGAACTTAGGCCTATTTGCTGGCTCCACCTGGGCCAGGGGGAACCTGGCAGTGCCAGTGGGGGAGGTGGGGCAGAAGACCTCCCTACAATCCTGGAGGCTTAGAGAGAACCTAGAGGTCCCGCAGAGCCTTGCTGGGAGTGCACACACTTGTGGCCCCACTGGAAGGTTGGGCCCACCACTAGGGAGAGGAGGCTAGAGAGAATGGCTCTAGGACTTTGCTCAGGCTGACATGGTCTTAAGACCCCAACTGGATTATTCCAGGATTTCTTGAGAGTACGGTCTTGGGTGATGTAATTCTAAAACTGGTTTGGGGCGCTTGGGAGTTTGAGCTCTGAGATGCTCAGCTCTGCTCTCTGTGAGGTCAGGTTGTTCTTGACGACTACTCAGCCGAAGCTGACTGGAATCAGAGAGGTCTGAGCCTGGCCTCTGCCCAGGTGTGTCCCACACATGCAGGTCTCTGTCCTAAGGGCCTTACCTGAGGGAGAGGCTCAGCAGACACCTGGTCCTAAGCCTGGTGCCGGGTGAGTCCTGCCTCCAGCATCCTCTGCTTCCTTGTCTGTGAGTGAGGTGGGGATCTTGGTGATGGCCTGGGAGTTGGTGTGACACTTCAGTGGCCGGACAGCTGTGGAAGCTCTTTGTAAACTGTAAGCACTGTGGTGTGCTCGTGACTGTAGCGGCTATTGCTACAGTGAGGCTGTCTCCCTGCAAGGAAGAGAGGTCCACATCTGATTGTCGGTGAACCCCTCAGCTCCAGGGGAGGCGGGAGGCCCCTGAAATTCACAGTAAGGGAGCAAAAGAGCTGGAGGGACAGGACAGATGGTCCCCTGAATGCGCAGTTTCAGGGAGGACACCGCCCCTTCCTGCTGGGGGACCATTTCCTAGGGAGGCCAGCCAGGAGGGTGGGAGAACTGGAGAGCCACACAGGAGTAAGATCTGGTCTTCCTTGGCTTCCAGCCTTTCTCCCAGAGAAAGAGCAATCGAGGTCTCTTGGGACAGAAGTGTTGGGTAAATAGGAGGCCCTGACATCATTGTGTAAGATTCATAATGACCCTAATTATGGCATGATTGATTCTTGGAGAGCTCTGGCTCTCAGCTCTCAGAGTAACTTTTCCCCAAACAATGAGCAGGTGTGATGAGGGTGGGTCCCACCTGGCGGTCTCCCCTCCCAGCCCTTCCACCCTTAGCCCCAATCCTCCTTCACTCCTCCTCCAGCCCCCCACCCCCACCTCACTGCAGCTGCTTTGGGTACTTAGACTCTCTTCCTATCCTAGGTCTGGCCACCTTCTCTGCCAAATTCATTAGAATCTACAGTTTTCTCTGAGGCACAGAGTCGTGAAGGAACTTACCTAAGGTCACGCAGTGAGATGGTGACAGCCTAGATGTCTTGATTAGAGCCATCAAACGATGCCGGCACTAGGAACATATGAAATTTCTAAGTGTGGCCAAAGAGCTAACTACAGAAGGCTGGAGAGCAGTAGTGTGGGCTTGGGATTGGTTAGCCCCATAGTTCTCTGGGTGGACTTTTTATCAACCCCAGGGAAAGGGGAGTCCCAGAATCAGTGCTGTCCCCCAACCTCCAGCCCTGGCACTGGGGCCAAAGATTTGTTTTGGAGGTTTGTGTTTGTGTTTTGGAAAATGGCCTGGTTGGTGAACTGTTTGGGGAGTGTCTTGCTGTCCTGGGTCCCTGGAGGGCAGCAGGGCCTACCAGCACCGCTGCATGGAGCCCAGCCGGGGCCTAACTTGCTGGCCAGAGCTAGGGATCCTGCTCTAGGAGCCCCGATCACTCCCTCTTGGCCTTTCAGGCTTACTCTGTACTGTCCCTGCACCTGAAGTGTCCTTCCTTCCTTCTGAGTTCTGCTTAGATCCCACCCTCTCCAGCAGTCTCCACGTAGAGGCCAGTACTGCAACCCAAGGACACTCAGAGTTCTGGGGTCCAGAGGAGACCTGGCCCATCAGGGAAGGCTTCCAGGAGAGGGGCTCCCTGCCTTGAGGTGGGGGTTGAGGACAGGCAGAGGGGCTCCCACTGGCACACTGGGTGGGAACAAGGGTTGGATGATCAGCGACGAGGACCACACAGGGGTCCTAGCCATGCTCCCCAAGCTCTGTGTGAAGAAGCCTCTGTGGCCCTGACCCTGTGGCACCGGGGGTTGTTCTAGGTGAAGTTTGGGTCATTACTGAGTATGTTTATCCAGGACCCCTTGGTCACTACCAAAGATGGCAGAGGCCCTGGGGGGGGCATACTGAGCAGGCAGCTAACCTTGCTGTGCACCCTCATTAAGCTTTAAACCAATCCCCAGGAGGACAATTCACTGCCAGGACTCCCAGTGATTTTGCCCTAGGAGCAGAGAGGGCCCTTCCCCAGCTGGAGCAGGAAGGACTGTGGGACATGTCCTTCTATCCTTGAACACTTTCACCTCGGCCTTGTTCTTGGGGATGTGGAGAGAGCAGGTGGCTAATGGGTTTTAGAAGCCATGCTAGAAAGGCCCTTGGAGATCTCTGGAGGTGTTCAAGGTCCCCATATAAGGGTGGGACAGCAAAGACCTGAGGCTTTGGGGGGGTCACCCAGCCTGCAGGTCAACCCAGCCTGTGGGGACTGAGCTCAGCCTCAGACCTTTAGGCCTGGGGCTGGGCTGGGGTTGAGGCCCCAGGGAGGGGAGCCAAGGCCAGGGAGGAGGGAGGATTTCCTTTGCTTGCTCCCCTCCTCCCCCTGGGGCCCTGGCAGGCTGCAGGAGAAGGTCAGGCCTCCACCTCCCCCAGCCCTGGCACCCCTCAGGGGTTTTCCTCTTTCCTCCTGGGTTCCTGGCCTCACTCCCTGCCTGAACGTCCCCGCTGCCAACCAAAACACTAAGCTCTGCCCTCTGAAGCGCAGTCCACTGTTCCACAGATGCTGCAGCTGGCAGATGCGGAAGGGGATGGAAATGTGGGTAGACCTCCCTCTGCTGGTGCCATGAGAAGTCTGCCCTTCAGAGTCACCGGCCCTGGGTTCAAATCTTCCCTTCTCCATGATTAGCCCTTTGGCCTCAGGCAAATCACTTTTTGCACATACACATGTGTGCGTGTTTGTGTGTGTGTGTTATATATATGTGTGGTGTGTATGTGTGTGTGTGTGTATGAGAGAGAGAGAGATTAATTAATAGACTTTTTGTTTTATAGAAAAGTTCACTGGGAAATACAGAGTTCCCAAGTACCCTCTTCCCCTCCCCCGACTCTCCTCTGTTTTCACATTTTGTTTTTTTTTTTTTTTTTTTTTAATTTTTTATTGTTGGCTGTTCAAAACATTACATAGTTCTTGATATATCATATTTCACAATTTGATTCAAGTGGGTTATGAGCTCCCATTTTTACCCCATATACAGATTGCAGAATCACATCAGTTACACATCCATTGATTTACATATTGCCATACTAGTGTCTGTTGTGTTCTGCTGCCTTTCCTATCCTCTACTATCCCCCCTCCCCTCCCCTCCCCTCCCCTCCCCTCCCCTCTTCTCTCTCTGCTCCCTCTACTGACATTCGTTTGTCCCCCTTATATTATTTTTCCCCTTCCCCTCACTTCCTCTTGTATGTACTTTTGTATAACTCTGAGGGTCTCCTTCCATTTCCATGCATTTTCCCTTCTCTCTCCCTTTCCCTCCCACCTCTCATCCCTGTTTAATGTTAATCTTCTTCTCATGCTCTTCCTCCCTACTCTGTTCTTAGTTACTCTCCTTATATCAAAGAAGACATTTGGCATTTGTTTTTTAGGGATTGGCTAGCTTCACTTAGCATAATCTGCTCTAGTGCCATCCATTTCCCTGTAAATTCTATGATTTTGTCATTTTTTAATGCAGAGTAATACTCCATTGTGTATAAATGCCACATTTTTTTTATCCATTCGTCTATTGAAGGGCATCTAGGTTGGTTCCACAGTCTAGCTATTGTGAATTGTGCTGCTATGAACATCGATGTAGCAGTGTCCCTGTAGCATGCTCTTTTTAGGTCTTTAGGGAATAGACCGAGAAGGTGTTTTCACATTTTGTATCCATGTGGTACATTTGCTTCAGTTGATACTGTTATGTCATTACTAGCCCAAGTCCATAGTTTAGACTAGGGCTCACTTCCGTGTTGCACATTCCATGGGGTTTGACACATGTGTAAGGACACCTATTCTGGGTCATACAGAATAGCTTAACTGCCCTAAAACCCCCAGTTCAACCTACTTCTCCCTCCCTCCCCCTGAGCCCCTGGCAACCCCTGATCTTGCTGCCTTTGTGGCGTTGCCTTTTCTAGAATGTCACATAGTTAGAATCACACAGTATGTGGCCTTTACAGATTGGCTTCTGTCACTTAGCAATATGCTTCCGAATTTCCTCTGGGTCTTTTTGGGATTTGAGAGCTCATTTCTTTTTATCCTGGAATAACACTGCATTGTGTGGATGGGCCACAGCTGAGTCATCTATTCGCACAAGCCCTTATTTTTGATCTGTAGGACAGGGCCACAGTCCTGCACTCGGAAAGGTTGTCATCTGAAGGTAATATGCACCAGCTTGATGCCCAGCAAGTCCCCAGTCCTCCAGGTCCCCACCATACTCCCCACGAGCGAGCGACAGCACAGCAAGCTGCAATCACTGTGATTGGCAGTAATGCCACTGTGCGGATGCTGGGTCTACCATTTTGGGAACACTTTTATTGAGTGCTTAAAATCTGCTAAGAACGGGGAACACAGTGAATGTCCTTGTACCAGTTGAGTGTTTGGGTTGCAAACAACAGAAATAATTCAGAGTAATTTAAGCAGAAGATTTCCTTGGAAGGGAACAGAGCAATTCCTGGAGGCACCAGCCAGGGTAGGAATGAAGGGGGCCCAGCTGTAGTCAAGGACCCCAGGCCATCGTCCTTTCTGGTACAGCGGCCATCAACCTTGCAGCACCTTCACACTAGAGCAGATAGTCTTCTGGTGACTTCCAGATCTGAGCACTTGAACAGTTTTACCCAGATAAAATCCACACACCATACAACTCACTCTTGAAGTACACAATTCAGTGGGTTTTCATGTATTCAAAGAGTCCTACAGCTGTCCCCACTATCTAATTGCAGAACATTTCCATCACTGTAAAAAGAAACTCCATACACCCGTTATCAGTCTCCCCACCCCCGTTCCTCCTCACAATCCCAGCCCTGGCTTTCACTAGTCTACTTTCTGTCTATATTTGCCTATTCTGGACTTTTCTGGAATCGTATAATTTTAGCCCTTTATAACTAGCATCCTTCACTTAGCATAATGTTTTTAAGATTCCTTCAAGTTGTTCAGATTCATCAGGTTTGATTGCAGACTCAGGCACTTCCACATGCCCCGCCCAAGGCTCAGAGAGAGCTGGTGGCCTGTCTGAGGGAGACCAGGTAGAACCCAGGCCCTCACACCTGGCCTGAAACTCTGTCTGCTCTCAGGATAAACAGCAGGCAACAGGGTCTGGGAAAGTAAGGGCCTCACAGCCTGGCGGAGCTGGGATAAAGGTCAGGCACATTCTGGGATGTTGGGATGGCAGAGGACCCTGGACGTGGGGGCTCAGCCTCAACATCCTGCTTCGGCTGCATGTGGGCATTGGCTGCCTCTCAGGTGTGACTCTGGGAAGGTCTTTCCCTGTGCAAACAGGAGACCACGGAAGTTCAGGGCAGGGGCCAGAAATTCAGACAGAAAACAGGACTTTGTGCTGGGGAGGGGCTTTCTTTTGTCCCACAGCCAGCAGGAGCTATTGGCAAGGGATTTCTCAGGAACTTGGCTGGTATCAGCAGTCCTGGGAGGTGGCTTTGAGAGATCTGTTGATGCTAAGGATTGTCATTAGCCTGGCAGGAAGGGGAGGTGTGTTGATGGCTGGGGACGGGTGGGAAGCGTGCTGACTCGAGAGCTTGTTTGAGTGTCTGCTGCCCAGTGTCTGAACTGCACATCTGTGAGCAGAATTTCTGGGTCCCCCCTGAAGCAGAATCCAGCCCTTAGTGTCTTCTCTTCTCACGGCCCTGTGCCAGTCACTGGGGACGTGGGGATAACCAGGCCATCCCATGGAGGAGACAGGCGTGTCAATGGTGTATATGTGGTGTGCCCGGGTAAGAGTGGGGGGATATGCAGGGCTATGGGAAGGCTCTCACCAAGCTGGGGCTCAGGAGAGGTTCCCCAGAGGAAGAGACATCTGAGCTGAGATTCAAAGGATCAGGAAGAGGTAACTAGACAAGGGACTGAAAGCTCTGGAGAGGCCAGGCAGGAGGAGCGGCAGGGGCCAGATCCTGGTCACGTAGCTGGTGAAAAAGTTCACTCTGGTTTCAGCAGGAAGGTCCTAATGGAGGGACAGGGCCCACTCCAGGGACACCAGGGTAAAGAAGAGGCCTGAACCAGAGGAGTGGCTGAGGATGGTGAGAAGAGGGCCCGGAGGGGTGTGAGAAGCCGGCTGGGGATGGCAAGGAGGTCACCGCACAGAGTGGGTCTGCAGGAGCCTGGGTGTCACTCTCGCAAACAGCCACTGGCCATCTCCATCAGAGGCGGAGACTGGGTGACCTTGGCAGGGTATGATAACTGCAGCTGTGGGAGTGCACGAGCTGTCCCTGCTGGGAGAACACACAGAGGAAAGAGGGGAGGTCTGCCTCCCAGGGGAGTCCCACCAGCATGGCAGGATGCACACCCACTCGGGAGAGAGAAGAGTCACCCCAGCAGTCATCCGCTGAGCCCTGGGCCAAGGCGAGATGTGTGCTGTTCCACTTTCCGCTTTTCCAGATTGAAGCGGAATTTCCATTCCCAGGTGGGTTGTAAGGAGGTGACTGGGAAGGGGCAGCAGAGGACCTGTGGGCATCAGGCCCATGGTCAAGGATGCTGGGAAAGGACTGGGGACATGGCTGTGGGTTCCTGCTCCCAGAACACCCACTTGCTGAGCTTTGGTCACTGCTGTGCTACTCAGACACCTTTCTGCCTACCCCTATGTGTTTCTCCAACAAAGCCAAGGCAAAGGCAGTCATCCCTACACCATGCTGCCCCCCAGGCCCTGGGCTCAGGGAAGTCCCTTCAGCAGCACCATATTCCACATGCCTCTCCAAGAGCCCCTGGGACAGAGGCTGCATCAGACAATTCCCAGCAATTAAGAGGCTCATGGTCGTTCAGTATTCCCAGCAAAAGCTCTAATGCATCTTCCCCTGGGGACCGGAGGCTGTAATCCCTAGGTTGAGGTTAGCATTGGTGGTGGGGTTGGGGGTGGGAGGAGGAGATAGGCAGAGGCCCTGGCGAGGCCCAGAGGAAGAAGTAGTGAGTAAGCCCAAAGCCCAGTGTTCCCCAAGGGGCACCTGGGAGCAGGCACTTATAGACAGGCATCTTAGGAGCTCTTCTTACGGCCTCAGCTCAGCCCTTCCTCAGGAAGCAGGCCCTGACCCTTCCTGCACACGGCAAGTGCCCACAGCCCCTCTTTCCCCCACCACGTGCCTGCCGCCTGTGGCACTTACAATGCTGGCCCAGAAGCAGTGGAGCCTGGTGCAGGAGTCTGCCTGTTCCCTCCAAAGGGCCAGACAGTGAGTATTTTGGGCTTTGCCGGCCATATGGTCTCTGTGGCAACAACTTAACTCTGCAGTTATAGTTAAAGCAGCCACAGACAATAATCCATAAATGACTGAGTGTGGCTGTGTCCAATAAAGCTTTATTTATGGACACTGAAATTTGACTTTCATCTAATTTTCATGTCTCACAAGATATTCTTGTTTTGATTTTGTTCCCCAACTATTTAAAAATGTGAAAACCATTCTTAGGGGGCTGGGGATATGGCTCAGTAGTGGAGCCTAGCAGGTGTGAGACACTGGGTTGGATCCTCAGCACCACATAAAAATAAATGAATAAAGATACTGTGTCTACCTACAACTAAAACAATATTTTAAAAATAATTAAAAATAAAACATTCTTAGCTTTTGAGCTGTATAAAACAAGGCAGCAGGTGGGGTTTGGTGGCCTCTGGGTTAGTTTGCTAGCCCTAGGCTTAATGAAAGGCCCTTGTAGCCAGACTGCCTGGGTGTGAGTTCTGGGCTCTGCTGTGTGACCTTTGGTAAGTAGCTAAATCTTTCTGTGCTTCAGATTTCTCATCTGTAAAATGAGGATGGCAATGATAATATTTTGGGAACATAAACTGGTGGTGCCACTATGAAGAGTAGTTTGGCACTTCCTCAAAATGTTAAATGTAAGCCAGGCCCACAGATGCACGCCTATAATTCCAGTGACTCAGGAGGCTCAGTCAGGAGGATTTTCAGTTTAAGGCCAGCCTCAGCAACTTAAATTATATATCAAATTTTTAAAAAAAGCACTGGGGATGTAGCTCAGAGGTAAAACACCCTGGAGTTCAATCCCCAGTACAAAAAAAAAGAAAAAAAAAGTTAAACCTAAGATTTATCATCTGACCCAGGACCCAGCTAATCTATCCCTAATCTATTTCTAAAGAGAAATGAGAACATATATCTACACAAAACCACATTCATGGCAGTGTTATTTATAGCAACCAAAAAGCAGTGACAAACCAAGTTGTCCATCTACTGATTAAAAAAGAATAACAAAATGTGGGCTGGGGTTGGGGCTCAGAGATAGAGCGCTCGCCTCGCACATGCGGGACCCTGGGTTCGATCCTCAGCACCACCTAAAAATAAGTAAGTGAAATAAAGGTATTGTGTCCAACTACAACAAAAAATAAATATTAAAAAAGAATAACAAAATTTGGAATATCCATACACTTGAATATTATTCAGCCATAAAAAGGAATGACGTTGTGACCCATGCTACAACCTGGATGAACCTTGAAAACATCACACGAAGTGAGCCACACATGAAAGGTCACATGTTACATGAATCTGTCTGAAGTCTCTAGAATAGGCAAGTTCATGGAGACAAAGTAGTTGCAGGGTCCAGAGGTGAGCTGGGGTAAGTAGGGGGACCTGACTACTAATAGGTATGCGGCTTGATGGCGATGAAGGAAGTGGAATTGGGTGGTGGGATGGTTGCACAATTTTGTGACTATAGGAAAAATTGAAGGTGACCAACACAGACTTGTACAATGTGAAAGGGTGGCTCTTACAGCATGTGAATTCTATCTCACTAAAGAAACAGTGATGAGGGCTAGCTGTAGCTCGGAGGCCTGGAGAATGAACACCTTGGGGCACTAGAGCAGATTCCTACATCCACCATACCCAGGTGTTACTGCAGGCCAGGCATTCCCCTTTTTCTCTCTGAGCCTCATCTGTTCAACTGTCAAATGGGTTTAGGACACTACCTGCCACTTCAGCTTATTGTGACAACCAGGTGGAACAGTGGATGTACACAGGGCCTGCTGTATTTTAGTGCTCAGTGCATGTCAGCTGTTATGATAATGTATTTGAGAGTGTTTATTTTGAAAGTCTACTATTGCTAGGCACAGATCCAGTTACAGGGGCTAGAGCAGGGAATAAAATAGACACAAATCCTGCCTTCGTGAAACTTATAATGGGGTAGGCACATAAGAAACAAAATAAGCAAGGAGATTTAAGAATATGGTTGCTCTGGGTGTGGTGGTGCACGTCTGTCACCCCAGCCCTATGGGGGAGGCTGTTGCAGGAGAATTGTAAGTTTGAGGCTAGCCTCAGCAAGTTAGCCAGGCCCTAAGCAACTTAGTGTTTTAAAATTTAAAAAGTATAGAGGGCTAGTACGGGGCTCAGTGGTAAAGCAGCCCTGAATTCAATCCCTGGTACAAAAAAAAAAAAAAATGATTGAGAAAGTAAAACTGAGAATGTGGGAGGGAGCTTAGGGAATGCAGGAAGAGATTCCAGTTCTGTAGTAAGTCATCTGGGGAAGTCTCATTGAAAGAAGACATTTGACCAAAACCTGAAGAGAGGAAGGGAAAGAGGAAGCCACGCGAGTTTGCAGGTTTCTAAGGGCAGAGCCTCCCAGGCAGAGGAAAGAGCAGCATGCTGGGCAAGGGCGCAGGACACGGGAGGGGTCGGCAGGAGAAGGAGGAGGCAGGAGGAGGTCGTGAGTAGATGGCAGGGACAGATTTGGGGACCTGACTCCAGGCAGACAGGACCCACTTCAGGGCTTGACCAGAGGCTGCCCCCCAGCACCCCTCGGCTACGATGACGCTTCCAGTGTTGAGCCCATCTCCTCGGCCCGGCCTCACAGCCCTGTGCTTCCTCCCGCAGGACCTCCGGAGCCTCCATGGGTGCTTGAGGGCTGGGCGCCAGGGCGGTGGGCACGAGCATGGTGAGACACCAGCCGCTGCAGTACTACGAGCCCCAGCTGTGCCTCTCCTGCCTCACCGGCATCTACGGCTGCCGCTGGAAGCGCTACCAGCGCTCTCATGATGACACCACACCGGTGAGCCACCCTGGGACGCCACGAGAGGGACCCAGCCAGCCCAGGACCCAGGGAGATGGGGCGTTCGCTGTCTCTCTCCTGGGGGGCTCTGGACAGGTCAATGACCTTTCTGGGTTTGTTTCTTCCTCTGTGAATTGGGCTTGTAGTAATTCCTCAACCCACCTGTCCAGGTAGGCCGGCAGGTGCTCAGCTGTCCTGATGTGGCTAGTTGTTAACTTTCCTCTGATGGCATGGGGACTGGGCTGCTCCCAAGGTCTGGGAAGGAAGGGTCTACAGAGGCAAAGTCACCCCAAGAGAAAAAGTTCCCAGCTTCGAGTCCTGGCAGGTCTAGAAGTGGGCAGTGGCAGGAGACTGAGGAGGTGGGCCCAGCCATTCCGGAGCCTGGGAGCTGCCAGGGCCGGGGTCTGGCACCAGGGCCCAGTCACCTGAGCCCCTGGCCTGCTAGATCTGGCAGCAGGTGCTGAGCCAGATAAAGAAGGCCCCCTCAGTGCCAGGCTTCCCAGGCTAGACCCCTCGCTCCTGTCTCCGGGGCGCTATCAGCGGGTGGATCTGGTTTCTTCTCTGAAGGAACCCAGTTCCTGTGTGGTGTTTATCTAAAAGCTTTGCTGCCTGGAGAACAGCTCTCCTCCTCCCTCCTGCTTGTCTGAACAAAGAAGCCAGCCTGGTAATTCAGGCAGCCCCAGGCAAGCCTCAGTGCCTAGGCAGGCTGCCGCCCAGGTCGGAGGCCAAGTCAGCGAGCTGTCTGGAGGCAGAGGTCAGGCTATCTTGTCTGCCCTCTTCTGCCTATGCTGGCAAGGGACACTGAGACAGGAGTCTGGGTTCGTAACTCCCAATCCATGAAAAGCAGGGACCACCAGAGTAGCCACCAGGCCAGGTTCCTTGCCCATGTCCCCATTCCCAGGACAGAGAAGACAACGTAGCCAGACCAAGGCAACAGAGAGGCTGAGGCCTATTCAGGGCTCACAGCAGGCCCCTGCAGTCCTGGGACCCGAGCCCCCGGCCCCCCTCCAGGCCCCAGCCTAGGAAGCCTTCCCCCCATGAGCTGCCTCACCTGGGAACTAGAGGTGACAACACCCTGCTCATGGCCAGCAATGGGAGATTAGGGATGGGGAGTGACTGGCTCTGGGGCAGCGCTGTGCTGACACACACCGTCTCTGTTCCTCTCAGCAGGCCTGTGAAACAAGCCAGGGAGGGAATGACTGGACCAGAGTCCCCCAGCCCCACTGCCAGGAAGAGCCCAGCACTGGCCCCGGGGGGTTGATCCGACAGCTATGGGGATGGGGGCTGAAAGACAGCCGGGGCAACCCGGAGGCAGAGGACAGCTGAGCTCCAAACCCCTTGGCCACCAGCGCAGTCCTGGAGGGAGGTGCCCTCCCAGGACATGGTGTGCCCCTTGGAGGCCCAGGCCAGCCTATGTGGAGTCAGAACATGGTGGGTCTTGGATGTGGCTGGCACAGGGTTCTGGGTAGAGGAAGGGGCTCGAGGCTGCTCGTGGGAGCTGGAGTGGGGCAGGCGCTGGGGCTCCAGGGACAGGGCCAAGGCTGAAGGAGCCACAGGAAGCCTAGGCCAGGCTGGCACAGTGACAGGAGGTGCAGAGTAGGGGCTCCGTCAATTTTGCTGAACGTATAGAGGCCTCTGCGACCTGGGAAGTGCTGGGAAGGGAGAGGAGAACTGCCTGAGGAGAAGAGCCTCCACGAACACCATGCACCTTCCCCTCCTGGGGAGCCCAGTGCCTTGAGGATGTGTATCTGAGTGAAGGCTCAAGGGAAGTAGAGGACAGGGGGAGCTGGGCAGTGGTGCACCCCTGTAATCCCAGCAGCTTGGGAGGCTGAGGCAGGAGGATTGTAAGTTCAAAGCCAGCCTCAGCAACGCCAGGCCCTAAACAACTCAGTGAGACCCTGTCCCTAAAAAATAAAATACGAAATAGGGCTGGGGATGTCACTCAGTGGCTGAGTGCTCCTGAGTTCAATCCCCGGTTTCCCCCACCGGCCACCCCAAATAAAGAGGATGGAGAATAGCAGGGGAGCGTAGGAGTTGCCTGAGGAGCCTGGGACATGCGGGAGTGTCCTCTGCTGCCAGGCTGGGACCCTCGGCATTGCCTGCGTCCTGCAGGGGTGCCCTGTGGAGCCGGGGTGGAGTCCTCTGCATCCTTCCCGCCCGCCCCAGGCCCCGCTGTCCCTCCTCCTCAAGCTCTGCTCATGCTTCCCCTTCCCAGGACACACACTGGACAAATACAGAAACAGGAAATGGGGGACCTCAGAGGTGAAGTGACCTCCTCTCCTGCCCCCTGCGCAGAGAGCATGGAGCAGCCTTGGCAGCAGGAGGCCGGCTCACTGACAGCCAGGAAGGGGAAGCGAAGCTTTTTATAACTGAGGATAATTAATTGGTTGTTGTCTGTGACTCATTACTCTAATACTACCAATTAGGGACGTGATAGGACAGAAGACTGTTCTCAGGCTGTCCCCACTGGGCCCCCTGAAGACTGTGTCTGCGGGAGTCAGCACAGTGGCAAAACCAGCTTCCCTGCAGTGGCAGGGATATAGGTCAGATATCTGAAGGAACTTCCCAGCCAGAGACTCTGAAAGAACAGATTACAGTTGTCAGCTCTCTTGCACCTCAACAGTACATGTGCCCTTTGATGGCTGTTATGACCTTAATTGATCCCTTCCATCTTACAGACAGGGCTGCAGGATGAAAGGCACAGCCTGCGCTAACCTCTGCTTAGACCCCTGGCCTGTGTCCCCTGCCCTATTCCACAACAAATAGGTTTGTCTGGGATGCGCTGGTCACTTAGTCAATGAACAGAGCTGGTACCTGCTCAGGAGTCTGATAGGTGCATCAGACCTGGTTCCCCCTCCCTCCTGGGGCCCTCAGACTGTCAGGGAGCAGACGTGAGCTGACACAGCCAGACCACCCAGGTGACCATTGGTGAACCCAGGAGAGTTGGCTGAGCTGCGGCTTAGTGAGCCCCCCTCACCAGAGTGGGGTGTGTCCGGGGCCGTGCCGAGCACCCTGTACTTCAGCCTAGCAGGGCACTGAGGACCACTGTGCATGAACCTGGAGGGTGCTGCTAGGGCCAATGAGTGAGAGTGGGCTGGGGCCTGGGGAGGGTGCTTGAGGGAATAGGCAAGGGGAGGGACCCAGAGTCCCATAGACGGTGTGATCAAGAGATTGAGAGAAGGAGACCTCTGAGCATGACTCCCATCCCCCCAGCCCCCCATTGCAGCCATTTCCAGAGTTTCCTCCCATGCTGTGCCTTGGAGGGGGGCTGCCAATGAGTGGAAGTGACCCTCCCCCGCCCGTGCCCCCCCCATGGTGGGCTGTGAGGGGCCCCTCCTGCCCTGCAGAGGAGTCCACCCCACATCCTCCCACCCCTCCACCCAGCCACCAGCCTTTTCCTGTTCCCAGATAACAGTGCCATGTCTTGGTGCCTGCCCCTCCCACGGCCTGGAATGCGCTCCTGTCTCCTCTGGGCCTCTTGACTCCTGGTACATGCCCCCCACCCCTCCACCAAAATCAAGCCAGCTCTCCTTCCCCTCCCTCCCCTCCTTCCCTTCTCCCTCCCCTGGGCTCGCACAGCACCCTGGGCCTGTGCTGGCCTTGAGGACTGATTCTCTGTGTCCTGCGGGGTTGTTATGAGGGCAGGGCCTGGGCCTGCTCCCTCCTGGTTTGCCCAGGGAATGACTAGAAAGAAGGACAGACGATGGGATGACAACAAACGAGAAGCTGCTCAGGGCTGTGCTGCTATCTTGGGTGGGAGAGGCCCCGTGAGTCCTCTGGTGTCGGAGATCTGGAGGAAGCAGGCACACCTGTGTGGACAGGTGCACGATGCACTCCTGACCTGCTTCCCAGGCCCCTGGCTGTGGTTGGTAATGGAGGTTGCCGCTCAGTGGTAGAACTTCCAGGGTCACCCTTAGAGCTGGGGTTGGGCACTAGAGGTGGTCAAGAGGGAAGGGAGAGGAGTTTCCCAGCTGGCCACCAGCTCCCAGCCCTGTGGGTGTGTCCGGGGTGAGGATGCACTCAGGAACCCAGGCAGCTTGGCAGGGAAGCCATCTGAAGGTGGGCTCTAGCACGTGGTTGGATTCAGCCAGATGCAACTAGGTGCTGCTGGCCGAGGGAGATGAGCCTGATCTCCACCCTGCCTCTACCTGGGACCCATCCAGGCAAGGGCTAGACACTCCTGGGCTTCACCTTGCTTGCAGGTTAAAATCCAGTGGTACAAATCCATGCCCTGGGGGTCCCATTAGATGACTGATGGCTGTGCCTTTGGTCTTGGGTAAGAAGAGACCATCTTCCAACCTTGGGGATGACCCACCCTCCCTACAAACTTTCGAGGGGTGTCATTCTCTTCTCTGGTGCTGTGGAGAAAGGGACCCCGCAGGAGTGAAGGAGGAGCTCTGGGTTTTACTCCCCCACGGAAATGGGGTGGTAGCAGTGGCAGGGTTGCAATAAGGAGGAGAAAATGGAGTTGATACTTCACTGGGAGCTGAGGGCTTGTGGCTGCAATAAAGCCATGCTCTCACTGGCCTTTGGAACCCCACATCCCACTTAGCTCCTCTCAGAACAGTACTGGCAGCACCTGTCATGGCTTCGCCACACCCAGGGGAAGCGGCTCGTGGGTGACCCTCTGTGAATGTGCTTTAGGGAGAATGGGTGGGTGTCACAGGGGCTGCAGCCTCCACCCTGGACCTGGGCAGGACCCTCTGAAGCTCTTTGGAGGGTCCTCCCTTGAAGCCCCTTCCTGGTTCTTCTATGCCTGTGCATATCTCCCAGGGGCTGATGCCACCCAAGGGATGGGTGGGGAGGGACCAGAGCTCCTGGCTGGGCCTGGTTTCGTGCTCCTGCTTGGTGAGTTGCTCTGAATGCCCCCCAGCAGAAGCCAGGGCAGACAGAGGCCTAATTGCCTGGCATTCTGTAGCCCTGGGAAATAAATCCAGCTTCTTAGGCTGCCAGGAGCTGGCTGGGGGGTGGGGATTCTAATAATCCCTTTCCCAGCTTGGCCCTGATGCTGCAGTATATCTCAAACCTGCCTGGGCTGCCCCCTCCCCCAAATCTCCTGGGTCAGGGCCAGGGCAGTCCTGCCAGAGCCTGCCCTTTTCCCCTCCCAGGAGCTCCCAGCACCTACCCAGCCAGCATCTCCCAGGCCTTTCCCTTGTGTCCATTCCCGCATTTGGAATTTGGTGAGTGTGAAATAGCCTGACAGTGGCAGGAGCCGGGGTGCCCCAGATTTGGCCTGCATGTGGGCAGATTTGGGTGTCGGCACCCCATGAGCTCTATCTCCCAGTCCCTCAGCACTGCTGGGAGCTGGGACCACTGGGGAGGCCCTGGGGGCTGGCTCAGCAGAGGGAGAGGGAGCTGAACCAGGCAGAGCCAGCTCGCAGGGGCAGGACCTCAGGACAGAGACGGAAACCTAGACACAATCTGAAGACCTCCTCGAATTTACTCTGTGGGAAACCGATATGGCTGTTATCCCAAGTGTCATGGTGGTGTAGGGACAGCTGAAGCATCCATGTGACGAAAGTAAAATTAGATCCCTGCCTCTTACCTCACACCCAGATATATTCCAGATGGATTAAAGTGTATTTTTTGCCTGGAGCAGAATCGCACGCCTATAATCCCAGTGATTCAGGAGGCTGAGGCAGGAGGGCCACAAGTTCTAGGCCAGCCAGGGCAACTTAGTGAGACCCTGTCTCAAAATTGGAAAAGAAATAATAATAATAAAAATTTAAAGAACTGGAGATGTAACTCATGGTAGAACACTCCTGGATTCAGTCCCCAGTACCAAAAGAATTAAAGGGGACCTCTGCACCCCTGAGCAGCCTTACTTTTCCCACTCTTACTTATCCCCAGGATTGGAGTCACCTGTTTTCTGCTCAGTCACCACTGCAGGTTGCTCAGGGTGGCCTGATTTATCTCCAAGTAGCCAAAGCCCATCAGGCTGGTGCAGAGAGGGCTCCGTGCATTTGGGGTAAGTGGAGAGTGTAGGAGGAGATAACAGGACACTGAGCTTTGGCATGAGGTAGGGGTCAACGAGGATTTTTCACCAAGTGCAGGTTCATGTGTCCCAACACAGTCTGCTGAATTCTCTGCCATTTCTGCACTGATTTACTGACATACTCATCCTGTGTCCGTGTTTCTAGGCTATTCTACTTTCAGATCTGTTTTTTTCATTTCTTAGTTGGACCTTTTGGGGAAGAGGCAAGATGACGAAATCTCCTGAAATCTTGTCTAACTCTGAAACTCTGAAATTCCAGGGTCCCCCTGGCACTGACTGTGACTTGCAGTGTGACCTTGGGCAAGGCCCTGACCCTCTGAACTTATTTCCTCTGTGGCCAGACAAGGATAATTACATGGCCTGCTGCTCCTCGTTGCTTTGAGACAGTTGGGGATGGTGGAGGCACCTAGACCCGGGGGGGGGGGGGTGAATTCTGGCTGTACCCATTACATTTGCCCTTTGTGACCTTGGGCCAGTTGCTTCCCCTCTCTGGGCCTCAGTTTCCTCAATTTTATAACCTGCTTTTGCAGACCTTCAGGGAGGAAGAGATGGGGAATGCCAACCCACAGTGCCGTGAAGAGGTCCTGTGGGCTCTGTCCTCTGCAGGCAAGGGCGCAGGCCACCGGCTAGGGCCTCTTCTTCCTTCCTCAGTGCTGGCCTGACCTGCTCTGGCTGCCCCTGGCGCCCACCCCTGCTGGGGGCAGGTGATCAGGCTTGCTGTCCTCAGCAGCAGGAGAAAACTTTGGTGGAGCTCAGGCAGGGGGAGGGAGAAGACTCGATCACTGTCTTCACATAATTAAAGGGCTGTCAGACGCCAAATGATAATTATAGGAACGATGGTGGATCTGGCGATGCGCGGCTTACATCTGTAATAGCTGGGCCCAGCCACCTCCTGTGAGGTGGTGGTGATGTCATCACTGTGAACAGAGGAGGAAGCTGAGGTCTGAGGTGCTGAGTGCTTGGCCCACAGCCACGCAGCCAGTGGGGAGAAGGGCCCAGACTAAAGCCCAGCTCTGCATTATAGTCCCCCATGCCTTGGCCATTTGACCCAAGGATTTCTTGCCCTTTTGGCTGGATTTGTTCTCTGTGGTATCAGGGACCCTCAGGAGCTGGCAGGTTTCAGCTCCACTCAGGGCAGGGAGGAGGGAAGGGAAATGATCCCCCTGCCTGGCCAGGGCCCAATGCCTCAAGTGAGCCCTCACAGCTCTGCACAGCACGCCATGGCTGCTGTCCCAGTTCCCCGAGCAGGAAGCTGAGGCTCACAGAAGGTGAACATCTTCTCCAAGGTCACTCAGCAGTGGCCATCCTGGATTCAAACCCAGTGTTGCTTGGCTACCAAGTCCCCTTTCCCTGTCAGGCTGGGAGTCGTAGAAGTAAGAGCTTTTGGTCAGATGATGAGGCTGTCCCCCAAAGGAGCTCTGTCCCTGGAGCTACTGGAGCAGGAATAGGCTGAGTCCCCATCCCCAGAGAGAGTGCCTCTGGCCTGGGGAGGGTACGGGCAGGGGAACAGCATTGAGCAGGACAGCGTTGGCTCTGAGTGTCTTGATTCTGAGAGTCTGTGATGTTGCCAAGGTGGCCTTGGCAGCTCCTGTCCTGGCTCTGTCCGGACTACAAAGTTCAGGCTCTGGGTTCTATTTGGGGACTCGGGGGAGGTGCTGTATCTCCTATAGTGTCCCCAGCAGCAGCAGGGCAGCTGTGGGCATCCTGGCCTGGGGCAGTGGTACGGAGCAGGCAGGAGCCCGTAGTGAATGGCGGCCAGCAGTGGAAGGGCTGTCCCTCCCCGGCAACAGAGCCCACATTTCCTGCTTGGATTGGGGTCTGCCACTGCAGTTGAGCTCGGTGACTCTGTGAGCCTTGCTGCTGATAATCTCCTTTTGCTTATTATTATGCAGAGGCCTCAGGAGTGGGAGGGACAGAGATGGGGAGGGGTGAGGAGAGGATGTGACTATCAGCAGGAGGCAGGGTGGAGGAGCAGTGGCCTTCTGTAAACTGGTCCACTGTGGTCAGGATCGTGATGGAGGGTCTCATCTCCTGGAGGGTCAGGGCAAGAATGGGAGGAGGTGAGCCAGTGATTTGGACTAAATGCCACAGCCTCTGGGAGTCGGGCCTCTGGGATTCTCTAACAGCCACTGGGCCTCAGCCTCGTCCCTCGGAGCAGGGCTACAGCATCCTACTCACCTACACCCAGGGTTCTCTTCTGACCAAGCTGGGCTTCTTCTGGCTGCCCCATATGCAGCCACCTCCAGCACACTCCCGCTGTAGCCTGGGTGAGCTGAGGAGTTGCTGACCCCATGAGGGGGCGGCTCCGGCTAGGTCAGCTATGCCTGGCTCAGCCTTTGTCCTGCTCCCTGGCGGCTGCCATGGCGCTGAAAGGAAGGAGAGGAGGCTTGTGTCATGGGAGTTCCTGCCCTTGCTTCCCTGGGCCCCTGGCCTGAGAATAAGTCTGGGGCTTGAATGATGGCCTTGTCCTCCAGTGGCCCTGAGCATCCCTGAGACACAGTCCCTTCTTCAGTTATTCCCACCATATCTGAGTGCCCCCTTGTGCTCCAACATGATGCTGGACCCAGAGACATTCCAGGCATCCCTGCCCCAAAGGAGCGCAAACTTCAGTGAAGTGACCTTTAGTATGCGCATACTGTATGCTGGTTGAAGTATATCAGCTCATTTAACAGCACCCCTCTATGGCAGCGGTTATGATTCCCATTTTATAGGTGAAAAATCCAAGGCTCAGAGGGCTAAATGACTGGCCCACGTGGCAGAGCCTGGCCTTCAGAGGTCGTGCCCTTTCCACAATGATGTTGTGTAGGGTCAAGTTGGTAGGTACCAAGAGCCAGAGCAGGATGCTCCAGGAGGGCAGGTCTTTGGGAGCAGGAAAGAGCAGAGTTTGGACCCAGGGTACAACCCAGAGAAAGGGAAGGGTGAAGCCACGCTGGGCCTGGGATGGCCATATGGGGTCCCCAGGGTAAGGGCAGGTTTGAGGGAAGCAGTTCAGGGCTGCTTCTGTCAGGAATCCAGGGTTCCCCACTCTTCCCCCACTTGGTGACCTCTCTGACCTCCACTTGCCCACACTGAGCCCTTGTGCAAATGAAGAAAAAAAGGCACCCCTCTGCCACTTGACTGCCATTTGTCAAAAATTGTCATCATGAATCTGCACCTGTGTGGAAACCCTGTGCTTCTTGGCGTGGGGCAGAGCACAATTTGCTCAGCCGTGTGTGGGGATCCTTCTCTGAGCCTCGGAGTGCTGGAGACACACCCCCTGAGCCTGTGCAGGCTGTGGGAGATGGGGAGGCTGAGAAGTGCTATCCCTCTGTATGGCAGTGGCCTCAGGAGGCCAGTTGGGGCAGTGATCCCTGCTGCCATCCTCCGGGAGCAGGGCCAGATTGGCTTGTTAATGGTAGAGCGGGCACAGGACTTTTTCCTCCATAATGCACCCTGACAAGGACCATTAGTGCCATTTGGAACCTCTTTATCAGTGGAGCTGCACACAGGCTGCTTCCTCCAGTCCCTGCCTTCCCCTTCCCCTTCCTTCCAACCGCTGTCATGTAGTTTTTTTTCCTCTGATTGTTCTCAGTGCACACCCGCCCCCCCCCCCACTGCCTGGCCCTCTTCATCCTCCTCCAAGGGCCCCCTGTAGCCAGCTGGCCTCCGCTCCCAGCTCCCAGGCCTGTAGTCCCCAGACCCCCCAACCCTCACTCAAGCCCCTGTCCTGAAAACAGAGTTCCTAGTTCCTTGTTGCCAAGGCCCTGTCCCCGTCCCTGCCATGCCTGGGTGCCTCACCTACCTGTAGGCTCTACGCCTGTCACCCTGGTCAGTTTCTAGGGGCAGGGATGCAGTCCCTCATTCTTGTCCTGTTCTGGCTCAAAGTAAGGATCTGGCCGTGTCGTGGAGCACAGGACCTCTGGGGGCCACCTGACCCCTGCAATGCCTGTGGTCTTCCGGGCTACCTGTTGGTGTCACCCTGGGTCCTTCATCACACCTTGCTGCCGGATGTCTTCCCAGCACCTGCAGCAGCAGGTGCTCTACTATTTCGACCTTCAGGAAACTTGTGCCATCCTAAGCTGTGGCTTCTCGTCACCTGGGGCCTTGGCCACTGCTCGAAGTGCAATGCAGAGCTCGCTGCTGCTGCAGGAGAGCAAGCCCTGGAGACAGATGGGCACCCGGCACCGCCAGCAGGACTGAGCACTCCTCTGGCGGGTGGGGCAGGGCGATCAAGCCCCAGTGAAATCTCTCCTAGATGAGCATATCACACCAGGGTGGGAGAAAAGGAACCTACCGGTTCATTATCAAGTCTTTCTTGAGTTCCTCCACCACCTGGGGATATGAGGACACCCAGCTCATCAGTGTGCTCACAGCAGAGCCACACACAGAATCACAGACCTGCAGGTTCTGCTGACGCCGAGATTGGTGTGAGGGTGGTGTGGCTCCAGCTGGGATTCACCCTGTAGGACAGGGATGCCCTCGGGGAGAGGGGTCTCACTGAGGAGGGAAAGGCTGCCTTCCATGGAGGATGTGGCTCACGTAAAGCTGTGGGCTCCCCAGGGCCTGCTGGGAACTGCGGTAGGTCAGCATGCGTCGGGCTGCAGGTGCAGAGGTTGGCCTGGCCTCAGAGTCTGCAGAAGAGCTCAGGCATCAGGGAGTTCGAGCTGGGGCGTGACACACCAGAAGGGAATGAGGCTGGGGGACACGGCTCCCTCTGTGGGAGCCCCAGACACTAAGACTGGCCTGAGAGCTGCCAGCTGGACCCTGCAGGAAATGGGGTCTGTTATGAACAAATATGAATTTGAGGCAAGAGCAGAGACTCTGAGAAGGACTAGATGGAGGTGCTGGGCCAGCCAAGGTGGAGGAGGTGGAGAGACCTAGCCCTGGCGGTGCAGGCCAGACCCACAGCCTGGCCACGGGAAGCAGCACAGAGCTACCACCCAGACTGTCCTAGTGGTTCCCTGACATGGGCCTCAGTCCCCCAGGTGGGCACGTGGCCTGCTCTGCTTCTCACCAGGTTTTCTCTGTTCCTAAGCAATCCTGGGTTTGCCATGCCT
Organism: Marmota monax; assembly: GCF_021218885.2. Classification (NCBI taxonomy): domain Eukaryota; kingdom Metazoa; phylum Chordata; class Mammalia; order Rodentia; family Sciuridae; genus Marmota; species Marmota monax. The sequence goes on along the minus strand of NW_026692352.1, from coordinate 5,720,865 downwards.
GGAGCTGGGGCTCGTGCCAGTGTACGCCCAGGTGGGGCAGGCACAAGCGACCTACTCTGAGAAGCCATCCCCACCCCAGACCTGCTGGGAGGATTGGGTTTTAGAGTATGGTCACCTTCGTCTCTGTTTTAAATCAAGTGGGGGTTAAGCAAAGAAGCCTGGCTCTGCACATGACAATGAGTGGTGGCGGCTGCTTACCCAGACATGGGTCACCAATTTGTGTGACTCACGGGGTGGGGGGAGCTGCTAGTGTGTACCAAGTCACAGATGGCCCAGGAAGATGGCTTCTCCTGCATGCTGGAGAGAGGCCCGGGTGCTTATGGTATGCTAATGGAGAGTGCCCACTGTTTGCCAGCCATGGTTCTGAGTACTTGACTTGTATTACCTCATTTAATTCTCAAATTGACCTCATGATTTTAGTGCTCTTAAGTTCATTTCACAGAGGAAGAAGCAGGCACAGAGAGGTTGAGTAACACGCCCAAGGTTAGTTACACAGCCTATTAATGGTAGATTCGAAGTCCCAGGCAGTCTGGCTCCAGATGCTGTAGTTAATGCCTCCATGAGGTGTCCCTGGGCAGCAAAGGAGAGCGATGTTCTGGACTTTTCCTCCCCTTGCAGCTTCCTGCTCAGGCATAAATGCTGATGGGGTGGAGGCAGACTCCGTCTCCATCTTGTTGGAACCATGTCATCTGGGGAATGGCCACTTGAGCAGGTCAGGATGCAAAGAGTACAAGTTTAAAAACAGAGGGATGCTGCCAGGTGCAGCATTGTACACCTTAATCCCAGCAGCTTGGGAGGCTGAGGCAGGAGGATCACAAGTTCAAGATCAGCCTCAGCAACTTAGTGAGACCCTTTCTCAACATTAAAAATAAATAAAAAGGGCTGGGGATGTGGCTCAGTGATAAACTCCCCTGGGTTCAATCCTCAGTTACCAAAAACCAAACAAAATCAGAGGGACCCTATTGCTGTGGAGCAGAGAGATGGTGTAAGGGTGCTAAGGCAGAGCCCAGGAAGGCTTTCCAGAGAAGGTGACATTTGAACTGACTCAAAGGTGAACAGGGCTGGGCGCAGTGGCGCACCTCTGTAATCCCAGTGGTTAGGGAGGCTGAGGCAGGAGGATCAAGAGTTCAAAGCCAGTCTCAGCAATGGTGAGGCCGCTAAGCAACTCAATGAGATCCTGTCTCTAAATAAAATTTTTAAAAAATAGGGCTGGGCATGTGGCTCAGTGGTCAAATGCCCCTGAGTTCAATCCCTGGTACCAAGAAAAAAAAAAAGAAAAAAGAAAAGAACAGGAATTTTGGTAGAACAAGCTTAGGGACAGTGGCCCTTCCTTAGGGATGTTGACCTCCCCAAAAGGCAGTCATCGCCCCCTTATGCAGGATGTTCCTAGCTTGTGCTTCTGAGACTGGGGTATAGAGAAAAGAAAGGAGGAATAAGGCCCAGGCAGAAGCACCTGTGAGCCAAAACCTCTGGAAGCAGCAGTGGTGGTCAGCATACCCTCCATCGCCACCCTGGACTGGAGACAGCCTCGCCAGGCCCTGAAGCATCAGTGCCCAGAAGAGGAGGCGGAACTTTATACTTACTTCTTTAAAGCCTAGAGACTGGGGCCCTAGTTCTGGGGCCCTGGTCCCTAATCCTCTGCTAACTTGCTGTGTGACTTGGACAAATCAAAATCACTTGGCCTTTCTGGGTTTCAGTGTTGTTATCAGAAGCACGGGGTAGAAGTGGAGAAGAGGACCTGCTTTGTAAGCATGTCTGAAGACAAAATAAATGAGGGATGCGACTTCACAGACTGCAAGTCACTGGCCAGTGTGAAGGCTTTAGGGCAGATGAGACTTTGCTTCTGGAGATCATTTGCCAGAACAGGAGACCAACACACACTGACCTTAGTCTGCAGCAGAAAGACCACAGCTCTGGGGTGGACTCTGCTCCTTGTTCCCCACTCATTTGTGACTTTGGTCCCTGTGATGTTGGACAGGTCCTTTCCCCTCTCAGCCTTCATTCCTCACCAGTACCAAGAGGGCACTAATCCTGCCTGGCAGGACCCGCACTTGACCCCTCTCCTCCTCTGCCCTTGCAGTGGGAGCGCCTCTGGTTCCTGCTCCTCACCTTCACCTTTGGCCTCACGCTCACGTGGCTGTATTTCTGGTGGGAAGTCCACAATGACTACGACGAGTTCAACTGGTGAGTGGGGGCTGGGTCCTGGGCATCCGTGGCTGGGACCTGGGGGCTCCAGTTTGAGCCTCTCTCCCAGGTTGGATCTGAGGGCTCTGACACCTGTCCTTCCTGTGGCCTTGAGCAAGGCCCACCCCAGGAGCCTCTGTCCTGCCCACCTGCAGGGCCTCAGTGAGGTTGGGAGAGAAGGGGGCGTAGTGTACATCACAGACTGGCAAGAAAGATGGAGAGGAAAGGAGATCCCTGCCTTGAGGGCATTCCCACTGGGACCTTGGGAGGGCACAGGAACAGCCTTCAAGGACTGCGGGGACTGAGCCCATGGAACTCAGTGCTGGCCCTCAGACCTTTGGTGTTTATGTGGGTGACTCATCCTGCATGGCCTGCCTGAGGAGGCACGAGGGGCACCTGAAAGATCAATGGAGACAGGAGCGGAAGATCACCATGCGGGCTACAGGACACCCCTCCCGGGGCTGTGCCAGGGAAAAGAGGAGGAGCGGAAGATGGGCACAGCACTTAGCCCGGGCTGGGCCTCTGGTCATCTCCTTTTTAGACAAGAACTCTGAGGCCCAGAGAGACCAAGGCCTCAGCAGAGGAGGAGCCCCAACCCCAGACCTCCTAACTCTCCGAGCCAACCATGCCTGGGCATGGCTGGCCATGGCTGTGGTCTGGGGACAGCTAAGTCTCCTTCGTGGGCACCTCGGGTCCAAAGGCAGGGCTGTCTGAGGCAGGTACCTGGGTGCAGAAGGGGTACTGTCTCTTCTCGCCCCCAGTCCTCCCCTGGAAGGCACTGGGTTGATCAGAGGTAAAATGGGATGGTGGGTGTGGGAGGCTGCCTCCCAGGAGACCAGGTCTCCAGCTGGAGGGTGTTGTGGTGGGGGCTGTGGGGTTCCTCAGAGTCGGATTTTGATGGGCCATGCTTCTGGGATTCTGTGGGGATCTGAGACTCTGTTCATGGACCGTGGAATCTGGCTGTCCCCTTTCCTCTGCACAGCCCCATCCTGTGCCCCTGTTATTAATGAGCACAATAAAGGACCTGCTGCGGTCTCACTCCTTCTCCACAGCAGCCCAGAAAGATGAGCCAGAGCCCTAGCTGGGTCCCAGAGGTGGCCTCTGGTCTTTATTAAATTCTGTAAATCAATTATTCGTCTGCTCAGGTATCCAAAGCATGAGTACTATTGTGAACATTTCCTCCCGGGCCTCAGTGGCAGACCCTGGATAGTTCTCCTCTGAACTAGGAGATCAGAGGGTGTACCAAGCACAGATGGGGAGACTGAGGCCCAAAGAAGGAGGGGCCACATTCATGGTCATATGACCTGTCAATGACAAAAACACATATTTGAGGACAGTCTGAGGAGACAGACCCAGAGAGATTAAAGGTCCCTTGCAAGGTCATATGTGAGATGCAGGTGGATCTGGCACAGGACTTGGGCTTAACTATCATGTTGTCCACGGAGCCATCCACTCTTCACAGAGAGAGCTCCCTGTTCCTGGGAGACTCAGCTGAGGATACCTGCCTGTCTTGGTGGGAGACTGCAAGGAAAGGCCCGCATGGGACTGTGGAGTGCCTGGGAGCTGCAGCTCTTTGCCTGTCACCTCAGGGTCTTGGAGGCTGGGTACCAAGGTTCAGGAGATCCTGACTCAGTCCTCATGGTCTTATGAGCTTGTGGGGTAGTTTGTGTAGTAAGAGATTGTGAGCAAGACCCAAGGAGGTCCGAGCTCACCAAGTGGGACAGAGAGGGCCATCTGATCTGTGGTGTCCTAGAGAGCCCCAAAGCGGTTGAATTTGAGACACTTAGGACCAGAATATATTCCAGGAGCAGTTACAGGGGAATTCCTGCCTCAGTTTCCCCAACTGAGCAGCAAAATGACTGTGCTCATGATCTTCCAGGTAGTAAGTCTTCCCCTGGGTCCTCCTGGAGAGCAGCTAAGCTGCGGAGACCCTTAAAAAGCTCATTCCCTGAACCTTATAATTCTTCTGGTGGGGATCTGTCCTAAGGGCATAGCCAGAAATACAAAAAGATATGCCCAATTTTTTCATTTTTGTGTTAATTTGTAATAGTGAATCAGTGGAAACGATGAAGTGCCATTCTAGGAAGTTGGCTATATATGGCACATGGATTCAATAGAGGACCACATGGCTGTTTTTAAAAATCACATTTCCTCAGCACTTTTGCAGACAGCAGTAAACACTGTGCTGAGAAGAGTCTGTTGAGTGCTCACCATGTGCTTCGCCTCTTTTCCTCCTCTCAGAACCCTCAGAAAGACACGCTGCTCTTATCTGTCCTGCAGATCGAGGCTCAGATAAGTCAAGGATTACATTTTATCATCTCTGAGACCCCATATTTTCACATTTGAACACCGGAGTGGGGGTGAATGTTACAACCAATGGCAGAGAAGCCTGTCACTTCAAGGTCCCATTAGCGCTTCAGAGGCAGAGTGGGAACTGGAGCCAGCATGTCCACGGTGCCCAAAGCCTCCTGCTGTGGGTGCTCCTGTGTGCCCAGGGCCCAGCTTCGCTGTTCAAATATATAGGTGTGGGGAACCCACAAGAAGAAAATCCTGCAGTCTTGGTGACAGTTATTTCTGGACAGTAGGATTGCAGGAAATTGTTCTTTATGTGTCTTGGTCCCCCTTGGTGGACACTGGGAGACCAAGAAGCTGAAGAGCATGAGTCATGTTCTAATGACGAGGGAAATGCTCAGTGCCACTACAGGGCGAGCAGGGCCTGGCCGCTGGACCAGTCTGTGGGCCACCCAGCTGCGGCTGTGGAAGACCCGAGATCATTTTGGTTCCTAGGGCAGGCAGTGACCCTGTGGAGGTCTGACCCCTGCCCCTTCTCCTCCCGGCAGGTACCTCTACAACCGCATGGGCTACTGGAGTGACTGGTCTGTGCCCATCCTCGTGACCACAGCTGCTGCCTTCACATACATCGCAGGCCTCCTGGTACACAGGGCTGTCTCAGAGGGCTGGTCCCCCTGCTTCTAGTAGGCAGGGACACTTGGTTGGTGCTAGGCCTGCCTTAGTTTAAAGGGGGAAGCTGGCTTTGCCCAGGGTCTCTCAGGTGGCTGCACTTCTGAGACCTGGGTCCCCCAAGGAGAAAGGTCATCTGTTTTGCCAGTCTCTTTCAGCTGCCCATCCTGGAATGTCTGTCCTGTCCGCACCCCTGCCCCAGCCCAGTGACAGCCACCCTGCTGTCCACTGCAGACTTCCTCTTCCAAGAACTCCACATTAGGTTCCTGCTCCCAGTATCCCAGTGATAGAGATTCATGTGGACCCCATTCTGGTCTGGGAGTTCTTAGGGCCAGGACTCAAATCTGTCTCAGAATCCTAGGGCCTGGGACTCCCAAAATATTTGATGAATTAAGTTGGGCAGTCCAAGTGCAGCAGGGCCCAGTGGCTGCTTCAGGGAAAAATCCAAGAGGAGGGGCCTGGAGTCCTAGAATAATCTGGAAGGAGGCCAGGCTTGGACAGGGCTGGGCTGGGCATTCCTATCGCCTGTAGGAAGGGTTTGCTGACCCTGTCCTGGGTCAGGCCAGGTCAGGCACCAGCCTAACTGCCACCCTGCGGGCCTCTCCTCAGGTGCTGGCACTATGTCACATTGCCGTGGGGCAGCAGATGAACCTGCACTGGCTGCACAAGGTAAGCCTGCCTCTGCTGGGCCAGGAGCGGGGAGGGGAGGCTGGAGGCCAGGGCAGCGGACAAAAAGCCTGGGTCCCCCATCCCTGCCCTGGATCACAGCTGCAGCTGCTCCACTGGCTCACACGGAGCCCTTGCTGCGGGTCAGGTGGGATTCTCAGAGCCGGGCCCTTATTCTGCCTGCAGCCAGCGCAGGGAGCCTAGGAGGTTGCTCTGACATCATTCCATGTCCCAGTTGGAAGAAATGAGGTACAGAGAGGTTAAGTCACTTGCCCAATGTCTCCCAGTGAGTAAGTGGAAGGTCCAGGATTCCAGCCCTCTTGCCTCGGGTTGATCCAGGACATCAGTGGGGGAGGGCGGTCGGTGTCAGAGCTCCTATGGCCGCCCAGCCCACCCACTGACTCTGTCTCAAGTCTCACCTCCTCTTCGTTCTTCAGTGAGTTCTTTATAAAACCCTGGTCAGGCGAAGTCATTTTCATCACTCCCAGGGATCCCAGGATGACCTCAACTCCCCTACTTTCCCACCCACCCAGCCAACGCCTCCCTGCTCCTGGCCTCCCTGCTCCTGACCTGGGCCGGTCACCCTCAGCTCCTGCTGTGTGAGACATCTCTGACCCTCCAGCCCTCCCACCTGCCTTTTCTCCTTTTTTACCCCCTTGCTTGCTGTCTCTTGACTCCTTTCTTGTTACTGGTCCCTACACACCCAGACTTCTGTCCTAGGGCTCCCCAGTCCCTGTGATCTCCCCTGCTACATTTCGGAACATCCGTGTTGTCAGTTTCCATCTGGCTTGCCCACCCCAACCCACTCCTTGGTGCTCCCTGCAGGTCTAGTGCTCCTTGCAGACTGGAACTGGCATTGACCATCTCCCCCCGCCCCCAGCACCCCACTCAGGGCTGGACCCAGAGCAGGCAGGCTTCACACCACCTAGAACCTTAGCCTACACATCACACGTGAATGCTTGGTGCAATTCCCTGGGTTTCTGATGTCCACTCTGCCTGAGTAGGTGCCCAGGTGTGGTGCAAACCTGATCCAGACAGCCCCTGGGCTATGGAGGGAAGGCTAGGTCATCTCTTCCCAGAACCTGGTTCAGAGTGGGCACACCACTTAGGAAGGAGCAAAAGTGTTCAGAAACAGCCATGAGCCCATGAGATGGGTCCAGAATGACTCCAGGTGAAAGGGCTCACTTCCAGCTAGAAGGGAGGCCAGGAAGAGGAAGAGAGCTGAGAGCTCGGGCCTGTGAGTAGTATGGGAAGGGGTGGGGGTCAAGGTTGGTTAATGACAGGGTCTGGAGCCAGCAGCTACACCTGTAGCATAGCTGGTCTTGCAGGGGTTTAGAGCAGTGAGCAGCCCCTGGTCCCGTCCCACCTTTCCGAGGCCGGTGACTCTATCCGGAGCTCTCCTCTGAGCTTCCGCAGCCCCCTCTGTGAGGCACTTTCTTCTCCTGGCTGCAAAATTAACACTTGAAAGAATTGCACCAGCTGGTACCCTGGGTGGGGCTGGCACATGCTGTGGTCACCTCCTGGGGCCAAGCCTGCCTCTCAGCAGGACAGGTCACATCGGCTTGATCCTGGTGGAGAGGCCTATAGAGCCACTGAGCCAGCTGGAGGTAGCACATCAATGCTATCTCTGCACGGGTGCCCACCCTGGGGACCAGGCGTGCCCTCCTCTCCCTTCTGCCCCTCCACCCTCTCTGTGGGATCTTGGGGTGAGGAGGGGCTTTCCAGAGGCTGCCTCACCCCGGGGGGGGGGGGGGGGGGGGCCGGGTCTCAGGGCTTTTGAGCAGGTGCTGGAAGTTTTCCATATGTATTCTATTTTTTCACGATTCTGTCATTGTATTCTAAGAAAGCTGTCTTTTGTTTTTGTTTTAATTTATTTTTGACCACATAATACATTGATGACACAAAAAAGTACACAATGAAAATTTCTTTATTTCCAGAGATATTTTAAGCACAAATATACATGTACATTTTGTTTTTCTTTCTCTTTAAACACAACACCCTCTGTCCTGCCCCTTGACAACATGCTTGGCACTCCTGTTAGGGACATTAAGAGTAGACCTTTGGGGCCATCACTTTCTCCTGCTCCCTGCTCTGGGCATTCCCAAGTTCCCTAGGTATCCATGCCAGGCCCCTGTTGATGGCCCTAGTCGCTATCCCAGCTACTTTCAGTCCACAACCCAGGCAGTGTGGCAATGACCCAGGAGAGGAATTTCTGGGTAAAGAATGTCTACTTTCATAATCTTGATCTTGCCAAGTGGCCTAGTTGCCAAGTGCCATTAATTCATACTCTCTTGACAATGTATGGCCAGGCCCACAAAAACACCCCTAACCCACAGATGTGAGCTGATTTCTTGACCTTTGCCGATCTGATCGGCGAAAAATGAAACCTAACTATAGTTTGCATTCCCTTGGGATGAGTTAGAGTCAGCACTTTTCACAAGCTTGAGTCACATGTGTCTTCTCTATCTGCTGTCTCTTGGTGTTTTGCCCTTTTTGCTATGGAATTTGCTTTTTACTTATTAATTTGCAGGAGCTCTTTATAGATTTGGGTGATTAGCCCTTTGGCTGCAGATGATTTTTCTTAGTTTATCATTTATCTTTAGACTTTGTTCATTGTATTTGTGCCACAGGGTTTTTTGTTTTTTTTGGGTTTTTTTTTCCTTAGTACTTAGATCTGTCATCTCTTTTTATGGCTCCTGGGTTTTGTGTCAGACTTAGATCTTTCTCATTCCGAGATTATATAAAATTTCTCTGTGGTATCACTTGGTAATTATGTTTTCACTTTTTTTAACATTTAAATTTTTTTTTTATCTTTTTGGAAGTTATTTCGGGGCATGGTGTGATCTTAGTTAGTTCTTTTTAGATGGTTTCCCAGTGTTCCCAGCTGTCTTCTCTGAGCAAGCCTACCTTTCCCCTCTAATCCACTTTGATCATAAACCATATATTTTAATACATTCTGATCTATTTCTGAACTTTTTACTTACTATCATGTTGCTTTGAAGACTTGAGTTTTATGGTATTGTTTTGTTTTTGTTTTTGTAATACTGGGGATGGAGCCAGGGCCTTGTGCATGCTAGGCATCTACCACTGGACTACATCCCCAGCCCTGCTATGTTTTAATCATGACCTATATTTTGAATCTGGGTTTCCCCTGGATCCTGAGGAAGGAAGGACAGAGGTGCTCAGGGACTGGTTGGGGAGGGAGCCATCTATTCAACACCTGGTGTTGTGAGAGAATCAAGGATCCCCTGGGGACCTTCCTCCTCCTCCCAAGTCTGCCCAGAGTTCCTGTCTCCCAGAACTCCCTCCCAGGAGCCCCGAAGGTGTGGAGAAGGTTGAAGTGTTCTTGGGGACTTGGCAGTAAACACAAGGCCCTTTCCTTGGGATGCCACCTCTGTGGGGTGCCAAAGGCAGCTCCTCCTTCCCCAGCCCGTCTCCTCCTCCTGCCACAGGGGATTCAGCCACAGCCTGCAGAGGAGGGTTCTGTCAGTGACCCAACTTGAGGCTAGAGAGGAACACTGGGAACCGTAGAGCCCCAGAGCAGCTGGGCTGGTGTGTCTGCCCACATCCCAGACTCGATCAGGGCGTCAGCTTGCTGACCACTCTGTCCACATCATCCACATTGCCAGTGAATTCAGGATTTTCTCCAATATCTAACCCAGGCTCCACAGTTCTGCCTGGTGTCCTGCCTCTATCCCTCCAGCTGTGGCTTAAGAAAGGAACATTCATTGAGAACCTCCTATACGCTAGGCACTGTGTTCATCATAACAGCACTAACCATTGGCACATAAAATTAGGCACTTACTGCATGCATCAGGCACTCTCCACACAGAGTTTCATTCCTTCCTCACAATCATCCTGTTCAGTTGCTGTCACTTAAAATGATCCTACTAACATCCAGGAAGCATTTCCTCTCGATGCTGGCATTTCCTCATTTATCTTCCCCAAACTCTCCCAGGTAGACACTCACTGTCCCCACATCTCAGCTTAGGCAAGATTTATGAAGAGCAGAATAACCAGGATTTGACCCAGGAGTGGGACTTGGGTGTGGCTCTCACCTTGAGCTGCCATTGGGATCCTAGAACCCAGAGGCCAGGCACCCCCAAGAGGTCAACCCATTACCCCTCTGCAGGGCTGGGTCCCAGCACCCAGGCAACCCTCTGGAATGAATGAGCGCACTGCCTCAGCCTCCACCCTCATCGCCATCACAGACCGCAGCCCCAGCAGGACAGAAATCCAAGACCACTCTCTCAGTCTGTCTCCAGGCCACCAGCGGGGGAGTCATCCTTCCTAGCCAGCCTTAAGGCCCAGGGCTCACATTGTTGTGAGTTGGTGCTGTTTCCATGGCTTAAGGACACATCAGAGAGAGGGAGTTCCATGCTGAATATTCAGCAGAGCTGCTGAGCTTGTAGCTGCTGCTGCAGCATCTGTAAAACCCAGAGGTGGTCGAATTTTTAATTGTATTAGGATTATGAGGAGTCAGTTTTATTGCCTGTATTTCCACCAACAGTTACTATTTGTATGAGATGCTCTCAGAAACAACCCTTCTGGGATGCCAGCTCTCTCCCAAGGCCACAAGGGGGCAGATGTGTGCCTGGAGTGGACAGCCTGGGTGTGGAGGTAGAGGCTTCTCAGGATGGTTAGGAGCTCCCCCAATGTCCCCTCAACTCCCAGCCCTCCCCACAGCAGCCTGAACTCCGAGAATGAGCACAGGCAGAGGGGTTTGTATCTGGATCCGCCTCTGAAGCTGTGAGATCAAGCGAGCAGAGCCCACTCCCCGGGGTAGGAAATGACAAGGCCTCACCCGGGGTGTCAGAATACAGTGGAGGACACCCTGAGTCCCGCTGCAGGCAGACCCAGGCACACCTTCTTCCGTTGTCCCAGAAGAGGCATGTCACAACCCATAAAGGCCTTTACCTGTTTGACTTGTTACTGTTTCTTAGGAGAAGACCTATTTTTCCAGGCCAATGGGCTGAAATGACAAGTTTCCAAAGGAAAAGTTAATCCCGGGCAAGAATTCACCTTCCCTGCCTGGCAGGGAGCAAAACAAGAGGCCGCTGTCCCTGCCTCAGGTCTAGAAAGCCCACGCAGCCCTTGCTCAGCTGCTGGAGGTTCTCAGGGCGCTGCTGTCAGGACAAAAGGCCTGGCAGGAGGAGAAAGGCGAGAGGACGTTCGTTGCCGAGGGAGAAAAGGGCTTGAGGGAGGCAGAGAGGCCAGGCCGCGTGTGGGCCACGAGTCTGACAAGCCAGAGAGCAGCATGCCGTGGTCCAGGCCAGCTTCCGAGCACCGGGCAGCGGGAGGCCGCAGTGGAGGTGTGACTGGGCTACGAAACAGGCTTTGCGCACAGGGGGCTGGATGGGCAGCAAAGTCCAGGGCTCAATGGAGGGTAGCGCTGGGGGCTGACAAGCAGGAAACCTGAGCTTCGTGGCACTTAGTTTGGGGGTTCCAGATGCTATCCATCCTCAAAGATCTCTGTCCCTGAAGTTGTCCTTGTCCTCTATCAGAGCCATGCTCCTCACTTTCTGGAGAAGCTCCCTGGAGGGCAGACCCCTCACACATTAGAAGCTGCCAGAGCTGGGACCCTGGGGTTGGTGGGCCTTGGTGAAGGAGCCGGTGCTTGCCCTGCCAGAAGTGCCACTGTGAGCCTAGTCCTGTGTGTGGGGCTAGGCTGCACACCAGGCCCTGTCCCTGTGGCCTGGAGCAGGCAATTTCCTCATCCCGTCTGCCCTGGATGCCACCGTCCCTCTGAGCTTGCTGGGAGGGCTGGGAGGCCGGGTGGCCAGCAGGGAGGCCCTGCTGGTCGAGTGTTTCCAGTTTCCTTCTCTCCACCCTCCCTCTTTCTGACTGTCCCTTCCTTGCAGGGTCTGCCTGTCCCTTCCTGGCTGTCCTCTCTCTCTGCCTTCCCCAACTGCCCCTCAGCCCATGCCATCTCTTTCCTTCCCTTCTATCTTGCTTCCTCCAGCTCCCCTGCTTTCTGCATCTCTTCCCAAGGGTCCCTAGGTTCTCTCTCCACTCTTCCTCTCAGACACCCTGGAGCCCACCATCTGCTCTGACACTGTGTCTGATGCTTCCTCCTTTCAGATTGGGCTGGTAGTCATCCTGGCCTCCACTGTGGTAGCCATGTCAGCCGTGGCCCAGCTGTGGGAGGACGAATGGGAAGTGCTGCTGATCTCCCTGCAGGTAAGTGTGTGAGAGGGTGCTCCACCAGGACCCTTGCAACAGGCAGTGCCTTTTTGTCTCCTGTTTCTCCATAGCATGGCCCGAAGTTGGTGCAAATTTGATTTGGGTCACACAGCAGGTCAGAGGTGGGGAGGATACTGTAAGCCAGGGTCTCTGGATTCCCAGTATCCTTATCAGGCAAACAGAGACAGGGTACTGACTTTGTGGGTTAAACGTGGGCTATCAGCTTGCTGGCAACTTGAGGGCTTGGGCATGTCTGGGAGTCCCAGGACCCTCCTCCTCTTCACAAACACAGGGCACAGCACCATTTCTGCACATGGGGGCCCTGGCTGCCATCACTGCACTCTCCTGGATCGTGGCTGGACAGTTCTCCCGCGCAGAGCGGTCCTGTGAGTACTGCCTCCCCACTGGCGTGACACCTAGGCCAGGTTGGGCTTCCCCCACTGGACTCCACCTGTATAGCCTGAGCTGAGCAGGGGCCCTTGTGATCAAAGGGCGGGGGTGGGGCGGGGTTCCTGGTTCAGAGAGGCCTACAGACTCCACCAAAAAGTGTGGCTCTGTCAGCCTTCAATTATATCTTTCCTCCAAGTGCACGTGCATGCACACGAGTGCGAGCTCATGTGTGTATGTGACTTCCCAGCAGGAATGGGCTCTACCTCTCAGAATGCTGGGCTCCTACATCCGCCCCTGGCTACCGAGGGTTCCCTGTTGGGAGAAGGTGCTCCCAACCATGAGGTGCTCATGGCCTGTGTCTGCAGCTTCCCAGGTGACCATTCTCTGTACCTTCTTCGCTGTGGTCTTTGCCCTCTACCTGGCCCCTCTTACCATCTCCTCTCCCTGCATCATGGAGAAAAAGGACCTGGGCCCCAAGCCTGCCCTCATCGGCCACCGCGGGGCCCCAATGGTGAGTGCCATCTTAGGGTCCTAAGAGACTGGGAGAGGGGTGGGTGCCGCTGCCATTCCAGAGGAGGAATCTGTTGGGAAATGGATATGATATATGCAGTCTAATAATAGGGACAAGCTTAGCTCTTTGGGGGAGGTGTGTGGGGAAGGCTGTGGCAAAGGCCAGGAGAGCTGATGTGGGCCCAGATCCTGAAGAGCCCTGAAGGCATCTTACTAAAAAGATTTCACTTTTATTCTGAGGGTCCTGCAGAGATGCAGGAGGTTTCAGGCCCAGGCACAGCACTGCCAATTTTCAGTTAGAAAGGCCCAGAAGAAAGCTGCTGGGTGAGGGGCCTGGGACTGCAACCAGGCAGCAGGAGAACCCACCAGGCTGTGGGGCAGCAAAGCTGAGGGGCAGCTCAGAGCCCACCATGGAAGGGAAGGCTGTTGGAGCAGACTGAATTGGAAAGAGGATGAAATCAAAGTCGAACCCTATTTTGCCACTAAGGTGCCCCACACCTCTGCAGGAGTACTGAGGTTGAGAGTTCCAGAGCCATGCTATCTGGGCAGGAAGCCAGGCCCAGCCCTGGCCAGCTGTGGGAGCCTGGGGTTTTCCATCTTCTCTGTTCCTGCTCCCCCATCCTGTGCCATGGAGATAGTGAGCGTGCCTGCCGGGTCAGAGGGCAGCTGTTAGATGTAGTGCCCAAACAGGCTACTTGGGAGGCTGAAAGTAAGAAGAAAGTAAGAAGCCCCCTTTGGACCAAGGTCTCCTCACCCCCTGGAAGACTTGAACCTTCTCAACTGAGGCAATACCAGCCCCCACCCGCAGGGGGCGTTTGGGGACTTCCTGAGAGCTGGTGTCTGTTGAGACCCTGGTACTCTCCCACCAAGCCATTCCACTGTGCCATTGGATTTCAGGAGAGTTAAAGGGGCCTCCACAAGTCATTGTTTTAAAAGCATGTGTATATGGGCTGGGGATATGAGTCAGTGCCTAGTATGCACGAGGCCCTGGGTTTGATGGAGCTCTGAATTCCCCTGAAAATCCTCTCTTACTGTATGAGATAGGTATTATTTTCTAGATAATACTCAGCTGGGAGCAATGACCCACATCTGCAATTCCTGCTACTTGAGAGGCTGAGGCAAGAGGCACATGTTCAAGGCCAGCCTGAAAAATTTAGCGAAACCCTGTCTCAAAATAAAAATGGGCTGGAGAGAGTATTAAAGCACCCCTGGTTCAATCACCAATAATTAAAAAATAAAATTTAAAAATTAATTTAAAAAAAATCACAGAGGACTGTGTCCCTGAGTTGGACCGTGGTACTCTCCCATCAAGCCACATTCTGCTGTTTTCTTGGTGGTAGGGGAGGCCAGGTCATTCACCCCCTTGGAGCCTGAGTTAGGGATGCCCATGTTGCTGGGTCTTGTGAGGAGAGGTCAGAAGCACTCCCTTGCCAGGCAGACAGGCCCTCGTGGGGGTGGGTGACCTGTCTCACTTGCTCTGGAGGCCAGAGGAAAGGAACAGTGTGCTAAAGCAGGAGGGGCAAAGAGGGGATGACCCAGAAAGGGCTGGTTTCATTTTTTTTTCCTTTTTTTCTGATATTGAATACCACAAAGCTACACCCCCCCCCTTTTTTTTTTGAGGCAGTTTGCTAAGGCTGGCCTCAAACTTGTGAGTCTCCAGCCTTGACTGCTTGAGTAGCAGGGATTATAGGCATGTACCACCATGCCTGGTAGTTCTTTTCTTTTTTTTTCTTTTCAAAATTAGTTTATTTATCTTAATTAGGTATCTATGACAGCAGGATGCATTTTGATTCATTGCACACAATTGCAGCACAAATTTACATTTCTCTGATTGTAAACGATTAGTGTCACACCATATGTGTAGTCATGCGTGTACCTAGGGGAATGATGTCCATCTCATTCCACCGTCTTTGGTAATTGTTTTCTTTAGTAGAAAAATTTCCAAACACACAGACATGGAAAAAGCAATATAAAGTATCATGTAATGAAGAACCACATTATGAATCCAATACGACCTTCAATAGTTAGCGACATTTTGCCACTCTTGCTTCATTGGTCCCCATACTTTTTTGTTCTGGTGTAGTAAAGCAAATCCTAGACATCATGTTACTTCTTATTTCAGGATGTATCTCTGATCCATAAGAACTTTAAAAAAATATAACCACAGTGATGTTATTATATCCAACCAAATTAGCAATAATTCCTTCATATCTAATATCAAATCAATTTTCTATTGTTGTCTCAAAAAGTATCTATAGTTCAGTTATTAAAGTTGAGGCTGGCCATGGTGGTGCACACCTGTAATCCCAGAGGCTCTGGAAACTGAGGCAGAAGGATAGCAGGTTCAAGCCCAGCCCCTCAACTAAATGAGTCCTGAAGCAACTTAGCAAGGCCCTGTCTCAAAATAAAAAATAAAAAAGTCTGGGAACATGGCTCCGTGTTAAATATCCCTGGATTCAATCTCTAGTACCCAAAATCAATCAATCAATCAATCAATTAAATAAAATTCAGGACTACCAGACACAGCGGTACATGTCCATAATTGGGAGGCTGAGGCAGAAAGCTCACAAGTTCAAGGTCACCCTGAGCAATTTAGAGAGATCCTGTCTCAAAATTTAAAAAATAAAATAAAAACAGGAATATTTCTCAGTGATGTAGTACCACTTAATTCAATCCCCCACCACCAAAAAAATCAGGACCTAAATGATGTCCACGCTGACCCCTGAGTACCTTTTAGTCTATAATAGTAGCCATCCCTTTTTCCCTTATGCCATTTATTTGTTGAAGAAATTCATTTATCCTGTAGAATTTTCCACATTGTACATCTGGCTGATTTCATCCTTGTAGTGTTTATTTTATAACCAATCAACTAATTATTTTTAATTAATATACAAGAATTATGCATATTTATGAGACACAGTGTTTCATTTTCATACATGTATACAATGCATAGTGATCAAATCAGGGTAATTAGCATATCTATCACCTCAAATATTTAGCATTTCATTGTGTTGGGAACAATAGAAATCCTCTCTTCTGACCTGAAACGCACAGCAAATTCTCATTAACTATAATCACACTATATGCTGTGGAACTCCACAACTAGCTTCTCCTATCTGACTTTAACCTTGTACCTGTAAACCTCTCCCCTCCAGCCTATAATAACCACTATTAAACCCCAGCCCCTAATAACCACTATTCTGCTCTTTATCTCTACAAAACCAACTTTTAGTGGTGTTTGAGAAGGCCCAGCCAAGGTCCCCTCTGTGTCCCTGCAAATGCATGTGGATCTGTCCATGGGTCCTCAGGTAATTGATTATCCGTGGGTTCTGACTGTCGTAAGCTGAGTGCACCTCCTGCCTGAGAGGCTGTGTCTGTGTGTCCCAGATGTGCTGTTCCTAGGTGGACTTTCCTATTTGGTGTGACTAGATCCAAAGCTGGGACTCTCAAGCACAATTTCCTGTTCACTAAGTGAAACAACTTTCCACCCCACCCGAATGCACTGTCCTGACAGAGCCCCACTTGGACTTGCCTGAGGCAGGTAGGAGCTCTGAGAGAGGGATTATGAATTCACTGCAGGGATGAGTGTGGTAGCATACACCTGTAATCTCAGCTACTGAGGAGGCTGAGGCAGGAGGATTGCAAGTTGCAGGCCAGCTTAGACAATCTAGCAAGAACTTGTCTCAAAATAAAACATAAATTGGCTGAGATGAAGTTCAGTGGTGTGCTGAATGTTTGACTAGCATCCAAAGGGCCCTAAGTTCAACCTCCAGCACCACAAAAAGAAAAAAAAAATTATCCCAGAAGCCCTGCATACTTGGGGAGGTCATCCTGGAGCCCTGGCAAGGGAGGACCAGGTTTCCATGCCTTGTTCTAGGTGGCCAGCACCTAACCTAGGGAGAACTTAACAGTGCAGAAAAGAAACTTTCCCCTCCCAGACTCTTTCTGCCCTCTCCTCAGGGTCTTCACAGCCCTTTCTAGGCTACTTCCTGTCCACCTTCTCAGGCACAGCCCGTGTGCAAGGGAGTCTACACCTCTTGCATGGTCACTGGTGGAAGGAGAGATGGGCGGGGGCCTCCACCACCCTGCTCTGGGGATGGGGACTCACAATGCCCACTGGACTGGGAGAACAGGTGGCATGTTCCCCAGGCTGGACAAAAGGTAAAGAAAGGTACTCATATTACAGAATTTCTACTGTGCACCAGGCTCTGGCCTAGGGTCTCTGATGTGCTATTCCACCTATGAGGTTGATAGCATGAGCCCATTTTATAGCTAAAGAAACTGAGGCCCTTGGGCATGGTGGTGGCTCACCTGTAATCCCGGTGACTCAGGAGGCTGAGGCAGGAGGAGGCCAGCCTGGGAAGCTCAATGAGATCCTGTCTTAAAAAATAAAAAGGGATGCAGATATAGATCGCTGGCAGGGTACCCCTAGGTTCAATCTCGACTACCAAAAACCAAAACAAAGCAAAACTGAGGCCCCACTAGAGATGGCATTTCTCCCTCTTGGTCAGCTTCAAAGCCTTTCCTTGCCATTCCCTGGCTCTCCGGTGCCAGGCTGCCCTCCAGAAGAGGGGAATGTGTTGGAGCAGAGCATGGCCAGAGGGACATAACGTGGGCTTAGATCAGCCACCTCTCCACATGTCTCCTTCCTCCCTCCCTCCCTCTGCCCACACCACTTGCACCAGGTCTTAGAGGAATCCCTGATTTGGTGCTGACCCCCAGTGGCAGAAAGGGAGTATGGCAGTGTCCTCAGACTACATGGAACCAGGGAGGGAGACTTAGAACCCCAACTCTCCCAGCCTAAGGACCCTCAGAGAGCAGAGAGCACCTCCTCAAGGGGCCACTGGGGAAAGAGCCCCAAGGAGGGAGAAATACACCCAAGGTCGTAAAGCTAGTTAATGCAAAGTCAAGGCTAGAACTAGGATCTTCTGACTCATGCTGTACAGTTGCCATTTAAGCACCTTCTCTGGATCAGGCAACCTGCCTAGGGGCTTTTAATCCATATAGCGAGCGACCCAGGGAGGAAGAGGACATGATATTTCATCACTGCAATGAAACTGTCACCTCAGGCCCCTCCTCTCCCTCCAAATCTTCATCTGGACTGAGCTCAGGGTATAACCAAGAGGGAACATGGCATTCTGCCTTTCCCCAAGGCTGCCAAAGAGCCACCAGACTATGGGAAAGGTTTCCTGCCTCCGTGTCTAGCTCAGTGCCTGGGACACAGTAAGGATAATCTCATGATCAAAGCTACTATTTATTAGGTGCTAGCTGTCTGTCAGACATTTATATACACCCACCCTAACCATCATGTCTGCCCCTCCCCCAAAAAACCTGCAAGGTGGACATGACTTAACAGAGGATGAAACTGAACTTCAGAGAAGCTGAGTGGGCACCCAGAGTCACACAGCTGCTCCAGGGAGGGGCCAAAATTAGAACCAGACCTGCCCCAGCCTCCCAACACAAGGCCTTTCTTTGGCTGGGGAGGGGGACATCATTTGAATCCTGGCCCCCCCTCACCATGCCTTCCTCTCCAGCTGGCCCCAGAGCACACACTGATGTCCTTCCGGAAGGCACTAGAGCAGAAGCTGTATGGGCTCCAGGCTGACGTCACTGTCAGGTAGGTGTCAGGAAGGGAGGAGGGCACCTCTCCTCCACAGGGTCTCTGCTGGTGGAACCTCTGGCCCCAAAGCTGTGGAGATGGGAGTCATCTGGGATCATCCGCAGCAGGGAGGCACCCTTTCCATGCCAGTGAATCTTGTGCCAAACTCCAGGGTATAAGAGAGAAGAGAGCAGACTCTCTTGGTCAGGCAGAGTGAAGGGTAAGGACCTGGAGGCACAGATCCACCTGAAGAGAAGCCAGCTCCGTGTCGCGGCTTCATGGGAGGGCTCAAATGCTCAGATAAGTGAAGTTAACTGGGCGGGGAGACAATACTATTACTGTGATGCCAGTTATATTTTAAGGGACCACACAAAGGTGATAGGTACATTTTATAGCTATAGATATTGAAATATGTATTAGTATAAAGGGGAGGAGGAATCCACCCCAATCTTATAATAGAGATCACCTCTGAGAGGGGAAGATGGGTGGGGCTGCCATATAGAGTCATACTGGTCATAACAAGGACACCATATATGTGAGGTCACCTTTCCCAGAGTGGACATTGTAAAACTATTTATCATATGTTTCTAGCATGTGGTGGTGACATGCCTTGAGGAGTGGGGGCAGGGCACAGGTGCACTGGGTTAGCTCTTGGCAGCCCTGGTCGGGGAGATAAGGTGGAGATGGGGTGAGATTTGTAAAAGAGGCCTACATTTGCACTGTTCTCATTATGATCAATGGACTTGGTCCCAAGACATGTTCTACTACTTCCTGGCAGTCAACCTTGAGCTAGATACTTTCCTCTCTTCGTCTCAGTTTCTCCATTATTGAGTGACCTAGCACCTATCTTCACAGATGATAATGGTCCCAGCCTTTTCCTACCCTCCCTCCCTGGCAGTTCTCACCCCACCTGACCCGCACACAGAGTGGAGGGTATTGGCCCTTCAGGGTCACCTACCAGCCCCCTGTCCACTATTCAGTAGGGAGACTGAGGCTCAGAGAGGGGCAGAGCCAGTTCAGGCCCCATGGTGGTTGGGGAGCAGTGTGTGACAGGGGCTGATTGTGGATGGCAGGTGACTTGGTTGGGTGGTGACTCGGTGCCCCCTCCCCACAGCCTGGACGGTGTGCCCTTCCTCATGCACGACACCACGCTGCGGCGCACCACCAACGTGGAGCAGGCATTCCCGGAGCTCGCCCACAGGCCCGCCTCCATGCTCAACTGGACCGTCCTGCAGAGGCTCAACGCCGGGCAGTGGTTCCTGAAGGTCAGACCCCAGTCTTAGACAGGGATCCCACACAGTGAGAGAGGCAGGTGGCCATCAACTCGGGTCATGAGGCCAGGCTGGTTAGTGGCCTCTCCGGGTTCCGCAGCAGCCAGACCTCATGGTTGTCACTGCTTGATCTGGATCTGCCTCCCTGGCTGGGACAAGCTGATGGGGGTGCTGACAGCAGAACGGTTCACTCTGGGACACTCTGGAGGGAGGTCGATTGTCCGGTCTGAGAGGCTAGAGGAGAATGGGCTGGGGTGGAGGTGCTCTGGGAAAACCATTCCCTCTGGAAGCGGAGTTGGGTAGAGGGTAAGGGCGGGAGGCTCTGGGAGGCCGCAGCACCACTTCACCTGACGGACACCAGCGGACTCCCGAAGCCCAGGGCTCTCCACACTTGGTTGCTAGGAAAGCATGCAGAGACCCGAAATGGCAGGTGACAGAACCATGTGTGTCCCTGTCTCTGCCAGACTGACCCCTTCTGGACGGCCAGCTCCCTGTCACCCTCCGACCTCAGGGAGGCCCAGAACCAGTCCATCTGCAGCCTGGAAGAGCTGCTGGAGCTGGCCAAGGGCAACGCCACGCTGCTCCTCAACCTCCGCGACCCGCCCCGGGAGCACCCCTACCGCAGCAGCTTCCTCAATGTCACGCTGGAGGCCCTGCTGCGGTCTGGCTTCCCACAGCACCAGGTGAGGCCCTGCAGCACCCCAACCAGCCCTGGCCCAGCCCTGCTCCAACCTCAACTCACCTGTTCCCTCTAGACTTCAGGTTTCACATTTGTAAAATGGGGTCTTAGGCCCCTTGCCTCCTTGCCAGGGTCCTCGCGGGGAGCAGAAGGGAACCAGAAAGTCCTTTCAGATGTTCAGTGGGCAGGAGTGGGTCCAGGATCTCCAGTTACGTCAGTGAAGGGCTGCCCAGGTCACTGTGGTGCAATGATTAGGGACCAGAGAAATCAACACCAATTTGTGACAGCATGCCTGAAACTAGTGACCCCGGGCAGAGTGATGGGTGTTTGGGTTCTCCATCTTGACATGACAGCAATCCAGAGTTGTAGCCAGAGGGCTTACAGCCATGGCTGGGACCAAGTGTCCCCTGATAACCATCACACTTAAGTGGTCATCATTTTAACCTTATTCATACTCTAGTGAGGTAGGTCTTCTTACCCAGAGTTTGCAGAAGAAAACGCTGAGGCTGCCCGCCCTCTTGCCTGTAGGTCATGTGGCTGCCAAACAGGCAAAGGCCCCTCGTGCAGAAGGTGGCTCCCGGCTTCCAGCAAACTTCAGGCTCCAAGGAGGCTGTCGCCAGTCTGCGGAGGGGCCACATACAGCGGCTGAACCTGCGCTACACTCAGGTGTCCCGCCAGGAGCTCAGGTGCTTGCCCCACCTGGCCCAGGGGTGGGACTGAGTCTCCCCTAGTCTTGACACTCCTCTCACTGCTGGACAGAGG
This sequence comes from Marmota monax, assembly GCF_021218885.2. NCBI lineage: Eukaryota > Metazoa > Chordata > Mammalia > Rodentia > Sciuridae > Marmota > Marmota monax. The sequence continues at coordinate 5,699,660 of NW_026692352.1, read as the reverse complement.
GCAGGGCACACAGGGGTTCTGCACATGTGGTTCAGAGATGTTGTGAGCAGCAAGCAGAGCTGGGTTGGACTGGGAGCTGGGTCCTGGTGTGGACATTCCTTCCTCCAGGGAAAGTTGGTGGCATGAGGCTGTGAAGGGAGCACACTTTACAGGCTTCCCACAGGGAGAAGCCAGTGCCCGGAACCAACCAACCTCTGTCCTGTCCAGGGACTACGCGTCCTGGAACCTGAGTGTGAACCTCTACACTGTCAATGCGCCGTGGCTCTTCTCCCTGCTGTGGTGCGCTGGGGTCCCGTCTGTCACCTCTGACAACTCCCACACCCTGTCCCAGGTGCCTTCCCCACTCTGGATCATGGTGAGTTGGAGACTGTTGGGGGACAGAGGACACCTGGGGTCAGTGTAGAGAACTGCCTGTGGCCTACTCCTACCACTCAGCAAGCTCTGTGCTTGGGGCTGTCCCTGGGGAGGTCTCAGGGCTGGAGGTGTCCCTGATGTGGATGCAGGCTTGAGGCAAGAGGAGAATTTACCTCGCCTCCGGGGCTGCACTAAGGCACTGGAGGAACTCTGGGCCCTGCTCCCAGGGAGGAGCACATCACCTAGGGGCCCTCAAAAAGTAAATAGCTACTTGGAGTTTTCTTTTGGAGTGTGTTCCTTATATTTGATTTTAAAGTAAGGGAAAAGAACAATGGGACAAGAATTAGGAATGTTAAAAGTCTTCCTTGAAAATAGTGAATCAAATGGTGTTGAGCTGGTGGGCTGAGCACCCACCCACAGGCTGAGTTCTAGTCCCTGTGCTGCCTCCCAGTAGCTGGGGAGCCCTGGCTTCCCTCCTGTGCGGCTCCTGCTGCCATCTCCCTGAGGACATGAAAGGCAGACACAGGGCCCCTTATGGCCTTGTGGGTGGCATCGTCAGCAAGTTACATCTGAGTTAGGATGGACTCATGAAGGAGAGAGAAGGAAGCAAGAAGCAGCCCTCGAGGAGAGGAGGAAATGGGGATCTGGGCCGTGGCCTGCACGTTAGAACCCATCACAGCCTCCAGGTCCCTAAATACCTGCTCTCCAGCTCTCACCTGCCTTTCATCCTTTAAAACCTCCCGAGTGGGCACAAAACCACTCACTACCAGCGCGGGTGACGAGCTCACCCCTCCCAGCATGCCCAAGACCCAGGAGCCTGAGGCTACACACAGGGCCTTGCCTTTCCTAGCCCCTCAGTGTTCCCTGGGGGGCCCTGCTCTCTGCCCTCCAGTCTTCATGCAGTGAAGCATACTCCTACCCCACACAGGTGCTACACACCTGTCCACAGGTTCGCAGCTCACCAGCCAGTTGTATCACACCCTTACATTCATATGCACATTTGTTCAGACATACAGTACCCTTGTTTCATCATTTGGTTCTTGCTTTGAGCCACGGACCCTCCAGGTTTAACATCCATCACTTCTACCCTGAGTGTGTGCATGTGCGCGCGCGTACACACACACACACACACACACTCTCTCTCTCTCTCTCTCTCTCTCTCTCACTGAGGCCCACACTATGCAGAGCCCACTCCTACAAAGTAAAATCATAAGCCTCCATCCCCCTCAAGGTCCTCCTTACCCTCCCTCATGGTCATGTGGGGTCCTCCAGCCCATGGACCCTCAGTCTGGATGGGCCATGACTGGAAGCTGGCCTCGGGCCATCTGTCCACAGCCCCCGGACGAGTACTGTCTCATGTGGGTCACCGCCGACCTGATCTCCTTCACCCTCATCGTTGGCATCTTCGTGCTTCAGAAGTGAGTAGGCGCTGACACTTCCATGGTCCTCCCACCCCTTGGTAGGCCCAGCCCCCACCCAGCCAGGTGAACCTACCCTGAGCCCTCGGCAGGCCAACCGGGAAGCCTGACCAGGAGAGAAGATGGGAGTCCCCGGGATCCCCCAGCCTTGCCTTCTTCCAGCAGAGGCTGGGTGCCTTCTGGAATGAGCGCCCAGCTAGGAGCCCAGAGCCAAGCTCTGTCCTGATTCGCTGTGTGGACTTTGGCCCCTCTGCGGCTAGCCTGCCCCTGTTAGCTGGGGCACAGGTTCCCAGCAGCACCGAGGCCTTGCCTGTGCCAGGTGGAAAGCCTCCCCACCTACCCCTCAGGGCGGCAGCTGGGATGTGGGTGGGGTGGGGTCCAGGGGAGGGTTTAGGGCCAACCTGGGGGCCCAGCCCAGCCAGGAACCAAGGGGCTGGGTTTTATTCTTGACTGATGTTCTCTCTCTGTCCCATCCTGCTCTGATCCGGCGCATGTCCCTCCTCTCTCCCCTCCCCCCCTCTGCTGCACTCTGGCACCTCACAGCTATCACTTGATCAGGTAATTCTAGTGTGCTCCTCCTCCTGTTCCTCTTTCTCCCTACTTGCCAGTCCCTTCTCTAGTTCTGTCTGAAAAGCTGCCGTGCACCAAGCTCTGGGCCTGGGTCACCCTCGCCAACACACCCCCTTGCCTGAAGCCGCACCCCTCCTTCTCTCCCCCAGCCCTCCTCCCTGCTCTTCCCATCTTGCCATGTGTGTCCCTCTGCTCTCTGTTCTCACTGCAGTTTCTGCCAGTGGGGACCAGTGTTTCCTTGACAGGTCCCTGACCCTGTCTCTCAGCACCAACGTGTCTCCCTCAGGGAGGGGGTCCCTGCCTGAGCACCCCTATCCCCCCGAGTCCAGACCTTTTGGGGGCCTTCACCACCTGCCCAGTGCAGACCCCAAGTTCCTGCCTCTCTGGGCTTCCTCCTCCCTCCGTCACGCTCTTTACCTTTCTCTGTGTCTCTCCCATCCCTTCTTTCCTCCTCTGTCTCTGACCCCCACTGCCACTCCTCTCCCTGACATCGCCTCTCCCCTTCCCCTGGGAGGAGCCCCCCAACGTCGTCCTGTCCTAGATGCACCTAGCTGCAGAGACCGTAGCCTGATACCTTCTTGCTGGGTTTTAATGTTAATTTCCAAGATGAGAACTTTGTCTTAGGCATCCCTTGGTCAACTGCCTTGGGCCCTCCTGGGTCAGGTACCTTTACTGACCAGCTTTTTTAGGAGGAGAACCTGCCCTCTGGCTATGGGACTGGGGGAGGGACATTTAGCCAGTTGATCCTTCCTCTGTCCACAGAGGCAGTAGACACTCATGATACTGCCCAGTGTCGTGCTGGGTCCTTCAGATACAACCAGGGCAGTGTCATTGTCCCTGGAGGGTCAGGAGCAGCATCATGGAGAAGGAGACCTAGGGGATGAACCAGGGGAAAAGATCATTTCCCTGTGGGCCTCATTCTTCTGTTCATTCACTCAACGAGTCCTTGTCTAGCACCCGCTAGGCAGACACTGAGATTGGTGCTGGGGGCCCACTGCTGGATAGGAGGTGCCATCCCTACCCCTGAGGATTTGCAGGGCAGCCAGCCCAGCCAGGGGGCAGGTGCCTTCCCCTCTGCCTCTTGCTTTCTCCTTGTCTGTCTGCTCTGTCCACCTATCTGTCTGTCCATTTCTGTTGTGCTGACCCCATCCAGAAACTCACAATTGATTTCTTGTGGAGTCTTGGTTCCTTCCACCGGCCCAAGCAGGATTTGGTCCCCTAGAAGGTTGGGTGCTTGTTTCCAAGCTGCCCTTTAGCTCCTCTTGGTGGGGTAGGGTGGGGGGGATCATGAATCCTTCTGCCTAAATCCTAGGAAACATCCAAGGGAGGCCAGGGATTTGGGGTTAATTTGGAGGGACTACGACAGCGAAGGCAGTGTCCGGGGCTGGGCCCAGGAGACTGAGTCCTCCCCACTCTCTCTTGGTCCCTGCGTGCCTTGTGCACGCCCACCTCCCAGCCTACCCTCGAGTCAGTGTGTCCACCACCCTGCCCCTTCCAGCCTTCAGGAGGATTCATGCTCCAGCCTGCCCCTCCCTTTAAGGTTGTTGGAGCAGAGCAGCAGACACCCCACCCCACGTCGCTCTAACACCCTTGCCTCCCAGACCTGTGAAGATCACTTGTGAGCAGTCCTATTACCCTGCTGCCCTTCCCTTCCCTTCATCTCCGGGTTTCCTTCTGGCTTCCCTGGGCCTGTCATGATGGTGGAGCTGTGGGAGGCATCAGCTGGGACTTCCTGACATTGATGTGGACTCCAGGGCAAGTCACGAGTCATGCCTGCTAAGCTCCTTCCTCCCTGAGATTGTCCCAAAGAGCCAGGTACATAACTGGAGGCACCTGAGACAGAACCAACCAACCATCTTTCTGGGCCAGGTTGCCAGTTTAGGGTTCTGGAGGTAAAGGGAGGCAGGAGAGCCCTGGCCGAGAACCAGTAGACTCTGACACAAGTCCCCACCCTGTCCCTCTCTGGACCTGTTTCCCTATTTGTCCAGTGGGACATGAGTCTGGCCGGTTTCTCAAGCCACATCCAGAGAGCCTCTGGAAGTGGCAGGGTCTGTGCTGCACGAAGGGGTGGGGAAGGACCTGATGCCCATGGGACCATTTCTGCAGGTGGCGCCTGGGTGGCATCCGGAGCTACAACCCTGAGCAGATCATGCTGAGCGCTGCAGTGCGCCGGACCAGCCGGGATGTCAGCATCATGAAGGAGAAGCTCATCTTCTCAGGTAAGCAGCCTGCAGACAAGCGAAGCAAGCCCTGGGCAGGGGCTCACACCTACAAGCAATGTCACACAGCGCATGTATGTAGGGACACAGACAGGTGTACATAGCCCACTTGGGTTTACACCTGCACACATACAGAGGCACACACATACAGAGGCACACACACGGAAACACACACACCTCCACAGGCAGGCAGCTCGGGATCCTGTGGCTCCCTTTCACACCACAGTTGTTGGGCAAGGGCGATGTGCGGGTGGGGAGGGGCCTGTTTGAAGGTCCATCTTCCTTCCCCTAGTTCACATACAGGCGCACAAATAATGATTTTACCCTACTCGTTGCTAGCCCATTGGCAAGCCCTGTCGGATGGAGGAGGCAGCTCTATGGACAGACATGGAAAATCGAGGGTTGCTGGAGCTCTCCCAGTGCGGGTGCTGAGGAGAGTGGGGTCAGAGCTCCCTGGGGCAGCAAGGAAGGTTTTGGTGTGATGATGTAGCTGGAGTGTGGAGGACGGTAGAGAGTACCCACCCGGGTAGTGGGTGGAGGGTGCTCCTGGTGGGGGCAGTGTGGGAACACTTTGCCTGGGCACCGGGAACCAGAGAGCATTCTTCCGGGCTGAGCTTCACTCAGCAGACCTTCCCTGAACCCGTCTGTGCCCTGCATTCTGCCATCTCTACAGCACAGATGTTCGGGAGCCACTCTGTTTAGTCGGGTCCTAGAACTCACACCAAATGTGGTGGGGCCAAAGGAAGCAGGGGCTGTCCATGAAGTGGCCCATCCCTCCCTGGGGGACTCGGAGGAGGCTTCCACAAGGGGGACACAACACAGCTGAGAAGACTTGAGTCAGAGTTTAGGAAAAGGAAGTGTCCACAAGGACATTGGTCCCTCCCAAGAGAGGGGCTAATATATACAAAGATCCCATGGAGACTAAGAGTGCCAAACTCAAGAGGGCGCAGGTGGCTTCCTGTGGCTGGAGGTGCAGGTGGCTTCCTTCCTATTGAGGCAAGGCCAGAGCGTTCAGCAGACCAGGAGGGCCTTGAATGCCAGGCTCAATGCCAGCTGGAACCCAGCAGCTGCACCGGGTCTCTAAGTGCCCCACTAGGAATTGCTGCAGGCCACCCTTCCCGCCCCACCTGTCACCATCCTCACCCTGTCCTCCCCATTCACATTCTGTCTCCCTCTGGCCCAACAGAGATCAGCGATGGCGTGGAGGTCTCCGATGAGCTCTCCGTATGTTCAGACAGCAGCTACGACACATATGCCAACAGCACTGCCACGCCTGCGGGCTCCCGAGGGGGCAGCAGCCACACCAAGACCCTTACAGACCGGGGTGGGCGTTAGCAGAAGACCTGTCTGTCTGGGCCTGTACCTGACATAGAAACCAGGAGAGCCCAGGAGAGCTGGCGTGTTGGACCGAGAGCTCCGGGAGCTGGCTCCGCAGCCTCTACTTGGGGCCTAGCCCTTTGTCACCATGACCTCTCTTGGAGGGTGTTTCCTCTCCCCTGAGGCCCAGCGGGGCCAGGATTCCAGCCTTTCAGATGCCCCTGCAGGCCTGGGGCTCCTTCTTCTGGGAAGTGTGGGGTCTGGGGCCTGGTCCTGCTCTCACAGGCCTCTCTCACATCCCAGCCAGAAAGCTTTGATGGGTCACTGGATGGTGCCATCTTCCGTGGCAACGAGGATGTAATTGCCCACCTGTGTCTGTCTACCTGTCCACACCATGGGCAACTGACTTCTCCATTTTTATCCTGCCTTGAAGACCTGGGCTAGGCTTTTACCCCTGGCCCCTGGCAGCTCTGCTCTCCATGTCAGTCTCAAAGCACAAGGAAGTTCTGCCCAGGGAGAAAGCCGGTGGCTGTGATCCAGATACATCCTCCTTCCCAACCAGCCTCCCACCAGCACCACCAGCCCCTGCCCCACCAGAGGGCTTGAACCATGTCACCTAGGAGGAGCTGGAGATAGCCAGAAGTACAGGCTTAGGGCTGGTCTATGTCACACCCAAGTGTCCAACAGGCCTCTGGGGAAGAAGTGGCCCTGAGGCCCAGGAGATCTACAGACTGATACAATCTCATGTTCCCCCACTGTGGCCCCAGGGCAAAGACCCCTTAGGAAAAGTGTTCTGAGCATGATGAAATATGGACATGTGGCCAGTAGGCCTGCAGTGGAGGGAGCCTGAGGGCCTCGTCCAGGATGATTAAAGCTGCCATCTTGATGTGTGCTGTCTATGAGTTGTCAGCAGGAGGGTGGGAACAGAGCATACTGGGTTTGAGGCTCAGTTCTGGCCCTGTGATTTGAGGAGGAAATGTTCTCAGTAACTCTGGGATGGTGGCAGGATGGCTGAGCCCCTACCCTGTCAGTCATGATGCCAGGTGTCCTTAACAGCCCTGGCCCCAGACGTAAAGCAATTGTCTAAGGCCATATAGCTTAGAACAGGCAGAGCCAGTGTCCCACCCAGAGACTGGCTCCAACCCACATCGCCTTCCATAACAGAGGGGGACAGGTAGTTAAATGCAGGGCTGGGGAGTGGGACAGCTGGTCCCTCAGCCATATGGAGGCACTCTGAGCTCCCCTATAGAAGAACAAGTCCTCACCAGGCCTCTGCCCCATGACAGGGGGTGGCTTTGAGTTCTCAGGGCTTTGGACCTTCCTAAGGCAGGCACACTCCTATGCCTAGCATAATGGGAACACCTGGGCCAAAAGTCAAAACGCAGCCCAGGGACCACATATGCCCCTTCCTGTTCTTCAATATTTGGGGTGTGTGCTCTCTGCAGGGAGGGGTCCACTGTGGAGTCAGGGCAGATCTTTAACTGTGAGTTTGTCCCAGGGGTCTGTATGTCTTGGGTGTGTCCCAAGGGGAAAGGGTGAGGCTGAACCCCAGCTCTAGCCTGCCTGAAGCAAATGCCACACTTCCCGGGAGCCAAGGGATGTGTCTCATCTCCAGACAAGGGTAGATAGAATTCTTGAGGCCTCAAAGTTTCTGGCACCTTCTTGAAGGAAAACAAAAGAGTCCCTTCCAAATGTTGACCCCTCATGTTAACCTCTAGGACTATCCCTCAGGGCTGAGGGGACTTACCCTTCCTTCCCTTGCTACTGAATATCTGGCAAATGCTTCTTAATGGGGCAAGGGTCAGCTCCAGCCTCTTCTCTGGACACAGTCAGTAAGTGAAACTGCTGGGCCAGTGTTGGGGTTGGGGGCATTTCCCTACCCAAAATGCACATCCCCCATCATGTTATGCCTTCTCTCCAACCTCTGTCAGGCCCACATAGGAAAGAGAATAAAACTTTCACACCAGTCCTTCCCTATCTAGTCAGTTCCCCCTGGCCCACTGGCCAGGGTATCTGAGGCTCCTGGCCACACTTGGGAACCTTAAGACATCCTGGAATCTTAGGAGAGGAAAGTGGGGAGGGAGAGGGCTGGGGTCCCAACTGGAACAGCCAGCCCATACCCCATCCTCCAATCCAGGGCCAGTCCAGCTGCCACCCTTTCACCCCAAATAATGGAAGTTGGAGGGCGGTCATACCTTAGATGGGCAGACAGTCTGGCTTGTCTCCATCTAAGCCTGCAGCCATGGTCCACCCTGATTCCTCTTATATAACCTGGGGAACCTACCTTCCTGGAACCCTCCACAGCCTCCCCTTCTCTGCAGAGAACAGCCTCGCCACCTACTTCACAAGGAAACAGAGAAGGGGCCCTAGACCTCTGGCTGTCCCCTGTAAACCACTCCTTTCTTCCTTCTGACCTCAGAGGGTGGAGCCTCATCCTGTCTGAGCCCACTTTCCACCTTCTCCAGGCTTCTCTATGAACCCCCAGTCCCTTCTTCCCAAGAAGAGATATGAAGACCCCCAAATATCTCACATTCTTTAAATAATATTCACACAGGAAATCTTTTTTGCAGTATAAGGGCAGTTCACCATTCCCTGGAGCAAGTCCTCAGAACAGACTCTAGCCAAGCCTCAGGACTCACACTTGGTCAAGATCACCATGCGTGCCCCCATTCTGTCTGAGCCTGCTCTGCCTGGGTCAGGGTCTCCTCACACCTGGCCTTCTTCTAAGCAACCCAATATGATAGGCAGAGCAGGAATCTTGTGTATCCTGCCTGCTGAGATGAAGAGCCAGGCCAAGAGGTGGGCAGTGCTAATCAGGGTCACAACCATCACAACAGTGCCAGACTAGGTCCCAGGTGCCCAGGGTCTACCCAGATTCTTATCAAAGCAATCTTCTCCCCAAGTTGCTGTCCCCTTCCAAGAGGGCAACCCCGTAGATGTCAGGCTCTGTGGGCCTTTGTAGAGGCAGCAAGTCATCCAGAACCAGCCTGTGGAATCCCCTTCCTTGGCTCCAGGAGGCCAGGTCAGCCCCTCTCCACCCAACTCAGCCTTCCCAGTAACACCATGCCCTACCCCACTGAGCCCCCTCCAAGGGGCTTATCCCCCACTCATACCACACCAGACAGGCACAGGACCACATGCTATACAGACCCCTGTCACACACACAGACACACCACGGATATACAGGCCCACAACACACACAAGTCCGAGACACTCATGACATACATAAAAATGAACAAAAAGACACAGATACTGAGATAGAGTCAGGCAAAGTCCCACAATGACGTCTGCCATCAAGCAGGGATATGGATACAGCATAGTCACACAGAGGCAGAAGGAGAGAAACCTCAATCCACATCTGTGGCAGTCACATTCTTGGTCACTTCTGCAGCAGTGTGGTCATCCATCCACAAGTCCATACCACCTCAAGCTATAGTCACGCACTCCCACATTCACACATAGGTACACTGGAACACCAACACGTTGACAACCACCTCGCCTACCTGAGGCACACCACACACACACACACACACACACACCCCTATGTATTACTGAAGGACAAGGCCAGCACAAGTCACTCCCAATCCCAGGCATACCAGATCCCAGAGTTGCACACACAGTCAATCCCACTCTTACTCCCACCCCCTCCCCTCCTGGGGCTGGTCCAAGAGTGGAACAAAAGCCCAGCGTCCACCCCTCCCCCTCCCCCTCCCCTCCTCCTCTCCTGCTGGCGTCCAGCCCCTTTGTCCTCCCACAGCTGAGCCTGAGTGGGAGTCTGGGCAGAGCGGCAGGGAGGGACGTTGGAGCCTGGCTGCTGGGGTGTAGGCAGCAGGTACAATCAGGAGTGGTCTTCGTGAAAGCATCAGCTGCGGAGCCTCTGGGAGAGGGAGTGGCCAGGTAAGTGCCAGGTAGCCCTGGGCAAGGCTCAGGATGCAGGGCTGACTGGTTGTGTGGTAGTGGTGTCAGAAGTCTGAGCTGTGTACATGTGAGTGAGTGTGGGGGTGACAGAGAGACAGGGACGGTGGCATGTTGAGCTGACTTCCACAGGTGGGGCCTCAGTCTGCGTCACGACCTTAGCCAGGGCTTAGACTGCCCCATGGAAGAATGCTGACGAAGCCCTACCTGGGAAGCTCTACCTTCCATATTCCACCTGGGTGGAGCCCCCCATGCTCTAGACTGGGAATCCTCAGGATGGAAACTGGGTCTCAAGTCCCTGTGTCCATAGTTCACAGTACCTAGAGTGGTGGAGAGTAGAATGAAAAAGTACATGTGCACTTCCCAGGACAGAACCTCTTCCCTCCTCTCAGGGAGCCCCTCCAGCCCTGGGACATCTCAGTGGGGAGAAGTCCCTCCTTTTCCTGATGAGGCTGACCTCAGTGTGTGGCTTCATCCTGGGCTGGCTTAGCATACATAGAGGGCAACACACTGTAATGAACTGCCTTACCTCCCTCTGATGGTCTTTGGCTGCTCCAAGTCACACCCCCACCCTGGCCAGTGGCAGAGTAGCTAGACATGCAGAGCCTCTACAGAGCCAGTCAGGGCTCAGCCCGCTCTACTTGGGCAAATGTAGTTAACTTCGTTGTCCACCAGGAAGCTTACTTTCTGTGAAGCTACGGTAGGGAGTCCACCGCCCAGCCAACCAGGCTGACACCAGGCAAGATCTCACCTCTAGAGGTGGCAGAGCAGTTGAGATCAGGAGAATGGAGGGAGAGGCAAGGGGTCGAGTGCAGAGCTGAGCTTCCCTGGAATAAGACATAAAGGTATGCTCCCCACCCTAGAGGGATGCAAGCAGAGGCTGTATGCTCATAAGGTCCAAACCCTAACCAGTGGGGAACAGCTCTTCAGTCTGTGGAGTTCAGCTCTTCCAAACACCCCTCCTTTGCTCCTAGCAGCAAATCTCTGAGGGGGAGGTTCCCTCTGAGTGCTCACAACTTACCCAATCTAGGTCAGAGCGCTACAGCCAGGTTCTCTCCACTTCCCCACAACAGTAGGCACCTTCCCTTTACTCCTTTGGCTTCACTAATTCTACCCAGCCTTCTCAGTTTGAAGGACCCCTCAGGAACATTTCCCCTGAATCCCCTCAAATTGAGTTTACTACCCATTCTGTGAGCTCCCTAGATGCTTCATACTTCCCCCAGGGGACCTCTGCCAAACTGTGACCTCTGGGAAGTCTCTCAATAAATACTTGTTTCATTACATTCACTCGACTTTGAACAGGTCTAAGCACTTACTATAGCATGATGCTGTGCTGTGAGGGTGGGGCAGACATTAAATAAATATAATCAGAGTTTGGTCAATAGGAAGTACCTACACCTACGTACGGGAGAGCAGCAGCAAAGTTGGAGAAAGGGAGATAATTATTGTGCACCTGTGTGCACTTTCGAACGCACACACTGGAGTCCCTAGGGTAGTCTGAAACCCTTAATCAAATACTGCAGCTCCTGTCATGGAACCGTCCTTATAGAGATATTTTGTCCATGTTCCTGGAACCCTCCCTCCTTCACACCTTGGTGATGAAGACTCCCTACTGCTGGTAGCCCCGTGGCACTGTTCTATCCCTGTTGGAGTCCCTAAATACTGCTTAGGTTTTTGTAAACCGTTCCTTTATTGGACTCTCCACAAATTACCCTATTTGAGAGCCTGCCATCTGCCTCCTGCGGAGACTGATAGAAAAAAGCTTAGCGAGTCTGAAGAAAAAAGGGCAATATGGCTTTAGTGGGTGATGGGAGGAGGTGGTACGGATAGGGCAGAGGCTAGATTATAGCCACGAGTCTGGTTAGAAGAGCGTCTGAATGAATCCAAGCACACGTTACGTTTGTGCGTGCAAGAGTAAGCCAGTGAGCGAACTAAAGAATAAGTGGCTGGTTTGGGTCGCGAGTAGTGCCTCCTGATCCTAGGCCAGCCTCGCAGGAAAATTTCCCGACGCTGTGTTCTCCACCCTGCAGGATGCGGGAGGCCCCCGGCCCGCAGGATTCCGAGAGGGGCTGCGAGGCGCCGTGTGCAGCATCCTGCCACGCGCAGCGCGTCCTGCAGACCCTCAACGCGTATCGGCGAAATGGCATCCTCACCGACGTGGTTCTGCGCGCCGGTGGCCGCGACTTCCCCTGTCACCGTGCCGCGCTCAGCGCGGGCAGCGCCTATTTTCGCAGCCTGTTCGGGGCCGGTCGACACGAGCGCTGCCTCGCCGTGGTGCCGGTGGTACAGATGTCACCCGAGGAGCCTGGCACCGGGCCGACAGGCAGGGCAGCGGCTGCGGCGCTAGCCGTGGTGCTCGACTACGTCTACGGCGCGGGCGTGCGGCTGCGCGCCGAGGAGGAGGCGGCCGCCGTGCTGGCGCTGGCCGAGAGGCTGGGAGTGGTGGGCCTGCGCGAGGTCTGCGCTCGCTTCCTCGAGGGCCGCCTGCGCGCCCACAACAGCTTGGCGCTGCGCCGAGTAGCCGCCGCTTTCTCGCTCGCCTCTCTGGCAGAGCGCTGCGGCCGCGTGCTGCGCCAAGCCTTCTCCGAGGTGGCACGCCACGCTGACTTCCTGGAGCTGACACCCAACGAAGTGGCGGCGCTGCTGGCAGACCCCGCGCTGGGCGTGGCACGAGAAGAGGCGGTGTTCGAGGCAGCCATGCGCTGGGTGCGGCACGACGCGCCCGCCCGCCGCGGGCAGCTGCGGCGCCTGCTGGAGCACGTGCGTCTCCCACTGCTGGCGCCCGCCTACTTCCTGGAGAAAGTGGAAGCTGATGAGCTGCTGCAGGCCTGCGGCGAGTGCCGTCCTCTGCTGCTCGAGGCCCGCGCCAGCTTCATCCTGGGCCGAGAGGCCGGCGCGCTGCGGGCCCGGCCGCGGAGGTACGGCCGGCCGCCGCTTCCCTTCCTCCCACCCTCCGCTAGTTCCGTGTTCTTCAACTACCCACTCATTCTTTCACCATTACTTAATTCACTTAGTCGTGCGTATTGAATGAAATTCAGTCATTCGTGCAACATTTCATAGGCCCAGTGCCCAGAATACTGCCCTCCAGGAGATAACAGAGCAGTTGGGAGAGGCACAGAGGTCGTCCTGGAACACACTCTTTTTCTTGCAGATCATCTATAACTCTGAGTGCTTACTCTGTAGGTCTTGAAGTGAGTGCTTTGGAAACAACCCTTGCTCTCTAGGAGCCCAGTGACTAGCGATTGATATAAATGGGCGGGGCATGGAGAGTTAAATAGGGGTTTTACCCCAATCCCCAGAATGCCAGACCAGTAGACTACGGGTGGAGTAGTCCAAGATGATCTGTCACCTCAAGGACAAAAGAAGGGATGACACTTTTACCCACTAAATCTCTTAACAGTAAGGCCAGGGCCTGGGGCAGAGATAATTCTCACTGTCAAAGGAATAAGGAAACCGCTGAGTTAAGGGTTTGGAAAATCTGGTGAGGTCAGAAGCCTGAAGGGTGGAGGGGGTCGGGGAAGGGTTGCTTTGCTGAAAGAGTGAGCAGTCCTATTCAAAGGAATTACCGGATGGCTTGGGGGATGGAAGCCAGAAAAGTGTGAAGAGGATGGATTCGTAATGGGATCTGGCTTTGAGCAAGCTGTAGCCTGTGATCCTGTTTCCTCCCCTGTAAAAGGGGTAGTAATCCCTACCTCCTACCATAGTCACGATTAAACGAGGTGATTTTTATGGGGAAGGACTTTTTAAAGTTTTTTTTTTTTTCTATAACTCAGAAGTGAACAGAATAAAATTCGTGACCTTTTCCCATTGGTAACCAAAGGGAAGGTTGGCAGTGATGGAGTTCAGTGGGGTCACTGGAGAGGTGGGTATTTAGGTATGGAAGGGCAGAAGTATTGTAGTGTGGTCAGCAAGGGTTGAAAAAGGGCTACACCTTGGTTGCTGGTCAACAGGCCTTGGGTTTATCCCCACGCCAGATTCATGGACCTGGCTGAAGTGATCGTGGTCATTGGTGGTTGTGACCGCAAGGGTCTCCTGAAGCTACCTTTCGCCGATGCATACCACCCAGAGAGCCGGCGCTGGACCCCACTGCCCAGCCTGCCTGGCTACATGCGCTCAGAGTTTGCGGCCTGTGCTCTTCGCAATGACGTCTACGTTTCTGGTGAGGGCGGGGCCACAGCAGGAGCCCCACAGGATTGGCTCAGAGCCTCCTGCACACCGCCCCTTTATTTTTCCCCTCCAGTCGGGAGACAGGGGCGGGACTTTGCCTGATAACCTACAGATATTGGCAGAAGAGATATGTAGTCTAGCAGGGGGACACACTGGTGTAGCTAGTGGTGTCCTTCAGCAACATAAGTGCTGGGCTTGGGAGCCAGAACATGAGGCATTCAGCAGGTCATTCCTGAACTCCCACGTCTCATGAGTTTGCTTATGGAAACTAGGTACCATAATTCCTGCTTCTCATGGAGGGTTGAGAATGGAAATGAAATCATGAAGGTGAAAGCAGAAGTGATGTAGGATTACTGCCTTACCCTCTACCCCTTCCCCCATCCCTGTGCAGATGGCTCTGCTTTCCCCTGGTCTCCAGAACATTCCTGAAGCTCCTACTCTTGACTAGAGCCCCCACCCCGACGTTTGCTTCCCTGAGTACAAAGCACCCAAGGCACCCAGTGAAGATTATGTCTTTCTTCCTTATTCTGTTCCTCAAGAGCCCTAACTCAAGATCTTCTCTTCATTCAAAGCAGTCTGGGATCAGAGGGTCTTACAATGGCTCAGTGGATGTCCTTTCTACTTTCTATCCTTAACCCTTCCTTTGAGCGTCTGTGTTTCTGTTTTTTGGGGGTGCTGGGGATAGCAAGAGGGCCTGGAGGCAACGGTTGCTTATTTCTCCCTAGGGGGTCATATCAACAGCCGTGATATGTGGATGTTTAGCTCCCATCTGCACACCTGGATCAAAGTAGCCTCGCTGCACAAGGGGAGGTGGAGGCACAAGATGGCAGCTGTGCAGGGTCAGGTAGGCATACAATGTGATTATTACCGTGGGACCCAAGACACAGATGTGGACCATCTGGGGGAAGGCTCTCTATGAACCTCCGGAAGTAAGAAGGGATCTGAGGTCCAAGAAAGGAAAGGGACTTGCCTAAGATCACATAATACTACTAATGCTAACAATAATAGCCATTACTGTAATAATGCAGGCTAGTGGTCAAAGGTGGTGAGCTGTGGGGCCAAACAGTCCAGGTTTGAAACTTGACTCTTCCACTTAAGACAAAAACTTCTAGTTGGGTGTTGGTAGTGCATACCTGTAATCCTTGCAACTGGGGAGGCTAAGGCAGGAGGACTGCAAGTTTAGGTTAGCCTCAGTAATTCAGGGAGATCTTCAGCAACTTAGGGAGATCCTCTCTCAAAGTATAATTAATTAATTTATTTTTTTTGTATATATATATATATATATATATATATATATATAGTGTGTGTGTGTGTATAGTTGTAGATGGACACAATACATTTTAGTTAATTAATTTATTTTTATGTGGTGCTGAGGATTGAACCCAGTGAGTACCTCACATGTGAGAGGCAAGCACTCTACCATTGAGCTACAACCCTAGCCCTCCCTCCCTTTTTTTTTTTTTTTTTTTTGAGGACTGTATTTGTAGGTCAGTGATAAAAGTGCCCCTGGATTCAATCCCCAGCACAAAAAAAGAAAAGAAAAAAATTCTGCCAATTATCTTTATAAACTACATCCTGAATTCAAAAACACAAAAATGCTGGGTTCGGCAGTGCACGCTTGTGATCCCAATGGTTTGGAAGATGGGGCAAGAGGATCGGGAGTTCAAAGCCAGCCTCAGCAATATATCAAGGCCCTAATCAACTCAGAAGACCCTGTCTCTAAATAAAATATAAGAAAGGGCTGGGGATTTTGATCAGTGGTTGAGTGCCCCTGAGTTCAATCTCCAGTACCAAAAGGAAGGAAGGAAGGAAGGTAAAAATATTTATTTATTTGGCACCAGGGGTTGAACCCAGGGATGCCACTAAGCCACATTCTCCAGCCCTATTTTGTATTTTATTTGGAGTCAGGGTCTGAGTTGCTTAGCGCCTCGTTATTGCTGTGACCCTCCTGTCTCAGCTTCCCTAGCCGCCAGGATTACAGGGGTGCGCCACCAAGCCCGGCACAGAAGTGCTTTTTAGCATTGATTAAGTGGAGGTGGTAATACTCTAGCTGTTATAAGTAAGCATCAGGTATTTGTAATCTGCATTTTAGAGACCAGCCTCATTATCCCAGTTAAGGAGAGGAAGCATCTCAGCGAAGTTCCCTAACTGGGTGAAAGATGCCCAGGTGGTGTCTGTGCTTAAGATTTGCCCATGTTAATTTGGAAGCTGGGGTGGTGACAGTTGCCCACTCAGACTAAAGCGGTGGAGCCGCAGATTCGCCTATGGCCCTGACTCCAGACACCACTGATGTTCTCACCTACAGCTGTTCGCGGTGGGTGGCTTCGATGGCCTTCGGCGCCTGCGCAGCATGGAGCGCTATGACCCTTTCTTTAACACCTGGACCGCGGCCGCGCCCCTGCCAGAGGCGGTGAGCTCTGCGGCGGTGGCGACCTGTGCTGGTCGTCTCTACGTTATCGGGGGCGCTGGGCAGGATGGCTTCAATACCGACAAGGTGGGTGCAGGTCTAGGGGCGTGGAAGGGGCATTAGAAGTTATAGGGAATCAGCGGTGCTTAGTGTGCGTCAGCCGTAAACTTGGGTGTTTGTGTGTGCTGGTCCATTTTCTCAATCACGTCAGCAGCCCAGGAGTCAGCCTAAGATTTCAGGCACGGCAATGAATTCAGAGAAATGACCCGAGTGTCACACCAGCAGCACACCTGGACTTGAGTATTCGGGCTGATCCCATCCATATGGGTCTCATAGATTTAAAAATTAAGTGAGGGCAGGGATAGGATTGAAGTTTTTTCTCCATCCCTCTCCAAAAATACATTCATTCAAAGCCTAGAAGGAAAGGAAACAGCCCCACCACCTAAGCATAAGTACTACAAATATTTCCACAAATTGACTTTTGCTTTTCTGTATTAGTTTTATGTTCTTACTGTAAAATTTTGCATTCTGCTTTCTAGTTTAAGTATAAGCACTTTCCACATGCTTAGAACTTAATGGCCATCATTTCAGTGTCTGTAACATCCCACTGGGTGAATGAACTATAGTCTACTAATCTATTGTAGCGTTTAGTTTTTTGTGAATAAAAACTTATTTTTTTCATGGCTGCTCCCTCCCTCCCCTGATGGCCTCACAAGCCTGTGGTCCTGGTACCCCAATTTTTCCCAAATTAGGAACCCTCACTCCTCCTTATTCCCAGGACTCCATTTCTCCAGCAAACCTTCCTGGAGTGGAATAGGGGACACCAGTAGCGGTTGGTGCCATTCCACACCTTCTCATGTAGCACTCATTTATTAAAGGCTATTCTGGGAGGCCTCCAAGGATACAACTGAGGAAAGAGTAATGGTAAACAGGCAGCCAGCTATAGGTGTGCACCCCTGAAAGGCCTGTAGCAGCTGTAGCAGCAGGCTGCAAGGTGTGTTAGCTGGAACATCGCCATAACCCCAGAGCACCATGAAAGAGGATTGACAATGTATACAACCAGGGACAAATCTCTGTTGAGGAAAAAAGAGGAATATGGATAGTACCTTCACCTGCTAGGACATGAACCTCTCCCAGCTTGATATTGGGCTCAGATGATTAATCTCATTAGGGCCTAATTTCTCCTCCATTAAAGGTACTGTTCCTTTGGTGGAGGAGGTAGGAAACACCCCGAAGGGCTTTAGGAGTGGGTGACATTTGAGCTGGACCTTGAAAGATGAGGAGGCTTTTGACAAAGGGCATCCAGGGATTGGGGATAGAACATAGAAAGCAGAACTAGGCTGATAGCAAGGACAGTGGGTCTCTACATTCCAGACACTAGCCCAGGCCTGGTTGATATTGGTGGTGTGCTGAGTATCCCTGGGGAACGAAGTGGAAGGACACGGGCAATGGGGCACTTGGAGATAAGCTTCACCACCACTGCTTTCCTGCCCCTCAGGTACAGTGCTTTGACCCCAAGGAGGGCCAGTGGAGCCTGCGGTCACCAGCGCCCTTCTCCCAGCGGTGTCTTGAAGCTGTCTCCCTTGAGGATACCATCTATGTGGTGGGGGGCCTCCTGAGCAAAATCTTCACCTATGACCCTGGCACAGATGTCTGGGGGGAGGCTGCTGTCCTTCCCAGTCCCGTGGTAAGTGGAGGATCCATAGCCTGGGCCCTGGCAATCAATGGTCCATTCAGGAAAGTGGATCTTGGAAGTGGTGGGTCTTATGTGGTACATGATTCTCTAGCTCTGTCCTCCCAGTAATGATCAAACTTTCACAGATGAGGCAGCTGGCCTTAGAGAGGTTGGCCCAAGGCCACCGATTAGGATATATTAAGGCAAAGCCTAGAACTGCAAGTGCTGTATCTTTGAGTGAAGGGTTGATCTCAATGACCCTTCAGTGTTTTTTTTCCTACCTCCAAAGGCCACCAGCTGACAACATGTTGTGCAGTGGGAAGTGGGGGAGGATTCTGCTAAGTTTACTTGCTCCAGTAGTACCACAAACAGGAGGTCCAGGTCAGCTACTCTGGTGCCTATAGTTCCTTGTCTCCTGGACTTTCTATCTCCTTCCAGAGACTCCAGAGACTATGGGGAGGTGTGGTTGGACTGGTGGTCCCTGCCAATCCTGACCTTCAGCATTCCTAAGAACCAGGAGATTTCTGGCTTCTTAGGTGTTGGTGATGTGATTATCATTCCCGGTGTATTTACTATATCCCAGGCAATATTGCCTTTGCCTCCTAAGGCACTATGTACAATGCTTTACATACTTATTCCCATTAACTGTGGAAGAGTACCCTATGAAGAAAGTACTATTATTCTTCACCCTTTGCAGATGAGGAAACTTAAGGCCCAGAGCAGATGACCTGATTATGCCATTCATTTAAAAAGGGTCAAGCCAGAGCCTGAACTCTAATTTCTGCCTCCCTACGTTTGTAGGGAAAGTTTCTATTATCTGGTCTGGCCAGCTAGGATTGCAGTAGGGAGCCCCAGGCTGGACCCCATAGTTGACTGTCTCTCTTTGTCCATCCAGGAGAGCTGTGGCTTGACTGTGTGTGATGGGAAGGTCCACATCCTCGGCGGGCGGGATGATCATGGGGAAAGCACCGATAGGGTCTTCACCTTTGACCCCAGCAGTGGGCAAGTGGAGGCCCAGCCATCCCTGCAGCGCTGTACCAGCTCCCATGGCTGTGTTACTATTGTTCAGAGCCTGGGCAGGTGATTCAGATTGGGACTGCCTGAGCCAGGAGACAGGCAGGGAGAATACAGGCATACCACTCTCCCCTCCTGGAACCTCCAATGTCAATGGCCCTTTAACTTATTGCCCCCTTTTCTTGTGAAAATAAAACCTCATTCAAAGGTTGGTGTGTGTGTGTATTCCAAGGTGAGCCTCCTTGGCCTGGAGATGCAATCCCTAACATCTGCTCCCTGCTTTTATTGTTTTCAAAGCACTTTTATACCATCTTAGTCCATCAAGCTGCTGTATCAAAATAACCTTAGATTAAGCAACTTGTAAACAATAGAAATTTATTTTTCACAGTTGTGTAGGGAAGTTTAAGATCAAGGCACTAGCAGACTTAGTGTCTGGTGAGGGTTCTGCTTCACAGATGGCGCTTTCTTGCTGTGACCTCACCTAATGGAAGTGGGCAAGGCATCTCCCTTCAAAAAGGCACTAGTCTCAAGTGACTGCATGAGTTCCCCAAAGGCCACACCTCACAATATCATTACATTGGGTATTAGGTTCCATTATGCACTTTAGAGGGATACCTATTCAGCCCATGAAACACTCATTACCTCATTTACCTTCAAAACAGCACTGGACATTTTCTAAAAGTATGAAATATTTCATGAAGGATGAAGGACACCAGAGTCACAGGCCTGAGAACCCAGCCAGCCTGGCTGTGCACCTGGACCTGCCAGATCCCCAATATCAATATTAGGCACAAGTTCCTGATGCCATTATAAACACGTGGTGTGGCCTGAGGCTCTAGGGGCAGTGACAAAACTGCTGGGTAGGTGGGGGTGTGCTTAATAGAGAGGGAACAAAACAAACCAGGCAGATTTTGAAGCTAAGCCCAAGGCTGGAGGCCCTGGCCAGGCCCATCTGCAGAAGCCCCCTTATTTATGCTCAGATTGCCTTTTGAAGAGGAGTTATCATCTGTTCCTCATATCTCCCTCCAGAACAGGGCCAGACCCTCTGTCCTCCCCATCTTCCAGAGCCCCAGGGCCTGTCTGCAGTCTTTCCAGCTGGGGCTGGCACATCATAGCCAGACACAAAGACCCAGGTCCCAGCTGGGCTGTGACCCACCGATTATCCCAGATTAAGGAGCCTGTGACCATCTGGACACAACTGATAATGGCAGCAGGGGGAGGGGAGGGGAAGCCCAGACCCACCAACTCTGCCTATCCCACCCCACGAGTAACAGAACAAAACTATGAAGGTGCCACGTTATTTACCTACCCAGGAAAAAGGAGGACATCCAGGGCAAACTCTTTCAAAAAGAGCATCTTACCTGGGTTGGATATTTTCTGTGCCAGGCAGAGTGCCCCATTTCCTCCATGCTCACCATTTTGTCCCCAGTGCCAATGTTCTTTCCTATTTTGTGTGCCTAGGCACACCTGATACCCTACACCCGAGTTACCCACTCTCTTCTTGTGCTCCATATCTGTTGCCCCACTTTTATCACCTAGCATATAACCCAGGCTTTTTATGTGACATCTCTAAGTTCCTAAAACACACCCAGAGGAGGCCCTAAGGCCTGTTGTGAGCTTCACCTCTATCCCTCAGTGCCTGAAACAAGGCCACTTACAAAATACACTCAATCAAATTTCCTGGATTTGTACCTTATACCTTTGAGGTAGGCACTATCACCATCTGCCTCTATCCTCACAAATGAGGAAACAGAATTGTCAAGTGGTGTTGAGGGTATAGCTCAGTGGTAGAGTACTTGCCTAGCATGCACAAGGCCTTGGATTAGGCCCCCAGCACCACACACGCACGCACACACACACAAAAATTGTGAAGTGACTTACTTAAGGTTACTGGGATGGTAAACAGTGGCAGAGTGAGGATTCAAACCTGGGCCCAGCCTTCTCCAAAGGCTGCTCTCTCCATGCTGCCTCACCCAGGCTCTGCTAAGGAAACAATCTTGTTGAGCACACCACAGTTGTATAGAAAGAAGTAGAAACTACCATCAATTCCACCCCGAGAAATCCTGGTCTGATAGGATATTGTCTGCCCTTGAGCCTCCAACTAGATGAGGTCAGACATGGTTTAAGCCCTTAAAGAGTGAGGCTCACCAGAAAATAATCAGAAGGGAACACACCAAGTGTTCTAATCTCCTAGGACTTATTGGTTAGCTAGAGATCATACAGAGAATCTCCTTGGCTCCGATTTCCCTGCCCTTTGTATCCAAGGCTGACTCTTGAATGAGAAAGCCTGTTACCATTCTCTAGGAAGCCAGACCATGAAAATCTTAAGCATAGATAGACCCCTTAGCCATGCAGAGTATTTTGTTTTGTTTTTGCAGTACTAGAGATTGAACCCAGGGGTGCTCTGCCACTGAGCTACATCCCCAGCCCATTTTTTTGAGACAGGGTGTTACTAAATTGCCCAGTCTGGCCTAAAACTTACAATCTTCCTGCCTCAGCCTCCCAGGTAAGTGGGAGTAGCTGGGATTGCAGACATGCACCAACACACCCAGCAGCCATGCAGGTTTAACATGCTCTCCCAGTTGAGAACAGAGGCTTAATAGAACCCCCAGACCCAAATCTAGTTGTTGAGTTCTAGCAATTTATAATTGATATTTTATGTTATTCTTTCTTAGTAGTCTTTTAAAGAACAATAACCAAACTTGTATGTTAAAAATAGAATGGGGCTGGGACTGTGGCTCAGTGGTAGAGAGCTTACCTAGCACGTGTGAGGCACTGGGTTCGATCCTTAACACCACATAAAAATAAATAAATAAAGGTATCGTGTCCATCTACAACTAAAAAAAAAAAAAATTTTTTAAATATAGAATGCAGCTCAATTTATCTTGCAATTACCATAGATTCATAGGATTTTTATAAATTTAAAACACATCAAGATTTTGACACTTATACCATGAAAGACTATTTCATCATTATAAAAATTATTTCATACGATTTAATCCAAACTATGCTAGACAAGACTAAGATAATAATGGAAGGATGACGGTATTACCTAGAAGGAAGATGCAATAGTAAAAATGAAATCATCACTATCATATCATCCTTCAATTTCCTTATTGTGTTTCCCAAAGTGTTGTATCATCTTTTAGAAGTCCAGAAACATCAACTGATAATTCAGGATTTCTTATTTTTCTAGTCATAATGAAAAAAGAGAAGAAAATTGAGAGAGGACATCATATAAATCAGAAAACGAATGTAGACACATAGCAGCACTCCAGAATGGTGGTGCAATATTCACATAAACAAAAATATTTCTTAGATTCATTTTGGTAATGAATGAATTATTTCTAAATACACAAAAAATGGTATTTTCATCCAGTTTAATCATAATAGGAAGATTGTATTGCTCTTTTTGTAACAAAAACCTGGACCATCCTGTTTTGCCAAAAAGTGGTGTGACAATATTTTTTCATCTTTACAGTTACTATGCATCATAATTTACTAGGTACAATTCATAGGTAGAGAAAGGCTGAAAGCAGTTGTGCCCAAAGTGACTAGAGGGAAACAGATGGGATAGAGAATTTTGTTTTTAATACTGGGGATGGAACCCAGGGGTGCTGTACCACTGAACTTCAACCCCAACCCTTTTTATATTTTGAGACACAGTCTTGCTAATTGCTGAGGCTGGCCCTCCACCTTAACAATCCTCCTGCCTCAAGCTCCCAACTTATTGGGATTATTGGCATGTGCCTTGTACCTAGTTAGATATTTTTTAAAACTATGGATTGATCATTACAATTGGCCTTTTTAAGTCTAAAACATGCTTTATAATTAGGGAATAAAGAAAATGGTTGCCATCTCAATAAAACTACGAGCCATCAAAAATTTCAAAGTATTATATGCTGAGGATACAAGTGCAAACACAAAACAGTGAAAGCAATGATAAATCAGAGCCTATTAGAGATGTATTTGAAATCTGAAATCAGTAGTTACAAGATGAATATGTTCCAGTTTCATGCATGGCAAACTACTTCATTGCATTTAAGGGACAGTGCTCATTTTATCTCCAAAGACAAGGAATACATGAAATTATCTGCTGTTTTAATTTACATGCGCACACATGTATCTTCACATAGATATTTATGAGTGAAAGCCTTAAGGAAATATATTTCACATACCATAAAATTCATCCATTTAAAAGGTCCAGTAATTTCTAGTATATTCAAAAATATGCTGTATTTGTTAAGATTTGAATAGTTTTTAGTATTTGAATGCCTGTTAAACCTTGCAATTATTTTTTACTATCACTCTTAGTTCTGTAAATCATTTGTAAAATGACTTACAACATAAATGGGGGTGTCCATTGCACCAAAACAGTGAACAATGATGACCACCTTTCCTGGTATGTTGAGGGAAAAACCATAGAGTCAGCAATCTATTTCCTTTAAACCACCCAAGCAGGAAAGCAGCCCTAGTATTGTGCCTATTCTCTCCTTTTAAAAGGAAAATATCCTCAAACAAGAAGACCAGGGAGCTCTGTCTTCTCTAGGCAATTTTGGATGCAAAGATTTAGCTCTTTGGCTCACCACACAAAGGGCTGAGGAGCAGATTGCTCAGGACAGTGGATGGCCCACCAGGGAGAGTGAAATAAATCTATCATAGTATACTCCCTGCTCAGTGAACAAAGGCCCAGCTGCACCTGGCCAGGTTAGGCTATTGATAAGTCATTCCTAACCTAAGATTTCATGTGACTCGTTCTCAAATCAGAAATGAAAATTTTGATATCCTAAATATTTTCAATGCCTAAGAGAAACTGCCATCCTCCTAAGATATATACTGCATGAGTTAAACTGTCAACTAAGGTTAGTAATGTAATCTGCCTGTTACAGGAATGCTGGACAGATTAAATGAGATGTTAACAGGATATAAATTGTTTCCTCACCGCAGCCATGCTGCTTATGTTATAAATGTATTTTTTTTTTCTTTTTAATACTTTGTAGACTGTTAGGTGCTTTACTCTTTTTTTGGTTGTCAATGGACTTTATTTATATGCAGTGCTGAGAATCAAACCCAGTGCTGCACGCATGCTAGGCAAGCATTCTACCACTGAGCCATAACCCCAGCCCCTATAAATGTAGCTTTGGTTAACAGAGAAAGAGCTGGTAGACAAAACAGTAAAAACAATCTTTGAGGTTGAAAATGCTGATTCTCAATGGCACCTAAATATTTTTATAATTCGGTGTTGGCAAGCCCCACTTTGAAATGTAACAGCTGCACTTGTACATAGCAACATGGGAGTTCAGGAGTCATTAGACAGCAACTGGGTCAAGGCATGGCAAAAGGCATAATTTCCCACTTATAATATGGGTACATCGATACCTGCCTACCTGTGACCCTTGAACAACACAGGTTTGAACTACATAGGCCCATTTGTTTATTTATTTATGTGGTGCTGGGGATTGAACCCAGGGCCTTGTACATGCAAGGCAAGCACTCTACCAACTGAGCTACATCCCCAGCCCTTCCATGGTCCACTTATACATAAAACTTTTTTTTTAAGATTTGTGAGAACTTGTAAAAGCTTGCAAATGAACTGTGTAGCCTATGAATATTGAAAAAAATTAAGACAGGTATGTCATGAATACATAAAATATATATAGTCTACTTTATCATTACATGAAATACAGTTGTCTATTACAAAGTTGAAATTTATTTTTAAAAAACTTAGAAACTATACATGGTATAAAGATGTAGCACTAGTCAGGTGTGGTGGCACACACTGTAATTCCAGGAACTCATGAGGCCAAGGCAGGAAAATCAGATTCAAGGCAATCCTCAGCAAGTTAGTAAGGCCTTAAATAATATAACAAGAATTTGTGTAAAATAGATAAAAAATAAAAAGGCTGGGGATGTGGTTCAGTGATTAAATGCCCAGCCCGTGCGGCGTGCGCACACTCACACACACCAAAGTCCAAAAGATGCAGTATTAAATAACTGCATAAAATTAACTAGTTAATACTGTACAACTGTAATAATTTCAGAGCCATGTCCTGTTGCTCTTTCAGGGAGCTCAATTATTGCCCCACTTAAAATGCCCTGAAGTGCTTCATTCTTGAATGAATGAATGTTATCTACAGTAAATTCCTTTACTGCAGTAATATAATAATATGCAAAACGTGTTCATTGTTTATGTTATCAGTTAAGGATTTATAAAGCTTTTAGGGAGTCAAAAGTCATACTGGGACTTTTCAACCACATGGGGTGTCTCTAATCCCGACACTGTTCACAGGTCAACTGTAGAATAACAGCACTTACTGGGCACTTGCTGAGTTAGGCAGCGTACTGCATGCTAAGAGCTCTACATGCAGTCTGGAGTAGGCAGAGATGTTAATTGATGTGTCCTGCTCACATAAAAAGTTGTGGACTGGTATTGAATTGACTGGCTTAAAGACTAGGGTTCTTAACTATTGCTATTATGTCTCCAGAAATATATTTTATGTGGAAAGGCAGACCCTAGTCAGATATATATATTTTATGTGGAAAGGCAGACCCTGAAACTTCTTGGCCCTCCCCTTGGAGATATAGTTGTGGGGAGGCTCCACAAATAATCACACTTCACTGTGTGCTCCAACAGACTTTGTGATAGTGACAGTTTGCAAGCCCAAATACTTCCCCCTTTAAAACCCTTTCCCCACTGTCCTCACCACATTTTCTATGCTTCTCCTGGTTCTATACACTGATGGTGCAATTTTGGTATTCAACCTTCACTTGCCTGGAGTCTTGTAAGATTTCACACATCCAGGTGCTCTCTCCTTGCTTATGGACAACTGATTTAGCCATGCAAGTCCTGCAACCTGTCACCAGCTGCCAAGAATCCTAACAACCTAAGATCTAAGAGCCTGACAGTAACCTATTAGTGGAGAGTCCACAATAGGCCTCAGCACTTGTCTTCATATTGCCTCATTATCACCAGTGGGATCCAAGGACAATTTTACAACAAAACTTTAGCTGCTCAGCATTAATACCTTACCTATTGTGGGGACAGAGACCCTGTGCTATAACGCTCGGCCATCATCATCATCATCATCATCATCAACATCACCATCATCATCTGCAGTTTTCCCTATGTACCAGTTCAGTAAGTTTTGTTTCTTCCTCTCCAAGCTGCTACTTACAGCAGTCTTGTTACAACATCACCTGCTGGGAAGTTTATTTTGTCCCACAAAGAACTTCCAATTCTAAGTGGATTGATGAGGTTTGCAGAAAAATCATCAGGAAAGTAATTTACCACTACATACAAAGATCTGTAACTGGCTGTGCCAGTACTAAATGCAAAGGTCTCAGATGACAACTGTCTTAACCTGTTTGCATCACCCAGTTCTCTATGAATACTCCAATTAGTTTTAACACTTCACTACAAATAATCATGTCTCAACTACATCAGCACAGGCTAAGAAATAATAGGAATAAAGCAGCTTAGCTTAGTGAAAATATTTGGACTTTTGATAATAGCTCAGTGGGACAGCCCTTAACCAACATGCTCAAGGACCTGGATTTGACCCCTAGCACCACCCAAAATACAATAAAACCCCACCAACATTTTTAGCAAAATTTGCAAAACACCTAGTGTTACCTACAAGGGATAAATAAAACTTTCCCAGTTCTGGTGGAAGAGCGAAAGAGCTGCCTGTCAATTTTGGGGGCAAGCACACAACCATTTTACATATGCAGTTACCCCCACAGGCAGTCTTTACAATATCTCACTCTCAAATCTTCCCAGAAACCTTTCATCAGTTGAGAAGGCTCATTCTTAGGATAATGTTCACCCCACTTACTTTTGTTAAGTCAGGTTTTAGTTTCTAGACATAAGGTATTACAAAGTAAACTCACCCAAGGCCAGTAAATGGGTCACTACCACTTTAGTTATGCCAATGATTAGAGAATTCAGATGTCCGTACAGGTTGTGCTTGCTATCCATGGGTTTTATGTTCAACCAACCACCGATGAATTAATAAAAATAGATTATGCTTATACTGAACATGTATGGAGTTCTTTTTAAGGCATAAATAATCTAGATGATATAAAGCATATGGGATGATGTGCTTAGATTACATATGAATATCATATGCCATTTTATTGAGACTTGAGGTCTTTGGGGGTCCTGGAACTAATCCTCTACAGACATACTGTGTAGGCATTAAAGGTTCTTCCACAAGGGGAAGACATGTCTGCAAGACAAAAAGTTCTAGAGATACGTTGTACAACAACGAATGTACTTATAACACTATAGAAGTGTACACTTAAAAATGGTTAAGATAGTAATCTTTATGCTGCATTTGACACAAGTTAATGGGGAACATGGATACAGATGTCCTGTGAACACCATTTAATTCAGTGAAATATTAAGCCCTTACCATAACAATGTACAATGCAGGTGCTCATTCGACTCTATATAGTTAAGACAACCAAATGATCAAACAGCACTTCTGAGGCAATCGATGGAACCAAGTTTTTTTTATCACCAGCCAGATAGCATTTCCACCAGGATGATGGAGCCACCTGACTTGGCCTCCCATCCCTATAACAGCTGTCATTAGGAAGCTGTATGTAGTGGTAAATTACTTTCCTCTGTGACCAATCAAAATGGTCTACCAGTCTTGTAGGATTTTTCAGCCAACTTTACCTTCACCAATTTCACCTAATCAAAAACATCCAATTTCTCACAAAATACAGTCACTGGTAGCAAATATTTCTAAACAGATAAAACTGTAGACAATTTAGGTGTTTTTAATAGTATTCCAGGCTATAGAAGCTAACTGCATAGGACTTAGGATGTGGACTCTAATGACAGTTTTACACTGCTTAAGGCAATTCACTTCTAAGATTTAAGCACAATAGCACAGTCAAATCCCCTTTACACTTCCAAACCAAATTCTTCTTCTAAACCTGTAATCCTGAAACATAATTAATCAAAGTGCTGCCTGCCAGCTGTCAATCTTCACAATCTCATCTTTCTCTGGTTAGCTCTGCTTGGTTCCTCCAGTTCTGGCCCTTTGCAAATACTGCAAATATGGCTTAAACCAAAATGATATGTTCAACAGTCCAACATAACTCAGCTTGAATAGTGGACAGAAAGTCTAGTCAGGCCTTATGTCTTTGTACAAGAAGATTTTATTAAATGTCTTAATAACATCCAGACTCCAGATACAGCTGCCAAGAAGACCCTGAAACCAAACAGAGCACATAGTAAGTGACACTGTACCTCAGTATCAAGTTCCTTCACTTATCAAATAGGTTCACACTCCCACTTAGGTTCACATTAAGATTAACAATACAGGAAGGCATAGTGGTGCATGCCAATATCCCAGTGACTCAGGAGGCTGAGGCAGGAGGATCACAATTCTAGGCCAGCCTCAGCAACTCGCCAAGATCTTAAACAACCTAGTGAGACCCTGACCCAAAACAACAATAAAAAAAGGGCTGTGGATGTGGCTTGGTGATAAAGCACCTCTGGGTTCAACTCCTAGTACCAATAAGAATAAGAAGCAGCACCACCACCAAGAGACAAACAAAACCCTCAGATACATAAAGGTTGCCTGTTAGGGAGCTGCTGAAGAACACCAGCCAATTACTAACAAGAGTGCCTTGAAAATCTTGAGCAAGTATTTCAGATAACAGTAAAAGTAGGATCTTCATTCTTAGATCAGCCACCCCAACAGAACTGTGAATTAAATGGGCCCCAGATTCCAACTTAGTCAATCTCCAGAATCCAATTTTATTCACCAAGTGCTTATTATCAATTTGATACCAGTGTACACATGCGTGATCATGCATATGCACACACACACGCACAAGGAATAGGAAGGACCCTGCAGACTTACCTGTTATGCTGTAGGGACTGGCTGGGGCATGGCAGGGGGCTCTGGCTTCCCACCCTTCTGTTCTGAGATGGGGGTGGTAGGCAGGATCTCATCTTTGGGTTCCACGATGCTCACATGGTCAGGCAAAGGCTTCTTAGGGCCAATCTTACCACTTGGGTCCCAGGGCAGCATGATCTTCACTTTGATGCCCAGCACACCTAGAGGACATCAGACAGGAACTAGACAGTGCTTCACCAACACCCCCCTCACACACACATACAGGATAGAAAAGAGCAGTTTTCTCGAGCACCATTGGATCTGGCCCCTTCTCAGACAAATGCCTCTAAATCAATCAATGAACAGGACACTTTTGCAAAAGGAACCCTGCACAGCACCACAGAACGTGGCACTGACAAGGACCAAGAGCAGGATGTGACCTTTCTGACTCGTCATCATATCATCACTGAAGGGTACAGAGAAGACTAAGACAAAAACAAAGCAATGATCAACAATGCAAATTTTACATCCATGCAGCTAATCAATAAACCCAAGGAATACTAACATGCCCAGCTATTTCCAAGGTAAATCCCCACAAACACTGAGGTTGTTTATGGAAAACCACATCTGCTTATGCTCTTTGCCCCAAACATCCCCAGCTGTTTACCCTGTCTAAGAAGCACGTGGCGCACAGCAGTATCGACATAGTAGTTAACAGGGTCCCCGCTGTGGATCATCAGGCCATCCACAAACTTCATGGATTTAGCTCTCTGTCCTCGGAGTTTCCCAGACACCACAACCTCACAGCCCTTGGCTCCACTCTCCATGATGAATCGCAGCACACCATAGCAGGCCCTTTAGAAGAATAAAAGAAACACACTTCTGTTATTAACAAATACAAAATTCATCTAACCACTCCAGTAAGTTAAAAAAAAAAAAAAGACCATCTCTCTTATCTCTAATGATCCTTTAATGAAGAGCAAATGAGATCACATTCTGACCCCCCCCAAAATAGTAATTCTCTTCTATTCTTCTCATAACTAATCTTAGGCTAATTTTCCTTAGGGAATTAATGTTAAGCTCCAAGCAACAAAGTGAATTCCAACCGTACCTGCATATCACTTCAGAAGGCTTTATAAAAACCAAACCCTGATGGCTCTGGGGTGGCAAAGCTCAAGGCATTTTCAAAAGTGGTCCCTAGGTAGTTTTCACATACAACAAAAGTTGAGAACTATACTTTAAAACTCCACAAGTACAGCCAGGCACATTGGCACATGCCTGTAATCCAGAGACTCACGAGGCTGAGGTAACAGGATCCCAAGTTTAAGGCCAACCTCAGCAACTTAATAAGGCCCTAGATAACTTAGTGATACTGTTGCTAAATGAAAATTTAAAAGCTGGAGATGTAGCTCAGTGGTAAAGCAACCCTAGGTTTAATGCCCCATGCCAAACAACAACAAAAAAACACATAAACCCGCTCTTAATAACTTAGGGTTCTTCCATGGTTTACTGAAATATTCAACCTCTACAATTCATACTCAGAAGTGATCAAGAGTACTATATGGGAACCTGGCTGTCTTAATATCAGAGTGCTGGAAAAAACTTTAGGTCTATAAAACTCAATCTTTAAAATACCTGCCCTTGCTGCCCAGTCTCATCCATTGCTTTACACCATATGAGATACCAACTGGATTATTAACCATTTCCCACTCTTTCTCAATCTCATTCAATCATCACAACTAAGGACAATTGGCATAATGACCTTTATTTAAAGGAGATCCAACGGTCAGAGAAACTAGGTTGCAGAACTTCCAAGTTAACTTTAATGTCAACAAAAATCACATGGAAGGCTTATTTAGACAGAGAGCTGGGCCACACACACACCCAGTTTTTCATTCAATGGGTACTAGATAGAAACAGTTTTTATTTCTAAGAAGTTCCCAGTGATGGCAGTAATGTTAGCCCAGAAATAAAACTTCAGGAACACTGTTATAACAGCGAACTGGCACTCAAATCAGGTGTCTTTTCCATGTCCTTGACTATATTACCCAATCCCACAGACCAACCTTCCTATAGCAGAACATTCATGTCATTCCTGAGCTGAAAAACATTCCTTCCTCCAGGGCTCTGTAGTCAAGTACTGTCTAAATTCCAAACAACAAGGGGAAGACACTCCACAAATAGTCAAACTTCACAAAGAGCTTGTCAACCAACTCCCTATTGCCCTTTATACCTTTATCACTTCTCATTGTCCTAACTATAGTTTATAGAGATTAAGTGTCTAGATTTTATGCTGTCTCCCACCAGGACTGTGTTCTCTTCACAGCCCCCATAAGGGTGAATTCATTAGTGGATTTGCATGGCTTCTAGCTGGCTTGAATGGAGGTATCCTACAGGTGCCAAAACACACTTATTGCCTGTAGATACATAACACCAGCCTAGTTAATACAAATTACTCCTTAGTGAGTGGAGGCTGAAGTTCTATTTCTATTCTACTCTCAAAGTACGCAGAACACTTCTCCATTACAGCACTGACCACACTTTATGGCTTTTGCTTCTTTACTAATCTTGTCAGCCTACCAGTTCAGCAATGGCATGGATTATCACTATCTTCAGAGACTAGATGATCCTATCACTTTTAGAGTTCATCTGCTAAATCAACAAAATAGTAGATACCATATTCTGATCCACACAAAGAGTACATGACCATCAAGTTTCAGGACACTCACCTCCGTACAGCAAGCCCTCCTAGGAGTTTGTATCGCAGAGACTCTGCCTGGGCAATGGCACAGAGACCTCTTGTGGCCACCTTTTCAGCATAAAGCTTTAAAGAAAGCAAGACACATGCTGTTACCTTCACTATTTCCAATTATAAGCCAGCACAATCATCTTTTTCCTACACCATCATATATTATCATTGTAATATCCCTGAAGAACTGAAGCACTTCTACCCACACATGTTACACAGGTACATAGTGACACAGATCTCGTTGTGTTCCCACCACTGGCTCACCCTAAAGCCACACTAGGAAGACCAATGGGGTAGCCAGTCTATCCTGTGTTACCTTTTCTATACTCAAGTGGAATATAAAAATTCTTTAGCCATCAAATTAGTTGAACAGACCTATAAAATTAAGCCCACTACTGATTAAGAACTTTAACAAAACACAATATTTGTAATACTCAATAAACACAAATACATTAAAGTTTCAAAGGTTACATCAAAGTTTTTTTAAGTACCATTCTAAAGAGCCATTTCCAAGTCCATAATAATTTCTGGCACAAACCATGACCACTCACCTCTACACTGCCCTCAGGGAAGCCAAATCTCTTCTGAACTACCGCAGTCAATTCCCGGATCCGCCGCCCCTTCTCACCAAGAACATTCTGTGTCCTAAAGGAAAAAAGGTGACAATTCATGATTCTCACAAAATCCTATACCTAACTTCAAATCTTATGACAAAATTCTAAATGTAGCTTTGAGTCTTGCACTTATGCTTTTTTTTTTTTTGGTGGTACAAGGGATTAAACCAAGGGGTGTTCTACCACTGAACTACACCCCCCAACCCCACCCACCCCTTTTAGACAGGGTTTCACTAAATTGCTGAGGGTCTTGCTAAGTTGCTTAGGCTGCCTTGAACTTGGGATCCTATGTGACTGAGTCTTTCAAGCTGCTAAAATTACAGGCATGTGCCACTATGCCCAGCTTAGAAAGTATAAATTTTAAATAACAAGAACTAAGATAAAAATTTTTAAAACCAGCTTTTAAAAAACTTGCATCCAGGGTGCAGCCAAGTGGAGGACAAACAGTGCCTTCCCCAGTTCTCTAGCAGTGTCTGTTCCTGTCTGTCCATTTGGCTCAGAGCTCTGGGAGGGTAGAGTCGTTCCAGGATTCTCCCAGACTCAGCATGAGAAATGTCAATAAAGGACCATTGGCTAACCAGGTGCAGTGGGGCACACCTGTACTCTGGATGATCCTATGTTCAAGGCCAGCCTGGGTACTGTAGTGAGACCCTCTCTCAAAAAATAATGAAAAATGACATAGCTCTGTGGTAGAGCACCCCTGGGTTCCATCTCCAATACTGATGGGGGAGAAAAGCATTCACCAAGGCCAGATTCATTGGTTGTTTCCAAAGTTTACACAGAATAAGTCACCTCAGTATATATAACAATCATAGGTAATGACCAATCAAGTGAGTTTTTACCTGGTAGCTAAGATAATGATTTCTGTCCTGGTTGGTGTAACTCGGACCTCAACTCCAGAGTAGCCATCTTCAGCCAGCTCCCGAGTGAGAAACTCATTTAATTCAGCTTTGAAGATGCCATCAGCAACAAACTAACACCACCACCACCAAAAAAAGAAAAAACAAGTTAAAAATTAGGAAACAAGTAAAGGCTTACATTCCCCTGAACTGGTCTAGTTTATCAGTCAATTAATCACTCATTACAAAGCAACACTTCCAACAAATAACCCATCAATCATCCTATTTTTGTTGTTGTTGTGTCAGGGACTGAACCCCAGGACAGCTTAACCACCTAGCCACATCCCCACAATTTTTTTTTTTTTGAGACAAGGCCTCACTAAATTGCTGTGGCTGAGCTGGAACCTCAGCTTCCTTGGTTGCTGGAATTAAAAGCATGTGCTATCACATTCAGCTAATTCTCCCAACACTCCTATTCCAACAGCAATACAGGAACCCTTCTCAGACAAATGCCTCTAGGTCATCTTTACTTGGTTTCTTCTACCAGGGTCCTTTAAACTGCCACAGAACGCAGCACAGAGTAGGGCCGCATGGCCAAAGATGAACCAAGTCAGACTCGTCATCATCTCTTCATTGAAGGGTTTAAAAATTGGTACTTAAACACGTAAAATAAAAAGCTGCTCTAAAGTGTTATATATATATATATATATATATATATAATTAAGCACTGCGGGGACACCTAAATAACTTGTCAAAGGAGCAGTGTGGGCTGAAGATAGCAGTCTCACATGGGGACTGCAACTTGGTCGCAAAAATCCCAGCCATGTTCACCTGGTCTTAACGTACTTGTGAACTGATCTAGCAAATTCTACTCAAAAGAGCATGACGGATTTAATTCTAAGATCGATAAAAACAAACCGTCTATTTCCAAAGCTAATGACTTTTACAGCTCTTTACTCTGGGAATGACACAAAAAATTCAACCCGAGAATCTCCAGGAAGGAGCAACTATCAGTAGCCTCTCCAACTGAGGGCTCTGGAGTTATAGATACATTGAGACACTAAGCAAGGAAACTAAACTACACTGTTATCGCTCCTTCCCAAAGCCATGGGATGAGATGTGACGCCTCATGCCCTCTAAATGCTACGTTTACTATTTTGTCGGCCTAAGAAATGCTCACAAGCTCCTTCTCCCGGGCAGGTGGGGCGCCCAGCTAAGTCGGGAACTGGCGGAATCTGTATCTTCCCCAGCCACACTGCGCTCGGCCGCCGCGGGCCTCGCCCTCAATCCACTGCCATCCGCAGCCCGCGGGAACGCAAGGCGGCCATAGCCACTTCCTGGAACAAGGCATGGAGCTGTGGGTCTCTCAATAACACCCCAAGAAATCCTGGGCCCGTGCATCCCCAGAGTTTCCAGTCCTCGGGCCCAAAGGCTCACCTTCCTCTTCTTGGAAATTTGTACCGCCATCTTGCCGCCGCAAGCCCCGAAAAGAAAGGAAGTCTGGAGGGCGGAAGTGAGTATAAAGGGCGCGAAGCGACGACGAAAACACTGCGCGACGTCGACGCCGGCGGGCGCTCATGGGAAATGCAGTTTCACGTAAAGAAGGCTTTAAGAGAAGAATCGTAATGGTGACACCTGTAGGCAGAATAACAGAACTGCAGGGCAATCTGGAGTCTAGTTCTCACCGCTCGCAAACAACGTGTGGCATAGAGATGGAAACTACAGGTATTAACTCTCAAAGCAACAGAATTTGATCAGCGGAACCCTGGTTCCTACACATTCTGGTCCACAGTAATGAAAATCTGCCGGAAGCCCTTCAATGAAATTTATTCAAGCACCCCATCTTCTCCAATCTGTGTCCATTTTCTCTGTTCTAAATGGATAATAATACTTAACATTTATTAAATTCTCTAGGAACTGTTGTGTGATTTTTTTAATGTTATTAACTCATGTACCCCTACCTCACTTTCATAACAATCCATTAAAATTTGTATCGGACAGAGTAGTGGCTCGCCTGCTCATTTTTTTCAGCCAAAAAAAAAAAAAAATCCGTTTCGATTTATTATGAAAATGTCTAGCAAGGTGCAGTCACACACACCTGTAATCCCAGGGGTTTGGGAGATTGAGGCGGGAGGATTGCAAGTTCGAGTCCAGCCTCAGCAATTTAGCAAGCTCCTGTGTCAAAAAATAAAAAGGGCTGGAGATGGTAAAGAACCCCTGTCGCTTTTGTTTTATTTTTTTTTTTTAAAGAGAAAGAGAGAATTTTTTTTTTTATATTTATTTTTTAGTTTTCGACGGACACAACATCTTTGCATGTGGTGCTGAGGCTCGAACCTGGTCCGCACGCATGCCCAGGCGAGCGTGCTACCACTTGAGCCACATTCCCCAGCCCCAAGAACCCCTGTCCCTGATAGATGAAAAATGACTTTTCAGTGTACCACGGAACTCACTTCACTTGAGTGAAGTCTCTGGAAGCTTCACTCAATTATTTCCTGGGCTTAGAAACCATTTTGAGTATATTTAATTCCAGCACTAAAACAACTCTGGTGCCAAGTGACGAGACATATTATCATAGACTTAACAGTTCTGTGACAGCTGAGACCAAATGAAGAGGAAAAGAAGGGAATGAACCAGAGATAGGATAGGTGTGGACCTGATGTATCTTGAATGTGGATTGAGGTTGAAGGGAAATTAAAAATGATGCAATGATGCTCTGGCTATTTGAGGGGGAGGGGGGAGGGAGGGCAAATAAATAAATAAATAAATAAATAAAAATGATGCCATGGTGCCGCGTCCGGCCAAGGGAGCCGAGTCCGGCGAGGGACGGCGAGGTTAAAAGACACACAGGACACCAAGGTTCTTCATCCAGGAGTCAATAATAATCTTTATTGCTAACACACCTTTTTTTATACCCCAAGCAGCAGAAGTGGAAAACTACCCAAAAGCAGGAGGGAGGGGGGAGAAATTTAGTTTCAACATCTATTATTGTCAGGTACCGAAACCTCCCTTAACAATAAGTCCATCAGACCAGAAAAGGTCAAGGCATTCCCGTGGGATACATATGTCTCAGACGGACAAGCAGGAACAGAAAAACCACAAGTTCGCCATGGCCTTGTGAGCTGGCCACACTGGCATGCAGAACAAACTAGTGGAGGTAGGGCTCCAGGGGCCAGGGTGGACCTGCTGCCAACAAGTTCCCCTCTTTTGTTTTTTGCATGCCAGTGGGAATCAAGTAGCCCCTGTCTTAGGTCGTTCACAGCCCTTGCGATGCTTACCCGTCTCTGGGAAGGCCCCGATTCCCTGGCTTAGGTCGCACAGCAAGCGTGAAAGTTGCCCGTCACTGGGTACTACAAGATCAGCTCAAGGTGTTATGACCTATCAAGACACTATTGCAGTAAACGTTTAACCGTCTCCACCTACGGGACCCATGACCGTCACCGCCGAATGGCAGATGTGATTGGACCGAGAGATTAGACAGCAAAGATCCTAGTACAGGAAGGCAAGAGGGAGAGGTATGCATAGAGAAAAGATATGGCAGGAGTTCTTCTTTTAAGGAGGACACTCATCTTCGGATCGGTCTGAAGTATATCTCAGAGGGGCGATCATCCATCTTCAAGTGTTGATAGTGAACCTGTATTGGCTTAGAGGCTAAGATATTAATTTGATCCTTAATGAATTGTACTATCTTATTTACAATGCAGGGTCCTATTGCCACTACTAGAAGGAGGCCTAACAATGGTCCCAATAAGGGAAGAAGATAAGGCAAAAATCCATTAAGTCCAGTCCAGAGAGGGTTCTCAAATAATTCCCTCCTCCTTTTTTCTAGGTCTTCTTGGAGTTGTTTAATTTTTGTGCGAACTATGCCAGATTTGTTAGCATAAAAATAGCACCTCTCCCCAAGGGCTAAACAAATTCCCCCTTGATTGGCAGTAAGCAAGTCTAAACCCCGCCTGTTCTGAAGAACTACTTCTGGTAGAGAGTCTATCTGGTCTTGTAAGTCTTTAATGGTTCCCGACAGGGTTTGCACATCATCTATAAGCTGTTGAGATAGGCGGCGGTAAGAATGTATAGCCGTACCCAATCCTGCCGTGCCTGTACCCACAGCAGCGG
Source organism: Marmota monax (assembly GCF_021218885.2). Lineage (NCBI taxonomy): Eukaryota > Metazoa > Chordata > Mammalia > Rodentia > Sciuridae > Marmota > Marmota monax. The sequence goes on along the minus strand of NW_026692352.1, from coordinate 5,662,435 downwards.
TTATTCCAAGGCCAACAAGGAGTGGTAAGGCCTGCACAACTCTCTTGTGTCTTCTAACTAAGATGTCTAGGCTAGGAATGGGTAGGGGTTCATCTCCTGAGATAATCATGATATCAGGAAGCAGTAATGCCAGAACGCAACCACCAGTCCAATTTGCTGGGAGCCTGGGAAAAGCTAAATTTCCACCACACATAAAAACTGTACCATTAGGGGGACAAATGGGCGGAGTAGGTGAGGAGTAATTCTTTATTAATGAGCAGTTTCCAAAGGAAGAGACTCCAACATCAACATCATAGGTATTATTTTGCATCATGCCTAGAAGGCATGACATAAAACCACCTAGAGGCTGCACCTTAAAGGGCAGCCCAGATTGACATGTGTTGTCATCATCAATGGTATAATTGATGGGAACCGCCAATGGCATGACTGCACCTGCCGTCATGCAGAGCCAGCAATCACCAGCAAGGGTAGGGTTGGAACTGTTAAGTAAAGAAAAGGTAGTTTCTAGGATATCTAATATATTGGCATCTAAATCAGGAAACTGGGATTTGGGCAATATCAAGGGGTGGTATGTAGGCTTAGGGATCTCCGGCTTTAAAAGCTTAATCACCTGAAGGTGTTTGATAGCATCAGTTGGTCCCCCTCCATCAGAGACTCCGATAGGGGCCTGCATGGGCCAACAGGAAGGTTTACCCATGACGCCCTCACATCCCGCCTCCGTTAACCGAGTCGTGATGCCTTCCCCTCCCCGGTCACCAAGAAAAGGAATATAATTATAAGTGGTCCCCCATTCTCCACGGGTGTTAGTTAGGATGGCCTCAAAATATTGTTTTCCTTGATTATTAACACAAATTGAGGCTGATGTATAACAGGAGATGTGCATTGCCGGGGTGTAATGACAAGTGGCGGGACAGCTTTCAAGAGTCTCAGTCGGATTAGGGAAAACAAGTCTGGGCTTATTAACATATATCCATTTTGGTTGCTTAAATCCTCCAATGTTTTCATTGAGTTCAGCCACCATGTAGGCTACTTTAGTCCCACAATCAATGCTCTGGATATAACCAGAGGGGGCCGAGTGCCGGGGCCCTCCCTTACACTCACAAGGGGCTCCAAAAAGATATTCATGAATATTCCCAGGTGGGGGGTCAAGCCCTCCTTCAGCAAACCTGTCCAGAAGGAATGCCACAAGAGGGGTCCAGCTCATGAGGTGTGTCTCGGCACTCACTTGAAGGGGTGAGAACAACAGCGGCAGGATCAGCCATCTTGGGAACTTCATTTTGTCTTGAATTTTCATTCACCGGTTTGGTGCAGCGCTCCGGGATCCAAATGGGCTTCTCAGTTCCTGGGGGAAAAACACATACAGCTCCCCTCACTCTAGCTAAGAGTGGAGCCGGGGGTTGCCACTTTCCGGTGGATAAATCTTTCCACCTTATTTGAGCATCTTGTACAGTGGGAGGGGAAAAGTGGCGTTGTGCAGCTGTGTGCCCTCCAGTGTCAGTGAGTAAAAAATTTAAAGTAAATAAGGTTATGCTTAGAAGTGCTTGTGGTCCCTGACAATTCCGGTATATTTTCCCCTCTTTTGTTTTTTGTAAATAAGTTTTTAAATGTTGATGGGCTCGTTCCACGATAGCTTGTCCCTGTGGATTATAAGGGATTCCAGTCTTATGATTAATTTCCCATTGGGTGCAAAACCGTTGAACTGCCTGGCTTACATATGCGGGACCATTATCGGTTTTGAGACATCATGGGGTGCCCATGGAGGAAAAGGCTTTTAGAAGATGACTGATTACGTCCTTAGCCTTCTCTCCAGTATGTAAGGTGGCAAAAATGAAGCCAGAATATGTGTCAGTGGAAACATGTATAAAGGAGAGCTTACCAAAGCTAGGGAAGTGTGTAACATCAGTTTGCCAGACATCATTAGGTTGTAGTCCTCTTGGATTAACCCCAAGGGAAGGAGAATGAATAAATGGTGCACAGGTTGGACATAATGAGACAATCTGTAAAGCTTGGTCTCGTGAACATCCTGTGTGGAAGCGTAAAGACTGTGCATTTAAATGAAATTTGTTATGGAATTGTAAGGCCTTATCATATTTGGTCGTCACACAGGAAAGGCCAACAGCATGAGTAGCAGCGTCTGCTTTTGCGTTGCCCTCTGACAAAGGTCCAGGGAGCCCTGAATGGCTTCGGATGTGGCCAATGTATAAAGGATCTCGTCTAGCCCAAATGAGAAGCTGGACTACCTGTAGTTGTTCTGTGATGGTGGATTGCTTTCCAATATATGATGTTGTTTCTATGACTAGAGCCAGATTGGCTACATATAAGCTGTCAGTATATACATTAAGAGGAATAGAACTATAGACTTTGAGAGCTATGATTAAAGCTTCAACTTCTGCCTTTTGGGCCGACTGACCTGACACAGGTTGTCGGAGAATTTGAGATCCATCAAAAATGACGGCAAATCCATTTTTGGCCCCATCTGTATATACAGTTTGGGCCTTTGGAATAGGTTCCCTTTTCATAATCTTTGGGAAGATAATGGGACACCTTTTAAAGCCCTCCAAAAGTCTATGTTTAGGGAAGTGATTATCAATCTGACCCTTGAAGTTGCACAGGAAAAGACACCAAAGGTCATGTTCTTGTTGTAACTTGTGTATCATATCTTGAGTGTAAGGTTGAATAAGTATGTCAAAGGTTTTTCCAAACAATGCATCACCCAAATATTTAGCCTTCCAAATTAAGTTAATAACTAGCTCATAAAAGGGAGTCAGTACCCGGGGGTTAGAAGCCGGCAAGTGGACCCAATAAATGGGACCCGTTTGCCAGAACACTCCTGTGGGAGTAATTTTAGAAGGTAGAACTATAAATGACAAGGGCAGAGAATAATCTATCTGCGTAATCTGCATGTCCTGTAGAGCCTCTTCTATTAGCCTCAGTGCTCGTAAGGCTTCTGGTGTAGGTACTCTACACGACGTAGGAGAAGGATCTCCTCGCAAGAGGTCATACAGGGGTTTGAGCTCTCCAGTTGGAATATGAAAGGATGGGCGCAGCCACTGTATTTCTCCAAGGAATGTCTGCCACTGATGTAAAGTTTTGAGCTGATTTATCTGGAACTGGGGTCTCTGGGGAAAGATTTCTATGTTATTAATGATGTATCCCAAATAATTGTAAGGGTGTTGAAATTGCACCTTTTCGGGTGCTATGACCAGCCCTGCCCCTTTTAGAAGGGATTGGAGGACTTCATAAGATTGAAGAAGCCTTTCTTTCTTGGGCCCTGCCAGTAAGATGTCATCCATATAATGAATGAGGTAGAGCTGTGGGAACTGCTGTCGAAAGGGTCGTAAAACCTCAGCTACAAAATATTGGCACATTGTAGGACTATTAGTCATCCCTTGAGGTAGGACAGTCCATTCATACCGTTGGTAAGGTTCCCTAAAGTTTGTGGAAGGCAAGGAGAAAGCGAAACGCTTTCGGTCTCGTGGGTCTAAGGGGATAGAGAAGAAACAATCTTTTTTTTTTTTTTTTTTTTTTTTTTTTTTTAGAGTGAGAGAATTTTTAATATTTATTTTTTAGTTTTCGGCGGACACAACATCTTTGCTGTATGTGGTGCTGAGGATTGAACCTGGGCCGCACGCATGCCAGGCGAGCGCGCTACCGCTTGAGCCACATCCTCAGCCCCAATCTTTTAAATCTATGACAATAAGATGCCAATCCTTTGGGATCGCAGTAGGAAAGGGTAGCCCTGGTTGTAAGGGTCCCATGGGTTGCATAGTTTTATTAATAGCTCTTGGGTCCTGAAGAAGTCTCCACTTCTTAGACCCCTTTTGTATAACAAAAATAGGGGTATTCCAAGGGGAGGTAGAGGGCACCACATGTCCTAACTCAAGCTGGTCTTGAACTAATAGGGAAGCGGCCTGTAATTTGTCCTTAGTTAGGGGCCACTGTTCTATCCACACAGGGTCATCTGATAACCAAGTAATGGACAGTGGAGGTGGCCGCACTTCAGTGGCCCCTTGGATAAATTTCCCAGTCCTCTCTGGTCTCTTCCCCGCCGGGTAACCTGTTCTGCTGGATCCACGGGTGATATTTTGCCCTCATGTCTCTTTCTTAGTCCCCTTCCAGGGATCCATCCCATGTCTAGCATTGAATCATTAACAAAGTCATTATTTCCTTTCAAAGTCTGGGTAGTGAGAATAGCCCCCATTTGATGAAGCAAGTCCCTCCCCCAAAGATTCGTGGGGAGTCCAGTCACCACATAAGGCTGGAAATGGCCACTATGTCTTTTGCCATCTCTCCATTTTAAAAAGGAGGCACTTCTTTTTGGTCGGGTCTGTCCTATCCCCTGTAATATGGCTGAGGGACTCTGGAGGGGCCAGGCAGGTGGCCATTGTTTTTCAAAAATGACAGAGACATCCGCCCCCGTATCTAGTATTCCCTTGAAAGCCTTGTCCTGTATCTCAATGGTCAGGTTGGGACGCGAATCCAAATGAGCTACCCAAAAAGCCTGGGGAGTTCCAGTGGAGCCAAAGCTGCCGTCGCCCCGGGACCCACGGAGGGTGTGCCCAGGAATGGAAGCTAAGGGTAGCAGCAGCAATTGAGTTATACGCTCCCCGGGGGGAAGAATAACAATTCCTTGGGTAGCTTCTACTACTATTTTTATTTCTCCCTGATAATCAGCATCAACAACCCCCGTAAGAATCTTTAAGCCCCACTGAGTTGCGCTACCTTGTCCCAACATTAGTCCCACCGTCCTCTCTGGCAGGGGTCCAAAAACCCCAGTAGGCAGCGTCCGGGGTCCCATTTGGGGAGTTAATACCGCTCGGGAGGTGGAACTGAGGTCCAGTCCTGCGCTTCCTGGTGTTCCCTTGGGGAGTTCCCAGATAGAAAGGGGTTGGTCAGTGGGAGGCGGCGGAGACGCCCACTCCCTGGGGCACTGTTCTGTCCCTGCATTGCCCCGTACACTTTGGCTTCCGGGGCCCGGGGCGGGCCTTTGCTCCCGTTTCCCGACGGTATTGGGTTACCCTGGATGTCAAATTTTGACCTGCACTCATTGCTCCAATGATTTCCTTTATGACATCTAGGACAAATTCTAGGCATCCCTCTGCCAGCACCCTCGCTCCTTTCCGGGCAGTTTCTCTTTATATGTCCCTCTTTCCCACACTTAAAACACCCCTTAGAGCGGGTTCCCCTGTTATCAGCTTTTTGCATTCCAGTCTTAAGGGCAGCAGCCAAAACCTGACCAGTAATATGAGGCCCATCTATATCTTTGCATGCTCGAATCATGTCATCTATACTTTTGGCCCGGGAGGACTTAATAGCATTTTGGCAGTAAGTGTTAGCGTTTTCATATGCCAGTTGTCTAATAAGTGGCATAGCCTGTTCCAGATTAGGGAATATTTTTCCAGCAGCCTGCATTAGGCGGGCTATAAAGTCCGAATAAGGTTCAGAGGGTCCTTGAGAGATCTTGGAAATTTTTGCTTCAGTCTTAGAAACGGGCAGGGCTTTCCAGGCATGGACTGCAGCTGAGGCTATTTGAGCATAAACACCTGGGTCGTAATTAATTTGTTGGCCTATGGTGGCATATTGCCCAGTTCCTGTCAACATTTCGGCATTTCGCTGTTGATGGCCCGCATTCAGGTTAATCTGAGCCAGCTCGCGGCACCTTTCATGATATTCACTTTTCCACAATAAGAAATCCCCTCCAGATAACACAGCCCTGCAAAGTTGCTGCCAATCATTGGGTATCAGTTGACTGGCTGAGAAAGACTCGAAGAGGGTCAATGTGAAAGGGGCATGAGGTCCATAATTAATGACCGCCTCCTTAAGCTGTTTTATGTCCTTGAAGGCTAGGGGGACATGGGCTCTGGCCGGCTGTCCATCAGCATCGGCGTTTTCAATCATTGGAAAAACTTGAGCCGCTCTAGAACCCCAGTGGACCCCCGCCCGTCTAGTAGGGGCGTCCTCATTCCAATCAGGATTATAGGGAGGAGGTGCGGCAACTGAGGGGGCCCTAGGCACCCTCACATTTGCACTTTTAAGGCGATGTTCTAATTCCTCTATCTCCCTTTCTAATCCCTCCTCTTCCTCAGAGAGAGAACTGAGGTCCTCAGGATCATTTTTGGGCTTAGAAATCTGGAGGCGTTTCTTACCCCCTGAGCCCGAGTCCTCAAGAGGACCCTCATCCTTTAAGGATTCTGCCATTTGCTCTTCCTGCACCTGATTAAGGGCCTGTTCACATTCAGCAAGCTGATCCTTGATCTTTACTTTATCTGTTAATAAAGCATCCTTTATCAACCTCCATAAGGAAAAGGTGGCAACTGGGACACTGTCCGAGCCCCGGTCCCTCAATAATTTCTGAAGGTCATGCCTCATCAGGTCCCAGTCACTATTATTAAGAAATCCTCCTGTCAGAAACCAAGGACAAGCCTGGGCAATAATTTCAACGAATTCGGTTGCAGTCTTAGTTTTTATTCCTGTTCCTTGTGTATTTAACAGCTCTTTCAGTTCGTTGGCCAGATGAACCTTCACTGTTGAGTTACCCATGGTACGTACCCTGTCTCTTTAAAATATCTTTAAATCAATCCTCCCCCTTCTTTCTTAGAAGGTGAGCCCCGTCCGCTTACCCCTGCTTTCCGGATCTCGGTGGGACCTCCAATTGCCGCGTCCGGCCAAGGGAGCCGAGTCCGGCGAGGGACGGCGAGGTTAAAAGACACACAGGACACCAAGGTTCTTCATCCAGGAGTCAATAATAATCTTTATTGCTAACACACCTTTTTTTATACCCCAAGCAGCAGAAGTGGAAAACTACCCAAAAGCAGGAGGGAGGGGGGAGAAATTTAGTTTCAACATCTATTATTGTCAGGTACCGAAACCTCCCTTAACAATAAGTCCATCAGACCAGAAAAGGTCAAGGCATTCCCGTGGGATACATATGTCTCAGACGGACAAGCAGGAACAGAAAAACCGCAAGTTCGCCATGGCCTTGTGAGCTGGCCACACTGGCATGCAGAACAAACTAGTGGAGGTAGGGCTCCAGGGGCCAGGGTGGACCTGCTGCCAACACCATGGTTCCTGATTTCAGTGGTGGATGCTTGGTGACAGCACTGGCTGAGATGAGGAAAACAGAAACAGGTTTCTAATCCCCCCTCCATCTGTCATATTCCTCTACTCTTCACACCTCTTCCTGCCCAAGGTCTGTAAACTAAGTGGTGTCAGGTTGCCAAAACCATAACCTTGGTGAATTTGCCAGTGTGACTTCTCTATGTTTTCACTAGGGTCATGGGTACTGTAGAAGAGCACCCCACCTTGAATGCTAGGGACACAGTGATCCACTTCAAATAGGCTAGTCCTTTTAGTGAATTTCCTGCATTTTCCCATTCTGATGTTTGTCTCATTCTCCCACAGTGTCAAATATAATCTTTTTCAAATCACAAACACCAGCATTTTCTCTTCACTCTGAGTAGTTAACCTCCCTCCTGATGTCTTCCCCCCATACAGATTGTACAGACAACAACTGCCTTCCACTCATCTTATAATTCTATGTACCCATGGTCATCTTTCCTTCCTTAGTTTAGGAAAAAAACAGTCTTCCTACCCAGGGTCAGCCTCACCTTTGTGCTCTCTTTCAAGTTTCTTTATTTTCTTTTTTTTTAACCCCGGGAATTGAACCCAGGGGCACTCACCACTTAGCTACATCCTCAGCCCTTTTTATGTTGGGACAGGCTCTCTATAAGTTGCACAGGCTGGTCTTGAACTTGGTGATCCTCCTACCTCAGCCTCCAGAATACTTGGGCACCACCATGCCTTGTCTTAGTTTGGTTTCTTTGAAATATTGCAATCATTCCTTCCCTTTCCCGTGATACTCTTCCTTCATACTAGCTCTTTCCCTTCTTTGCCATCCCTAATGTTAAATATGCCACATACTTTCTCCAACGAGCCCCTGCTCGTTGCTTTCATAGCCTTCTGTATGACCCCCACCATGTCACTCCTCTCACTAGATTGGAATGGTCTGTTGATGTGTTTCTCTCACTAGACCCTCAGCTTTGTAAGAGCCTGGGCTAAGTCTGCTTTGTTTATTATATCCAGAACCTAGGATCTGGCCAGGCTCAAGCCCAGTCAATACAAGTCTGTGAGCAAACAAATCCATGCCTGGATTCTGAATTTTAGATCAGTTCCTGGTAGTATTGTTCTTAACAAATTTGCTTGCAAGTACTGTTTCTTTTCTGGGATGTTCATGAAACCAATTTCTGAAGATTCAATACTGGGGGCTGGGATTGTGGCTCAATGGTAGACCCGCTCGCCTAGCATGGACCTAGGTTCAATCCTCAGCACCACATAAAGATAAAGGCATTGTGTTGTGTCCATCTACACCTAAAAAAAAATTTAAAAAAAGACTCAATACTGAAGATGAAACCATAGCTTGTGCTCTAAGGTAAATACCTCTCTGGTTCTGTGATACCTCATCTACTGCCCTTCCCCAATGATGCAGACGGCTGCCTAGATATCATCCTCTGGTCCAACAGAAAAACCATAAAGGAAGACTTTATCTTTATTATAATGTTCTTTGTTTTATGTAAGACTGACATAAGAAAAATGACATTCTATTAATCTAAATAATGCTAAAAAATTACAGTGCAGTCATAGAGTTCTAATGAAGAGTAGGAGTAGTGCCTTCATTTCCCCTGGGGTATCCAAAATGTAAATAAGGTTTTATCCAGTTAGCCCACAATGTCACAGAATTGTCCTTAGATATGTGAAGAAAAAAGACTATGTCTGAGAACACATGAGACTTTGTGGCTACACTCGGGCCATGCATTGGGTCTCATGAACACCTCATAGGTACTTTCCTGAAATTCCTAAAATCCAGAGGTGAGAATTGCTGAGGTTGAATGAACACAGTCCACAGTTTCTGAGAGTAGTTTAGTCGCTTCAAGACAAGTAAAACAGAACCTCATAGAAAGCATTTAATTTACCTAAATCCAGCTCCAAGAGCCTGACAAAACAGGGAAGTAGAGTTTAAGCAGTGTGTGTGGGTGGGAGAGGGAGTGCCTTCCTCCCCGCCCCAGGAGGGCCTGGATCAGAGCCAGGCAGGAGGACAGAGGAGTTTCATCTCTTGTTGCAGGTAGTCTAGGCTAGCTATCCTGTGGCCTCATTATGGGGTGAACATCTAATTGAGCTGGGTGTTCAAACATAGATTTTCTTTTTCTGAAAAGACCCTGAACAAGCTAACTACTTTATCTAGTGTTTAATTAAAAAAAAAAAACAAAAAAACAAAAAAAAAAAACCTTACCAATCCTGGAGGAAGATCTAATTCTCAAAGAGAGGAGAGGATACATCTGTTCCCACTAGGACTGCTCTTAAAGGATTGCTTTTTCAGGGTAATAGTGATTGTCACTTACTTTTTTTTTTCTTTTTCTTTTTACAGACCTGGGGATTGAACCCAGAGTCTTGCACATAAAGATATCCTACCTTTATGTCTCCAGCCCTTTTTATTTTATTTTGAGATAAGATCTTGCTATATTTCCAAGGCTGGTCTTGAATTTGCATCCTCCTGCCTCAGCCTCCAGAGTAGGTGGGAGGAGCAGTTTCTGTTGTTGGACTCTTCTTATAATGAAAATTTATTCACATAGTACTTGCAAAATGAAAATGAAGAAAAAAGAAAACATGCAAGAAGCTACAAGCATACAGAGTTTTGATCACATGGCCTCTTGTGAAACAGCGTGGCTGTCTCTGCCTGCAATACCAAATCCCACAATCCTTTCTTCAGAAAGTTCAGTGTCTGTTACTAGTAATATAAATCTATACTGGCCACATGGGTCTATTATTCACTGAAAGATTGTTACTCAGAGTGGAAAAGTGTTGTTAAATATAAACAATACCAGTCTTCAAGAATAAAAAAAATATATAAAATATATAATTTTTATACTGATCACATGTTAAAGAATAACATTTTAGATATAGTAAGTGAATTTTTTAAATATAATACTGGATATTGAACCCAGGGGCATTTAACCATTGAGCTACATCCCTAGCCTTTTTTAAAATTTTACTTTGAGACAGGCTTCTGCTGATTTCCCCCGACAGCCTGAGATCCTTCTGCCCCAGCCTCCTGAGTCACTGGGAGTATAGGTGTATGCCACCATGCCTGGCCCTAAAATATGTTACTAAAACTAAGTTTGCCTGTTTCTTCTTTCTTTTGTTTTTTTTCACATGGCTACTAGAAAATTTAGTATTACATTTGTAATCACATTTGAGGCCTTCATTATATTCTGTTTTACTGTACTTCAGTAATCTTTTCAACTCCAGGGAACAAAGGTGTTTTACTTGACTGTTTTCATGAGACACGGCACAGTGATTGGCCGAGGATCAGCATTTAGTAAGACTTAATGGAAAGTCTTATTTTCACCACAGACTTAATGAAAATAAATGGTTTACAAGGAGTTACAAGGAATGTTAAAAACTTATCTTGTTTCTTCTCTGTTTGCTGGGAGCCCTGGGAAACTTACAGCTAAGTTTCATCCTCTATTGAGTTCCTGGGACTCCTCACTGTGGCCTAGAAGATCAGCTCTGGAAATATGGAGGAAGCAAATTAAGAGAATTTAGGGGGGCTTGGGATGTGGCTCAAGCGATAGCGCGCTCCCCTGGCATACGTGCGGCCCTGGTTCGATCCTCAGCACCACATACAAACAAAGATGTTGTGTCCGCTGAAAACTAAAAAATAAATATTAAAAAAAAAAAGAAAATTTAGGGTTGTTTCTGGATCCAGGGAAATGAGACCATCACAGTCCTTCTTCCCTATACATATATCTTTTTTATAAACTGATGTCTGATTGGTCCAGTGAATGAGTAGAGATGAACTCAGTGAGAAAACCACTTGGCCTTGTCCAATTTCCCTGAACAATCTGGCTATGTGGCCACTCAGCATCTATTTAGTATGGCAGAGTGTTTAAGGTCATAGACTTGAGATAGACAACATGAGCTTATATCCCTGATCTGGTTCGTTCTTAGCTATGTGACCTCAGGCAATTTATCTCTGTATCAGTTTCCTCATCTGTAAAATGAGATGAAAATAATAATAAGTTCCCATTATGGCATAGTTGTGAGATTAAATTAATTAATACAGGCAAAGTGCTTAGTATGTGGGGCATGAAAATGTTCAATTAGCATTAGTTATTATTACTCGGAGCAAGTTTCTGTGCCTGGACCCGGGTTCACTGATGAATCTGATTTAACTCTTGCCTCCCAAGAACTCAAATCTGGGGTCAGGGGTACAGATAAATAAATATGATAGGCATCTCAAGTGTCATGGTAGGGATAACTGGGCACTGAGGGAGCATCTAGGAGGGCAGGGAGTAGGAAAAAATGTCACAATGCTCTAATCCTTGAGCTGAGGCTCCCAAGAGATACGTGTGTACCAGACCATGGGACACATCAGGCAGAGTGCATGGGCCAAAGCCTTTGGGGACAAAAGAACATCTTGAATTATGAAAATAGTTTTCTTTTTCTGATTCAAAATAATAAAATGTTTTCATTAAAAAGGGATTTTTTAAAAAAGGAAGAAAAATGACCCAGGAAAATAAAAAAGACACTGTGCTGGTTAATGAAAACTTTGGGCACACGAGATCTCTCCCTAGGATCAACCCTCAGTATGTAGATGCGTTATCACCTGACCCAGCCCTGGGACACATAATACACAGGTGCACGGGAGAGGCTGGTGCCATGCTTGGAAGGTGGAGACAGAGTGACAGGTTAGGGGAGGTGGCGAGGTAGGGAAATCTGCAGCCAGCTCAATGTGTTTCACATTCCAGTGCTGCTACTTACAAGCTCTGTGAGGTCAGGCAAGTCATTTAACTTCTCTGAACCTCATATTCTTCACCTGAAAAGCGAAGAAATTATCATTACTCTTACAGACTTTCTGTGGTTGATTGAAATGATATCTGTAAAGCTCTTAGCTTAGTATCCAGCACATGGAAATTATTTGTTAGATGGGACAGATTACCATTGCTGTTAAAGCCAACAAACACCTAAGCATTTAGGTTTACGTTATTAATCTTCAATGACTTTGATTAGGGCAGGTCTCTTTCAGCAATGCCAACAGGTGGCTCATAGACAACCAAAACACTACTGCCTTTCATTCTCAAGCACACAGGACATTCACTATTTTACTACCATGCAGCAATTCCAGGCTGAGTATATAGCCTAGAGCCCTAGTCCTCAAAAAATTTGTGCTTACATTCTCCCTTCAAAAAGGACTCAGGGCTGGGGTTGTGACTCAGTGGTAGAATGCTTGCCTAGCACATGTGAGGCACTAGGTTCTATCCCCAGCACCACAAAACAAAAACAAATAAAGGTATTGTGTCCATTTACACCTAAAAAAGATTTTTAAAAAGAATTTGAAGGATTCAAATTTCTTTGTCTCTTAAGAGTGTGTGTGGGGCTGGGGATGTGGCTCAAGCGGTAGCGTGCTCGCCTGGCATGCGTGCGGCCCGGGTTCGATCCTCAGCACCACATACAAACAAAGATGTTGTGTCTGCCGAAAACTAAAAAATAAATATTTAAAAAATTCTCTCTCTCTTCCTCTCTCTCTCTCTCTAAAAAAAAAAAGTGTGTGTGTGTGTATATATATATATATGTATATGTGTGTGTGTGTGTATATATATATATATATGATTTATTTATTTATTTATTTGTGTTGGGGGTACAGGAGATGGAACCCAGGGCCTCATGCATGGTAAGCTGATGTTCTACCACTGAGCTACATATCCAACCGAAGTTATGTAGGACTTTAACATAGGTAAACCTTTCATCATGAGTTTAAATAAACTTGCAAAAACTATAGTTTCCAGTATTAATGTCAATATTTGAAATAAAGCAGTCACTATTTTTAAATGTCCCCTATCCACAGGGAACATAAATACCCCAGAAATTTGATGCAATTATCCACTTAAAAATAAGTTTTCCCGGAACAGTTGTACTTATGTTGTTATGTTTTCCCCTCTAACTTATATTTCCATTCCACACAACCCTGGGAATATCTTTGTGCACCCTTGAAAATCCACAGTTCCAGTGGAGTTGATCCATGACCTCTTCCCCAGCCGCTCCTCTAGTCCTAGTTGGCAGAGCTAACTCAAGTTCGGTCTAGATGGGTCATTTTTCAAGAAGACCCAGCTGGGTATTTTCCCAGCCTAGTGATCCAATGAAATTTAGTTTCTTTCCATTCCCTTTATTTACTTATCAAGAAGGTTCTGAACCAGAGTCCCAGCATGCAGGGACAAATAACACTCTTAAAAGATTGCTGCTTATATAAGTAACAACTTCACATATTAATAGCTACAATAACTGAGAGTTTATAATGTACTAGGAACTGTACTAAATACTTTTTATATATTATGTTTCCATAATCTTTACAATGCAGTTTAACCTGTTATCATACTATTAACACTTTTTACCAACAAAAGGATTCTGTCTTGAGATCAAACTCCTCCTTCACTAAATCAAATTACCGGAATTTAAAGGGAAAGGTAGCATCATTTTTCTAGATATACTTGAACCAGAAGCAGCACATGGAGAAAAGAGATACTTAAGGCATTTGTTTGTTTGTTTTTGGTGGTGCTGGGGATTGGGAGATTGAACTCAGGGACTTGTGCATATGAGGCAACCACTCTACCAACTGAACAATATCCCCAGCCCAAGGCATCTTAATTGTATTGATACCTGTTGTGAAAGTGATGGATCAAGATCGTGAATGGGGGGGAGAGATAGTAAATAGAAACCAGGAAATGACCTAAAATCCTTCTATCAAGTGCTTTTTTTCCTGGTGGCACTGGGGATTGAACCCAGGGCCTCCGCACATGATAGGCAACAGTTCTACCACTGAGCTATACCTCTAGCACCCTATTGGATGCCTATACATAACTAAAATGATAGTAGGTAAGAAAAATAAATGATTTGGGACCACAAAGTGTTTCAGGATAGCAAGTCCAATACACTTCCATCCGTGAAGACAGGATGTCGCTGAACAGCCGTAGGAACGCTTGGAAGAAAAACCACTAGAGGGCGGCAGAGGACAGCGGAGGGGTGGTCCATCGCCTCCTGAACCTTACTGGGGGGATACTTCCGCCTACCTTCTCTGACGCGGACCCAGCTTCTCAGGCAGTGAAAGAGAGGCAGGTCACCTGTAGGCAAGGTTATGGTCCAAAGCTGTCCAATAGAAATATAACGTGAGCACATATGTAATTTCATGAGCTGACCACGGTGGTACACTCCTGTGAATACCAGCTGAGGCAGAGGATTGCAAGTTCAAGGCAGCCTGGGCAAATTAATAAGATCTTGTCTCCAAAAAAAAAAGGAAATAGAGAAGAAAAAGATGATTTTTTTCCCCCACTATTGTAATTGAACCCAGTGGCTTTCTAACACTGAGCTACATCCCCAGTCTTTTTTTTTTTTTTTTTTTTTTAGACAGGGTCTTGCATTTGGATCCTCTTGCCTCAGCCTCTGGAGTAGCTGGGGATTACAGGCCTGGCTAATAATATTTTTTTTCTTAATCCCATAAATCCAAAATGTACTTCAACATATAATTAACATAAAACTTATTCAGATGTCTTACTTTTTCTTTTTTTTTAGTATTATGTCTTTGAAATCCGATGTGTGTTTTCTATTTACAGTCATTCTCAATTTGAACTGGTCACAGTTCAAGGGCCCAATAGGCACTTGTGGATATAGATAATTTTAATCAGGTAGGTGCCTGCTGCAGGACAAGTGAGGCCAAGGACTCCTCCTTGTAGCCTTGACCTCCAGCCCCTGCCACTCAACACCTGTCACAGATATTCAGGATGCATTGACCTCAGTCTCCTCACCCCTCAGGCCACCTCTTGATACACTAGAGCTGCTTTCTAAAATGCAGCTCAGCCTATGGTGCCCCAGATTAGGACATGTTCACAACCCCTCTAGCCTTCTTCCTTCAGTTTGAGACCAGAGATGCTCAGGCTAGATTTAGAAGTTTCAAGGGTTCAGGCAGCTTAACTTCAAAAAGGCACAATGACTGGGAAGGCACTGGTGACAGTAACTAGACTCTTGATCCAGTTTCAAGTGGAAACGGCAGATCTGAAAAGAGGTGAGAGAAAGCCGGGGACTCATGAAGCCCGGTGTGCATCCCAATCGTGTGGCCCTGAGCAACTTGCTTAAAAATTTCCCTGTGCCTCAGTTTCTTCATCTGTATAACAGGGATAATAGTACTTGTCCAAAAAGATTGTTGTGAGATATTTACATAGTAAGAGCGAAATAAATGTTAACTCTTAAAAATCTATATTTGCAGCTCTAGTGTATCAAGAGGTGGTCTGAGGGGTGAGGAGACAGCTGTCAGTGCATCCTAACTGTATTTCAACACTTTTAAATAATTATTGTTTGGCCATATATACAAACTACTGAGAGCTGTCTCAGTGGCTGTGCTGCCAAGGATCAAGATCATTCTCTGTGGTGCTTTGACTGGGCCATTACAGCATCACCTTCTGTCCCATTTAACTAAGTAGAGCCTATCATTACCACTCTCTGCCAACTAAAAATTTTTAACAGAATACAGAAAAAGATTGTCAATTTTAAAAAACCTTTTTAAAACAATTTAGTTGTTTGCTAATAAGTGGATACCACTTATTGAGTACTTGCCAAGAGTCAGATATTTTCCTACTTTGCTTTTTTTAAAACATGCTTGAAATACTCCATCCCTATAACAACTTTGTAAATCACATTCTGTATTTTACAGAAGGGGAGACAAGTCTTCAGCTAAGAAGGGGAAGAAGTGAGACTGAAATCCAAATGGTCTGACTCCAGATTCTGAGTTCCACTCTGCACCACTTCTTCAGTGTTCAGATCCCCAGATAAGTAAGTGATCTCCCACTGAAGAGCCAAGTGTCTGAGAGCCGCATGTGAGGGGTTCTTCACCACCTGCCTGCAACACATCTTTCCAGCCTTGACCCCAGACCAGTTCTGCTCTGCACACATTTATTCTCCTCTCCGGAGCTGATTTTCCAGTTTCTATGTCTTTGTGAATGTCCCCGCTGAGGACCCTTTCTACTTCTTATCAGCCAGGTCTGCTCCTCCAACATTTAAGCCTCACCTGAAAGGCCCTCCCTCTGTGAATCCTTTTCAGACCCTTGCCTCTGCCTGACCTGTCCCTGTGCTCTGGGTCTGTGTTCTGGGGCACTGGTCACATGACATCACCATGAGTTACCCTGGAATCTAGTTCCTCATACCTGGTGTCAGCTTCCTGCATAGTAACAAGGACCAGGGTCAGGCCAAAGCTAGAGCCTGATAAGCCAAGGCTTGGTTTCTGGCTCTCTCACCCACTCTGCAGGTGTCTTAAACAAAGGGCTTAATTCACGGTGTCAGGAGTGTTTTGATAATATGTGTACATTCCTGACACATAGTAAATGTTTCAAAAATGATGATCTCTTATGATCAAAGACAATGACTATGTTATATTTTTCTCTGAATTAAAATATAAGCAGAGAGTTTCTTCATAATCATTAATATGACAATCAGTAAATTGATATGGAAAGCGATTTGGTAATAACCTTGAATATGTTAAATACATTAACCCTTTGACTCAGAAATTCCACTTCTTGGAAATTATCTTACACATATGTTCCCATATGTGAGAAATATATATGCATAAGAACAATCAGTGAAGCAAAAGATTGGAGGCCACCAAAATTTCCAATGCTAGGGCACGGTTTAAACAAACTATAGTACATTTACTGAATGGGATACTAGAAATCATGAACAAGAATGAGATGGCTCTGTGAAGAGTGGGATAAACTACTTTTTAGGATTAAGTTTTTAAAAGAGCAAAATGCAGAATGGTGTAGAAAATGTTATAATTTGTGCCAGGTGCAGTGGTGTATGCCTGTGACCCAGCGACATGGGAGCCTGAAATGGGAGGATCACAAGTTTAAGGCCAGGCTGGCCAATTTAGGAGAGAGATCCTATCTCAAAATGAAAAATAAAAAAGGCTAGGGGTGCAACTCAAGGGCACAGTTCTCCTGGGTTCAATCCCTAGTACTGCCAAAAATATATATATGTGTGTAAAAACTGCAAAGGCAATACATATAAGTGCTTATATATGCACCAAATGTCTCTGAATGGAAACCCTAGAAATGGCTGTCAGACAAGGTCTCTGTATAGAAGGTCTGCAGGGGCTTAGCTTCAGATCCATGGGAAAGAGACAAACTTTTCTTTTTGGTTTTTGTTTTGTCCAGTACTGAGAATTGAACCAAGAGCCTTGTGCATGCTAGGCAAGCACTGAGCTATATCCCCAGCCCTTTTTATTGTATTTTGAGATGGGGTCTCCCTGAATTGCCAAACTGTCCTCAAACTTGTGATCCTTTTGCCTCAGCCTCCTGAGCAGCTGGGATTACAGGAGTGTTCACCATGTCCTCTGTGAATGTTGTATGATGTGCATGTATGCCAATTAAAATCTTAATTAGAAATTTAAGGTCATTTTTTGCATTTGTGCATTATTCATAAACCTTTAATTAACTTAAAAATAAAAATAGGGTCAGTCACAATGGCACATACCTATAATTCCAGCAGCTTGGGAGGCTGAGGTAGAAGAATTGCAAGTTCAAAGCCAGCCTTAGCAATTTAGCAAGGCCCTAAGCAACTTAGCAAGACCCTGTCTCAAAATAAAAAACAAAAGGGGCTGGGATGGGCTGGGGTTGTGGCTCAGTGGTAGAGTGCCCCTGGGTTCAATCCCCAATGCAGAAAATAATAATATTTTAAAAAATAAAAATAGGGCAATGGTAGAGCACTTGCCTAGCATGTGCAAGGCCCTGGGTTCAGACCCAACACTGCAAAATAAATAAATAAATAAATAAATAAAAATAAAAGTGAACACCTGAAACTATTCAATCTCCCCCCCCCCCATAATAAAGGAAATGCAAATTAAAGCAATGAAATTATACTTTTCAAGGATCAGATTGGCCAGCATTTTAAAGCTGGTTTCACCAGGCATAGCAGCACAGATCTGTGATCCCAGCAGTTTAGGAGGCTGGAGCAAAAAAATTGCAAATTTAAGGCCAGCCTTTGCAACTTATCAAGACCCTTTCTCAAAAAAAAAATAGCTAAATAAAAAGGACTGAGGATGTGGCTCAGTAAAAGAACACCCTTAGCTTCAATCCCCAGTACCAGAGGGCAGAGGTGGTGGGGAATAAAGCCTGGTGTCAGGTACTGGCTCAGTCTGGTTCTGTCATACCTCCTGGTGGTAGAGAGAAATGGTACAGCTAATTATAAAGCCACTAGGCAGTATCTAGTAGAATGTACTGGCTCCCTGTGACCGGGTAACCCCATTTTCCAGTGCCAGTTCAAAGCTGAAGGCAGAGCTGTGTCCCTGCAGTGCTTAGCATCAGCCTTGCAGCGGCAGTTACCTGTGCACTGGCCTTGGTGTGTCATTTCCAAGTTTGTTTTAGTTGTTTTTTTTTTTTTTAAGTACTGGGAGAATATCATGCATTATTTGTATATATTAAAGGTCTAAAAGTTTAGAAATATGAACCAGGTATGGTGGTATATGCTTATAATACCAGTGACTCAGGAGGCTGAGGCAGGAGGATCTCAAGTTCAAGGCCAGCCTGGGCAACTTAGTGAGACCCTGTCTCAAAATAAAATATTAAGGACCAGAGATATAGCTCAGTGGTAGAGCACTCGTTTAACATATGCAATTTCCTGGGTTTAATCCCCAGTACTGAAAAAAATAGTATAAATAAATAAAAACATACGTATATGCATGCGTGTGTGTGTGTGTGTGTGTACCTGAATAATCCTCTAGTTTTCCCTTACCCTTCATTGTCAGTTAGTTGGTTGACTTTGGGTTTCAAGTTTCTGGGTGTGTCTGTTGATATTTGAGTAAGAATATATATATATATATATATATATATATATATATATATATATATATATATATTTGTATAAATAAACATATATTATCTACATAAACATTTTATGACATGGTTCTCAGGAAATATTAGGGAAGAGAAAAAGGGAAATGAGAGGGAAAAATATTTCTATCGCTTAAGTTCACTACCCTGACATTTTAGTCGTTTTTCCTCCATTTTTTAATGCATGGTTTACCCCTGTGCAGTGTTGAGAAAGTACACAGTTTTGCAAGATATTTTTTCCATCAACTTCCTAATTTGGTATTGACTAACATCTGTGACAAGTAGTGCAACTGTCCCTGTACATCTCTCAGTTGCTTGCGGGTGGGAAGCAGGGGGGCAGGTTGTGAGGGGGAGGTGGGGGAGAGCTCTCTGTGCTCTGGCTACACACCAGGGCAGAGTTACTCAACCTTGGCACTGTTAACGTTTTGATCAGGATAATTCGTACAGTGCAGATGAAGCTTTGGGCTAAAGTCCCAGAAACGGGATTGCTAGGTCAAGGAGTAAGTGCACTTCTACTTTTGTCTTACTGATTAATTGTTTTTACCTGTTTCTGACTAGCTTGTAAACTACATGAGAGCACGAATTTTAAAACTTTTATGCATTGCTATATTCCCCAGTTCTTCAAACAAGACTTGGCACAGAGTAGTTGCTCAGTAAATACATGTCGAATGAATGAATGAGCCTCTTCCTGGAAGCCTGGAGATGTGCTCCTAACAACCATTCCAAACTTGGTCTCCTTCCCACCCTCAGGGCTTCAGATCTTTAAAGGCAGCAGATAGTCACTGTCTGGTCCCATTGCCTCTTCCAGAAGTCTCTAGCTTTTTTCCTTTGCTGCTAAAGGACTGTCGTTCTAAGGCCTGGTTATTCTCTTCCTCTGTTTTCCTTTCTTTACCCTAGAAGGCATTAAAAATAATCCTTCTGCTAAGCAGCACACATCATTTCCCCTCTAAATTCTCTTCCCTGACTACAGTTTCCTCTTTTCTAAAAATTTACAGTCACCAAAGGTTTGTCAGGTGGCAGAGAAAAGGGGATAATTTTCAAAACATAAATTCATTCATGAGGTGGTATTTTTGTGCCAGGCCCCTTATTGGCAATGAGATGAGAGACATAATGAAGATTATTCCTGCACAGGAAGGCAGCGCCCATGAATGGCTTCCTCCTGGAGTCCCGGGGTGCTTAGAGCAGTGTGAGGCATATTCAAGATGTCCACCTGTCCTCCTCACCACCAAAAAAAAAAAAAAAAAAAGTTAGCTGGTTAATATTTAAGTCCCTTAGGCATGCATAGGATAATAAAAAGGTTGACCTGCATAATTTTCTGGCTTTCCCTCACCCTTCATTGTTAGTTGGCTGGTTGACTTTTGGTTTCGTGTTTCTGGGTGTGTCTGTTGATATTTGAGTCAACTATTTAACTGCAGGAAACTTGGCCATTCTGATTCCAGGCATTCCTCTTCTCAGTGAATACCTAAATCAGCATTAGAGTTTCTCCCTGGGCTTGCAGGTCCCATGGGAGTGGGCAGGGAGAAGAAGGGGCTCACATTTGGAACCAATCTGATCTGGATTCAAATTCTAGCTTCACAACTCAGTAGCTTGGAAGTCTTGGGCAGCTCAGACTAAAGCTCTCTTCTTCTTGGGTTCTAACCCTGCCTGCCTTCTCCTCCCACCCCCATGACCAACCACCCCAGCGGAGAGGGATGGGGGTAAAGTCCAGAGCCCGTGACTCAGGATTGGGCAGGAGGCAGAGCTTCACAGTGGCAGTCTGTGGGCCCAAGGTCAGGCTACCTACTTCATCTTCAAGGCTGAGTAGGTTCTATAACAAAATCGGGAATCCATGGCCATAGATTATTTCTGAGGATCTTTTGTGGCTGCAGCTCTAAACACCTTTTAGCTCTTAATCTAAACTTCCTGGACTTTCTGAGAGGTTCAGATATAAATTAGAGCACTGTTTGAGTGTCTTTAATCCTATCTGGCACTCAAGTATCCATAGCATGTGTAACCAGGAGAGCTCTTAATAAACTTAGACAAACAAAACAGTACGGAGGATTTATAGACATTGGATACCTTCCTCCGTGTTTATGTTGGAACAGGGGAACCCATATTTCTGTATTGACTGGGCCACCAAAGAAAGGTCATGTAAGACCAAATAAACTAGAGGTTCTTTTAATTTAAAAAAACTGAGCACACCTGTAATCCCAGCGACTTGGGAGGCTGAGGCAGGAGGATTGTGAGTTCAAAATCAGCCTCGGCAAAAGTGAAGCACAAAGCAACTCCGTGAGACCCTGTCTCTAAATAAAATACAAAAAGGGCTGGGGATGTGCTCAGTGATTAAGTGCCCCCGGGGTTCAAACCCTGGTTTAAAAATAAATAGGAAAAAAAAGAAAGAAAAGAAAAGAATGATTTTTCTGAAGATTTGGCTGGCATGGTGGTGCATGCATGCAATCTCAGATCTCAAGTTTGAGGCCAACCTCAGCAACTTAGTGTGTCAAAATAAAATAAAAAAGTCTGGGGATGTGGCCCCTGGTTTAATCCTCGGGTACAAAAAAAAAAAATTAAAGAGACATGTCAACTCAATGCAATCTGTAGACTATGTTGGATCTGGATTTCAGCAAACCAGCTTAAAAAAAAAAAAAGGAAACACATATGCTCAGAAGCATACACATGTGGCATTTAGGGAACTTTGGAAACTGATATCTGAAATTGACCATATCTTGATAACTGCTGAAGCTGAATCATGGGCACTGGGAGTTCATTTTGCTATTTTTGCTACTTCTGGATACGTTAAAAATTTTCCACAATAAAATAAAATAAAGCCAGAAAAGAACAATGAAAAATATTTCAAATGCTCATGTCAAATATTTCTTTTTCCTTACATGTCATCAATTGCTTAAAAATCTCACCACATTTTTATATTTGAATCACAGTTACTGGTATAGATTCATGTTTTTCCTGGAATTTATTAGCATCTTCCCCATTTTTCAGAAAAAAAACATGTGCTTTCTTTACCTTATGACTAAGAGAGTCTATCTTCTTTAATTGTATTGTTAACTGAAATTCACTTTTTTTCTTAAAGACATTATTATGAGAGCCTTCTTTTTCTGTGTTCTAATTTAAATCCAATACATGTAGGCAAACAATTCTCACTGCAGGGTTTCTTTTCTTTTTAGTATTGTTTTTCTTTCAAAAATGTTTTTCAATGTTTGTCAGATTTGTTTTATTGTTTCTTGGTGTGTTTTAGGTCAGGCTCCCCAGAAGCAGAGCCTCAGGTAGTGTGTTAGTCTGTTTTCTGTTATTATAACAATATACCTGCGGCTGGATATTTTCTAAAGAAAAGAGGTTTATTTAGCACACAGTTCTGGAGGTTCAAGGGCATGCTGTTGGCATCAGCTTGGCTCTGGTTAGGACCTCATTGCTGATGGCGCCAAAATGGTGAGATGTAGTTCAGGGATTAAGAACCTCTGGGTTCAAACCCTGGTACCACACCCCACTGCCCCGGGGCAAAAAAAGAAACTGAGATATATGTATATTAATCAGATTTGTGGTATAAGCCATAACAGCTCAAAGCAGAAAAGGTTAAAACAGGGTTTTCTACTTTTGTTTTTTGTCCCCTGCCACTTCCACTCCCCAGATCAGAGATTGAGGCCAGGGCCATTCTACCACTAAGCTACATCCCTGGTCCTTTTAATTTTGCGTTTTGAGACAAGATCTTGCTAAGTTTCTCAAATTGGTGATCTTCCTGCCTCAGTCACTGGCCTGCAAATAGGTTTTCTTTAGAGAGGAGGTGAAGAGCACGGTAGGATGGGTGGAGGGGAACTTTAAATTTTTCCTTACATTTGATATTAATCATGAATAAAAGCATTATTATAATTATTATTTAGTTGTTTTATAAAAACAACTATAATGTCTGTAATCGTTGGGCAGGGATAGGAACGGGTCAATATAGATTGTGTGCAGGAAGGAGGGCCTTGGTAAGGGGTTCCCAGAGAACAAACTCTTTCCTCTGCTTCAAGGTTCTCATTGACCGAGCAATTTGCCCAGCACTTGCTAAACTCCAGACCCTATTTTAGACTGAAGCTACCTGGGGAGCCACCTTTGCCCTTGACCTTAAAACCACTTGTTACAAAAAGATTGCAGATAGGAAGGGTACAGTCCATCCACGTTTCCCCTGAAAAAGTTGGGGGATTCCCAGAAAACATGGTGACCAAGCTTGCTCAGGGTTGTTCAAGTTTTAAAATTCCAAGTCTAGCATTTCAGGAAACCCCTTTGTTCTGGGCCAACCTGTGCAGTTGCTCAACTCCCCTTTCAACGGACTCTTCTGAGAGGGCGATTCCAGTCCAGCCTCTCATTCTTCATTCATCTTCCTTCTGCTAGAGGAGGCCAAGGAACCCTTAGCTTGTGAGTCTTTTGAAGTATGTTGTTGGGTTTCACTTTTTTAATTCTTTCAATTGGAATGTTTAGTCTATTTCTTTTCTTTTCCTTTCCCTTCTTTTCTTTGGGAGCTGGGGTTGAACCGGGGCCTCACATATGCTAGGCAAATATTCTACCACTGAACTACACCCTCAACCCCAATTTCTTGTGTTTTTAAATGGGTTGCTCTCAGAATTACAATGTGCATTCTTAATTTATTCAGTTTAGATAGAATAAAATATATGAGGCTGCAACAATATAATTCCATTTGTTTCCTGCCTTTGATGCTATTATTGCCAGATATTTGCCTCTACATGCATTAAAAACCCTACAATAAAGGGGCTGGGGTTGTAGCTCAGTGGTAGAGTGCTCACCTCGCATGTGGAGGGTGCTGTGTTCCGTCCTTAGCACCACATTAAAAAAAAAAAAAGGTATTGTGTCCATCTACAACTAAAAAAAATATTTTTTAAAAAGCCCTACAATAAAATGTTATTATTTTGGGCTTAAAAGTGGAGGATGAAGCCAGGCCTGGGGAACACACCTGTAATCTCAGCAACTTGGGAGGTTGAGGCAGGAGGATTGCAAACTGGAGTCAATCCTCAGCAATTTAGCAAGACCCTGTCGCAAAGTAAAGAAGTGAGGCTGTAGCTCAGTGGTAAAGCTCTCCTGGGTTCAATCCCCAGTGTGGGATGACAGGGAGTTGAGGGGGGCAAAGTCTTATATTTATCTATATATTTGCTATTTCTGGTGCTCTTCATTCCCCTCTGAAGAGCCCACTTTCTACCTGATGTCATTTTCCTATAGCCTGAATAACTTCATTTAACATTTCTTGTACTGCCATTCTGCTGGTGACAAATGTCTCTTTCATTTATCTGAAAAATACCTGTATTTCAGAAGATTGATGGGTTTCTTTGTTTGGTTCTGTTTTTAGTACTTTAAAGATGGTACTCCCTTGTCTTCTAGCCTCCGTGGTTTCTTGGTTTTCTCCCTCCCTCTCTTCTTTCCTTCCTTCTTTTTCTTTCTTCTTCTTGGTACTACAAATTGAATCCAGGAACCCTCTACCATGGAGTAACATCCCTAGTCCTTTTAATTTGGTTTTTTTTTTTTTTTTTTTTTTTTTTGGAGATATAGTCTTGCTAAATTGCCCAGGCTTGGGATCCTACCTCCTTGGCCTCCCAAGTAATTGGGATTACAGGCATGCACCACCTCACCTAGCTCCTGCATGATTTCTGATGAGAAATCAACCCTCATTTGTAGTTTTTCTCTATAGACAATCTATTTGTAATATGTCTCCCCCTACCCCTTGCCCCTGTGGCTGTTTTCAAGATTTTCTTTTTATCTTTGTTTTTGGTAGTTTGATAATGATGTGTTTGGGTGTTGCTTTCTTTGGATTTATCCTACTTGGGTTTTGTAGAACCGCTTGGATTTATAAGATGGTGTTTTTCATAAAATTATGAAATTACTAACCATTATTTATTCAAATATTTTTTCTGTCCCATTGCCACTTCTTTTTCTGAAATTGAAATTACATGATTTTTGTTTCACAAATCAGTAAGGCAATCTTTTATCTTTCTTCATTCTTTAAATTGGATAATTTAGATCTATCTTCAAGGTCACTCTTTCTTCTGCAGCCGCCTATCTGATAGTAAGCCCAATCAGTGAATTTTTCTTTTCATATATCTTATTCCAAATTCTAAATTTTCTAGTTTGTTCCTTTGAAGGCTTTTTTTCCCCCCAATTACATGTTGAAATTCACCTGTCTGTTCACTCATTATGAATGTATTTTCCTTTAAACCCTTGAACATATTTATAGTGGTGGGTTTCAATTTCTTGTCTAATAATTTCAACATCTGGGTTATCTTAGAGTCCGTTTCTATTGACTGCTCTTTTGCATGATCTATTTGTTGTTTTTTTTATAGTAATTTATATTATTCTGGGTTCTTTTCATAATAATGTTTACTTTGCATTTTTCATTATAGATGCTGTGGTGACTAGATTTTTGTCATCTTTAGAGAGTGTTGAATTTTTATACAATAGGCAATTAAACTACTGGCTGGTTATCTTGAACTTCTGGAGTTTTGATTTTTGTGCTTTGTTAATAAAGATCTATTTCAATCTTAATTAAATTTTTTGTTATTTATAGTTTAGAAAAGTTTCTTTCAGCTTAAAAATCTGCAATTTTTAGTATCATATGAGATGTTAAGATTGTCAAATTTGGAATAAATCTTTAATAATTTTCTTTCATATATGAGCTGTAAGATTTCGGATGTATCTATTATATATGTGGATAAATCTTCAATACTCTTTCATTTTTTAACTGGTTTCTCATGAGTTTTATATCATTTGCATCAACGTTAGTATTTCACATCAAATCAGGAAAAAACATTAACAATTTTTTCAAGGTGACTGGAGTTCTTGAGAAGACAAATCTGAAGCAGCCCCTGCCATCTTGGTGAGCTGCATTGTCTCTGAACCTGCTTCCTCAGAATATGGCCCCCATCTTCCTTTCCAGCCCCTCCCTCTGTGCTGGCCACAGTTCCATCTGAATTCCCCTAAGTGTCCTGCTCTTTCTTTCCTCCCTGGCTTTTCAGCTGTTGTGCATTTCTCCCTGGAGTGCAGTTTTGTTATTCTCCTGAACTGCTCACACCTCCTCTAGTTGTTCTTCCCCTCTGCATCCAGGGCAGTCCATGTCCATGTAACAGAGGGATCCTCTCAAAACACACTCTGAACGTGTCACCTCTCTGCTTAAATCCTTTAAAGCCTTCATCGGTATTTGGATGATGACCAAACTCTTTACATGGCCCTCCAGGCTCTGCATGGTCTGCCTATTTCTCTATCTTTATTAGGAGACACTTAGGAGCTCGAAGCCTAGGATTGATGGATATGGATTGAGGTGGCAAGGGATGAGTCAGGATGACAGATTTCTGGTTGGGCGGACTTAGGGAAGTGCCTTGGTTTCTTAACCTCTAACATCTCAAAGGAAGGCATCAGTAGGCTGCAAATCTTTTCATGAGTGGAATGTTGAAAATTCATCATTCACTCCTCAGCTCACTCCCTCTCACTTCAGTTTGACATTCAACTACCGGGCCAGCCAAGCAGAAGCTTGGGTTTGAGCACTAGCTTTATCTTGATATGTCCTTGACATCCACATTTCCCCTGTTAGAGCTGTATTTTCTCACATGTAAAGCAGGAATTATATTTCCTTTTCTCTTTTTTAATATAATAAATTATTATTATTATTATTAGTAGTAGTAGTAGTAATAGTACCAGGAGTTGAACCCAAGGGTGCTTGCTTAACCACTGAGCCACATCCTCAGCCCTTGTTTTTAACTTTTTTATTTTGAGACAGGATCTCACTAGGTTGCTTACAGCCTCCCTAAATTGCTGAGGCTGGCTTTGGACCTGTGATCCTCCTGCCTCAGGCTCCCAAGTCACTGGGATTACAGGTATGTGCCAGTGTTCCCTGCTAACATAAGAAATTATTATTGCAAGTGGTAAATTTCAGGTATGTGACAGCTGGGCCGTAGCTTGAGATGACCATCTCCTCTGAGCCTCAGTTGTAGAAGTCATTTGCCTTTTTGGAAAATCACTCTGGTGTTTGGACAGAAGATGCACTGCAAGTGGGTTGGGATAGGAAGGACAGAACTCTTTTATCCTCTCAACCATAACTTCTCTTGGAGAAATTCATGGAGAGGTGGCCTACATGGACTATGGAACAGACTCTGCCCCAAACCTCTGAGTCAGCTTTGATCCTCCTATCCACAGCTGGTCCCTCAGCAGGTATTGGTGACTCTGCCCACAAATACACCTAGGAGCACTTTACCATCTTTGTTTCTGCTGCACCCACCCTAGGCCAAACCAATCATTGTGGCTACTGTACTAATGAGATGCCAGCCTCTGCTTTTCTCTAGTGCCAAGTCATCCTCATCCAACAAGGCCAGTGTGACCTTAAACAATGTAAAGTTGATACTGCTATTCATTGGCTTAAACCTTCTCCCTGAACTCGCTGCCCCAAACTTTTCACTTCTGACCTCAATCCCTAAATGATCTGACTCCTGCCTGCCCCACTTGGCCACTCCTCCCTGATGTATCAAAACCCAGGCACACTGTCCTGGTTCCTGTAATTCTGTGGTTGCTGATCCTTCTGCCTGGGCAAGTCTCCTGGGGCATGCCCCTCACATTACTGGTTTCTGGTCTGTAGGTCTCAACCCAAAGGTCACCTCCTTGGAAGGCCTTTTCAGTGTACACTTGTCCCTATCACTCTCTTTCATTACTGTATTATTCATTCCCAATATGTATAGTCCCTTGAAATTAAATTGTTGACACATAATTTTTCTCAATATTATTACTTTTACATTTTTATTAATTTTGATATAGGAAGAATACATAAATATGTTTTCCATAGATCCTGACAGGTAAAGCAAAGTCCCCTCTTAAATAACCCCTTTTCCCCTGTCCTAGATTTCTTCCTCGAATGAAAGCTGTTTTGTCCTGTTTTCTACTGACTCATAAATTTCTAAGACCACGAGTTGCACATTCAATAAACAGCTATTGAATAAACATTAAATCAAGGGTCAAATTCTGGCTCTACTCTGTATTAACTTCCCTTTGGAGACTGCTAGAGGAAGGGAGGTTAGAGGCCAAGGTCAAGAGGAAGCAATGAATGTAGGCAAACTACTTAGCTTCTGAGTATCAGTTTATTCATTTATATAGAAAAGGAAAGAGTATTAATTCTCAAAGAATTGTGAGAATCAAGTTGTGCCAGGCACACCCCAAACACCCTCACGAGGTTTATAGGCTAGTGGGGATGTATTTGACATCCTGCATGTTGACTCCACAGTCTACCAATCTGTTCAGTGTCCATAAATGCTAGAGCCACACTCTCCAAACTGGGCTGGAAAGAGCTCTGTGGGGGTGGGGGCTAACCTGAAACCATCTGGTGCATCTTTCTGGACTGTTTGTTTTACTTGGAAGTAATTTAAAACATTATTTGTTATAGTAAAATAAACACAAATACTTATTGAGTAGAATGAAGAATTCGCTTGAATTTTAAAATTCAGGTGCTTTGGACATCAGCACCAGTGGAGATCATCTGCTTTGGTGGAAACTGTTTTATAGGTGGGGAAGCTGTGATATGGCAAATGGCAGGACCAGGCCTCTCCATCCTGGTCAGGGGCCTTTCTGGCTTACAAAGGGAGTCTCCTGCCATCAAGGAGGACTTTAGTTTGCTCCTCTCCCAGAAGCCCTGTAGGAACAGCAGGTGGCTTCCTCTCCTTCTCCTCTGGGGTAGGGATGGAGCCCAGAGGTTAAGAAGGGACACAATCAGGTTCTGGGCTTTAATCCATTTTCTTCTGGCTCCTAATGTTGCCCAGACATGGACCACCCTGCCAGCCCATCAGCCTCTACTCCCCAACATCTGGACATAATTATAGTAATTATACTGGGATATCATTACCAACTCTATCTAAACTGTATAAACAATACATTCTATATAAACAGCATAGGTGACTGCTTTTGAGCATAATTACAAGAGATGTTTGCAGACCCACAATTGCATCTTAGTAAAAGATAGCTTCTCTTCCTCCCATTAATACTACAATATTAGGGACCTATCAGGGTGAATTAGCCAAATTCCAGGGGTGAGGGATGAGAAAGACCTCCCACTACCGGCACAGCAAGAAGGGACCTCCGGCAAAGCTGAGTCCCTCAAAGAGCCAAAAGAAAAATGGATTAAGGCCCAGAACCCTACAGCCCCTTCTCCTCTGGACTCCACCCTCACTCCTACTGGAGAAGGAGAGAAAGCTCTCTCTGCTGTTCCTGCAGGGGTCAGGGATCTTGAGAGGAGCCAGGATTTCCAAAGACCAAGAAAACTGCAGAGAGGGGTGGGCTAACCTCTGCTGGCAGCTGCTGTATGCGAGTCCCAGCTGAGACCCACAAACTCAAGCGAGTCCAAGCGAGACCTTTCCACCTATCAACAAGTCAGTGGGCTGAAATCACTTTACAGGTATGGAAATCGGTTCTAAGAGGGCTGGTATCCAGGGTCCCAGTAGCAGGCCGTGGAGCTGGGCCTTGGCGCTTTCCATGATGTGACCCTGCCAAGCCACACGCACAGGCCGGCAACAGACCAGCTCTTTGCCCCCTTGCTTATCTCCTTCTCACAGCTTCCTCTTTCTGGCTGCCACCGACTGTCCCTGCTGGCCTCCGGTACCCCTCCACCCCCACCAATTCCCTAACGTCAGCGCAGTCTGCGGCCCCTCCACCTCCTCTTCCTGTCCCTGTTGGGTGGTTAAGTGTTATCTCTCTAGAAGGGCGGGGGTGGGGATGGGGAGGGTGGAGCGTGGGGCGAAGGCCTTGCTAGGCATCCGGAGACTCCCACTGTCCCAGCGCAGGGGTGCCGCCGGGAGCTCGGCAGCTCAGCCTCAATTCCCGGACCCCCGGCTTCCACCCACCCGAACACACAAAGGCTGCCCAGGCGTGCACGGGAGAACGCGCTCGCACCCACGGCGGTGCGCACACACACGCACAACTGCACAAAGACGTGTACACCCTCCCATCCACACAAATACACTCCTGACAGGCCCGCGCACAGCCGTGCATCCGCACCTACACACTGGCGTGCGCACACGTCCCCCTCGGTGTGAGAGAGGGGCACGAACTCGGGTAGACCCCCGCCCCCAACAGAGAGCTCTCGGCCTGGAGGCTTCCCACCGGCTCCCTGGGCTCTGCTGGGAGGCGCGCGCACACGCAGACACGCACACAGAGACAGGCACACGCGCGCACACCCGCACGGCTCCACGCCCCTGGCCGCTGCCCGGGAGCTGTGCTGCGCGGCTGGCGGCGGGCGGGCGGGGACCCGGGGCGGGGGCGGCGGCGGCGGCAGGGAGAGCGAAGGAGGCGGAGCGGGGAGCCCGGAGCGGGCTGGCCAGCGCTCCTCCTGCCGGCCGGGGATTTTCCAGACTGGGCGCTGACGCCGCGGACCTCCCTGCGGCCACCGCGGACCATGGGCGACAAAGGGACTCGGTGAGTGCGGGCGGCCACCCGGCCCCGCGCGCGTGGGGGCGAGCTAGGCGAGAGCATGGGCGGAGGTTGCAGCCTGCGTTCGCGGTCACCCGAGGACCTGGTACCCGGCTGTCCACCGCAGGTCTCCTGTGTGGTCGCTGGCAGAAGCTGGGGGGCGGGGGTACTTAGAGGCCAAAGACAGGGCCACCCCATCTGGCTTGTGGCCGCTGACCAGAGACTCACACAGACTCACTGACACCCAGCACTGGCCGGCAGACGCAGAGACTCCTGGGGCAGGCTGACACACAAAACACATGCTCATATGGACACACAGACACACTCATGATAGCACACACACTGACAGCCACTGACACACACTCTTCACATACAGTGACAGGATGTCACACACACTCCCTGGCACACATTTGCCTGCTGACACATTCCTACTGACAGCCCTGTTGGCATACGCAGGTCACACTGCAACACACACCAACTCTAACACACCCTCATGATGGCATACACATGTGCTGCACACTGATGCACACATACACTGTCACTTGGACTCTGTAACATTCCGGCTGGCATGCACACATTGTCACCCTCACATGACACTGACATGACATGAGGCTGGCATATGTCTCACCATCACAGAGGAAGGCCAGTGCTGACCCCCACAGAGGCACATCAGACTGATGTCTGCTGGGACTAAGCACCCAACAGGAGGGAGCTGCCAGACCTGGGGCTACTGACACCCTTATACCAGTACCCAGATGACAGGAGTGGAGGCAGCCCCTCTAGAGTCTGGGAAGGCAGGTTCCCATCCACTCTGGTTCCTTTCCCTGTGACCTCCTGGGGGTTGGGGGGGTGTTGGCAAGGGGCTATTTTAAGAACGGAGAGGGGGGGGGTTCCTGTGTCTTAGGGCCTGCTCTGAAAGTCACAGAAAGGGATAGATGTGCCTCTGAAATGGGAAACTGGGACAAAAGAGGCAGGGGGCTGGGCAGGGCAGCCTCTGGGGTCAGCCCTTCTGAAGGAGACAGCTTGGCTGACCTCCTGCACTGTCACCCTCCCCACCCCTGGAAGTCCCTCAAGCAGCCTCTCCTGCGCTCCTCTGCTCATCCTTTCTGCACCTGCTCTTTTTTGTTACTTTCTTTCTTTACCCTATTCTATTCTCCTGTCCCATTTCTCCCTTCCATCTTTCTATCTCCCCCTCCTTGCTTCCAACATTTATTTATTGAGCTCCTGCTGTGTACTAGGTGTAGTGTGGGGGATCAAATTCGCGCCTCCCCTGAAAGAACAACAGACCAAAGAGAAACCGCCCACTGTGGTCATCACATTTTGAGGCCCCGACAAAGTGATTCCTCACCCACTGCCGCCTGATACTCAAAGGTCCTCCGGAGATTATTCCCATTTTCTAGGTGAGGAAACTGAGGCTCAGAGGTAACTTAGACTCTTACTGTTGAGAAACTGCTTCTCAGCCATCCTCTTCCAGTAGGTTCATTTTCTTCTTCCTGTTTTCCCAAAGAGGAACCAGAGGGTTAAAGAGGTCACCTGACTTGTTTAAGGTCAAGAGGGGGTTGGAGGCAGGGCAGAGGCCAGAGCCCACTTGGTTCCTGTCTCTGTGGCTCTCCTTTGGGTACTGTCAAGCCCTTCAAGGGCCCCAAGTGTGTGGGTGGGGCAAGGTGCCCGCTCTGTGCTGGAGGCTCAGCCTTGGGGAGACTGCAGAAGATCATGAGGTGTCTGCATTCACCTTGACAGTTAGTCCCCATTGCAGCCACTGGCCAGCACCGCGATCCAGGTCTCTGTCTTAGCAGGAGGGTGTGTGACTCCCTTCTCCAACACGTCAGTGTCCCCCAGAACCAAGACCCCCCTGGCCTGTGAGGTCAGGTTCTTTCCCTGCAGGGCACAGCAGGCAGCCTGAGCCATTGCTCTTCTCCTTTGTTCTGTGCTGCTTGGCAATCAGGGTGACTCAGCCCCTCTTGGGCCTCTCTCTGCTGCTCTGTGACTTGGGGAGAAGTGTCATTGCTCCCCTGCTGGCATGAGTTGTCAGCAGGATGAGGACATCATGTGCTGCCAGGCACCTGTTGGAGACCCTGTCTCTGGGGTCAGGGCTTTTTCCTTGACTCCCCCTGCTCTGCCTCAAACTCACTGTTGGACCTTGGGGATGTTGGGCAATTGCCTTTCTCTTCTGACCTTAGTTTTTCCATCTGTAAATGGGAACTATCAATATTGACATTTTCCATGGTTCTTCCTGTGTTTACTGAATTCGCTGGGCATGGGAGGAGGTGCTGCCTATAGCCTAGAGACAGGTCTGACTAACTATCCCGCTGGTGGCTCTGCATGCCCTCCTCAGCCTCCCTAGCAGCCCCATGAGGTCTCCCTCTCCCTTTCCAGACAGGTTCTATATAATTGGGAAGAGAAAGGCAATCTCACTAATGGACCATGTCTTGTTCTGAAGCCACGAGATTCTACTTGATTAATTGAAAGAGGAAACTGCAAATATCCAATACACTAAGCATCAGGCGTCATGACATCTATCTCTCCATCTGGGGGTCCAGAAATCAATGAGTCCACTCTGTTTCTATCCCTTACTAATTTCTAATGACAACATCATGGATAGAAACATCATGCATCATCTTACTGGATTCTCCCCATGATCTAGAGTAAAGCAGGTGATTATAATGCAGGGTGACATGTGCTTTGAAAGGCCTGGGGAGGAGTCCCCAATCCAGTCCTGGGCCGGGGGCATGGGAAGGAGCTGGCATTGGAGTTCCTGAGTGTCATCTGGAAGGATAAGGAGGCCACGGGTGCAGGACTGGTGACATCTTGCCTGACCAAAGGTGCAGAATGCGCAGAGGCTTAGAGGCATGAAGCACTGCGAAAGGCCTAGGAGTGGGTTGGGGATGAAGGGTGAGCCTTAGGGGGTGAATGAGGACAGTCTGCCAGCCTGGGAATGGCAAGAGACAAGATTTTTCTCTTGAAGACTTTGGTGATTCAGGCAGGGGTGTGTGGGGTGGGGTGGGCTGGAGCTGATTTTCCTTTCAGAGAAGTGCCTCTGGCAGTGGCCAAGAGTGTAGATGGGAGGCAGGGAGGCCCATAGGGGGTTCCCTGAGAACTAAGGCTTTGAACTCAGAACTACAGCTCTAGAGAGGATGGAGGGGAGAAATAGAGTACCAATGAGGAAGTAGAGTCTGTCGGACTTGCTGGTTTGTTGGACCTTCTTGCTGAGTGACTGGTATGTGCTAGAATTATGTGCACCATCTTATTGGATTCTCCCCATGATCTAGAAATGTAGGGATTGTTGCTCTCTTTATGCAGTTAAGGAAATGGACTAGGAGAGAGTAAGTAATTTGTCTACTGCCATGTAGCCAGCAAGCATCTGAGCCAAGGCCTGCCCACAAAGCCCTTTTGGCTACTTTCTAGTTCCACTCAGAGCAAGGGGAGTTTGTTTGGCTCATAGTTGCCTCCCCAGCAGTGCCTTGCCTCAAGTATCCCTTTTGGGTCTTACTGTTCTTACTAATTTCTAATGACAACATCATGGATCAAATTTAGACAACAGGAGGGACTTCCTGAGAGTCAATGGGGTGGAATAGAATTTCCTTTCCTGCTGATGTTTATGAATTATTTTTTCTAGGAGAGGAGGGTGGTTGTGATGGGAAAGTGTAATCACCAGCTCTCCGTGAACCTTGGCTGTCATTTCTCTTGGTGGTTAAGCCCTGTGTGACCTATCTTGGCTGGGACATGGGGAAGTCCTGTGGCTTTGGCCAGGACTGCTCCTGGGACTGCTGGACATGGTAATTGCGAGCTGGCCCACTGTCTCTGAATCCAGACTGACCTCTGGGCTTCCGATGTCTCCAGCTGCTCTCTCCCTTCCACGTGTGGGCCTCCTCACCTGGGGCTGAGGCTTCTCATTGGCATGGGCACAGGGGTCCTGAGTTGTCGGCTGCCAACTCCAGGTCTTTTGGTACCTCAAGCTGTGGCAATGGAAGAACAAGATACTGGGAGTCAGCACACCCCAAAGGGCTGCCAAGCCATCTACTGCTACCAGAGCGGCTGTGCATCTAGCTGAGCCCCGTGGAGGGTGCACATGCAGCAGTGTGACAAGGGAGCAGGACTGCTGGCCACAGGCTGGCAGTGAGGAAGGTGTAGGGAGGCCTCTGCATAGATGGGACCTGGATCCTGGTGGGAAGCAGGAATTTGGAAGTCTTGAGAGTAGAGTCGTGGGCCGTTACCTTGGGGAGTTTGGATAACAGTGTGTGGCGAGGCGGAGAGGATGCTCAGGGTCAGCGGGGCCGTGGAAAGAGTCAGGATACAGAGCAGCTGGGTCCTAGGGCCCAAGAGACTGGGAAGGACCCACAGAGGTGGGGCTGCAGCAAGACCCCATGCTTAGCCAGAAGGCAGTGGAAGGTGACCTGGGATTTGGGTGGAGTGGGGAAGCACAGTCGAGCCACGGAGGCAGAGGGAAAAGTGTCGGACCCTGCTTTCCCACATGCCTCGAGTATGCCCTGGGCTGGGAGTCAGAGGGGGCTGTGGTCATGGGGCCCGGGTGGCCCTATCCACCCGGCCCCTCTGCCTTGTGTCCAAAGGCAGAAGATCATTGCCCTGCACTATCCTTTCAGAACCAGGCTGCGGGGTGGAGGAGCCTGGGTGGAGTATGAGCTGGCCTCAGGGGAGACATGTATTGTGCTGGCTCTTGAAAGGAGGGTCCTCTGACTCAGGCTGGGGCCCTTGGGGAGGCTTCCTAGAGCAGGTGACCTTAGATGGGTGCCAGAGCATGAGGAAGGTTTGGGCAGGGGCAGAGTGTTCTGGACAGAAGGAAGAGCCTCTGCCAAGGTGCAGACACTGAGAGAGTGAGGTGCCAGGCCGCAGAGGAGGTGGCAGCCCTGGCCAGCAAGCCTTGGGTACTGGAACAGTCAGGGGTCATGGTACTTTTTCCTTCATTCATACCTTATGTGTCTTCATTACTCCATTGGCGTGCTTTATTATTATTATTGTTGTTGTTGTTGTTTTGGTACAAGGGATTGAACTCAGGGGCACTTGAACACTGAGCCGCATCCCTAGCCCTTTCTTTTTTTTATCTAGACACAGGTCTCGCTGAGTTGCTTGGGGCCTTGCTAATGCTGAAACTGGCTTTGATCTCCGATCCTCCTGCCTCAGCCTCCCCAGCCGCTGTGCCACCACACCCGGCAGTGTGCTCCTTTTGGTTCATGGTTATCCACGGACTGGATAATGGGCCAACAAACAGGTTCCTGTTGATAGGAATGTCTCGCAGAGGCTTGTTGAACTGGACCAAATTTTTTTCATCCCTTCTTGCTTCTGCTCTCAGCCCAGAGGCTCCATAAGTGGTGAAGTGACTCTTTCCCATTGGAGAATCCCCAGTGTGAAAGGGATGCTTCCCACATTGGACTGGAGGCTCAAGGGAGGGGGTCATGCTTCTCCATCAGACTGGAGGCCTTTGAAGGGAGGATGTCTCCCCATCAGGTGGAGGACTCCTCAGGGTGGGACCTTGGCTCTTGGGATTAAACTAGGTGTAATCTAAGTGGTTTCCAGGTGCCCTCCCCCACGTGCAGGATAGGTCCTGTCCCAGAGGTGGCGGGGGTGGGGTGGGGTGGAGGATGGGTTGGGGGTAGCAGGACAGGGTGGCTGCTTTGAGAGGGGAACAAAGGCCTCTCTTGTCCCTGCTCCCTCTCCCCCTCCCTCACCGAGGGACCTTGGCTGGGTCATCTCTCTGGAGACGGGCTCCTCCTTCCTGGGACTGGCCCCATCTTCGTTCCTACTTCAGAGGAACTGCTTGTTCCTGCCCAGGAGTCCTGATGCCAGATGAGGCCCCCCAGAGGCCTGAGGGACTATACCTCACAAGTCCCTGGGGCTCCTGTGACTGAGGTCACCATGGTGATGGAGCAACTTTCCCTCTGCCTAGGGCTTGGGCCAGGCCTGGCTGAGACCACCATGGAGCTTGGGTCTCCTGCATAAGAAGGGTCTGACCACTGAATTTCAAGAGCCTTCAGCAAGAGGAGTGCTGTGACTTTGTGTCAGGCCCACAGGAGGCAGGACTCTTTCAATGTCTGAACCATTCAGGGCTGGGTGAGGCAGGATCTCCCTTTCATGCTGGCCCTGGGCCTCAGGAACCACAACCAGTCCTTTTGATTCTTTTGCAGCTTTGCCCCGGCTCCTTGCCATCAATGGGCATGGAGTTTTGGCAAAGAGCCAAGGGAGAGGTGAGGAGTAGGTGACTGGAATATACCATCCCTGGAGGGTCCCAGTGTTTGCTGTACTGCTTACTCATTGCTGTGTGACTTTGAGTGTGCTATTCACTCATTCTGGGCCCTGGTGTCTCTATGGGAAGTCAAATCAGACAGCGTGTGTGAGGCCTTCTCTTGTGTTCTGTCATGGGGTTAGGGAATGACCTGTCTTCCAGGGGCCAAAGATGGAGGATTGGGCAACTCAGTCTTCTGCTACAGACCTGTGGGTAGGACTGAAACTGGCAGGGAGCCAGGTCCTAGGTTGGGCTGGTGGTGGGTACTGAGGGCCAGGAATGAGTCACCTTCTGCTTGAAAGTGTTGTCATCTCTCTCATGGGATCAGATCCTTTTTTAATTTTAAAATATTTATTTTTTAGTTGGACACAATATCTTTATTTATTTATTTATTTTTATGTGGTGCTGAGGATCGAACCCAGGGCCTTGCACATGCTAGGTGAGCGCTCTACCACTGAGCCACAACCCCAGCCCAGGATCAGATCCTTTTTCACCTGCTGTTTCTACCTCTCTGGTCACATTTCCTGACTCCTCCAGGGACACCATCTGCATCTGCAGTAACTGGCAGGTCCTCAAAGATCATTTGACTTTGCTCAGGCTGTTCCTTCCTTATGGACACCCTTCCCTTTCTTCCCTTCAAGGTTCTGCTCAGGATCATTTTCTTCAGGAAACATTCTGTGAGTCTCCAGGTTGCTCAGGGGCCCTCAGTGATCTGATTACCATAGATTAGAAGCTGATTAGCTTAGTGGTTAGGCTCTGGGAAGAACCAGATTTCCTGGTTTCAAATCTCAGCTCTGTCCTCAGCTGGGTGACTTCAGCCAACTTTTTAACCCTTTCTGTGCTATATCTCCCTCATCTGTAAACCAGGGTAAGAGGTTGTCTTGAGGATTAAATGAGTTAAATGGGTCTAGCTCAGAGAGTCCCTGGCACAAGCTTTAGTGCTATAGGAGTGTTAGCTCTAGGACATCCTCTTCCTGGGTCTGCTTCCATCACCAGGCTGAGCTCCCCCAGGGAGGGACCCTGGCTGATTCCCAAGGCATGTCCTCATACTGGGGATCAGGGATGGACCCAGAGTGCCTTGATACTGAGCTACATCCCCAGGTCTTTTTATTTTGAGACAGGATCTCAGTAAATTGCCCAGGCTAGCCTTGGACTTGGGATCCTCCTGCCTCAGCTTCCTGAGTAGCTAGGATTATAGGCATGCACCACCACACTCAGCTTGGCCTCAAAGGATCCAAAATACTCAGCATTATCCTATATCATTGTAGGTCCTTGGTACCCAGTGGGTGACTGTCACTCGAGAAGATCTCCGACTAGAAGAGGGTCTTGGGGAGTTCCCAGAGAGGATGGGAGACCTCAACTCAGGACAAATGAGGGTCTTTGACATATGTGATGGAAAAGAATGTCAGCACGTGTCAATAGAGGCACAGAAACTTATTTAGGAAAGCAAAGCATATCACCATCAGGTGGAGGACTCCTCAGGGTGGGACCTTGTCTCTTGGGATTAAAGTAGGTGTCAGTCTAAGTGGTTTCCAGGCACCCTCCCCCATGTGCCATGGGAGAATGTGGGCCATCCCAAGAGTGAGAGATGCATTTTGGGAGGTCCCAGCTTCTAAAAGAAAGTTAAGGAGGGGTGAGTATGGGAAGGTTTGTGGGGGAGGACATCCGTCTGATTAGTTGGAGATGGTTTGTGGTAGCTCGGTCATTCTCAGGATCCTTAGGCTGATCAGTAAATAGTGCTAACGAGTCTCCTAAATTATAGGTATCTCTCTTAAGGTAATGATCATAAGTAGGTTATGGTAACTTTAAGATTTACAGATTTCCCGGAAATCTGGGAGTGACAAGCCCAGAGAAGAGATGGGCTTGGGGAGTAACAGGCCTGAAAAGGTATGCAGAATCTCAGACTATATTTCCTGCTCCTACCTATTTCTCCTATCCTACCTTGACTTGACTCATACAACTCCCTTCCCGGGCTTCAAGGCTTTGATAGCATGTGTCATTCCAGGAAGTCCTAACTGATCTCCAAGTGCTTTTTGGTGGCCTTTTCCC
The DNA here is from genome assembly GCF_021218885.2 of Marmota monax. NCBI lineage: Eukaryota > Metazoa > Chordata > Mammalia > Rodentia > Sciuridae > Marmota > Marmota monax. The sequence continues at coordinate 5,623,810 of NW_026692352.1, read as the reverse complement.
CATCTTCTCTCTTGCACACACTTGTCCCTAAGTCCCTCACTGGATCTTGATTATTTGCATACCTGTGATATCCTTATATGAGGTCAAGAATTCTTGAAGGGCACCCAGCCTGCGTCTGCTTGTCCCTATCCGCTGTGTAGGCCTGGCCTGGCCCTGAGCTCCATAAATATTTGTTCAGACAAGGAAGCTGGATATAAGTGTTTCACTGGGAGAAGATCTACTTGGGGGGTGGGCAATGTGGTTCGTGGAAATGATGGGACATTATTGTTAGTTTCAAAATATCGCAGAGTAGCCCAGAGACCCAGGGTTTAGATGAGTCTTTTTAGCTCAGAGGGCAGAGGTCACTAGATGATTGGCTTTCCCTTACTGGGAGACAGTGTTTTCTGACCACCAGAGCTTCCTGGCAGGAGGATTTGTGGCTCCTTCCAGCCTCTGGGCTTTTGCGCCTATTGCTGCCCTGTGCGAGTGCTGTCCTAGTGTCTCCCTGGGTTCAAATCTTCCTTCCCATAAGCACCCCAGAATGGAGACAGGCTCTGCTGGCCCCCTCAGGGTGGGCTCCGTTCATCATCCCATCTTGGACATTTACTGAGCCTTTCTGGCTCTGGGTAGTAGCACGGAAGAGTTGGGAGTCCCCTCTTTAGGGTGGACGTCTAGGTCTGGCTATAGTATCCCCGGTGTGGTTTGACCTGGCCTGAGCAAGGAGCATGGCTTCCACCTACCTGCCGTGATCAAGGAGCTCTTTATGCAGCTGGAGAGCCCTCCCTTGGCGGGCAGAGCCCAGAGCTCCCCATCGACTGCCCACTGGGCAAGTGCTCAGAACCCACCTCATTACTAAGGACAGAATTCTGGGCACTGGATCCAGAAGGCTGTGGTTATAATCAGCTAATTAAACCACCCAAGTATTGCTCCTTGGCCCAGAGGAGTGGAGGGAAGGCGGAGGCTGGGAGAAGTGCGAGGGGAAGATGAGAGCTGGCCGGCTGTGGGCAGAGCTAGGAAACAGAAGGGAAGTGGGGAGAGAGGCTGGGGGACAGGGGGACAGATGCAGGGAGTGTGCCATGTGGGGAGATCACCTAGGTGACATGGGAGCCAGGGACCCCACTTCTTCACTAATTCCAGGGCAAACCTCTTCTCCTCTTTGGGCCTCAATTTCTCCATGTGTCAGGCAGGAAATAGAAGAGGCTTCAGTCTGGAAGGTCTCTCAGGCCTCTCCTCATTCAGTGAGGAGGGGAGAGGCCTAATCAGCAAGCTGTCCTCCAGAGATGCTAGGGCCTCTGCCAGCCCTGCCTCTGGGAGGGCGAAGGTCGCGGCAGTTGTGTGGGGGAGGGTGTGAGGGAGGGGCTGCTCCCACCTGAGGCTCAGTGCTGTAGGTTGATCCCAAGGGAAGACTTGCTGGAGGCCTGCGGCCTCCTTGGCACATCCTGCCCTCAGGCCGTGGTCCTACCCAGTCCCTGCCCTGTAGTAGGGACTGTCCCCTACTACAGTTTGGTTCTCAAACTGGTGTTCTCAGGGAGGGACTGTTTAAAGCTCGGGCTCCCTCTCTTGGGCTCAGCAGTGTTTTTATTTTTTTATCTGTAGGAATTTCCCAAGTAGCGTCCCCAGTGTACCTAGGGGAGGAACTCCCTCAGAGGCAGAGCCCCCAGGTTTGGAGTATGGATTTTAGGGTCTGACAGATAGGGCTTTGCTGTCCAGCTGTAGCTCCGTGACCTTGGCCAAGGGTTTTAGACTCTCTGTGCCTCAGTTTTCTCATTTGGGAAATGGGTGTAATAATGCCACCCACCTCCTGGGATAGCTGTGGGCAGAGGGTAAAGGCACATAAGAAGTCATTGTTTTCTCAGACTCGGGCAGAGCTCAGCTTTTGTCTTCTCTTCCCTCCCTCCTCCTCCCTCCCTTCCGCCTCTCCCCAGCCTGTCAGGACTGCACACAGCTGGGTGCCCAGGAGAGGGGGCCGCAGAGGCCAGAGGACAAGCTCACAGGATGGCAGGAAAGGGAAGTGAGATTGCCCAGGGCGAGCGCTAGCAGAGTGGTGTGGTGCTGCCGGCCCCTCCTCTCCGCCCCTCACCCAGAGCAGGTTTCCTAGGAGGAAGCGGGGAGAGACAGAAAGCTGGAAGCGGTTGTGGAGGGAGGGCCCTTGGCATCCCAGCTCCGGGGGCCTCTCTCCCTCGGTGCTGTCCCTGGGTGCAGAGCCCAGAGGCTGGTTTCCTGCCAGGGAAGCCAGCCGGCCACTGTTTCACACACTCAGAAAACAACATCCCTTCCTGGTTCCCAGCCCCTAGCAGGAGGTGCCTGCCACAGAGGACTGCGGAGTCTGGGGGAGAGGTGGCAGAGGAGGGGAAGGAGGCCTCCTCTCCCTTCCCCTCCCCCTGCCTCTCCTGCCACTGAGCAAGCACTGGGCTCTGACTTGCAGGGGCCTCCCGACACCCAGGAAGCTGGTTACATAAGTCAGCATGGCTCTCTGATCCCATCCTCCATTCCCCCCCCCCAGAGGGGCCACACAGGAGGAGGCAGGCGCTGCCACGATCAGAATGCCCAGGCCCAGCGGGTCACCGTGTCTGTCCCCATCCTGGAGTGGTGGTCCTGCTGCCTGCACCGTTTGGGGAGGAAGCCGAGCGTGCTGCCTCAGCGCGAGCCACTGGGGTTGGCTCGGAGCACTCTCTCCTCCCACACTCCTGGGAGTTGAGCTGCAAAGGGGAGAAGCCTCATTAGAGGAAACACAGTCCTGAGATAATTTGCCTACAAACTGCCCCCAGAGAGGAGCTGGCCTCTCAGTAGCCTGGGGAACAAATAGCCAGCATTTTTCAGTTTGTTTCAATGATTCCACAAACATTTCTCCAGCTCTGGCTGTGTAACTGGCAGGGCCCAGACTTCCACTACAGGCATGTCCCTGAAGTGGCCGGGCCCACCACGGTGGCTGGTGAGAAAGCAACTTAAGGATCAGTTCTTCGTGTCTCCCACCTAATCCTAGGCCCTTTCCTTAGGTTACGGTCCTGGCCTTCCGGGGACCTTTGTGATGGAAGGTTGTCTCCCTGGGCCTCTGGGGCAGGAGTCTCCAGGTTGGTTTAAATCCTTCCTGTTAGGCCACCCTGCCCACAAGAGGTTCCTGAGAACAAAGGTTTCTCTGAGTACCTGCCACATCCCAGGCCCTGTGCTGGACACTTGAAATACTGAAATATGAAGAGGAAACAGAGCCTTGGCCCTCGGGGTGCTCTGATGTTTTGGAGGAGAAGAAGTTAGAGGCCCCCATCATGCCGTCAGGCAAGGGGTAAGGAGGATCCATTTGTACCTGGGACAGAGCAACCCAGGGTTAAGGATCCGAAGCTCTTCAGCAGAGCAGTCTATGGAAGGTGCATCTGATGGGAGCCAGAGGTGAGGCTTGTCTTGGAGACATTTCTGTGATGCTAGGCTTCCTCAAAGACTGTGCCAGGCGCAGGGTCATGCCCTGGCTTCCTTGCTGTCAGTAGGAGTGTCTTGGGAATGCAGACTGCTTGAAGACAAAAAAAAAGAATCTGGGGTAAAAAGTGAAAGTTCTTCTCAGTGGCTTCACAAACTTGTGTGTGTGTGTGTGTGTGTGTTTGAGTGAACTTGGCAGGGAGGGCTCTCTATCACTGAGTTACACCCCAGTCTGTCCTTCCTTCCTTTTCTTTCTACTTTGAGACAAGGTCTTCCTCAGTTCCTCAGGCTGTCCTCAAACTTGGGATCCTCTTACCTCAGCATCCCAAGGCGTGGGATTGCAGGAGTATGCCACCATGCCCTCCAGGTGTATCAGGACTCACCCTGATAAAACCTATCATTGGAAACCAGATCTGCTTGGGTCCACCCTGTGGCAGGCAGGGAGAGTGAGCCCCCGCGGAGCAGACTGATGGCTGTTCACAGGGAAGCCAATGGACATGAAATGTTGGAGAATCGAGTTTTAGGAGAAACAGTTCCGGTTTGGGGCCATGGCCTGATCTCTACAGCTTGGAGGGCTGCCTTTGTGGGGACATTGAGCACCGTGGGGCAGCGGGCTAAGGTTCTCACATCCCCCTACTAGTTTTTCAACATCTGGGGAGAATGTTTTCCCCCTTTCTCTTTAGTATCTTTTTTTTTTCTTTTTTTTTTTTTTTTTGTACCAGGGACTGAACCCCGGGGTGCTTAACCACTGAGCCACACCCCAGCCCTTTTTAGTATCTATGCTAATGAAAGTGCCCTGCACTTTAGCAGAGCTCATCAAATAGGTCCTTAGGTCTATCTAGGCCCAGAGAAGTGTAAGAAACCTGGAGGCATTTAAAAACTCAACAAAGAGATTTTTTTTTTTTTTGCAACAGATTTTTAAAATATCCTAAAAATGACAAAGAGGATGACATGTCAAAATCAAGTGGTTAATATGAACGTTGTCGCTCCTCACATGTTGAGCGCTGCTTTTTCCACAGCAGCCATTCAGTAGGCAAGCTTGATATGAGCCAGCCATCTCGGATGTTCACCATCTTGCAGAGTAAACGTTAGCGTAGAAAGAACTTTCAGAAGACCATGATGGGGCTGCCGGTGAGCCTTGGCCAAGACACAGACAGATAGGGCTTCTTCTACCTCCAGCGTCCATTTGAGTATAGCACTGGGAGAGGGGTGCTCTGGGCTCCATCCCTCAGAAGAGAAACCCAATCCCTCCAGTAGCCCCAGCTCCAAACTGAAGGGTGAGGACCCTTCCACACCTTTCTGCTTCCCGAGAGGTCAGCTTCTGACCTGGATTGGTACAGTGGTCTTCTCCTTACCCCTTGCTCAGTCCAAACTCTGAGTCATCCTCTTACTCTGAAATGTACACCTGACCATGTCCCTTCCAGCTTAAAAACCAATCCGTTACTTCCCATCCCCTACAGGACAGTCCACATATGTTACGTGGCCCTGGAGGCCCTGCTGCATCTGTCCCTAACTTCCTTCCCAATTCTCTGCATTACACAGCCAGCCTTGTGGCTGCACTGACATGCCTGCATATTTCTCAGCAGTCATTGTACTTTCCACACTTTTGTGCCTTTGTTCAAGTCAGTCTCTTTGCCTGGAATGTTCTTCCACCTCTGACTGGTGAAATCTTCCTTACATTTTAAGTTTGAATTTAAAGATGTCTCAAACAGTTCAGGGAGCCGTCACACTGGGCTCCAGGCAGAGACCCTTCCCTTGGCTCCATGTTCCCTCCTAAGTCTAATGGATACCCTCCTTCTGCTCCCCCAGTACCTTGCAGGCTTCCCTGATGCCACTTTGTACTGTTGGTGGCTGACCTGTCACTTTCCTCTATCCTAATGATAGAGTTTGGCACAGTGTGGGGGCCAGAATTAGGGGTAGAGGGAGTGAATCTGGGAAGATTTTTCTAGAGGAAGTGAGCCCTGAGCTGCTGACCCAAAGGAGAAGCGCTCTTTCCCTCTTCTCACTTCCTCCCTAGTCCTGGTGCTGAAAGAAAACAGAGAAAACTGACTTTAAAAAGGGAAATGTGTATATTTTGAATTGAGGGGGTGAGCTCCCGAGATGATTAAGTAAGGCATGGCGTCTCCCCCTGCCCCCTCCTTCCTTCATGCACTTCCTGAACACCTAGGACGCGAAGATGTGGGCTACAGAAACGAATTGTGTAAAGCTTGTCTGAATGTGTTCCCATCACCTTAAGGTTCTCGCGCTGGACTCGAGTCTTTCTTTTATCTGTCTCACTGGATATAAGTTCAAGTCCCGACATGCCACTTGTAGCTCTGTGACTCCTGGCATATTTCTGAGCCTAAGTTTCTTATGCATATCATAGAGGTGAATAATATACTAGGGATCAAACCCAGGGGCACTTTACCACTGAGCTATACTCCAGTCTTTATTTATTTATTTTTATTTTGAGGCAGGATTTCATTAAGTTTTTGGGGGGTCTTGCTGAGGCTGGCCTCCAACTTGCAATCTTCCTGCCTCAGCCACCTGAGTCACTAGGATTACAGGTGTGCCACCACACCAGCTTTCAGAAGCTTCTTGAGGGCAGCAACCATGTCCAGTTCATCAGTGCCTAGCCCAGGACCAGGCACACAGTGCATTAGGGTGGTCAACCATTTCAGTCTACCTGGGACTGCCCCTGTTCTGCATTTTAGAAAGCCCTCAGCATAGTTCTGGACAAAATGGGACTGGGTACATTTTGCATAAAGGTCTATGGAATAAGTATATTGATGAATTAATCATTAGTGCAGGACAGAGGTGGACTTGGACAAACAAGAGCAAGTACTGGGTGCTCACTTGTGTGTGAAGGGAGACTTGTGACACAGGAGATGGCAGAAGTGTCTGGAAGGCCCAGGAGGTGGACAGTGGGAAATGGGAAGCACTTGACAGGGTGTGGATAAGACCCAAGGCCCAGCCTGAGTCTGTAAGGTTGCTGCTCTGAAACAGGCTTCAGACTCCCAAGGTCCACCGCTCCTCAGACACATGCAGAGAAGGCAGTGATTGATTTCCGCTTTTCCGAGAAGGCCCTTAATGAGCCCCCAGATGCTCCTCTGCCTCAGTAACTGAAGGCGGCTCACTAGCTGACCCACTGTGTTTCAGCAGGTCGGCCCAGGTCCTCTTTTGAATTGTCCGCTTTGGGCTGAGAGGAGCCTGGGCTGGACGAGGAGAGCAGGAGTGCAGGTCCAGGCTCAGAAACCGAGTGAGCCTCAGTTTCCCTGCCTGTCCCACAGGGATACAGCCTTCCCCTGGGTTTCTGTGAGATGTCACTTGTGGAAAGCCCATCGGTCTGTTCGGTATATAGTAGTGCACAGCAAGAGTCATTCGTTTTCACCTCTTGTAACATGGGGACAATAGAACTTGCCCTGCATACCTGCCAGGGCTGTGGTGTGGGCAGCTGGGATGTGGGATGTGGGAACACTTTGCTAAAATGCGTCACACCCTACAAATATGTGGGGGTGGGGTATAGTAGGGCTGCTCCTGCCAGCCCGGGTTCCAGGCCTGGGAGCAGGTTGGGAGAGGTGGGCTGCCGACCCTGCCAGCCCAGGTGTGGAAGGATCTTCTTGGGGAGGGACTCCAGGATCACAGAGAAATCCAGCGGTGCTGCCCATCTGAGAAGCAGACGCTGTGGGCAGGTCCTGGACTCCTCGGAGCTCCGCTGCTCCTGAAGCCTCCACAAGAGACAGACTGGACCACTGCTGGGAGGGTGGAGTAGCAGCGGGACTCAGTGACAAGAAGAAGGATTGCCCTCTGTCCTGGAGCCTCTTCTGTCTGTTGGGCTGGGGGCAGGGCCTTTGTGAAGGCGGGTTGTGCTCAGATCGCCTCTGGGCCCTTCCTCCAGCCCCGAGGCGGACTCACCGGACTCACCACGCGGCCACTGCACCTTCAGCTCCAGGCCTTCACGTTCTGCAGCCCTCCAGAGGCTTGGCCATGCATCCGCGAGCTCAGGGTTCTTAGGAAATGTGCAAAAGGAAGACCTTTTTGTATTCTTTTAATTTTTAGAAGTGGGGTTTCCAGACTCAGTAAGCTTTGAGCCCATCCGCTGGGCTCAGGCGCCGGGTAGTTCTTGGTATGTCCTCCGGGGGCTCTCACCCCACATCGGGGACCTGGTCCTGGGTGAGAGTTCTCTCTCCCTGCTGAGGCAAGACCTGAAAGGCATCTGGGGAGCCACTCCTGGGCCAGGCTGAGCAGGTAGCATCTGTTTGCTGTGCAAATGAGGGACTGGAAAGGTCTCTCTGGCCCCACTCTTCCTCATCTGCAAAATGGATGTAATACCTACCTGGGAAGGCAGAACTAATGACCCACAAGTGGAGCTGCCTGGTGTGGCCCTGGCTTATCTTGGGAGTTGAGGAGTGCTGGTAGGCTGGATGGAGATGGCTCAGGACGCTGGTGGTGGGCCCTGGGATACAGGCTGGGGCAGGGGTGTGGGTGGTGTCAGACGCACTAAGAGGGTGAAAGCATCTATAAACTGTGCGGTACAGCTGGCTTGGGAAGGGTCTGTTGGAACCTCAATGGGACCTTCTGTAGGGGTGGGTAGACATCTGGACGGGCCTTCCCTGCTCCTGGTCTGGTTGAATGAAGAGTCTGACTTGTTTTGTGTGCGAAGAAGCTCAGCCTGAAAGCTAAGCTGCTTTCCTGCTCAGGAAGAGAGCCAGGCCAGAGGGTGTGCCGCATCCTCTGCTGTCATCATCGGGGAAGGGTATTTTAATGGCAGGGTCAGTTTGCCTCCTGTCCTTCTCCAACATCAATGCTCCCTTCAGGGAGGGGACGGAGGTGGAGACTGGGGTGGGGCAACTGAAGAAGGAGCAGGGGCCTGGGTACCAGGCTAATTATCAAATCCTACTTGTAATGCTGTTATTTTGTTTTCTTTGTTTGTTTTGGTACCAGGGATTGAACCCAGGGGCACTTAACCACTGAGCCACATCCCCAGCCCTTTTTATTTTTTACTTTGAGACAGGGTCTCACTGAGTTGCTGAAGCTGGCCTTGGACTTGAAATCCTCCTGCCTTACCCTTGGAGTCAGTGGGATTACAGGTGTGCACCACCATACCCTGCTGCTTGTCATGTCTGTGACCAGGAGACAGTTATAGAATCTTTCTGAACCTCAATTTTCTCATCATTAAAATGGGATCATAATATCTTTTCCTCACCCTCATAGGGTTGTGGTTAAGCTTAAATGAGATAACATAGAGCTTAATACAGCACCTGGCACTTGGTAGGTGCTCAATAAATGCTGATTGTGCCTCTTACCTGCTTCATGACTTTGATCAGCCTCTGTCTTGCAGTCTACCCATCTGTCTGTCCTTCTCCAACATCTGTCTGTGCCTTGCCTTGGCTGTGGGCTCTCTGAGGTAAGGGCTGGGTTTTGTTCATCCATAAGGGCCTTCCCCTAGCTGAGTACAGAGCCTTTAAGACAGCTGGGATTGGTTGGCAAGAAGCCAAATGAACCCTGGGAAAGGAGCATTCCGTTTTAGCTAGGGCCTTGCTTACCACATACTCCCTGTGTGCTCCTGCCAGAGGACTACTGTGTGGACTTCCTGTGGCCACTGTGACTCCCACTTGGCTCTTCTCAGAGCCCTTAGCAGCCCCTGTAGTCACATCACTATTTGGTGAGCTAGCAGCATCTGCTTCTCCCCACTGGAATGCAAGTGCCTCAGGAGCTGTGTCACCAGTGTTCCAGTGCCTGGCACCCGGGGCACGCAGACGTGTGCAGAACACATGGCCGTCTCTGTTTTTCCTTCTCTGAAGTCAGGCCTGTTCTCCCTTCCAGCACAGCCACTTTCTGGTAGTGGCAAATCCCCTACCTCTTTCAGCTCCACTTCCCTTGTGTCTAGAACAGGAGAAAGAGCAGAACCAGACGAATCCAACATTCAGCCAGGCCTGGAACTAGTAATACTGTAATGTCAGCTGCTGTTTTTCCAAATGTACTCCAAGGGTCCCTCCAGTTCTGACCTTCCGTGCTCTCTCTGCCTTTGGCTGGGAGGAGACAGGGGAGAACATTCCATTCCGAACAGACCCTCTCTCCAGGCCTCACAATGGATTCGGGGCTCTGTACAAATTGTTTATGTTTCCCGGCAGAATTTATTACCCAGCCTGGCCTTCTGCAATTAATTACCCAGCCAAGCAAATAACTTGTCCAAGGGAGGCTGGGCTTGGCATAAACATTTACATACAGCTGGGGGCCAGCCCAGGGGCTGGGCTGTCCCAGCAGATTTTGAAATGGAGGGAAAGAGGATTAGGGTGGAGTAGGGCGGACAGCTTTCCTTCCACTAGCAGGACTCCTCAGCCTTCCCAGGGGCTGTGCTTATGCTTTCTCTTTCAATCTTTGAGAATGCACAAAATAGAGTCCCTGTTGGCAGCTGGGGAGGCTCAGGGAGGTTAAGCCCCTTCTCCAAGGCTGCCCAGCTTGCAGGGGTGGCAGGATGTGAGACTTCACCCAGCAGCTATGTAGGTGAGTGGACTAGAAGAAATAGTCTAGAAATTCAGAAATGGAGAGAGATTCTTCTTTCTTTCATTCAACCTGTATTTGTTAGGCTCCTGTCACATGGGATTGGAGGAGGCAGTGGTGACTCTTTGTGACCATTTGTCCCTTACACAGAATGCCAGAAACTCACCCAAGATGGTCCCATTAGCAGACAGAAGGGGGTGGCCTGGGACCAAGTAGTCAGAGCCACTTCATATACAGAGGGAAGGCTTAAGCAGTCTTCAACAGCAGGGGCTCTGTGAGGTCAGCCATTCCTCCTTCCCAGGACCCAGAATTCTACTATCCTTCATCCGAAATGCTTGGGAACCAATTGAAAATGAATTTCAAAGTGAAAATGAAAGTGTTTCCAATTTCACAGTCTGGAATTTTGGCATATACATAAAGAGCTACCTTGTGACAGGGACCCAAGTCTAACAATGAAATGCGTTTATGTTTACTCTATGCCTTGTGCACATAGCCTGAGGGCAGTCTGTACTATACTTTTAGTGTACTTCTGTTTTTTTTTATTTTATTTTTAGGTGGATATAATATCCTCATCTTACTTTTATGTGGTGCTGAGATTCGAACCCAGTGCCTCGCATGTGCAAGGCGAGCACTCTACCACTTGAGCCACAACCCCAGCCGGTGTACCTTTGTTTTGACTGTGACCCATCCCATGAAGCCAGGAGTGGAATTTTCCACTTGTGGCATCCCATCGATGCTCAAAAAGTTTTGGACAATTGATTTGTGATCCCAATAGCTCAGAGGCTGAGGCAGGAGAATAGAAAGTTCAAGGCCAGCCTCAGCAATTCAGCAAGGCCCTAGGCAACTTAGCAAGACCCTGTCTCAAAATAAAAACAAATAAATAAGTAATATAAGGCTGGGGATGTAGCTCAGTGGTCAAGTGTCCCAGGTTCAATTCCCAGTAACCCTCACCCCTAAAAGTGTTTTAGATATTGGAGCACTTTGGATTTTAGATTTTCAGATTGTGGGGGGGTGCTTAGCCTGTGTCCTTGAGCTCTGCTTTTGGGAAGAGATGGCTCAAAGCACTTGGTTTGAGTTTTCACAGCAGGAAGGGATAGTGGGGACACCTGAAAAAATGTTTTTCTTGGTGCACTTATGATTAAGAGGCAGTCACTGATACCGCGCCAAACCACTCCCACGCCCCTCCTCCTTCAGAGCCCTGAGTTCTGCTTTCTGACAGCTTCCAGCCCAGCCATTCCGGCTCAGCAGCCTTGCCCTGCAGACCTCTGGAGCCCTCTGCTGGGGACCATCTTCCCTCCTTGCAGAGAGGAAAACTTGAGACCCACCAGGAAAGGAGCTGGGCCTGCCCCTGGCCCTGCATTCTGGAGCCCTTAGCTGGTCAGGATCCCCTTCAAGGGGGGTGGGACCATAGCCTTTGGCCTCTCTGGCTTCAGGCTCTGGTGGAGTCTGGGGCTCAGCTTGAGACGTCCATGCCAGGCGGTCAGTGCCCTGTCAGAGCCTGGCATGTGATAGGTGAGGCCCAGAAAAGGTGCAACTCATGGGCTGGGAGAACGCTGGTAGGAGGCCACATGGGAAAGGGTCCTGTAGTTTGGGAGGCAGGAGGTTTGGGTCCAAGTTACCATCTAACCACATATGAACCCAGCGTTGTCTTCTGGGGATGGAACAGAACAACAGTTCTCGCAGGTTTGGGGTGAGGAGGGACAGGCAGCATTTGACTATTCACTAGTGGCCAAAATCTGGGAACAAGTTGCTTTAAATGTCCGTCGCAAATTGTGGTATATCAGTGCCACAAAATATTATTCAGCTGTAAAAAGAAATCAACTATTAACTCAGCTATAAAGAGAATGAACCCTGAAAATATGAGGCTAAGCAAGAAGCCAGACACAAGGCCACACATTATATGGAAAAGTTTATCCCAGCAATTCAGGAGGCTGAGGCAGGAGGATGGAAAGTTCAAGGAAAGGCTCAGTAACTTAGTGAGGCCCTAAGCAACTTAGTGAGACCCTGTCTCAAAATAAAAATAAAAAGGGCTGGGGATGTAGCTCAGTGGTTAAATCTCTCTGGGTTCAATCCCTGGTGCCAATAAAAGATATGTGAAACAATTTGTGTGAAATATCTAGAATAGATAAATCCATAGAGACTTAAAACAAAAACTGGTGGTCACCAGGGGTGAGGGACAGGAAAGAGTGGGGAGAATGGGCAAGGAATATTCTTTTGGAGGAATATTTGGAAATGTGTTGGAACTAGATAGAGGAAGTAGTTCACCAACCTTGTGAAGGTAGTGAAGGTATTAAATATTGCTGAGTTTTTTTTAACTTTAAATGGTTAATTAATTGTATATTATGTAAACTTCAATAAATCTCCTTCGTGTGTGTGTGTGTGTGTATTTGTGTTGTTGTTGTTGTTGTGGATTGAACCCAGGGCCTCAGGCATGCTAGGCAAGCACTCTACCACTGAGCTGCATCCCTAGCCTCAACAAATTACTTCCTAAAATTAGTAGTAATAATAATAATAATGGCAGTATTGAGCTAAGACATGGGTGTTACTGTTGGAGAAAGCGTGATGTGGGCTGTGGCAGGCTAAAGGTGGGATCAGTTTGACAGAGAGGTTAAGACTGAGGTTCTCAACCTTTCTTAGTCTGTTTTCTATTACTGTCACGTATACCCAAGGCTATATACTTTATAAAGAAAAGAGGATCACAATTCTGGAGGTTTAAAGGCATGACAGTAGCATGATCTAGGCTCTGGTGAAGGCCTCGTGGTGGATAGTGTTGTGGCGGGAGTGTGTGAGTGAGATCACATGGTGAGACAGGAAGCCAGAAAGTATTTCTGGGGTCTGGCTTGCATTACTTATTTATTTGTTTGTTTATTTATTTCATCGCTGGGCATTGCAGCCAGGGTCTCATGGCTACTGGGCAAGTGCTTTATCACTGAGCTATATTCCCAGCCCATTTTCTTTTGTTTTGAGACAGGGTCTTGCTAAATTGCTGGGGCTGGCCTCAAACTTATGATCCTCTTGTCTCAGCCTCCTGAGTTGCTATGATCACAGGTACAGGCTATTGTGCCTGCAAGGCTTGCTTTTTTATGACAATTCTCTCTTTCAAGAATGAAGTAATGATCCCAGGAGAATTACCTTAATCCTGTCTGAGGGCATAACTGCCTCCCACCAGGCTCCTCTCCTCCTCCTCCTCCTCCTCCTCCTCCTTCTTCTTCTTTCTTCTTTCTTCTTCTTTCTTCTTTCTTCTTCTTGCCTCATGCATGTGAGCATGGGCTCTACCACTGAGCATCAGCCTTAGCCAGCCCCACCTCCTGAAGTCCCATGCCCTCTCACAGGACCACACTGGGGACCAAGTTTCCAGTCTGTGAAACCCTGGGGGACATTCCAAGCCATAGGAGTTCTAGAACAAGATGCGAAGGTTCAAAGCTACGAGGCGGTGGGCAGCCTATTTATCCTCTGTTTTAGTTTCCCCATCTATAAAATGGGAATAATGAAAGTGTTAATTCTGGGAATTTTAATCTTTTATCATGGAAATTGTAAGACTTTCACAAGGATCACACACGTCCATATTTGTAAAGCGTTTGGCACAAAGTCGAAACTACATTAAATACTTTATTATCAGTCATTCATATTTTGATTTACTTGTTCATTTACTGAGCCCGGCCCTGGCGGGCTCCTGGGGACACAGCTGCGTGCGTGACTCAGTGCCTGCTCTCAGGCGCTCCCTCACATCCTGTGGAGGAGTCAGCCCTGCCACCCTCGCCCCCTCACGGCACCTGCAACTTCAGCTGTTAATGAACATGTCGGTCATCTCCTTCCAGAGCTGTGGAGCAGGCCTCCCCAGGTGGGCAGGCTCTCTTATGGCCTTTGAAAATGTACTGGGCTTGGGCTGGTTCCCTAGGCTAGAGGAGACCTGTTCCCTGTCACCAGGGAGGACAGGCCGACTGAGCTCTGACGTCCTTCTCAGCATTTGCTAACCCCAGACCTTGGAGTGTCACAGGCCCGAGTTGGGCCTTTGCTGTAGATGTGGGATAGGCAGGATTGGACCACAGTGCCCTGGGGCTTGAGGTCCAGAAGGGCTCATAGAGGTCCCTAGAGGTCCCAAAACGTGCAGAGATGTGCCTGAGAGTGCTGTGGAAGGTAACACAAGCCTGGTGGGGGTCGGCCTTTGGTGGCCTCGGTCCATACCTGTCTTTAGCGTGGGCTGTGGAGTTCACTAGCCTATTTGTGGGGGTGGGTCTGTGCTGTCATGCTTGTTGAGATTTAACTTATAAGAAGTGTTCTGCCCTTTGGGGACTGGCATTCTAGGTGTCCAGGATAGGAATTAGGGTGGTAGTGGAGGGGGTTCCTGCCTGATTGTCTGCCTTGGAGAACTGCCTTCTGCCTTCCTTGGGAGAGGCCATTCCTTGTTGTCCCCACTTCTTACCTCACAGGTCCCCCTCCTGCAGTCATTCAGTCTCAGAGTGTGACCTCAGCTCTCCTGGATAAAAAGAAAATCTGATTCTGGCTGCTGCCCCTGCCCCTCTGCCAACCCCTCCCTGGTTCTGTGTTTACACCTGGCTGGTGGCTAGTCTCAGTCACCACCGTGAACCCACCCACAACTGTGACACCCACCCAACACACACAGTCACCTGTGGCCACGAGTTCCCTCCCATTCACTTCCAGCAAGGACTTCCTCCGCTTGGTGCCCACATCCCCTGCCCAGCTCTGCCCAGTTCTCCTCCCCTTCCTCCATTGCCCCCCTCTCGCTCCCCATGCACCTGGGGCCTTCTGTCCGATACTGTCCCAGAGACCGTCCTTGGCTGGGGGATTCAGAAGCATCATTGTAGGAGGGAGTTCACTCTCCCTGCGCCTTCTAAAAACAGCTACATCATGAGAGGAGAGACACGGCAATCCTCCCCTGTGGTCTCAGGAGGGGACAAAATGAGCAAAGGCACTGCAGGAGGGGAATGGTCCTGCGGAGGCCCTCTGGTTCCCAGAGCACCCAGGTCTTCTCCCCACCCCTGCCCTTCCCTCAGGCCTCGGGAGCTGGGTGCCACAGTTAGAGAGGCTTCCTGTGGTAGTATGTTGGTTTACTCATCCCTCGGTTCACTCATGGCCTTTGCTAATAGCTCCTTGGTACCCGGTGCTGTTCTGAGCTCAGGGGACACAGTGAGGCAGACCTCATCTCCACCTGGGGGCTGATAAGGGCAGCTACATGGGCTCAGGACACAGTACAGTCCAAGGGCCATTCATTCAGTCCCTCAGCAAATGCTCACTGAGCGCCTGCTATGTGTCGGGCCCTGATCTGGCGCTGGGGCGTCAGGCCAGCCATGAGCAAGCAGCGGGTCCTCCTCCTGGAGCTAGTGCCTGGTCTCCTGCAGCGGACACAGCCCCAGTGCTGAGGTGTGTGGAGAAGAACTAACGTAGATCTTTCAGAAGTTTCCTAACCACAGCAGCAGCAGAAACCCTTCCCAGCAGGGCACAGGAGAGGATAGCCTCATCCATAATCTCATCATTTAGAAAGAACATTTAAAACAATTTGTAGTGTTTGTCTTTGCTCTTTGTGTGATTTTGTGTGTATACACCTGAATTTCAAGCACAATTGTGTGTGTGTGTGTGTATGTGTGTGTGTGTTTTGCAGTGCTTAGGATTGAACCCAGGGGTGCTCTGCCACTGAGCCACATCCCCATCCCCAGGCCTTTTTATTTTTTTATTTTGAGATAAGATTTTGCTAAGTTGCTGGGTGCTGGCCTTCAAACTTGCAATCGTGCCCCGCAAGTCACAGGGATTGTAAGAAGCATGCCACTGCACCCTGCTCCAGCCCAATGTGCCCTGCCCAAGCTCAGCTGTGACTAAACTCTTTATAAGATTTTAAATGCTGCTTTTCTTTTTCAACATTTTCCATGCTGTTGATTCATAGCATCTACGCATACCCCACTGTCCCACACGTGTGTATGTGTGTGTATGTATGTATGTATATATACACATATTTATTTATTTTTATCTTTTTTTATTTTTTTCAGTACTGGGGATTGAACCCAGGACCTCATGCATGCTGGGCAAGCACTCTGTCATTGAGCTGCATCCCCAGCCCAGCAACCATATTTGTTAGCGACTGCTTGGAGTCCCTCTTGTGGATGCTCCAGTTTATTTTATCCTCCCCTTATTTGGCTTACATTATTTCCAGGTTTCTTGTTTTTGTAAATGATGCTGAAGTGATTCATCTTGCAGCTATTCAATCACTTCCTAAAGGTAAGGCCCTGGAAGCAACAGGGGCCTGGGCATGGTTTTTGCCCCCTCTCCGGCCGCCGGCACATCTTTCTGCTTCTTTCCTGCTCAGCAGCTTCCCCTTCTTGCCCCTGAGGGGAGAGGAAGTTTCCTCTAGGTAAATCTCAGTGTAAGTTGTTCTATATCTTTTGCTATATAACCAATCACCCCAAAACTTAGTAGCTCAAAATGACAGCTTTCATTTCATTATTCGTCATAGTTTCTGAGGGTCAGGAATTTGGAAAGAGCTCAGATGGGCAATTCTGGCTCAGGTCTCTCATACAGTTTCATATGGCACAGATACTGAAGCAGCTAGGTGCTTGGAACACCTGTTGATGATATTTCTGGAATCAACCCCCCACCCCACTCTGCACCATTGCTAGCTCCCTAATCTGGACCATCTTTATCAGCTAGATGAATAATATTGGCTTAAACATACAGCACTCCTTATTGGCTTGATATTGTTCCTATTTCTTTACATACATGAAGTTTTCATTTAATCCCTACAATAATCCAAGGAGGTAGGTTCTGTTGTGATATTAATTTTACAGAAGAGAAAACTGAAGTTCTGAGATAACCCGTATCTAATAAATGGCAGATCCAGGACTTGTTGTTGTTTTTTTAATAATTTATTTTTAAATTTTAATTTGTTATATGTGACAACAGAATGCATATTACACATATAGAGCACAATATTTCATATCTCTGATTATACACAAAGTAGAGTCACACCATTCGTGTCTTCATACATGTACTTAGGGTAATGATGTCCATCTCATTCACTGTCTTTCCTATCTCCATGCCCCCTCCCTTTCCCTAATCCTCCCATGCGCCCCCCCCCCCCCCAACTCTATTATGAATCAGCCTCCTTAAATCAGAGAAAACATTTGGCATTTGGTTTTTGGGATTGGCTAACTTCACTTAGCATTATCTTCTCCAGCTCCATCCATTTACCTGCAAATGCCATGATTTTATTCTCTTTTACTGCTGAATAATATTCCATTGCATATATATACCACATTTTCTTTATCCATTCACCTACTGAAGGGTATCTAGGTTGATTCCACAGTTTAGCTATTGTGAATTGTGCTGATATAAGCATTGATGTGGCTGTGTCCCTGTAGTATGCTGTTTTTAAGTCCTTTGGGTATAGACCGAGGAGTGGGATAGCTGGGTCAAATGGTGGTTCCATTCCAAGTTTTCCAAGGATTCTCCATACTGTTTGCATATTGGCTGTGCCAATTTGCAGTCCCACCAGCAATATATGAGTATGCTTTTTTCTCCACATCCTTGCCAACACTTATTTTTGTTTGTGTTCTTTTTTTTTTATTGTTGGTTGTTCAAAACATTACATAGTTCTTGATATATCATCTTTCACACTTTGCTTCAAGTGGGTTATGAACTCCCATTTTTAGCCCATATACAGATTGCAGAATCACATCAATTACACATCCATTGATTTACATATTGCCATACTAGTGACTGTCATGTTCTGCTACCTTTCCTATCCTCTACTATCCCCCCTCCCCTCCCCTCCCCTCTTCTCTCTCTACCCCCTCTACTGACCTTCATTTCTCCCCCTTGTATTATTTTTCCCTTTCCCCTCATTTCCTCTTGTATGTTCTTTTGTATAACCCTGAGGGTCTCCTTCCATTTCCATGCAATTTCCCTTTTCTCTCCCTTTCCCTCCCACCTCTCATCTCTGTTTAATGTTAATCTTCTTCTCATGCTCTTCTACCCTACTCTGTTCTTAGTTACTCTCCTTATATCAAAGAAGACATTTGGCATTTGTTTTTTAGGGATTGGCTAGCTTCACTTAGCATAATCTGCTCTAGTGCCATCCATTTCCCTGCAAATTCTATGATTTTGTCATTTTTTAATGCAGAGTAATACTCCATTGTGTATAAATGCCACATTTTTTTAATCCATTCGTCTATTGAAGGGCATCTGGGTTGGTTCCACAGTCTTGCTATTGTGAATTGAGCTGCTATGAACATCGATGTAGCAGTGTCCCTGTAGCATGCTCTTTTTAGGTCTTTAGGGAATAGACCAAGAAGGGGAATAGCTGGGTCAAATGGTGGCTCCATTCCCAGCTTTCCAAGAAATCTCCATACTGCTTTCCAAATTGGCTGCACCAATTTGCAGTCCCACCAGCAATGTACAAGTGTACCCTTTTCCCCACATCCTCACCAGCACTTGTTGTTGTTTGACTTCCTAATGGCTGCCAATCTTACTGGAGTGAGATGGTATCTTAGGGTGGTTTTGATTTGCATTTCTCTGACTGCTAGAGATGGTGAGCATTTTTTCATGTACTTGTTGATTGATTGTATGTCCTCCTCTGAGAAGTGTCTGTTCAGGTCCTTGGCCCATTTGTTGATTGGGTTGTTAGTTATCTTATTGTCTAATTTTTGGAGTTCTTTGTATACTCTGGATATTAGGGCTCTGTCTGAAGTGTGAGGAGTAAAGATTTGTTCCCAGGATGTAGGCTCTCTATTTACCTCTCTTATTGTTTCTTTAGCTGAGAAAAAACTTTTTAGTTTGAGTAAGTCCCATTTGTTGATTCTAGTTATTAACTTTTGTGCTATGGGTGTCCTATTGAGGAATTTGGAGCCCGACCCCACAGTATGTAGATCGTAGCCAACTTTTTCTTCTGTCAGACGGCGTGTCTCTGATTTGATATCAAGCTCCTTGATCCATTTTGAATTAACTTTTGTGCATGGCGAGAGAAAGGGATTCAGTTTCATTTTGTTGCATATGGATTTCCAGTTTTCCCAGCACCATTTGTTGAAGATGCTATCCTTCCTCCATTGCATTCTTTTAGCCCCTTTATCAAATATAAGATAGTTGTAGTTTTGTGGATTGGTTTCTGTGTCCTCTATTCTGTACCATTGGTCCACCCGCCTGTTTTGGTACCAGTACCATGCTGTTTTTGTTACTATTGCTCTGTAGTATAGTTTGAAGTCTGGTATCGCTATACCGCCTGATTCACACTTCCTGCTTAGCATTGTTTTTGCTATTCTAGGTCTTTTATTTTTCCATATGAATTTCATGATTGCTTTCTCTATTTCTACAAGAAATGCCTTTGGGATTTTGATTGGCATTGCATTAAACCTATAGAGAACTTTTGGTAATATCGCCATTTTGATGATGTTAGTTCTGCCTATCCATGAACAGGGTATATTTTTCCATCTTCTAAGATCTTCTTCTATTTCTCTCTTTAGGGTTCTGTAGTTTTCATTGTATAAGTCTTTCACCTCTTTTGTTAGGTTGATTCCCAAGTATTTTATTTTTTTTTGAAGATATTGTGAATGGAGTGGTTGTCCTCATTTCCATTTCAGAGGATTTGTCGCTGATATACAGGAATGCCTTTGATTTATGCGTGTTGATTTTATATCCTGCCACTTTGCTGAATTCATTTATTAGCTCTAATAGTTTCTTTGTAGAGCCTTTTGGGTCTGCTAGGTATAGAATCATATCATCTGCAAATAGTGATAATTTAAGTTCTTCTTTTCCTATTTTTATGCCTTTAATTTCTTTCGTCTGTCTAATTGCTGTGGCCAGTGTTTCGAGAACTATGTTGAACAGAAGTGGAGAGAGAGGGCATCCCTGTCTTGTTCCAGATTTTAGAGGGAATGCCTTCAATTTTTCTCCATTCAGAATGATGCTAGCCTGAGGCTTAGCATAGATTGCTTTTACAATATTGAGGTATGTTCCTGTTATCCCTAGTTTTTCTAGAGTTTTGAACATAAAGGGATGCTGTACTTTGTCGAATGCTTTTTCCGCATCTATCGAGATGATCATATGGTTCTTATTTTTAAGTCTATTGATGTGGTGAATAACATTTATTGATTTCCGTATATTGAACCAGCCTTGCATCCCAGGGATGAATCCTACTTGATCATGGTGCACAATTTTTTTGATATGTTTTTGTATCCGATTCGCCAGAATTTTATTGAGGATTTTTGCATCTAGGTTCATTAGAGATATTGGTCTGAAGTTTTCTTTCTTTGAAGTGTCTTTGTCTGGTTTAGGTATGAGGGTGATGTTGGCCTCGTAGAATGAATTTGGAAGTTCTCCCTCTTTTTCTATTTCCTGAAGTAGCTTGAAAAGTATTGGTATTAGTTCCTCTTTAAAGGTTTTGTAAAATTCTGCTGTATACCCATCCGGTCCTGGGCTTTTCTTAGTTGGTAGTCTTTTGATGGTTTCTTCTATTTCCTCGATTGATATTGGTCTGTTTAGGTTGTCTATATCCTCCTGACTCAATCTGGGCAGATCATATGACTTCAGAAATTTATCGATGCCTTCACTATCTTCTAATTTATTGGAGTATAAGGATTCAGAATAATTTTTGATTATCTTCTGTATTTCTGAAGTGTCTGTTGTGATATTGCCTTTTTCATCCCGTATGCTAGTAATTTGAGTTCTCTCTCTTCTTCTCTTCGCTAGCATGGCTAAGGGTCTGTCGATTTTGTTTATTTTTTCAAAGAACCAACTTTTAGTTTTGTCAGTTTTTTCAATTGTTTCTTTTGTTTCGATTTCATTAATTTCAGCTCTGATTTTAATTATTTCTTGCCTTCTACTTCTTTTGCTGTTGTTTTGCTCTTCTTTTTCTAGGATTTTGAGATGAAGCATGAGATCATTTATTTGTTGGTTTTTTCTTTTTTTAAGGAATGAACGCCAAGCAATGAATTTTCCTCTTAGAACTGCTTTCAATGTGTCCCACAGATTCCGATATGTTGTGTCTGTGTTTTCATTAATCTCTAAGAATTTTTAATTTCCTCCTTGATGTCTTCTATAACCCATTGATCATTCAGTAACCTATTGTTCATTCTCCAAGTGATGTATGCTTTTTCCTTCCTTCTTTTATCGTTGATTTTCAGTTTCATTCCATTATGATCAGATAGGATGCATGGTATTATCTCTACTCCTTTATATTGTCTAAGAGTTGCCCTGTGACATAATATATGATCTATTTTTGAGAAGGATCCATGTGCTGCTGAGAAAAAAGTGTAACTGCTTGATGTTGGGTGGTATATTCTATATATGTCAATTAAGTCTAGGTTATTAATTGTGTTATTGAGTTCTATAGTTTCCTTATTCAACTTTTGTTTGGAAGATCTGTCCAGTGGCAAGAGAGGTGTGTTGAAGTCTCCCATGATTATTGTATGGTGGTCTATTAGACTCTTGAACTTGAGAAGAGTTTGTTTGATGAACATAGCTGCACCATTGTTTGGGGCATATATATTTATGATTGTTATGTCTTGTTGGTGTATGGTTCCCTTAAGCAGTATGTAGTGTCCCTCTTTATCCCTTTTGATTAACTTTGGCTTGAAATCTATTTTATTTGATATGAGTATGGACACTCCTGCTTGTTTCCGAAGTCCATATGAGTGATATGATTTTTCCCAACCTTTCACCTTCAGCCTATGTATGTCTTTTCCTATCAAATGCGTCTCCTGTAGGCAGCATATTGTTGGGTCTTGTTTTGAGATCCATTCTACTAGCCTGTGTCTCTTAATTGGTGAGTTTAAGCCATTAACATTTAGGGTTATTATTGAGATATGGGTTGTTGTTCCAGCCATATTTGTTTATTTATGTTACTAAACATGGTTTGTTTTCCTCTTTGATTATTCCCCCCGCCTTTACTGTCCTACCTCCCACTGTTGGTTTTCATTGTTATTTTCCATTTCCTCTTCCTGTAATGTTTTGCCGAGGATGTTTTGAAGAGATGGTTTTCTAGCTGCATATTCTTTTAACTTTTGTTTGTCGTGGAAGGTTTTAATTTCATCTTCCATCCTGAAGCTTAATTTCGCTGGATACACAATTCTTGGTTGGAACCCATTTTCTTTCAGTGTTTGAAATATGTTATTCCTGGATCTTCTAGCTTTCAGAGTCTGTGTTGAAAGATCAGCTGTTATCCTGATTGGCTTGCCCCTAAATGTAATCTGCTTCCTTTCTCTTGTAGCTTTTAAAATTCTCTCCTTATTCTGTATGTTGGGCATCTTCATTATAATGTGTCTAGGTGTGGATCTCTTATAATTTTGCACATTCGGCGTCCTGTAGGCTTCTAGAATTTGGGATTCTGTCTCATTCTTCAAGTCTGGGAAGTTTTCTCGTATTATTTCATTGAATAAATTGCTCATTCCTTTGGTATGGAGTTCTATACCTTCCTGTATCCCAATGACTCTTAAGTTTGGTCTCTTGATGTTATCCCATATTTCTTGGATGTTCTGCTCATGGTTTCTTAACAGTCTTGCTGAGCTGTCTATGTTCTTTTCAAGTTGAAATACTTTGTCTTCATTGTCTGATGTTCTATCTTCTAAGTGTTCTACTCTGCTGGTAGTACTCTCAATTGAGTTTTTAAGTTGGTTTATTGCTTCCTGCATTTCTAGGATTTCTGTTTGTTTGTTTTTTATAACCTCTATCTCCCTGTATAGTTGATCCTTTGCTTCCCGGATTTGTTTGTGTAATTCCTTGTCGAAGTGATCTTTCATTGTCTGATTTTGCTGTCTAATTTCTTCCTTGATACTCCAGATCATCTGAAGCATATATATCCTGAATTCTTTATCTGACATTCCATCTGCTGCAGCTGTTACCTCTTCTAAAGTTGAGCTGACCTGCATTGCTTGTAGTCCTTTCTTTCCTTGTCTTTTCATACTGCTTGCGTTTCTTTCTTCTTGGTGAAACTGTTGTGTTTTTGAAATTTTTTCCCCCCCTATATATTTATATTGCTCTTGTATAGTTGAAATTTCTCCCTTGCAGGTGCGTGCGGGGGCTCTGCTCTGCCCCTCCTCCAATTGGTGTGAGGTGTCTACCATGCCCGCGGACCCCTGGGCCTGATCCGCCGTTCTGTCGCAGGTCTGCCTACCTTGCAGGTGGGGGGGAAGGCTCTGCCCTGCCCCTCCTACCACGCCCGGGGACCGCTAGGCCTGATCTGCAGGTTGGTCGCAGGTCTGCCCACCTTGTGGGCACGGGTGTCAGTTCCGCTCCGCCCCCACTCCAATTGGGGTCACTTGACCACCACACAGGCGGGCCGCTGGGCCTGATCTGGGCGCGGGCGAAGGCTCTGCTCTGCCCCTACTCCAGTTGGGGTGAAGTGTGTACCACGCTGGCAGGCCGCTGGGCCTGCTCCGCCGGTCTGTCGCAGGTCTGCTTACCTTGCCGGCGCGGGCGGTGGCTCTGCCCTGCCCCTCCTACCACGCCTGCAGACCGCTGGGCCTGATCTGCAGGTTGGTCGCAGGTCTGCCTACCTTGGGGGCGCGGGCGGCGGCCCCTCTCCTCGCCTCTGGCTCGACGACTGTTTGTGTTCTTAATAGCTGCCATTCTGACTGGAGTGAGATGAAATCTTAGAGTAGTTTTGATTTGCTTTTCTCTAATAGCTAGAGATGGTGAATACCTTTTCATATATTTGTTGATTGATTGTAAATCATCTTCTGAAAAGTGTCTGTTCAGTTCCTTAGCCCATTTATTGATTGGATTATTTGTTTTTTTGGTGTTAAGATTTTTGAGTTCTTTTAAAAAATTTTTTTTTTAGTTGAACATGGACACAATACCTTTGTTTTACTTATTTATTTATTTTATGTGGTGCTGAGGATTGAACCCAGTGCCTCACATGTGCAAGGCAAGCAAGCACTCTACCACTGAGCCACAACTCAGCCCCAAGAGTTTTGAGTTCTTTATATACTCTAGAGATTAGTGCTCTATCTGATGTGCTTGTGGTAAAAATTTGCTCCTGTTCTGTAGGCTCTCTATTCACCTCACTGATTGTTTCTTTTGCTGAGAAGAAGCTTTTTAGTTTGAATCCATCCCATTTCTTGATTCTTGATTTTATTTCTTGAAGTTAGGGCCTCATCTGACATGATGGAGATTTGGGCCTATTTTTTCTTCTAATGGGTGCAGTGTCTCTGATTTAATTCCTAGGTCCTTGATCCACTTTGAGTTGAGTTCTAGAAGTTTTCTGGTGGAAGTTTTTGGATCCTCTACGTATAGAATCATGTCGTTGGCAAATACTGATAGTTTGAGTTCTTCTTTTCCTATCCGTATCTCTTTAATTTCTTTTGTCTGTCTAATTGCTCTGGCTAGTGTTTCAAGAACTGTGTTAAATAGAAGTGGTGAAAGAGGGCATCTCAATCTTGTTCCAGTTTTTAGAGGGAATGCTTTCAATTTTTCTCCATTTAGAATGATGTTGACCTGGGGCTTAGCATAGATAGCTTTTACAATGCTGAGATATGTTCCTGTTATCCATAGTTTTTCTATGTTTTGAACATGAAGGGGTGCTGTATTTTTTCAAGTGCCTTTTCTGCATCTATTGAGATGATCATGTGATTCTTATCTTTAAGTCTATTGATGTGATGAATTACATTTATTGATTTCTGTATGTTGAACCAACCTTGCATCCCTGGGATGAACCCCACTTGATCATGATGCATTATCTTTTTGGTGTGTTTTTGTATTTGATTTGCCAGAATTTTATTGAGAATTTTTGCGTTTATGTTCATTAGAGATATTGGTCTGAAGTTTTCTTTCTTTGATGTGTCCTTGCCTGGTTTTGGAATCAGGGTGATATTCGCCTCATAGAATGAGTTTAGAAGTGCTGCCTCTTTTTCTATTTCACCAGATCCAGGATTTGAACCCAGAACAACCTTATTGAACCTGCTCCCTTTCCTGCCTGGTTCTCCTATTCCCCTCCAGCCTCTCCACCTTTCCATTCTCCATCCCAGCAGCCAGAGTAAGCATATTAAAACAGGACTGCATTGTGTCAAGTCTGGGTTGAACCCCTGCCTGTATTGTATCATGGAGACAAGTAAGATCCAGCTGTCTGGCCAGGCCTCTTGGTGACCAGGCCTGCCCTCCAGCCCTGTTGGCCTCACCTCATTTCCCTCACATCTCCAGGGAGTCCCACTTCTTCCTCCAGAGTCTCCTGCTGTAGGTTCTGCTGTGTTGGATTTCCATGAAGCATCCTTAGCCCCAGCCCCTTTCAGAGCTATTACTGCTTCTCCAGCTCCTAGTCAGATGTCCCTCTCTTGGGAAAGCCTTTCCTAGTCCTCAGCCACCATGCTGGCCTCTGGGATCCCTTGGCATACTTCCCTGGGAGTCACCATGTTCTTCTGTTTGCAGGATGTCAGTCCTACAGGGCTGCTGTTTTGCCCACTTGCAGGAGACGCACTGTGGCCTGTTCCCATTGTGGTCCACACTGTGGCTCCGCCCAGAGTTGTGCAGTGCAGAGTCCTGCTGTCTTCCCCGCAGAAGGGAAGCTTCACCTAGACAGGTCCATTGCAGGAATCCTCCCTGGTCACTGTAGGTCTGGCAGCCAACAGGTCTGATGCACAATAGGCACTCAATCAATACGTGTTGGATGTTATTAATAAAAGGAAGAACTAACATGCATTACTAGGTGACAGACACTCTATGCTCAACCCTGAGAACTGCCATCCTCATTTTACTCTTGAGGACTCGGGCTGAGTGACAGGAGGTCTATTGATGGACGCCCTGTAGTGAGTGGAGGTTTCAGCCAGGACCGACTGGTTCCCTAAGATAAGAAAGTGAAAGAAAGACTACTAAGTTCCAGCAGCCTTGAGCAGTTGGGATGAGGATTAGAAGAACAGGACAGTTGAAAGTCATCCCAATGTCTCACTTCTGCCACTGGGAGGCCTGTCCTTTACCTTGTGCCTCTGCTGCCAAGAAGGGAGGCAGGAAGGCCCCAGGATGCTGGCAAGGGAACCTGGGGATTCAGACACCTGGAGAATCAGACAGGTCAAGGACCTCTGGGACCAGACTGAGGTCCCAGGAAGCCTCTCAGGCCCCAGTGCTGAGTGTGCGCTTGTGAACGGGTGCACACGTGTCCAGATGGTGGTGGGGACAGGGGCAAAGACAATGCCTCCCTCCTTTTGCTCAGTCCCACATTTCCCCCTGTCTTCTTGGCCCAGTCTGCTCTCCTGCCGGGGGAAAGACCTTCATGCCCATTTGTGATGGACCCAGGGTGCGGGCCAGTCTTTTCTGGTCTGGGAGTCCTTAGTGCCTCTGACCCAGACTCCCTCCTTTGGGCTTCTTGAGTTCCCCGCAGACTCAGGACTTTCCAGAGTTTAGGCCTCAACTCCCATCTGACTAGCTTTGTTCTACAATATGTTTTGAGTTTGTGCTAATCCTTGTGTTAGAGCCCAGCCCAGAGGTCAGGTCGGGGGCTTTAGGAAGTGTTGGGGGACTGAGAGGGGCTTGAAGAGGAGTAGGAGTTACCTGGTGGAGCCCCCTTCCCTTCCCCAGGGAGCCTTTAGCCCTGGGGTGCAGAGCTGGACAGGTTCCTGTGACTACATGGCCTCCCCGGGTCTTTCCCATCTCTCCAGCTCTGAGGCTTCCGGAGGCTCCAGCCCCAGGGCCACCATCCCGCTCCTGCCCCTGGGGCCCCGACTTCTTCCCTCCCTCCCTCCTCCCAGGTCTCAATGTGCTGGGGATTCTGTTTTGGTTGGAAGGAGGTGTTGGAGGAGTTTGCGTGTCTGGCTCTTTCCTCCTCTCCTGTTCCTCCTCCCCTCCTCCCACTTGCCGCTCAAGATGTTTCCTCTGCCAGCCTGGCCCTGCTCCAGGCCCTGCTCCAGCCCCTGCCCCGCCTTGGGCAGGCAGCAGCCATCCTCCTGCGCCTGGGCTTCTGTGGGCTGTGGCTTTCCAGAGCCGCCCTTGATGCCTTCAGTCGGGTAGACGGGCAAATCCTCAGGGTGAGGGCAGGTCACCTCCTTTCTCTCCACTGTGTAAAACCCACATCTCCTCTGAGAGAAGGCTGAATGCCCACTCCAGAGCTGCCTCCTGCTTTGGGTGGACTCCGGTCCATCCTTTCCCCCTCAGGGTCTCTGTTTCCTGGGGAGTCCAGAGCCCAGGCACATAGCAGGCCTTGTGTTCATTTGGTAGTTGGGGCTGCTGCGCCAAGCATCTTCACCCAAGGCTTGGGTCAGTGGGAGGCCTTTCCCCAGCCTCAGTGGTGGCCTGCAATGTAGGACTTGAGGACAAATCCCCAGCTGAGGTCCTGTCACCCCTGGGGATACTCACAGCCCCCTCTCTGAGTGCCCCTCCTGGCAGAGGTTCACATGGATGTAAGCAGACCCACACCCTGGCTGACAGAGCCCGGGCTCAGCCTGTATCCTCAGAAGTTTGCACCGTGTCCAGGGCCAGAGCAGATGCACAATAAATATTGGTGGGATGAATGGCTGCAGGAGCGGCCGGAGAAGCAGAGAGTGGCGTGACGAGAAGTGAGGGCAGAGAAGGTCCTGAGGGAGCACTTGCCAGAGGAGGTAGAGCTGAACCAGGTATTGAAAGAAGAGCAAGAGTTAGGCAGAGTGGGGAGGGCGTTCCCTGCAGGCAGAAGAGCCTGTGCAAACTCTGAAGCCGCGTGATGTGACCTGGCGCTTAGGGTATGTGTGAGGAAGTGGCCACAGAGTCTGGAAAGAAGGGCCTAGATGTGGGGGGAAGCCCCAGTCTGGGGTGAGCACCCAGCCTTTTGGAACGAAACCACCAATTAACCCCCTGGGCTGGTCCTAGGTCTCTATGCTGAGGCCAGGGC
Source organism: Marmota monax (assembly GCF_021218885.2). NCBI lineage: Eukaryota > Metazoa > Chordata > Mammalia > Rodentia > Sciuridae > Marmota > Marmota monax. The sequence continues at coordinate 5,596,149 of NW_026692352.1, read as the reverse complement.
TTGGAGGGCAGGCAGGCAGTGAGGGGGCGATCCTGGGGCTTGCTGGGCTTGGGGATGTGCAGATCCTTCCTGAAGTTTTGGTTCTACTTTCCTGGGTGAGCAAGTTGTGGGATCCAGGCCAGCTGTGGTTGAAATAGGCTTGTGCCAACATGTAAGATAGAGCCAGGTTCCATTCTGGTCTCTATACTCGTCTGGCTGTGACTGAGCTAATTATTGACTTCCTTGTGCCATCACAACTTCTGTAATGAGGACAGTGGAACCTCCCAGGCCAGAGTGTTGGAAAAGCTCAACAAGACAGCCTGTGTAGAGCTTTCTTTCTTTTCTTTTCTTTTATTTCTTTTCCTTCCTTCCTTCCTTCCTTCCTTCCTTCCTTCCTTTCTTTTTTCTCTTCTCTACTCTTCTCTCTCCTCAACACTCCTAGCTCTTTGGACTGAGGCCTAATTATAATTCGAAGGACGCTGGGCATCCACGGGCCCAATAGCCTGGTTCTCAGTGTCTCTGGGCTACACCATCAGTGTCTCCTTTAGAAATGCAGCATTGAAAAGTGCAAATTCCGGGGTCCTTGCATATCTTCTAAATAGGAGCTCTGCAGGTGGGGCCCAGCAAGCTGGGTGTTAAGAGCCTTCCAGGTGGGGCTGGGGATGTGGCTCAAGTGGTAACGCGCTTGCCTGGCATGCATGCAGCCCAGGTCAATCCTCAGCATCACATATAAACAAAGATGTTGTGTCTGCCAAGAACTAAAAAATAAATATAAAAAAAAAAGAGCCTTCCAGGTGATTCCAACCCCTGCCCATGTGTGAGACCCCCTGCCTTATAAGACTTACGCCCTTGAGCTCCTCAGTTGGAGGAGCCTGGCTTTGGCCTTGCACAGGGAGGGAACTGGCCTCCTGGGAGGGCATTTGCACAAGGCCTGTGCTCAGCCCTTGGTGGGTTAAATGTTCTGCTGTGTCTGTCTTGAAGTCTGCATAAGGAGCCCTGCATTTTCATTTTGCACTGGGCCCATAAGTTGTGTAGCTGGTCCTGGGTGCTGGTCCCAGCTGGGATCCCCATTAGTTGGGTAATCTCAGGGAAGTCACTTTCCCTCTGTGAGTCTTCCTGTCCATCTCTGTGCGGGGGTGGGGTGGGGGTGGGTGGGGTGGGTGGGGTGGGGGTGGGGGGGTGGGTGGGAGTGATAATCCCCCCTCAGGGTGTAACTGTGAGGATTAAATGTGATGCCTGGTGTAGCTCTCAGCATGGGGCCTGGCAGAGGCCAGCATGAAGTGACATCCTGAGGCCAGGTGCCAGCACCATGCATGTCTCTGGGGATACAATAACCGCCACATGGACACCATCCTTGGCTTTTTGGGGCTCATGATCTGTAGGAGGAAGAGCAGCCGAGGGGCAGCGGGGGCCTAATGTGGGAGTCTGACCTTGTTGGGGGTCATTGAAGGCTTCCTGAGGAAGTGCCAGGTGAGCAAAACTCCAAGAGATGCAGTGGATGTGAACTGGGCGTAGGTGGGGGTGACATCCCAGCAGAGACAACAGCATCACGACAGTCATCAAGTTATTTATTTATTTATTTAGGTACCAGGGATTGAACCCAGGGGTGCTCAACCACTGAGCCACATCCCCAGCCCTTTTTTAATGTTTTATTTAGAGACAAGTTCTTGCTGAGTTGCTTAGGGCCTCGCTAAGTTGCTGAGGTTGGCTTTGAACTTGCGATCTTTCTGCCTTAGCTCCCCTAAGCCACTGGGATTACAGTTGTGTGCCACCATGCCCAGACATTAAGTTATTAATAATAAGCCTCTGGGGAAGCCGAGGTGAGATGAGGGACAGGGAGGGAGGAGATGGGCCACCAGAGCTGAAGGTGAGTCAGAGGCTGTCTCATCCCCAGGTCTGGGCTCCTTTCCTTTCAAAAGGCCTTAGACTGCATCCTGTTAGAAAGGGAACAGGTCCCTCATCCAGAGCTCCTGGAGCAGCCGGGAGGATAACTTGGCCAGCTGGTGCCCCAAGCAAGTTGTTTAGCTTCTGGAAAGTTTAGCTTACATTCCTCCCTTCTTCCCCTCCTCTCTCCCTTTGTCCCCAGTACTGGGGATGAACCCAGGGGTGCTCTGCCACTGAGCTACATACCCAAACCTTTTTAAATTTTTTACTTTGAGATAGGGTCTCACTAAGTTGCTGACACTGGCCTCAAGCTGACTGTCCTTCTACCTCAGTCTCTGAGTCACTGGGATTACAGCCATGTACCACCACACTGATCTTTGGCTTTTTCTTAAGTGAAATGGGATTGATCACCCCCTCTCATTGGGCTATTGTGAGATTTAAGTGAGATGTTGCATGAAACTCAGCACCCTAGCCCCAAAGGAAGTACTTAACGAACAGTTCATTTCTCTGTATCAGTTTGGAAGTGGGGAGTCCCATTTTGGATTAGGAGTTTGTCTGCCTCAGGCTTGCCTTCTCAGGCCATTGCTGAATCCCTTGTTTAATTGTCAGGAAGATGAGTTTGAGATACCTCTCTAGAGATGATCACATGAGAGCAAGAACTAACCAGCCTTGAAGGCCCAGAAGTGGTGGCTGGAGACAGCTGAGTGTCCTCCTCTCTAAGAGACCCATACTGGGGGGGTCCAGCTTAGGAGTAAATTAAACCCACTGGGCTATATCATAGAGGGGGGGTATTGTTGGGCATGGTGGTGCATACCTGTAATCCTGGCTACTCAGGAGGCTGAAGCAGAATTTCAAGTTCAAGGCCAGCCTGGGCAATTTATCAAGACCCTGCCTCAAAATAAAAAATAAAGGAATACACTTGGGTTCAACCTTCACTACCAATAAAAGGGCTGGGTGTGTTATATTTTTCCCTGATTTGATTTTGAGATTCTCTCTGAAGATTAACTATAAACTCTAGGCCTGACCTGCCAGGGCTTCAGAGGAGGTAGACCTGATTACAATGTGCTTTTCATGCATGGGATATTTTTTTTTTTTTAAGTACAAGAATTGAACCCAGGGGCACTTAACCACTGAGCACGCCCCCAGCCCTTTAAAAAAAAATCTTTTATTTAGAGACAAGATCTCACTAAATTGCTTAAGGCCTCACTAAATTGCTGAGGTTGACTTTGAACTTGCAATCCTCCTGCCTCAGCCTCTGGAGCTGCAAGGGTGCACCACTGTGCCAGGCTCCAGGTGGCGGGTTTAGAGCAAGGAAACAAAGTTCCCTAGAGACATGCTATGACTGAGAGGGGTCACTGTGGTGTGTCTGCACAGTCCAGAGTGGGCACCAGAAAGCACTTCTGTAAGGCAGACACTAGGACTGAGCATAATAAAGACTGGGAGGAGGCACCAAACTGGAAACTGGGTGGAGAGTGACTGAACCCTGCTCCTGGCTTGAGAAAGTCTGACTTCTGCTCACAGCAGATGCTAAGGAAACATAAATCTCTAAGACTTTGCTGCTGGGTGGTGGAATGAGCTCCCCACCCAGCAGTGGGCGCTGGTGGCAGCAACTGGGAGGCAGGCGCGAGAGTCCAGGCCCAGCTCTGTCAATGATGAGCAGCTTTGTTTTATCACGGGCTTCACTGCGCCTCAGGCTCTGTGCGTGCATTAAAGCAAAGAGGTGTGTTACGTTTCCCATTTAGAAATGGAGAACACAGAGACTTGGTCCCGGCCCAAAGTTGCCCAGTTAGTGAGCCGCAGGCTCCAAAGCCTTCACCACCATGAACCGACTTCCATAGTGACACGCTGTGGAGCCAGGGGGCAAGTCTTACCCTTCTGGAGGCTTCTGTGTTGCCATGCACACCCTGGGGTGGGTGGGGGGCATGTTCCAAGAGGCTCCCTCAGCTCCAGTATCCTGGGATCTGCGTTTCTGAAAGGACCTGTCCTCTGAGACCTGGGTCCCCACACCTGCCCCACCTGCTGCTGCCTTTACTGTAGGAAATGACTGACTTACTTGGACTCTCTCACCCTAGTATCCCAGGCTTCCTGCCATCTAGGGCTGATCCCTGGCCCCTGCACCCTGTCCCTTCCACAGGAAACAGTGGTGGCCAGGACCTGTGGTTTTTGCACTCTGGGACTGATGGGGCTGAAGCCCTGTGGGAGGGCCCAAAGTGGGAAAGAGTTTGATGGTGCCCTGTAGCTGCCCTAGGTCAGTGGGCTGGAGGGCATATGGGAGCAAGGAGCATGTAGGGAAGAGGGGTCTGAGGAGTGGGCCGGGGCCAGATTATGATGAGCTTGTGGGAAGGGGCTAAAAGTTCTTATTCGGAGGAGGGGCTCCATCAGGCTTGCATTTAGAGTGATTGAGAAAATATCTGTGACAATAAAGGCAGCCTTCTCCTTCAGTAGCCCTTAGTCCTGTACTGGTCATTATAAATTCCCAGATTCTGTGGCCTATTAGCCAGGAGAACTTGGGCCAGTCACAAGCTCCTGGGATTTATTTTCCTTACCAGTAATGCAACAGGAGAAGGACCTTCCTTCCCAGGGATTTTATCAAGATCAAAGGGAGACGATGAGAGATTTTATTTAATTTCAGTTAACCCTGTAAACATGCAGTCATCCATGTCCAGCTGCATAGCCAGGACCATCCTCTGTGTGATGGTCAGGATGTGGCAGGACTCAGACGTGTGACGGGACTCAGGGCTCTGAAAGGGCCGTGTCATAGCAACCATCCCCTTGTGGGCGCAAAGCTTTACTTCCTCCAGTTCCCTGCCCTACGTCAACCTCGGCTCTGCAGTAGCACATCTTATCTCCTCCTCAGACTCTCTCTCTAGCCTCAAAGCCCCAGCTGGGGCTTTGCAGCTTTATGAGTCCATAGAGCTTCCCAGTAAATGAGTGTGGAGGGGAGTGTGCAGGACCCGAGGAAGTCACAGCCCTACCCTGAGCCTCAGTTTCTGCATCTGCAAAATGGGAATGAAATACCTACTATACTAGTCCTCTAATGTTCCTATGGCAAAGTGCCATTAATGTAGTAGCTTGAAACAACACAGTCATATTCTCTTACAGTTCTGGAGGTCAGAAGTCCTAGAATGGGCCAGCAGGGTTACGTTCCTTCTGGATTCTTCCCAAGGGGGAATCCCTTCCCATGCCTTTGCTGGCTTCAGGATGCCACCTGCACCCAGTGATTCCTGGCTCCATCCTCCAACTTCAAAGCCAGAGCATCACATCTCCAATCTCTCTCAGTGCATCTGTCACCACATCTCTCCTCTCTCAGATCCTCCTGTTTCCCTCTTATCAGGCCCCTTGTGACTACATCAGGCCCCTCGGGATCGTGCAGGAGCATCTATCTCCCGACCCACCTCGAGATCCTTAACTAAACCACTCTGTCCCTTCTACCACGTGAGAGAGCAGAGCTGTAATCTTAGCCTGGGCATCAAATTATGGGCACCTCAGGGCCATAATTCAGCCTCTCAAGTCAGCTGGGAGGAAATAGACTTGTGGAAGCCTTGCATGGTGCCGGGGACTGGCGTGAGCCCCAGTGTGCCTGCCCGCCTTCCTCTTTGTGGCCTCTGGCTCCCACCTGTAAGATGAGCCTTGCCCACTGCAGTAGTCAGAACCTACCTTCTTCAAGGTGCAGCACAGACAGGTGGGCTGTGCTTGGGCAGAGTGGGGCTCAGAGGAAGCATGGGACTGAGCCAGCGCCAGGACACCTCCTCTCCTCCTCCACGGGGCAGGTCTCCTCTCAGTTCCTGGCCCAAGCATTTCCCATCATTCCAGGGATGGCTGATGGGAAAGACTGAGCTCACTGCTCCCTGGGGAGGGCCAGGGTGGGGGAAGGAGAGTCTGGCACAGATGCGGCTTGGAGAGAAGGGGAGAGGAGACTTAGAGCGGGAAGGTCCAGGTTGTCAGCGATCGGAGGAGTTGGAATGGTGTGCTCCTCCTTAGCTCCTGGGCCTCCACGGTGCTCTTCTGCTCCGCGGCTGGCTTCTCTGTTGGTGGGGACAGGTCCTGGAAATAGGGGAAGGTGTCAGGGTCCAGCAGGGGCCAGCATGAGGAGTTGCCTGGGCAGGAATCCCCCTGCCCGTGAGCATCTGTACATTGCTTTAATGTTTTGTGACTTTGGGCGAACTCTTTGTCGTCCTTCAAGTCCCAGCTTGGCTGCTGCCGACTTTCTGTCACTTTCTCAGCTGCCTGCCGGGAGCTTGACAGCCCTCTCCCTCGTGGGAGAGGGAGGCTAGTTACTGGTTTGCACATCTGTGCCCTCACCCCTCCATGTGGGGAGCATGTTCATAACAGACCCCCAGCTTCCCACGGCCACTGTGGTTGGGTGTAACAGACAGAATGGCAGATGACCCTAGATGGTCTCCTGGGGTCTGGCCTGGGTAAGGTCACCCCATGGCAGTCCTGCCCTGAGCCTTCAGCAGGCCTCCACAACTGGCTCGCAAGAGACCAAATCATCTAGGTCCTTCACTTTCGGTGATGTGAATGCCCATGCTCACGGCCCAGGACCTCCTACAGATAATCAGGACACCAAGAGGGCTTGTTAGTCATGAGGTTTCCCGATGAGGGCGAAATCTGAGTTATGGAGGGGTTGAAGGAGAGTCTGTTGAGGACATAGCGTGTACAAGCTCATCTGCTGCACTCCAAACTCTCTCAGGAAGCCCACGAGGCCCACAGGGACCACCATGTAAGTGCTGGAAGACAGTGTGGCATGGGGTAAAGCTCCTCCACTTCCTGGCCGAGTGTACTTCTGTGGGATTTCTTACCCACCCCTCCCCACCCTGCCGCCTCTGGAGGCCCTCGCAGCCCTGCTCACCTTGGTGCTTCTGTGCCTCTCTGTGCATAAGCCTCCCGGATACTGAAGCTGGGTTATGTGCCAGGGATGCACACGGCTCAGCTCACTGACTGCCCTCAACACCCTGAGGCCAGCGTGTCATTCCACGGTCCAGCTGAGGCAGATGCCATGTGAATCAGACAGAACCGTTGAGTGCCAGGCTAGAGACCTTGCCCCTGTTCCCAGCTGCTCTTCTCCACCTCCTTTTCCAAGTGCGCAGCTCTCCCTGGGGTTTGGGAACCAATGACCTGAGTCTTGGGCCGGGGCAGCAGAGCTGGTTCTGGGGTTGTCACTCCAGATGGGTTGGCAGTTAATAAGGGGTCAGCTCTGCTCCTCTTGGCAGGCTTCTCACAACCTCTACTGGGGTAGTAGGAGGAGTAGGTGCAAGGTGTGAGGGTGGGCGTGGAGGGTGTCTGTTACCAAGTCAAGGGTGTGGTTTGGAGAAAGGTCCAGAGATACCCCAGAATGCTCCTCTCCCGCATGGCACCTCACCGGGTGCAACAGCCCTTGGCCGGCTTCCCTGCACCCCATCACCTGCAGGCCTGTGTATGCGTTTCTTAAAAAATGCTCCATAGGTCAGCCTTGTCCTACTACCAGGCCTTCCTCTCTGTCCAGCACTGTCCTCCCCAGACTCCTCATGCCCATTATCTCCTCTCAGCTGCCCAGGCTCCCACCAAGAGCTGGTGAGCCCTCTGAAGCCTCGAGGGACAGGGACCTTGCCCAAGGCCACCCAGCAAGTCCGTTTGCTGTGGTGCTGGTTAGCATCATCACCACTTAGCTCGGTGCCAGGGCCAAAGTGCAGGACCCTGATGCCGCAGGCCCGCCTGCCCTGGCTGAGCCCTTTCTGAAGCACTTTGTCTGTGCTGACCACTTTCCCTGCCCTGGAGGCTCTCCTACCCCAGAGGGAAAACACCCAAATGGATCTTGGCAGGCTTCTCACAACCTCTACTGGGGTAATAGGAGAGTGTAGCGATAGGGGCCTTCTACCAGGGAGGGGGGCTGGAGTTCCCTCTCCCAGGGCTCCCTGCATTGTGGTTAGGCCTGATGGAAGGCTGCCTGAGCACTTTGATGCTGGCCATTCCCATTGTGACCTCTGGCCTCCCAGGCCACCTTCTGAGAGCAGAGGATACATAATGGGCAGAGGGAGCAGCAGGGGCTTTGGGGCCGATGGGCTGGCATTGCCTCCTGGAAGTTGTTGGCTGACTGTGGCCTCATCTCTGTCCATCTGTGGGGCCCAGATTCCAGTTCTGTAAAATGGGGATAATGCCTACCTGTCTCACTCCTCACGACAGAAACACTCAGGGTGACTCCAGGGGAACTGGGCTGCACGAAATAACCACACAAGAGACGGAGATACCTTTTTCTTTGGGGTCCTGTGACGGCTCCTCTGACCTTAAGGGTCCGCAGAAAGAGAGAGCCAGCACGCGCTGACCCTTTTATTGAGGAGAAACCATTCAAATGAGGCCAGGGGTCAGGTTTCAGGGGGTTGAGTCTAGCTTCATGATGTCCACTGTCAGCAGGTTGACTGACATCTAGGAAGGCCACACCCAAAGGCAGAGCAAGAGAAGGGGACACACAAAGGGAGTTTCCATGGAACATTCTATCCCAAATGGGGCAAAGGGGTAATAACATCAAAGAAACAGGTGAGTGTAGCTCAATCCATGGGGCGACATGCCTATGTCTGAAGACATATCCTCAAACTTTTGGGACTAGGGCTATGTTCAGGTCACTACGAGAGTGACAATCAGAGCCTCTCTGTCCGCTCTCAGGAAGGAGAACGTGAAATTATTCAGACTGGCTGCCCACACCTACCCCCACCCCAAGTTGTCCTCAAGATAAAACACAGTGAACAGGCAAAGCTCCCAGCCCATGAACAATTAATGATAAATCTTAAAATAATAAGAATAATTTTTTTCCTAAATTCAAATAAAAATCACTCAGTTGAAAGTTTCAAAAGAAGGATAACTATGATTTTAAGATGTGTGAAAAGCATGTTTTATATTGCTAATACTCTTTTGGAGTAGTATTACCTCTTACCTCCTAAACTAGACCACAGGGTGTGGAATCATGAATGTTTTGTTTGGAACACACTTAGGATAAATTGTGTCTTTCAAGGAATATAATAGGGATCCAACCCATATGCTAGGCAAGCATTCTCCCACTGAGGTGCACCCCAGCCCTGTTTTTACTTGTTAATCTATTAAGCAGTTGGTTTGAGCTACCTACATTTTCTATTTCCTGCCCTGTGACCTTGGGCAAAGTATTTAACCTCTCTGTGTTAGTTTCCAGTTGGGTATAATAGGAGTATATCAAGTGAGCATACGTTGGATAGAGTTAATATGATTATCTACTTTCAGGATTCTTGTATTAAATGGGTTAATATAGTGTTTAGAATGGTGTTTGGCTTGTATTAAACACTTAAATATCACTATTAACAACAACAACAACAACAATAATAATGATGTCTTCTCTTCATCTTTTTTTTTCTTTCCTTTTTTCCCCCCTTCCCAGTACTGGGGATGGGACAAGGGGTGCTGTACCTCTGAGACACATGCACAGCTCTTTTTAAATTTTTATTTTGAGTCTCACCAAGTTGTCGAGGCTGGCCTCAAATGTGTGATCCTCCTGCCTCAGCCTCCCAAGTTACTAGGATTACAGGTGTGTACCACAGGGCTGAGCTAATAATAATAATTTCTGAATAAAAATATGCACTCAGATTTTTACCGAAGTCCAATCAATTTGCTATTCAGTAGATGTGCATTCAGCTCACATTTACACAGTGCTGGCTCTGGGCTTGTTTGGACTTTGCTCTTGGGATTTGATTTCATCCTTTTTTTTTTCCTTTTCTTTTCTGGGCACTGGGAATTGAACCCAGGACCTTGCACATGCTAGGTAAGTGCTTCATCTACAGCCCTTGGAACAGACCTCAAATGCTAGCTCAGCAACTCCCTGGCTCAATCCAGTGGCCTGGGCTCCTGGGTCTTAGTTTCTGCCTCTTCTTCCCAGCCTCCTGGGACTGGGTGAGGCTGAGTTCATAAAAAGTGTCAGCAAAGCACTTTGCGGATCGATGCTAACTAATAGCAGCTCCCAGGAGCTGGTATGAGTAGGGAAGATGATTGTGGAGCTGCTTGGACCAATCTCAGGACAGCACCCAGGGAAGGCCAGTGTTGTCCTCAAAGCAGGATCCAGGAAGGGCCCTATTCTATCCTCTGCCTGATGCTTCAGGCTGCTCTGTAACCAGGAGGGGTTGCCAGCATGGTTTGGAGGTGGGATGGCCGCAGGGGAAGGGTTTTCTCCATAGAGACGAATCCAAGGCACACGTAGAGATCCATCCAAGCCACACACCTGGTTGCATTGAGGCCAGACTGAGTGCTTGGAGTGATCTTGGTGTCCTCTTGTCAGGATCCCCCAGCTGCCCCATAGCTATCTCTCTAGAAGTTGTTGGTCCTGATTAAAATAGAGAGTCTCTGACCTCCACCCAGACATGAAGCTGTCTTAAGTATGGCATGGAAGCTGTGTTCAGTTGAGGGCAGGGATGGGAAGTTGGCATAGGATCCTATGCAGGGAAAGATGGGGGAAAGACCCCTCCCAGGTCTGCCCTAGAGGGTAGCCCACCTCGGTGTCTCAGACTGAGCTGACGTCTGATCTGGGAAATGCTGTGGGGGCAGCAGATGGTGACTGTGCTTTTTAAGAGCTTTTTCTGAAGGAGGAGGCATGGCCCTATGTTCCAGGAGAGAGAGGGTCCTGTGTAATGGGGGAACATGGCTTCTGTTCTCTGGGACTCCCTGTCACATGGAGGGACATGGTCATCTTGTGCCCTGGCACTTCCCTGTCTGAAGAATAAGGCATCACCTTTATCTAGTCTGATGGAGGAGTCATGGCCACTCCCTTAGAGAGATCCCTATGTGAGACCTGACCGCTGCCCTCGGGAAGGACCCCTGTCTGATGAGGGGGTTCCCTTTTTGTTCTCTCACTAAAGAAACCTCATTTGATGACCTCTGCCTTGGGACCTCCTTCCCTGCCTGATTCATGGAGAGCCCAGGCCACAGGCAATAGGCACAGAATGAGCTGGGCAGCTAGGGAGTTGGCTTCTGTGGGGTGGCAAGTGAGGGTGACATGGAGGGCTTCCTGGGGAGGTGCCTTTGTGGCACACTCCTGGACAGGAGGTGCTGGCTGAAGATAAAGAGCTGAGGCTCCCTGGGACCGGGGAAGGAAGCTTGAGGAGCCATGCCAGTGAGCTCCAGCCTCACACAGACCACACTGCTGGAGTAGAAAGGGGTCCAGGAGATAGACCCTCACCGTGGCCTGTCCCTGCACAGGCCAAGTGCTGCCAGCCCAGAGACATCCGCCCTCCTCGGCTCGAGAAGCCCAGAGGAGGAGAGGAAACAGGACGCGTATCAGGAACGCCTTTTCCTTTTCTTTGTAGCTTACCCCTCGCTCAGGGCTGGGGAGAGCGATCTGCAGGGCTGGCCCTGGCCTGGCCGCTGCTGCCTGCAGTCCCCAGCTCTGGGTCTGACAGGCCACCCTGCACCCTGCGGACCCTGCTCTGCTCTGCTCCAGGGCTGGCCCTGGAACGCCACAGAATCTCAGGGATCTTAGCTGCAAAATGGGGTAAGACTTCCTATCGGCCTCACCGGGAAGCTGATGCTGTTTTTCTCGCTGTGGGATTTGCATCATTATTTCTTGATCCCTGAGATGTACATTGAGCACTTCCTTTGTGCCACCTCTGGGATGGGCAGGGACAGGGAGCACAGGGGAGCCCCATGGGGAGGAAGTTTGTTGGGATTTGTCTGAGGAGTTGGGGGACTTCCAAGTGGTGATGTCCTGTTGCTTGTGGGCGTGGGGTCAGAGAGGACCTGGCTGGAGATGGAGATTTGGGCGTACCAGGTCTGGTGGCAGTAGAAGTGGTCTTGTGGCTGGAATTCCCAGGGTACTGCTTGCCATGGGCTTGGGAAGGTGGCGGAGGCCAGATTCAGCTCTGGAGCTACTGAGAGCTGGACATGGAGCAGGGCTGAAGAACCACTTGGCCAGGGGTTCCAGAGGTACTGAAATGGGGTCACCTGACTCTGTGCCTTTTGGACGAATGTTGAGAATGTCATCTTAGCAGGGAAAGGTGTGGGGAAGGGTAGACACAGAGGGTGTGGAGGAGTACGAGGGCCTGGACATCAAGGAGCGCAGTCAGGTGGACTGACGTTCTTTTCTGTTTCTCTGGTCATTCAAGTGATTCCTCCACTGGGCAGAGGGCTCCTGGGGGAGTGTCTGTGTGTCTGTGTGGCGTGTGTATTGTGCAAGTGTGATGTGTGTGCATGGGGAATGTTTAGCATTTGGGGGTGTGCTATGTGTGGTGTACATGTGTGAAGTGTGAAGCATCAAAAGACACTTGTGGTGTGGCGCGTGTGGTGTGTCTGTGACATGCCTATGTGGATGTGAACGAGTATCTGGTTTGCATGGTCTGTGTGTGTGTGTGTGGTGGGTGTGGTGTCTGTCGGTGTGTGGTGGGGTGTGTGTATGTGGGGGGGTGTGGAGTCTGTGCCCAGGGCCATGTTCAGGTTCTTGTTTCAGACTGCAGAGCAGGCTGGTGCTAAGCCGATCACCGGACTAGAAACTGGGAAGGCTTGTGAACTTTCTTCTGTCCTTAAAGTGACACTCAGTGGTATGCTGGTAGCAGCTGGCCCTTTGGAGAAAAAAAGGAAGGTGGAGGGATTGCAGCATTTGCCAATTTCTGTGGTGTAAATACTCCTGCCGCAGATGCCTGTTCAGTGTGAGGCTATTGAGCATGGATTTGAGGAGCACAGGAGACACCATTACACAGGATTCGCCCCCCACCCCACAGCTATCATAGACATAGGGAACCTCAAAGAAGATAATAGGAAATCCCATAGGGTCATTAGGGAGTGATAAGCTTGAGCATGATTCCCTTTGTTTTTAATGTGCTTTAATTAATTGTGTTTACTGGGATTTCTCAACATCCACACTGTTAACACTTGGGCTGGAGATCCTTTGTTGGGGCCCAGGGACTAGTGCTCTGTGCCTTATGCAGGCAGCATCCTGGCCTGTACTTGCTAGAGGCTGGGGGAACACTCCCCCAAGACAAGACCTCCATGTTGTCTCCAGAAATTGCCAAATATCCCCTTGGGTGCAAACTCAAATTTCTTCTCCCTCGTTGAGAACCACTGATAATGACTTTGTGTAACAACTAACTAAAAAATTCCTAAAAATCTGGTGACAGTCATCTCTTAAAGATCTGGACAAGCCAGCTCCAAGCCACCACAGGGACCATATCTGGCTAAATAAAGGGCATGCCCCCCCACTTCTTTCTCAGGAAAAGAGCCATCACTCGGGCCTTAGGCCTCAGTCCGTGCAAAGGCCCTGGGCACAGAGCTCTCAGCAGCCTGACCCACCTACGGAACAGCTGATATGAGATGAGCCCCCAGAGGATCCACAGTAACACAGGAAAGAAGTAATGTTTCTGAACTAGTGTATTGTTCTAATATACTATACTATGTTATTTTACACACCAACAAGCTTGTACATTTAAACTGGCAAAAGTTAACCCCCCTCAAACCACTCCCCATGTCTGCTTTTTATTTTTGTTGGTACCAGGGGTTGAACCCACGAGAGCTTAACCACTAAGCCACATCCCTAGCCCTTTTTATTTATTTATTTTTAATTTTTGATACAGAGTCTCACTAAGTTGCTTGGGGCATTACTTAATTGCTTGAAGGCTGGCTTTGAACTTGTGATCCTCCTGCTTCAGCCTCCTGAGCTGCTGGGATTACAGATGTGCTCTGCTGTGCCCAGAAGCCCCCCCCCCCCTTTTTTATTGTGAGACAGGGCCTCTCTAAGTTGCTAAGGCTGGCCTTGAACTTGCAACCCTCCCGTCTCAGCTTCCCAAACTGCTGGGATTACAGGCATGCACCACCTCACCTGGCCCAACCCCCTTTAAATAAAATCTTCCTGCTGGTTTGGCGATGGGCTGTCGGGTGCACTTGGTCTCTACAGGTTCCTGCCTAGGCTGTGCGTCATCCTGGTGATTAGGCTGCCGCCTCTAATTTATTTTTTGGTCCAGGTCCCATTTTTCCCCAGCTTTGAGCTCAGAGTTTGGCTCTGGTTGGTTCATTTCTTCACTCATTCAAAATATTTATTAAGCACCTACTGTGTACCAAGAAAAATAATGACTGAAGGAGGATGCAGTTCCTGCTCTCTAGAGTTTGTCATTCTTCCAGTTCCATAGTGTCCACTAAGGAGCAGCAATGTGCAGGCCCCTGTGGATGCCAAGGGGACAGTGGGGAGGGGGAGGGTAAGGGACTGATTAGGCCAGAGCTCAGCTGGGCACATCACACACTCTGCTTCTGGGGGAGAATTCTGTTTGTGGAGTGTCTGTCCCCCCATCCCCCCTCCATCCTGAGCATTGGTGCCTGGGTACACACACGGGCCATTGGGACCTGGATCTCCTGCAGGGAAGAGCAATGCCCAGCTTTTTGGAAAATAAAAGGAAGAAGAAAAGGGAGTCCAGAAATGTGTCCAGAAATAAGAAGGATGAGGGGCTGGAGTTGTGGCTCAGTGGTAGAGTGCTTGCCTGGCATGTGCGAGGCCCTGGGTTCAATCCTCAGCACCACATATAAATACATAAATAAAGAAAGACATTTACAACTAAAAAAACAATTAAAAAGAAAAAAAAAGAAAGAAGAAGGATGAATGGAGGGAGGGAGGGAGAAGCCAAGCCTGGGGGGTGGGGACGGAGGAGTCAGGGCAGGAGCTCTGATGCTTCTTGGTGACAGTTGGGAAGCTGGTGAGCATTGTCGTGGAGAGCGCTGATGGAAGGAGGGGCAGGGCAGGATGAGGACTGGCTGGGCATGTCTCTGGGGATTTCTGGAAGGTGGGGATCTAAATGGGGAAGAGAACATCACAAACTGTGCCTTCCATGTGAGACTGGCAGCTAAAAAGGCCTCCCTGTCTCCAGCAGGGGCCACATAGCCATGCCTCCTGTCCCAGGGCCTCCTGAGGGACATTTAGGGGAGGGCGGGGACTGACAGGGTGATGATGGTCATGATGGTAATAATGTCAGCTCCCCTTTTTTGGTTCTCTGCTGGCTACCAGGTTTTAATATTATTCCCAACCACCAAGTGGGAGGCCACCCCCCATCCTCCAGAATCGAGGCTCAGAGGATGGGAGACTGTCCCAAGGTCATGAAGGACTAGGCGGGGTCTGCCTGCCTCAGCTCCTGGCTCTTTCCTCCGCGGCCTTTCCTTCCTGCCTCTCGACCCTCGGGTAGGCTCAACAGCGATCAGGGCCGTCTGTGGGTCCTTGGTAGCCAGCTGGCAGCCGCTTGGTGAGATTTTTACCAGCCTTTGATTTTCACATCTCCATTTCCATAGGTTACCAGAAAATGGGCCAAGCTCCTTTAAGTAGCCCTCACCTCTGTCCATGGCCTCCTGGTGGCTTCCCTCTTTCCTTCATCTGTACCCTCTGAAAACTTCACGAATCTGGGTCACGGCCAGAAAAGTGACCGTGCGCACGCATGCTCTGCCTGGAAGCCCTCGGGAGTCCAGAGCTCAGGAGCTGGACTTGGCCAGATTGGGCTCACCTTTACCCCTCAGGCCTCCAGGCACCACCCTGTGCCCCAGGAGCCCCGGGCAGGCCCAAGGGGGACAGAGTCGGGGAGAGTGGCCAGGGGCAGCAGAAGCCTGGGGTGCTCCTCTCGGCCCAGCTCTGCATGTACCAGGCCGCCCCAGACACCTCTGGCCCGCGGGCTTTGATTTCTCCATCTGGGAAACAGCAGGTTGTTCTGTAAACAAAACCCTATGGCTCCCCAGAGTTCGGAAATGTATGAAATGGGGTGACATTTCCTGTCTCCCCGCCTGGGCCGTCCAGAGAGGCAGGTGAGCAGGCAGACAGGGCTGTGTCAGGGGGAGGGCTGGGACAGAGGGCTGTGACGCTCTGGCAGAGCGGATGAGCCTGTACACAAATAACCCTGCCCCCAGGGAGAGTGTCATAAGGCCTCTCAGAGCCTCTTTGCCTCTGCTGCCACCTGCTCCTCACGCCTCCCTGTTCCCTGATGGCTGTTCTCACACCCTGGAAAGTAGGTCAGAATGTAGGGCACCTGCTTCTGAGAGTGAATGCCCCCTTGCATGGTGCCCACCCTACCCAACAGAGCCATGGCTGCTCTCAGGGCCAGCACTGGGGGAAGCCATCTCTGTATCCAAAATAAAGTTCTGGCCATTGGCTCTCCACCCCTCAAATGTGCATGCCTCCCCAATGACTGCTGGATGCGGTCCCAGGTCCTTAGCCTGATCCTCAAGGTCCTTCCGAGTCCCCTCTACCCTCCTATGCCAGGGTCAGCATCCAGAGGTGCTCTGTTACTATCTGGGGAGGGAGTGGACCTTTTTATTTTAGCCTACCCTCCTTCCCTGAGGCTCCTCCCGGGCTCTCAGGACACACTCTGGCCACACCCAGCTACTTACCCTCTCCCCAGCACTCAGCGGTTCTCTCCAGGCCCTCACCTGCAGAGCTGTTACCTCCTCCACACTCTCTGAGTCCATTAAGATCCCCCTCATCGTACCTCTGCTCCTGAAGTCTTTCTTGGCTTCTCAGGCAGAACTCCACATTCCATGTCCCAGGCAATACTTGGGAGTGTTTAAAAGCTTGGTCTCTGGAGCCAGGTTGCCTGAGCTCCAATATCTAGCTCTGCTCCCTACTTTGCTGTCTGACCTTGGGCAAATTACCTAACCTCTCTGTGGCTCAGTTTTCTCACCTGTGAAATAGGATGATGGTAGTACACCTTATAGGGGAGTTGAAAGAATAAACGAGTTAATATTTGTGATAGACTTAGAGTAGGATCTGGTATCTGATTTCTCTCCTGATGAGTTTTCTGACGTTGACTAAAGATCGTGTGAAGCTGAAGTTCTTCCCATGTTCATTACATTCACAGGATTTTTTTTTTTTTTTATTCTCACACAGGACTGAATTGTTCTTAGTGCTCTCCCAATTCCCTGGTAGTGATGTTCATGGCTAGTCTTTCCAGGATGAGTTTTCTGTGTTAAGTAAGATATAGTTTGTTCGATGGTGTCCCATCAATGAGTCTGTGAGTTTTCTGATCCTGACCTTGTGACTTTGGACAAGGAATTTGGCGTCTCTGAATCTGGAGTTTCTGCTCTGGAGAACTTAGATGGACCAATACAGCAACGTGCGTGAAGTGTTTGGCTCACTCAGCACATGCCTGGCTGGTGGTCCATGTGCCTGGTAGGTTTCTCTGACTTGGCCTTGTGTCATGTTCGTTTCCCCAGGTTGCGGTTCTGGTAGGGCTTGGAGCAGGTTTAGAGCTAAGGGAATGATAGACGGGTGGCTTTGACCAAGGCAGGCGCCTGTTTGGTGTGTATCAGCTGCAGTGGAGGCTCGGCCTGAAGGTGGCTGTGACCCTGCCCCTGTGAAGCCTTTCCTAAGCCCTGCTGATCCCAGAGAGTGAGATGGAAGTGAGACCATAGAAACCCAGGGAGGGCACTCACCGGGAGGGAGGGTCACCACCACTGTCCTTTAATCTTCCTCCATCTCCACACTCCACTCCTCTCTTGAGGCCCCTCATTAGCAACCTGTATTTATTGAGCACCTGCTGTGTCCCAGGCACCATGCTATACCCCAGGGACCCAGGGGCAATGCTGCAGAGAAGATCTCGACTCTCATTTCTGTATAAAAGCACATCAGAGGGGATTGAATGGACTATTACGTTGCTGCTAGTAGAGACATGCTGAGTGTGGAGTTGGGGCCTCCTTCCAGGCCTGGGAAGTCAGGGCAGGCTTCCTGCAGGAAGAGGTGGCTGAGCAGAAGACAGATGGCAGGGGTGATGGCAGTGGCTGCAGGCCTGGGGGCTCTGGGCTGTACATTCCATACAAGAGACTCTGACCTCTAAGCTTTCAGACGTCTGGATCCAGTTTTTTTTTTTTTTAACTTCTCTTACTAATTTTTTTCCAGACTCTCCTTTCTTTAATGTTTGGGGCAGAACTTGTAAGGGAGCTCCAGCATCTTTACAAAGTGATTTATGATCACTGGAGAACATAGGAAATTAAGAGAGATAAAGATGTGGGTGGGCGACTGAGTCCTCTTTAGATCCTGTTAACATAGAGGCACATTTCCTTACCTTCCTTCCTTTCTCTCCTCCCTCCCTCCCTCCCTTCCTCCTTCCTTCCTTTCTTCCTTCCTTCCACCGTGAGGTAGAACACCATGACATTCACATTTTTAGTGCACAATTTGGTGAGTTTTAGCATGTTCCCAAAGTCGTGTAACCCTCACTACTATTCAATTCCAGAACATTTTCATCACTTCTCCCAGAGAAATCCTGAACCTTCCTCCCTACCCCTCCCCTCTCCTGGCCATTGCTGATCCACTTGCTGTCTGTAGGCATTTGCCTCCTCTAGACATTTCATGGAGGTGGAATCAACACTATGTGGCCTTTTGTATCTGGCTGTGTTCACTTAGCATAATGTTTTCAAGGTTCGTCTATGTTGTAGTATGAGTCAGTATTCTGTCCCATTTTATGGCTGAATGATAGTCATATTTTATGTATATGCCACATTAAAAATACATTCATTAGTTAATGGATATTGGCAATTTTCCCCACTCTTTATAGCTATTTTAGATGCTGCTGCTATGGATATTCATGTACAAGTTTTCATGTGGACACGATTTCCATTTTCTTTTCTTATGTGGACATTTCTTTCCAATTTCCAAAATCAATGGAAATTGATTTCTTCCAAGTCCCGGGAGTGGACTTTCTGGGCCATGTGAACTCTGTCTTGTTCTCCGAGGAGCTGCCAAGCTATTTGTCAAAGTGGCTGCACACTTTGCATTCCCACCAGCCATACGCAAGGCTCAGCGTCTCCTCGTTCTTGTCATCATTTGTTATTGTCCTTTTTTATCACAGCCATCTTACTGGGTGTGAATTAAACCTTATGGTTTTGAATTGCATTTTTAGGATGACGGATGCTGAGGAACATCTTTGCATGGCTTATTGGCCACTTCTGTGGAGACTGGTCTATGCAAATAAATCCATTGCCAATTTTTATTTTTATTTATTTATTTATTCAGTGGTGCTGGGTATTGAACCTATTTGTTGTTGACATTGTAATAGTGCTGTATATATCCTGATAAGACCCTTTCATAACCATTATTTGAAAATATTTTCTCTATTCTACAAGTTGTCTTTTCACTTTCTTGATAATGACCTTTGTAGCACCAAAGTTTTAATTTTATCTATCTTTTCTTTAGTTGCTTGTCCTTTTGGTATTATATCTAAGAAACCATTGCCTAATCCAAGGAAATGAAGATCTACCCCTATGGTTTCATCCAAGAATTTTGTAGTTGTGATTTTTACACTTAAGTCTTTATCCATTTTGATCTAATTTTTATATATGGTGTGAGGTAAGGGTCTAACTTCATTCTTTTGCAGGTAAATATCCAGTTGTACCATTATCATTTGTTGAAAAGACTGTTCTTTCCTTATTGACTTGTGTTGGCTTCCTTGTTAAAATCAATGGACTGGCCAGGCACAGTGGTGTATGCCTATTATATCAGCTGCTCAGGAGGCTGAGGCAAGAGGATTGCAAGTTCAAGCTCAGCTATGGCAACTTAAAAGACCCTGTCCCAAAATAAAAAATAAAAAAGGGATGAGGATGTAGTCCAGTGGTAAAATACTCCTTGGTTTAATCCCGTGTGTGTGCACGTGAGCGCGTGCACATGCACACACACACAATCAGTTGATCATAAATAGATGTAATTTTTTCTGAACTCTCATTTCTCTTTTATTGATCTATATGTTCATATGCAAGTACCATACAGTTTTGGTTACTGTACCTTTGCATTAAGTTTTGAAGTGAGGACATGTGAGTCTTCTAAATTTGTTCAATTTTTTTTCCAAGTTTGTTTTAGCTGTTCTGGGTCCCTTGCATTTCCATGTGAATTTTAGGATCAGTTTACAAATTTCTGCAAAAATCCAGCTGTTGTTTTGATAAAGATCACATTGAATTTATAGATTAATGTGGGTCTTCATAAATCAATTTGAGTATTGTCATCTTAATAACATTGTTTTCTCATTCTTTCTCTTGGGTATTTATTGAATATAAAGTTGAGTTTAAAGGGCTGAGAATATAGCTCAGTTGGTAGAGTGCTTGCTTCTCATATACGAGGAGGATCTGGGTTCAATACCCAGCACCAAAAAAAAAAAAAAAAAAAGTTGAGTTTAATGCTAAATATGCTGTTTCTGTTTTGATTCCAGATTTATTCTGCTTAACATTCTATTTTAGTCATTTCCCTGCATTATGAAAGATGAGAGCATAATTTCAGTGCTGTATTATATTCTATTGCTTAGTCATACCATACAGAATTATAAGTTCTATTTGTTGGGTAATCTGTCTTAAAAGGTACTTCATCTGGGTCCATTGTGGTGTAGCCCTTTCCCTGACAGGCACAAAGGGACACTGGAAGGTCTGATGAGCCGGGGATGGGTTATGTTGCATGACAAAGAGTTATGACCCTTGCATGTAGAATTAAGGTTGCTAAACCATTGACCTACAAGAGGGAGATTATTCTAGATTATTCAGATGGGCTCAGTGTAACACTAAGAATGTTTAAAAGGGGATGAGGGAGCCGAAGAGGAAGTCGGAGTGATGCAGTGTGAGAACTCCTCCACTTTTATTGACTTTAAAGGCGGAGGAAGGAGGCCACGAGGCAGGGGTTTGGGCGGCCCCCAGAAGCTGCAAAGGGCAAGGAACAGATTCACCCAAAGGTCTCCAGAAACAAACCTGCCAATACCTTGATTTTAACCTAGTGAGACCCATTTTGAACTGCAGAACTGCAGAACTGAGAGGTTATAAATTTATATTGTTCTAAGCCCCCAAAGTTGTGGTTATTTTTCATTGCAGCCATAGAAAATGAATATAAGGGGCATGGAGATTCATGTACTGAAATTTAAATGCATCTGCCTGGAAGTGACATGTGACACTTCTCCTGTACCATTGGCCAGAACTTCTTCGGCCCAGCCTTAGAGGGGACCTGAATATTGGTGAATATGGCCATATCTGTTTATCCTTCCTGCCTGTATTCTATTCTATTCTATTCTGGTTCATTAAAAAACCAAAAATCTCTTGGGTTGATTTCACTATCTGGTAGTGGGCCGTAACCCCTGGTTTGGAAAACACGACCTCACCAGACCCTCTTCTGCTCATACCTCGTGGACCATGTGACACACCCTGGGCATGGCTGATTGGCCCAGGGGTGAGATACCTGACCAAAGCTAACCAATTGCTAACCAATTTGGAATGGGGCCATCCAGCCAGTTAGGAGCGGGAAGCTGAGCAAGAGGCAGAGAAGGAACAGGGTTGGGGTGTGAGTCACATGCAGCCGAAAGGATGGAGGAACAGAAGAGCCCTGAGTAAGCAGAGACACAGGTCCACAGAGACAATGGAGCAGCCGCCCCACAGCCGCGCAGCTGGGAGCACACGCAGCCCCCGGAGGAGAGGTGGAGAGAGGGAGCGGCCACCTGAGAGCCCATGGCTTCCCGGTTCCTGAGTGCAGCCCCCGGGCGGCCTGCCTGCGCAGCCTTGTGAGAGTCTTGTCTCCTTGTCGTACCCCTCCTCAGCTGATTTCTGTTCCTGTCTGCAGTGAGCCTTGGTCAGCCAGAACACTGCTGGTGTTGCTCTGGCTATGGATCAGGCTGAGGGGCAGAGGGGACTTGCAGGGACCAAGCCCAGTCTCCCACAACCTGGGGTTGGTTTCTTTTTCTTCTTTATCTTTTCTTTTTTTGTGCCAGGAATTGAACTCATGGGCGCATAACCACCGAGCCACATCCCCAGCCCATTTTATTTTATTTTTTGAGTCGGGGTGTCACTAGGTTGCTTACAGCCTCGCAAAGTTGCTGAGGCCGGCTTCGAACCTTCCATCCTCCCGCCTCAGCCTTCCAAGCCACTGGATCCCAGGCGGGCACCTGGCCTGGGGTTTGGCTTTGACCTCCAGCTTGTGTTCTTCAAAACAAGCAGCAGAGTGGTCTGTGTGGTGTCGCACTGTGGGGTCCTGGGAGACTGGGATCACCCCACAGGGGCCTCTTTTCTGATGGTGTTGGGGGTGGGAAGCTGGAGGAGTTTGGGGGAGGGCTTGGTGGTGTGAAGGAGGGGGTGGGACGTGGGCTCTGGAGACAGACTGTGAGTCGCCTCTCTAACCCTTAATTTCCGCATCTCTGAAATGGGAATGTCTTGAAGTTCAGCCGTGTTCTGGGAAACATCCCTGGAGATGTCCAGGCCATAACAAACATGCTCTCAGGGAATGAGAGCAGCTGCTGTTGTTTTAGGAAGCTCTGAGTCCCGCTTCCTGAGTGAGGTGGCCCCATGCTGACTGAGAGCCAGGACAGTCCCCACTGCTGGCTGTGCTTCCTGCCCCTGGTCACTCCACTCTGCCCCTCACCCCCACTCACTCTTTTATTTCTTCTTCCCTTCCCCTTTCCTGTCCTCATTTCCCCTCTCTTCTGTTATTCTTGATGTTGATAAAAACACCTGCTTTAGGAAACAGTGGGGCTGGATATAAAGCACCCAGCCTCTGGAGGCAGGCCGACAGAATTAGGTCTGGATCCTGATCTAGTCCCTTGTTTGCTGTGTGTTCCTGGGCAAATTACTGCATCTCTCTGAGTCTCAAGTTAATTATTTATAAAAGGAGGGTTATCATCTCCATTTCACAGGGCCATTATGAGGAATAATTAGATACTCAAGAAATGCTAGCTCCTTCTTCTCTTTCTCCCTGCCTTCTTGAGTACTGCTCCTCCCAGCCTGGCTTGGGTGCCGCTGGGTACCTCTTATCCTTCCCATCAGTCACTGGACTGGCTTTCCCTGGCTCAGTTATTCGTGCCCTGAGGGGTGTGTGGCTTCTCCTTTCCCTCAGACCCTGGGTTTCCTAGGTGTAGAGAAAGACAGAGGTTTCTGGAAACAGCTGAGTTCCCTGCGGACTGAGCCACTTTTCTGGTCTCCTCTGCAGGCCTAGTCCTGCCTGGCTTGGGAGCTGCTGGTTCAAACCACGTGATCTGTATTTTTTCTCACTTGAGCAATTATCACACCCCTGCCAACTGTGGCATCTTCACACTCCCAACACTGATAAATATTGATGACGAGGGGAGAGCCTAGGGCTCCTGGGGAGCCGTGGAGGGTGTATGAAGCGATGCTCTGACCCCTCAGTGGTCCCTGGGGGCCCAGAAGTGAGCAGAGGAGGAACAGGGGCCAGGACTACAGAGGCCATACAGAGCCACCCCCGGCCCCCAGAGGAGGAGCCACCGCGTTGGGATGAGGTGGCCTTTGCCTGGGCTTCCTGCTGGGGGTTAGGTGACCGGTGTCCCTCTCAGCCCCCTGTGGACCAGCTCTCTGCTTGTGACCGTCTCTCTGTTTACCTCTGTTCCATCTCTTACTTCTTGCCTACGTCCCTGTCCTCTCTCTTCCTGTCTCCCTCCTTCCTCCAACACCTCATCTCCTGGTCTCTCTCTTTCCTCTTTTCCCTTCCCAAAGTTACCCTGAGAAGTTCTGGGCTAGATGATGGAGAGTCGGCGGGGGGACCGGGTGGCCCGGACACAGCGGGGGAATGGGCAGCAGGAGCTCTGGATGCATGCGGCGCATTTGAGGAGTTGGGGGTCTGTCACTGCCTGATGCCCGGCGCTCTGCGGGGTCACCCTGGGTCTCAGTCGCCTGCAGCAGTTCCTTCCTTCACCGACTCATCGTGCACTTGTTCAGTTGGTGTTTCTAGGCTTGCCGCCGGGACCAGCAGTTAGAGGTGCCATTGTGGGCACCTGGGATGTGAGCCTGGGCAGAAGAGGCAAAGATCCCTGTCCTTGGGACGCAGGCATGTCAGGAGAGTGGACAGGCCAGCATGGAGTGCACAAGGAAATTATGTAGCAGGTCACAGCGATGATGTGGGAGGAGGAAAAGCAGATCGAGGGGAGGTTTGTAGGGGAGGCGCAGGCTGAAGTGGGGCTGGGCTGGTCGATGTCTGGGTGAGCATCCTGTGGGCAGGGGAAGGTGCTAGAGCAAAGGTCCCGAGACAGGAATCACCCTGGTGGGTTTGAAGAGCAGCAAGGGCAGGGAGGCAGGAGAGGGGTGAGGGACAGTGGCTCAGACCCTATGGGCCCTTGAGGCTTCGCCTGTGTGTGAGCTGGGACATCTCACATTGTGAGGTTCCCTGTGACCAATGGGCGGCAGGAGGACTGTAATGGCAACCACTGTGGCTTAGATGGAGGTCGGGTACAGATGGCAAGAGCTGATGGCGCCGGGCACCGCCTGACCTCTCCAAGTGCCTGCAAGTCTCTCCAGGGCACATCTGCATTGGGCGTGGGGATGGTCTGCAGCACCCCTGGGGGCTGTGCTAACCCTGGCTTCACCTCTCTTTCTCTCCACAGAGTGTTCAAGAAGGCGAGCCCCAATGGAAAGGTGAGTCGGGCAGGCTGACCCAGCTCCTCCCAGAGCCCGGACTCTGAGGTCCTTTCCTGGGCAGAGGAGCAATGGTGTTTCCATGGAAACGCATACCTCCCAGAGACAGAGCAGCCATGGCTTCCTGTCAGGGTGACACAGCTCTGTCCTCAGGAGCCCTCCATCCAAACAGGGAGGGGCCCTTTTGAGGGACTTTCTGCCTGGACCTCAGGGAGCCTCAGCTCTGGTCGGGGAGAGGTGGCCTTCGCAGACCCCAAGCTCCATCCTGGTTTCCTCTCGGCTCCGCAGATATAATGACTGGCTTCATTTCACGCCAGGTCTGGGCTGAGCCAGTGGGGATCAGGGCTGGGTATGCTGAGATGAATCAGGCACAGTGCTCACAGCCAGACGGTGGGGCAGACGTGGAAATGGATCATTTCCGTATGAAGTGCCAAGTGTGAGATCCAGGGATTCCCAGGGGCTACAGGACCAAGCCTGGGTGGTTAGGGACAGATTCCTCTAGAAGGGACACATTTCCAGGCAAGGTGAAGTGAAAGGAAGGCAGGAACATGACTTGGGAGAGCATAGGGGGCATCTGGCAGCTGAGTCCTGGGTTGCGGAGATGGAGCAGGAGCGGAGGATGGGGCAGCTGCAGGGTGGGTCACGGGAGTCCTGTGGCTGGGCTTTGGAGCTTGACTCCTGGCCTGGGTGGCAAATAGCCACGTGCACGTCCACATCCCCCTTCGGTGCCCACAGCAGACATCACCCCTCCCTTTTCACCCTTTCCCACTGTGCCAGGATTTATTTTGCATTTCTTTTCAATCCAGGCCCCTGGGCAGCCTCCACCAATCCATCAGAGTTGGCACTTGGAATGAAAGCCATTTATCATCCTTATCTCTGGGCGCTGAGGTTTCTCAGTTTTCAGAAGTGGCATGGTTAGATTTGCATTTTACAACAACCAGTCAGCTAAGGAGGGGAGAGCAGCCCAGAGCTCAGAGCGAGGGGGGCTATCTGTCAAGTCCCCTAGGCAAGGATGGCTGTGGGGATGGAGAGGGAGGGATCTGGGAAATACAATGGGGGTGGAATCACCGGGACTCAGGGATTCATCTCTGGGCCATGGAACTCTGGCATGCAGGTCCTTCCCGCAGGCTGGTTACTGAGTGGAAACTGGCTTTGCTCATCTAAGTGGCTCTCTCCCGGGCTGCAATGGGAGGAGCAGTTGAAGAGCGCAGGACTAGTGTCAGTGCCCCTGGGGCCCTACCCAGGCCCCCTACCTCCCTCATACTCCAGCACTGCCCCTGGCTGCTTGCTTTGCCATGGCTCCTCCTCTCTCAATGGTTATTTGGCATGAAGACCTCTCTAGGCCTCAGTGGCCTCATCTGCAAAATGGGAACAAATAACTCCTTCATCGGGTTTTTGGAGATGAGTTGCTTTTAAAGTTTTGCAGGGATTTGCTATTCTTAGCATTAAGGCTAGAGCAGGGCTACAAGTCCCGTGGTGATTTTTTAAATTTTCTTTTGAGGTGCTGGGGATTGAACACAGGGCCTCCTGCTTTCTAAGCAAGTGCTCTACCCCTAAACTACATCTTCAAACCTTTTTTTTCCCCTTTAATATTTAGTTTTTAGTTGTAGCTGGACACAATATCTTTATTTTTTGTGGTGCTGAGGATCGAGCCCAGGGCCTTGCACGTGCTAGGCGAGTGCCCTACCGCTGAGCCATAACCCTAGCCTCATCTCCAAACCTTTTTAATTTTTTTTTTTTTTTTAATATTTGGAGACGGGTCTGGATAAATTGTTGAACTTGTGATCTTCCTGCCTCAGGCTCCTGAGTTGCTGGGATTATAGGTGTGAGCTACCGCACCCAGCTGAACTTGTGATTCTTATCTAAGTCTCCCTTGTAGCTGAGATACAGGTGATTACAGGCATGTGCCGCCCAGGCCTGATCCACTGAGATTTGAATAAGGGTTGGGGTTGGGTGTCTGAATCTTAGCAAATCCCAAGGTTTGCTCCAGGGCCTGTGCCCTCCTGCCTTTACCTTCTAATGCACCCCTGCCTCTCCTCCCCAGCTTACCGTCTACCTGGGAAAGCGGGACTTTGTGGACCACATCGACCTTGTGGACCCTGTGGGTGAGTCCTGGAGGGCAGGGAGGGAGCGGGGTTGGTGGGACTTGCCCAGAGCTCCAGGGAGAGCCCTCAGGTCTCCAGAGGGCATGCAGCTTCTTCTGAGTAGCTATTTTCAAATGAAGCCACTCAGGGAACTGTAGGAGGGACAGACGTGAGAAACAGGGAAGGAATCCTGATGTTGGGTGGTGGATAAGGGCGATGACTTCAAGGCTTACTATGCAGTGAGAGTAGTTATCTTTGTTTTTCCGGAAGAGGAGAGAGAGATGTGTGAGAGGCTCCTTGATTTGCCCCAGGTCACAGAGCTAAGTAGGGAGAGGCCCCAACTGGGCCTCTGCAGAAACCTTTTGTTCTTGTTGCTTTCTGAGGGCATAGGGTGGGAGAGGGAGGGAGGGAGAAACCTTTTTACCTGCGTGTCCTACCAGAGGCTGGATAGGTGGCTGAAGTCACCTTCCAAGGTCTTACTCAGGTTCAGTGTTTCCCACACTCAGCCCTGTTGACATCTTGGTTCAGATAACTCTTTGTTGGTGGACTCTGTCCTGAGTGTTGCAAGGAGATTGGCAGCATCCCTGGCCTCTGCCGACTGAGTGCCAGGAATACCCCACACTCCAGTTACAATGATCAAAAACATCCTTAGATTTGCTAAGGGACCCCTTAGGGGGCAAATCACTCCTGGTTAAGAACCACTGCTCAGGCTGGGGTTGTGGCTCAGTGGTGGAGTGCTTGCCTAACACATATGAAGTACTAGGTTCCATCCTCAACACTGTAAGGGTCCCGCGAAACGTCGGAGAAAGAGACCACCAAGTGACCACTCATGCAATTGGCAGAAGGGGATTTATTGAACCAGCATGCTGGGGCTCCGTGCCCACTCAAGAAGGGAAAGCAGCCCAGAGCCCCAAGCAGGGGCTGAGCACTGCTTAAGTACACTTTTTGGGGAGGGCAGAAGGCTTTGTATACATCAGAACAAATCATCATGAGGCGCGGGAAAATTGAACAACAACTCCTAAACATGATTAGTTCATTCATTGGTGGGAACAGGTCAGGCTGGAGTGATAGGTCATTCCTAAGGAGAGTACACATTTAAACTGATTGGTTTAGGCCCTGCAAGGCCTACGTGCGACCACACAGAGCCCTTCAGTTATTAAATAACCAAGCAGCCAGGGGAAATGTTTACTGGGCGGTTCTAAGCATTGTCTTAACAGCTACAGAAATTTCAGGTTTTGCAGGTAGCATAGAAACCTAACAATACCTCCTTTACATTTTAACTCAGACCTTGCAGCTTAGAAACTTTTACAACACCCGGTCTTTTACCCTTTAACTTTTACGCTTTAACTTCAATTTCTTTTACCCTTACATTCCCCACTCCTTTTTCTGACTACTTTTAATCTTAAAAGTAATGCATCACTATTATTGAAGGGTTTCACATTTTATGAGTTGTTTTGCGTTCCCTGGAATCATTTTCAGCATGGCCTCCATTTTAGATTCCACTCGGTATTAGACCCCGATTTATCTAACTACACTGACTACCTAACTTAAAATCTGGCTTTATTCCCCCCTCTAATTTGGGAACTCCTTACTGCTGATAAGGAAGGGGGGCAAAGAGGATCTTTCCGGCTTCTTCAGGCTGAAAAGGGACGGTGTGGGGCAAGCAGTTTGGAGTCCCCCTTTAATAATCGGGTCTATCGAGTGGTCCATGATAAAAGTCCAATTGAGAAGTATTAGGCTGGAGGGCCATTCGAGGGATAGGTGGTCTATAAGAGAAACAAGAATTCATTAATTTACTGGAACCATATTAATGCAGCAATAAATGTCACAGCACAGGAATATGCCAATGAGTATAATGGCCAAGACAGAGAATAACAATGTTTTTCACCAGGAGGTACCAAGAACCAGGAGCTAAGATATTGTTTCCACGACAAAGTTGCTGAGGACATGGCTTCTATCTGAGCATGTAAATCTTTAAGGACCTTTGTCACCTTGCCAGAAATGTCAGGGATGTAAACACAACAACTAACATTTAGGTTTACAGATGTCCTTTTCCTTTAAGATATAGTCTAATAATTTAATGTCATCTGATCTTGCGAAATCCTTTTATTAGTATGACCTGTGTCTAATAGAGAAACCTTTAATTCTGCTACTTAGGGCTGGATAACCATACTAGCAAACACCAAACCTACCTGTGTAGGTTAGGAATATCTGTGGGCCTTAAACTAAAAACTACTCTGGCAGTTCCTTTTAATAGTTATCAGACATTCCTGTCTGAGAATCTCTTTTGTAGCCTCCAGTTTACTTATTTTTGGAAGTTACATTTAATTATTATTATCATTTAAAATGTCCAGGAACAACTGTGCTTTGGCTTTAACTGTCTTTGCTAAGTGTTTAAGATGAAGCAAGTCAAACTGACTTTTGTTCTTATCTATTGTCAACAGTCAGCTGAGTTTCCCTGGGAGTCCTCGGGGAACTTCATAGCAGCTTCTCAGTTCTGCTAGTGCCATTTACCTTAGGATGGGTCCAGGCCTTGCTTGACCATGTGGCTTCCCTCGGAAGCATCAGGGATGTCTCCCCCTTCTGATGACCCTCCTCTTCACAGCAAATGTACCGATTGGCTTTCTGTCCTCCACTGGTCTCATTAATCTCCCTGCTCAGGAGGTTATGTGGCCTAGAGTTGCAGAGCCCTTTGGAGAAGTCCCCTATTCCCTGATTCAGACTGACTCAGAGGGCAAGAGCCGAATATTGGTTTTCTTGGCCCTTTTAATTTAACTAATTTTAAAAACTTGATCTTAAACATCTAGCAAATAAGTTAACAGCCTTATATTAAGAGCACTGGGCTTTAATGTTTATCTCTCTATCCTGTAGGTGATAACTCCTTATCTTATGTTGACCCAGGTTGTGTTCTTAAAGCAATACCTCTTTAAAACATTAGCAGGCAATCCTTAAACCATCTATAAGCAAACTACAAAACAAAACTAACTAGGGTAAAAACATATTTAGCTTATATAATAGCTACCTTGAATTTTGGCAGGGTTATACATCATAATTTCCTATTTGAGATCCTAGTAATCTTGACAAAAACCTACTTTTGGACACAACTTTAACTGTACTGAAATCTGGCTTACTTTTTTTATAGCCACTTTCACATGTAGTGAGATGGGACAGAGCCTTATCTCAAGTAAGGCAGGGCTCTTTATAAATCTCAAGTACTATAGTTCTGAAGCTGATCATTTTACAAAGTTTACATAAATTGTTGTTCAAGTTTACATGAACATTAGCTAACACAACATAATATCACACCTAAAACATGAATTAAAGGCTGAAAGCTTTTAACCTCTTGTAGAAAAGTAGTAATGTACTTTTGTGTTTTGCAATAAAACCTTTACACAGATTAGGCTCTCATTAACTTAAAAATACATTTAAATTGTATCTCAGTGTGAAAAGTAACATGGAACTGTACATATCTTATTGATAACAAGTCCAGTTGTAGAACACAAATGATATAAACAAATCTCCAACATGTTTTTCTTTTAAGCCTAAAATTACCGTACAACTTTAGAACACCAGCTTGATATAATGTTCTTTTGAAGCTTCTACCTTACAGACTTGTATACCTGGAAGATATGAACACATTAACAGCACCATAATTAACCTTGCAAAAAGCTGTGTGCTTATATAGAACTAAGGGGGAGATGGTAGGGCTTAGATAAGTGGCAGGCAACCCATTTATTAGCAACTTCTTCCAGATAGGCGCCAAGTTGGCGTTACCAGCACCTGAAGAAAATCAGAGCGAATAAAAACAGAATGAAGATAAAGATTAAAGCAAAGGTCAATTTTTGGCAGAAGTTCCATGCTGGGGGACTGACAGAAAAGAGACCAAGGGCCATGAGGAAGCTTAGAAGGACATAAAGACTCATGAATCCAGGATGGCAGATTATGAGATTCTCCGAACTTGTTGTCTCCCACTGTCTGATGTCCGTTGCATTCCATCGTGCCTGGTAGTGAGCTTCAGCACTGAGTGAACTGTTCTCTTGAAGATGCTAGGGGTTCATCGGTCCTCAGAGGCCGGTAGTGCCTAAGCAGAAGCTGGTTGAAAGTCTAATTGAAACTTTCTGCAATTGGTTTTGGAAGAACATTATGCAGAGTAAGAGAGCACAAGAAAAGTACTGAAAAATAACAGTTGTTGTTTAGCCATAGTTGTATAATTTTTTATTTTTTTTAAGATTACTTGCTCAAAAACTTATACACATAACCAACTTACACAGACCTTTTTTATCACTTACTTAAACCTTCTTAATTACTTAATCACATAGACTCTCTTATCCAGAAACACATTTTCCCTCTATTAAATCCATACCTAAAACTTTCTAGTTTTTCTTTTCCATCTGTTAACCTCCTTCTGTTCACATTTTAAAACAATATCTGTAAATTTCTGAATTTAAGCAGATTATTTTATAGACATCAACATTTTATTAGGGTCTTTTTGAACACCTAGAAAAACTTATAAGCTTAATTTTAAAGACATCTTTACTTTTATCTGTTTATCTAATTTAAATTGAACCATTTGAATCATGTGAATCAAAGATATTTGGATCCATTTTTAAATTTTTTTATGAGCGCTCCTCATCTGTTAATTGTCATATCACTGCAGGATATATGGACATACACACATACAGACATACCAACATACAACACATAACACAAGTGTAACACCCTAGTAGCTTTTTCAGGTGAAATCTCCATTGCAATGTTTAAAAACTCCACAGTTGATCAGAAATAGGACTGATCAGAAAACATTAACCCATCTGTGGGATTAAAATCATGAGCTCCAAAAAAAAAAAAAATACAGAATCTAAGAAAAAGCAAGAGTCCTAAAAAAGATGACTGGCCAGTAATTAATAAATACCATATAATTTACTTTTTGGTTGGGGTCTAGTTTGAGTTCAGGTAAAAAGACACTTTAACTCTTTTTTTTTTCCTTGGGCCTGAAATCTGTCTCCTGCTGAGTGCCCCAAGCTTTTTCTATTTGCATATCAGCTTAAGTCCTGGCTGAGGTCTGGAAGGAACTGGGAAAACTGGAATTCTGAGCAGAAACCTCATGCCTAAGGCATTTTAGCTATAAGTCATAATTTTCAGGTTTAAGATGCAATTCTCAAAATATCTTTATATCTCTTTACATTAGAAACATTTGCCCACACAAAACTGAAAATAGGATCTTTTTCTGATAATATAAAGGCCCCCATCAGAGGAAATTCACTCAGGATCATTAAGCTGCTTCCTTTGTTCTGAAGTTCCTAAAGTAGTATTAAGTTTTATCATGTATATCCAAAATTAAGCCTTAAAAATTTCCAAGACTGTTGCTAATTAATGTCATTTCAATAAGCCAGACCAACGTTTTAATTTAGCACCCTTTTATTTTTTCCTGAATCTTACACACTGAGGGGAACAGATATCATATCATAATTTATTATCTTTGCCCAAGTTAATGCACTGGAATACCTAGTGAAATTTTCTCAGGCTACCCAGTTCAAAATTGAAACTTTCTAATTTTTTTTACCCTAAGTATTTAAGTTTTCTAGCATGAACTATCTGAAATCAAACTAAACAATTGCTTAAACCCAACTTTTAACTGCAAGATAGTGCAATGCTTTAGAAACCCATTCAGATACCAAATTGTTACAATAAAAAAAAATCATCTTTTAGATACACATTTAGCCAAGATCATCCCCAAGAAACAATCTATAACATCAACACATTACTGCATTTATTGTCTCATTAGTTAAGCAAACAGAGGTGGGGTAATCCCTAAAGTGCAGGTAAGGAAGGAGGAGACTCCCCAAAGCAAAATGGCTTTGGCAGCTGCTGGGAGCCCCTTAGTTCCACCTTTTACTTATAGGATTAGTTCCTCTGGCTTGGTCTGACCCCAGGCACTAGGCATTTCTCACATCTCCTAACTTTTCAGTAGTCAGCTTCCCAAAAAGTTCATCTTCTGCTTGCAGTTGTTTCGAGTTTGAGAAAAGTTAAAGCGAGATATCAAAGTTTTTAGACCCCAGGCATTTCCCTCTGCAGTGGGCGTGCTCAAGCCAACTACGGGAAGAAAAGAAAACACTGCTTCCCTAATCTCGCTCAACAAAGGGGGGTAAAGTTTATCAAAGTTCTTTAAAACACAGCTAAGAGAGGTGTAAAAGGTGAGAACAGAAAAGCTGGCAGTTCTATTGACTTTTGGTCCCTCACAGGAGAAGCATTAGGTTAAAATTTAGCTAAAGTTACTTCCACACATCTAAGGCAGTTTGGAATTTGGGACTCTGCATCGGTCCAAAGTAAAACAATGCCATCACACTTAACAGAGACACAGACAAAAAGACACACAAAGATCATCATGCAGCTCCCGTTCGTTCACAACCCCAAGATCTACAATCTTGTGACTCAGGGAGAATGGAGGGAAAAGGGGGAGGAGCAGAAGGATTGAGTGATAGGATCTTGGGGGAAGGGGTCGGAGTGGAGGCAGGGACCAAGAAAGGCTTCAGGGACAGAGGCGTGGAATGGCTTTGTCCCATACTGGGAGTTACTCAGGCAGAGACAGGGACAATACAAACGTGACACAAACACGGACACACAGTAAACGTTTAACACAAGTTTAGAAGCAGAGATTAAAGACAGGCAGTGAATTCAACCTGAGAAAAGGAATTGCCGGCGAAACCAAACGGGTTGGCAGCAGAGTACAAACGAGGGCACTCTTGTCCCTCTACCAACTGGGGGCACTTTCGCCCCCCCCCCCCGAATCCTCTAAGGTGTCCCTTAAGAGGAGTGGCCTGTGGATTAGGACACGTCTGTCACCACTGCCAGGGAGAATTTACACTCTCTGCTGACGGCCACGCTGCCAACCCAACCAAACCAATCCAAGCCAAAAACCAAACCTGAACCAAAAAGCTCTGAGAACTTATGCTCTCCACCGAGCCAAAAACCAAAAAGCTCTAAGCGATCGCAAAGGAAAAACAAGAAGGAGAAGAAGAGGAGGAAGAAGAAGAGGATGAGGCGCCTTACTTACCCCCTAAAGGAGTCCGTTGGAGGTCTCCTTGTCCGGCGATGCGCTTTTCCCGGCCAACGCACCAAATGTAAGGGTCCCGCGAAACGTCGGAGAAAGAGACCACCAAGTGACCACTCATGCAATTGGCAGAAGGGGATTTATTGAACCAGCATGCTGGGGCTCCGTGCCCACTCAAGAAGGGAAAGCAGCCCAGAGCCCCGAGCAGGGGCTGAGCACTGCTTAAGTACACTTTTTGGGGAGGGCGGAGGGCTTTGTATACATCAGAACAAATCATCATTAGGCACGGGAAAATTGAACAACAACTCCTAAACATGATTAGTTCATTCATTGGCAGGAACAGGTCAGGCTGGAGTGATAGGTCATTCCTAAGGAGAGTACACATTTAAACTGATTGGTTTAGGCCCTGCAAGGCCTACGTGCGACCACACAGAGCCCTTCAGTTATTAAATAACCAAGCAGCCAGGGGAAATGTTTACTGGGCGGTTCTAAGCATTGTCTTAACAGCTACAGAAATTTCAGGTTTTGCAGGTAGCATAGAAACCTAACAATACCTCCTTTACATTTTAACTCAGACCTTGCAGCTTAGAAACTTTTACAACACCCGGTCTTTTACCCTTTAACTTTTACGCTTTAACTTCAATTTCTTTTACCCTTACAACACCACATAAAAATAAATAAATAGCTCGGCACAGTGGCACATGCCTATGATCCCAGTGGCTTGGGAGGCTGAGACAGGAGGATTGCAAGTTCAGAGCCAGCCTCAGCAAAAAGCGAGGTGCTAAGCAACTCAGTGAGACCCTGTCTCTAAATAAATACAAAATAGGGCTGGGGATGTGGCTCAGTGGTCGAGTGCCCCTGGGTTCAATCCCCCCCAAAACAAAAATAATAACAAAAATAAATAAAGTAAAGGTATTGTGTCCATTTACAACTAAAAAGATACATATTTTTAAAAAAGAGCCACTGCTCTTGTTGGAAGATCCTTGGGCTCATTGCCTCTTCCCACAAGGGAAGGGAGAGAAGCCCAGAATCACCCCCATTTTATGAATAAACAAAGTGAGGTCAGATAGGTAGCTTTTTTTGTTTGTTTGTTTTGTTTTGTTTTAAGAAGGACATGAACAAAGTAATGCCAATGGAGGTAACAGGTTGTGAGCGTGGGGGTTGGAAACTGCATAAGGCCAAGGCTAGGCGAAGAAGCTGGGATGTGCTGCAGCTTGGAACTAGCCCCAGAGAACGTGGCCTCTTGTTTTGGTCAGTGACCGAAAGACCTGACAAGAACAACATTAGAGGAGGAAATGTTTATTTGGAGCTCACAGTTTCAGAGATCTCCGTCCATAAATGGCTGACTCTCTCTCTCTGGGCCTGAGGAGAGGTGGAACATCTTGGTGCAAAGGTATAGAGGAGGAGAGCAGCTCAGGATACAGCATCAGGAAGGAAAGGGGGAGAGAGAGAGAGAGAGAGAGAGAGAGAGAGAGAGAGAGGGAGAGAGAGAGAGAGAGAGAATATACCCCAAAGGGTTACCCCTAGTCACTTATCTCCTCCAGCCACACTCCACTACCCTGCAGTTCCCACCCAGTTGATCCTCGCCAGTGGTTAGGTCAAGGTTCTCACAATTCAGTCATTTCCATCTAAACTTTCTCGCATTGTCTAATACATGAGCTTTGATGGGGCTACCTCCTGTCCCCCCACCCCACCCCTTTCTCTCTCTCTTTTTTTGGTACCCAGGATTGAACCTAGTGATGCTTAACCACTGAGCCACATCCCTAGACCCTTTTTTTCTTTTTAAAATTTTTTTTTAGACAGGGTCTAAAAAAATTTTGAGACAGGATCTCCTTAAGTTGCTTAGGGCCTCAGGGCCTCCCTAAGCTGCTGAGGCTGGCCTTGAACTTGGGATCCTCTCCCAAGTCACTGAAACACAGTGCCTGGCCGGGGGACACCTCATATTTAAACCATATCACCTCTTTGCTCCTGTTTCCAGGGGGCTGTCCTGGGGCCAGAGGTCAGGGAGGACCTGTGTGGCTCCTGAGCCAAGAGCAGGGTTCATAGAGGGGCAGGTTTCAGCTCACCAGGGGCAATTCCTTGCCGACACAGGGACCCCTGTGCCAGAGGAGTGTGAACAGGTCCGGCAGCTTCTGGGAGGCCAGCTCCATCCAGACCTCACCCTTTATGCCCTGGGGCAGGATGATTCCACTCTTCCTCCCAGGCCAGGTCTGGGGACTGTGTTTGGTGTCTTCCAAGGCTCAGTGCTTCCCCCTGCCAATTGCATCTTCTCCCTGAACTGGCCCCTGAGAGGCTGTGATCGACTTTGGGCCATTATTTCTAGAGGACTCTGTGAGCCCAGAGCTGAGCAGCCTTGTTGAGGACAGCATCAGAGGCTGGAGGAGGGCAAGGGCAGGAGGGGACCAGCTCCCCAGAACATGCAGTCACCTGAGAGCAGTCCAGCAGGTGTTTACAGAGCACCCTCTTTGTGCTGTGGGGACCCAGAGGGCTCTGGGGTGCTGTCCAGGGTTGACTGCATGACACACAGTAAGAAATGCTTTGCCCCATCATGACATTTTCCTCTGGCTTGATCAGATAATATCCTCCCTATGTTCCCCATCAAACCTGGGTGCTGGTTCAAACCTGGCCTGGATCAGGGGACATTTGTCTTTTCTCGCGGGCATGGGCACTAGGGATTGAACCCAGGAGCACTTTACCTGGGTTACATCCCCAGTGCTCTTTAGTTTTGATTTTCAGACAAGATCTCCATAAGTTGCTGAGGGTCTTGCTAAGTTGCTGAGGCTGGCCTTGAACTTGCAATCCTCTTGCTTCAGCCTCCCAAGTTGCTGGGATTGTAGGCCTATGCCACCTTGCCTGGCCCAATGGGATATTTATCATCTTCCCCTGCCTCCAGTATCTGCTCCCAGGCCTCAGAGCCATGCCGTTCCTCTGCCTGCCTTGGCCTAGCCCTTAGTCATCCAGTAGACAATCCTTGCTTGTCCTTTGAGACCTGGCTCCAGCCTCTCTCCCTAGGGAGCCTTTCATGACACCCCTGGTGGGGTGAGCTGCCCTCACTGGGGCTCCCTATGTACTGATTATCCACTGAGCCCTGGTGTCCAGTGCAGGACATAACACAAAGGACACATCACCACGAACAGAAGGAAGATGCCTGGATAGGCTGGGGGATGAGTTGGGCATGCACTGACCAGCTGCCCCAGGACCTGCCCAGGATGGGCTGGACTATGGCCTTCCAGACACTCACTTCCGTTAAGTCATCTGAGATTCCCCAAAGGGTTGGCTGTGGGGGTGACATGGGCTTGGGTGGGTAGTGTCTCAGGTGTGGGTGGAGAAGGTTTAGGGAGAGATGGGCTGGGGATGCCAGGTAAGGAGATGACCCCGAGCCAATGCTCCTGGCCTCCTGGAGTGCTGGGCCAAGAAAATGTCTTCTGTGTCCAGCTGGGCACTCTAAGAAACAGGCTGGAGAGGGACACCAGGACACATTCCATACCCTCTGTCATGCTCATGTGTGCTGGGCTCTGTCTAAGCACTGTCCACACATGACACATTTCACACTGTGCACATTGACACAGACCATCCACCTGTCCTCATGTGGATCACAGTCCCAGATCCACAGATCCCAAATCTAGAATGCTCCAAAAACATAACTCTGTTCCTAACTAACTTTGATATCGAGTTCATCTATCAGCAAACTGAGGCTGAACTGATGTGAGGCCTTCGTTAGCCTTATTTGTCACTCCACGATGGGGACATGTTCTGAGAAGTGCATCACTAAGTGATTTTGTCATTGTGGAATATTATCGTGTGCATACACACAAACTAAGACAACCACTATGTCACTAGGTGGTAATATCTCATGGGACCACCTTCAAAGTGGGGTCCTCTGAAACATTA
The DNA here is from genome assembly GCF_021218885.2 of Marmota monax. NCBI lineage: Eukaryota > Metazoa > Chordata > Mammalia > Rodentia > Sciuridae > Marmota > Marmota monax. The sequence continues at coordinate 5,558,943 of NW_026692352.1, read as the reverse complement.
CATGGCATGTGACTTTATCTGTGTTTCCCTGCAGAGGTATTCCTGGCTTCACAGCAGGTGTCCATCCCACAGGGGGAAGTACCTAAAATTCAGAACATGTATCATATTGCCTCACTACAATTCAGAACTTCTGAATTCCAAAGTGTACCTGGCCTACAGGTTTCAGACCTACAATATTCTTAGTAACAGATGAAGAAACACAAATGAAGTAGCCTGCCCAAAGTCAATGGCTGGGCTCTTGGGCATTCTGGGGTGGGCAGGGGGTGGGCATAGTCGCGACCAGGCTGGGTGGTAGAGTGCCACCCCTGGGTGCTGCTGGCCTTCCAATTTCCTATGCTTTTGGAAGCAGAGATGGCTGGTATGGGTGGGCGTTGGGGAGGGGAGGCCAAGTTGGGAGGGTCTGCTCACCCTCTGTCTCCCCCAGATGGTGTGGTCCTGGTGGATCCTGAGTATCTCAAGGAGAGGAGAGGTAGGTTGTGGCCCACCCCCCACCTTCCAGGGCTTCTTCCCGCCAACCTCAGCCAGGGTCTTGCTGACTGCCAGGCAGGATATTGGCTAATCTAACTGCCCCTCCCTGCCCATCTCACTGGTCCCGTTCTGCAAGCACCCACATAGGTGCTCTTGCCTCCTCCAGCTGGGGCAGCCCTGCCCATGCCAGGCTAGGAGACCTTATCAGTGCCAGAGTACTTTTCTTATCACTGTGTCATGACAGTGACAAGGCTGGGGTGCTGAGAGGGCAGGAATTAGGGTCTTCTTTCACAGAGGAGAAAGCGGAAGAGATTGTGCCCAGCCAGCAGGGAGGCAGGGCAGGGGCTGGGCTGGGCTGAGACCTTGTGTCCTGGACACTGCCCTGTACTTGCTTCTTCTCGTCCTCTGCCAGCCCCTGACCCCATCAAACAGTCCATGACCTGTGACCCTCACACATGTCCAACTGGAGTGGGACAGGGAGGATGGAGCTGGCTGAGCAGGCAGCCCCACTTCCTCCAAGGTCTTGAGTAACAGCCCTTCCAAGGGACAGAGCACACCCTCTCCACGGGAGCTTGGACAAACCTGTGGCCTCCAGTCAGCACTCTCGGGGGTGGGTGGGTGGGTGCAGCCCTCCCAGGCCTGTCCTTAGTGCTTCTTGCTCCCCACAGTCTATGTGACACTGACCTGCGCCTTCCGCTATGGCCGGGAGGATCTGGATGTCCTGGGCCTGACCTTTCGCAAAGACCTGTTTGTGGCCAACGTGCAGTCCTTCCCGCCGGCCCCCGAGGACAAGAAGCCCCTGACGCGGCTGCAGGAGCGCCTTATCAAGAAGCTGGGCGAGCACGCCTACCCCTTCACCTTTGAGGTCAGGGACTGCCAGCCCCGCCCGGGCCCGGGTCCAGAGGGGCCGCCTCCAGGAAGCGCTCAGGGTGGGCACATGGGGGCAGCGGGGGCAGCCGCTCTGTGTCACCCAGTTCCCCAGTGTACGCTGGGACCTGGGGCACTGTCACTTACACTACCTGGTAAGTGTCTCTTCTCTGGCCACGGCTGGGGGCGTCACCCTTACCTCTGGGCTATTCCTCAGACCTTCCCAAGCCTGGGTCACTGGTGGGAGAAAGGGGGGCCCAGGGGTGGCTGAAGAGAAAGAGCCCTGAGTTGTGACAAGGTGTTCCCCCTCAGGTTGGTTGCCATTGTGCCCAGTGTCGACCCAGCTCACGGGGGTGGGGTGGGGGTGTAGGGGCTGTACCTCCCTGTCCTGCCACCTTTCAGTTCTGAGATTCCAAGGTTCGCGTTACACAATTTCTGTTTCCTAGACTCTCTGATTCTGTGCATCTTCCCCGTCCTGTGAGCGGTCGAGAATGGAGGGGAGGCACAGAAGCATCTTTTCATGTAGATGTATTAGTTTCCTTTGGTTGCTGTCATAAGTGACCACACATTGGTGACCTACCAGTTAAAATGACACACATTCATGACCTTACCCACCATTCTGTTTCCACGGGGCTAAAACCAAGGCGTGGGCAGGGCCATGTCCCTTCTGGAGGCTTTAGGGGAGCACCCATGCCCGCAGCTTCTCCAGCTTCACATTCCAGGGAGGCTGCGCACACTCCTGTGCTCTTGGTCCCCTTCCTCCACCCTCAGAGCCAGCAATGGTGCCTTGAGCCTTTCTCCGTCCTTCACTCTTGCACAGACTCTTCAGCTTCCTCTTCTGTCTCTCATGGGTACATTGGGCCCACCTGGACAATCCAGATGCCTGTCCCCATCTCAATGTTCATCTGCAAAGTCCTCTTGTTGTATAATGTAACATTGGTCACATGATATGGGGATTAGGGTGTGGACATCTTTCAGGAGCCACAGTAGACATCATGGAAACACCTTTCTCAACTATTGCTTCGAGGAGTGGGTTGGGCCAAACCCTTTAGATGAAGAATACTTAAGTCCTTGTCTTCACTGGAGGGGCCTCTGGCCCTGGATGGCACATGGTGTGGCGTGTTCTGATGGGGGAGACACAGCCTATTCCAGGGACCCCTAGTCTGGTGGGGGCAGGTGGCCTGTCCTTGGGCCTTGGTCAGATGAGTGTGTGGGAGTGTGGGAATGTCAGGGATGTGGAGACACGGGGAGGGACAGTGGTAGATGTGACAGATGGCTGATTCTGTCTTCTAAACAGATCCCTCCAAACCTCCCATGCTCTGTGACGTTGCAACCAGGGCCTGAAGACACGGGGAAGGTAGGTGCATCATCTACCTGGGTCCAGGACTCTCGTGTCCCCAGGTCCCTGGCTTTCTCCCTGGGAGGTGCTGGACATGTAGAACCACCCTCCCTGTTAGAGACTCCTATGGTCTAGACCCAGTTGATCCCTCCTGGGTCAACCAATCTCTTCAGACCAGGTTGCGGATATAGTTAGCCCCACTCCGACATCCCGTGATATGTCCCTGTCACTGATCCTATTATTGGCTGCAACTGGACCAAAATGTTCTGAGGATCTACACCTGGCCTCACAACCTTGTATGGTGGTGAAATCACCACTGTTCCTCACAGAGGAAACGGAGGCTCAGAGAGAAGCCACACCTGCAGTGCCCCAGGCCCCAGACCTTCAAAGCAATTTCTTTATCTGCCAGGCAGAGATAACAGAGGGCTGGGGGAGACACCGGAGCAGGGTCTGCATATAGTAGGTGTCCCCGGGCAGGGCTGCCTATTGTCATTTCTGGGCAGCTGCTATGATGAGGACAGCCAAGGGGCTGAGGCTGGAGTCCAGGGAGAAGGACCTAGACACACTGGTTTGGACTCCTGGTGATGGTGGAGTCAGGAATAGCTCAGTGGGAATGTTGGTGGAGTAGGCAGCTGCAGAAGGGGGCAGTGCCGTCCGGGGGCTAAGTACAAGGCTTTGGCGTCATACCCAGGAGCTGTGGGCTGCAGGAGCTTAGCGTTCCTTCCAGTGTCCTGGTTTGTAAAATGAGTGCAGGCTGGCTGTGCCCTGGAGACCCTGCCTCTTCCAAGGCCCCGGGGTCAGCTCCGCCTCCTCCACAGGCCTGTGGTGTGGACTATGAAGTCAAAGCATTCTGTGCTGAGAACCTGGAGGAGAAGATCCATAAGAGGTGCGTGAGGCGCTGGCTGTGGAGAGGGAGGGGACAGAAGGGAGGGGCAAGTCTGAAGAGAGCTAAGTCACAGTACCCAGAAATTTGCATGGAAGGCTGCACACTCCAGCCTCAGAGCTCTGGGAGGGCACTCTGGAAGGCAGGCAGGTCATGGAAGGCTTCCAGGGGGAGGTGACCTCAATTGCTCTGCCTCAAGACTCTGCTTCTCCTTTGCACCACTGTACCAGTTCCCTCCCTCATCTTCCTTCCTCTAGTCTCATCCTCTCCAGACTGCTGGTCTTTTTATTTTTGGAAAAAAAAAAAATCCTAAATTCAGATGGTGTTCAACGCTGAGCATGATGTCTGCAGGCTATCATTTCCCAGTTTTCTTCCTGGGAGGGGATCAGCAGGAGGTGGAGTGTGTCAGTAGGGGCCTCTAAGCAAGAGAAAGAAGTGGGGAGAGCCAACCCATGTCTCAGAGAAGGGAATGCGCTCTCCTGAGGGAACCCATGTTGGCAGCCAAAACAAAGCTGGCCCTGACTTCATGGCTGCCCTTCTTGGGGTCAAGTCCTGTCCTGCTTCCTGGCCTGACGGACCTTAGCCAGTAACTCTGATGCCACCACATCCAAAGCCTGTTCCTACACGAGGCTGGCACCAGCTAGGCAGCCTTTCTAGGGAGTGGTTCAAGTTTGCCACCTGGTGGCCACAGGGTGTACTACAGGTGTTTCCATCAGCAGCCCTGGCAGCTCATAGGCATGAGACTGGAACCTTCTCCCCCACTTCATTGTCCCCCTTTTTCCTCCTAAGACCTGAGACTAGTAGTAGGGAAGGAAGGGTACTGTGGGTGTGGGAAGGAACTTGAGCAGAACAAGGGAAAGGAGGCAACACTGAGAGCCACCACCCTGATCCCACCACCAATGGGACCTTTAAGTCCACAGGAAATGAAGAAGCACACACAGAAGACTTACTAGTGATAATGAGATAGTAGCTATCGTTTCTCAAGGGCTGACTAGGTGCCAGACATGCTCTGCGAGTGCTGGACAGCTGTGGACTGGCTGAGGGGTGGGTCCTGCTATTGTCAACATTTTACAGTTGAGGCGGCTCAGGCTCAGTGCAGTGACTCAAGGCCACAGAGTTAGGGAGAGGAGGGATAGGAGTGTGACCCCGGCTCTCTGGTTCCCCGGGGTGGAGGTGGCTTGTGGCTTGTCTGAGCAATGCCAGCACTCCCTGCATGCTACAGAGATGGCCTCACTGAGTCCCCATCCCTTCCTCAGCTCTATGTGTCCTCACTTCCTCTCGGAGCTCTGTCACCTTCACTGAGCCCCTCCTTCTGTGGGCCTCCGCCCCCTCACTGAGGGTCTCCTTTCATTGTCCTGCAACCCTCTGGCTGAACCCCACACCTCCCAAGCCCCTGTTTCTTCCTGGGATCCATCCTCTGAGCATGTTTTACTGAAAGGGTCTTCATTCCATGGCAGGCACTGTCGAAGATGCTAAAAACATAGCAGTAAACAATTTAGACAAGTCTCTGTCCATAAGGAGCTTACACTATTAGGTGACATGAGGAGGCAGGAGGTGAAAGCAGTTCCTTTCTTACCATCCTCTTGGGTACCAAGACACAGACCCAAATGAGGTGCTGCCATGGGGTGGCTCAGGGACAGAATGGGGAAGGATGGAGTGGGCCAAGTGGTGACAGTCTAAGTCAGCCTCTCTAGTTAGCTGGCAGTGGGCTCCCTGGCAGCCTCTTAAGTAGGAGAGGGATGTAGAGGTTGCAAAGAAAGGGGATGAGGCAGGTGACCCTGGCATCTTTCACTCCACCCTTTCCACCAGGAATTCTGTGCGTCTGGTCATCCGGAAGGTTCAGTATGCCCCAGAGAGGCCTGGCCCCCAGCCCACAGCTGAGACCACCAGGCAGTTCCTCATGTCGGACAAGCCCCTGCACCTAGAAGCCTCCCTGGACAAGGAGGTATGAAGCTTGGGCTTGGCAGGGGTGGGGCTGCTCCACAAGGGCCCTTATACCCCACCGACTCCCTGCAAGCCAGTGGTAAAGGTAAAGAGGGATACAGAGGGGCCCGTAGACTCCCTGCCATAATCTTGCTTAGCCCTAAGCTATGAGACAGCACCTGACAAAGGCGGGGGACTCTAATCCAGCTGACTGATACCTGCTCTGAGTGCAGGGGGCTTCTCCTCGAGGCATGGACACCCCCTTTCCCTGCAGGCAGCTGCAGGCAGGTACCTGGGACAAGATGTGGGTTGAAACCCTACAGTGAGAATTCAGAGCTGGTTCCCTTAGGGAACTGGGCAGCCCTTCTTCTCCTTCCCAGCTCCTTCCAGAGCCTCCTGTGTCCAAACTGTTGATCTGGCAAGAACTTGAGACATTCCCTCGTTCAACCCCTGTTGTATACAGAAGTCTGGGCTTCAGCCTTCCTTGCTACTCAGGGTAGATGATATGGAAGAGACTTTCAGAGGCTTAGACAACCTGTCCAATATCACATGGCTGTTATTATAGTCATCCTTACTGGTGGCCAGGACAGGACTGGTGCTGGGAATATACCTTCGAATTCAAATACCTCTCAATGGTCCCACAAGGGAACTGAAAGCTAATATACTTGGTGGCTTCAATGCTATATTTGCATTAATGGGAAGTGGCTGAAGCCCTTGGGGCAGTTGTCAGAATAGCTTAGATTTGAGGAGCTTGGGAGGGCTGTTTCGGGAGGGCTTTTTCCCCTTTCCCTTTACCTAGAACGTGGGTGTCTTCCCAACCAAGGCTCTCCTTTCTTCTCCCAGATCTATTACCATGGAGAACCCATCAGCGTCAACGTCCACGTCACCAACAACACCAACAAGACAGTGAAGAAAATCAAGATCTCGGGTACCCTGGGGAGAGGGTCAGCTTGGGGTGGGCAAGGGGGGACCCTTTCAAGGGTTGGGGGGGATCACTAGAGGCTCTCCTCTTGTCATGATCCTTGAGATAACTACTGCCAAAGACTTCTGAAGCCTAGGGCCTGCCCTGAGCCAAGAGACCCTTGGAGGCTGGTGCCTCAGGCTGCTCATGGCCAGTTCAGGCCATCCCTTATCTCAGGTTTCCTGGGCCCTGGACATGGCTGTCCCTACAGGGATGACCTTTGGCTATGGAATGAAATGGGTATTTCAGAGGCTACATTTTGGGGGGAAGATGGCGGTGGTGTCCTACAAATTCTCCCAGGTAGACTCTGGCTGTTACCCGGAACTGAGCATCCCACCTCGGGCAGCCGGGAATACCCCCTGGGAGCGGCACCTCTGGTTCACGCGCCCTTCCACCTCCTTCCCTAGTGCGCCAGTATGCGGACATCTGCCTTTTCAACACAGCACAGTACAAGTGCCCCGTGGCCATGGAGGAGGCTGAGTAAGTGAGCGCACGCTGGGCCTCGGGAGTGTGGGGTTGGGTGGCAGTCCAGTCACAGGCCCAGCTGGCTCTTCTCCACCTGGCGGAGGGCTGGGCCTCAGCCTTCCTTGCCACTCAGAAGAGATGATGTGGAAGAGACTTTCAGAAACCGTCCACCTGATTTAGTTAACAGTGGTAGAGCACTTGCCTAGCATGTGTGAGGCGCTGGGTTCAATATTTAGCACCACATAATAAATAAATAAAATAAAGGTATTGTGTCCATCTATAACAAAAAAATAAAAAGAAAAGAAAATGCACACTGCAGTCAAAGAAAAGACTCCATAAACCTTGAACAACAAAACAAGAGCTAAGGAGTGAAAGGAAATTGGGTTGTCGAGTGAGAATAATATGACACTGTACCAGAAACCTGGGTGGAAAGGAGAAACTTTTCTCTGAGCTTCCTGGGAGTTGGGGCAAAGGCCCTGGGTGTACAACTTTTAGTAATCCCCCTCACTGGGTAAAAGGGGTGTATGTGGGAGGATATAGAATAATTGTCCAGAAAACAAAAAATGTCCAGGTTTGAGGAGAGCTGCTATGGGTGAGCGTGGAACTTTGTCCCAAGTTTATTGGCAGATAAGATGCGAGGAGAGATCTCAAGTTTATTGGCAGATAAGGAGAGAGGCATCTTATCTAGAGGAAGTGAATACTCCCAAAAGAAGACACATCTTTTTTTCTTTTTTTTCTTTTGCTCCTGGTCTTTGGGAGTGGGGTGGCAATTGCATTGTATGTAGTTTTACATATATGGGGATATTTATTCATATATAATTACAGTCAATATTTTTTGCAACTTAAAGACATTTTAAAAGTTGGTGTGGCTTGTATGATTGCACACACCTGTAATCTCGGCAACTCTGGAGACTGAGGCAAGAGGATGGAGAGTTCAAAGCCAGCCTCAGCAACTTAGCAAGGCCCTAAGCAACTCAGTGAGACCCAGTCTCTAAATAAAATATTAAAAAGGGCTGGGGATGTGGCTCAGTGGTCAAGTGCCCCTGAGTTCAATCCCTGGTACAAAAGAAAAAAGTTATATGTGATCTCGGAGATAGTTTTTAATGTGACTGTGCTATGAGTAGATCAAACATTCCCTCTTGTTGGTTATTTCCTCTACCCACTATTGATAGAAAAAAATAAAAAACAAAGCCGTGAGGCCTAGAGTCCTGGTGAAGGGTGCAGTGAGGTGACCCAGAGCCAGAGCACCCTGTATCCCCAGAGGGACACCCTCAGCTCTGCCAATGTGCACAGGAGCACAGGGCAGCCAGCAGGGACAGCAGGACGCTGCTCCTGTGGATGGCCTGCCTGGTCTCTTTACTTCCTGCGGAGGCCTGTGAGGTGGGGGCTGCTACTGTCCTAGTATGACGATGGGGAGATGGGCTCAGAGAGCAGTGACCTGCTCAGCTCACAGAACTTACAAGAGGCTGGCTCCAGGGCTGGCCCCTGTCATCTGCTGCACCCCTGCTGTTTTCTTGAAAGGGGGAGGGGATGGAGCAAGCATTAGAAAAAATGGAACAACCCAAATACCCTGCACCATGGCTAGATGTGCCATAAAGCAAGCGAAGTTTTCATTGCGTAGCCTGAGTGTCAGGTTCACGGTGTCCTGTGGCTTCATTTATGGTTGCAGGTAGCTGTTATTTTAAAGGTAAATGTACTGCGTAGTGCTGTGCTGTTTCTCCACCCCAGGGTCCCTGCTGGGTATGGTGTAGATGTGCCTCTTTTCGGTGGCTGTGGTCTCTCTGCCAGAGCCAGGCCTAGCCCAAGTGTTCTCCGCAGTTGGGGAATGGAGGGTTGGCAGAGGGAACTCGGGGCCAGGCTGTGCTAGATGTCCTAACTGGGTTAGGGCACAGGGCTGGGATTGTCTGTGGGTAGGGCCACCTCCACACCTACTTCCCTTCTTTCAGTGACACTGTGGCACCCAGTTCGACGTTCTGCAAAGTTTACACGCTGACTCCTTTCCTGGCCAATAACCGAGAGAAGCGAGGCCTCGCCCTGGATGGGAAACTCAAGCACGAAGACACGAACCTGGCCTCCAGCACCCTGTGAGGACCTGCCCTCCTGGTCTGAGGCTCCCGCTGCTGTCCTTAGTCCCAACGGTCAAGGAAAAGGCTCAGGCTGCCCTCTTCCCTCAGCCTTGTCTATGGCCTGTCCACCAAATCTTGAGTGGTCAGGGAGGCTGTCCCCCTACGCCCATCCTCCTGGGGGGACCCAGAGGACAACACAGGCCACTAGACCTGGCTCATTCAGTCTGTGCCAGCCCTGGTAGTTGGTCTGGAGGAGCAGCTGGAAAGGCTTCCTGCCAGAGGCAGCAGATCCTGACCTGGTGTCCTCAGTCAGAAGGGTGTAGCCTGAGGCCAGCAAGGCCAGAGGGAAGGAGGAACTCGTAGGAGGTCCCAGCAGAAGGGGGACTGGAGAGTTCGGGACAGTGAGCTGGGTGGACCAGACATGGTGCATCCCTTCAAGTCAGGGACCCCTGGGCCATCTGTCACTACTGCCCGTGGGCATCACTGAATCCTTCAAGTCACCCTGCTGTAGCAGAGCCTCGGGGTGTGGGGTGCCTGTTGTACCCTCCCTGCTGAGCCCCACGCTCTGACTGGGCTCCAACCTGCCTCTGCAGCCCCTGTATCCCCGCTGCCAACCCAGGCTGCCCTTGGACCAGCCTCTCTTCCTCACGCCCTGCAGAGGCTGCCCACTGACCTCCAAGATTCCCACCGGCTCCTCTACCCTGGCTCTAACCCTACCTGTCCTCAAGACTTTGTCAGGGCACCAGCCACCTCCTGGAGATGTCCTTTCCTGACCCTTGCCCGCAACTGCCCCCAGCCTCTCCAAATTCCCAGTTCAGTCCTTTCTGCTCACAAGTTACTGAGCACTAAACCATGGCTGGGAGAAGCTGGACTCATTAGTGAGGAGTTAGAGCCCCACGCCTCACAGCCCTGCCAGACACTGGCCACGAAGGGGTGGGGAGCTTACCAAGCACACAGTGAGGGCTCTCACCTCCAAATCTGGAACTCAGGGCTTCAAGTTCCAGCTTCCTAAGGGTAGAGGTCACCTTTTCTCACCTCGGCTGGGACCAGGGTGGGCCACTCACTGGACTCCATTGGACATGGTAGCTGAGTGGCCAGGAGAGGGATGGACAGTGCTGTCCTCCACCGCATCCTGCCACCTGCAGTGCCTCACCCATCAGAGAACCCTGTGGATCAGCTTCCCTGTGTCACCTTGTAGGTTGAGGGAAGGCGCCAACCGTGAGATCCTGGGGATCATTGTTTCCTACAAAGTGAAGGTGAAGCTGGTGGTGTCTCGAGGCGGGTGAGTGTTCTAGCCCAGCCCAAGAGCCCAAATGTGGAGGGGCCCGCAGCCCCCCACCCCATTCCTCCTGTTGGACCTTTCAGCTCTATGTCTTGTGGAGGAGGAATGGGGCGGGAGGACTTCCTGTTCTTCTCTTCCTCCTTTCTGTTCCTCTTCTCCTCAGCCCCCTTTCCCTCTCCTGCAGTGGCTCTGGGCCGTCCTTCCCCATCCCGGCTTTTTTCCACTCTCTTTGTCCTCTTCATGGCAGGTCAGGACCTTGCACTGAGAACTGTGCCTGGTCCAGGAGGGAGAGCAGGTCCTAGAGGGCACCACGATGCTCACACACCTCCAGACATAGCACCCACGCCACTCTTGCCCAGGCTGATCTGCTGGGGAAACGGCCAAAGCGGGGGGCTCAGAACCCCTGAGCTGGATTGGGGATTTGTAGCTCAGCTGACTCCCATTTTATAGATGGGGAAACAGAAATCCAAATGGTTCCTGAACTCTTCTCCTTGAGCCCTGGGTTACGTACGGGCTGGGTGCTGGGGTCCCAGTAGTGGACTGGATATATTTCCTGTCCTACAGTATATAGTTTGGTGGGAGCTTAGAAAAAGCTCCCATTGCCCCATATATTGGGGTACATATTATAAACCAAGTATTAAGGCTTCTAATTTGTTAAAGGAATCCCCCCCACCCCCTTAATTTAGGTCATAAATGTCTATGGAAAGATTGAAAAAATGAAATAACATTAGACATTAAGTCTCTTTATTATTAAAATAACGACTCTTTGCAGGTGGCAGTGTGTAATACTGACTGTATATTATAGGACCTCTCTAAATCCCAAATCCCATGTCATGTGACCTTGTAGGACCCACAGTTTTCCACATGCTTCCGGATCCCCCAAAGTCTTCCTTCTGCCATTAGCTATTCCTGACAGGGAGGAAGAGCTCCTTTACAGAGGAGGATCCGGGGGCCCACCTCGGCCCCTGGGCAGGTAGATGCCACATCAGTCTCCCTGAATGAGCAGTCAGGGCGTGCAGGGGTCGGGGGTGCGTCCCTCGGGTCCGTCTGCTCTGCGGGGCAGCAGAGGAGGTGAATAATGTGTTTTTTCTTCCTCTCTGCACTCTCTCCTGACCACTCCTCCTGCCTCCTCTGGCCCACCCAGCCTGTTGGGAGATCTTGCGTCCAGGTAAAGTCCCTCCTTCATCCTGCTTGAGCCACCTCCCTGGAGGGCCCAGAGACAATTGGCCTAACTGGTCAGGACCACAGGGCACTGGGTTGAAAGGAATCTAGTGGTCATTTCAGAACTTGGGACCAGGTGTGTGCTGGGCTAGACCCTTCTCTAGGGATGAGGGAGACATGGCCTTTCCTTAAAACCTTGCCATGCTCTTTCATCCCATTCCAGTGACAGGGACCTTTACAGACAGCAGTGATCTGGGGAGTGGCCACCAGCAGAGCTGACTGAATTCTAATCACCTGATTTATAGGCTGTTTAGGAGAAATGCAGGCCTCGTGGCTTAGAAACTTCTACACTAATGAGAACGAACTACTGGCTCCGTGTTGCTAAGGACAGGTCCTCAGAGATCCAATTTTGTAGACAAGATTCCCTTGTAATTTGGTTGGATGGATTTAACATTCCAAAAATGCCCCCAACATAGCCATTTGGCTTCCCATCACAAGGTGGCAGTGTCCCCCGTCCTAAGAAATCTTGGTCTAGTTTGAGAGATGACAATAATTCAATTTAGTTCTGTATAATTTGGCAAAGACTTTCTGAACCTAGACTTGTGCCCAGCTTTATGCTGTTCTCCAAAGTCCCAAAGAGGAGTCAGAAGTGTCCCTTTTCCTATCCCTTATGTCTTGGGGGAAAATTAAGGTCCAGATCCTTTCAGCCATATCCTATGTGGTCTCCATGAAGGCTGGCCAATTCAGTCTTCCATTCACTTCCATCTGATGGCTCACTCTTTCAAGTGAACACTTTGGAAGCAAAAAACAAAACAAGCCCCCCCCCCCGCCCCCTGCCACACACACACACACACACACACACACACACACACACACGCAAAGCAGAAAGGAAAGGAAAAAGCCAATGAAAAAGAAAGAGCCTTCAGGAGGCTGAGGCAGGAGGATGGTGAGTTCAAATCCAGCCTTAGCAAAAGTGAGATGCTGAGCAACTTTAAATAAGATACAGAATAGGGCTGGAGATGTGACTTGGTGGTCAAGTGCCCCTGAGTTTAATTCCCAGTACCCCCTGCCAAAAAGGAAAAAGAAAGAAAGAAAGAAAAAAGTCTTATAAGACCCTCACGTTGCCAGGCAGTTATACACGCCTGTATTCCCAGCAACTCCAGAGGCTGAGGTGGGAGGATTGCAAGTTCCAGGCCAGCCCCAGCAACAGTGAGACCTGGTCTTGAAATAAAAAATAAAAAGGGCTGGAGATGTAGCTCAGTGGTGGAGTGCCCTGGGTTCAACTCCTAGTACCCAAAAAAGAAAACCCAAAGCAAAAGGCCCCTGTGTTCCCATGGAGGGGAAGTACTGGTTCTGACAGGCTCACGCTTCACAGTTTAACCAGATCTTTTACCTACAATGTCTGCTGGAAATTCCAGTGCTTCTAGAAGGTAGGCGTTGTTCTCCCATGTTTCCAAATGAGCTCAGTGGGACTCAAGGCTGTAAAGTGTTCCACCATTGAGAGGGAGGCTGGCAGAGCCTTTCTGATCGCATAACTTGTGCCCTGACCACTCCATTCTCTGTCCCTTCACCCTTCCCAGCTGCCTTGAGCAACAAAACCAATAAATGTGGCTATGCCTGGAGGCACTCAGGGTTTGAGGGGTGTCCTAGGGTGATGGCACCCAAGCTGAAAGATGCCTTCAGGGCCGCTTCTGTCAGTCTCAATTCTGCTGTTGTCACAGTAGTTAAGGGAGTGAATTATGGAGCCATCACTTACTATTAATAGTTGTATGTAAGAGACTTTAATCTCCTTGTGCCTCAGTTTCCCAATCCATACATTGGGGGTAAATAATAGGGTTGTTATAAGGATTAAATGAGTTCCTCTAAGGAAGGGGCCTAGAACAGTCCTTGGCACAGTCACGCCATGCAAATGTCTGCTTTTTTATTCTGTCAGGAGCAAGGGAGAGAGGCCTTGTCAGAGGCACTGGCCGGTGGTCAGTTCTTCCCCATAGCCCCTCCCCTCCATCTTTCACAAGGCTTCCAGACTCTGTGCATGGTGTAGATAGCCCTAGCCCTGGGCCTTCATTGTGCTACATCCAGATTTCACATTGCCAGGAGCTTCTTGAGGCATGGAGAGATGAAGCAAGGGCAGGTGGGGTCCCATCCAGGAGTTGGGAAGGGCAGTGTCAGGGAAGGTTGGGGTGACTATGGTGATTTGAGGTGGGCAAGGTCCCAGAGCACTGCTAGAGCCACCCCGTGACCACAGTGCACACTGCCCTGGGTACTTCTTTCCCACCTCATATCTGCTGCCGGCCCATGGAATCCAGGGATTCTTCTCAGGACAAGGGAAGTTTCTATTTCCTTCTGGAAGCAGGAGAGCAGGTCTCCTAGTTCAACTCCTAGAGAGACAGATGCTCACCGAAGTGTGGTGGATCTCCCTCTAACACAGCTCTCCCAGTTCTCAGACGGACAGGGCACTGGGGCTCACAGCCTGAGGCTTGGCCCAGGGCTCACTGTGTTTGGGTCTGTGTTTCAGTGATGTGGCTGTGGAACTGCCCTTCACCTTAATGCACCCCAAGCCCAAAGAGGAAACCCCACATCGGGAAGGTAAGCAGGCCCTGTGGGTCATTGGGGTGGGGGGATTCCAGAGAGCTAGTTTCCTCCTCCACCATGTTACCCCCTCATCCTAGGTCCCTCTGAGCTAGCCTTCAGCCTAGTGTTACCCCTTCCCAAGCTCCTCAGGTCTTTTGTGGGGCCCACCACTCATATTTGCTTCTGATCTGCTAGGAGTCAGTGAGCCCTGGCTCCTGCCCTCAGTGGGAGAGAAAGAGAGGAAGCTCATTGCCAGGCATCCAGGGAGGGGCTGGAAGTGGGGGAAGGAGCCACACAGATGAGATGACCTGTTGATATAGCATTTCCCTTTTAAAAAATTTTTTCCCCAATTGATAACGGAGTGTTTACACTTCTTTGGCTCTAAGGCTGTTTCCCTTGAGGCAGACTACGTGTTGCGTATGCAAAGGCAAACAGTGGTCCCACAATTAAACTGAAATGTGAAATGTCATTGATTTTTTACACTCCTAATTCAGAGAGGTTAAAATGTGAAAAATAAACAAAAGCAACAAAACCCCGACCCTCTTAGAGAAACTCACGCAAGCTGGAAATGAATCTGTCATGTTGGAGACCTGTCCCGGGAGCACAGGGTCAGAAGTACAAATCTCTGGGTCTGCAGTGGGCATCCAGGACCCTCCCTGTACCCTCCTGCCTTTAAGATGATTTGGGGTGTTTCAAGACCTGGGATGAGCTCCGTTTTGCCGCCCCCCCCATCTTAGCCAGCCTGTCCCCAACTCCACACTAACCCCTGGGCACCTTGCCCTCATTGTGTTCAGTTCCAGAGAACGAGGCGCCAGTAGACACAAATCTCATAGAACTTGACACGAAGTAAGCCAAACCCTGCCTGTGGATGTTTGGGGGGCGGGCCCCGGGGGCGGGGCGGAGGGTCATTTGCATATATGCTTATTAACCCCTGAGGAGCAGCTGGTCTAACCCCGTCTGCTGAGAGCCGCCTCTGCTCGCCTCTTCAGCAACCCGCTTGCCTGCATGTGACTTGAAGGACCCTCCGTGCCTGTTCCTCTTCCTCCTGCCTTGGTGGGGTCTGTCTTCCTCCCTCGTCCTTGCACGTCCGTCCGTCCGTCCGTCAGTCCGTCCGTCCATCCACAGCGCCTGCTGGCCTCACAGGGCTGGTCAGGGCCCTGGGCTTGGCTCTCCTCCCGGCCTTCGCCAACCCATGGAGGCAGGCTGCGGGGTGGGGAAGGGTCTGGGTCCCGTTGCATCTGACTCCTGAGGACCCACCAGTGCAGATTACCCTGCAGTGAAAGGCCTTGGTGACACCGGACAGTGGCTGGCGGGGGAGGACCTGGGCCTTCTGCACGAATCATCTCCAGGGCCAAGCAGCTTTCTTGCTCCAGCTGCAAAAGCCACCCTCCCTTGTACCCCAGGAGAAATGTGGGATATGGGGACTCCAGTCATACCTTGAGGACTACCCATGTGGCTGGCTCCATGGGGCAGGGGACATTTTGTGGGTCCCTACCTGGTCTTAAGTGGCTGGCTTTTATGGCAGAAAGGAAGCAGCCCTTAGTCCTGCACCCTGCTCAGGTACCCCTTCCCCTACCAGCCTTCCTCTGCCCCTGTGTAGATTTGCTAGCTCCCCTATCCCACCCCCTCTCCTACCCAGGATCTGGAGAAAGGGCCTTTGTGGCTTTCTCTCCATTAAGCCAGCCCCACTGCTCTCTGGAATGCTTCCTAGGAGTAGTTTTTTGGGTGAGTGGGTGGGTTTCTTGGGCTTGCTCTTGAGGGATTCATAATACACTGTGAGGATGTGGTGGTCTGGCCTATCATGGTGGGATGATTTCTACCTCTGCCACAGAACCACACTACTCCCTGTATTTGACATGCCTCCACCCCCTGCAGAGTTAGGGTCCTTTCCTAGGCCTTAGGCACGAGAGTCAAGTTCACGACCCTCCTGGCACTTTTCAATTTCTCCAAGTCCAGTTGTGACTATCCCCAGAGCCTTTCTGCCCCAGGTTGGCCCCAGAGGCCAGAGACCTTGGGGAGTGTGGTTCTGTCCTGGGTCCCTCTGTGTCACATGTGTCAAGCCTGTGGATATGACTTCTCTCCTCCCTGCCCTTGCTAGCATGCCACGTTGTCCTTGTTTCTCTCTGCAGCGATGACGACATTGTGTTTGAGGACTTTGCTCGCCAGAGACTGAAAGGCCTGAAGGACGACAAGGAGGAAGAGGAGGATGGCACCGGCTCTCCACACCTCAACAACAGATAGACTGGCGGCCCGCGCCCAGCAGCTCCGGGCCACTCTCTTGCACTAGGATGCTTACTTGTCTTCTTCCTGTTCTGGTTTCCCTCCCCTTTGTTCTTCCAATTTCAACTAGAGGACCCCAAGTGGTCTTCCTGGTCACGGTGATGGACCTCTGGCCTCAGGATTGGCCCCACATCACCATGCCAACAGTGCACCACCTTCACCTCTCTCTGCGGTCACCGCTCCACCCCACCCTCTTTTCATGCTCATTCCCACAAAGGCCACCACAGCCCTGGCCTTGGGATTGGGCTTGAGATGGGGAGTGGGAAGGGCAGGGTGGAGCTGGAGGGGCTCTGTCGTGGTGGGTGTGAGGGCTCGGAGGAGTGGGCATGAGGGCTCAAGACACGTGAGAAGATGTCCCCAGTTCTACCTGGTAATGGTTCTGGCAGCTAAAAGATGACTATATTGAAGGCCACCCCCTCCCAACTGGAGGGGCAGAACCATGGATAGCTTCTCAATGCCTTTTTGCAATTTGGACCCACCAAAGACCTCTCCCCCTCCCCCTTTCTCCTTGTCCTGTGTCCCTGTGTCTGATAGTGGCATTGGTGAAGCTCGTGAGCTCATAGACCCAGGAGTGGAAAAAAGCAACGAAATGACTTCCTTACCAGCAGACACCTAGATGGAGGCGAGCCGTGTCAACTAGCCAGTTTTCTTTGGGACTTGTCAGGATGAGCACCTTAGCTGCCTTGTGTTGTGGTGGTGATGGGGGGACTGGGTTCTCACATACACAAAGGTGGGGCTCTTCAAGCACCAGCCCCTGCAGAGGGAGTTTCTGATGGGGCTTTCAGAGGTGGGCAGAGGTGGGAAGTTGAGCCTCCCCTTCTCCCTTCCTTCTCAGACTTAAGACTTTTTTATCACCAGGATCAAGGTGGGAGGTCCAGGGATAGCTGGGGCCACCAGCATCCCCCTCTTTCTCCCTGTAGTCTTCCATGACTAGGCTGGGTTGGCCCTACAGGTGGGGAGAGTGGCCACTGTCAAAGGCAGTCCTTCCCCAGAAGGTAGCAGGCTCCATCAAGATGCCTTCCTGCAAAGGGAAAGAGGCCATGCTTCTTTCCTTGGGGAATGGAGACCCTAGTAGTTCTCAGTGTCAAAGGTACCTAATACCCATTGGCTGGTGTTGGTGTGATTGAGAACTGGGGCCTTTCCCAGGGCAATGGGGCAGACATAGCGATAAGTGGCAAGTATTGAAAGGTATCCTTGTCTGGTCTTTAATGCTAACTTGCTGTATGATCTTAGGTAAGTTTGTTCCCCTCTCTGGGCCTCAGTTCCCCACTGGAAAACCCAGGGACTTCTGGCTTTGAAAATTTGTGAACATTTGAGCTCTGGTCTGCTGGGTGGAGCCAGGGCTGCTTCCTGTTCCATTGGCTTCTAGAGGGGATTCACAGACCTCAGAAGCAGCAGGACCCAAGAGAGCTCCTGTCCAAACTCCAGGCCTAGGAAAGGCCCTTTTTGGGCCTCCGGGGTGTCACCTGATGTCAAGCCTTGACCATAGCCTGCATGAACTGCTCTGACCTAAGCCCTGGGTTTGCTGAGACTTGATGGGGGGCTTGTGATAGGGCCTGCAGGGCTTCACAGCCCCCGGAGGATGTGGGCAACATGAGGTTTACCAGGCAAATATACTAATTAGCAGAACGAGGGGGATTCCTTCTCAATTTCTGCTTACTTCTGTCTTGGCCCCATATTTTCCTGAAAAGGGAGACAACACGACTTTTTTATACAAGTTGGATCCCAACTCTTTCCAACCCAGCACCTCTGGGGATGAGCTGCACAAACCTTTCCCCATGGTGAAATGATGGTCATTAGCCTGGCCCCATGTCTGCTAAATCTCATGAATGCTTAACTCAAGGGACCTCCTTCCCAGGTCAGAACCAGGTCAACTGGGGGCAGTCACATTATCCAGGCCAGTCCCATGGTCCTAGCAGCAGGTGCCCCAGGCATCCAGCCCCTGCTGGAACTGGGTCACTGGCTGGACGCACAGAGCATGTACCCTTCAGTGTCTTCCTCTGAAACTTGGGGCTGGTACAAGACCCTTAGCATTGGGGGTAACCTCTCCCCACAAATATCTTTTCCCCCATCCCTAACATATGCACACAAAAATTTTGCCAGGCTGATTTTTGAAGCTTCCTGCTCTTCAAAATCACACTTGTAGGGATTTTTCCAGTGTTAATTGAAGCTTCTCCAGCTGCAGGGAGTACCAGGGCGCTATCTTTTTGCTCTTTGAGCCAGGACTGCACAAGGACAATGGTAAAGTGTAGTTGAATTCAGCTTCACCATTCTTTGCTGACAGTTTCTGTGCTCTATGCCCAGCCTTGGTGGCACAGAGATGGGTCTATCCCAGTCTCTGTTCCTGGCCAGGGGAAAGTCACAAAGGCATTGCATCCAGGGCTGGTTCATATAGTGCCTTGATGTGAGTTAGAACACAGTGCCCTTCCAGAGGGACTCAGAACACAGCAGAATGCACAGTCCTGTGAGTGTCACACAGGTTGGATTTGGTTCCACTTGCCTATTGGCCAGGTGCCCCTCTCCTCAGCTTTGTGCTGCAGCCCTGAGAGACACAGGCCAAAGCATTTCTGTGGTCTCTTCTTGAAGAGGAGGACCCATATCATCTTTCCAGGTTTCTGGTCAGCTCCAGACACCATCTCTGAACTCAACACCTAGAGATGACCCAGTACTTCTCTGCAAGGCCCCTCTCCATCCTGGAGTCAGCCTGGCCAGGTGACACCTTGGAGTGATAGTGGGGGTGGGGGAGCCTTACTAGGCCCCAGGACCAACCCACAGTACTGGCCCTTGTTATGCCAAGTGTTTGAGGCCTATACCTGCCAAGCAGCCCATTTCCCAGTGGGTCATGGGGCTGGCAGGATGATGCCAATCTGGGCAGGAAGGAAGAACTTGGCCTGGGTGTAGCTGCACAAAGCAGAGGGCCAGCTGGGCTTCCTCAGCACCCAACCCAGAGAGGAGTTCAGTCTTGGGAAGACAAGGACTGAGTCCTTTGGTTGGACCCCAGGGCCTTCTCGGCCTCAAAGCCCAGAAAAGCTAGAGTGGGCTTGCCCTGGTTCTGGTCCAGCTGGCTCCCACTTGGTGCAGCGGAAGCAATGCCAGGGCTGAACAGTGCCCAGGGCTGCTTCTCAGGCCTGGCTGTCACCAACCAGTTGGGTTGCCTTGAGCAAGTCCCACACCTTCAGGCTCGGCTTCCCTAACAAAAATGGTACAGAACTTCCTTCCCTGCCTGACTCAGGACATGGCCGTGAGATGAAAACCAGTGGCCCACGCTCTATAAGTTGCAAACAGCCACCAGGTGTGACCTGCAACTTCAAGAGCACGACCCAAGGTCACACAGGAAGTTAACTGTGCGCCAACCCACCTCCCGCTGGTCTTCATCTCTGGCCCTGCTTCTCACTTAGGTAACTGTCAACCAGAATGAGAAGCAGCCAATTTGGCCTTGGTGACCCAGCTGAGAGGGAAATGCAGACACTATTTGGAAACACCGTGATCACTGACACGCAACCAAGACAGAAAAGATGTGCATGTTTTCAGTGATTGGGGAACAGGGGGGTTCTTGGACCCTTCCAGGCCTGTAGTCACCCACATCTCCCACCTCTCAGACCCCACAGAGGTCAAGAAGGCTTGATACTGAACCCACCATTGCTCTGTAAAAGAAATCTAAGGGTGAGGGGAAATAGAAATTGCCTATTCCTGACCCTCAAAGTAAAAGGCCCCATTCAGGATCAACAGAGCTGCCAGAGCTTCCTGGTGACACTTGAGAGGGCCCTGGGCCCAGGGAAAGCCCAGATCTCTTGCCCTGAGCCCTGAGCCCTGAGCCCCGGCTGATCCTCTCCCAGTGGTTTCAGCAGCCCAGAGAGGCAGCTTGCCTCCTGCCAGTGCCAAGGGCCTGGGCACGCCCTACCCATCCAATCTTGAACTCTTTCAGGGTCCAATCTTGAACTCCTACAGGGTCTCATGGATGCAGGCCTATGCCTGTCCTGACATTTTTCTTTTTAAAATCAATAGGGACCAAAAGAGGCTCCCCACTCCTCCCTCGTACAGCCTGCCTGGTGCAAGCAGCACCATCTCCTTTCCCTCCCTCCTGGACTGAAGAAGCCCCGCTGTGGGGCAGACCCCACCTGGCTGCTCCTGCAGGCTCACTGCACAGTAGTGAGAGGCCATGTGGAAGGGGGTGCACCCTCCCCCAACATTCCCTCCCAACTTGTCACCCCAAAAGGGAAATCAAAGCACAGGTCCCTGGGACCCTTGATCCGTAGACACTGATAGTGGCTTTCCAGCCAGTTCCACAGGGTACCGTGGAACTCCCACAGGGCCTCGTCAGCAGCTCTACGGGAGGAAGGTGGGGGCAAAGGCTGAGTCTCCAGCCCTCCCCACTTCCCACTTCACCAGAACAACTCTGCTTTTATCTCTCTTGCCTGTTGTGGTTTCACTTTAAAAAATTTTGTTTTGAAGAAAAACTTCAAACCACCATTCTGAGGTTTGATCTTAGACCAGCAAGCACAGAGTCTATCCTTGCTTTTCATGTTGGCATGGCTCCGGCTTTCCAATACAAAGTGTCTTCATATCGGAGCTTGGGTCCCAGACCAAGGCCCAAGTGTATGCTTACACACACACGGGTGCACGCGCAGACACATTTCATGTTTTGTTTTGTTTTTTAACCAACCCACCCTGAAGCTCTGGCCTGGGTTTGACTTGGGCAGGGGCTGGTGATCAGAGAGGTTGGGGCTTGACCTAGGCCACAATCCCCACCCAGGACTCTGTCTCCACCCCTGTGTGACACCCCACTTCCCAGCCCAGGCCCTCAGGATGTCAGGAGGATCAGGGTGACTGGAGAAGGAGAAGCTAGAGCCAGGTTCAACTACATTCAGTGAGGGAGATGGACACCCAGGTTCACACAAAGACATACTGAACGAGGACTTTATGACAAAAGTCTCTTCCCTGAGGTCAGGAGTCCCCCAGAGACCTTTCAAGCACCAAGTTTCCTTGAGTAATTCCAATAGGATTCTATTACCACAATTGTGGCCAACCAAGCATGTGGACAACAGGAGATTTTGTGCCCCCAAAGAGGCTGGCCCCCTCAGGAGTTCGCCTGAATTCTTTCTCTGCCTACCTGCCCCTCTGCCCAGGCCCCTCATGGGCACTCAATAGCAGGTGGGTACTTTTGGACCAGCCCTTGGCACAAAATCCCACCTCCTAGGACATTCTAGATGTGAATGTGAAGCTCAGGGCACTGCAAGCCACATGACATGGGAGAAAGAGAGTGCCATCGGATACTTTATGTTCAACCTGTGCCCTTGGAGACCCTGCTGGCCTCAGTTTCTACATGTGTAAAATGGGGCCAGTACCAGGTTGTGCTCACCTTCATAGGGATCGTTGCAAGGGCCACGGGGAGGGTTGTAGGCAAGGAGATAGTTTGAAGTGGCAGCATATGAGACAGGTGCCTTACAAACTTGGGGTGAGGTCCTGTCCTGGGTGGCCAATCTGCAGAGCCCCCAGGGAACCGGTGCAGAATGTACCGTCCCCCTGGGCAGCTGTGCTCAGCAGTGAGGTCTGGTCCCAAATGCTCTGGGACTACCTCTTCCTATGAGCAAGCATATGAGTCCTGGGCCGGGGGAGGTGGGGTGGCTGGGTGGGTCTCCAGGTCTGTGGCCCTTCTGTGAAGTGACTGTCGGTTATTCTGTGGCCCTCTCACTCCTGGACCCCTCCAGGTGAATCGGCTGCACCTGTGGCATTCCTTAGTTCGTCAGATAAGTTATTCCAGTTTATTCAACTCCAACAGAACAAATGAACAAAAGAACCACAAGGAGGAGGCCAATAAAGGTCTTTTGTGACAGAAGATGCTGCTCTCCTTTTATTTCTGTTTCCTAAGCCCCTGGCAGGACAGAGAGCAGGAAGTGCTGTCCTGCTGCCCTGGACAAGGTTTGGTGCCTTCTTCCCTTGTCTGGCCCCAACTCCAACCTGTTCCTTATATCCCTTCTGCTGCCAAGAACTTCCTTCCTGTCCAGTCCTGTCGTTGTCCAGCATGGGAGAAGCTGCTGAGCCTCTGATCCCTCTCAGAACCCACAGGATGCCATGGCCCTTGGGTGAGACCCTTCTTCTATCCTTAACTCCACTGCCCTCATTTGGAGTCAGTCCTAAGCCCTGCCTTAGCTCTGGCTCTTGTTCTTTTCCCATCTCTTGTTCTTCCTGGACTTCTTCCTGAGGTAACTTCAGGTTTTGAAGCCTTCCCTGCCACCTAGGCTAACAGAACGCATGGAGAAATAGGGATCTATGTGAGGAAGAGTTCACATTTTTTCCTGGCACTGGGGATTAAAGCCAAAGGTGCTTAATGAGCCACCTCCCCAGCCCTTCTTATTTTTCATTTTGAGAAAGGGACAGGGCCTCATTAAGTTGCTGAAGCTGGCCTCGAACCTGCGATCCTCCTGCCTCAGCCTCCTGAGTTGCTGGGATTACAGGCATGTGCCATCGTGCCCAGCAGGCCGATCGCCTCTTGACACAACAATAACAACAAAATCAACATTGTATAGAGGACTATAACAGGATCCAGAGTCTACACAATATAACTTTTACAATGTCCAAAACACAACCTGAAATTACTCAACATACAAGTAACCAGGAAACTAATGACAGAAAACTAGCCTCCATCAACAGATGCCAACTTAGGACTTAGAATTCTGTTTCAAATTATCAAATTGAGGTAGCAATTATAACTTGAAGTGGACGGGACAGTCATTGTTTAGAGCAGGGAGATGGAAACTTAACAAATATATAGAAATTTTGGAATTGAAAAATGTAATATCTGAAGTAATATATTCATTGGATGGATTTATAGCAAAATGGAAGTGGTAGAGAAAAGATTTAATGACCTTGAGATAGATCAATAGATATTATATCTGGGAAAAAAAAGAAAAAAGTTGAAAAAATGAACAGAGCCTCAGGGACCTGTGGAACACCACCTTAGGGTCTGAGATTCATGTCATTTGACTCCAGAAGAAAGGAAAAAGAGACTGTTGAGGAAATAATGGCAAAATTGGGGAAAGACAATTCACATATTCAAGAAGCTAAACCTTAAACCCCGAACAAGTTAAACTCAAGGAAAACCACACAGATACCTATGATAAAATTGCATATAATGAAATCAAAGATAAATAAAAACAAAAAAAATTCCTAGAGAAAATAACACATTCTTGTATGTCTTTCCATTCAAAGAATTGCCATCAAAATTCTCAATTAAAAACACAGGAGCCAGAAGGATGTGAAACAGGTTTAAAGTGGTAAAAGAAAAGAATTGTCAACTTATAAATATCCTTCAAGGCGAATACAAAATATGGAGGCTCTTTTTCTTTGTTTTCCTTTTTCTCCCTGCCCCACCCCCACCCAGTGCTGGGATTGAACCCAAGACCTTAGTTCATGCTAGGTGAACACTCTACCACTGAGCTAGATCTCCCGCCTGTACAGATTATCAGTGAAGGAAAACTAAGAAATTGTCACCAGCAGACTCTAAAAAAGAATCCTAAACAAAATTATTTAGGTTGAGCCAATCATGGTGGCACACACCAGTATTCCCAGCTACTGCAGAGGCTGAGGCAGGAGGATTCCCGATTTGAGGCCAGCCTCAGCAATTTAATGAGTCCCTGTCAAAAAATAAAAAAGGATGGGGATATAGTTCAGAGTTAGAACTGTTGCCTAGCTTGTGTAGAACCTGGGTTCAATCCCCAGTACTGAAAAGAAAAATTAGGTTGAAGGAAATTGATGCCAGAGATAAACCCAGATCTTCAGGAATTAAGAGCACAGAGATGGTAACTGTTTGAGTAAAAATAAAAAATATGTATGACTACTGAAAGGAAAAACTATAAAGCTTTTGATGGGGCCTTATCAATGTTGATAAATAGAAATATATATGACAACTATAAGAGACAATACATGAAATATATGTGGCAACTAGAATGTGAAGATAAAGAGATTTATTTGGATCATAAGTTTTCTATATTATGCTTGAAATGGTACAATACTAACCCTAAGTAGACTGAGAAAGGTTAGATATGTACATTGTGATCCCTAGAGCAACAACAACAAAATAGAGCCAAAAATACAAATTAAAATAGAAAAAAAAACAGACTAAAAATTATTCAAATACTCTCTTTAAAAAAGGCAGGAAAGCCAAGACAACTGTTGAGAGCCACAGCCGAAGGGGCCCCAGTGAACTTCCAGCTGCCGGCTGATGATTGGCTCACAGCGGCCCCAGCAACATCTAGCTGATTGGCTCCTCTGCGGTGATGCTCATTGGGCTGTTTCCCTGCCCTTTCAGACCACGGAGCTGCTCATTGGGGGACTTTTTTGGCTCCACCCACATGACCCAGCCAATCGGCCTCAAGAGCAGGAGGATTGTGGGAGGTGGAGAGAGGCTTGTGTTGGAGAGAGAGGCTTGTGGGAAGCAGGTGGTGGCAGTTGGGGCTCTGAGGGTTTTTTCCTGAGAGGCTGTTTTGTTTGGCGTGTGTGGTTCTAAAAATAAAGTTAGTTTCTTTTGACAAGTGGCTCCTGATTGTGCCCAGCCAGACTGTGGCAGACAACAACACAAATAAATAGATTGGAAAAACAGAAAAATAAAGATGGTAGGCTGTTACGCTCTGGAGGTGAGGTGTCCCCAAAAGCTCACGTGTGAGACAATGCAAGATGGTTCAGAGAAGAAATGATTGGGTTACGAGAGCCTCAGCTCAGCCAGTGAATTAATCATCTGATGGGATTAGTTGAGTGGTAACTGAAGGCTCGTGGGGGTGTGGCTGGAGGAGGTGTGTCCCTGGGGGGAGGCTTTGGGGTATATATTTGTATCTGGCTAGTGGAGTCTCTCTCTTTGCTTTCTGATCTTCATGTGAGCTGTTTCCCTCTGCCACACTCTTCTGCCATAATGTTCAGCCTCATCTTGAGCCCTGAGGAGTGGAATTAGCTGTTTGTGGACTGAGATACTCTGAAACCAGGAACCCTCAAATAAACTTCCTCATCTACAGTTGTTCTGGTCAGGTCCTTTAGTCACAGCAGAGAAAAAGCTGACTAAAACATAGTAAAACCAACCATATCAATAACTACATTAATAAAAAATGGCCTAAATACAATAATTAAAGAGACTGCCAGATTGAATTGAAAATATGATCTAACTATATGTTGTCCACAAGAAACCCACTTTAAATGTAAGACATAGGTTGATCACAAAAGGATGGAGAAGATCTACGATACAAAAAAACAATCAAAAGAAAGTTGAAAAGCCCAAGTTAATATCTGGCATAGTAGACTTAAAAACAAGGGATAAAGAAGGACAGACATAATAATAAAAGTGTCTTACCAAGAGGACATAATAATACTAAAAGTAGAGGCATCTGATCATGATGTTTCCAAATACATGAAGCCCAAGGTGGTAGAACTAAAAGCAGAAATCTATAAACCTGGAACGATCCTGTCTTGGTAACTACTAGAGTAAGCGGAGGAAATGTTGCTGAGCACACAGACTTGAGTACCCATATCAGTTAATTTGACCTAACTGACATTATAGGATATTTTACCTCAAAACAATAGAACATGCATTCATTTCAAGTGCATAGTAACTAACTATTCATCAAGAAGGACCATCTTGGGCTGGGGATGTGGCTCAAGCAGTAATGCGCTCACCTGGCATGCATGGGGCGATGGGTTCGATCCTCAGCACCACATTAAAAAAATAAAAATAAAAATGAAGATGTTTGAAGATGTTGTGTCCACCGAAAACTGAAAAATAAATATTAAAAGTTCTCTTTCTCTCTCTCTCTCTCTCTCTATTCTCTCTCTCTCTCCTAAAAAAAAAAAAGGATCTTCTGAGCTTTTCAACAAAACCTTAACAAAGCAAAAGAAACTTAAGTCACAAAAGCAGATTCTCTGATCGCACTAGAAATAAACTAGAAATTAAAAACTGAAAGGTATCTGGAAAATTTGTCCATATTTGGAAATCAAGCAACAATTTTAAATGGGCCCAGTAGAAAATCACAAGGAAATTTAGAGCAAATATTAGAATTAATTGAAAACAAGCATTCAGATTTAGGAGATGTAGCTGAAAACAGTGATTATCTCAATATATGCAGAGAAGGGCATCTGACAAAATTCATTATTGATTCATGATCACAAAAAACTCTTTAACCTGATAAAGGACATCTGCGAAAACACTCCAGCCAACATCACAGATAATGCTGAGAGAACGGGTGCTTGTCCTTTAAGGTAGGGACTAGGCCAGAAGGATCACCCACCACTCCTTCCCAACATCAGACTGGAGGTCTCGCCAGTGCAGAAGGAAGCACAAGATTCAAAGGGAAGACTGATTGTAAAGGAGGAAATAAGATTGTCTCTATTCACAGACAACTCCATTACCTCATTAAAAATACCAAAAAATCTAAAAAAAAGGGGGGGGGGCAGGGGAGTGATTTTGGAGGCTGATAGAACTATTCCCTATCTTAGTCAGCTTACACTTGTAATCCCAGTGATTTAGGAGGCTGAGGCAGGAGGATCGTGAGTTCAAAGCCAGCCTCAGCAACTTAGCAAGACCCTGTCTCAAAATAAAACATAAAAAGAGCTGGGGATATGGTTCAGTGGTTAAGTGCTCCAGGGTTCAATCCCAGGTACCAAAAAAAAAAAATTCCCTCATAGAACTGCATGCCAAAATGTAGATTTTATGCTGTACAAATTTCAATAAATAAGGAACAGAGAAAGAAACTGAACAACATAGAGTTCGCAGCTGTGAACAGTATTTATAGAGCATGCGCCATTTGCTGGCTCTTGTGCTGGGACCCAAAGATGATAAGATAGATAGATCAGACAATCCTTTCCTTCAAATTGCTCACAAATTCACTGAAACAAGGAACGAGGATGAAGGTTTAGATTTGCTGGTGAGGGTGACTGCAAATGGGACCCTGCGCTCACAGTATGCTTCCTACGGGAAGTAACGCTAGGACTATTTTGAAGGATGATAAGGAGGTAGGTAGGGGAGGGGGGCTATAAACATTTCAGGTAGAAGGGCAGCTCCTGGGGAACCTCTAGGGGTGAGACAATCTGGGACCTCTAGGAAACTGTAAGGGCTTTGTGTAGTTGGGGTAAAGGGAACTGGAGGAGTTGGCAGGAAATTGGCCCTGAGGGAGGGGGTTACAGAAAAATCAATCCAAAGGGCTTGGCTTATATCCAAAAGAGAGTGGGAGGGGTTTTAGGCAGGGCAGTGACAGGATTAGATTCATACATTTCCAGGATCTGTAGGATTGAAGAAGCCGCAGGCAGGGGGATCAGGGAGCAAACTAGTAGTGAGATCCACAAAAGAGATGCAGAGGCTGGGGGTGGGGTGGGGTGGTGAATTTAGAAGAAGGACAGATTGGAAAGGTGTTTGGAGATAGAATGGTCAGAACTTGCCTTCTACCCAACTTTGGAGCATTTGGTCTCAGCACCTTCACACTGACCACTTCTGCCTGAATTGATTTTTCCTAGGCTTTTGACATAACAGGTTCCTTTTCCATTCTTTAGGGTAGGTTGCCTTCTCAGAGGGTCTTCCCCCCATTCAGAGGAGACCCTTCCCTGTCACTCTCATTTTGCCCTGTTTATTTCTCTCATAAGAAGGATCTTGCTTATTCATTTACTTGTTTACTGTCCAAAAGCCTGACTCTGGCCAAGTGACCTTGAACAAGTTGTCCATAAGCCTTAGTTTCTTCATCTGTAAAGTAGGAATAATAATACCCACTTCACAGAATTGTCATCAGGGTAAAATGGATTAATACAAGTAAAGTGCCTAGAACCCCATTTTGCCCTGGGGATTGAACTCAAGGGAGCTGCACCACTGAGCTACATGTCTAACCCTTTTAATATTTTATTTTGAGACAGGGTTTCATTAAATTGCCCAGGCTAACTTCAAATTTGCCATCCTCCTGCCTCAGCCTCTCAAGTTACTAGGATTATAGGCATGCGCCATTGCTCCCAGCTTACCAATTTCTATAAAAATGTTAGTTATTACTATTAATATATCCTAATGGAAGTGACTTTTGTCAGTTTTCTTCAAAATTGTATACCCAGCTTTTTCCTAGCACGGTTCATGGAGCATGAAAAGTATTTCATGATTGCCTAAATGAAGGAACTTTCCCATGGCCGCCAGCAGATGGCGCAAGTATGCAAAGAAAAGTTGGAGCTGGCTCCGCTCCGACTCAGATTCGCCAACAGATGTCTCCGCAGTTTCCAGAAGAGAGGAATTCAGGTTAAGTCAGTGGCAGATGCTGTCCACACAGAACCCTGGACAAATATTCCAGAGGCCGGCCTGAACTCTGTAAGAGTATTAAAAAGCCCAAGTGAAGAGTCTAAGGCTAAAAGATGTTTTGCAAGATCGCATATTCTGAAACTGCATATTTTTTGTTTACTCACTTTGCTTGGTTTTATTTTGTAGTACTGGGGATTGAACCCAGGAGTTCTCTACCACTGAGCTGCATCCTCAGCTTTTTTAAAATTTTGAGACAGCGTCTTGCCAAGTTTCTGAGCTGACCTCAAACTTATGAACCTCCTGCCTCAGCCTCCCAAGTTGCTGGGATTACAAATATGGGCCACTGCACCACCTTCTTTGCTTACTCACTTTGTAGAACAGTAAGCAGGAACAGCCACCCAGGCATCTTCTACCATTATAACCTCAGTTTAACGAAGGGGAGGCAGTGAGAGTTAAAAGAAATGTAAACCTTCAGAGCAGAGAGGGAGGCCATAGTGCCCAGCATGGTGCCTCTCCCCCTTTTATTTTTGTGGGACAGGGATCAAGGGAGTTCCACAAATCTTCTCTGTGCACAGGATTAGGGAATCTAAAATTGAGCCAACCCAGCCCCTGTCCTGGGGGAAGCTTATGACCTGGAGCAGACAAGGGGCAAGAAAACTAGTCAGTACAAATAAAGGTCTGGGTGGTACAGCAGAGGGGAAAAGGGCAGGACCCTTGTCCAGCCTGAATGCTCCCTGTGCCGGAAAGAGGGTACCATGTGAGTCAGGGCACAGCACAGGGATTGTTACTAAGATTGCATAATCTGGTGTGGCTGGAGAATAGGGTCAAGGAAGCGGGTATGTTGGTCACATAGTGCTTGGAGACTTTCTGGTCTAGCAGTCTAGCACTTTCTCTTTCCCCTTCCAAGTCTTATCAAAAGTCACTGGTGTCCAGGACCACTAGTCTGTGAAGCCCTAGTTTATTCTTGTCCCCATGTAATTTCTCCTAGTTGTCCCTTTCATGTTAAAGTGTGCCCATTTGGTCACTTTACTTAGGGGTCTCCCTGGGCCCCCTCGGCTTCCTGGGATCTGGTTCGTCCACATAAGCCTCGTGCTCAGCAGAGAGGAGAGACTGAGGAGGAATGGGCTGAATTCGTGGGGACCTCAGAGCTTAGGAATCCCAAACAAACCCCTTTCTGCCTTCGGGAGGGTGGACTGCCCCTGGCTGGAGCAGGACTACTGAAGCCTGTGAGAAGCTGCACTGGTGAGTTTGCCCCGCTTCACTGTTACTTTGTTTTCACCTCCTCAGCCCAGCAGGACCCGGCTCTGGCTGCTGGAGGCAGTGACCATAGTGTGGAGATTCTCTGTTAGGAAGTGGGGTGGCCCTGCCAGGCACTCAGAGCAAAGCAGGGACAGCCCCGGAGGCATCCTGGGCTCTGGATCTGCTCCCAACCAGTGGGTGACCTCGTTGGGCTCCTGTGCTCTCTGAGCCTCAGTTTCCCCACCATCCGAGGAAGGGCTGGTTTAGGGGGTCGGAGAGAGGCTGGAGGACTCCTGGTAAATGGCCCTGAGGCGCCGCTGAGGGAAGAGGATGGGTCAGTGAGGCAGGGGTGAGGGGTGGAGGAGGGGCCTCGGAAGGAGACCAAGTGCATTACCATAGGAATATTAACTGCCCCCGTCACTTCGCCCTGTCTGGGAAAGGCCAGGCCCATAAATTAGGGCTGAGAGTCTGCCAGGCAGAGACTTAATGAAGAAGGAGATGGACTTCAGTGAGAGCAGCCAGTGCCTCCAGAGGTCACAAGTCCAGCCTCAGCCTGGACAGAAAGAACCTAGAGCCAGAGAGGGGCAGGTCGTCCAAGGTCAGAGTGCTGGGCTGGACCAGAAAGGCAGCAGCCAGCTCCGCATGTTCCCTGGCACCCAGCACACAGCAGGGCCTCACCAGTATTTCTAACTGATGAGGGACCAAGTGACAGGGCAGGGCGGGTGCTGAGCATGCCCTGGAACCCCGGACTGCAGTTAGGCTAGGCCCGCCCTGGCTCCCACTCCAAGGGGTTGTGGAGGTGAAGGGCTTCTCTGAGAGGTGTTTTTTTTTTTTTTTTTTTTTTTTTTTTTTTATTTTAAATTATTTATTAGAAAAATCTCAAACAGAAAATAGTATAATGAGCTCCAGGTACAGTTCACACAGCTCCAACAATTATAACCAGTTTGCTACTCTTGTTTCAGTTATACCCATCCCAATATATTCTCTCTCTCTCTCTCTCTCTCTCTCTCTCTCTCTAAATGGAAAGTAGATGCTGGAGCACTTTAAAGTAAATACCAAGCATATCCTATGGTTTTTTACCACAAAACTTTGGACCTTTAACAGAAAGAGATTCTTCTTAAAACACACATATACATTAACCTTATTTCACACTCCAAACAATTAACCATTAATAACAATTCCCTAACATCATCTAATACCTTGTCTATATTTAATTTTTCCTAATTCTCTTAAATTTATCTTTTCCACATTGGTAAAGACTGCATATTTCAAAGGCTGGGGGTTTTTTTTAGTTTAATTTACTGATTTTCATTGTGTTCTCCCCATTTTCTCTGCTGTCATTTATTTTTGGTGGGGAAACAGAATTTTCTTTTTTTTTTTTTTTTTTTTTAATTTTTTATTGTGGGTTGTTCAAAACATTACAAATTTCTTGACATATCATATTCCACACTTTGATTCTAGTGGGTTATGAACTCCCACCTTCACCCCATACACAGATTGCAGATTCACATCAGTTACACATCCATTGATTTACAAATTGCCATACTAGTGTCTGTTGTGCTCCGCTGCCTTTCCCATCATCCACCCTCCCCCCTCCCCGCCTCTCCCCTCCCCTCCCCTCCTCTCTCTCTACCCCCTCCACTGTATAACCCTGAGGGTCTCCTTCCATTACCGTGCAATTTACCTTCTCTCTCCCTTTCCCTCCCACCTCTCATCCCTGTTAAATGTTAATCTTCTTCTCCTGTTCTTCGTCCCTACTCTGTTCTTAGTTACTTTCCTTATATCAAAGAAGACATTTGGCATTTGTTTTTTAGGGATTGGCTAGCTTCACTTAGCATAATCTGCTCTAATGCCATCCATTTCCCTGTAAATTCTATGATTTTGTCATTTTTTAATGCAGAGTAATACTCCATTGTGTATAAATGCCACATTTTTTTTATCCATTCGTCTATTGAAGGGCATCTAGGTTGGTTCCACAGTCTTGCTATTGTGAACTGTGCTGCTATGAACATCGATGTAGCAGTGTCCCTGTAGCATGCTCTTTTTAGGTCTTTAGGGAATAGACCAAGAAGGGGAATAGCTGGGTCAAATGGTGGCTCCATTCCCAGCTTTCCAAGAAATCTCCATACTGCTTTCCAAATTGGCTGCACCAATCTGCAGTCCCACCAGCAATGTACAAGTGTACCCTTTTCCCCACATCCTCGCCAGCACTTGTTGTTGTTTGACTTCCTAATGGCTGCCAATCTTACTGGAGTGAGATGGTATCTTAGGGTGGTTTTGATTTGCATTTCTCTGACAGCTAGAGATGTTGAGCATTTTTTCATGTACTTGTTGATTGACTGTATGTCCTCCTCTGTGAAGTGTCTGTTCAGGTCCTTGGCCCATTTGTTGATTGGGTTGTTTGTTCTCTTATTGTCTAATTTTTTGAGTTCTTTGTATACTCTGGATATTAGGGCTCTATCTGAAGTGTGAGGAGTAAAGATTTGTTCCCAGGATGTAGGCTCCCTATTTACCTCTCTTATTGTTTCTTTTGCTGAGAAAAAACTTCTTAGTTTGAGTAAGTCCCATTTGTTGATTCTAGTTATTAACTTTTGTGCTATGGGTGTCCTATTGAGGAATTTGGAGCCCGACCCCACTGACTGTAGATCGTAGCCAACTTTTTCTTCTATCAGACGGCGCGTCTCTGATTTGATATCAAGTTCCTTGATCCATTTTGAATTCACTTTTGTGCATGGCGAGAGAAAGGGATTCAGTTTCATTTTGTTGCATATGGATTTCCAGTTTTCCCAGCACCATTTGTTGAAGATGCTATCCTTCCTCCATTGCATGCTTTTAGCCCCTTTATCAAATATAAGATAGTTGTAGTTTTGTGGATTGGTTTCTGTGTCCTCTATTCTGTACCATTGGTCCACACGCCTGTTTTGGTACCAGTACCATGCTGTTTTTGTTACTATTGCTCTGTAGTATAGTTTGAAGTCTGGTATCGCTATACCGCCTGATTCACACTTCTTGCTTAGCATTGTTTTTGCTATTCTGGGTCTTTTATTTTTCCATATGAATTTCATGATTGCTTTCTCTATTTCTACAAGAAATGCCATTGGGATTTTGATTGGCATTGCATTAAACCTATAGAGAACTTTTGGTAATATCGCCATTTTGATGATGTTAGTTCTGCCTATCCATGAACAGGGTATATTTTTCCATCTTCTAAGATCTTCTTCTATTTCTCTCTTTAGGGTTCTGTAGTTTTCATTGTATAAGTCTTTCACCTCTTTTGTTAGGTTGATTCCCAAGTATTTTATTTTTTTTGAAGATATTTTGAATGGAGTGGTTGTCCTCATTTCCATTTCAGAGGATTTGTCGCTGATATACAGGAATGCCTTTGATTTATGCGTGTTGATTTTAAATCCTGCCACTTTGCTGAATTCATTTATTAGCTCTAATAGTTTCTTTGTAGAGCCTTTTGGGTCTGCTAGATATAGAATCATATCATCTGCAAATAGTGATAATTTAATTTCTTCTTTTCCTATTTTTATGCCTTTAATTTCTTTCGTCTGTCTAATTGCTCTGGCCAGTGTTTCGAGAACTATGTTGAAGAGAAGTGGAGAGAGAGGGCATCCCTGTCTTGTTCCAGATTTTAGAGGGAATGCCTTCAGTTTTTCTCCATTCAGAATAATGCTAGCCTGAGGCTTAGCATAGATTGCTTTTACAATATTGAGGTATGTTCCTGTTATCCCTAGTTTTTCTAGAGTTTTGAACATAAAGGGATGCTGTACTTTGTCAAATGCTTTTTCCGCATCTATCGAGATGATCATATGGTTCTTATTTTTAAGTCTATTGATGTGGTGAATAACATTTATTGATTTCCGTATATTGAACCAGCCTTGCATCCCAGGGATGAATCCTACTTGATCATGGTGTACAATTTTTTTGATATGTTTTTGTATCCGATTCGCCAGAATTTTATTGAGGATTTTTGCATCTAGGTTCATTAGAGATATTGGTCTGTAGTTTTCTTTCTTTGAAGTGTCTTTGTCTGGTTTAGGTATCAGGGTGATGTTGGCCTCATAGAATGAATTTGGAAGTTCTCCCTCCTTTTCTATTTCCTGAAGTAGCTTGAAAAGTATTGGTATTAGTTCTTCTTTAAAGGTTTTGTAAAATTCTGCTGTATACCCATCGGGACCTGGGCTTTTCTTAGTTGGTAGTCTTTTGATGGTTTCTTCTATCTCCTCAATTGATATTGGTCTGTTTAGGTTTTCTATATCCTCCTGACTCAATCTGGGCAGATCATATGACTTAAGAAATTTATCTATGCCTTCACTATCTTCTAATTTATTGGAGTATAAGGATTCAAAATAGTTTTTGATTATCTTCTGTATTTCTGAAGTGTCTGTTGTGATATTGCCTTTTTCATCCCGTATGCTAGTAATTTGAGTTCTCTCTCTTCTTCTCTTCACTAGCATCGCTAAGGGTCTGTCGATTTTGTTTATTTTTTCAAAGAACCAACTTTTAGTTTTGTCAATTTTTTCAATTGTTTCTTTTGTTTCGATTTCATTAATTTCAGCTCTGATTTTAATTATTTCTTGCCTTCTACTTCTTTTGCTGTTGTTTTGCTCTTCTTTTTCAAGGATTTTGAGATGAAGTATGAGATCATTTATTTGTTGGTTTTTTCTTTTTTTAAGGAATGAACTCCAAGCAATGAATTTTCCTCTTAGAACTGCTTTTAATGTGTCACATAGATTCCGATATGTTGTGTCTGTGTTTTCATTTATCTCTAAGAATTTTTTAATTTCCTCCTTGATGTCTTCTATAACCCATTGATCATTCAGTAACCTATTGTTCATTCTCCAATTGATGTATGCTTTTTCCTTCCTTCTTTTATCGTTGATTTTCAGTTTCATTCCATTATGATCAGATAAGATGCATGGTAATATCTCTACTCCTTTATATTGTCTAAGAGTTGCCCTGTGACATAATATATGATCTATTTTTGAGAAGGATCCATGTGCTGCTGAGAAAAAAGTGTAACTGCTTGATGTTGGGTGGTATACTCTATATATGTCAATTAGGTCTAGGTTATTAATAGTGTTATTGAGTTCTATAGTTTCCTTATTCAACTTTTGTTTGGAAGATCTGTCCAGTGGCGAGAGAGGTGTGTTGAAGTCTCCCATGATTATGGTGTGGTGGTCTATTAGACTCTTGAACTTGAGAAGAGTTTGTTTGACGAACATAGCTGCACCATTGTTTGGGGCATAAATATTTATGATTGTTATGTCTTGTTGGTGTATGGTTCCCTTAAGCAGTATGTAGTGTCCCTCTTTATCTCTTTTGATTAACTTTGGCTTGAAATCTATTTTATTTGATATGAGTATGGACACGCCTGCTTGTTTCCGAAGTCCATATGAGTGATATGATTTTTCCCAACCTTTCACCTTCAGCCTATGTATGTCTTTTCCTATCAAATGCGTCTCCTGTAGGCAGCATATTGTTGGGTCTTGTTTTGTGATCCATTCTACTAGCCTGTGTCTCTTAATTGGTGAGTTTAAGCCATTAACATTTAGGGTTATTATTGAGATATGGGTTGTTCTTCCAGCCATATTTGTTTATTTCTGTTACTAAACATTGTTTGTTTTCCTCTTTGATTGTTTCCCCCCCCCCTTTACTGTCCTACCTCCCACTGTTGGTTTTCATTGTTATTTTCCATTTCCTCTTCCTGTAATACTTTGGCTAGGATGTTTTGAAGAGATGGTTTTCTAGCTGCGAATTCTTTAAACTTTTGTTTATCGTGGAAGGTTTTAATTTCATTCTCCATCCTGAAGCTTAATTTCGCTGGATACACAATTCTTGGTTGGAACCCATTATCTTTCAGTGTTTGAAATATGTTATTCCAGGATCTTCTAGCTTTCAGAGTCTGTGTTGAAAGATCAGCTGTTATCCTGATTGGCTTGCCCCTAAATGTAATCTGCTTCCTTTCTCTTGTAGCTTTTAAAATTCTCTCCTTATTCTGTATGTTGGGCATCTTCATTATAATGTGTCTAGGTGTGGATCTCTTATGATTTTGCACATTCGGCGTCCTGTAGGCTTCTAGGATTTGGGATTCTGTCTCATTCTTCAAGTCTGGGAAGTTTTCTTGTATTATTTCATGGAATAGACTGCTCATTCCTTTGGTTTGGAGCTCTGTACCTTCCTGTATCCCAATGACTCTTAAGTTTGGTCTCTTAATGTTATCCCATATTTCTTGGATGTTCTGCTCATGGTTTCTTAACAGTCTTGCTGAGCTGTCTATGTTCTTTTCCAGTTGAAATACTTTGTCTTCATTGTCTGATGTTCTATCTTCTAAGTGTTCTACTCTGTTGGTAGTATTCTCCATTGAGTTTTTAAGTTGGTTTATTGCTTCCTGCATTTCTAGGATTTCTGATTGCTTGTTTTTTATAACCTCTATCTCCCTGTATAGTTGATCCTTTGCTTCCTGGATTTGTTTGCGTAATTCGTTGTCGAAGTGATCTTTCATTGTCTGATTTTGCTGTTTAATGTCTTCCTTGATACTCCAGATCATCTGAAGCATGTATATCCTGAATTCTTTATCTGACATTCCATCTGCTGCAGCTGTTACCTCTTCTAAAGTTGCGTTGACCTGCATTGCTTGTGGTCCTTTCTTTCCTTGTCTTTTCATACTGCTTGCGTATCTTTCCTGCAGGTGCGGGCGGCGGCTCTGCTCTCTCCTTATTCCAATTGGGGTGTCGTGGCTACCACGCCGGCAGGTCACTGGGCCTGTTCTGGGAGCTGGTGGCGGCTCTGTTCTGCCCCTACTCCAATTGGGGTGACGTGTCTGTCGTACCAGCAGGCCACTGGGCCTGTCCTGCTGGTTGGTCGCAGATCTGCCCACCTTTCGGGCACGAGTGGCGGCTCTGCTTTGCCCCTACTCCAATTGGGGTGTCGTGACTACCCCGCCTGCAGGATGCTGGGTCTGTTCCTGGCAAGGGAGGCGACTCTGCTCTGTCACTACTCCAATTAGGGTGGTATTTGTACCCCGCCGGCAGGCTCCTGGGCCTGATCCGCAGGTCTGTTGTAGGTCTGCCTACCTTGAAGGCGCGGGCGGCGGATCTGCCCTGCCCCTCCTACCACGCCTGCGGACCCCTGGGCCTGATCTGCAGGTTGATCACTGGTCTGCTCACCCTGCGGGCACGGGTGGCGGTTCCGCTCCACCCCCACTCCAATTGGGGTCACGTGACCACCACACCGGCAGGGCCTGATCCGGGCGTGGGATAAGGATCTGCTCTGCCCCTACTCAAGTTGGGGTGACGTGTGTACCACACTGGCAGGCCACTGGGCCTGACCCGCCAGGCTGTCACAGGTCTGTTTACCTTGCAAGCGCGAAGGGCGGCTCTGCCCTGCCCCTCCTACCACGCCCATGTACTACTGGGTCGTGGGTCTGCCCACCTGGCGGGTGTGGGTGGCGGCTCCGCTCCGCCCCCTCTCCAATTGGGGTCACGCGGTCACCACGCTGGCGAGCCGCTGGGCCTGCTCCGGGGGCTGGCGGCGGCCCGGCTCCTTCCCTCTGGCTCGAGGACAAATTGAGGAGACTCGGGTGACTGAGCCTCACCCCCCTTACCAGGAGACCAACTGCTTATGTCACCGCTGGTATTGATGAAGATCTCTCCTCCACCGCTTTCTGCTGACATCAGATCTCTGCCATGTTGGTATCCTATGCGAATGGCAGCATTTCGTTCCCCTTGCCAGGCAACCCAAGCAATGGGTGAGTCCTGACCTGCCCTCAGCAGGACCCGGACCGAGACACAGTTTCCGCGGGCTCCCAGCCCCGGTCCAGGGAAGTTCCGGGAGCCGGAACTCGGCCGCTCCGTGCTCGGTGTAAGCTCCTATAAGTGTAGGCTCCAAGAAGCAGCCCCCGCGGGCTCAGTTCCGGGAGCCGGAATTCGGCCGCTTAGTGTTTGGTGTATGCTCTGATAGTAGCAGGGTCCAAGAAGCAGCCTCCGCGGGCTCCGCAGCCCTGAGCCAGGGCGGTTCCGGGACGGTTCCGGGAGCCGGAACTCGGCCGCTCTGTGCTCGGTGTAAGCTCCTATAAGTGTAAGCTCCAAGAAGCAGTCCCCGCGGGCTCAGTTCCGGGAGCCGGAACTCGGCCTCTTGGTGTTTCGTGTTTGCTCTGATATTAGCAGGGTCCAAGAAGCAGCCTCCGCAGGCTCCGCAGCCCGGAGCCAGGGCGGTTCCGGGACGGCTCCGGGAGCCGGGACTCGGCCGCCCCGCGCTCCGTGTTCACTCCGATAAGATCAGATTTTAAGAAGCCCCCAGGCGCTGAACCCTAGCAATCTGTCTGCAAGCCGCAGGCGAATTGCAGCCTGAAATTACCTGTTCTATGGCTGAATGAGCTGCGGTCAGTCAAAAACAGGTGTGGTGACGTCAGTTTACCAACATGGTGGCTGCTGGCCTCCTCTGTGGTCTGACCGGTGTGGAGAACCGAGATGGACCGCTTCCTTCCCCGTCTCGAACCCAGAATTCAGCCCTGAGTGCGGTGCTTGCGCGTCTGGCAGAAACTGCAGCGCTGTAACCCTGCGTCTCTATCCCAGGGCGCCTTGCAGACTCCAGCCGCGGGGCGATTCGCTGAATAAGCAGTTTTACCCTCCGTGCGACAAACCTCTCGCGTTTGAGTCCCCGTAGCCGATCCTCATGCGATGGAAATCCTTCCTCCAGGTTCCGGCGCACCCCACTATTGCTGGAAATTCCCAACAAGATATCCTTCAGCCGTCCTGACTTGTCACACTCCCACACAGTGAAGCAGCACACGGGGGTAATGCACTCCCCTCGCCGCCATCTTCTCCGGAAACCTCTGAGAGGTGTTTTTGAAAGGCAGTTTCACGCTGCTTACAGGGTCACAGAACCCGGGAAGTCTGCCATGTTCAAGGGCTCAGCTGGTTTCGTGTCTGCCACATTCCCGACATTACATCCACACCTTCCCTCTCTCTCTGCCGCTCTCTACCAACCTGCTCTTTAAGGGGACATCCTAGAAGTGGTTGTTTTCCCTTTGCCATTTGGGCCCTGTGGTCCCCAGGCCTCTGCCCACTTCTCACTTGCAGCAGCCTCCAGAACCAGGGCAGTGCCAACTGGACCCCTGTCTCACCTTTCCCTGCAAGGTCTCTTCCCTTATCCCTCCTCCTTGCCCTTCTGGCCTCCTGTGGGCATGGCTTAGGTCTGGTTCCTCTCTGTGTCTCTGGGGTCCAGCATGAGGCCTGGCCCCAAAACGAATAAGCAGAAGGAAGGAATAACCAAGTAAGAGGTGGGGTCCCTCTCCCCTGCCCATTTCTCACACGCCGCTCCTTCCTGACTTCTCCAAGGGCAGCAGTCCTCTGTGTTTCTTAGTGGAAAATGCAGATCCTTCTCTCTCTCTCTCTCTCTCTCTCTCTCTCTCTCTCTCTCTCTCACACACACACACACACACACACACACACACACACACCCTTCTACCTATTTGCAGCCAGGGTTTGTTTTCTTCAGTCCTCCGACTGACAAGATCTTTCTGCCTCCAGACCTTTCCACAAGTTGACCCTTCTGATATTTCTGGTTTGCAAACTCCGACTCATCCTTTAAACCTCAGCTCAAATGTGACTTCCCCTAAGATGATTCTGTAAGCTCAGCCCTTCTTCTGAGCCCTCATAGTTTCCTGGGATTTCTTTTTCCCTAGACTCGGATCAAATGTGATTTCTTCTAGCTTCCCTAGGACTGGCAGAGTTGTACTTAGTGAAGGCTGAAGGAATGGCTACTTTTGCAGAGGAGACAAGGCTGGAGAGCCCCATTAACAATCCTATAAAGCCAAAGGCAGATTGCAAAGACGGTGGCAGACTAGAGATAACTTGCAATGGGAACCAGGGACGGCACTAAGGTTGAACGTCAACTGGTGTATTGTAGGCACTCTATCGATGCTTAGTAGTTCAATAAAACTAAGTTCTTAGTACTTAGTAGCCTGCTATAGTAGTTCTCATATAAAAGCTTCAAAGGTTTTTGCTGACAATAAACCCACAGCTAATAGCATGATCGTTTATTTGCTAGGTTTTATTACAGTCTTGGGCCCCATCACCAGAGGGCACACCTTTGGTAATGAGGTGATCTGTTAGAGACCCAGTTCTCTAACCTGTTACAGACCATCACTATGTTGTCCTAGGGGACGGTCAGGGCATCTTGTGAAGGTCACTGGCTGATAGGAATGCTTCTAGAGGATTTAATACCTTCTTAGGGGAATGTCTGGGAGATGTGGTAGGGAACTTGCTGGGACAAGATGAGGAGACTCATGCATGGTCTCCAACTGTGTGCAGAGCTATCCTGGGTAAGGCATGCTCCCGGCTCCCAGGCAAAACTAGGACTGTCAGAGGGTTTCAGCATATTCCTCTGGTACTGAAAGGGGTGATTCCAGGAGAGGAAGTCTGCTCCTTGAGACAGCTTAGGAGGCTTCCCACATTACCCTGAGGTCCTTTTCGATGTTTAGAAGGCATATATTCTAGAATATATGCCTGGACCCTGACCAGTGGATGAGATTCTAACATGCCAGAATTCTAGACTTCTGCCCCATGGTTCTAGGTTTCTGTGACTTTGAATGCAAAATAACTCAGTCTGATGACCTTGAGGTGGGAGACAAGCCCCTTTCCTGTCTCCTTTCTCCACATATCTCAGGCGGTCATTTTACCTACACCCCACCTCTAGACTGCTGCTTCTCTCAGCCTCTCTTGCCCAGCCAGCCAGGAGGGTGTGGCATGACCCAGGAGTATCAGGAAACCCATCCAAGGGGGTGATTCCAAAGCAGCAGACTCCTCTTCTTCACAGCTGGATTTCCTCCTCAAGAGCTTCAGCTGAGGCTAGTGTTGATTAGTCCAAATACACTTTCCTTCATCCTCCAAAGTGAGGGGAAATAAAAGAGGAAGAGGATGTAGAGGAAGTGTAGGATCCCAACCTGGCTGTGGATATCCCCATTTCAGAGCAAAAAAAGCAAACTTGTTTGGAGATCAATGTTATCCCAATGGGAGGTCCCACCTTGGGTCTAACCTCAACCCTCTATGTACAATCACAGCCCATTTCTTCTTTCACATTCCCAAGGGTCACTGCCCTACTTTAGGGAGGCCCAAAATGCCCTCCCACATGTCACCTCCCACCCCCATCAATGCCCCAAGGTCAGCAGGAATGACACAGCACCACTTACAAGAGCACAGTATCTGAGATTATTGCAGACTTTATAGAAAACTGCCCAAGGGAGGTCCAGATTTCTTGGGTGAGGGGTGGGAGGGCAGGTCTCAAGCCAATATATTAAAGGAGGGGGATTTCCTGTGTGCAGAGGCAGCACAGGCCAGCCATTCTGTCTGACCCAGGGAGTGGGAGTCAGGGAGAGGCAGCCCCCTCCCCACTCACCAATTGTGCTTTGGGATCATGCAGAAGGCAGGGCGCTGAGGCTCTGACCCCGAACAGGAGAGCTGTGTCTGGGACAGGAGGCCAGACCCCCATCCTCTTCAGGAAGGCATTCAGGGTGGGGTGGGTGGTAGCAAAGAGTCCCCAAAGGAGAAAAGCCACAGTGGGTGGGAGGCAGCATGGAGCAGCTCCCTTCCCCTCCCAACTCTGGAGCCTCCACGGCCTAGTGGTCCTGGTTCTTGGGTGCCATCATCCCTTCACTCCTTCCTGCACTTTCCTGCAGGAAGGACCAGAGAGCTCATTCTAGGAGAAAAGGGGGTGGCGTATCCCAGGGGTGGATTCCTTGGGCCCTGACCAGTGAATGCCAGGGGTGGGTATAAATGCAAGTGATGGGAATCCAGGGAATAGAGAGCCTAAGATTTAGGTAGGGGATCGAAACAGTCGGGTGGAGGGCTGAGAGGTTAAGATTGGGAGCAAGCTCTGAGTATTGGAGGATCAGAGCCCTGGTGTGAAAGGCTGAGGATGGAATCCACCCTAAGGCCAGAATGGGGGTGTGCTTGTCCCTGGAAAGGGAGAGACAGACTGGAAGCGGAGCCCTAAGTCCGGGCCTAGGATTGGGAGGGAATGGCCAACCCATAGGGACCCAATGATGAAGGTCTCCAAGCTCGATAGAGGGCTTAGAGCTCTAGATTGGGATAAAGGGCTCAAAGTTCACAAAATCCTAATGGAAGTGCGCTGCTTCTGAGACCAGAAGGGAATATGATGGCCCCTGAGCCCTGAGAGGGAGGACAAAGGGCTCTGAGTGGAAGATGGTTCAGTGCAGCCTAGGGTGCAGGGGCCCAAGCAGAGTTTCGGAGTCAGTCTCAGAGCTTTTGGATTGAAGGACAGGGTCTCCAGGAGAGGCCAGAAAGCGGGAGGGACTTTCAGAGCCCGAGGTGGGTGAGTACAGTTTCTGGAATCAGATGGGGTGTCTCTTGGCCTTGGCTGTGGGAACTCTCAGAGGCCAGGGAGAGAGGGTACAGCTTGGAGCTTCTGAGTGGGAGGGATGTCAAGATACAAAGGTCTCCGGCTGGTATGGAGCAAAGAGATCCAAGCTTGCGGGTGTCTCATCTCCAAGGCTTCAGGCGAGGGAGGGGCAGCCTTCAACGCCCAGGCAGTGAAGCTCAGAGGCCTGAGCCAGGTGAAGTGGCGCGGGAGCCCGCAGGGGCAGACGTGGCAGGTGCGCGACGCGGGTCGGCGTCCTGCTCATAGCGGTAGTGGTAGCCCTCCATCTGGTCCCGGCAGGCCTCGCGCAAGTTGCGCATCCAGCGCTGGATGCCGCGGCGGTTTAGGTAGAGCACCATGAGGAAGATGAGGCCGATGAGTGCCAGCACCAGCCCAAA
Organism: Marmota monax; assembly: GCF_021218885.2. Classification (NCBI taxonomy): domain Eukaryota; kingdom Metazoa; phylum Chordata; class Mammalia; order Rodentia; family Sciuridae; genus Marmota; species Marmota monax. The sequence goes on along the minus strand of NW_026692352.1, from coordinate 5,516,406 downwards.
GAAGACGTAAGAGGCTTCCAGCTCCGGGCCAGTGACATCCACCTCTTCGCCACGACCGTCGGCGTCGCCATCTGCGCAGCGTAGTCGCGCCTCGTCCAGGTCCAGCAGAGGCCGGTCCAGCAGCGCCCGTGGGGTGGCGCAGCGCAGGCGGCGCGCGTCGGGTACGCGCTCCGTGGCGTTGCGCAGCCAGGCCAGCAGGGGGCGCGCAGCGCAACCGCAGCGCAGAGGGTTGTCGGCGAGTAGCAGTCGCGGCTCGGGCAGGCCGCCATCGCGCTCGAGCGCACGCAGCTCGTCGGGGCCCAGGCCGGCCAACGCATTGAGATGCGCGTCCAGCTGCTCGAGGCGCGGCAGGCGCAGCGCGGCGGGCGGCAGGCGGCTCAGCGCGTTGCCCGACAGGCCCAGGAGGCGCAGCTCGGCCAACGGAGCGAGCGCGGCGTCCAGCGCGTCCAGCAGTGCGGGGCCTCCCCGCGCTAGCGCGTGGTTGAGCTGTAGCGAGCGCAGCGCTGGCAGCCCGCGGAAGGCTCCGCTGCCCAGGGCGCGCAGCGGGTTGTGGCTCAGGTCCAGCGCCGCCAGGCTGGGCAGCCCGTCGAAGGCGCCGTCCTCCAGTACTTCGATGTTGTTGTGCGTGAGGCGCAGCGCAGTGAGGAACGGCAGGCGCACGCTGGTCTCCACCGCCTCCTCCCCGTCCGCGTCCCCGCCGGCGAAGGCGGCCGCGCGCAGCACCGTCAGGTTGGCGCCCACGATGGTGAGATTGCGCGCGTCGGGCGGCACATCCCGCGGCGGCTGCCGAAGCTCTGCGCCCGACGCGCAGCGCAACAGCAGCTTGGGGCCGCCGAAGCAGTAGCACTGGAAGGGACAGGGCGCGGCGGGTCGGCTCAAGGCCGCCGCCACGAGCAGCAGTCCCGGCAGCAGCGGCCCCCAGAGCCCCGGCTGTCCCGCACGCGGGGCCATCGCGGCCGCCCCGGCATTCAGCGCCCGGGCCGCCGCGCTCACCAGTGAGTTGGGAGCGCCTGGGGGTAACACGGGTGGGGCAAGTCCTTGACCTGGAGCGGCTAGCAGTCTTGGTCGGTCTGTCCGCTGCCTCTATCTAAAGTCCAAGGAATCTTCACTTTCCTCGCTGGGGGTGAGAGGGGTCAGGCGGGGAGCAAAGCCCCCCGCCCCTGGTGCCCTCCTTGCCCTGCGCGCCGGCCTCCGACTTCCGCGGCCGTTCTGGGCTCGGAGCCGAGTGGGCAGGGTTTGCCTCCCCCTCCCCGCCTCCTGGCCGCCTCGTCCGCCCCCAGCGTTGTCTCAGGGCCCTCCTAGCCGAGGGAGGCGGGGTGGGAGGCTCCGGAGACTCAGGGTTTCGGCTGCTGCGCTCTCGCTCCCCGCTCGTCAGCCTCAGAGCTGCTGAGAAGTTTGGCTCCCCGAGGCTCTGACTTGCTTCCTCCCTTCCCCCCATCCCCCACTTATAAGCTGGTTCATTCCTCCTCCCTCTGTGGCACGTGTGGGGCGGGGCCGGCCGGGGCCAGCTGTCAGGTGGGTCTTCACTGAAGAGAATGTGGGAAACGGACTTTTAGCGCTGCCCCTGCAAGAGGAGACCGGGATGAAGGGTGGTCTGAGAAAGTTACTCGTTTTCCAACCTCTTCCTCATCTCTTTGATCGGGGAAAGGGGCTGTGCTAGGAGGGAGAGGACTGGAAAATCCCCAGTCTCAGCCACTGGTTCTGCGACCCCAGTTCCATTAGGCACATCTGTGTCCCCACCCTTGCAGGTCCTGTACCACCAGCCTTTGTTTGACCCTGTCCCACGCCTTTGGAAAGTCTGTGGCACCCCAGCCCCATCGCCCCCAACTCTATCTGCTCTGCCCTCTCCCATCTGGTTCCCTGGAACCCTCCCAAGCACTCTCCTAGGCACAGGGACGGGATAGATGGAGTGATTCAGCTCTTTGCTTTTCCTCCCTGTCCCAGCACCTGGGCACCCCCAGGACAGCCTGCCTCTTCTTCAGGCTTCCCCACCTGTCAGTGGTGAATGGAGGTATGTGTCGGAGGCTCCAGAGGCCAAGAGAATGGATTTTGCAGCATAGAGTGGGGTGTCTGAGGGGACCAGGGCTGAGGTGGGGGCTGAGCTGTTTATAGGTTTGTTTTGTTCTGGATTTTACTTATTTATTTTTTTGCAGAACTGGGAAGCTCCAGACTTGATTTAAAGAGACAGGCTCCTGAGAAGGAGCATTCCTGGCCTTAGCATGAATTATTCAGGTTGGAGAAGCTGACATTTGATCTGCAGGCCATTCGAGTATCAGGGAAGCTTGTTGGGAGAGAGCCTCCCCCCCACCCCGAAAGAAACAGTCAGTCAGTCTCTTTCTTTTGAATTGGGAGTGGTTGTCGGGTTGACTTCTCTGAGGTTATATATAACAGATCGACCAACCGATCGAAACCACTTAAGGGGAAGACACAGACCCTGCAGTGGCCTGGGTCTCAGACAGGGAACAACATTAAGGACCAAGGCTGGTGATACTGGGGTTTCCCCAGTCCTCCCTTCCCCTGAGTCTTCTCTTCTCTATCCCCATTATAGATCTTCCAGTTACTAGCAGAGGACAATTGCACATACCAGGATGCACTGGACTTGCACATGTAGAGTTGGGCATGTCTGTACAGACACACGTGAGGTTGTACATACACATGTGCTTATACATGTAAAGGCAAGCTCAACATGAACAGACCTAGGTGTGTCCACATGTGAACATACAGACTCATGTTTACTTAGATATGCACTCACATGTATGGAAAGGCTTGTCAAGCTTATGCATAGTTCCAGGCAGGCTCATATGTGTTTCATGCAATACATGCACACTCATTCATACATGTGCATGTAGAGAGAGAGAGAGATTTGAGTGCATCTTATTTTGTGTCTGTAGTTTCATAAGCACATACATGCTTGAGTAGGCACCCTGCTGAGCACATGCAGGTTCCCAGGTGCACTCTCAGAGGGGCAGGCTTATAAACCCATGATGCAAGCACATGTATCCAGAGACTGCCCAGCACTAGGAGCCCACTCCTGCCCTGTACTGTGCCCTTGGTCTGTGGGGAGCACAGGCTGATAGTGTCTTTTCTCACATGAGCATAAGTTCTGAGAGCCCTCAGCTGTTGCACTCCTCTCAGTCCTGGCCCACATCAGCTACAGGCCCCAGCTCTGACATCTCCTGGGAGGCAGGGGTACTGAGTCTTCTGCATGACTCTATTTCCAGTAATAGGGGCTAGCACAAAAGAGGGTACACCCCCGCCCTGCCCCACGTTGCCAAAGGTGCTTCAGGGCAGCAGGCAACCTTGATTGAGGCCCAGGAAGAACTTAGAATCATCAGGTGCCAGAGAACAGAGCAAATGTGCTCTGTGTTGTTCAAGTAGGGAAATGTTCTATTCTCTGGAAGAACAGTCCTCTCCATCTTGGAGTTGTCAGTGTTGAGTATGCAATAGGTATTCAATAAATGTGTAGCCAGTTGAGTTTCAGACTGTGTTTATTCTCTGCTGCATCTAATGGAAGTATCTTTTCTTGGACTCTTTGCCCACCTGGATTGCTCCCCTTGACTGTGCTCCTTCAGTTCTAGCCCATTCAGTCCCTCTGGGCTCAGCATAATTTCTGCCCCTTGCAGGAAGCCCTCCAGGCTCCCTTCTTCCTCTTTGAACTTTGTTTAGTGGTCAGGGTACTGGGACTTTTCTGAGCTCCTTAGCTTTCCTCAGCTGGGACTCAAGACTGATCTGATTTCCTGTATTGTCAGGACACAGCTGAGGGCTCAGCACTGAGAAGGCACCTTAGAACATTTGCTGAATGAAATAATGGCTTTTAAAACTTTGGCTTGATCCTCCCATCTCTGTGAGGCCAGCTTGGTGAGGATCCCCCATCTATACTTCACACCAGGTGACAGTCCCAGAAAGGTTAAGTGCTTCCTCCAGGTTGCACAGCTGTCTGGGCGCTGAGCCTGACAAGAGCTCAGGTTTCCTGCCCATCTCCTTTGCGCAGCAGTCCTCCCTGTCCGAGGCTGCCTCTCTCCCTGGAGTATGACTAGGGACCTTGGGCAAAGCTCTGGCTTGCAGGCTTTCCTCAGGACTAAGGGCAGTGAGACCCCATGACACCCAGGCAAAGTGACTGACTGCCCTGGACCCACACAAGAATTCCCATTTACAGCCACACTGGACCTCAATTCTTAATTTTCTTTTGTCTCCACTAGATCCCAGAATTCCTCTTTGAGCCTTCCAAGGTATTGTCCCCCCTGTGAGCATCAAGGTCCTTCATCTGAGCCCCCTTTCTCCTTGCAAGGATCTTGATTTCTGTGAGTGCCACTGAGCCTTTGTAGGAAGCACAGAGAAGTTTGGTGACTTTTCTGAGATCACTCAATAGGTAGTCCCTTCCCCATCAGGCTCCAGATTACTCAAGTCCTTGGGCAAATCTCTGCTTTTCCAGATCTTAGTTTCCCTGTCTGAAAGAAAAAGCATGTGTGTATGGACAGAGAACCTTTTCATCCTGTGCTCCTTGGCTTTTTAGGGATGTAGGTCAGAGAGGGGGACAATGTACTGTGAGTTTCCCAAGTTGGTGTCCTCACTTTCATATATGACCTTGAACTTGACTGCACCAGTTCAGGCCTTAATTTGCCTAACTAGGAAGTGGGGGTCCTTGTAGGTGTGATGCTGTCTTGTCCTGTAATGCAGGTTCCTTTATCCTGGTTGCCTTCCCGCTGCCCCCCCTTTCTCTCTGCCCCCCTTCCTCTGAGGTAAATGGAGAGCAGCTGGCAGGCCTGCTACAGTGCAGATCAGTCATTAGGCAGCGGGGGAGGCCCTGCGTCTCTCCTTTTGCATAGCTTCTGCACTGGCCGGGAAGGGAAAACTTCACTGTGGGCCTTGCTGTTCCCATTTCTCACTACTGCCTCCCTCCAGCCCCCACTGTCCCGAGACATGGGAAAATCCATAGGCCCAAGATTCATTTTCTCTGTTGAGTCAGCAGAGGCCACGGTCTGCTTCTGAGGGGCGGGCAACTGGCTTTTAAATAACTCTCTGATATTTAATACCCTCCTCCTCCACTCTGTGGCCTAGGCCTCTGGGGAGAGGCTGATATAAATGAGTGGGATGAGTCCTCTGAAAGTCCTGTGTGCTCTTTACCCATTCCCCCACCCCCAGACTCTCAAGGCACCTAAAAAGGTGTTTCCCTTACCACCTCTGCACTGGACTTCACAGTTGACAGATGATGTTCCATGCTGGGCTTGTTATCCCCATTTAGAGTTGGAAGCTGAGTTCAAAAAAGGGGAGTGGGCTTAACTCAGCTTTTAGTCCAGGTCTGTACTGCTGGCTGACTGTGTAACTGTATACATGTCCCTGTCCTTCCCTGGGTTTCTGTTTACTCATTTACGCTACAAGGTAATTCAGCCAGTGGGTTGCCACCGGTCCCTCTCCAGTTGTGAAATTTCATGATTTGCTGTGGTCTAGGTCTTTTTCCCTCATAGAGCCACTGTGTTTCTACACTGCTAAAGGGCAGGATAACTAGAGCTCAAGTTCAGGTAGGGTCTGGCCTCAGGACTTTAGTGTAGACTCCAAAGCGTTGGGCAGGAGTAGAGTGGGGAAAAGGGGAAGAGTAGAGTTGGGCCTCTTCCTTTCCCTTTCCTTCTTTCTTTTATAGGTAGAAATCAGAAAAGATCAAGGGCAATAGCCTATTTGCATCTTGGTTTCATTAAATCCAGGATCTAAGAAGCTGTAGATGCAGTTGGAAGACGTGGAATTAAATCCCTCTTCCCCAAATGCATCAGAGCCCAGGCTCCTGATAATGAAAATTAGAAAGTTCAGTTCTTTGGGCTTTGCCACTGTTCTACATCATTCAGAAAACAGGGATTGGGATCTTGTTTGGCTGAATGAGAACACTGGCTGATTAAGAGCTCTATGCAAGGGACTGGGGATGTGGCTCATTGATAGAACATCTGCCCAGCATGCGTTGGGCCCTAAGTTTGATCCCTGCACTGAAAAAAAAAAGCCTGTGGTTGGGGTGACCTCAGATTAATGATGAAATAGGGCCTACAATCTAGGTTTACTGATTCCCAACTTGGTGCTGATGCCTCTGCCCTAATCCAGGCAGGCCTTGGGGACTGATGGATGTGGGGGGAGAGTCAGGTGGGTATCCGCTCAGGTCTGAGAGTTGACCTTACTTTGCCTAATTTCCTAAGCCTCCTCTTAGGGCCTCATGTTTTTTCTTGGCTGTACTGAGCCTTCCAGTTCTAGAAGCACAGAGTCTTGGAATCAAAGCATTGAATTCTATGAGCTGACTTGGAAAGCCATAGAACTATGGTTTCTTTGAGTCAGAATGTAATATGAATCAGAATGGTAATATGAATGGTGGTGAGTGACACATGTAGATCCTGCAGTAGGTTGTGCCATCTCTATTCCCAAATGAGTCCTGCCTCTCTGTATCCATTTTTTTTGTGATGCTTTCCTGCTCTAACTTTAGTATGGCCACATGACATCAACAAATTCAATGCAAACAGAAGACTAACAAGTGCTTATACACAGGGGCTCCCCTCTTGTTTCCCTGAAATTGCTACTTATGGCAACCCAAGTGAGCCTCTTAGAGGAGGAGACTGGAAATGAGCCATCCTGCTGAAGTCCCCTAGACCAACCTGCTCCCATATGATCTTATACCTGGCTTCAGCTGCCTGTGTGACCCCAGGCAAGAGCAGTAGTACTACACTAATGACTCAAGCCCAAATTGCTGACTCAGAATTGTGGACAAAAATAAATGTTTATTGTTTCAAGCTACTGAGTCTTGAGGTGATTTGTTACACAGCAGTAGATAACTGATGCACAGCCTTTGAGTTAGAACCGTAGAATCTTAGTCACAGATTCCATACCCCCCCCAACCCCGCCAAATCACAGCATCACAGAATCCTAGGACCTGAAACAGGAGCCATTGGTATAGAATCTAAGGAAGAGAAGAGTCACCTTCTTTAACTGCCATCCAGTGCTACCCTCTTCTCATTCACAGACCAATGGACCCTCTTATCCTCTTTCAACACTGGGTACCCCCACACACCCATAGTGGTCCCATAGTGTTCAGTGTTCTGTCCATTCTGTCACAGTCTTCTTGCTCCACCCAACAGCTTCTCAATCCCTTCCTTCTGGTCTAGGAAGACTTCTCATGTTGATCTGCTTGCTCTGGCCCCAGGAGCTAAAGGTGGACTTGGTGGCAACATATCCTGGTTCCTGGCAGCGAGCATAACCACCACCACAGAACCGTTCTCACTTCAACCTGCTGGTGCTCCTGCGGTCCCCTAAGCATGCTCCTTGCTCTGTCCATGGTGCTGAAAATCTTTATCCTGATTGCCACTGCCTGTATGGGAATGGCTACTTTCCACATCCTAGTCCCCCCTGCCCCACCCCCGGTTAGATCATTGGACTAGACTATTTGATGCAAAATTATCATATGTGGTGATGGTTAGGTATAATAATTAAGATTAAGGTTCCAAATGTCCAAAATAACAGTCTCTTAAATGATACAGAAATTCATATTTGTTCTCTCAATCAATACATTTGGTAGTTGACAGTCTGAATGGACTCTCCATAGTCACAAGGAACTCATGCTCATTTCACTCTCCCACTCAGCCTTCCTGAGGGTGTAGTCCTTATTCTGTGGTTCAGATGACTGCCAGAGCACCCCAGCCACCATATCAGACAGCAAATGGAGGAAAAGGGTAAAGGCTCCATCCTGTTCTTTTATGGGTACTTCCTGTGGTTTCATTCAACACTTTCACTTCGATGGAACACCTAACTATCTTCAAAAGGTCTGGGAAATATGAGGGAATGTTCCCAGCAGAAAGTTGTGGTCCTTCTAACTGTGAAGGAAAGAAAATAGCTATTGAAAAGCAACGGCAAGCCTCTTATAGTGGAGCAGTGGTGCTGATGGTGACGGTGATTGTTGTATAATAGTTGCAGTGTTTATAGTAACGGTGATGGTGATGGTGGTGGTGATGGTGATGGTGGTGGTGATGATGATGGTTCTGGGGTGATCATAGTAGTGATGGTGAGGAAGAAGGAGATAATGGTAAATGTGGTGATGGATAAATCCTGTGGCCAACATAAGCTCAAATTGAGGAGCACACACTTACTTAAATATTATCCTGGACCAGGGCAATACTGGGACATGGACTTGGTGTGTGGAGCCTTGGAGCTTGCTCCAAGCCACTTGGGTATGATTTCTGGCACCCCAGGTGCTTTGAAGTTCATCGGCTATGACCTCCTCCGTTCTTGAGTATAAGCCACTCCCAGCAGAGCATGAATCAGATTCTGCCTATTTTGGCTGGAAATAACTCCGGAATGGAAACTTTAGGCCTTTGGGAGGTGAAGCAATAAATGGACTTCCATTTATTAAACAATAAACACTGATGAAATTTGTTGTTACAGTCAAGGAAAGGGTTGCTGTGATATACACAGAGAAACACACGGACACATAGCTTCAGCCATAGAGACAAGTCATTATAAAGACAGATGAGCAGACGGAATTACAGATATGTAGACAGGAGCAGGCCACAGCCACATACCCACAGGGACAGGCACCCTTGTCTCACACAGATGCCTAGGACAATCTCTCTCCCCAAAGAGGACATCTTATTCCAGAGGACAGCTTTCATGTGACCACCTGGGTCCCCAGATGAAGCCAGAAATGACAGTGATTGAAGAATCAGGTCAGTAGCCAATCAGAGAAGGAGCCAGTCTGACCTTTGATGCCCCTCATCTGGAGCAACACTGCACTGGTACACCATGGCCTGTACCAGGCTCTGTAGCGGAAGGTGACCAAGGGGTGAGGCTTGGATAGGAGGAGGTGTGTCCTCCAGGAATTCTACCCCCAGGGGCCCAAGGACACACCTGGAAGCCATTAGCAGAGGGGCCAGCGGGCAGCAGCCCTGGCTCCAGGTGAGAGGCGTGATGAGAACATGTGGCGGCCTCCTGCCCACCAGAGCTGGTTCATGGAGGACACCTTGGCGCTGAGTGGTTCAGCATCACTCCCCTAGCACCTGCCAGGAGTGCAGAGCCCTGGGGCTCAAGATCGTCAGCCATCACGCTCCAATTGGCTTCCCAAACCTTTGACACCAGATCTCTTGACCTTGTAGCAACACCCTCTTCCAGGAAGCCTTCCTGGTGCCTGCCTTGCCCTCCTTGGTTTCTTTCTTTCTCTGCTTCTATGCAGAGCTCCCATGTGCTACCCCCTTGCAACTTCCTTGCATCTCAGGTTCAGTCCTTTCCTAGAGATTGGAGATGTTTGGGTCCCACCTTGGTCTCAGTCTACCCTTGCTGCTGACCTTGGCCCTGGGTCTTATGACAACATTTCCAACTACTGGCATGCTGGAGCCCCCAGCTCACGATGGATCCTCCAGAGAGCCTGCTCTTTGCAGACAGATCACCCACTTCCAGGTTCTTGTTACCCCAGCCTCATGTTACACATTTGCAAGGATGCTCTCTTAGTTGGTTTCCCTAGTGACTGTGGTACTGCATCAGCCTCAGGTGCGGTCTGGGATAGCTCCCCCACTCCTCCATGGAGCTTGGTGTCCTTGGGGATCTCTGTGAGCTCATCACACCACAGAAGGCTGTGGCTGGGCAGGAAAACCTCAAAATCTGGTCAGAACATTGATTCTTGCTGCCTCACAAATACCCAGATCTAGGACAGGAACCTTGGGATGATAGATGGACAGCAGAGCAAGCAGGCAAGAAGTTCCCTTTCGGGGAGCCTCAGACTCGGCCTCAGTGGTCCCCATGGCACAGCCAGGATAAGTCAGCTCTCACCCAACCTTGGCACAGGGTCTGGTTGCTTGGCCATTTTATCCCCAGCCCTCCCTGGGGAAGGAAAAAAGAAGCCAGTTGGAAGTTCAGAAAAGGAAAGGCTAAAAAGGAGCCCACAATTGGCACTAATTAGAGAGAGAGAGAGAGAGAGAGAGAGAGAGAGAGAGAGAGAGAAAAGAGGTCAGAAGACTGAGTCTACTTTAGAAAGAAAGCACCTGGCCCGCAGAGCATGCCTGCTCCTTGCCCCCACGCTGCCCATTCTAGGGCTTGACCCCCCACCCCCTTCTGACATGGGCCTCTACGCCCCCAGCTGGGGGCAGGGCTCCAAGTCTGCTCATAGACCCTGTCCTGGCCTCTCTGGAAGAAGCAGCTGGCTGAAGGGAAGAGGGGGAGGAGCGGGGAGGGGGAGGCAGGCAGACGCGACTGAGCCACTGAGCGTCCACTGTGTGCCTGTCACTGAGCAGAGAGCTTGACACACACAGTTGCATTTAATTTTCACAATGACCCTGAGATGTAGGCTCCTTGCTCCTAATTTTTAAATACAGAGGTGGAGGCTCAGGTAAAGTTGTTGGCCCAAGACCACAGGTTTAAAGGGGGCTGTTTTGGGTGCTTTAGAATGAGCTCCTGGAGGGCAGAACCCTGGCCTACGTCATCTCTGTCCCCCTCACCTGTCCCACTCTCCAGTGCTCAGCCCAGGAAGGCAAGGTTTGTGGCAAGTGCTGAGAAGAGCTGTTGAACTTGACAGACAGGAGAGGCTGAGCCAGAAAGTACAGAAGAAGAGGGAGACAGATGGAGGGATGGTGGAGGTGGTACAGAGGAAGGATCACTCCCATCCCATGGGGTGCCCTGCAGGGGACCCTGGGGGAGCTTTCCGGGGGCCCAAGATGCTGCTTGACTGAACACAGTCCTGAGCCCAGCCACGGGGAGGGTGCAGGGGAGGAAGAAGGGCAGGAACAGAGCATTTCTTCTCTCATCTTTACCAACCCCCACCGCCCCAGATGGTTAAGCTGAAGCAGAAAACAAAATGAAGAACCTTTAACCCTTGATGGAGGCAGCAGATCACTCGTGGGCCAGCTGGTCACAGCTGGGCTGTGGGTCCTAGTTGGGGGATGGTCACTGGGCAGGAGGGGCACCTGTGGGCACTATGCCTCTCCGCATAAGCTGAATCTTTGGGCCAAATATCCCTAACAAAGAGATAAAGAGATGGGGAAGATGACTCTTCTTTGTCCCTGCCTGTGACTGGGGAGTCACAACTGGGGAATAGGAGAGACATATGGTAGATTGGACAGATGTCTCATAGGGCTGACTCAGTTCCCACAACCACCACCCTGAAAGGTGGTGCTGCTCAACCTTAAGTTGAAAGATGAAAAAACCAAGACATAGACGAACTTGCCTAAGGTCACGGTTTGAGTAGGGGACAGCTGGGATTCCACCTCTGGCTGTTTGGCACCAGGCCTGATCTTAATCAGTATACTCTCCAGAGAGGAGCAGCCAGAAGCTGGCTGTCTGCACCCACCAGCTATTAGCAGCCCCTTGGTATAGTGAAAAATGTCGGTGAAGTGTGTCTGATTAGGCTCATCAGTGCCCAGCATGGGACACATGTGTTTTAAAGATGGATCACCATTATCCTTGGCTAAAGTGTCGCGTGGGGTTTTCTAATTACAAATTATTCCTGCTGGATTTCATTATACTTCCTCTTGTACTGGCTTTTTGTGTTCTCAATAATCTTCCAAAACTTTGAAAATCATGATTGGCCAAGCTTATTTTCTAGGTCCTAAAATATACAGCTAAGTTTTTTATTATTAAGACACATGTTGTTATAGTTTTAAAAAGCAAATGCCTGACTCAATATTACAAGGAAGTAATTATTTGAATTTCACCATTCCACACTTAAATGAGTCTAGAGAGCAGGACAGATGTTTGCTTTTCTGGAGAAAGCCTTCATTAATTTAGAAAGCAAATTTCCAATGGTAGAGGAGGCATTCACTTAAGTGTTTTAAACTATTTCAGTCAACAGCCAGCTGTTGAAGGCAAGTAGCTACAGAACCACTGTGCCTTTTTAGGTTAGACTCTTCCCAGATCACTGAAAGTTCTTCGACTTTAACAGCATTAACAAAGGCAGCAGAAAATATGATATATATCATTAAAAATAAAGGCAGAGGGGCTGGGGTTGTGGCTCAGTGGTAGAGCACTTGCCTAGCATGTGTGAGGCACTGGGTTTGACTCTCAGCACCACATATAAATAAATGAATAAAATAAAGGTCCTTCAATATCTAAAATAAAATAAAATAAATAAAGGCAGAAAAGGTAGAGATCACCAGTGCCCAGCTGAGGCTTACTTAAAAGAATCAGGCTAATCTCTCCTCTCTGCTGCTTTGGAAGGACCCAAGGGCTCTTGAAACTTTGAGAAACTTGATTTCAAAAAGGCACTGGGGCCGGGTGCAGTGGTGCATGCCTATAATCCTGGCAGCTCGGGAGGCTGAGGCAGGAGGATCCCAAGTTCAAAGCCAGCCTCAGCAACTTAGCAAGGCCCTAAGTAATTCAGCAAGACCCTGCCTCTAAATAAAATACAAAAAAGAGTTAGGGATGTGGCTCAGTGGTTAAGTGCCCCTGGGTTCGCTCCCTGGTACAAAAAAAAAAAAAAAAAAAAGCACCAGGAACAGAAAGTGAGGGGCAGGATGCAGCATTATGCACTAGGAGAATCCCTAGCTGCCTGGACAGCAGGTGGAGGAGAATGGGCTGGGGAAAAAAAATGGCAGCTTGGAGCAAAAACTAGGGAGTCCTGCTTGGGGCTCAGGCCCCCATGCTGCTGTGCCAATCTGATGTATTTTTGAAGGACTTGGACAAGGTCAAATAAAAGGTGATTATCAAATCTGTAGGTGGCATAGTGACGAGGACAGAGGCAGGACTGGGTTTCAAAATGATCTGGATTGGTCGGATCCATAAGTGATGACCATAGGTTCAAGTTCAGGGAGGTAAATGCCAACTTCCCATCAGGGCTCAGAGGTTGGGGTCGGGGAGAGGAGAAGGCACTGCTGAGCGCATACTGCATGCTGCACTCTTAAGATATCTTACTTGGCCAGACACTGTAGTGCACACCTGTAATCCCAGCAGCTTGGGAGCCTGAGGCAGAAGGATCGTAAATTCAAAGGCACCCTCTCTAACTTAGCAAGGCTCTAAGCAAACTCAGTGGAACCTGTCACTAAATAAATTATAAAAAAGGAGGGCTGGGTTTGTGGTCAGTGGTTAAGCGCCCCTGGGTTCAATCCCCAGTACCAAAAAACCAAAACCAAAAACAAACAGACAAAAAAACTTACTTAGTTGCAAAATCCTGAAGAGGAGGATGTTGTTCTCATTTTATAGGAGAAGAAACTAAACACCAGAGAAGCTAAGCATTTGCTCTAGGCCACAGAGAAAGTAAAAGATGGAGCTTAGATAAAAACCCAGTTCATCAGACTCAGGACAAAGAAATCAGAGCTTAATAACATTGAAAATAAGAACACATTTAAGTGATATTAGTCCTGAATTTGTATGCAGAACCTTTCCAGGGTCTCTTCTGGGACATTCCTTGAGCCAACCTCAGGATGCAGAGGTAGAAGCTCACAGCTCCGGCCTGGGAGAAGAGAAAGCCACTCTACAACAGGTGAATGTAATGAGCTGGGCATACAGAAAGCTCCTGTGGGAGCCAGGAAACCCAGGGCTTGGGCTCCAGGGAGTCCTGGCGAGCTGCAGAGCAGGGGGTGTCTGAGGCAGGCTGGCTTGTCCGGGAGCTGGGGAAGGTGTAGGTGTGAGACCCAGCAGAGTGAAGCAACCCGGGGAACCTCACCTCTGCCACTCAGTGGTGAGGCCTACTGAGGCCCCACTCCAAGAGAAGAGAAGAAGGATGGCCAACCTTGGACCTCTGGCACTCAGCCTGGAAATGGGAAAAGAGAGCAGAAGGCAAGTGGGAGTCCTGGAAGGCCCCACAAGCCAGTGAGGGACGTGCCTCTGGAGAGGCTGGGTGGTTCCAGGAACTTCACCTCCAAACCCAGAGTTATCTGCCACTCCCTGCTGTGTCTGCAGCTGTTCCTTCAGGTGGAAAGGGCTGGAGACTGGTGTTCAGGGGTAGGGAACATGTAAGAAACAGATGTCCTGGGAGTCATTTGGTAGAGGAAAGAGGACAGCCCAAATCTTTGTGCGCACAGGGGAGACAAGGTGAATAACATGGACAAAGGTTTCTAAGGTGAAAACCAGGCCAGGTGGGGGAGGGATCACTAAGGTTAGCAAAGGCCAGGCCGTGTTGGGTTTTGCAGGCCTTGTTAAAGTTTTTAACCTTTATTCCAAAGACAAGGAGAAGCTGGTGAAGGCTTTAAGCAGAGAGGTGACATTATTTGCATTTTGGAAAGACTGTTCTCACAGCATGATTGAAAGGCCTGAGGATGAGAAGACAGATGAGGAGAAGCTTGGAGAAGTGCGGGTGGAAGGCAATGGCACTGGAACAGGGGGGTAGCGGGGAGTTGGGGAGACCTGGGGGTTGAGGTACTCAGGCATGGAGACAGACTGGATATAGGGCTTTGGGGGCCTAGGGCCTGGGTTTCTGGCTTGTGGATGGTGGAACTTTCACTGAGCGAGGGAAGGCCAGGTGTGGGGTGGGCAGAGAATGTGAACACGGATTGTATCTGATGAGTTAGAGACACTGTGACGTCCCATGGGAAAGGGCTGGATGGGCCGTTGGATATTTAAGTCTAGAGTTCAGGCCCTGAGTTGGGGCTGAGAGTTCAGAGCTGGGAGTCACAGGCATCTGGACAGTAATTGGAGCTACAGAACCACTGTGCCTGTTTTTCCAGGGCCCCCCTCAGTCTATCACCTGCTCTGGGAAGCTGCCCATGATCCCACGCCCCCCTGAGGCTGATCTAGGCCCCCTCTGGCTCCCAGAGCTTCTCCATTGCCATGTGTCTGCTGGCTCCCTTGGATGGCAGGCTCCTTGGGGACAAGGATGGCATTTGCCCTCATGCTCATGTCTCCAGAGCACAGCACAAGCCCTGGCATTGAGGAGGACTTAGGGACAGTTTGGCAATGGAGGCATAAACTGTCAGCATAAAGGGCTACCATAGAAAGTAATGAACTCCATGTCCCTGAAGGCCTCTGACCACAAGCTCTACAGCTCTTGGGGGATTGGGGAGATTCCCATATTCAGCAGGTATCCCCTGGGTACCTACCTGCTCAGCCCTGGATTCTAGTTTTCCAGGACCTGAGTCACCTCTCCTAGGGAGGCAGTAGTGTTGTTTCCACCAATCCCTAAGTCCCGGATTTGTGCTCAGGTTCTCTGTGGCTTCCTCCTCCAGAGAGGTTTCTGGAGGCCATGCTGACCTCAGCAGGATATCCCTTCCCCCCACCAGCCTCTCTGGTTCTGGGGCTGCCACCCAAGCGTAGATGCCTTGCTAGAGTTTAGCAGAAGCTGCTGAGGTGGCACTGGCTTGGGCTGCTAGGCTGGCTGCCTGCCCTGCCCAGCCTCCTCGACCTCGGCCTTGGCCTGGGCCCTCCTCCTCCCCAGCTGCCTTCACTCCGCCCCACTGTGTCTCACTGCAGTGCTTGGCTACAGGAGCCAAAGTGTCCAAGCCTGGTGATCCTAGGAGCCCACCAGAAGGCAGTATACCTAGAAAGAGTAGGAGAGGGAGTAGATTGGTAAAGATGCTGCTAGGCAGAGGGGAGGGGAGGACCTGAGAAGGGATGAGGGCCAAAGAATGTCACACTGGGCTGGAAGGGCTTTGAGATTATCCAGTTCCCTGGCTTTGCCCAGGAACACAGAAGAGGAGCAACTTGCAGAAGATGCACAGGATACAAAGAAACCTTGCCCTTAGAAGGGGGAGAAAGGAGGAGGCAGGCAGAGAGCCCTGAAGGCCATGACATATGCTCTGTCCAGCCTGGAAAGGGAATGTGGAGCCCTAGGAGTTGGGGAAGAGGGTTCAGGAGTTGAGGTTGGCTGAGATGGATTTTTTGCTATACAAATCAGCCCACTCTCTCTGGTTCCAAGTCCCTACCACACTGAGAGCTCCTGGAAAGCTGACGGCTTCTTTCACCTAGCTGGATGTCCTTAGCTAAGGCAGAGAAGAATTCTCAGTCCCCTGAGGCCTCGCGATTGGCCCTCCTACCAGACTGGGTCAGGGCCCGCCTAAACTCCACTGTCCACACAATGTACTCAGCACCACTGTGGGAGGAAAGGGCGCCAGAGGTTCACAACTCAGACAGGAGAGATGCTCGGGGGGGCCTCCAGGGGCCCATAGTTCACAACTGAGCAGCCTTGCCCCATTCGCAGAGGAGACAGTGAACCTCAAAGCCTGGACAATGAGGGATAAAACCAGCAGAGAGGAAAAATCCGGCCACCCAGAGCTGGAATCCTCTTGGTGTGGAAGGGCCTGATAACATGCGCATTTGTTACAAGAGGTGGGAGCGCTGGGCTGGTCCCACCCTGGCTCAGCCTTCAGCCTGAGGTAGCCAGGGTTCGGGCCTGCAGCACCACACAGCTCTGGCAGGGACCGTGGTGGGAACCGCCGGGCAGCCCAGGAAACGGCCCCTCCTTCCAAATCACTACAGACTCTGGCCATGAGGACTTGGCGGGACTGAGACACGTCAGTACCATGGCAATCGCTTTGCTTGGATTTTAAATGAAATTTATTTTGCTTATTTTCCCAGCGTATGTTCACTATAGAAAATCTGAAAAGAGAAATAGAAGTTGAAAAAAATACATGCTTGTTTGAAGAATTTCCCTCCAGTCTTTATTTTTCTTGTATTTTTTCTCCATAATTATGCAAACACTGCTAAAATCTTTCAAACTGTTTTTACTTTATTTTCTCTTCTGATTATTAAGCTCAAAGGTGCTTTTTTATTTTTAAGTAAACATTAAAAAGCAGGAAAAATGTTACTCGTGATCCCATTATCCCATCAACCACTGTGAGTGGGTATTGGAATATTTACTTCCAATCCTCTCTGAGTCCTTTTTCTTTTTCACATGGTGGGAACCTTAGGTGCAGGTGCTCTGTGTTTACAACCTAGGAGGTGGCATGATATTTATTAACAGCAAAAGCCCACCTGTGTTCAAATCCTGGCCCCATCACTTACCAGCTGGGCAACTTTGGTCGCCAAAGTCTGCTAAGCCTCTGCTAAGCCTCAGTTTCCTCAGCTATAAAATGGGACCAACCCCTATCTAGCTTACAGAGTCACTTTGAAAACTTGTGTATATAAAATTCTTGACAATGCAACCAGCACCTGGTAGGTCTTTAATAAAAGTGTAGTGGACATTTGTCACATTTTTTTCCCCCGGAATAGGACTCTTTCATTGCTTTGTACATTGAAAGCATCTCCCAGTAGGCAAGTTCTTGTGGAAGCTAGGACCATTCTCCCACTTCAATGTCAAGGAGACCAGATTAGCATCCCCCCTTTGACAATTTGACCAAAAGGGTGTCTGGCTCAGGATTTGGTTTGAGAATTAATGAGGTGGGGGAGGCTCCTTTAGAATGGGTGTGTGTTTGGGTCACGCAGCCCTCAGGATATGCATCTGAGTGATGCTCAGAGGTCAAGGCAGTGGGGTCAGCTGTTCCTGTGGTGTGAATCTGGCTGTGAATCCAGCTGCCCGCTCACTTGATTCTCTAGCGTTCTCATCCCTTCTGAGCTGCCTGGTGGAACTGCCAGCAAGTTTTTCCATTTTGTTGAGCCTACATGCTTGCAATCACAAAGGTCTCTTCTTAAATCTTTTCAACAATAGAATACACTAGCTTCCATTCCCAGCCCAAGTTCTCATGAAGAAAAGTTCTGGATGTGCTGTGCTCAGTGCTGGCCTTTTGAATAAAGAACAGGGTGACCCTCAGATCCATGCCCTTGAGCCCAGCCTGGAAAGGGGAGGAGCTGCTGGAGGAAAGAGTGAATCACAGGAAGGAGTGAAAGGAGGGCTTCCGCCTGGTGGGGGGGGGGGGCTCCTGAAGGCCTGGTGTGCAGTCCGCTGGACTCCTCAGGTTCCTGGGCCTCAGCTGATGAACCCTGTGATCTGAGCAGCCAGAAACATAATTCATCTCCATGCCCTCTGACCTCGGTGCTCTCATGTTTCCCAGAGGACATTGGCCTGGTCCAAGATAAAAATTCTAAGGATCATCCAAGACCCTTCCCCGGCTCTCTTCCTTTGCATCCAGTGGGTCCTGGTGAGCTCTCCCCTGCACACCTTTCTGTCCATGCCTGGCCCCCATCCCCAGGATACCAGTCCACCCTGTCATTACCTCTCATGTGTTTTGTTCACCAGGCCCTTGCTCACCCCAAGCAGGTCTTCAGAAGGGGTGAGGAGCACGTTCCTGGAGGTCCGCTCTCCTTTGACCAAGACTGCTGGTCTGGGTATCTCAGGCCTAACCAACTTGATAAGGGAGAATATTCTAGAACCCCTGGGGCCCAGCCTGATTTGGGTTCATCTCTGTTCTCCTGTTTCCCTCCACCAGTTCCATCACAGGGCCTGGCATGCTGTCCGTGCTCAGGAAGTGTGGGTTGATCAGGGACTCTGGGATCCTTGCCTCAGGCCTTTCTTGGCATATGCCATCAAAGTGAGACCTGGACCTGGCTACTCTCCTGCCTCATCTCCCCATCCCTGCTCATCCTCTAGGCTCTGTCCACAAGAACTGTTCATAGTTCTCTGAATGTGTGCCAAGCTGTCTCACTGCCATGCCTTTGAACATGCTGTTCCCTCCACAGCCAGGTCAGCCTGATGAACCCCACTAATCAACCCTTCCTTTACGACTCAGTGAGTTCTGGCGCTGCCTCCTCTGGGAAGCCTTCTGGAGCTGGCCCTGGGTCCCTCACTGTGCCCACTCCATGCCCTTCCCACACAGGACTCTGCTGTACCACTTGGCACAGCCAGCGCTCCTGGAGGAATGGGTCTGTTTCTCTCTGTACCTCCTGGCACAGAGGGTACCAGGACAAGGTGGCTTCTTCTCTGCCTGCCCCCACCCTTCGGTGGCAGAAGATGCAGCTAGAGAGGTTACAGGGCTTTGAATGCCAGGCTAAGGAGAGAGGTGTGGCTAGGTTGGTTTTGTTGAAGGATTCTGGTGGCTGGGGCACCCTCATTTGGAGAAGGATAGTAATTTTTCAATTTGGCCCTCTTCCAGCCCAGAGAATAGGGGATTAGATCTCAGCAGGAAGGTGGAAGATGGGTCTGGGGTCACTGCTCCCCCTTCCCCTTTCCTCCCTTTCCCCCTCTGCATTTGCTCTTAGCCCTGGGAGTTCCCCTGCAAAGGCATGGGGTCTAAAACCCACCCCCATTACTTGAGGGTGGAATCCAAACCTCAATCCCCTGTTATGTAAGTGAATTATCCTCTGTCCCCAACCAGCGCCAGCCAGATCTCCTCCTCCTCCTAATTGATTTAATCTTCTCATACCAGAGAGCTAGGCTGGGGTTGGGGAGATGGCATTGATCAAGAGCCAGCACATCAGTGACGTAGATGCATTAATTACATGGAATCTGGGTCAGGGATTGGCTCTGGACGGCCCTGATTCTCCACCTCCCACACCCCCGAGTCATTTGGGTGTATGAAAGGACATTTCCAGCAACTCCTCATTCCTCCAGCCCCAGTCCTATGTATAGAGAGTATCCCATGAGACCCTATCTGTCTCTCAGATCCCCCCAAACCCCAGCTCTGGACAGAATCTCCCTGTACTCCAGTCTGAGCACAGGACACAGATGAACCTAATTTACTGAAGAATGAAGAGATGAACAGAGGACTAAATTTTAGTGTAGGAAGAGACCTTTCTTGACTTTCCACGCCAAGCAAGTGTCCACTTTGCAGCTTTCTTGAAGGAAGATGCCAGGCCCCTCTCGTGCACCCTCAGGAGTGGGGAGCTCATTCCCCTGGGTTGGCCTTCCCTCAGTGATAGCTCCACCTGGGAGAGAGTCCTGTCTCATGTGGGGCTATGGTTCCAGTCTTGTGGATTCCTCTGGAAACCAGCTGAGAACTCAGGGCATCAGACCTCATCTGCCCTCCAGATCCAGGGACACGGTGATCACCACCCCTGAGTTTGTGCTTCTCCAGGATGAACACTCCTGGTTCTTTAACATTTCCCCATGTGTGGACTTTCTAAATCACTCCCTACTTTTTCCTGTGTGCATAAGCTATGGATAGCATCACCTCTCTAGATTCCGAGAGCAGATCAGACTCTAATGCAGTATGAATAGCTCAGGTCAGAGCAGGACCATCAGTCTTTTTTATCTCGTTATTGGATTTATATTGATACAGCCTGAAATTGCCTGAGATTTTTTTGGGGGGGGTGTTTAGCACTTAACACTTCTGATTCAGCTTAAGCACCCAGTCAGAAAACCCCCATGGTCATTTTTTTCTGGCACTAGCAATGGATAGTCTCCTTGAAATTGACATTTGTGACATTAGGAACATCTCCATGTTTCCTCCTCCATATTTCCTCTCTTGACCTACGTTGAAATTTTTCTTCCCATACAACAACACAATTATTTATCTACTTATTCACCCACACTACTGTCCAAATATACATCAATCCATCCATTTACTGTCCCTACTATCCGGTACACACCATTTGATTCATCTGTCCAAAGATTCACTCATACAGGCAGTCACCTATCCATCAAACTATCCATCTACAAATCCACTTACTTTTCATCCATTTTATATCCTCCTATCCAATCATGCACTTTATCTGTCCATCCAGTCACCCATTAACCCATCTATAAACCCACTCTCCCATCCACATGTTTATCCTGCAATCTTCTCTGTGTCCTAGTCACTTATGCATCGAATACTCATCATCCATCCATTTATTCATCCATTCAATATTTAATGAGATACTCTAACATGTCAAATCTTGTATTGAATATTCTGAGGAATTTGAAGCTGAATAAGATACATTCTCATACACACACACACACACACACACACGCACACACACACCCCTCATTATCCTTATAGAAGAGTATAGGATCAGATAAAACAAATGGTGCTAAATACTATAAAATAGAAACAAAAATAAAGTTTGAGATTCAGAGGAGGAAGAAGTGGCATCTGAATGAGGTAATGGATACTTTCCTGGTAGGAGAAATATTTGGTGTGGGTCTTGGTTGAACAGCAGTATTTGGATCCACGGGTGCATTGGAAGGAGTTCCAAGTAGAAACAGCACATCAAAGACGTGGCGCCTTGAGAGCAGAGTTCATGTCTTATTCTTCATATCCCTGACAAGGTGCCTGGCAGAGAGCTGAGTACACTAAGAAACTCAATACAGTCTTGCTGATTGATGTTATCCTTCTCTTTTCTGACAGGGCACCCTAATACTTGATTAAGATAAGAATTCACTCTTTACTTTTAAGAGTATTCTATAGTTGCCTTGCTGGATGGCCTTGGGCAAATCCCAAAACATTTCTGAGCTTCAAGTGGAATTTCTGTGTCTATGGGGTGCTAGGCGTCATTCTGACTAAACTGTGGCTCTCAACAGGGTCTCTTTACCCAATCACCACATTTCAGTCTCCAATCACAGCCTCTATCTCTGGAGAGCTTTCTCTTCCACCTCCATCCCCCAGGAAGAAACGTGAGGTTTCAAAGTGTCTGGCTGTGTTACTGATTCATGCCTGGGTGGGGGCTGGGCAGGCAGTATTTAAGGGCAAGTATTCCCAGCCTAACGGAGTTAATTATGTTCATCAGGAAGGGAGAAGAGAAAGGAACAAGGTGCTCTGGTTATCTACTGGGCTTTAATCAAATTGAGAAATGAGGAAATCCATCACCCAGAGGCTGAGGCAGTTGGAGAGCTTCGCTTCCGCTGGCTTCAAGTCCTGTAATGGGTTGGGCGCTGTCCAAGGTGCTGACATCTCCACTTGCTCTGCGTTCCTGGGAGGAGCTGGGAGAGGACCACTCCCAGCATAGGGTTGGCAGCTTCTAGGAGAGGGCTCAGGACAGACCAAGAGAGGGTCTGGACATGTTGGGAGAGGCTGGAGTTTCTACTGTCCTTCCTGAATCTGCCCTTTTAAATTTATCTCTCTTTCTGTTAAGGAAAACATCCCTTTTGTGGCCAGAGCCCTGAGGAGGGACTGAGGAATCTACAGAGAGGGGAGGCCCTAGATTTCTTGTTGCCAGGGAGACATCTGACTCCATCTGAGAGTGGAGGCACAGTCTTTGACCTTGGGAACTTCCCTATCTTCAGAGAACACGTGGCTTCTGCTCTTATGCAATCCTCAGTTTAATGACAGAGACATAAACTTGCCTTTGGGAATTTATTGATCTGGTGGAGGAACGTCATTCAACCTCTAACTCTAACCCAAGTGTATCGTTAGGGAGCCATGGCCTATGTCTACATGGATCTTCCGTCCTGATAGGGAAGACGTGGTCTTCCTTTGGAAAATTCCCAACCAGGCTGAGGAGACATAACTCTTGGAAGAAGGGGAAGTCTCCCACATAAATAGGGGAATAGCTCAGAGCTTCACATTATGATTGAAGTTATTGCTATTAGACATTTAGTGTCAATCATGGAATTCTTCCTGGTAGAGGTGAGTTTGAGTTGGGTTTAAAGAAAAGCAAGAGATCTGGGTCCCTAGATCTTAGGCCCTTTGAGAAGCATGACCTAGTCTTCTCATTCTCTCCTATCCCCTTTGGAATAAGGACAAAGTTGGTTATAGCAAAGGCTCTTGTTTAATGAATGACTACCAGCATACAGGGACTGACTGCACCCACTTGTGACTTGAGAGACAGCAGAGTGGGGGTGGGGCAGGGATCTAGGAGGACAGTGGTTAGAGTGCAGAGCCTGAGACTGGGGTGGGAGATGGAGGGCAGAGAATATAGTGGGCAGAGGGAGGAACCCGATAAGTGCCCAGGCCACTGAAACATAGCATTTGAGGCAACTCCCTCATGTTTCTGAAGCTGGTGAGAGACACTTTATTGAATATTAAATTGTTAAAACTAGAGAGTATTAAATTATAAAAATCATAGACTTCTCAGCATTTTGAACCACACAATCATGGAAAAGTTTTAAAACCATAACATTTTAGCAGGGAAGAATCAGTGTCTTGAAATTATAAAACTGCAGAAGGTTAGAGTCAGAGAACTAAAAATCCGTATTAGAGAATCTTAAAGTCCAAGAATTTCAGAGTCAAATCGGGGGGGGGGGGTAGACCCCAGCAGTTCATTGACCCCCTTTATCTGTGTCAATTACAGTGCTAGGAGTATTCTCATGTTATCCCATTTAATTCCCACCACAAGTCTTAAGCCACTCATTTCCATCTCCACTCAATGCCAGACTTCTGACAAAGATTTATCAAACACAGGCTTGTATAACCTCCATGAAAAGGAAGTCATTACATCTGGGCATAGCTCAAGTGGCAGCTGGAGGGTTCTCCCTTATATAAGTTGACTCTCTCCCTATAATGTTCCCACACTGGTCCAGTTCATATCCTCTGAGCTACCCTGTGCAAGTCTAATCTCCCACTCACATGCCAGCTTTTCAGATGGCTAAAGACAGCCCTCATTGCTTTCTTCTCTAGGATAAGCTGGCTTGTTGATCATCTAACTAGAAATGGGACAGCAAATCAAAGAATATTTGAACTGGAGAGGCCCTTAGAGGTCAGCCCTTCTAGAGACTTCCTTTTGCTGCTAGGCAGCACAGCAGGATGGGTGGGAGCCTGAACCTGGGGGAGATCAGCCTGGCTTTGCAATGCAGAGATCCAGCTCCGACTTGCTGTGTAGCCTCTTGTCACTTGGGTCTTTGTTTCCTTATCCCTAAAATAAAAAGAATAGTAACACCAGCACAATAGAGTTGATGTGAGGATAAACGAGATAATGCAAGGGAAGCTGTTAGAGGGCTTGGCACACAGCAAGCAGTCAATAAATATTAGCTATAATTATTGGAGGCCCAGTCGGGGCAGGGACTTGCTCAAGATAACAGAGCAGCTCAGAGGCAGACCTAGGGTTAGACCAAGGACTTCTGCCTTCCTGCCCAGGGGCCTTCCCATCTAAAACATCTAACTACCTTCTTCAGAAAAAAAGGAAAAAGTCCAGAGGGAGCAGGGGTACTTGGCTCCCTGAATCAGTTAGGATGCAAAGAAGGGACCACCTGCCTTAGGCATAAGCTTCTTGTTTCCTTAACAAGAGGCCAGAAGAAGATGGTGCCAGGGATGGGCTGGTGATTCAACAATGTCTCTGATGACCTGAGAGTTTCGGGTCCTAAGCTTGGGGGAGATAGCTCTTATGATCACAAGAAGACTAATGTTCATCAGTGCTCTGTCCTCCCGAGGGGTCTGGTAGCTAAAAGGGTCTGTTCGTTCCCCTCTTAGCCACTCACTCACCCAGGAGGAGTGCTTTCCCAATCAGGGAGCCCTCACATCTCATTGGCCAAGATGAGTCACATGTCTACTCTTAGCCCACTTGCTGGCAAAAGGGAAGACACTTCTTTTCTGGCTTGGTTACCTCTGTGGCTAGGCACCTTACTACTGCAGGGAAGAAAAGGTGAAGGATAACAGGAAGGCAACCAACAATAGCTGAGGCACTCTCCTTCCGTCTTCTCTCTGGATGGCCCTCCCCTCCTCTCTGCTTCTGCCAGGAAGTCGTCTCCCATTGCTCTCATTGGCCAGCACACCCTCTTCTATCATGCAACTGAGCGTTGCCTAATTCAAGTTGCATCCTGCTTTGTCAAGTTTTCTCATCTTCTCATACCCAAATCTTGTCTTCCGAGCCTGGCTGGGATCATTGTGAGAGTAATAGTAACTACTAATGCATAAGGACCTCCTGTGCGGGGCATTATTCTAGGTCCTCGTGGGAGTCATCTCCCAAAGGCTCCCCATGATCCACATCTCCTGGCATTCACACACTTTGCTTTCTTCTCCCACATTATACCAGAGTTAGCATGTGTGACAGAATATGGCAAATGTTACAGTGTGTCACATCCAGGACTAGATGATAGAAGATACCATGCTTACATCTTGGTAGCACACATTCTCTTTGTGTGTGTGTGTGTGGGGGGGTGGGTATTAAGGATTAAACTCAAGGGCACTCGGCCACTAAGTCACATCCTTGGCCCTATTTAGTATTTTATTTAGAGACAGGGTCTCACTGAGTTGCTTAGTGCCTTACTGTTGCTGAGGCTGGCTTTGAACTCACGATTCTCCTGCCTCAGCCTCCCAAGCTCCTGGGATTACAAGCGAGTGCCACCATGCCCAGCTTCTTTCCCAAGTCATTCATTCTAGGGGAAGTTAGTTTCTGTGTGAGGAGTGACCTTATTTAGAGGCCTATGTAAGAAGGAGTAGCAGTCTGGCCAACTGCCAGCAAGGAACAGAGTGGGCTGGGAGGAGGATCCTGCAACCCTAGTCGAGCCTTCAGATGAATACAACCCCCACTGACACTTGACGGCAGCATTAGTAGTGATTCTGAGCCAGCCCCACCCAATCAATCCATTTGTGGGTTTTTGACCCTTGGAATTATGTGAGATTAATAAATACCGGTTGTTTTAAGCTGCTAATTTTTTTTGGGGGGGGGCGTAATTTGTTACTCAGCAACAGATGACTACTGCAGTGCTACACTGTCACATTCAATTCTCACAATTCTGATGGATTGGAGTTTTTTTCTCTCCCTTCTGGATGGAAAAAACAAAGCTTAGTGAAGTGGAGTGACACCTAATAAGTGGCAGAGCTGGGATTTGCCCTCCTGTCTCTTGGTTTCCAAAGCAGAGGGCACCTGTTTTATCATCTGGGATGTCCCAGCATGAAGGTTGAAGAAATAGGACATGAAAAAGTGGTCTCTTTCTCTGATGCGTCCAACCCTCCTCCTTTTTTCCATTCCAACCAGATTAGTTAGCTGCTACTCTATCTACCTATCCATCGTGTAGTGATTCGGGGTCAAGCTGGCTTACTGCAAACAACATGGGAAATTGAAAGGGGGATGGATACCTAAGCTCTTGAATGACCTTGGTCAGGTTCCTGCACTTTCTGGGCCTTAGTTTCTTTATCTAATCCATAGGAAGAATAATCTCTTTTTGCCTTCCTCTCCAGGGGACCTGAGAAGTGTTGTAAACATGGGGAGGTTTGCTTTGAGAAAGGGGCAGCCCTGACTAGGGCTCTCTGCCCAGCACATCTACATCTGTACAAGTGGTGAGGCACCTTTTCCTCTCCACCTGCGTCCAGGTTCAGGGAATAGAGGCCCTGGGGGTCTGTCCTGACCGGCTTCTTGAGCCTCACCCTCACCACGCCCTCTCTCTCAGACCAGGCTGCAGCCCTACAGCACCAGTGGAAATTTCCCCAGGCTGCCAGGAGCTTTCTGTGTGTTGAGACTTTATCTCTGCTGTGTCTTTGGTCTAGACACCCTTCCCACCTTCTCCACTGGGTGCGCTCCTTCTCAGCTTTCAAGGCTCAGCGTAGAGGTCCCATTTCCAGAATGCTGCTCCTGACCTGGATCAAAGCCTCCTACTTCTCTGGATCATTGCTCCAGTCTCCTGCCTGAGTTCCTGGCTTCCAGCTTCTTTCTTCCACTCAAAGCCCCCATAGTGCCTTTCTAAAATACAAATCTTTGTCTTGTCACTCCCTGCTTAAAATAACCAGTCAATGGAATAATCCATCAATCAATGCTTCAAGGGCTCCTCCTTGCCCTCAGGAAAGCATCCAAAGCTGGACCTCAAGGTTTGGTCCCTGCTGCCTCTCCACTCTTTCCTGATTGTGCTGCTCAAGCAGTACACGCCAGCCGCATTGCTCTTGCCACCATATTCCAGACACACATTACTGTGTCTTTGCTCATCCCTGTTGTTTCTGCTGTCTACCCCCATCTTCTCCAGCTGGGGAAGCCCTGCTGAATCTTTAGGGCCAGCCCTGCTATAACCTCCTCCAGGAAGTCTTCCCAGTTGCACCCAGGGAGAGCCACGGCTTCCTCTTCTCCCCTTTCCTGTGTAACTGCTTGTGCTTTTGTTACTATTTGTCAGCTGTCTGCTTCCAGGAGGAGTTTCCTGAGAATCTACTCTATCTGACACATGGTTGTGTCCCAGCAGAGGGGCACAGAGCTGACACGCAGGTCGTGCTGGCTGGTTGGGGAGGCGGATGAATGAACGGATCCATCCTAGGATCACCACTCCTCAGCCAGTCTCAGAACTTGTGCTTCCCAGGGCAAGCCCACTTTATAGCCAAAGGGGAAGGAGAAGGAAGGGACTGAGCTGGAAGGGAGAAAGAAAATCAATAAAAATGTAAATCTAGTGGAGAAAAGCTGTCCCAAGCTGGCTGTGGCAAGAGATAAGACTGGGAAGGCTGAGCCCTGGCTGACAGCGGAGGAGAGATTAGGGGACAAGCAGAGCTGTGGCCAGGGCAGGGCAAAGGGAGTGTGCCTCCTCCCCGTCTCCTCCACCCCCTCCCACTCTCTGCTCCGTGGGCTCATTAAATCCTTCCAGGCGCAGGGGAAGGGGAGGAGTCTGACAACCCTGATCATCAGGTGCCCCTCCTGGGAGCCGGAGGAGCATTGTTTTATCTGGTTTGCACATTATGTGGGGGCAGACATCCTGATCAACCTTACTTTGCAGATGAAAAAAACTGAGTGCAGAGGAGTTGTCATTTGTTCAAGTCACTCCAGGAGACTAAGGTCTGCACCTAAATCTGAGTGTCTTTACAGCTCTCATCTTCACATTCCATGAAGGGTCTGGACCTGAGACCCTGGATTTGCAGGGGTCTCGCTCAACCTCTGAAATTGCACACGCAATTGTATTTGTTTGTATGTGTGTGTGTGTGTGTGTGTGTTTAATTATGAAGAGTCCATGTCTTTAATCAGATCCCAAAGGTGATTGCTACCTGTTCCCCTTCCCCGACCCATCCATTGCCTATCCCATGCCTCTCTGGAGGTGGTGACTTTGAACTGGGCCTGGAAGGTTGGGTAGGAGTTCATGAAGCAGGGACAGAGACAAGCCCAGGGGCGGGGATGGAGCAGGCCATGTGGGCGGAGGAAATGGCAAAGCAGCACGGTCAGGGGAAGAATTCCACACGTCCAGGCCTTGGAAGGGCTGCTCTCTCCTCACTCATTAGTGTGCCAATCATGATTCCTGGCTCCCAGCTCCTGAGTGGCGTCTGCCTGACTTGGAACTTCCCGGCATACATGTGCAAGTAAAGGAACTCGGGGCCAGGCATCAGGACGTCAGTCCCCGCCCAGTCTTCTGCTGGATTTTCCCACCAGTAGACTCCAACAGTAAGACTTAATGTCCTCTCCTCCCACTCCGGGAGCAGGGACAGGAGCGTAAGCAAATATTGTGGCTCTTTTTTTGTTGTTGTTAAATATTATTTTAGGTTTATTTTTTAGTTTTAGGCAGACACAATATCTTTATTTTATTTTTATGTGGTGCTGAGGATCGAACCCATGCATGCTAGGCGAGCACTCTACCACTGAGCCACAACCCCAGCCCATACTGTGGCTCCTCATTGGCCACAGACTATACTGGGGAGGACTGATCCCTAAGGGACCTCCAGCCCTTCTCTGTTCCATCCCTTGGTTATTGGTCCCATGTCCCCCTTTCAGTGACTCCTGAGCCTCTTCACCCTTACCAGTCTGGAAGACTTCAACCATAGAGACAAGAGTCATCTCCTCCAGCTCCAGTTCAACCCAGAGTTGGGCTCCCTGTGAGGTTCATGAATTTGGGGCATAAAAGCCTTGCCCTAGGTCCAGGTCATGCCTCACCAATGACTCATATTGTCATATTTTTGTGAAATTTACACAGGTAAGACACTCTGACCACAATCCAGATTGCAAATTTCTTTCCACTCCAATGTCCCTGTGTCTCAATGACACAAGGGACCATTGACATTTCTGGGATCTGGCCAAGGGGGGGAGTCATGTTGGGGGTAGATTGAATTCAGGTCCTTTGAAATATGTTTATGTGGATCTCAGATAGTTCTGTGTACAGGTAAATCACTGTAGCCATCTCTGCATAAGAATGGCTTCTAAGAATAACCCTACCAATTGTCCACCTCACTTGGCAATATGACATTAAGGTGTCATATCGTGGTATAAATGTGTTTTGTTTCTTGTGACTTGAAAATATATGGGGAGAGGAGGAGAAATGGGAGATACAAGGTTGGAAATGTGCAAAGCCAGAAGCTGGTCTGTGGAAATGTATTTTAGAGGTATGCATGACAGTTAATAACTATTTTTCTGAATCGTGTGTAGAATTTTTTTTCTCATTCTGGGTAAATATTCACTTTCTTACCTAATTTTGTTCAGGTTCAGCATCCCTAATCCAAAAATCCAAAAGCTGAAATGTCCCCAAATTCGAAGCTTTCTGAGAGCTAATGTAGTAGTACGAGTGGAAAGGTTCATACCTGACCTTAGATCATAGATTACCATCAAAACACAGGCTAAGTGGGTACAGTGGGGCACGCCTGTAATCCCAGCAATTCTGGAGCTTGAGGCAGCAGGATCATCAGTTCAAGGCCAATCCCAGAAGATACTTAGCAAGGTCCTCAGCAACTTAGGGAAACCCTGTGTCAAAATGAAAAACAAAAAGACCTGGAGATGTGTCACAGAGACACATTGGTGAGGTCATGCCTCACTAATGGTTAAGTGCCCCTGAGTTCAATTCATGGTACAAAAAGCAAACCAAACAAAAAACAAAAAGCAAACTACCCTGCAGGCTATGTAGATGAGGTGTCTATTAAACAAAAATGAATTTTATGTTTAAATTAGGATCCCATCCCTAAGATATCTCATTATGTATGCAAATATTACAAAATCTAAAAACAATCCCAAATCTGAAAGACTTCTGGTCTCAAGCATTTTGGATAAGGGATCCTCAACCTGTATTCATAATTTTGAGCTCTTTTTATTAAAGAGGTCTCCCCAAATTGTATTAGCTTCAGTTCCCAAAAATCTGGATGCAACCCTGACTCCACCCTATTTTTTCTGTGTGGTCTTGTGGTCTTTCTGAGCCAGTTTCTTCCTCTGGAAAACGCGAATGACAATGTGGATAGGTGAGGACTCGCACAGCCTCATGACTTTATTTGAATCATTTCTGAAACCATTACTAGAGGGTATAACCCAGCCAAACGGAAATTAGACCAGAATATAAAGAGAGAGAAAGATGCAATATACCAAAAATAATGGTGTGCACTGAACCTAGTCAAACTTAAATCTAAATAACTGGAAATAATGTGGTTGTTGCAGACCTCTAATGCAGTTTATAAGAAGGGATTTTTGTAATAAAAGAGACATTATGCATGAACAAATTTAATAATAAGCTGTATCTATAATTTCAGATTATTTCTGTGAAATTTGGGCAACAGGAGGGAAGGAGAAGAAATATAAACACACTAAAGGCCTCATCTGATTGGAGGAGACTTTGAAATTATTGGCATTGATAAATGCAGATCCTGCTATTTGTTAAACATTTACAGTCAATCAGTAGAATAAAGCAGGCCTGAGAACATCTATCCTTCCTTCTTCTCCTTTCTCATGGGAAGGCCCCGGAGCCCTGGCATGGGGAGCTGTTCAGAGGACCTGAGCCACATGTTCCCAACCCCAGCTTCTCCCCAGCCCCCTGCCCAGGGCTGGGCATCCAGGGGTGTGGGAGTCTCTGCCTCCCCAGCAGCAGGTCCCAGCCAGGTCAGGGGTGTGGTGGCAACAGAGGGGCTGGGAGCAGATCAGGAGACCTTTCTTCCTCCTGGGAAATATCCAGGCCAGATAAGCCAGGCCAGAAACCCACATAAGCCTGATAGAGCAAAGGATCCCGTGGTTCAGACCCGAGTGCTGCAGGGTAGCTGTGTGCAGAGCTGGGCACTACTACTCCTAGGGTGACAGGTCCCGTGTCACACGATCCAGGCATCCCAGAGAACCAGATGCTGCCCTTGACGTGTCACTGAATCAGACATTGTACAACCTCAGTGATACAGACTCAGGAACAAGGCAAGAAACGGGGGGAACTACGATTCTATTCACAAAAGTCACAAAAGTGGCCCCTGGTCAATGTGTGAGACCTCCGCAGTGCAGAAAGAGCTGTGAGCAGGACTGAGTGTGTGTTGGAAGTTAGAATGTACCCACATGTGGGGAGGGGTCTCCCTCTGCACACCAGGGCCCCTGGGGCAAGGGCTAAGCCTCACCCCTAAACGGTGGCCCTCTGAGGATAAGGGCTGGAACTTCCTGAGCTAGAGAGTGAGTCTCCCCCTCAGCTAAGGCTCCCTTCCCCTCCCCAGGCCCAGTGGCTTTGAGTGAGGCCAGCTTCCTCCTCCCCACCAGGCTTCCCTTCGAGGCCAGCACCAGTCTTGGCCTCCAGGGGGCGCCAAGTGGACACGTCTTGAAGGTGGCCTGGGGCTGGGGAGACCTGAGTTCATTTGACCACACAGATGGTCAGAGCCAAATGAGCCTGGCAGCTGGCAAGCTCATTCCCACCTGACAGAGGAGGTGCCTGGGACTCAAGATGCTGGGCTGTGGCCTGGTGTGGAGGGCAGCCTGGACTACTGTGGTCCATTTCCCTCCCCTCAGGCACAGGAGAGATATGCAATCTTTCCACCCAGGAAAGTTTGGTTCCAGGTCAGCTGTCTGGCAGGGGAAGGAACAGGGAAGACCCTCTTGCTTTAGAAGTGGCCAACACAGCAAACCCCCAAATAACTTCTTGGTTCCAATAAGCAAAGGCCCAGAGAGGGCCGGTAGCTTATCCAAAGTCACACAGCAATTTAGGGAAGGAGCTGGAATTGAAACATAGTGCTCCTGACACCCAATCTTGGCCAAAGGACTCAGAGGAGGTACCTCTGTTGACCATCACTCATGGACAGGTGAGGCCAGGGAACAGCTCACACACTGGAATCCTCTGGCTGCTTCTTTGGCCCTAACATCAACCGTTGCTGCTCTAGGCCAGGGCTGGATGTGGTCGATTTGTCCCCTGCCTCTTTGCTCTGCTGCCTCAGGATAGCCAAAACCAAGGCAAAGCAGACCAGGGAGCCCGTTTTGAAGAAGAACTGGAGTCCAATGAACCTGGGGAGAAACAAGGGACTCTTGGACTCAGGAGCCCCAGGTCCAGGGCTCAGATGTCCTCGAGCTGGGGCTGAGTGGAGTCAGCTGATACCACTCATGGTGCCATCAGAGACCTTGAGGCTGGGGGTGGGGGGCACTGACTCCCAGTGGGCCCTACCCTGGAGGAGGCAGGGAGGCTCTGCAGAGGGAGCCCTTGGCCGGGCAGAAGCCAGCAGGTCCTCCCCACATCCACCCTAGACCAGAGGCCTTGGAGCCTTCAGGTTGCTTTAAGCCCCCATTGTACAGATGGGTAGACCGAGCCCCAGTGAAGGCAGACAGGGCTTTTCCCCAACCCCACCCTCATCTCTCTTACAGTTGGGCAGCTACTGATTCTCCTCGTCTATACAAGAGGGAACGATGTCCCGCACCCAGGACTGGGGAGTTTGCACTGGACATTTTAATGGGACCTCCATTCCCTGCTGGTGTCCTGCCTGGGATTCTGAGGGTCTTCCCAGCGCCTTACCCACATCCCCTGGCCCAAGTCTCACCGGTTCCGGAGCAGGTCATGGTCATAATAGCGGCAAACAGCTCGACGCCCACAGCTCAGGGCCCAGTGCACACAGGTGGTATCAATGGCACTGCCGTGGATCACAGGGCTGGGCATCCAGGCTAGGGGAGGACATGCTCAGGGGACAGTAGAGATCCAGCATTCCCTGGCCCCTCACAATCTTTCAGGGGCTCTGGGCCATGGTGGGGGCCTCTAACCCACCCCTTTGCTACAAATCAGAGGAAGCCCCCATCAGACTGGCCTCTACTTGCACCTGGGTTGGGTCTGCTGCCCCCATGCACCTGTGCCCCTGCAGTCTGGCACACAGGGGACATCTGGGTCCCCATCACCACCACCAAAGGGCCCAAGCCGGCTCTTTACCCAGAACTCTCAGGAGCATGAACTGGATCCCCACAGCCAAAGTCTTGTCTTCTTTCTTCACTCCCCTAACAAGCAAGGACACGGCAACGTGAGGGCCAGCGGCTGTATGAAGGTCACCATGCCCTTCTCTGCCGCCATCCAGGCCAGCCCCCTGCCTGCCTCCTGGATCCCTGTGTCTTCTAATATCTATGAGGGGCTTCATTCCTTTCTAATTTTCTACAAAATAGATAGTGAATAAAATAATCCCAACAGAAGGAGGAGTTGGAATGATCTTGCTCCAAGGTCTCCTCATCCCAGCCTCTACCCTGGGGGACCTCGACTTTGGACTCAGGTGACAATCTGTCAGGCCTGGAGGGCACTGTCAGGACAAAGGCCAGGAAGATCTTGGACCAAGAGGCAGTACTGGGCATGGGCTGGATCTGTGGTGGGCGCTATCTGCTTGTGACCTTGGCGGGGCCTCAGGGTCATGGGCCTCACTTTTGCAGTTTGGTCTCCTGGGTGCAGCCCTTGTGGCTCACCCACTGTGGTCAGGGTCAAGTGGAGTCCGCCTCCTCCTTACTGAGTGATGCCTCACTTGGGGGAGGCCAGGCCAGGGCCTTGGGGACGGCGTCCCCTCCCCTGGTGCGAGGAGGGGCTTGGCTCTGCTGGGACCCCAGTCCTGTTCCCCACCCCACACACTTTCTGTAGAACTGGGGCCAGTCCCTGAGCTTCCCACTGTGGCGAGGGGCCTCTTGGTACACCCCCCACCCTGCCTCTGCCTTCACCTTAGAATGAGCATGAAGGAGGGGGTGTGGGTGAGGCTGGCCAGCGCCGCCCCCAGGCTGACCAGGAGAATGAAGGGCAGCACCAGGTGGCTGCAGGCCGAATCGCAGGAGCCGGCAAGCACCAGACCACGCCCGCTCACGCAGCTGCAGTTGGTGTAGAAAACCTGGTGGGAGAAGGGGGAGTGGAGCCTTCAGAGCCTCCAACGGCAGCGGCTGGCTGAGGGGCTGAGGCTGGGGGAGGCGCCCCAGAGGCCCAAGGCCCACAGCCAGCTGGGCTGGCGCTGGCTGGAGTTGGGACTCTGTCCCTTAGCAGAGTGCAGATGGCTGGACAGACTGGGCAGGGCCTGGGCTATGGCTACTGGCAGCAAGAGAGAAGCAGAGAAAGAAAGCGGGAGGGACTGGGAATAGCAGCAGCCCCAGAGACGCACCCAACGCAGGGAACCGCCCTGGAGCGGCGGCGCCGGGTGTCTGACCACGGCCTGCGTTCACACTCCCTGGGAGCCTGGGGACCTCCAGCCAAGGGCTCTATAAGAAGTGGTCTGGCTGCAGTGAACTTGGGCACCTGATAGGAGCAGAGCCAAGCCAGGAGGCTGGGCTTTTCTTTTCTTCCCATCAGATCAGCATTTCTTGATGGGTGTGCCCAGAGTTGCAGGTGGGCACGGGTGTGTAGGGGTGAGTCCTGTCCACTCTCAGGGCAGCCAGGCTGCCCTCTGCCTCTCTCTCCTCAGCCATGGCAGCCTCAGACACTGCCCTGTGTGAGCAGGCTGGGGAGTCCTCAGGAACCTGGCTGGGGGCCTGCAAGCCCAGCAGAGACGGAGCTGAGGGTGCTGAACTAAGGATGCCCAGGAGGCTGCTGGGAGGTGGACTGGTGGGGTGCAGGAGAAGGGCCCCATTGTGGGTCAGGGTTGGATGGGTAAAGGAGTTTTTATTTGAGATTATTTAGGAGGTAAAATTAAAGAAAGGTCCACGTGCGTGTGTGTGTGTGTGTGTGTGTGTGTGTGTGTGTGAGAGAGAGAGAGAGAGAGAGAGAGAGAGAGAGAGAGAAAAGAAAGGGACTTCAGCTTGGGTAACTCTCGGATGCTCTTTCCATTGTCCTGCAGAGCTCATGTGCAGGACAGGGCTGTGCTGCCACATGTGTGTGACCTCCTAAGTCCACACCATGTCATACTGCAGGGAAGGTGGTCTTAGCCCTTTGCTACTGGCTGAACAGCCCTCTGGCTGGAGATACAGTGGAGGGACAGGTGATGAGGAAGCTCGGTAAGGCCAGGTTATGGCAGAGGGATGTCCTGCCACTGCTCCTTGGCTCAGAGGTAGAGGCTCTGGGATGGACACCAAGGCCAGACTTTTCTCTCAGGATCTGCCTGACCCTGCACTCATGTTTATCCAATCTCGGCAGAAATTCTTCTCACAGATGCCCTCTGTCTTTCCTGCTGCCTCTGACTCCCACTCCCTGAAAACTCAGCCCCATCCTTTGAGTCTGAGACCCCCCTAACACCCACCTTCCCCCTCTCACCCCATCACTCACTCGTTCATGGAGCACAACCATCCTGTGCATGGATCCACCCATCCCGAAGCCCAGGTGCTCTCAGTGGGCCTGAGGAGGCACATGTGCCAGGGGAAACTCGAGCCAGCATGACCCCATGTATTGACCCTGACTAGGCCACACCCTCCTTCCAATACTATACCCCAACTCAATCCTCTGTGGTGGTCCAAAGTGGGCTGGGCTGGGGCCAGAGCCTCAGGATCTAGCCCCAGCTCTGGTATTAAGATTCTGCAATCTGGGTGCGGTGGTGCACGCCTGTAATCCCAGCGGCTTGGGAGGCTGAGGCAGGAGGATTGCAAGTTCAAAGCCAGCCTCAGCAACTCAACGAGACCCTGTCTCTAAATAAAATATTAAAAAGGCCTGGGGAGGTGGCTCAGTGGTTAAGCACCCCAGGTTCAATCCCCAGTACAAAAAAAAAAGGAAGAAAGAAAAAGAAAAAGACTCTGGGCACTGCTTGGTCTTTTTCTGGGTCTTCATTTCCCATCTGCACAATGGGCATAACAGGAGTGGTACTGGGTGCTTCGAATCTCTAGGCACAGTGCCAAGTGCTCTTACGGATGATGCCATGTGGCTCTTCACTTACTAATTAATGAGTTCACCCAGGAAAGCATTTATTTAGCCCAGGCTCCAGGATCTAGAAGGCATTCCATAATACCATCTCTGTGTACAGACTAGGAAACTGATGCACAGATTAAATAATCTGCCTAAACCAATGGAGCCAGGTAGAGGCAGAACAGGGATTTAAACCAGGTGGCCCGGCCCCTCAGTGTTCAGGGACCCATAACTGTAGGAGTTTGCCACCTACCCAGGATCTTGTCCTGGGCCTGATGGTCCTGGAAGAGTTTTCAGAGAGGTCAAACCAGGTCAGGACAGTGAGAGCTAGGAGGCCCCAAAGACTGGGACAGCCGTTATTCCAAACACCAACAATTGACACAGCTGTGGCTACCCCTGGCTGGCTTCTGAAGGCCCACCAGCCACAGCCACCAGCCACAGCCACCAGCCACAGCCACCAGCCAGGTGTTTTCCTCTGCAGAAGCTGGGGCCCTTCATCTCCCTGGAGGAGACTTGGGTTTGGTGCTCATTCCCAGCACTAGAAGTTCTGCCCAACAGGTGGGGACTCTGGAGAGGGGAAGATGTTGTCATAACAACCAGGCTGATACCCCCCCCCGCCCCCACATGCTTGGATATAGCCAGGGCCTAAGGAAGGAGGGTATTAGCCCTATTTGTCATTTGGGGGAGCAGAGGAGAAAGGGGAGGGGCAGTAGTGGGTCTTGGGCAGAGGCCCAGGTCTGCACAGAATGCTGCGGCTGCTCACGCTGCCCCTGTCTCCCTGCTGGGAGCTCCCTGAAGGCCAGGCCCCTTGGCTGTAGGTCCTCAGTCCCCTACACAGGGCCAGACACAGAGGAAGGGCTCTGAGGAAGCTTCACTGAGTGACTGGCTGGGTGGCCTGTGCCAGCCTCCCCATTGCCTCTGTGCCTCCTGCCTCTGCTCCTTCCTCCATACCGAGGCCTCAGGTGTGGTTGAGCACAGATATGATGCTGCCACTCCCCTGCTTAAACCCCCCAGGGCTTCCCATGGCTCTGCCCGAAACATCCCCACTCTTGCACAGGCATCAACGGTCCTTCCTTTTCTGAGTCCACCCATCAATTTCTTCCAGATCTTTTTTGCGATCCTGGGATTGCACCTGCTAGACGAGCACTCTATACTGAGCTACGTCCTCCCACCCCGCTGCCCCGCCGCCCGCCTTTCTTCAATTTTGAGAAAGGAGCTCATTAAGATTCCTGGGTTGGCCTCAAACTTGCAATCCTCCTGCCTTGGCTTCCTGAGTAGCTGCGATGACAGGCATGTCCCACTGCACCAGCCCAAATCTTTACATATGCTGTTCCCTGACCTGGAAAGCCCTTCCCGCCCAAGTTCCAGTTTTCCCATGCATCCTTAAAGGTCTGGCACAAATGCAGGGCCCTTGGAGCCCTCTGGGACCCACTGGAGTGGGTGGTGTTTCCTTCCATCCTTGCAGGAACTGCAGGGACCATTCTGCCCATCAGCACCCCTGGAATTCCTGTGGGCTCTTTTCTTTTGCAACCTCCCCAAACAGAGAGCTGGGGGCCAGAACTGACCCACCTCCCGGGGCCAGGCCGTGCTGTAAGCTTATTGAGAGAATAATGTTCTACATCTGCCAACAGAAGGAGAAAGAGACAGAGGCAGAGCTCCAATAGAATGGGAGGGTTCAGAGGAGCAGGGACAGGTCTGCAGAGATGCAAAGGGTAGAGGCCCCGAGGGGCACAGTTGTGCCAGACGCTGCCTCACCTGGCTTTTGTCCAGGCCCTCCTGGGCCACTTGGCTTGTGCAGCCGGCGTGGCAGGGCGTGATGTACTCCACTCGGGTGCTGGGGTCGCAGACAGGGTTAAAGTCGTCCGACGGGCAGGAGCAGGGCTCCGCACAGCCTGGAAACAGCTCCAGCCCGGGCTGCGTGCTGATGGGGGAGAAGGACAGACGGCAAGGTTGGTCCAGCTCTCCTCCCTCGGGCCACGAGCTGGAGCCACCCTGGCAGCTCCCTGGGAGCTGTGGCTGGGGTTTCTTGCTGTTGGGTGACCCTGTAGAGGGGCCGTGGTGAGCTCCCGCAGCGAGGGCATGGGAGCGGGGAGAAGGGTAAAAGTTCTTGAGGTCTCCTGACAGGAGAAGGGGGGAGTCTGGGCTGGAAGCCGTGGAACCTCTTATCTGCCCTCAATCCTAAGGAAATATCTCTGCTCCTCAGGGGCCCTTCCCTAGGGAACGCAAGGGAGTTCCTTCTAGAACTTAGTGTTGGATCAAGGGGCCATTCTCGCTGGGAGGTGGGTAGCTTCTTATTCTCAGAAAATGACAGCTATACAGGGGGACTCATGGGAGATTTGACCAGCTGTGGGATCTCCAATGCTCCTGCCTCGCTCTGGGCCTCAGTTTTCCTGTCTGTCAGCGGGGCCAGGGCTCCTTCCTGCCTGTCACCCTCCCAGTCTCATGACCTCGCTGCTCACTCTATTG
This sequence comes from Marmota monax, assembly GCF_021218885.2. NCBI lineage: Eukaryota > Metazoa > Chordata > Mammalia > Rodentia > Sciuridae > Marmota > Marmota monax. The sequence continues at coordinate 5,478,455 of NW_026692352.1, read as the reverse complement.
TCCTGATCACTGCGCCCAGCCCCACTGCCTCCCTCCTGAGGGCCTGCTACCAAATCTCAGGGATGTCCCTACTCCAGGGAGTCAGGACAAGGTTGGGGTATACAGGGGCAGGAGGTGAGAGAAAGGCTGAGTCCACGGGGGCAGATCACTCTGGGACAAGGACAGGGAGATGTCTCCCTGGGATGCAGGCTATGGTCTGGCTTCATGCTAGGAGGGAGCATAGCACACCTGGCAGGAGAAAGAAGCCCAGAGAGGCTGATGCTTTGTACAGGGTCACACAGGAGGCCAGCATCGGCCAGGCTGCAGAGGAGGGAAGCAAAGGGAAGGCTGGAGGTCCCCACCTTGGGTTTGGGGAGGGAGTGGGGCAGAGACCCAGGCTGATGGCAGGTCTGACAAGTTTAGCAAAATCTCAGTTCCATGAAGAAGAGGAACTGACAGGGCTGGGGAGGCCAGGAGAGGAACAATGACTGAGATGGGCCTCTGGAAACCTGGGGGGGGGGGCAGGGAGGTGCTATCAGGGCAGAGGTGAGCTTCTCCCTCCCTTAGGTGGGAGTCTCCCCTGAGCCCCGGGGGATGGGGGGCATCACCAGCACAGCCCTTTCCTTCTCCTCCCTGTCCCACAGGCCTGCTCCCATCCTGGCATGGCTCCTTTGGGAGGGGACACAGGTTGGTGCTATCCTGAGCCAAGCCAAGGACTCCTCAGGAGACTGTGCCTATGGGAATCTGCCTAGGGGGAGGCACTTCCCAGAGCCATCGGCCAGCAGCTGGAAGGCTGAGCAGGTGAGAGCTGGTGGGGGTGGGGGCTTCCTCAGTTCCACCTCTCTCCTTGGATCTCATTGCTTCTGTGGGGAGAGTGCTGGCCCAGGTTTTGCCTCCTCCCAGCTGGCTGGGTGATCTTGCTGCTCTGAGTCTCACTAAAATGGATAATATGGGGGCCCACTGCTGGGTTGAGTGAGAGACCCTTGACTCTTGGGAGCTGTTCCTGCCTCTTGTGAGTCATGTGCAATGGTGCACATCTATAATCCCAGCAGCTTGGGAGGCTGAGGCAGGAGGATTGCAAGTTTGAGGCCAGCCTCAGCAACTTAGCAACTTAGTGAGGTCCTGAACAACTTAGCAAAACCCTGTCTCAAATGGATGTGGCTCAGTGGTTAAGTGCCCCTGGGTTCAAGTCCCAGTACCCAAAACAAAAAAACATGAGAAGTTTGACTTGCTCAGTTGGTCCCTAAAAGCTTCTTCAATGACTTAGAACCCAAAACTTGGTGACTAAATTGCAAGAATGTTGATGAGAACTCTGGTGAGATCAGATGTCAAAGCCAAGGAGGGAGAGGAGAAGGAGGGAGAGAGGGCAGGAGGGAAGGGCTGACTTTCCCCAGTTACTTAAAAAAATTGTGATAAAAATATTCATTTAAATATTAAAACATTTACTTTTTGCTATAAAGGAAATCATTGAAAGGAACTGGGTCCCTCCTCCATCGAGGGGTTTCCCACAGGGTTTCCCTGGCTGCAGTGACCAGACTGGGCTCTGCACACTCAAGGCCCACGCCAGACAGCTGAGCTGCCTCACTGTTCTGTATGAGAAAAGAAAGGAGAGAAGGAAGGGGAGGGAGAGAAGCCCAAGGATGGGACCTGGGATCCCTTGGCCCTGAGCAAGGGCCCCTGTAGCTGCAACCAAGTGGAAGAAGCCCCAGGTGAGGAAGGCTGGCACCTGGGTGCAGGAAGGAGATGCCAAGCAGGAGGCGGGCAGGGGAGGTGGGGATTTCTTGCTGGGTGCTGGGCCAACCTAAGCCTGGAGCAGTTTCCAGGAAAAATGAGATCATTCTGGGACAGAGGCCGGAGTGGAACTTCCAACAACCTCTCCAAGAAGGCTCCCAAGGGGAGGCGGGTACATGTGATGTGGGAGGGGGAGGAAGTAGGAGGGAGTGGGGGTGTGGGAAGAAGTGGGAGGGGCATAGGCATCAAGGACCTTACTGTGGAGGAGGGGGCAGTGCTGCCCCACAGACTTGGACAAAGACTTCTGCAATGCTAGGATCATGGGACAACAGAATTGTAGTTCCCAGGATCTAAGAACCAAGAATCTCAGAGACTTCTAGCCTTTCCATGCATAAGTCCCTTTGACAGCATCCTTGGTAGGGGCCATTGACCCTCAACTTCTCTCCCATCTTAGCCCAAGGGCAGGGCCTTGCTCCCTCTGGGCAGGCTCTAACCTCTGGCTGGGAGCAAAAGCTTTCCTCTGGTTGAGCCAGGTCCTACCTCTTATGACATAGCCTTCATTCACTTATGCTGGCCCTGCAGGGCGCGGCCACTCTGGAGATGCCATTGCACCAGTGGTTTTGCCCCAACTCAGCCTGCAGCCCTCTCCAGGCCTGAGCTTCCCTGCCCTTGAAGTTCCATCTGGGCCCCTTTTAATGGTGCCTGCTGCCTTCCCTGGGGCCTTCCACAGAGAATGTCCTGTGCCTGAACCTTTAGCTGAGGGAGGGGCTGGAATGGAGGATTCTGGGGCAGAGGTGGAGAGACGGAGCTACAGGGAAGTGAGAGTAAGGTAAGGGATGCCCCACTGATCTGGCTTCTGCCAGGTCCACTGCCCTCCCCGTCCCAGCCTCCCCTTGCTGGCCCTCACCCCCCCCCACACACACACCTGGGCTGGTGGATGATGCCTGCAATCTGGTGGGTAGAACAGCCAATGAAGAAGAGGGGCAGGTTGAAGAGCAGGCAGAGCAGCGACCCCAGCAGGCAAAGGGCACCACAGCGCATGGGGCTCAGGTGGAGGCGCTTGACCAGGACGCCCCCCACCACAATGCCCACGATGGCTGAGGGGATGGTGAGGCCCCCAATGAGCAGGTTGGCATAGGAGGCTGTGATGGAAAACTGGCGCTCCAGGAACTTAGGCAGGAAGGTGGCCATGCCCGCCACCATGCACGACATGCACACCTGGGACAGGACCACCAGCAGGAAGATGGGGTGGCGCAGCGTCCGCAGCAGCACCCTGGGGAAGACTGTTGGGTAAGTGGGAAAGAGGTGGGCATGGGCAGGCCGGCTCTCCACACCCCGTGCCTGTCCATCCCCTCCTGTTCAGTTCAAGCCATTCTGTTCCTTTCCATTCCTTCCGCCCATCCCATTCCATTTAATTATTTTGCATTCATTTCTGATCTATTGCATTTGACTCCATTCCGTGTAATTCTATTCCAGTTTTGAAATTCTGTTTCATTCCTTCCATGCCATTGAGTTAGACTGCATATTATCCAACGTGTTCATTTCCATTAAATTCTATTTAGTTCTGTACAGTTCTGGTCCATGCCATCCCTTTAGATTCCATTTCATTATTAACTCCATCTGATTCCATTTCATTCTTTCAATTCTACTTAATCATCCCTTTTCCCCAGCTAGGCCCCTTCCATCCTGTCCTGCTATAGCTCTTTCCAAACTGACCCAGACCTAGTCCTCCCTCCTGGGTCCCCAACCCAAGCCTGCATCCCTAGTTTCTCCAGAACATTTTGCCTAACAGATTACACATTTTCTTCATTTAACTGTTTTATTGTCTTCCCAACCTGTTTTTTTTTAAGATCAGGTTTTTATTGTTGTTGTTGTTGTTTTGTTTTGTTTTCTAGACTGTTGTGTTAATCACTGAACCTCCAGAGCAGGGGCACAGGAGGCACTCAATACACAAATGAAGAATGAATGAAGAAATGAAGGAATGACGACAAATATGTGTTCAAATATCAAAATGTCTGGGGCTGAATCTAAGGCCTCTAGAGAAGGTGAAACCCTAGAAGGCCTAGTACTGGGAGGCTTCCTGGAGTTGGGACAAACCTAGAGGGGTCCTGGAGAGGCAGACTCTGAAGGAAAAAGAATTCTGTAGAAGCCCAGCATGGCCCAAGCTTGGAGTATGGAACAGAGGCGGCCGCTGGGGCACTGATGACTCTTCCACCCCCATCTCCTGTCCCTAAAACAGTGCTTTGCCTCATTGCAGGTCTGCTAACCTGCGTGGAACACGGGGATGGATAAGTCCCTTGCCCTCTGAGGTCCAGTGCCCTCATCAATAGGGGCAGCCCAGGGAACGTCCAAAGGCACTTTCTGTGTTCACATGTGCCACCCGCTCTCCACTCTCAGCAAAACAGGGAGAGCCGTGTTTCTACCTGCAGCAGGCAAGACTGAAGTTAGACAGGGGTGAGGGAGGAAGAGAAGCAGAGCATTTGCCAGGCTGCGGGGCCAAGCCAGCTGGTGCCCTAGTGCCTTGGGTAGGGAGAGGAGCTGTTTCCTTAGAAGCCAGGAAATAAAGAGAGATGGTCCAGGTGGGGTGGGAGGGGGCTGGGGCTATGGAATTCCCCCTCTGCGCAAAGCCCATCCAGCCAGTACTTGCAGTGCAGCAGCATGGCCTGGCCTTCACCCCAGGAGACTGCTGGGCCTCTCTCCCTCCCTCCTGTGAGCTGCCTGGCTAGGGCATCTGAGGTCCTGTATGTGCCAGGGGATTTTTGCTATGGCTTGACCCAAGTTATACAGACTCAAGTTATACCTTCACTGCAAGGTGGGGCCCAGCAAGGAGCAGGGACACGCCCAGGCCCAGGTTCAACCAAACCAAGGCCAGGAATTCCCCAGAGTCCCCTGACTCCTACTGCAGTGCCATTCTCCCTGGATCCCCTCCTCCCTCCCAGTCCACTCCTAGCCTCTCTGGCAGCCTGACTTCAGAGAGTTCCATCCACTGATGGTTTCTTGCACTAATCACTGCAGTGAACTATAGGCACATCCTCCATCTCAGAACCCACAGCCTTCTCCAGAACAGATGGAAAATTCCTGGAGGACAAGGCTGTGCCTTTCACTCAGCACTACCTGAAAGGGAATTCTAGGGCCTGCCTCCGGCTCAAAGGCAAGCCTTCCTGAAAAGACAGGGCTTCCCTCAGCTCAGCACATGGTCTCCACCATCAGACACACCAGGGCAGACAGTCACTCGGTGACAAAGCCAGGGGCCTCTCTCAACTCAGAGGCCTGTACCTGCCTCAAATAGGACAGGCCCACTCAGTTTAGGACCGATCCCATGGGCCAGGGGCTTTCTTTAACCCAAGGACAATGTCTCCCTCATTAGTCAGTCTCCCTCATTAGCCTCCCCCAGCTCAGGAACCTCGTATCCTCCATCAGACATCCCCCATGATTCCAGGTGGTCAAGGCCAGGCTGTGAGTCAGCCTGGCCCCTGTGGAGCTCAGTAGAAGCCCAGAAACCAGGCTGGCTAACTGGCCACAGGGCCCATGGTCAGCCCTGTCATGGTCTCCTGCAGGCTCATGTAGAAGCTTAAACTACCAGAGACAAGCTGGCCTAGAACCCCAACTCTAGGATTCAATTTCAGCAACTGGCTCCAACTTCCCTCTGGGCAGGAGCCAAAGCAGTGATTAATAAGCTCTTCCATGGTGCAGTGTGCTGAGGGCTTCCAGCAGCTGGGGATGACCTGAGGTTAAGGAGTCCAGGCCCCTGCCTCAAGGCTCAACCTTATGGAGTCCAGGCATCCCTTTCCCTGGGAGTGCTGGAGATCAGGGCTGGGGGATGGGGGGCTAGATTACTAATACCCCCAACGTCGAGTCTTAAGAAGCTCTTCCCAAGGATTGGGCCTAATTCTTCCCTGTTGAAAAGTCCCCAGTGAGGGATTATGAATGACACCATCCTGAACCACAGGCAGCTCCATTTACGGTCGTAATAAGAATTATAGGGTAGGAGTGGTGATGGGAAGAATTGTTCCTTTTGGAAGTATAGTTTTAAAAACAATGTATAGGGACTTTCCATTTATCATCCCATTTGATTAGGGCTATCATCCTCGAGAGTGGCAAAGATTACTGACCCAATCTTTCAGATGAGGAAACTCAGGGAAGGAAAGGAACTCTACCAGACTGTACACTGGCTAGTGTGGTGGGCCGGCCTCAAGTCCAGGTTGTCTGACTTGCCATCCAGGGCTCTCCCAGAGCCTGCCACACAGCAGGCACTCAATCAGTGTTCATGGGATTGGACTCTTTAGAAAGGACTGCCTGGTCTCTTGTGGACTCTGGTGACGGGATTGATCCAAGCTACATTATTCTTATCTCATTGAGTCTGAGTCTTACTGTATTGAGAAATTGCATGGAGGAAATTGAAGCCCAGAGAGAAGCAAGGACCCAGAATAAAAGCTCAGGACTCTAGATCTCAGCCCAGAGCCCCCTCATCTATGCCACAGCCTAGGACTTTAACAAGTATTTACTGAGGCCCTGTTTGCAGGCTCATTGGTGGGTGGGAGAGGAAGAGCTCAGGCCTTGACCTTCAGAGACTCCTCACTTAGGGGAAGGGCTGGATAAGTACATGGCACAGATCTGAGCTGATACAGAAGCTCTGAGGGTTCTGAGAGCCCAAAGGAGGGAGGGAAGCAGCCTTGCTTGCTAGAGAGCCAGGCATGCTGAAGCAAAGAGTGGCTCTTGAGCTTGACCTAGAGGGACAAGAAAGATTTTGACAGACAGCAATAAAAGCAGATGTTCTGGGCAGAGAGCAGAGACTCACAAGATGTTCCCAGCCAAGACTCAGAAGGAATGTGTGGTGCTCATGACAGGCCTGCAGGAATAGAAGGTGAATCGAGAAAGGCAGGTAGGGGTTGGGTCATGCATGGTCCTCTGGCCCTGCCTCCCCAGCACCTGGCCTGAACTTGATGAACTTGATGAACTCACCTTTGATGAACTTGATCACAGACAGGTTTGGTGCAATCTGGACTAGGTCATCCTGCTTCTTCAGGGACTCCCCAGGGTTCTGCTCAGAGGGAGAGTTCTCACCCTGGGGAAACATACAATCAAGGGTAGTCAGCTGGATGCCAGAGATCCTACCCAGAGATGGCTTTGGACTCAAGGAAGCTCTGTGGAAGGGTGGGGAGAGGGGAAGCTCTGTCACTTCATCAGACACAATGGAGGCCAACAGTGTTCCATTTGTTCTTGGCCCTATAGGTACTCAACAGAGGGTTTTAAAAGAGGGAATAATGGCAGGGTGGTTGGCACACATCTGTGATCCCTGTGGTTTGGGAGGCTGAGGCAGGAGCTTTGTAAGTTCAAAGCCAACCTCAGCAAATTAGTGAGGCTCTAAGCAATTTACAAAGACCTTGTTTCTAAAATAATAATAAAATATGAATACTAATAAAATATTAAAAAGGGCTGGGGGTATGGCTCAGTGGTTAAATGTCCTTGGATTCAAACCCTGATATGGATATAGATACATAGATTTAGATATATATAAAAGGAGAGAACAATGAAATTCCTATAGCTAAACTTTGTCATCCCCATCATTAGCATATTAATAGTCACCAACTCGACCATGAAAATTACCACCGTAACTATCATCATCAGTATTATTCCTGTTACCTTAAAAATCGTCCCAAATCATATCTCCAATATCCTGAATACATGACCAGTTGATTCGCAACGATACTATCATCACAACATGATTATTACTAGCATTGTCTCTGTCATAGTTCCCACCATCACCAGCACAACAATTGGGATTGTTATCACTGTCATCTGAACCAATATGATTATCAGAATCATCAAGAACATGATCACTGTCTTGAACACCATCATTATCTTTGCCAGGGTCTTCACCCAGTATCAGTGTCACCAACCTCATCTTCATCACCACCACCATATCACCACCAATGTCACCAGGAACACCGTCAACTCATGATCCTGTCATCATCACTACTCTCACCACCAATTATCTCCATTCCTCACATCATTATTAATGTCACTCCTACTGTTGCCATCAATGGTGTCACAGCTACCCCAACACCACCATCATCTGTGTTGCTGTCACCATTAAAATCTTTTCCACTCCCACCACCATCAGCTTCACCAACATGATGACAACCATATCTCTCTCTTCAGTTATTATGTCATTCATGACTGTCATCACCTGGACAGTCACCAGGAGCAAGTGCCTCCAGTGAGCTGGGCTACCATGAGGTGGGGATGGTGTGGGTCTACGGGCCCATCCTGTTCTTTAACGTCTTCTGGGGCAGAATGGGAGCTGGAGAGTTAGGACAAGAGAAAACAGCCCCCTTTCCTCCCTGGGAAGAGTCAAGCCACCCCTGGAGGATGTGCTCAGCTCTGGGCCAAGGCTGTGAGGATGCCCACGGACACCACGGAGAAGGAGCCTCAACCTGGACAAGGATGGCCTCCATGCAACTCCTGAAGGAGAGGTCCGGGGAAGAGAAGGCTTGTGTGGGTGGGCACAATCACCATTTTGGAAGGAAATAATAATAAACGGTGGTTAATGCCTATGACGTGCTTGCTCCATGCACCGACTACACAGTTTTAAGGACTCGCATAGAACTCACGGTGCCCTCCCCAACAGCTTTCGAAGTAGATGCAGTCCCTTTTATTCACATGACCAAACAGACACAGAGATGAAGTAACTTTCCTCAAGTCACACAACTAGAAAGTGGCCCACCTAATGTCAAACCTGGACAGACAGCTCCACTCCAGAGTCTGGGCTCTGAGCTGCTACAGCCTATAGGAGGGAGGCAGCCGAGGCCGCTGAGGCCTGGGTAATTCTCCTGCATCCCAACCCAAACACTGTGAGGCAGGTGCTATCTCTGTGCGCACTTTTTAGATGAGGAAACTAAGTCTTGGAGAAGTTGGTACTGATACAGGGTCATTCGAATGTCTAAGTGACCAAATGGGGTCTGATTTCATACATTCCGCTATGCAGCCTGAGCTCAGAATGAGAAGGAACCAGTTCTATGGAAGACTATGTAAGTCCACGGTAAAGAATAATTTGGAAGAGGCTGCCCTGGGAGCCAGTCAGCTCTCCATAACTAGGAGTGTGGTCCAGGAGGCTGGGTGCCATCAGGCGGGTGGGCTGGGCTCCTCAGGTTTTCCCTCTTGTCTCCCTGAGTTCCCTACAGACCTGGCCACCCTTTGTCAGGGTCTGACATCTTTCTTCTTCTCTGTATTTTTATGGACCTCATGAGGCAAATGCTGGATCTCCCCACATTTCAGAATCCCTGTAGGGGCGACCACGCATCATCCTCATCCTCATCTCGCCTTGCTCCCTGGGCTGGCTGCTAAAAGCCTGTCCTGTCCCTGCAGGGCGATTCATTCAAACCTTCATTCCTTGTGTCCCTCTCCCCTGGGGTTTCCCTGGCTCCTCCCTTCTTTCATTCCAGCAGGGAGCAGGCTTTGAGTTTCCTGGCCTCAGGGGACTTTTGTGGCAAGGCAGAGAGCACTAATGAGTTGCCAGGTTTTCCCTCCTAGCTTTTGTTTTCAAAGCTTGAGGCCATTGGGAGAATTCTGTGGGTTGAGGCAGGGGGTGTGAGGAGAGGGAGGCCTGGGAGAGTGAGCAGAAGGGAATGACATTCTCTGCAACAAAACTCTGGAAACCAGGCTGGGACAGACACTGAGCCCTCTGTGGGTTCTGTAAGAAGTGGGGAGCCACCCTCAGAGATGAGGCCCAGGGAGGCAGGTCACCTCTGAATACCAGGCTACAGGATGCCCTAGGGAAGTTGGGCCCCTGTGGTCCTAGCCACACAAGACTCCTCTGCTCCCATATGGGTCAAGATGGCAGGTGGGCATGGCTGTAGTGACATGGGTGGTGTGGGGCCCACCTGGAGCCTGGGCACTAAAAACCTCAGGAACTTTGCTTCAACTTGGTGGGAGATCCTTGAGAAGGGCTGAGGTTTAGTTTTTGGCGGATCTGGCAGTATAGGCCTTTAGAGTAGAAGTTATGTTGATTCTTAGAGAAAATAAATAATATCTGCTTATCACTATGCGCAGTAGCACCCTATAATCTGTGACTCGGGAGGCTGAGGCAGAAGAACAGCAAGTTTGAGGGCAGCCTGGGAAACTCAAAATAAAAAAGAAAAAGGGTTAGAGATGCAGCTCAGTGGTAGAGCACCCCTGGGTTCAATACCCAGTATAGAACCAAAAAAAAAAATATCTATTTTATATACACTTAGGTCTGGGTCAAACCTTGCTCTGTGTCTATCTTCCCTGCTGGACTCTGAGCACTGTAAAAGCAAAAATCATGTTTATCTTGTTCTCTGTTGAAACCCTGGTTCCTAGCACAGGGCCTGGGGCAAAACAGTTAGCATCAGACAAATTCCCATTAAAAGAAGGAGTATAAGAGACAGCTCCAGCCAGCATTGCCAGGTTCTTGGAAGAATAATGAGAACATCAAGAGGAGATGCACATGCTGGGAGGGAGCTCTAGCACTGTGATGTTCAGAGACCAGCAAAGGGTTCCCAGAGCACCCCAGGGGCTAGCAGAACTGAGATTCAGGCCACAGGGATGTGGACCAAGGGCTTCATGTGCATAAACCTGCTCCACCTTCTCTGAGACCTGCCGAAGGAGCTGGACACTTCTTCACATGTGACCAAACAAGCTCTGAGATTAGGTGACTTGTTCAACAACACACATTTTGAAAGCAGCAGAACTAAGACCTGAGCTCCAGCTTGTAGGTAGGAAACTCATGCTTTCTCCACTAAATCCTCTGAGTCAGTTAGCTGCCCTGGTCAGGACGGGCAGAGTCAGGAGACATCTTACTAGTATGATTTTTTTTTTTAGTTGTTAATGAACCTTTATTTTATTTATTTATATGCAATGCTAAGAATCAAACCCAGTGCCTCACACATGCTGGGCAAGTGCTCTACCACTGAGCCACATCCCCAGCCCCAGTAGTATAATTTGAAGGGGCCTGAAATCTCACCATTGAAATTTTCTTCGGGTGAGACACCTGGACCTATTCACTTATACCTTAGAGCCACATCTGGCTGCTAAGCACCTAAAATATGGAAAGTTCAAATTGAGATATGTCCTAATTGTAAAATACTCATTATATCTTGAGGACTTAGTGTCAACAATGGAAAAGACTTCATTATTTTTTTTATATTGGTTATATGCCCAAATTAGAATATTTTAGATATTATTCTATATACTATAGAATAATGTTATTAACATTAATTTCTTTCACTTTTGAGTGTGGCTGTTAGAAAATTTAGAATTAGGGGCTAGGGTTGTGGCTCAGTGGTGGAGCACTGGGTTTGATTCTCAACACCACATACAAATAAATAAAGGTCTGTAAACAACTAAAAAAAAAAAAAAGAAAATTTAGAATTATATAAGGTGGCTCCCGTGGTATTTCTTTTGGCCTTGTTCTTGCCATGGGAGAGTGGCCTGGGAAGGACACCACAGTGGAGCCAGGTGCTGCCCAAGGAAGGAAAGAGGAGAAGCTGGAGAGAGACCGAGAGCTTTCCAACATTCTTATCAGGGTGATTTAGGCTTATCTTTGAAAAACAAGCAGAATCTTGGTGAGTTCCTCATCTCCAGATAAATAATAAAAATATCAGTAGTGTCATCTGTTCCCACATGTACATCCTTATAAGGTCTACACAGTCACATCCACCATGTCATGAAATTCCCACTAGAGCCTATTTGATGTAGGCATCATTTGTTTACCCACTTTACAGAGGAGAAGTCTGAGGCCCCCAAAGAGAAATGTCACCACAAGTTATTGGTAGATCAGGCTCTCAAAGCCAGGCTTTCCCGTATCCCTGACTCTTGTTGTGAAAAAGAGCGTGGGGTGTGAAGACCAGAAGGGAGGGACTGATCTGGGGGGCCAGGGAAGGCAGAAGGAGTTGGTAGGAAGAAGTTGGGTTGGGGCTGGGTAGAAGGAAGGGAGAGGTGATTTGAAGCAGGGCTTAGTATAAACTAACGTATGGTAGTGAGAAGAAGCCTGTATGGGGGCAGGCAGTTGGAACACCAGCCTGATTACAGCAGGTGACTACCTGGGCAGCAACTTGGGGCTAGAGAGGGACTGGAGCCAGATCTACGAGGCTTGGGGCCAGACTAAAGGATTGAGCTTTATTCTGTGACTATCAGGAGCCCTAACTTACCCCTAGCTCCTGTCCTCTGTGTTCCCAGTAGGTTTCCGCCTCTTATCCCTCATTTGTTTTGAGGACAGATGACTAATAGTGGGTTCCAAAAACAGGAAACATTGTATTTCTGCTCAAGTGGAGCTTGGAGTGGGACCCATCTGGGCTGTGGTTTCCCCGGGTCAGCAGGCCTGGGCAGAGGGCTGTTGGAACTTCCCCTCTGAGGGCTCTGTGCTGACTGTGGCAAGATGTGGGCACAGCACACTATGTAGCTCAGCCCACGAAGGCTCTATTGGCTGTTGGGCCTCCAGGGATCCTAGAGCTAACCTGTGCACGGAACTGAGTTCCAGAAGGTCCTGTCCTGGGGTCCCCAATCCCATGGAGCCTGGGCTGTCTTTGGTGGGCAATATGGAATTCACTGACAGCTCTCAAATTCCATCTCATATCACCGTGAGAAGCAGCCATAGGAGCGGGGCATCTGTACAACTTCACAGCCCTCTATGGCGGGGAGAGGTCTTTAGCAGAGCACCCACGAGTGTGAGCTTCTATGAGGAATGAACTACGCTTCCAGCTTTTTTTCAATGAGATTCCTGTAACCAGTCACTCTTTTCCCTTTGGCTATTGGAAAACTCAGGACCAGCAGGGCCTGGTGATGCAGGCCTGTATTCCCAGCTACTCAAGGGGCTGAGTCAGGAGGATCACCAAGTTTGAAGTCAGCCTCGAAACTCAGCGAGATTCTTTCTCAAAATAAAATAAAAAGGGCTGGGGATGTAGCTCAGTGGTAGAGTGACCCTGGGCACAGCGGGCGAGGAGGGGGGTGTAGAAGCATCATGGCACCACCTGCTGCAGTTAGAATGGCTATTATAATAAAGACAAAAAGTAACAAGGGCTGTCTAGTAACCAGAGAAAAGGGAAACTTTCACACTGTTGGTAGGAATGTAAATCAGTATAGCCATTATGGAAAACAGTATGGAAGTTCCTCAAAAATTTAAAAAATAAAAAAAAAGGAACTACAGCATAAACAAGCAATTCTACTACTGGATGTATTTCCAAAGAAATGAATTAATATATCATCAAGGAGACATCTGGTTCTGCCATGCGAGAATACAGCAAGAAGGAACCAAAAGCCCTCACCAGAACATGACCATGCACCCTGGCTCAGACTTTCAGAACTAGCAACAAGAAATGTTTGTTGTTTTAGCCTGGGGTGGGGTGGGGTGGGGAGATGCATGACCATGCTTACTGCAGCATTTTTCACAGTAACCAAGATTTGGAATCAACCTAAGTTATGATAATGAATAAAGAAAATGTGGTCTCTAACAACAGAGTGCTGTTTTAAAAAAGAAGGAAGGCTGCTATTTGTGACAGGATGGATGAACCTGGAGTATATTATGTTAAGTGAAATAAGCCAGACCCAGGAAGACAGATACTGCCTGATCTCATTTATATGTGGAATCTGGGGAAGTGGAACTCAGAAGCAGAGAACGGTAGTGCCCAGGCCTGGAGGGGAGGGACAGGGAGATGTTAATCAAAGGACACAAAACTTTAGGTTGACAGGAGGAATAAGTGCAAGAGATCTATTGTATACCATGGTGACTACAGTTACTAATATGATATCGTATACTTGAAAATTGCTAAAAGAGCAGAGTAGATTTTAAGTGCTTTTACCATACACATCCAAAAGATAAGTATGTGAGGCAATGCATACATTAAATAGCTTCATTTAGTCCTTCCAAAATGCATGTATTTATCAAAACAACATTTTCTATGCCATAAATATGTACAATTTTTACTTGCCAATTAAAAAATTGAAGTAATTCAAAAAATTAAAAATAAATTAAAGCATTTAAAAATAATATTAGAAAAAGAGGGTGGTCTTTTTTTTTAAGAGTGGGCCTAACATGGGGTGCTCTATCACTAAGCTATACTCCCTACCCTTTTCACTTTTTTCTGTAGTGGAGATTGAACCCAGGGGTACTTTACCACTGAGCTACAACCCAAGACCTTTTCACCTTTTATTTATTTATTTACTTATTTTGTGATGTTGGGGATTGAACCCCAGGCCTTGTGCTTGTGAGGGAAGCACTCTACCAACTGAGCTATATCCCAAACCCCCCATCTTTCATTTTGAAATAGGGCCTCACTAATTTGCTTAGGACCTCACTAAGTTGTTGAGGCTGGCTTTGAATTTGCGATCCTTCTACCTCAGCCTCCTGAGCTGCTGGTATTACAGGCATGTGCCACTTGCTCAAGGTGCTTTTTACTTTTTGTTTTGAGACATATCTTGCTAAGTTGCCCAGGCTGACCTTGAACCCTGATCCTCCTGCCTCAGACTCCTGAGTAGCTGGGATTATAGGCATGTGCCTCCACACTGTACCCACCTGGCTACATTCCAGTTTTTCTGAGCCTGTATGTTGGACATTAAACCATTTGACCTTCACACTTTACCTCATTTAATTCTTACAAAAACCCCGAACTGAAGTTATATTCATTTTACAGATTTCAGAGTTGGTAAGTAGCAGAGCTGGGCTGATATGATGCAGGGCACCTAATCCTGCTGGGCTGCCTCCTGCTTGCAGCTGCAGGATGCCTCAGGTGCCAAGAAAACTCACATGGTACCTCTTGGGTCTGATCAGTTACCTGTTATCTCTCTTCTTTAACCTCAGTCTTCTTCTCTGTCAATGGGGGTATCACACTAGATCAAACGGTTTTTAGTAATAGAATGCTTTCCCTAATTAAAATCTCATTCTAAAGACTGGTGTAGTGGGCTGGAGGTGCAGCTGAGTGGTAAAGCTCTTGCCTAGCATGAGTGTGAAGCCCCAGCAGGAAAAAAACTGCTATAGTATGTGTGTGTGTGTGTGTGTGTGTGTGTAAGAGAGTAGAAGGCTCTTAGCTCTGCTTGGGGATATCCCTCTTCATTTTCTTTATGGTGAAGTTTTGAGTGGTTTGAAAACCACATAAGCAGACCCCCCCCCAAAAAAAAGGGCTCCATCCCTGGTGTATGAGGAAGCTGTATGGGGGGGCTAGGTGAAGGGGAGCCTCTTACCCCTTTGGGGCCAGAACCTGGCCTCATACAGACAGGTGCAGGGGCCACCAAACTGGATCGTCTCTCAAGTCTATTGACCTTAGAGAGCAGTGGGGTGAGGGTGGAGACACAATCTGGACTACCAGAGGTGGGAAGGACACAGAGGGCCCCAGGCTGGCCTGGGAGGGGACCTGCTCAGGGGACAGGAAGGCCTGCAAAGGCTGCAGTAGGTACATGAAAGTCCCAGAAGAATGTGGGCAGATCCTAATAGAAAAGCTCTAAGTCTTGTGTTTTAAGAACCTTCACCACCTCGGGCTCCTGTCCCCATTCCTGATCATTCTATTTCCAGTACAGAACCTCAGAATACTGAAACCCAAGTACCTGTGAATCTCCAACTATTAGAAACATAGAACTTCAAATCTGAATGGTTTTAGAATCCCAGATTCTCAGAGGTTTCCCAGAAATAACAGACACATAAACTCCTGGTAAAGATGACCCAAGAGAAAGTCATGGAATCCAGTGATGCTCACAGGCCAAGCAAGGCTGGGATCCTTCACAGAATGGGAGCAGCTGGCTGGCCCCCTCCTGGCCCCTGGCCCAGCTCCAGGGGCAGGTTCTCAGAGGAGGAGCACTGGCTGAATAGGGACACCACCACCCCAGGCACACGTGGGAACAGAAAACTTGGAGCCCCTAAGAGACCATCTTGTTCCACAGACTCTGCAGAGCCCTACCCCTAGGCAAAGAACCACTGTCATAGCCACAGCCACTGGAGAAACCTGAGCTGGCACTTCGGCATTCCTGATTTCTCTGCACCCATCCTTCCTTCACTACGACAGAGCTCCTCGAGGCAGGGAGTGTAGGAGTCACCCCTCAAATTCCCTATAAAAATGCTCAGAGGAGACAGTATTGAACCTGTCAGAGCCACCAGACCTTTAAAAATCTACTGCCCAGGATACAGATTGGGAGACTGAGGCCAGAGACCCTCTCTGGGTCACAGAATCCTTATATACCACCATCTCCTGGATACCTTTAAAAACTGCATTTACATCTAAGGACACAGGGGGCCCTAAACCTTAAGCTTAGGAAGGGATGTTGAAGGAATTTCCAAGTGAAATTTTTTCTCCCCTTGCCCATTCCTTCTCCCTACAGAAGATATATGTTCCTTTCTGGGGACCTGGATTTTATGGCAGCCAATTCTGCTCTTTGGGGCTATCCTCCCACTCCATGCACCTCCCCATCAGTGGCCCTAGTGGGTCAGGCCCCCAGCGCTACTGCAAACAGCCCGACCAGGCTGCAAACAGCCTCAAGGAGGCCAAGGAACGATTCCTCCCACATCAATATTTATTGCCTGAGAGCTGCTGGAAGCAGATCATCATGTTCTCGGCCTTCAGTTCTTTTTTAAGAACCTCTCACCCCCTACCCTCCCCATTCCCATCCCTGATGTGCTGACAGAATAAATGCAGACAGCCAGACAGGTTCACAGCCGGGGAGCTGGGGAGCCAGAGAGCCGGGGTTTCAAAGCATCATCACACGCAGCTCTCAAAACCCAACTCTGGGAATCGCAGCAGCTCCGACTCGGGACTGGCACATTCTCGGAATCTGAGGCACAGGGAGTGTTGCTCCAGGCACCTCACACACCAGTGTAGACTGGGAAGTGGCTTGTTGCTCAAGGTCGTACTGCTGACATGTGACCCAGCCTCACACAGGCAGCCCCCTTGCTTCTTCCACCTATCTACCCCATGGCCCACTGGTGTTCTCTTTCAAATTTAGGCTCCAACTCAAGAGTATCTGACACAAGCAACCCAGCCTCTTATCCTCCTCTGTGATCACGCTCACTTCTGGGAACTCCTCCCCAATTTCCATTTCCTCCAAACTTTGGCCCTGAGCTAGGCAGAACCGGGAAGGAGAATGTGAAGTCCCCAGTTGTCTTCTTCCCCTGAAATTGGTCCTTCCCCACACCTGCTTCTGTCTCTGAGACAGTGCACCCAGTCCACGCCTCACTCTCTGGGGCCTCCACAGCACAGCGGCACCCACATCTGGGCAGTCCCACTCCCAGGCAGCACGTGGATCCAGCCCCATCCCCTCACTACCAAAGCGCTGCTCCCTGCCTGCTCCACTGTGCAGCTGCTCACCCACCACCCGACCTCCACACACCCCTGGTCGTCCACAGCCCTCTATCTACCCAGCACCCGAGGTGGACCAGAGGACCCTCTGCTTATACTTCTTCCAGGCTACCTGCTGCCCCTGAAGCCACCAGTAAAAACTGTTCTGGCCCCTGCTGGCTGTTCCAGCCTGTTTTCTTGGGTCCGTGTCCACACCCTCTGTTCCAGCCTGGGTGGGATGGGAAGGTTCTGTGGGGCAGCTGGGCCAGGAGTCAGGCAGGCTTGGGTTCAAACCCCAGCCTCCCCAGGCAGAGACACTTCCGGCCTTCATCCTGGCCCAACCTTCCTTGCTCTAAGGAGGCCCATGCAGCAGCCGACTTGCCACGTGAACCAGAACTCTCCTTGCTGCAAAATATCCAACAGGATTTTTGAAATCGCCCTTCAAAATTAGAATTACTTAGCAACAAGTAGCTTACTTAATTTATGATTGTGATTTTTCAACAACTGCTTTCTATGCTTGGGAAAAGAGGAAATCTATTGCATAAATTTTCAGGATGTAACGACATGTAGTGTGATTGTTAAAGAAGAATTGGTAAAGTTGACATTAGTGACATAAAATTAAACTTTTAAAAAGCATTTCTTTTGCTGGGCATGGTGACACATTCCTGTAATCCCAGCAACTCAGGAGCCTAAGGCTGGAGGATTACAAGTTCAAGGTCACCTTAGACAACCTTAGTGAGACCCTGACTCAAAGTAATATAACAAGGGCGAAGGGTCTAGCTTAGTGGTCACATCCCCTTAGTTGATTTCCCAGTACTGAAAAAATAAATAAAACGAAAAGGGCTGGGGGTGTAGGTCAGTGGTAGAGAGCTGGCCTAGACGCTCAACGTCTTGGCACTGCAAAGAAACCCAGGATTGCAAAGAAAAGAAAAAAGCATTTCTTTCTCCTCCTCCTCCTTCTGTCATTTTCTTTTTCATTTGGAGTCAACTTATTGTCTTTTATACCTTGTGTTTTTTGTGAGTTACTAGAAAACGTGGAGTCCCCTGGCTCAGGATGGTCTCTCCCCTCCAAGGCTCGCAGTGTCCTGCCTCTCAGCCAGCTTTGTGACCTTAGGCAAATCCCTGCACCTAGTTAGGCCTCTGAGAAGCCCACCCGCTCTGAGAGCTCAGCAGGACATTTGGTGGCTGTCCCTGTGCATCCTGCCCACTGCTGGTCCTCACCCAGGAGTCTTCTCCTTGCCATATTATGCCCGCTTTAAGGGTAGAGACCGTGTACTGACCTCCAATGTCCAGTCTGGATCCTGGCCCAGAAGAGGCACTCAGTGCACATTTGTCCCCTTCACTATCCCCAAAGAGGTCAGGTTCACTTCTATAGCCAACCTCTCTGTCCTCCACCTAAATGGCTGCCCCTCTCATTTCTGGGCTTCCACCCATCCTTCACATCCAGCTCAGGTCCTTCCTCTTCCAGGAAATCCTCCCAGACCCATCCTCTGTGCCCGGCAGTCCTTAGCCTTCCTACAGAACATTCAGAATTTACAAAACTAAGTGAACAGCTCAGAAAGACGTGGACTCAGGCAGGCCTGGGCACTCCCTTGCCAACTTGGATCCTGGGTAAATCACTTCCAGTTCTGGGCCTAGAGCTCCTCAGCCATGGAAGGAGCTGATGGCACTGGCTGTGGGGCTGGGGAGGTGCCCCGACAGAAAGGATCTTGGTAAGCTTGACACACAGGGCCCCGGAGGGAGGACGTTCACTGCTATAGAGGAAGACACATAAGTGGAGGGTGGAGCCTAGGCTAGGACAGGGACACAGGGGCTTACCTTGCTGACAGGTGACGATGCATCTGCCAAGAACTTTCGCCGGCACCTAAGCTCATGCGTCTCCTTAGGCATCTCCCTGGGGAAGAAGAAGTAGGGGCTGGCAGCCAGTGCCACCATGCCAGCAGAGATGAGGAAGCCCAGCCACCAGGCACCCACCCATCGGGGGTCTTTTGAGGTCAGGTTGATACCACCTGTAAGAGAAGACCATGGAGACATTGGGGTCAGGTGGTCTGACACATCTAGGTCACCACCCTGGGTCTGGCTTTTGAGAAATAAGTCAGTGCCAGCTCAGAGTCAGGAGACCTGCCTCCTGGTCTTGATTCTGCCATTATGTCCTGTGTGACCTTGGGCAAGTCCTTGACCCTTTATGGGCCTTAGCTTCTTCACTTCTTCTGTGCAGTGGTCAAGATCATGGACTTTGGAAATGGATTACTGGGTCTGGATTCCATTACTACTTATGACCTTGGGCAAGTTATTTCACTTCTTTGAGCCTCAGTTTCTTCCTGTGGTGACATACAGATATTAGTAGTTTTAGGGGGAGTGCTGAGGATAATAGCTTTTTTGTTTCCTATCATAGGGTTGTTGGAGGATTATGGAAACTAATACATGTAAAACTAAAAGAAAAATTTAATTAAATTTTTTAAAAAATCTACCAAAAAATACATGTACTTAGAAAAGTAGATATATTATATAAATATTTGCTCCTCCTCTTCTTTTTCCTTCTCTTCCTATTACCATTACTTTTTTGATTATTAATATATTAAATAATGGTTGGGACTCAGGCCTACATGAAATTCCGGGGCTGCTGGTCAAAACTACTTGGCTTCCCAGAAGTCCTACTTGGAATGACCAAGAAGTGGGGTGGGGGGTGGAAGGTGACCGAGGAATGTGCACCTTTAACAAGTTCCCTGGATGGTTTTGATTCCCCACCAGGCTTAATTAGGATTGGATTATCCCTGATGTACCTGCTGGCTGCAGTGCACAAATCTGCCCTGGGACTTTTTAAACCCAGGCTGAGTTGGGGACCTCCCCCTTCAATATCCACAGCATCTGCAGATATTTATAAAACTGCAAATGCATGATAACAGCAACCACCAGTTGTGCAGCTGTTTCCCCAGGTGCTTCGCCTTCAGCGGCTCCTGGGCAGGGGCCAGGGCACCCAGTTGGCACCCAGCAGTCTGGGAGAGCTGTGGCTTTTGCATTCACAGGACTTGGTTTGTTCGTTGCTTGTTATCTGCCTTGCCTTGGTGCCAGGCTGTGGCGAGTTCACACGCACAGCTCCTCGACTCCCCCGCTCACAGCATCAGTCTGTGCCTGAAGCAGGCAAAATCCTCCCACCTTATGAAATCCCCCATAAAGAAAGAGGGACTTGGGAAGTGGCATGTCAGTCCACAGAAATGTGTCATCTGCCAGTGGAGCTGCCTCGTCTTCCAGGATGAATGCACACACTGTCAGAAAACACATCCTCTTCCTCCAGAGCAGAGGTGTATCTGGCAAACCTAGGTAACCCCTGACTCCCAGGGAGGAGAGGGGTTGCAACCAGAGCCCAGGTCTGGCTTTGGGGCTAGAAGAAAGGGAGGCAGGGCATGACTGATCCTAGTGACTGCTGTAGAGATCCCCAGACCCGTCCTTGCTGAGGCACCCATGGATAAGAGCTAGAGAAAATCCAGCCAGCCATGTGCATGTCACCCAGGGCTTCTAGGACCTGCTGGAAAATCTCCAGGGGAGGTAGAGAACTTCTGAGCAGCAGTAGGCAGAAGGCCAACCTGAAGCTCATAGCTGCTGGTGTGATAAGCAGGGACATGAGAAGCCACAGTGACATGCTCTAACAGGAATACCCTTCTATCCCCTCCCTGCCCCAGAGCTCCAGAGCTGTGGCAACCCCAACACCCGTCCCTCTTGCCACCTCAGACCAAGCTAGAGCCCCAATCCTTGGTGCACTCTGACCTCTAGCTGGATCAGAGACTACTGTTTCCCAAATGGTGCCCCCAGCAATTTCTCAGAGTCTGAGGTGATCAGAGCTAGAAGGTTCCCTAAGGCCCCCCCGGCATTGTCCCCCTCAAAGTGACACATGAGTCACTGAGCCCTGCTCATTCTTTCGTTGTCCTCTCTATTCTGCCTGAAACTTGTACCCCATTAAATATGGGAGCTCCCCACAGGCCAAGAGAGCCAGTTCTCCTCCTTGTCCACAGCAATAGCGGGCCAGGGTGGTGGCCTGGAGGTGGATGGGCAGGTGACAAGGTGAAGGCTTGTGACAGCGAGCACAGCTCTCATTAGATGGCACTTTACAGTTTCTCTTCACTACCTCACTGGATTCTGGTTGCAGCCTTGGGAGATAGGACAGAGACGACCTCAAGGATGAGGAGGCAGAAACTCAGAGGGGGTAACAGGTCAGTGGTGCAGCTGGGTTTGAACTTAGGTCCCCCATAAGGCAGTGCCCTTGTCACTCATTCTGAGGAGGGAGTACTGTCAACTATACAACCAGCAGTCAGTGAGCTAGCTAACATTTGGGGACAAATGTTCATGCCTGAGACTCACCTTCTGGCATCCGGTCAATGTCCACATAAAGGCGAAGCATGAGGCTGCCCAGCCCATAGGCCATGCCTGGCCCCATCATGGTCACTGCGAAGAGGATCCCTGCAACACAAAGCCTAGGTTAGGACCTTCTGGCCCTGGCTTTCCTCAGCAGGTCGGGGCCTGTCTAGTCCTCAGTGGGCAAGAAGTGCCCACTCCCACTCTCAGAGCTGGGGACTCTCCAGGGCTTCTCTGGACCTTTACTGGCCTGATGGGGTGGAGGTCAGGGACTCAACACCCAGCCCCCACCCCAGGCCTCTCTTTCTCCTACCTGATATTGGCCTGACCCTCAGAGCCCAAGGAGTTGGTGGGTCCTCACCAAGGTAGAGGGGTGAGTTGCTGTGGTGGGCAAAGTCATCGATGTAGGAGATGCCGAAGGGCTGAATGGGCACTCCACCCACGCCAAGCAGGGTCTGAGCTATGAACATGATCCCCACCACGCTGAGGTGCTGGGCCTCCGTGTAGCTGGAACAGCTGTCATTGGAGGGAGTGGGGGCCGGGGCTGAGGTCATGGGCAGGCATAGGGAAGCCTCAGAGTCCTGTGACATATCCTCTGAGAAAGAATAAAAATGGGATCACAGCTAAGACAAGAGCACTTACCAGACTTTCGCAAATCACTGTTGTAGGCACTTTATACCAATCATTTGATCCCCTGGCAAACCTAGGGTACAGGTGCGCTCAGTACCCCATTTCACACACGAGGAAACTGAAGCTCAGACAGCAATCAGCAAGGGTCAGAGGAAGGACAGGACCCCGGGTGCTCTGACTTCAGAGCCCCTGACCTCAAACTGCCCTGTGTCAACTTTGTAAGCAGAGGCATCCGGAAGAGCCATGCAATGGTGGGGTGAAGAGGTCAAAAGAGGTAGAGTTTTTAAGTCCAGAAGAACAAACAAACAGGATTTTCCAAAAAGAGAGGGAAGGGCAGTGTTCCAGGGACAGGTCACGGTACAGGCAAAACCCTGAGCCGTGTGAGGACTCCGTGTCAGTAGAATGAGAAGTTTGGAACAGTGGATCATGAAGTGTGAGGGGCCAGACCAGGGCTTCTGACAGGGCCAGGCAGGGAAGGCAGTGCCCTTGTCACTCATTCTGGGGAGGGAGCACTGTCAGCTCAGGACACAGATGCAGAGCGCAGGAAAGGACAAGTTCTTAATTTAGTACCAGATGCCTGTTCCCTGTAGCTCACCAATATTTGGTGAGCAAACTTGAGGAGATCTTCACACTATTATTATCTCAGGTTTTTTGGTATAAATATGGCCCTCTGCCACTCCCTCAAACTGGAAAGAGCCATGGATCCAGGCCTCTATCAGAGGCTGCCCCAGCCTTGCTGTGTGACGTAGATGAGATCCCTCTGCTCCTCACCTCTGAAATGGATCTCCTAGAACTGATTCTCTAGAGATGAAGGACTCAAAAGCAGAATAATTCGGGAGTTCAGAGCAGGGCTCTGGGCACAGTTGACTAGCTGTGGGCCAGGGAGCTTCTCTTCTCTGAACCTCAGTGTCCTCACTGGTGAAGAAATAATGATGACACCTGCCTCTCGGGGAGAGTGGTGCCCCCCTCCCCGGCGTCTACTGGACATTAGATAATGGTGATTATTCTAAAGATTGTATTTGCCTTTCCCACCCCTGAGTCTCCAGTGGCTCACAGATGGCCCGCCACATAATACTGAGCAACATAAATACTAGAGGAAGGTGGAAAGATGAATGAAGTAGCCAGGAGTGTTCCAACAGGAAGGGGGCTCAGAGATCATGAGTCTCGCCCACTTGTTCAGCCAACTGCGTGACCCTGCACAGAAAAGCTGTGTTAAAGTGGAAATTCTCAGCAAAGAAATGCACGGAAGTATTATTTTTCAGCCTTCCAAGAAGTCCTATAGGTAACTGTCCATCAGGCCTGGATAACCACCCACATGCTTCAGGTGCACTCTAATTCCCCACTTCTCTGGCCCTGCCCACGTCCCGCCCTCCTCCTGCAATGCCCACCTTTTCTCCAGGGCAGCCACGGCCCACCTCCTGGCAGCTCCCTCCAGCTGGGAATGTCTTTCCTCAACCTAGACTTCTAATGGCTCCCTCCCAACGTCTCCTAAGGTGCTGGGCTCTGGACCTTGTAGCAGAATCGTCCACGCTGACCCCAACCCGCACTGAACTGGGGCATGTCTGCTTCATCTTCTCATCCCTGGGCTTAGCAGCTCCAGAGGTGGGGGCTGCTAGGGAGGCAAGGGAGGACGGGTGTTCTCCGACAGCTCTCCTGCCCTGGGGAACTTCCTGATGCTTGGCAAGGGCATGGCTCCCTCCCTGGCCTCCCTGCATCCCTGCGTCTCTCTCCCCACACAACTGACACACTGGGCTTTATATTTGTCTGTCTCTTTCCCAGACTGGGAGCTCGCTGGGGGCAAGGACTGAGTCCCCCAGAGTAGGCAGCACGGAAGTTCTATTACGGGCACTTCTGGTTGGCTGGGTGGCTGGGCTTGTGGGTAGGTGGGAGGATGGATGCGCAAGTAGATGAGCAGGAGGGTGGATAGGTGGATGAGCAGGCGGTGAGCCGGAGAGTGGGAAGGGATGGAGCGAATGCTCAGCTGCTTTGGTGGTTCTCTAAGAGACAGGTGTCTGTCTGTTAAGGAAGCCCACAACAAAATCCCACTGGGTTGAACAAGGTGCCGCTATTCCTGACTTAAACTCTTTCATTTTCTTATTTGTTCTCTCACTCATTCCTTCTTTCTTTCACCACTGTCTTGTGGGGATCAAATGCACGAATACACAGAAAGTGCTTAGACTGGTGTCCAGTGGAGAGGAGCTGCTGTGGGATACTGTTAATTTCTACAAGTATTTCTGAGCACCAACAATATGCCAGGCCCTAAAGTAGGCTGCATGGTAAATTGGCCCCTACCTCAAATAAGCTACAGGGGTATGAGCCCTCCCTGACCAAGAAAGGCCTGCAAGGGTTCACCCCTTTACCCTGGGGCTACCCCCTGCTTCCCTCCCCAGGCCTGCCAGAGACACCCACCCAGGCCTGGGGAGACAGTGGGGGTGGATGGAGAGGACTGGGAAGTGGGGACCCATCTTGCCTAATGTGAGCCTGCAGGTGGGCCCTGGTGCACAGGACTGTCATGCCTCATGTTGGTCTCCTGCCCTGCCCCTCCGGCTCTTACCAGGGCTGCTGTGGTCATAGCGGTACGGCTCCGAGATGAAGTGCGGGAGAGTCATCAGCAGGCCTGCCAGGGCCACCAGGACAGCCCCACAGCCAATCATACGGGGCCGGTGCACTCGGCTGCCGAAGTAGCTCACAAACACAATCAAGGCTGTGTTCCCCACCTGCAAAGGGATGAGGTGACCCATCAGAGTGGAGCACCAGACCCAGAGGCAAGGGCCTGCACCTCCATATTCCTATCTGTGTAATGGACTGGCTGGATGAAAAAGCATTATTTTGATCTCTCTTATAAACATAGATTCTGGGTCCTCCTAGGAAGGATCTCGCTGCCCCTTTAAGGAAGAGAAATGAGCACAAAGCTAGAAGATCAATTTCATTTAGGAACACGGAGGAGAATGGGCAGTGGAGAAAAATTTTTGATTTTGAGCTTCAGGACTTCATGAATGAGAGACTCAACAGAGAAAGTCTAAAGCCAGAGAATTAAGGCTTAGAATTTCCAACCTTTAAATCACAATCGTAGGGTGCTATGCTAGAGGGGACTTGTGGCCAGGTGTGTGGGCACGCCTGTAATCCCAGTGACTCAGGAGGCTGAGGCAGGAGGATTATGAATTTGAATGAATTATGAATTATGAACTTGCATGGGCAACTTAACAAGACCCTGCCCTAAAATAAAAATTACAAGGGCTGGAGATGTATTTCAGTGGTAAAACAATCTGGGTTCAATCCTTAGTACTGCATAAATGAACAAACAAACAAATAAATATATTTTAGAAAGGATCTGTGAGATTGCAAGGGAAGGTGTACCTTTGCCCCCCCACTTCCTGGCCAGTGACTGTGGGCAAGCTCCAGGGTCCGGGGGGCAGGGGAGTGGGGCCATATCAGCACAGGTTGTTGGTGGAACTGGCCCTGGGAAGGACGGTCATTGTCCATTTTATGGATGAACTGCCTTTCCCTTCTGAGATTTGGGGGTGGGGTGCTGAGGCACATTCTGGGACACTGCAGCTGGAAGGCTTTAGGTCTGGAGGAATATGACACAGTACCTAAGGGAGGGAATTTCACAGAAATCTGCAGGGGAGGGGCGGAAAGAGACTGATTCCTTCTCTGAGGGTGAAACATCTGTTGGGGTGGAGGGCTGGGCACAGCTGGAATCTGATCTCCTAATCCACCAGAGCAGCTATCCACTCCTCCTGTCTGGCTGTGGGCTGCAGGCAGAGGCCTGTCTGCTGCTCCCAGGACAACTCTGAGGACAGACACTCCTCCAAGGCATCACCCTGCCACACTCCAAGGTCAGAGAGTTCCCTGGCTGTAACGAAAGCCTCTCTGGAGACAATAGAAGTGACTTTCTCGAATTCCTTCTTGGGACAGCCAATAGCTAGGTGTCTGAGAAAGTAAAGGAGGCCAAAGATGAGTGGATGGGTTGGGGACCCTGCCTCGCTCTAAAACATCTGGTGCCCTCCAGCCAAGTGCTCCTAAGGGCAAGGCTGCAGGGTCTTAGAGAACAGCTGCAAACAGGATGACGGTTGGGGGCAGGAGGGGCCTGCTCTGTCTGCACTATGGCTGGCCAGTTTCTGGGCCAGGACAAGGTGGGAGGGGAAAGCTAAGGAGGGTTTCAGGGAGGGCAGTGTTGGGGGGCTGCCCTAGGCCTGGGAAGGAAAGAGTCGTAATAGAGGAGGTTGGTGGAATCTAGGGGTGTGAGCCTCCTTTGGGGTCCACCCCTGTGGCTGGGCCAGGGCCAATACCTCGTTGAAGGCGGCCAGCAGCCCCGAGGTCTGGCTGGAGAGGCCAAAGCGCTTCTCCACCGTGGAGATGGAGCTCTTGAGGTAGCCGGAGATCATGAGCTGTGCCAGCTGCAGCAGGCTGTGGCACAGGACGAAGAACTGCAGGAGGAACACAGAGATGGCCACGGGTGGAGGGACCGGGAGACAGCGGAGGATACAATCGGAGACGGGAGGTGGCGGGGAGACAGAGGGATGGAACAGAGGAGGATGAGGACGGGAGAGGATGAATGAAGGGGTAGGGATGGGGGAACCAGAGTCAGAGGAGGCCACACACAGGTGGACAGAAAGGGAGGGAGAGAGAAGAGAAAGGAGACAGAGACGGAAGTGGATGTGTCAGGGTGGGGAGGGAATGTGCAGGTGGGGGTGGGGTGGGAGTGGGGGGTACTTAGTTAGTTATTAGAATAGCCCAAGGCATCTCACATAGGCCTCAAAACTACACAAACTGTCCTGGGGTCTAAGGGCTACCAGAGATCCATGTGACTCAGAGTGGAGTCTCCACAGGGCCGGGAATGGTGGGGGCCCTCTTGACCCTTAGAGATCCGCTCACACCGACCTGGACCTTCCTCCCTGTTTTACCACCCTGCCCCTTTCCTGTAAACTCTCCCAAATTGGCCCATCTCCTTTCCCACCCCACTGTTACTCAGTTCTCCCTAGAGCTACTGCACTGGCGACCACCCACACACACTGAATCCCCAAGCCACCCAATCCTACCCCACCCTAAACATCCCGGTCTGTCTGTGCTCCTCCTGCTAAAAAACTGGCAGAATTCCCAAGAAAACTTGCTTCAAAGAATTAAAAAACAGAGTATTCATGTCAGAGCTTAATCTATTCACTTCAAGCCGCATGTGGTGGTGCACACCTATAATCCTGGCTACTCAGGAAGGCTGAGGCAGGAAGATAGCAAGTTCAAGGTCAGCCTGAGCAACTTAGTGAGTCTCAAAATAAAAAATAAAAGGGCCAGAGGAAATAGCTCAATGGTAGAGCACCCCGGGATTCCAAAAACGAAAAATCATGCACGAATACCACCTGGCACAGGGTCTGACACCCAGTAGGTGTCAGTGACAGTGATGCTGGATGGTTAGTGCCACCCTTGTGGAGCCAGGCCTCCTTGGGTACTTCGTTTCTCTAGAGAAACAGGAGGCGAGTGTCCTGGTCCTCCACTGTCCACAGGACAACCCCTCTTTCATCGCTGGTAGGAAAGGACATGTTCTGGACACTGTCTATGAACCCAAATCCAAGCTAAAAAGTGTTTTCAGAAATTGTCCCCTAGATCCTCACAACCAAGGGCCCTCCAGGTGAGGAAACAGAGGAAGGCAGAAACTGGCCTCATTACACAGCCCAACCTGCAGGGCTGGAGGCCCGGCCCCGCCTGGCCAGAGAGGTACCTTGATGCTGTGAAACACACGAGGTCTCAAGTTCTGAGGCTCTGAGCTGGCTTTGCCTCCATATGTGTCTTCTGTGTCCATGGTGGCCTTGCTGTCCTTGTCTGGCATCTGGGGCCCCTCGCCTGCTGGCCCTGTGGGACAACAGCCAGGGGGTGAGATGAAATTCCAGAGAATGGCCCTGACCTCAGTTTCAGGGGGAAGGGACTTTGGAGGTTGGTGGGAATCTGAGAACCAGAGCACTCTCAGCCTCCCTGGCTCCTAGTGCTGGAAGGGACCTTCCTAAGAGGGGGCGTGTGCCATGTGTTGTGAGCCAGATCTCACTGAGGACCATCTCCTCTACACCCTCACTGTTCCCAGCATAAACCTCCCTTCTGAGGAGAGGCTGCAGAGCTCTGCACACAGCACACCCTTGAGCAGTGGCCCTGTCGCATCGCAGGATGAGCCACAGGGTCTCAGCCACCTTGGGCTTCCAGCTAAGGCACTCTGTCTTCTTGCAGGCTGAATCTGGGCTTGGGTGGGTCTGGCTCAGTCCAGAACCAGGGGTCTGGGGTCAAGTGTAGGGTCAAGGCTTGGCTCAGAGTCAGGGAATAAAGGCTTGGGTGTATTTTGGAACAGATACCAACCCCCCTCCATGGTCCCACCCTGCATGTGGTCAGAGCTAACCAGTCCACTCCCTGGATCATGCCATTAAACCTGGTCAGTGCTGAAAGGACCGTCAGAGCTCATCCCATTTAACCCCCTTCTGGACAAACAGAGACCAAGTGGGACGATGACTCAGAAGGCAGAGCTGTCTTGGCCCCTTGGGCTCCATTGCTCTTGTTGACTTTCCTCCCATGGTAACTATGGCAACCATGTCAGCATCCCACTCTCACAGTGAGAGCAGCCAGATGGCCCTCAGAGGCACCCCTAGGCTCTCCTGACTCGACTCTTCATGGGGAGCCCAGAAGTCCAGTCTTGGGAGACAGCCTGGCCGTTTAGATGGAGACCACCTGCCTCTCCTGGCAGCCCAGGCCTCCCATCCTCCCCTCGGAGTCTCCACTTCCTGCAGGAGGGCCCGCCATTGTTTCCCGCCCCTCCCACAGCAGGCAGCAGCTTCCCCTCATTCAACAGACTTCTGAAACCTGGAAGCTGACCTGAGGACACTCTGGCCCCAGGGACTGCCTCCCACCCGGTCTCCAGCCTTGGAAGACCAACTTGGGGAGGGCTACCGAGGCCCAGAACCAGGTTTTGTGCCCCTCACACAAGGTACCTGGGAGCCCGAGGACTCTTTTTAAACATTGAGATTTAATTCCCATGTCATAAAATCCACTCTTCAGAAGTTAACGATCCACTGGTTTTTACTATATTCACAAAGCTGCACAACCATCAATGCTATCTAATTGCAGAACATTTTATTACCCCAGTAGGAAGCCCCATATCATTAGCAGCTGCTCCCCATTTCTCCCAACCTACAGACCCAGCAACCACTAATCCACTTTCTGTCCCTATGGGTTTGCCTGCTCTGATGTTTAATACAATGAAATTGTACAACATGTGGCCTTTTGTGACTGGCTTCTTAACATAGTGTCTTCAAGGTTGGTCTCTGTTATAACTTGTATCAGTGCTTCATTCCTTTTTATGACTGAATAGTACTCCGTTGCGGGCATAAATCATTTATTCATTAATCGGTTGATGAACACCTGGGTTGTTTCAGAGATTATAAGGATTCATGTACCAACGTTTCCGGTGACATACATGTTCAGTCCTCTTGGGTCCATAACTAGGAGTGCAATCACTGGGTTGTACGGTAGTTCTATATTGAACTGTTTGAGGACCCACAGAACTGTTTTCCACAGCGGCTGCCCCATTTTACATTCCTGCCAGCAATCTATGATGGTGCCAATTTTTCTATACCTCTGTTAACACTTGTCACTGTCTGTCCTTCCACTGATAGCCATCTAGTAGGAGTGGCATGGTGTCTTCTGTGTGGTTTGGCTACTGATGGTGAGCGTCTTTTCACGGGCCTCTTGGCCATTTGTGTAGCTCTGGTGGGCACTGTCTGTGCCAACGGCTTGAGGAATTTGAGGGAGGAGATGGAAGCGCATGTGTCTGGGGAAGAGCTCTGTTTTTGGACATAAACACTTGGAGGAAATAAGAAAAACCAACACCTGGCTGGGAGGAGCCTGAGGGTTGGCCCAGGAAGGGAAGTGTGGGGAGATTCTACAGAGGGCACCTGAAGGACAAGAGGAGATAAGGCTGTTCAAAGCCAATGTCCCAGAGACTGAGAGGACCATTTCTGAGCCTCAGCTTCTCTCACCAGCAGAGACCTGTCATCTGCCACCATCTGGATTCTATGCCATAGGCTTCAGCCCATGAACCAATCCAGGGGTCTGTGCCTCTCAGACTTTATTGTCTGTGCTTCTAATGAGGATACCCAAGCTCAGAGGAACCCCATTCTGCTGGTGGACCCTTGTCCAGGGGCTCAAGCTTAACATCCCTTGATGTCCCTTGAACAGGTTTGCTGAGAGAAGGAAGCACAGTCCTCTTCTCTGCCTTGCCCCACCTCGTAGGCAGCCCCGAGGCCAGGCCAATGCTGGGAGGGCCAAAGACATTGACCTGAAGCCCCTGCTTCGAAGGAAATTCAGGAATGGATGGGGGAGGGACAGGCCAGCTCAGCACATGTGGCCCCTGGGGCACAGTGGAGGTCAGGTGACCACCCTGAAGCTTCCACCTCACCTTCTCTGCCAAAACTCAAAGTCTTCCTGGGATTCCTCTACCCTCTAGCAATATGGCTGCTACCGAGGACAGGATCCACAGCCTTAGCCTGTGGATGAGGAAGAGAGCACTGGCCAGGTCCTGGACTCTAAGAGCAGTGATGGCCCCCAGCATCTACCAGCTGGAAATCTCATTTACTAGGCAGCTGGCTGGCCAGGGCCTCCTGTGCGGCCACCCCTGTGAGCAGGAGTCTGTATGTTTCCTTCCAGCTGAGTCCAGTGATACCGGACAATGTTTCAGAGACCAGCCTGAAGGCAGGGCCCCTTGGCTCTGCCTGATCTCTGATGAGAAGCTCAGGACCTTGCCTCTTTCTACTTCCTCCACAGGCAAAAAGCAAATTCCAGGGAAATGAGGAACTGAGTATATAGGCTTTCTGTCCTCAGACTGTGTTGGAATCCCCACTCCAGCACCCTGGGCTCTGTGTGAGCCTGACACACCTCTTGTCTTTCTCAGCCTGTTACCTCACCTGTAAGGAGAGGATGATTGTATCTACAAAGAGGGTTTAGGATGTGCTACCCCCAAATATGGCATGTTGGCATTTGAGAAAGCAGAAAGTAGAAGGGCCTCACCAAACCCTGTCCTTCTCCCTTCCAGCAGACATAAGACCTAGGAAGGTCACTGACCCTTCCCCTCTGAAGTATGTTATAAAACCCTCATTTGAAAGCTGCCTTCCCTATATATAGAGAGAAGGCACATCCTCATCTTTGAAGATACAGAGAAGACTTAAAACAAACAAGTTTGCTAGATTTCCCTCAGTTCATTACTATTACCTCATACAGCCTTTGTCCTATCATACTTCTCCACAATTATAGAGCTCTTCATCAAACTTTGCATTAAAAATATACAGGTTTCCCCGTTTCTTTGGATCATCATTATTGAAGGCTCCCACGTCATGTACAATTTATATTAAATAAGCTGGGCATGACGGTGCACACCTATAATCCCAGCAACTCAGGAGGCTGAGGCATGAGGATTACAAGTTTGAGGCCAGTCTCAGCATCTGAGTGAGACCCTGTCTCAAAATAAGAAATCGAAACTCCCAAGGATGTAGCTCACTGGTAAAGTGCTCCTGGGTTCAATCCCCAGTAACAACAACAACAAAATAATATTAAATAAACGTGCTTTTCTGTTAATCTATCTCTTTTTTTTAATGTGAAAATGAGTTGCTTTTATTTACTGTTAGAAACAACTTTAGGAAAATGATTTGCATCCCTCTATAGAGGGACTTGCTTAAGTAGCTAAGGAAATAGCTGTTGTATGAGAAAACACGTAAACTAGCTTCACTGCCCCCAGCCTCGTTTCTTCTTATCCGTCTTGGGTTAATCTATTTTTTGTTGTCGTTGTCTCAGCCATGGATCTAGTGGTGGAGGAGGACAAGAAATCATTCCTTCCCTGCACCAAGGGGATGATGTAGGTAGGGCACCTGGCTCCCTGCCTGGCACACGGTGAGCCTTGTTTCCCTCCCCGTTCCTCACAAATCTTCAAGCACCCCTAAGGTAACATGGTCCAATGGGAGCCGTCCCCTTCCACGTACCCAGTGATGCTCACGGTGTCCTCCTCCAAGGGAACTCTTCTATCCGAACATCGCCATCGTCCATCTCTGGACTGGCTCTCTCTCTCTTGCCCAAGCCCCAGTCACTGACAGGTCTGAGGACCTGGACCCCTCCTCTCCGTGCTCCCTCTGCAGCCCCACCATGTGGCCTTAGGTCAGCAGCCCCTTGGATTCCTCATCTGCAATGCAATGACTATGAGCCCTCCTCCCGGGCACACAGCAGTCACTGAGAGCCTAAAGGGTCTACCTGGCGGTTGACCTGGGCACCTGCGTCCCCTGAAACCACACCTTCCTCTCCACATTGCCGTGATGGTGCCATCCCGTGTTTCTCTTCCCAGCCTTCCTGGCCCAAGCAGACAGATGGACTGTTCACTATGAGGACTTCATGAAAGTCCCCAACCCACTCATCAAGAGAACCCATCCATAAACTGCTGGCCTTTGAGTCCCTTCCGCAAATCTTCTCCTTGCCGTAGTTTCCAACGCTGATCCCGTCCTGATCACCCCCACCTTCTATCCTGAACTGAAAGGCTTCAGAACACAATTTGTCTTTCTTCATAAACACCCACCTTCCTCACCGCCGTGGTGGAGCCCGTAGTGCTGTCAGCAATACACTTTGCCACGTGGACAGGTTGTGCTGGTCAGGCCTGGAGAGCCAGCAACGACAGGATGAATGTTGGTGTTCACTAAATGTTGCTCCTTTCCCTATCAGGCAGCCAGTCCTTCTGTCAGCTGTCTGTCCTTCTGCCACAACGCTCCCCCTCCCCCAGCTTCCAGACTTGCTTTGTGGCAGCAACAAGCACTGCTACATGGAGAACTGGAGAAGCAGGCGAGAGTTCAACTGCAGAGGCTGGGGGAGGGGGAGGGCATCATGGAAGCCCAGCTGGGACAGCACTCTTCAGCTGCCCTTCACCCCTACAGAGTGCGGTCTCTGAACCGTAGACCAGGTGGCGGAGTTTGTCCAAGCATCTTGAGCTCAGCAGAAGCAGGGACTGCTGTAGGCCCAGCATCACCATGTCCAAGGAGGGCTGGGCACACGGGCCCATCCTCCTGCCAGTCTACTGAGGGTGCTGCCAGGACTCCATGACGCAGTTGAGCAAACAGGTTCAGGGAGGAAGCAGCTTGTCCAGGGTCCCAGGGCGGGTATAAATGGCAAAGCCTGGACTGGAAGGCAGATCTGTCTGACTCCCGGGCCCCCAATGGCAGGATGGTGGCTGCATGTGTGGCCTTAGAACAGATCTAAAGGTAATCCCTAGGTGGTCATTCCTTACTCTGGTCCAGCTGCCCTCTTGTGAACTGTCAAAGGCCATTGCATGGGGATGGCCTGTCATCCCCCAGTCCATCTTTTAGCTTCTCAGTCAACTCACTGAGTGTCAGTGCTCTTCCCACGGCCTGAGGGAACACTGTCAGGAAAGCGCTGAGGCAGAGAATGGCAAGAGAGACACGTGGCCTCCAGTCCAGAGGCCCGTACTATGATGGCAGTCCCGGATTCACAGCTCAGCCCTGGATTGGAAACTCAGGAGAAATATGGCAACAGGTTCCTAGAAATGCCAAGAAAGCGCCCGAGGGTCCACACGTCCTGAGGACAACCCCGGGTCAGCCTCTGGAGGGCAGACTTAGGCCACTGTGCAGAATGTTCCAGCCTGTCTCCTCTCACAGACAGCGAGACTTAGGACCACTCAGCAGCGGTGTGCCCTGGGCTAGCTATAGACCTCTCTGATCCTGTAAGACGGGAATAATGAGGCTCACCTCTCATGCTGCGTGAGGGCCGCCCTAGGTCAACTCCAAGGTGCCTCACACAAGTACCAGCCTGGTCAGTTTTTGCCCCAAACTCACCCAGAGCGTTTGTTTGCAGGCCTGACCACCAGAACTCAGAATAGCTTATTTTCCTTCCTGTGGGGAGACTCACCCCTGCTCTGCTCTCTCACCTCCTCCTGGTCCTGGACACAGCACAGCCCCCTCTGGAAAACCTCCTTCTGCAGGCTGGCTCCTTGTCCCTTCCCCCGCCATCTGTGTCCCCACCCTGACTCCACCCCGGTCCCTTCCCAGTCCTCACCAACTGCATTCCAGGACTTCTTTGTTTTTTCCTAATTTTCCTGTACACAGAGAAAGGCCTCTCCCCACACTGCCCCTCCCACGCCGGCTCAGGAACCCTTGGAGGCAGAAAACAACACCAGGACAGTCCAGCCGGGACGTGCAGCAGTGCACGGGGACCATCATTTCTGCAGTTGTCCTGACTGAAGACACATTTGGCCTTCGGTCTGCTGGTGGGGGCTGGAACTTGCACAATGCTGGCTCACTGAGCCATTTTTAGTTGCCAGATTTAAAAATCAGGAAATTTCACACAAAACTCCAGATTAGGGGTATTTTTCTTGAAAGATCAGCAGTTCTGGCAACACAGTCCACACTCCCATGTGATGACCCTCAGCTGGTCCACGGTAACAATTCACCCTGCGGGAGCCTGGCTGGGGGCGATCGCCACTGGCTTCCCCTGCTCTCCTCACCTCCGGGCTTCCCTGTCCGATGTCCCAGTGTCACTGGGGACACTCCTGGACAGGAATCTAGGACCAAGCTAACCATTTTGAAGGGGGAGGAAATGGGCCAAAGAGACCCATAACCTGCCCAGGGTCACCACATTAGGGACAGAGCTGGCACTTAGCTGGTCCTCAAAGTGAAGTGAAAATTCCTTCTACACACACTGACAGGCCCTGGAGCCCCAGAGTCAGAAAGTCCAGTCACTAGCCTTGGGGAGCTCCTGGTGTGTGAGCTGAGGGATGGGGACATCCAAAGGCACCAGTGCCAGTGCTCAGTGCAGTGACTCTAGGTAAGCGAAGGCTATTATGGAAACAGCAGAGAGCCCTGGCCTGGACAGGAAGGGTTTGTAAGGCTTCCTGGAGGGAAAAACATCAGAGAAAAGGGCAGAAGTATGAAAGGGTAAAGATTGCTCAGGGGACAAAGAGTGGCAAGGTGGAACACTGAGGTAGAGCGGGGGCCGGAGCTGAGGAGGAGAGGGACCGGGCAGTGATGTGAGGCTGGAGAGAGGCACAGCTTTCTGTCTGGGCCAACCGTCGGTGAAAGACAGGTTCACAGGATGGTGGTGTGCTTGGCTTTGGACATGGTGTGTTTGGCCTCCCTCCTGGGAGATGCCCAGGAGGCCGTGACTCCAGGAGAGAGGACGTGGGCTGGAGACAGAGCTCTGGGGGTCTAGGAGGCATGGGTGGATAAAGGTAACAGAAGCCACAGTGGCCAAACTTGCCCAGTGAGAGGGAGAAACCCTTGCCATGGCTCCAGTGATGGAGAATGGAATGGAAGGATGTACCCACCCTGCACTCATGTTCCAGGTGCAGAGGAGGGGGACTCTGTCACTAAAAGCCACCAGCCTCTAGCACAAACGTGCCCACAGCCTGCACTCAGAAGCATGAATATTCCCAGCAGCAAATGGCGGGCAATCCACCCCTCAGGATGGTGGCAGACACCTCTCTCCAGAGTTGTAGAGTGGCAAGGCCAGTTTTCTTGTGGCTAACCCTTGCCTTGAGCCCTACCTCCTAAGTTGCCCGGGGTCCCTCATCTGCCATCCTCTGCCTAGTTCTGTGGCCCAGGTCAGCTGTCTCCTCCCTCCATAGCACACTTCTCCTAGGCCACTTACCACGGCTGCAGTTGGTCCTTCTCTTGCTATTTATGTCTTTCTCTTATCTGCTTGATTCGGTGGTAAGCTCCCCCAGGGCTGGGACTGTCCTCTCCACCTGTCCTGATGGATTATGTTAGATCTCTGTTGAAACTCTCTGGGTCAGAAGACTTTGGATCCAAATATTTATTCTGCCATATTGTAGCTTTTTGACCCTGGGCAGCTTATTTAATCTTCTCTAAGTCCCATTTTCTTCTCTTGAGAGCATGCATGTCTCACTGAGGATTGGTTAGGACAGAGGGAAAATGTCCCAGGCCTGGCACACAGCTGTCCTCAGACCCTCAACGATGGCTGGCTCCCTTGCCTTTTCCCTGCTCACCTGCAATGTGGCGTCCAGACTCCCTGGTCTCAAGATCGAGGCTACTGGGAACTACACATGACTCCTCTCCCTGCCCTGAGAGAACATTATCTTCTGGTCCCAATAGATCCTCACCATTCCCCAAATCCATCATGTTCCTCCCCACTTCTAAGCCTCTGCACATGCCGTACCCTTAGCCTGGAATGTCCTTCCTCTCCAGCAAACCACTTATCTTTCAAGGCCTGGCCCAGCTGAAGAGCTCATTGTTGAGCTGAGCTAAACATGAGGGAGACGAGAAGGCCGGAGCCTGGGCTAGAGGCAGGGGCTGCCCAAGTGCTCACAGGGTAGGCATGGGCAGCGGGGCCTCAGGGCTCCAGTTTCCAGTTTGACCCGGCCCGGCACTGTGGAGGGGAAATAGTCAAAGGCAGGAAGGGGGGTCCCTGAGCAGGCGCTGGGCTTGGCTGTCGTTCTGGGGGAATTCCTTCTGGCAGGACCCTTGGGTGGTCATTTGGGAGGACAGCGACATGCTTGAGGTCCAGTTGTTGCTTCTTTAGGAAGATCTGTCTGGCCAGACACTTTCTGGTGGTTTCCGAGCTGGGTCACAGACCCTGTGTTGGGACTTTCTGTTCCCAGTTCTGTCTCCAGCTACCCCATCTAGACCCATGATGACCTTAAAAATAGGGAGCAGGGCCTGTGGGGGAGGGTGAGTCCTGACCCCTCAGAGAACCCAGGCCAATTTCCTTAGGCCTCAAACAAAGAGATAAGGCTCATATGGTGCAATACCTATAAGCCCGGGGTGTCCTAAGGCTTCCTGAGGGGTGGATTCTGAGTTCAGTTCCTTGACTGTGTAAGTTACACTGAGGCAGGAGAGAGAGAGAGAGAGAGAGAGAGAGAGAGAGAGAGAGAGAGAGAGAGAGAGAGAGAGAACACGATATGAGGCTCAGAGACAGGCAGCTAATGACCCAAGGCCATTCTGTCTCTCCCTCCCTGTGATCCAGGCTCCTGTGTCTGTGTCTCCTTAAGGGCCATATTTCTCAACCTCACTTCATGTCAGGAGGTTCCATCCTGGGTAAGGCACAAGGTCATCCAGATACCTATTTGAACACTGCTGACTCCAAGATCTGAAGATCTTGGCCCCTCAGGCCTGTGTCCACCAGGCACAACCTGGACACATGGGAGATTAAGATCTAGACTCATCAAGAAAGAAGGCAAGGAGAGGACCAGAGAGGGCCCTGGCTCCAGTGGGAGGCTCCAGTATGAGCTCTGGTTCTGCCACTGACTAGCTGCCTGACTTGGGACAGGTAAATGGGCTCTTCCTGGCCTTGGCTTCTCCATTTGTAAGATGGACATGAGAGTGCTCTGTACTCATAAAAGTGCTGTCCACAATAGTGGGCTTATGAGTGTCCCCAAGACACAAATTCCCTGTGCCACTGAAGCA
This sequence comes from Marmota monax, assembly GCF_021218885.2. Lineage (NCBI taxonomy): Eukaryota > Metazoa > Chordata > Mammalia > Rodentia > Sciuridae > Marmota > Marmota monax. The sequence continues at coordinate 5,441,050 of NW_026692352.1, read as the reverse complement.
TGGCCACTGCCTTCCTCGCCTACTTTCTATAGTTCCCGATTGCTATAGAATGACAAAATCCATATATCTAACTTGGTATATGATGGGGCCCTATCAGCTTCAGCTTAATGTTTTGAGATATCGCCAGGGACCTCCCCTACTCCAACTGCACCCCACAAACAGGTCTATCAATGCCTCTGACCCCTGGAACATGCATCCTGTCAAGCCCCCATTGACGCCCACTCTCCTGGAGTTCTCCCCAACCCCCAACCCACGCTGTCATGGATTGGGCCTTCCTCTGGGCTGGCCAACTTCCTCCCTGTTTCAAACCTTGGTTTTGTTATCCATGGGATGTGTGTCTGACTCTCTGGTCCCCCCTGGGAGCCCCTGGGGGGACAGATCCCTGTCTGATTTCATCCTGGGTCTCCTTCATCATCAAGGAGCCTGGCTCAGTGCAGGCTTCAGGTCTTCAAAGAAGCCTGGAGGGAGGGATGGGTCATGGAGAGGCGGAGGACAGTTTATGAACTGCACTTTCCCACCACGCTATCTCTGCCCAGCCCTAAGCTGGGCTCAGGGACCCCGGGAATGGATGAAGCAGGACCCAGCTCCCAGGGAGCTCCTGCTGTGCTGAGGTGGGCATTGCTCTCCATCATATCAGGCATTAGCACTTAGGTGCTAGGCTGCAGTGTGTGAGGGGCAGCAGCTGAGGCCCAGGCCAGCACCGGGGAGATAGCCAAGTCCCCAACACTGATGGGAAGACCTAGCCCTGCAACTGTGGAGAGGCCTCTGCCACTGCTCCCTCCAGAGACCAAGTTTATAGCAAAAAAAGGAACCAAGTGACCATTTGGCCACCACCTTCCATTCCCCGTCCATGCACCCATGGAAAAACCAAGTCACAGAAAGAGACTGGGCACTGAATGCCTGTTACCCTTTGATGAGTCTAGGCCAGCTCACATCTGGCTCTCAGCTGCCTAAGATCCAATAGGCAAGGCTCAGTGCAGCCTGGGAGTGAATAACCCCCCTCAGTCCTGTTCATTCTCCAATCATTAGCCAGATGTGGTGGCACACACCTGTAATCCCTGCAACTCAGGAGGCTGAGGCAGGAGGATCGTGAGTCCAAGGCCAGCCTCAGCAACTTATCGAGGCCCTAAGCAACTTGGTGAGACTGTCTCAAAATGAAAAATAAAAGAGACTGGGGATGCAGCTATGTGGTAATGTGCCCCTGGGTTCAATCCCTAATATCAAAAAAGAAAATAAACAACAACAAAAACCCACATATAATGCAGAGCTGGGATTTGAACATAGCGCTGCTGGTTCTTTCCCTCGTTCCACTCTCTGCCCTGGGACAGCTCACATTTCAACACAGATGGGCTGCAGAGAGTACCAGCAGCAATGCTGGGAGCCAGGAAGGAAGAACCTCACAGAGAGGGTCATGGAGCATATGGATGTTGACTGGCGAATGCTACCTCCCCTGAGAGAGTCAACCTGGGAGGCTTCCTGGAGGAGTTGGTGCTTGGAAGAATGGGAAACAAGGCAAATTTCACCAGAATGGGATGTGACCAGGGCCCTTCCCGAGCAAGGGTGCAGAGGTGGGAAAGGGGGTTCTCTGGCTCACACCGTGGGAACAGCGCAGGAAGATTATGTTCTTCAGCCCTTCCCTGCACAGACAGGGAAGCTCGGCATGTTGCCTAAGGGCACAAGGCCAGCTGGTGGTGGGGACACATCTGACCCTCCCTCCTTCTGTCTGACCAGGGCGGGGGACAGCAGGCCCTTCTCTGTCTGGTCAGCTGGGCCCAGGATTCTTTCCAGGCTCCAGATATCTCAAAACATTAAGCTGAAGCTGATAGGGCCCTCATCTTTCAGAGGGCACGGCGACCTGGCCACAGCTCAGGTGGGGCTCAGAAAATATAGCTAGAGGTGGCTCTGGAAGCCCAGTGGGCGGATGTGGGATCAGCCTCCCGCTACATGTGTGGCAGGTCAGGGGGCACCTAGAGAATATTCCAGAGCTGAGCCTTTCAGAGGCCAGAAAAACAGTCACGGGGTTGGGCTGGAGGCTGGGAGCAGGTGCAGGACAATCAGTGTCTGGTAGTTCCCACCTTCCAGGTCCCCAACCCTCCCATCCATACCGAGCCAAATCTGATAGCGAAGTTGGTGAGTCAGTGGCCCAGCCACCCTCACAAGCCACCCCCTCCATGTGACCTCATTCTCTTTTCTCCGTGAGGAAGCATCCACCCCACTCTTCCTGCCATGCCATGGTCCCCACGCTGTGGCTGCGTCCACCTGGAGTCCCTGGGCTGCCCCTTGGCTGGGTCTGTCTCCTGGAACTCCCCTGCAGCCCTCACTGTGGAGCTCCTGGGAACAAGTCCACCCTTGCCTGAGTGGGTGTGAGCCTAACACACCAGGGCAAAGGCAGCTGGGAAGGAGGCCAGAGGTGAGTTCTGCAGGGAGACCAGCTGGGGATCTAAAGGCTAGAGGCTAAAGACCCTTTGTTTCTTTTCCGTCCTTCCTTGCTGCTTGAGGTAGGCTGGGTCAGGCGCTCAGCTCCAGAAACATCTCCCTTGCCCCTAGTATACCCTGTCCTGCTCCAGGTTGGGCTTCTGGAGGCTTCTAGACCCTACCCTTCCAGCCTCCTCCCCGCCCTCTGTCTGGTCAAGCGGTCTGTTTGGGTTTCCTCCAGCTGGTGTCCCTTCCAGCTCCCTGGGCCATCGCTTCATTCATTCGGAGCACCCTGCACCTTCACGGGGCTCTAGCGCCACCTCACTCTGTGCAGAGACCTGTACACCCCTCCTCCCCAGCATGCCCAGCCCCCACTTCCCACGCCTTCTTCACCTCGCCTGGACTTACCTATCCTAGGTCCCATGACTGCTGGGGTACAGTGAGTTCCAGACTCTAATTCAACCTCAGGACTTGGAGTTTAGCAGGAGGAAGGAATCGAACCTGTCCTGGGGATCCCGAGGACAGCAACTGGCGAGCCACAGCAGGGACAAGTCGATGTTAGGGACCGCATGCACTGGGCAATGCTTCTTGGGCCACACTGGACAGACAGCAGCCACCTTTCCAGGCAGGCTCGGCTCAAACTCAAACTCACCCCTCTCCAAGTGCCTGTGTTTCCTGGTCCTTTGCTCCTTCTCTGTCTGTCCTGACCCCCACCCCCGCCCTATTTCTCCCTCCTTTGGTTTTCCTCCAATCTCTGGCTGGGACAGCAAGGGGGGGGGGGGAGGCAGAGTGGAGGAGGAGGCTGGGTTTGTTTGGGTCCAGCCCCTGCGGGGTTGGGGGGGGGAGGCTGTAACCCCGCCTCCCCCTGGTTTGGTCTGCCCTCCTCCCCAGCCTCCAGCAACTGCCTTTCCCTTGGATACCTCCCCTGCTCTGCTAGGTGGAGAGGTGGGAGTGCGGGTGTGTGGGTGGGCCTCCCTCAGCCCAGCGCCTTGCACCATCAATTCCTCCATCTCCTCACTGCGCTCCCACTCTCCTCTGAGCCCCGTCTCCTACTAAGCCCTGTCCCCCTTGCAGAACTGTTATGAGCCCACATAACTGTGCCCCCCCCCCACTGAAATGCCATCCTTTCTGGGCTCTTGTCCTCTCTCATACAATAACCCCCAGGTCTCCAGCCTAGGTGGCCCCTGGAAAGCACAGTGACAGCCCACCTGTAGGTCCATCACAGCCACCTAGATGCAGGGGGTTGGGGAGCAGAAGGGCCACTGTGAGATTCCCAGAGATTTCTGGGCTGAGTACAGAGGATGGAGGCCTTGCTGCCAGATGGGCAGGTCTGGTCTCAGCCAAGTGGCCTCAGACAGGTACCTGCACCTCCCTGAGTATCAGCTCCCTCATCTCTAAAGAAGGCAAAATAACCATCGCTTGTAGGACATTGGGAAAGTTCAGGAAGCTATACAGAGGCCAAGTCTGGGCCCCTAAGCGCAGAGAGAGCAGCAGGGAGTGGCAGAGGCAGGACTCAGGAAAAGGGAGACTGAAAATAAATCTATCTGCTTTTCCAGTTTGCTCTGCACTTCTACACCAGGCTCTTCTGGCTGGCCGTGGCCTCCCAGGGCAGGTATGCCCCCTTTTTACAGAAGGGATGCTGGTCTCAGAAATTTGCCAGAGATCACCCAGCTACTGGCTGTGGGCCATGTTTTGGATCTCTGAAATTAGAACCAGGCTTCTTCCTCTTCCCAGTTGTCTTCTCAGAGGAAGACCCTTGAGTTCCCCCAAATCCAAGATCCCACTCTAGAAATAGGGTCTTTGCATTGGCGGGGATACAGGTTCAGAGCCCAGCACTCAGGGCAATGATAGAGAAGCATCCTGCAGCCCCACTGGGTCCCAGTGGCTGCATGAGTACGTTTGTAGGAAGTAGAGAATATAATGCTTGAAATAATCACAGATCTGCCTGCACTTAGTAGGCGTTCAGTGAATGCCTAATGTTTGTTTAAATGAACGCGTCTTTGAGAAACCAGAAACATGAATGCATGCCCATTGAGAGAGGTTAATAGTTAGCAGACACGGAGCCTGCTTGAGAAAACTAAATTAGTTCTTTCCATAGTTCTTTCTAAATCCTTCAGTCTAAAGTCTGCACTGTGGGTCTTCATAGAGATTAGTGGAGGTGGAACTTTCCAGATTTCAAATTGCAGGTGCACATTTGAGAGGGGGAGGTCCTTTTAGACTTCTGGAAGCATCACTGCCCCATCTTGGCCCTAGAAACTGAAAAAAAAAAATGTATACATGGAATAGTCTGGGACCAGAATATTCCTGAACTCAGAGCTGTGGAACTGGAACAAGGATCCTGGCATTTAGGTTAACCCATCCTGGGTTAGTCCCACAGAGAGGTCCCACTGTGGATGGCCCTGGCTTAAAGTCTGACCACACTGGTTGGCACCCTGGCTTGGCCACTTGCCAACATGTGGCATTTGCTGCCCCCTGTGCTTGTTATGGGGCCCCATGATGTGTGTGGATCCCAACGCCATCTGTGGATTCCCACAGTTAGCAAAACCTGATGCCTTTTTGAGAGTCCAGTGCTGCTAGCAGAGCCTGGCATGGCTTGTAAAACTCTGCAGCTCCCAGGGCTCCGTGATGCTGGCACAGCCCTGGGTCTCACGCTAAGCCTGTTGTTGTTGTCAAATCCTGGAGAGTTGGCAAATCCCAAGCCCTTCCCCTCTTAGTCAACCCACTTAGAGACGTGAGTTTTGTAAACCAGGCAAAATAGGAGACTCTTCATCTAAGAGAACCACCTGCTTTGGGGTACAAGGGAAGGATTCTGGATCCAGATTAGAGAGCTCAATTCTGTTGCCAGCTCTGCCACAACCCTGCTGTGGGACTTTGGACAAACCTCTCCCTGCGTCTCAGTCTTCCCATCTGTTAAATGGACACCATGACGTCACATTACCTACCTCCAGGATGGTCCTGAGGGTCACTGTGAGATTGCCCAGAAGATGAAGGGTAGGGGGAAAAGAGGAAGAATAACCAGAGGCTTCTTCCTGAGAAAGGCTCTAAAATGCCGCGTCGGCACCTTTGACCCCACTTCCCTCTGGCCTGCTAGCCACGGAGCGGATATCTATAAATGAGCCCTGGGCTGGGTGGACAATTGAGGGCCTCGGTCAGGGACGTGACCTTCCCCTGCTTCAGATGCCACCTTGGGTTCAGACCCCCAACTGTAGACACCCCTGCCTGGCTCATTGGCTTTGCCCAAGGAAGGCAGTGTCAGACTTGGTTCACCCACAAGGACACTGCCACTTGGAGGTGACTTGCCCAGGGCTCTGCATCGAGTCTGCACACAGCAGGGGCTGGGGTGCCAGCCAAGGACTGCAAAAGGCTGGACGGGCGGTTCCCAGAGGTCAGAGCAGGAAGTATGTGGCGCTCATTTAATTCGACTGGTCCCTTTTCCAGATTTGCCCTCTGAGGCCTGGACAGTATAGTGACTATGGGGTGGTTGCCGTCTCCCTCTCCCCACGTTTCAGTTTCCTTGGCTGATGGATGAGAAATCAGCCCCAGCCCTACCTGCCGAGCCTGCAGGGCTTCCCCGCTTCACTGGCCTAGCTCCTTCATCCCCACGCGGCTCGTTTCCCAACCAGGTGAGAAGCGCGGGCAGCAGGCCAGGTGGGGGTCCAGGAGGGGTCCAGGTTGAACAGCGCCACCCACCTTGGCCAGCCTGGCCAGCCTTTGTAGCAGCTTAACCCTGCCCAGGACCCCACACCTTCGGGAAGCTGTCCTCCACTCCTGGGCTCTTTCATGCCAGCAGTGACCTTCTCCTGGGCCCCAAGGCCTGCAGACAATGCTCCACATTCTACAGCCTTCCCTGGAGGTGGTAGCCCTGTGTCCCAGGAAAACATGATCTTAGGCACCAGACAGCTCCATCCTGATCCAATAAGAAGCTCTCTGAGGCTCAGCATCCTCTGTCAAATAGGAAGACAAGAAACCTCCTGATAGGACTGCACCTGCCATCATCTTGCCCTATCTTCTCCCTGTGTACTTGGTAAGGGCACAGTTTATCTCTTCAGGGAGACTAACCTCTAGAGTCTGAGGCCTTGCTGGGCTACTTGGGGCCAGTCCCTCTCCCTCTCTGGTCCTCCATGCCGTTGTCTGTGCAATGCCTCTCCAGAGCTGTCAAGGCTCAGATGAACTGATGGATGGATCAGTCAATGCTTGCTAAATTCTGACACCTGAGCAGATGCAAGCCATTGTCAATATGGCAATGAGAGTGAGGGTGATGACTCTTGTAACTCTGGAAGCAGAGAGTGAGGGGGAAGTACATCATAGCAGGTGTTTGTCAGGTCAGTTCCACCTGAGTGACAACCCATGGGAATAAAAATCACTGGGAAGGGCTTCCTGAGGTGGGAGGGAGCTCAAGGGCAAAATGGAGGCTGTGGTCTCTGATAACAGCCATAGCTCTGCAGATGCTGCCAAGCTGTGCCTCTCACAGGGCTCCAACTGGGCCTGGGCTGAGCTGGGCCCCCAGCCCTGGCTTCAGCCCTGCCCCCCATATCCTGGTATTACTCAAGTCCTGTCCTCTGCCTGGTCCTCAGTTTCCTGAGGGGAGGAGATTGGAAATGGATCTTTTCTGTCCCTCTTTTGGAAGGACCACATGAGCTAATGCATGTACCATTGTTATTGTAAAGTGTCAGGCTTGGGGTTACAGCTATTAATAATTGTGTCCTTGGAGAAAGTCCATTGATGGAGGGTGGTACGACAGGCTGGGAGGGAAGATACAGCTGGGGTAGGGATTGGATGGGAGCAAGCATCAGTTCAGGCTGTGGACAGTTGGGAGCAAGAACCAGGCTCTCAGAAGACTTTGCAACACTGCCCCCTGGAGGCGGAGTGGAGTTCTGTGCCTTGACTTTTCCTCCAAGACTCCAGTCAGGGAGGAGGGGACCTCTGGGAGCACCTCTGTCCATGGGGGCTTCCAGAAGGAGCCCAGTGAGAGCAGCCATCGCCTGTTCCTCCCTCTCCCTGCACGCCTGCCTGTCCCTTTCCATTCCACTGCCTCTGTCCCGATCTCTGCCCCCAGCATCTCTTGCCTGGGCTCAGGTCCTCCACACCTCCAGTCTTACCGTCTACTCCAACTTCCTGTTGGCTAGAGGGAGCTTCTAACCTGCAGATCCCACCAGGGCCCTCCTGCCTGAAACCCTGCCACAGATGGGCGTGGTGACACTGCCTGAAATCCCAGTGACTCAAGAGGCTGAGGAAGGAGGATCACAAGTTCAAGGGCAGCCTCAGCAATCTAGCAAAATCCTCAGCAACTTAGCAAGACACTGTCTCAAGTTTAAAATAATAGTAATAATAATAATAATAATAATAATAATAATAATGGAATAAAGGGCTGGGGATGTAGCACAACAATAGAGTGATAGATACTGTGTTCAATCCCCAATACCATAAATAAATATATATATATTCTTAAAAAATCCTGCCATAGTTCCCTCTCCCCCACATAATCCATCTTCCTCAGCCTGACATTGAGTGGCACCTGTCCTCCTGTCCAGCCACATCCAGGTCACTATCTTCTCTATCTGTCGGGTCACTATCTCCACTTGCAAGGGAGACAATAGGAGGGTGTTATGAATGGGGTGCTTGGGCAGGACTGCTTGGTGTGACCTCCAGCTCCGCTACTTGGTGTTACTCCTCAGTTTGTAGTATTTATTTTAGTGTCGTAAGATACACACAACAGAAAATTACCATTGCACCCATTTTTAAGTATACTATTCAGTGATACTAAGTACATTCACAGTGTTGTGGGACCCTCACTTTCGTCCATCTCCAGAACTTGGTCATCTTTCCAAACTGAGATTCCAGATCCATGTGCTACTTGACTCTTTCTGCCTCATTTTTCTCATCTGAAGGATGGGGCTGATACTCAGACCGGTGCCTCTCTATGCCTGGTAGGTGGCAGTAGGTATTTGTCCATGACGGTGTGGCTGCTCTGTGAAGCCAGCGGGTGATCTCTAAAAACTCACGGCCCCGCCACTACCTGGAATTCATTTATGAGGCTCGGGCAGCTTGTGACGGACGGCAGCTGGGAAGCACGCCATCTGCTTCCTCTAGGAAGATGAGTCACTTCCTCCCCTGATGGGCCACAGCCTGGGGAGGGGAAGGCAGGAAGCAGGCAGAGCTCCGCAGCTGCTTCTGGCCAGCCTGGCCCTCGCCAGGGTCCGTGCACGCTGCATGGCCAGAGAGGCCAGGGGCATTGTGCCTGGCATCAGGGTGGAGCGGACCAGGGTAGGGCACCCTAACTTGCCTCTGCTCCCCCTCAGGAGGCCTGGAGCAGCGCCTTGTTTCCATCAGGGCTGTTTATTCAGAGCATTGTCAGTTTGTGCTTGGCTTGAGTCCCTCCCATCACACCCGGACACACGCCCTCCACCCAGCTTGCTCTCCGGATCTCACTCCCACTGTGCTGGGGTCCTGTCTCAGGTTCTCCCACCCGTGAGCCACACCCCCCAGTTAAATGCATGCCCTGTGTGTGTGTGTGTGTGTGTGTGTGCGCACACATGTGTACGCATGCTAGGTGAAGCACAGGCATGTCCTACAGGCAGGGGGAAGACCATGCCTTGGGCCTCACAATGGAGTGGCCTTGTCTCTGGCCAAGCAGGCAGGGGTCACTCCAGCAAAGAGGTCTGAGCTGGGCCCAGACCAGGAGCCTAGATGGCTTGTCTGCTACTAAGTGTCCTCTGCGGGGGACTCCAGTCTCTTAAGTTAAAAACATCAATCATCTGCTAGAAATAGCCAGCAAGGGAGGCAGTTTAGCCTAAGCAAACCAATTCAGTCTTTCCAGTGTCTTAGTTCTGAGCTCTGCCAACAACTAGCTGGGTGGGGGGGGGTGGGGGTGGGGGGGGGCATTAGGCAATGACTTTATTTTTCAAAACTTCAGTTTACTTGACTATAAAACAGATGTGGTGTGACTGACATTCACTACATGTCAGGCACAGTTCTAAGTACTTTATTTGCGACGCAGTCAATATTGCCAACAACCTATTATGATCCCCAATTTACAGATGAGGAAGCTGAGGCACAGAGAGGCTAAGACATTTGCTTAAGGTTATACAGCTGGTAAGAGGCAGGCCAGGATCTGAACCCACACAGTCTGGCCCCAGAATCCAGATCCCTAGCCATGACCCTGACTGTCTCAGAGAGCTGGTTTGAGGACTCTGTCATCAACCTTAGTCCCTAAGCCTTGGGTTTGAACGCCGAGTTGAGTACTGAGCTAGTGCCATGGCTAGGTTCCAGTCCTGTTCTACTGATGACCATCTGTGTGACCTTGACGTGTCACTTTCCCTGTCAAATTTCAGGTTTCCCTCCCACAACAGGAAGGGCTTGAATCCTGGCTGGTGACCCCCAGATCTCTGCCGCAGCCCAGGGTTCCTCCTGAGCTCTTCATGACCACCCCCAGGGGCCCCCTCAAGCTTGGCGGAGCTCTTCACCCCGTGGAAAAACTGCCCTCCTGCCCAGTCCCTGCTGAGCCACCAGTCTCCTTGGCCTCAGGAACAGTGTTCCTCTCCTAAACCTGTGTGACAACTCTGTCTCTCACACTCTTCTGTCTCCTCCTGGCCCTGCCCCTTAACTCAGAGCCCCTTCCTCATTCCTGCAGGACACCTGCACCGCCTCCCCACTCTCCTGCGACCCCCTCCCCTGTTCTAACCCATCCTCCACATTCCACCAGACGACTTCCAAACACTAAGCTTACAGTGCTGATGATTGCATTCAAGAAGACCTTGTCCTTCTTCAGGAGCAAAGGTTTATTCCTTAACCTAACATTCCACACTCATCACCATACACCTGCAACCTACTTTCCAGCCCCACCCAGTCACAGGGCCCCCTCCTGTCTCCCTGCCTCTGGCCAGACACCCTTACTCACCCTCCAGCCACCTTCACCCCCACCCACACCTGAGTGTTTCTAGACTCCTCTGGACGCGGCCGAGCTCACCTCCTACTTCTCCACAAGTCCTCAATCAAGGAGCAGCCAGCAGCTGACCCAGCCATGGAGTTCCTGCTGCCAGCTCCTTGGCCCCAGCCACCCTCTTCCTGCCACTCCTCTAGCGTCCCTCCAATGAGATAGAGTTCTGATGTTTCTTTCTCTTCTGGAACCCTGTTTAAGAACAAGGTGAGCCAGGAAGTCCCATCCCAGGACCAACACGGTCCCGAAGAGAAACAGTGGAAGAGTCTCAGCCTTTCCAGGGTGAAAAGCCCCAGAGGAAAGGACACATGGGGGTGGCCTCTGTGTGGCTGTGGTGGTGACAGTCCCAAGGCACTTCACAGTTTGCAAAGTACTTTACACAAACTATGTCACTACACCTTGACTGGAGCCACTCTGCTGGTCCCATCACCCTCCTCCACAAAGGGGAAATTGCAAAGGCAGAGGGAATGGAGACACCTGCCCAAGGACGCACAGCTGGTTAGTGGTAGAACTGGGATTTGAACCCAGGTGCTTGTGGCCCCCACAGCGAATGCCCTTCCCTCAGACCACACTCCCCCTGGTGGCAGAGAAGGGCATGACAACACTGGGCGCTGATTCTGGACTTTCCTCCCCAGAGCTCCACTGGGTCCTGCCCAGGCTGGGGAAGGCAGACTGGGTTCTCCCTGGATGCATTTATAACTTCATTTTCTTCCTTGTCACTTTTGCATCTGCCAAGGCTTCATGCAGGTGGCAAGGGGCAGTGGGAGTGAGACAGGGAGAGACAGATTGTCACCATTTCTAGCCCTTCCAGGGCAGAGTGGTGCCAGGGCCCAGCACAGGCAGAGCCGGTCTCTGTGGGCTGAGGGCCGGGCTATTTTTCTGTTTTGAAGTTTTAAATATTCCTGAGATGTAGGCTCCTTCCAGAGATGTCACTGGACCTCCCCACTTGCTGAGGAAGGAGAGACAGTGGACAGTGAGTGTATGAACCTCCCCAGAGACAGGCTTGTGTGATTTGGGTGGAAAATGTTTGTGCCACTTTCTTGCATCCTCTACAGCATTTTAACCTGTACCATATTAGACAGCACTTCCACACGAGGAGTGCCGGATCCCCGAGCAGTGGCCCACAGGAGGCTAAGGCAGGAGGACCGCAAGTTCAAGGCCAGTCTCAGCAATTTAGTGAGACTCTGCCTCAAAATAAAAAAATAAAAAAATAGCTGGGCGCGGTAGTGCACACCTATAATCCCAGCTGCTCAGGAAGCTAAGGCAGAAGGATTGCAAGTTCAAAGCCAGCCTCAGCAAAAGTGAGGCGCTAAGCAACTCAGTGAGACCCTGTCTCTAAATAAAATACAAAATAGGGCTGGGGATGTGGCTCAGTGGTCAGGTGCCATCGCTGGTACAAAAGTAAATAAATAAATAAATAAAAAGGACTAGAGGTGTAGCTCAGTGGCAAATCACCCCAAGTTCAGTTCCCAGCACCGAAAAAACAAAACAACTTACTGAACAAACCCTCATTTCTTTCTTTCTTTGTTTTTCTTTTTTGCAGCACTGTGGATTGAACTCAAGGCCTTAGCACAGGCTAGGCAAGCACTCTACCACGGAGCTACATTTCCAGCCCTTATAAACCCTTATTTCACAGAAAAGGAAACAGATTCTCAAATGTGCCAGACTTGAATCCAAATCCACCTGGCACCAAGATCTGAGCCTTATTCACTCTCCTGCCCTCAGTCCTGTTTGGTGGTGAACCGACACTCCCAGCATCCTCAGGGGATTCTCCCATAAATCCCCTGAGGCTTGTCCCCAGCCCCCAACTCACAGCACCAGGTCTGTCAATCTAACCTGTAGCCCACTCTGTTTCTAGTCGCTTCTCTGCCCCTGGAGACTCCTTTAAAAACCTTGAGAGTCAAGAGGCACCAGCCTTGGAAAGGGATCAAACTCTAACTCTGATAAAGGCAGGTTAGGTGTCTGAACCTCTCTGAGCTTCCTCATCTGATAAAACAGGGGTAATAAAAATTACTGCTTGGATTAAGGGAATGAAGTATGTGACCAGGGCACAGCCGTTAGCACAAGGAAGCACTCAACAGGGGCAGCCGTTATTGTTATGACTCTTCCTGCTCCTTCCTCCCTACAAGCTCCCTGGCTGGACTTCCTCCTCTAGCCTCTCCTGCTCTAATCCACTCTCCTTGCTGCAGTGGCTCTGAGCTTTCTGAAACGTGTCACTATGATGTTAGTGTCCAGTCCAGAGGCTGTGTCTAGCTTTCCAGTGTCCTTGGGCTGAGTCCGTACTCCTTAGCCTGGAATTTGAGACCTTTCTCCCTCTGACCCCCACGGACCCCTTTCGCCTCACCTTTTGAGACTCTCAGCCTCTCCGTCTACACTGGATTCCAAACAAACTTCCACCTAGCCCCCTAACATGCCTCCTGCCTTTTCCCCTTCGGTGACTTTGTTTACCCCTTCCTTATTGGCCTGGGACAAGGCTCCTCATCTGCTTATAATTTGGGATTTGGAAAGCTGTCTTCCCTGAGACAGGCCTGCTTTGTCCTCCCCTCCTCTGGGCCTCGAGACTCCTGAGTGGCACAGCTCACAGCGTCTGTGGAGGCCAGCTCTTCCCTTGGCCACCCCACTGGCCTGTCAGATGGCTGTGACGAAATGCCCCGCGTAAAGCTAGTTTGATTCAATGTGGAATGAATGTGGAGCTGCAGTTCGAATCTTAAAATGGCAGCATCAACAGTCAGGCCTGGTTAATCCAGAGGGGAGAGAACTCATGGGGCTGGAGGAAGAGGCCGTCATGGAAGGCTACCTGGAGGAAGATGACTTGGAATGACAGGGCATCTAGAAAGGGCAAGAACAAGAAAGAAGGAGAGAGTGTGAGCAAGCAGAAGAGGGAAGGCTGGGGAGCCGAGCCGCCTCTGCTGTCACACTTGCTCCTTTAGCTTCAGAGCATGCAGAGGGGCCCCGCAGCCCAGTGGCGCACACACTTCATGATCACAGAGAGAATCTCACAGCCCTTTCTCGCATTGTTGGTGGGCACAGAAGCTGGACTGGGGGTGAGCAAATCTGAGAGTTCAGATCTGCTTGGGCTTGGGTTGCTGTGGACAGGCCACCCCCTCCACCTGAGCCTGTTCCCTGTCTGTCACCTGGCGGTGCCGATTGTTGTTCAGTCAGCCCCCATAGACCATAAGTTTTATGTCCCAGTGAGGACTATTAATCTTGTTGTTCGAATTATCAACAAGGCCCAGTGGTAGCTGCTAACAAACCACCCGGGAGTCCCCCATAACATTACTCAAGGTCACAGTGGAAGGGGATCTCAAGGGGTCAAGGCCCCGGCAGACAGGGAGGCATAGAGCTTGGGAGTTTAGTGCCACCAGGCTCAGCCCTGAGCTGGATGGGGAGAGGAAGGAGCCATTGCAGAGGCCTGGGTAGGACGGCTGGGCTGGGCTAAGCTGCAGAGGCACAGGGAGGGACCCAGCTCCAGGAGGACGGCGTGTTGGGAGGAGGCGGTGAGGGCCCTTCACCCAGCTCTGAGAGGGGCTGTGAAGGAGGGAGCGGCTACTCTCTTTTTGCTCTAGTTTATGGCATGCTGGGCTGCCTGGCTCTGCTGCTGAGTTGCCAGCTGTGTAACTCTGATCAGGTTATTACCCTCTCTGGGCCTCCCCATCCCTTTGGCAAGAATAAGGGAGCTGGACCAGAAGCTCTCGACAGAGCTGATGGCTTCTTATTATATTGCAGGGCTGGACAGAAAGCCCTGAGATTGTCAGGATAGCCATGGCCCTATCTCTGCCTCTGGAAAATTAGGAAGCAAGGTGCCTGTGCCCCACTGATGTGTTGGCTTTCTTGAGAGGGGTCAGAATGAATCCCTGGCCCAAGGAACCCCCAGGCCTAGAGAGAAACCGATGCATATGTTCACAACAAGCCCCAGATGAGCTGGGCCTAGGCAGGCGGGCTCCAGTGCCTCTCCCATGCCGAGCCTTTAGGAGCCCTGGGCAAGGAGCAGTATATGGCGTCTGGTGAAAGTGCCACCAGCTCTCTGTGTGACCTTGACCAAGTGTCTCCCCTTGCTGACTCATTTTTATTTGAAAAACAGGGGACATGGAGGTTAGGCAACACTGTTTGCTTAAGGCTCTGGTGTTCTGGCATTGCCCAGCAAACTCTGCACCTTCATGGTCCCGGTGGGTGGTGGGAACAACTTCTTAGAATTACTTAGAGAAGTGTGGTTTGTATTTCTTTAGATGCTTTGAGAAAAATCTCCACTGACTGGTCCATTATGGGAAAACGTTCAGTTTAACTCATGTTAACCCTTTCATTTATTAATTAATTTATTTAAAAAATCATTATAGAGGGTTTATTAGGTGTCAGGAAGCAAGTGTAAAAAACTTATGCTCAATGTGAAGCTTGGATGTCCAGAGCTTTTTTTTTTTTTAATGAAAACAAGCCCAATCTCTCTCTTCCTTAAGTCATTTCTCAAAACAGCATTTTCCTAGCTATTTGCAGCCTCTGCTTAGTACTAAGTCCATCTGAATCTATTTTCAATGCCCTCAGAACAAAACTGATTTGTAGCTGTCTCTGATGTCAATCTAAGAAATAGAGGAAAATAAAACCTTTCCCCTAATTTTCCATCTGGTGGAATCAGAACTTCCAACTTCTCTAGGTAGCCTGGCTGGTGGCAAGGGTCAGAGCCTGAGCCAGGAAGCCTGGTTCTAGGACCAGCTCTGTCATGGGCCAGCTGTTGTACTGGTGGCAACCCCTCTCCCACCCCACTCAAGTCCGATTCCTTCATTTGTGAGGAAAGGACATGGACGCCATTATCTGTGGGGCTGTTTCCACTCTTATATATTCTGCAACATGAGAAAGATTTTTTTATAAGGAGAAGTCAAAGGTGGTGTTGGGAAAGCCCAAGGTGTCATCAGACTAGAAGTGGCAGTGTTCCAGAGGTCACATTACCTGGCCCTAGATAGCAATAGAGGGACAAGTCTTCCCTCAGCTCAGTTCTGTGGGTTGAAAAGTCTCACTTTAGAGGTCGTGGGCTGCTGGGATTGCCCAGTTCATTTTCTGTTGCTATAACTGAATAGGAGGCCTGGACCACAACCAGGTGGTCACAGAAGCTGTGATAGATGTAGAACTGGGAAATATATAAAGAATAAAGGTTTATTCGGCTCATGGTTCTGGAAGTCCAAGAGCATGGTGACAGCATCCGCTGGGCATCTGGTGAGGGCCTTCTGCTGGGTCATGATGTGATGGAGGGCATCACAGGTTGGACAGAGCAACCTATTAACTCTTCCATTTCTTAAAAGTCACTGATGCAACCATGGGGGTCCCACCCTCATGACTTCATCTGGTCCTAAGTATTACCCAAAGGCTCCACCTCCAAATGCATATGACTTTGGGGGATGTCTCAACATGCATTTGGAAAGGGACAAATGACCAGACCATCACACCTGGTAACCTTCCTCCACAGCCTCGGGTGAGAGGAACGATTCTCCGCAGTGGTTGGTCTTCTCTTGTGACACTGGCTCTACTACTTTTCAGCTCTCTGTGATGCCCTTTGAAGTAGGACAAAGACAGGAAGCTCTAGGGTAGTGCAGGAAGCCACTAAAGAGCGACATCTGCAGCATCCAGGAGGAGGGCAGACCCACAGAGCGACTTGGCGGGATGTGGGGCCCGCTTCCCCGCCATGGGAAAATAGAATTCAACTTGAATGCCATGAGGGGACAAAACTCCTTCTATTAAGAACATATAGCTGTACAAAGTCAGCCCTCTGAGGGTGTCTGATGGTCTGGGAAACCGAGGGACTTTCAGTGTTAAAACCAGGACAGCTCTGGGCAAATCAGGATGTCTGATCACTGTACCATGTGACAAGGGACTAGATACAAAGGCAGGTCCCAGGGCACCCAGGTAGTGTGAGACAGACACAGAGAGCCCCAGCACAGGGGCACAGAAGGGGAGTCCAGTTAAAGATAAAGATAGCACAGGACAGGGGTCCTCAAGAGGATGGACAGACAGAGACAAAGGGCAGACATGGCGTCCCTGCCCAGATGGAGTTAGAGGATGGAGTGGGGCACAGAAGAAGAGGACTTGAATCCAAAGCAGAGCAGAAGTGGCTCTTCCGGCCATCCCTGAAGGAACCCTCCAATTCCTCAGAGTTCACGGGCACAATCCTTATGGAGGCTGTGGACAGTCCTGGAGGCCTGGAGGAGAACCTCCAAGTAAACCGCATAGCGTTTTTCTCTAGGACCTGACCTCACGCACTCTCAACCAGTGCATCTGTTGTCTTCAGAAAGTCTTGAGTTAAAGAAGTCCATTCAGGAGTTGTGAAGAGCTCCCTGGACTGGGATGGGTGTGTATTCAGTGACTGTAGTCAAGAGCACAGTGTGACCGTGGGCAAAGTCTGGCTAGTGACTGCTCAACATTTCTACGCCCCGAATGTTCCTTCAGCTGTGGCTGCAGCACCAGCCTAAAACATCAGGTCCCCTTAAAGGAGCTACCTGATTTTATGGTTGACATTTAAGCATTGGAATGGATCCATTTCAAGTCTTTTTCTCATTTGACTTCCAATCTCGCAATATTAGGAATGTGGTTCACGCATGTAACTTTTTTGTTTGTTTTAGAACCATTAGATCTAGGTTTAGAAGGCTGCTTAAAGGTTTTTAATCTAGCTCCTATCCAAGTATTAGATCTCTTCTGTAGCATCCAGCCCAAAACACTCCACCCTGCATACATGTTGTTGCATGGAATCCACTGATTTCCAAGCTACCTTCTGCATTATGCAATAGTTCTGATGGAAGGAACCTTCTTCCCTCTGTGGGCTGCACTCTGGGTCCCTGAGTCTGCTGCCACTCTTGGTAAGTGTCCTTCCTTCTTCCCATAGCCCTTAGGCATTTGCATGCACCTCTTTTCCTCACTTAACAGGACCACCTCTCTCAACCATGGCTGTTGAACACTTCACAATCTGGGCGTCTTAATTGTGCAATGAAAATCCTGACCCTAAGAAAATGTGGATTACAATCTATGGTTGGAAAGAAAAAAAAAAGCACATGCTAGTTAAAGTATCCCTGATGTGTCCAGACGTGTCCTAATGTTCCCAGTTCTGTCTGTAGACACAGGGCTGTGTCTGATCCACTGTAGGAGACATTACTTGTGATGGATCAGAGGACTCCTCGACTGTCTCTGCCTAGTGGGCATTCCCTCTTTAAGAGACCCTCTTCTTCCTCATCTTCTTGATTTTCTTCTTAATCTACCTGCTCATACAGATGGGTAATGCCCTGCTCCCAGTGGCTGTGCTGGCAGAGGCCAGCCTTCACAAGCCCCGGTGCATCTCTCTCTCTCTCTCTCTCTCATTCTCTCTCTTTTCAGTAGTGGGGATTGAACCCAGGGTGCTCTACCATTGAGCTACACTCCTAGCCCTTTTAATTTTTTTTTTTTTTTTTTTTGCTTTGAGACAAGATCTAGTCAAGTTGCCCAGGCTGGTCTTGAACTTGCATTTCTCTTGCCTGCCTAGTCTCTGAGATTGCAGGTGTGCACCAACACGCCAGATCCATGCATTTCCTTCTGATCAACCTTCCCAGTCCTTGTAACCACTATCTCCAAAATGCTGTCCCTATTTCTGTTGGGGATTGCTTCCTCCATTTCTCCACTTACTTCTAGCAGATGTAGCTTTGCCACAGCTACTGCTGCTCAGAAGCCTTCCTCCTGGTGGTCATGGCCTATGACTGCTATGTGGCTGTCCGTCACCCACTGCACTCTCTCATCCACATGACCCCATACATCAATGCTGCACCGGTGACCAGTGCCTGGCTCACCGCCCTCCTCCTGCCCGTCCCAGCAGTGGTCCAGACCTCCCAGATGGCATTCGACAACCTTGCCTACATCTATCACTGCTTCTGTGACCACCTGGCTGTGGTCCAGGCCTCCTGCTCCGACACCACCCCCCACGCCCTCATAGGCTTCTGCATCGCCATGGTGGTCTCCCTCCTCTCCCTTCTCCTGGTGCTTCTGTCCTACGCTCACATCCTGGCCTCGGTGCTTCGCATCAGTTCCCGAGAAGGACGTTCAAAAGTCTTCTCCACCTGAGATGATGGTGGACATCCTCTGTAGTTTGAATATTGGGTACACCACAGAGGCTTTGTCCCTAGGGTGGGGCTATTGGCAGTGCCATGAACCTTTAGGAAATGGGGTGTTGTTGGAAATTCTGAGGTCATTGGGGATTGTGAGACCCTGGTCTCTCTCTCTTTACTTCCCTAATCACTTTGCTCCCACACACACATCTGCTATGAATGCACCACCCTTGCCAGAGATCTAAACTGATGATGCCACTTCATCTTGAACTGGAAACTCCAGAACTGTGAGCCAAAATACACCTTTCCTTTTATGAATTAATTGTCTCAGGCATTTTGTTATCGTAACAGGAAGCTGACTAATGCAGCGCCTGCTATTCATCCCTTGCCATTGCCAACATGGCCTATAGAGCCCACCTGCTGAGAATGCTCTGTGCCATTCTCATGCCTGTGCTCAACCCTCTCGGCTACATGCTGAAGTACTTTCATTTGCAGGCAGCAACAAGGAGGAATCTCACTTAGTGTTGAGCAAATTAAGACTCAAAATGATATAGTACTCATCAATTATATAAAGTTTAGGACCAAGCAGAACTAAACTACTTTTTTAAAATCAATGCTTACAAAGGTCATAATCCATGAAAAAAGAATAACTATCATAAAAATCAGAATCGTGTTCACTTTTAGGAGAGGAGGAGGGTGGTAAGCATTGAGAAATCCCAGGGGCTTGTGAGGTATTACCAGTGTTCTGTCCTGAATGGTGACACAGGGGTTTGTTTTAAATGAGACTGTACACAGTGGTGTGTTGCTTAACAGGGATAAGTTCTGAGAAATGCGTCACTGGGGGATTGCATCACTGGGCAACATCACAGAGTGTGGCCAGCTACACCCCAAGGCTATAAGAAATGTATTGCTCCTGGAGAACAGATGAGCAAGAGCATGAGATTAAATAAAGTACCAGAGAATATGATGCAATCAAAAGAAGAAATAGATACAAAATACAGGGGGCAGCCTCCAGAGCAGCCCAGCACACTGGTCACAGTAAACTTTTATTTTTTTTAAAGTAGGACTATACACTACAATAACTATTTAAGAGTATAGTAAGTACCTAAAATGGTAACAGCCATTTATTAGCATTAGCAAGCATTATTCTGTATAATTGTGTGGGCTGCACTTGTATACAGCTGGCAACACAGAAAGGCTGTTCACACCAGCCTCACCTCAGACCCAGGAGGAAGATGTGGCATTATGACCCTCTGATAGCTATGACATCACAAGGCAAAAGGAATTTTGGGGCCTCATTAGAGTTTTGGGGTTTTGTTGGTTGGTTGGTTGGTACCAGAGATTAAACTCAGGGGTGTTTAACTACTGAGCCACATTCCCAGCTTTTTGAAATATTTTATTTAGAAATGGTCTCATTAAGTTGCTTAGGGCCTCCCTCAATTGCTGAGGTTGATTTTGAACTTGGGATCCTTCTGCCTCAACCTCCAGAGACACTGGAGGCATATATCACCATCCCTGAATTAAGCAGTCTTTACTGAACTTTTGAGCTCGAGGCCCAGAATAAATCAGAACAGTCACTGCCCTCAAGATGCTCCCAGTCCAGGGAGGGTTAAAGATGTGGGTGCAAATAGCACAGGTGTTTGTGCTGAGGGAAGCAGGGTGGAATCCAGGGATGGTAGGAGGGGAGGTTGGTGTTCAGTCACAGTAAGCATGTTTCTTAGGAATGTTTCAACCCATGGCCCCTTCTACTGCCTGTTCCGAGTCACAATTATCACTGTTTTAGGTCAAAATAATGAAACAAGGCACAAGAGTATCATTTCTCTAACTATGTTTTATTCTTATTTATTATACATGACAGCAGAATGCATTTAAATTCATAGTACACATATAGAGCTCAATTTTTCATGTCTCTGGTTGTACACAAAGTAGAGTCACACCATTTGTGTCTTCATACATGTACCTAGGGTAATGATGTCCATCTCCATCTTTCCCACCCCCAACCCCCCTCCCTTCCCCTCCATCCCCTTTGTTCTATCTAAATTTTCTCCATTCCTCCCATGCTCCCCACCATCCCCGTTATGGATCAGCATCCACTTATCAGAGAAAACATTTAGCATTTGGTTCTTTGGGATTGGCTAACTTCTCTTAGCACAATATTCTCCAACACCATCCATTTACCTGCAAATGCCATGATTTTGTTCTCTTTTAATGCTGAGTAATATTCCTTTGTGTGTATATACCACAGTTTCTTTATCCATTCATCTAATGAAGGGCATGTAGGTTGGTTCCACAATTTTGCCTTTGTGAATTGTGCTACTATAAATATTGATGTGGCTGTGTCCCTGTAGCATGCTGTTTTTAAGTCCTTTGGGTATAAACCGAAGAGTGGGATAGTTGGGTCAAAAGGTGGTTCCATTCCAAGTATTCCAAGGAATCTCCATACTGCTTTCCAGATGGCTGCACCAGTTTGCAGTCCCACCAGCAACGTATGGGTGTACCTTTTCCCCCACATCCTCTCCAACATTTATTGTTGTTTGTATTCTTAATAGCTGCCATTCTGACTGGAGTGAGATGAAATCTTAGAGTAGGTTTTCTTTTTTAATATTTATTTTTTTAGTTGTAGTTGGACACAATACCTTTATTTAATTAATTTATTTATTTTCATGTGGTGCTGAGGATTGAACCCAGGGCCTTGCATGTGCTAGGCAAAAACTCTATAGCTGAGCCACAACCCCAAGAGTAATTTTGATTTGCATTTCTAGCATATATTCTTGAGGTAAATAAAATACTTACACCAAATTCTTACTTGGGACTTTCTGTTTATATTTCAAATAGCATGGTTCATTTTAATCTGTTATTCTCCCCTTACTTTTTCTTAAAAGTATCTTCCCAGACTTGTTCACACTAACATTACCTAGTTTCACTTTTGAAGACTTAGTTATTTATAACTAGATTTTTTCCCTAAGTAATGTGTTTTAAATTTTATCATTAAAGTCATAAAATCTCTGTCACTGAATGCTTCTTCCACATACATGTAAAATCGGACCGGTTACTCTGAAAGAACCAATGGATCAAAGAAAATCATCGAGAAAATTAGAAAATATTTAGAAAGAAATGAAAACAACCTACTATAACTTATGGGATGCAGCTAAAATAGTAACTAGAGAGAAAATTATAGCTGTAAATGTCTACATTATAAAGAATAATCTCAAATCATTAACCTTTCATTTTAAGAAATTTGAAAAGAACATCAAATAAAACTTGGATTCAGACACAAAATCAGAGCAGATAAATGAAACAGAGAATATAGAGAGAGGATTCCAATTACTAAAATAAACAGTAAAATGAGGGGCTATTACTTCTCATCATATGGAGATAAGAAATGCTAAAGGAAAAGACCACCACTCAATATCTGAAACAAGCCTAAACAAGCCTGTAATTCCAGTGGCTTGGGAGGCTGAGGTAGGAGGATCAAAATTCCTCTCTTGAATAGAGGGAGTAGACACAGAGACGCTAAGCAACTAGTGAGACCCCGTCGCTAAATAAAATACCAAATAGGGCTGGGGATGTGGCTCAGTGGTTAAGGGCCCCTGGGTCCAATCCCCCAGTACCAAAAACAAATAAATAAATAGAATCTGAAACAAAGAGCTGGGTTTTCACTGGCTTCTTTGTGGAGATGCTGCGGTTTACAGCAGTCTGTTTCCTAGTGACTGAGGGAGCTGCTCCTGTACAGGGCTGTGGAACGTGGACATCAGGGGAAGCTGGGCTTCGGGGCAGGGCGGTTTAAGGACTGGTCTGCCTTCATTGTAGAAGCGTGGTGACAGAGGGAAGACATTCTGAGTGACTTTGGGACGTGTGAGCTGACATGAAGCTGTCATTGGACAATAAGCAGGTTTAAAACAAGTTCTGATAAGTATTTATTACCATGGCTACAGAACAACCAGTCATTTCCTAGAAATAAGAGAACAATTTTATTCTCAGAGGTAATAAAATCGTATTCCATCCTATGACGCAATAATAGCAGTTCTTTAGAAGGTTAGCTTTTTCCAAAGAAGTCTCCCCCAACATTTTTACTCTCCTATTTTGGTTCATTTCCTAGTAGAAAACTCAGTAAAAAAAGAACCCTCTTAAAAAGGGATCTAAACTTGGATTTTGTTTGATTTTCCCTACTTTCCACGATTCTGCCAATGGTCGCACTCCATGTGTGTTCTTCTGACCCAGGCACCCAACTCTTTTTATCAGCTTCAGCCACACATCCCCCAAAGCCTTTAGTCATTCTTGTGCTGCCAAAAACATGGCCTTTAAAAGTTTATTAAAGATCTCTATTGTGTCTGAGAATTAGGAAGCAGAACAAAAAAATTCCACCCATTGATCTGGCAATTCTGCAGGATTCTTTGCTTTTAATTGAAGAGTGGTTAGATTTTTACCCCCTAAAACATTTTCTGTATTTACCTTTATGGTACTAAAGCAAAGATCCATACACACATTTAGCCCAACCCAAAATTCCTCTCTTGAATAGAGGGAGTAGACACAGAGAAAAGAAGGTGGTACACATAGCTTCTACTTGTTCCAAACCATCTTCAGCTCCATCATGAACTTCACTAGATCAAAAGGAGAGCAATCTCTGCCCCGCTGCCATTGGTTTAGTAATCCCAGTTTGCCATTGTAAATCTACAATCACCAGAGGTCTATTATGGAAATCTCTGCTGCGGACTGAAATGAACTCCTTGTGCGTGTTTTTCTCCTGGTTCTGGGCAGAAGCATCAGCCCCTGGTGTAAGAGGGTCATGACAATCATTGCTGAAACTTGGTGTTCCCAGTCTTTACATACGGGTCAGATGGTTCTGCCCATGTGTACCTGTGCTGTTTTAAGATGTAATAATTGCTTGGCACAAAGTTCTACTTCTAGGGATCTACTTCTTTAAAGAAATATTCTGGCACATGTAACCCAAAATGCATGTTAAAAGGACATTCATCACAAACTGTTCACAGTAGCAATAATTGGATCCAACCTAAATGTCCCAACAGGTGACTTATTAGAGAAACTACATCCTTATTATGAAATACCAAATATGAGATCAAAAGAATGAAGTAGATCAGTCATAGAAAGATTCTAAGATTTATTGTTGAATTAAAACTATTTTACACAATAAGTACAAAATGATTCAATTTATGTTAACAGAAAAACTACACACTCACTTAGAAATGCCTGGAAGAAACAGAACATCAGTGATTAACTGTGGAGTGGGAAGGGGGAATATGGAGAAGGGATGGCGTGAGGACTTCCCAGTTCACTCCATAAAGCTCTGCACTGGTTAAAATATTTTATAATGATAATATATTTATTAATTGTTAAATTTCCAAAGTTGATGAAATTAATATATGTATTAGTGAAAAAGTGACAGAATCAGAAACAGAGAGCAGTAAAGCCAAAGGAGGGAAGGAGAGAGATGAGGCAGAGGGGTCTGAGACGCATGCCTTTGTCCCGCCTGCAGTTAAGATGTAGCTTTCTACCCTCACTGTCCTTCCTCGAAACCTTGGCATACTTGTTATGGCACAGCAGCGGCTCAGTCTGACTATTTTGCTTCATTAAATATCAGCTCCTACTTACTGAGTGCTTAGTGATTGACAGGCTCCCGACTAAGCAACCCAGCTCTGCCCAGCAGCCTGTGAGGCAGGTGGTGCCTCTCCACCCTCTCTACAGGTGAGGAACCCCCGCAAGACTCAGGTCTCAGCTCCTGGATAACATGCTGCTGAGCCAGGTCCCACTCCTAGCTCTGCCACGGCACGCCATGTGACTTTGAGCAAGTCACTTCACTTCTCTAGATCTCAGTTTCCCCAAACGAGCAATCTCGACTCTTCTTTCCCCGGTGGTTGCGAGGACTAGTTGAGGAAACAGGAACAAGACTGTTCCCCTGGTGATCAAGTTCGGAGGCCCTTGAGGGTTGCCAGCGCTGCTATTTTCACCATCAGCCAGGTCTCCCGTTACACCCTGGAAAGTCGCTCCCAGCTGGCAGGCAGGTCTGTGGTCCCAGAGGAAAGCCAGCTGGAGGTGTGGGGTGGGGTGGGGGATCCCAGCAGGCGTGGCTGCCAGGAGGCACCTGGGGATTTAATGGGCTGTGGCTCAGCTCTTACCTGGCCCTTCCCAACAGAGTCAAGTGTGACTCCACAGAAGGCACTCAGGAGAACCAGGCTTGGCTGGTGAGCTGGGCTGGGGATGGAGTGTGCAGATGCAGACAAAGGCTGGGGTGGAGACAGGTTCGGGAGGTCAGGGTGTAAAGGGCCCCGGTGCAGAGTCTGGGAACACACACCGGACGTATGAATGACAGGGTCTCAGAATCTATGTCAGCTGTGCACACAGTCCTTGTGACTGTAGGTCAGACACAAGCAGGCCAGAGCAGGGATGTGCAGTCACCAGCAGGAGGCTGCAGATCTGGGAGGAGAGTCTCAAGAGGAGGCAAAGCCAATGACAGCAAGAGACACGGGGATGATTAATGAAGCATCTGTCAGCTCTGCAAGAGTCACAGGCAAGGGAAATGTGGTGCAGGCAGGGAAAGGGGAAAGCAGGTCTGTTTAACTCCAAAGTTAATGGACCTACATTATTTACATGTATTGCTCCCCCGATAGGAACAGCACCGTGGGAGCCTCCTGACCAAATTGCATAGGTTTGGAGGTTGCCATCTCTGAACACCTCCCTGTCCAAACAGAAGGGATGCCCAAAATTTTATTTTTACCCGAAGAAGAAAATTTTTCTAAAGGCTTTATTTATTTATTTATTTTTAACAGATGGAAAAACTGAGGCTCAGAGACCCAAAGTCACAGCAAGTGAGCAACAAGCCTGGCTGAGGAGCCAGGACTCTTGGTTGCCAGGAGGGGTCAGAACTTTGTAGCAAGCTGGCTGCAGAAACAACCTTTTTTCTCATCTTTTACCAGCCAAGGCCTTGGATGAGGGCCTTCTCTGACCTCCAGTTTCTTCATTGTTGAAGTAGCACAATCCCTCCTTGGCAGGTTGTGTGATGACAGAAGTTGAGATGATGTTCATAAAAGTGCAGGTTGAACATTCAGATGACTGGCTTTTCTGACCTTTCTCTCCCCTATTGGTACAGAACTTGGTTCTTAGGCAATCTCTACAGGGAAAAGCCTATTAAGGAAATGGTCCCCGAACAATTCCATTAATAACCTGAAGCATCAAAAACACTCATGTCATTAAAAATAAAATCCCTTATTCTAAATGAATAAATAAGTGTAAAGAAGTAAAAACAATGTTCCGATTTTTACCAGTGTTCCCTCAATGCTCTTTAAAGATATCAGGTACCAAATTCTTTCAAAAACATTTTTTGGTGTTGCTTCTCATCTAGCTGGTGCCCTAAGGACACCTTTCACTTGTCTGTCACTCAGTCCTGCTCTCCAGAACAGTGGTTCAGGGGATCAAAGTGTTCTAGTGCCTTTGGGGTAAGCACAAAAACCTCAGCTGGCTGGTGTGTTCTGTGGTCCCAAATAAGTAGGGCAGCTCAGGCTCCTGGCTGGATCACCCCTGGCTCAAGGCTGACAATCCAGCCTCCTGGAGTCTAGTTCTAGTGCTGTCACCCCTCTTACTGTGTGTGACCTTAGGAAAATCACAGCCCATTTCCCAGCCTCCCTTCTGTGTCCCCATCTATATAAAAAAGGGGTTAGACTAAAACTGCTTAATCACTAATGGCTCCTTCATGCCTATTTTATGATTCATCAGCAAAAAGAGGCAAATTGAGGGAGCTGCATTCGGCTCCCATCTCTCCAGCAAGAGCTCCTGGGAGGAGCAGTGGTGCATTATTAAATAGAAAACAATCAGCCCCCGTTACTGCCCTGAGAGTGCACTTGGTCTGGTAAAGTCATAGACACATAAATAGACCATGACAACCCAGTGTGATCAGAAATATGACACAGGACAGTACAGGAAGTTCAAGGTTTGGAAAAGAGGCCACTGAGCCAGCCAGGACCATGAGGCCTCTCAGAGGAGGTGATATTTTGAGTTGAGTTTGGCAGAAGCACAGGCCAGGTCGGGGGTTGCCATGGTCTAGGGGAGGATGAAGTTGCAAGGTGGTGGGTTTGGCTGGCAGGCTACGGAGTCATCTTCCCTAATGGAAGATGTGCTGGCTGGGAGTCAGGACACTGGGTTCAGGACCTGTACTTCTGGTATAAATTTGTTGGTTGACCTTGGAAAGACGTTCTGTATTTCTGGGCTTCAGAATCAGCCAATGTCCTCACTGTTTGATGGAAGTGAGGAAGAGAAATTTTGGTAAAATGGCACTCAGTGGCTCTGAGTTTTAGCCCCTCAAATGCCATCTCACCCTAATTCAGTGATATTTAATCCATAGTTGACTTTTCTGAGCCATAATGACATTCAGGGAAATATAGCTAGCATCTGTTTTGGGTTTAGAAAAACACAGCCGTGGGCTTGGCAGTTGGGTGTGGTTAACAGGGTTAACCCTCCTCAACAGAGGTGCAGGGGTTTTGGTTTCCTGCCTGGGGAATGGGGCCGACCCTTAGAACTCTCTTTCAAGGGGGCATTCACAATAAAGTGACTGTCCCATGTGTCGTTTAGAAAGACACTTTACCAGCCTTCACTCTCTGATGGAGTACCAGGCCACATGCTTAAGAGAAAAAAACAAACAAACTCTGGAATGTGGAGATCAGGCAGTGAAATGGCACTAGCAGCAAAGAAATGTGGAAGGGAAGAGAAAACCTGTGCCTCGATCTCTAGTCTCATGAAAACCTCAGCTTCCCAATTCTCCAGATTAGAGAAGAAAGGATTGATGGAGAGAGGGTTGGACTCCAGTCCTGGACCCATGACTGACTGGCCACAGGAGCTTGGGCAGAGCCTTAAACTTTTTTTGTCATTTGTCCATTTTTGTAAAGGAAAAAGCTGACTGGACATTTTCAGGTTTGACATTTTTGCAATTGAGTGCCATGACAGGTATTTTATGGGAGCTAAGAGAAATGGGAGAGTTCTGAAAAAATCAGGGAGGCAGTAATCTCAAAATCATCGGTACTAAAGAGGCAATGATACCCATGTGCACACAGGCTCGCTCCTGGCTCGTTTATTCAGGAGAACATCCAAAATAGCAGAGAAGTCCTATTCTTCCTCATTAGAGACCCCCAGATCTGTGGGTCCATAAGGGGAAGCAACTTCTTAGGTGGGGCTTTGGCCTTTGGGCTCTTGTCACAACACTGTGTTATTCTCTAGTGACAATGGCTCCTAAGTCTACGTTACTATAGTACCTACCTATCTGTGGCGAGGGAAGCCTAGTCATGAAATGCTCAATTGGAAACACCTGCTGAATGACAGTTGCAGCTAGGAGGAAGGATCACACAAGGATGTGTATCACACAAGGATGCCCTTCCATCAAGGGGCAATTGGGCATTCTACGTAATGTTGCCAACAATACACCTGTAACTTGGACTCCAATTGGAAGTGACTCCTCCCACAAAAAGCATCCTCTGCTGTTTTTTTTATTGTAACGTGACAACAGTCACACACCAGAGGCAAGCAATATATTCAGTTGTATGTGTTTAAGGAACACAGAAAAATAAAGCCCACAAATGTTAGGCATAGATATGGCTATTTAGAGATCGGCTACAATATAGCTAGATAAATAGCACATTTCCAGCAACCTAGAAGCCTCTCTGCCCCAGACCCAACCAATCCTCGACCACAGTGTAGCTGCTGTTGCTACCACCATCATCATGGACGAACATTTTCTGTTTTTGATCTTCGTCTACATGGAATCATGTAGCATGCAATCATTGGGTCTGGTTTCTCTTATTCCATATTATGACTGTGAGCTGTATA
Organism: Marmota monax; assembly: GCF_021218885.2. Taxonomy (NCBI): domain Eukaryota; kingdom Metazoa; phylum Chordata; class Mammalia; order Rodentia; family Sciuridae; genus Marmota; species Marmota monax. The sequence goes on along the minus strand of NW_026692352.1, from coordinate 5,412,823 downwards.
TATTAAGTCGCATGTAACAGTGGCTCATCATTTTTCATAGCCATTTAGTACCTCATTGTATGACTATACTACCATCTGTCCATTTTACTGTCATGGATATTTGGGCTGTTTCATTTGGGAACTGTAAGTAAAGGCTGGTAGGTACATTTTCTATTAAGGCAAAATTTATGGCATAAAAATTACCATTTTAAACTATGCCGATTAATGACTTTTAGTACATTACACAATGTTGTACACTCATTATATCTATTAAATTCCAATACATTTTCACTACTTCTATATCCCTTAAGCAGTCCCCCCTGCACCCTGCAACCCCCATTTTTTAGTTTGGCAATCACTAATCATTCTGCCTCTATAGAGGCCTATTCTGGACATATTCTATAAATGGAATCATACAATATGTGCTCTTTATATTTGGCTTCTTTCATTCAGCATAATGTTTAAAAGATTCATCCATGTCTTTTCCTTTTATGACTGAGTAATATTCATGGATAAACCACATTTTGTTTTTCCATTCATCCATTAATGAATATTTTAGTATTGTACTTTTTGACTAACATATACTTCTGCAATGAACATTCATGTACAAGTTTTTGTGTGACACATTTTCAATTTTGGGGGTGTATTTTTAGGGCTATGGACATAGCACTCATTTTCCTTGGCTATGTGTCCAGTAGCAAGATTGCTGAGTCACAAGTTCTAGGAGGTTTTGCCAAACCATTATGCAGAGTGGTTTACCAGTTACCAGCAATGTGTGAGAGCACTCACTAATCACTCCTAATTTCACTAAAGCTTGGAAGCTCTTCACATATTAGCAATCCTGGTGAGTATGTAGTGTTTTCATTATGTTTTAATTTACATTTCTATGAAGGCCACAGATGTTGATCACTTTTTCCTGTGCTTATTCACCATTTGGATGGTCTCTTTGAGGTACCTGCCTAGTCATGTCTTTCTCCCATTTTTCTGTTATTTCATCTGTTCCTTTCTTATTGCTTGTGGGAGATTTGTATATATGCTGTATACATGCCCTTTGATATATGCATTGAGAATAGTTTCTCCCATCCAAGATCTTATCTTCTCACTTTGGGTTGTGTGTGTGTGCGCGATTTTATTTATTTATTCATTTATTTGGTACTAGGAATTGAACCCAGAGGCATTTTACCACTGAGTCACATCCCTAGCCCTTTTTATTTTTTATTTTGAGACAGGGTTTTGTTAAGTTGCTTAGGGCCTTTCTAAGTTGCTGAGGCTGTCTTTGAACTTTTGATCCTCCTGCCTCAGTCTCCTGAGCTACAGGAATTATAGGCAAGTGTCATCACATCTGGCATTATATTTTAATTGACATAAAATCTACACAGAAGATAATGCACAGATTTAGGTATAATTCAATGTGGTTTCATAAATATAAACAAACATCCATGTAACCACCACTCAAATCAATATATAGAACATTTCCATCACTTCAGAAAGTGTACTCTGATCACCTTCTTGTCAATCCTCACCCCTGTAAGCAATCATTGTATTGACTTATGATACCATAGATGAGTTTCGCCTATCAGTTAATATCAGTTAAATTGCACAGCATGCACTCTTTATCACTTTCTGGGACTTTAATATTTTCCACTGATCTATTTTTCAGGTCTCTAATGTGTCTTCCATTATGTTCAGTTTGCTACTAATGTTTATCCAATGAATTCTTAATTTCAAATATTGGATATTTTTATTCTAGAATGTTTGACTTTTAAAAATAGAATTCACTCTTCTGTTGAAATTCTCTGTTTTAAAGTCCATTTTGCTAACATTTTCCTCTATTTTCTTTAACATAGTTATACCAAAGTCCTTGTTTGCTAACTCAGGTATCTGGATCATTTGTTTGACAACTTTTATATTATGTTTTTTCTCTTAACTCTTGGTCACACTTTCCTTCCTTTTGCATATCTAATAATTTTTATTGTGGGTAGAATGTTATGTTAAATTCATGGAGATCCTACATGACATGTCTCACCAGATATATGTTCCCTTTTCTCTATTAGGCAGGTTGAGTAAGGAGCTTATCACATTGATGCTTGAGTTAGGTCAGGCTGGGTTTTAGTTCTAGTAGGGTTTAGTCTAAATTTGGTCTGTTTCTGTTCCTAGGCATGACTGTCCTGTATTTTGAATTGATAACATTATTGATCTGTCCCCTCAGCCCTGAAAGACTAGTAGATTTGTTTCTTCCTTTGGAGGGTTTGAGTAGCTCCTTGGCTGCCCTTTACCCCCTCCATGGCATCCACCCCCATTCATATAGCTTCAATGCTTGGGGAATCTTTTGAGGGGTATAATAGTGTGTTTGAGGCAAGCCCTCTTTTATTTTTTATTTTTTAAATGATTTAGCTATTTTCATTTTCTCACTAGTCTTTTAAGCATCACAAAATCATGAGAGATTTTGTTTTTTTAGAAGCCCTTTAGCTCTCCAGCCTCCCTTGCATAGCTCCAGAATTCAGATGGCCCATTTGAATTTCTAATCTATTTTGCAAGACTGTCTTTGACTGATAAAAGGTTTGCTTCTTTCTCCCTCTGCTCGGTCTGAGTTCAAAACCCATGATGGCCCTCAAACCAGACATTTCCAGAGAAACAAAGAGCTGGTGATTGTTGCTGCTGAAAAAATTTTACAAATGGATTTCAATGAAATTTTGGTGAATGGATCCTCTCACCAGTCTCAGTTTGCTCCCCCAAATTGGTTTTGCTATGTCTAACAGCTCTCTTACAAGAACAAGTGGTGATTGTTAATTTGCTTTGGAGCCCCCCAGGTCCCAACATGAAGAGTTCAATTTTATTCTTAATGCACTTATGTTTCGTCAATTTATTTAAAAATGTGATTTGTATAATTTATCCAGGTTTTCCTAGTTGTCACAGTGGAAAAGTTCAGCTACCATGGCCTATTACATCCTTGGCAGTAGCAGAAGTTCAGACACCCAGCTTAAATGGAGTCAGGAAGGACCACAACTCAAGGAACACAGGGAAGGGAGAAGCTTACTAAGTATCTGAGCAGCAGTGTATTACAGTGAACCTTGGACACAGGAACCCCTCCAAAGCCACGTGGTGGATCTTGAAGTGAGTGCAAAAGTCAAGACACAAGCTTAATGACTTGATTCAAGAGATCTCACAACACAAACCATGCATCATGCAACCTAAGATGGGAACCAGAAAGTCTTCCCAAAGAATTCAGTCATGATTAAATATCCAACTATTTAGATCTGGTTTCCCAGTAAAATGTAAACTCTCAGAAAACAGGAATTTTGCCTTTCTTCTTCACCTTCAGCATGATCACCTAAACACATCATAAAGCCTTCTATCTACTAGATCATTAATTAATAATTAATATTTGAAAAATTCTGGATTCACATGATAGAAATCACAGCCGACCCTCAGCCCTCAAGAGTTGGTTATAAATAATTGTGCTCATGTTAACTACAGAGTAAACATTACATAATTATCACTTGAAAATCTTTTGTTGCTGTGGTTTCCAGATGTTCTCAGTGTCCAGATATTCCAGCTGTCCATCTCTCAGAAATCCAGCTCTGTCTCACTATGGAGGCCACAACCTGTAATGGCTCAGTGGACAGAACCCCCGTCTTCTACCTGGTGGGCATCCCGTCTCTACCAGAGTTCTTCTTCCTCCCCATGTTCTTTATTTTCCTCCTGTTCTACCTTCTCATTCTCACAGGTAATGCCCTGATTCTGGTGGCCGTGGTGGCAGAGCCAAGCCTTCACAAGCCCATGTACTTCTTTCTGATCAACCTCTCAGCCTTAGATATTCTTTTCACAACTACCGTCCCCAAGATGCTGTCCCTGTTCCTGCTTGGGGACCACTTCCTCAGCTTTCCTTCCTGCTTACTGCAGATGTACCTCTTTCAAAGCTTTACATGCTCAGAAGCCTTCCTCCTGGTGGTCATGGCCTATGACCGCTACGTGGCCATCTGCCGCCCACTGCACTACCCCGTCCACATGACCCCACAGACTAATGCTGCACTGGCGGCCAGTGCCTGGCTCACTGCCCTCCTCCTGCCCGTCCCAGCGGTGGTGAAGACTTCCCAGATGGCATATAACAACATTGCCTACATCTATCATTGCTTCTGTGACCACTTTTCTCTAGTCCAGGCCTCCTGCTCCGACACCACCCCCCAGACCCTCATGGGCTTCTGCATCGCCATGGTGGTCTCCTTCCTCCCCCTTCTCCTGGTGCTTCTGTCCTACGCTCACATCCTGGCCTCGGTGCTTCGCATCAGCTCCCGAGAAGGACGTTCCAAGGCCTTCTCCACCTGCAGCTCCCACCTCCTGGTGGTGGGCACCTACTACTCGTCAATTGCCGTGGCCTATGTGGCCTACAGGGCTGACCTGCCCCTGGACTTCCACATCATGGGCAATGTGGCCTATGCTATTCTCACACCAATTCTTAACCCACTCATTTATACCCTGAGAAATAAGGATGTCAAGGCTGCCATCATGAAAATTGCATATCTCAAAAACCAGGCAGGGACAGGGACATTTAACCTTTAAGTGCAGCCAATTCTGCTCCCAGGACTCCAAATAATGGTGCTTAGCTTGGAGTGGAAACTCAATAAATATTGTTGAATGAATAAATTAATCATATAAAATAGTAAAATAAAATTCAACTGAGTAGACAGCTCCAAAAGTGATTTTCATACTTTGGTCCAGGGTTTTCTCCCTGGTGCAATGGAATGATGTGAATGTGCACAGGAATCTGGAGTTGTATAAAATTTTCACTACTGAATAATTCAACAATAGTTTGCTGAAATAAAAAAAAAAAATCTGCACGGCAGGGAAAAAAAAAACCCTTTATAAACAAAGTCAAAAAATAAAAGACATAGCCCAGGAAAAGAACAACTACTTATAATACATGAAGAGCTCTTCAAACTTTAGAAGAAAAAGTCTAATATTTCAATATAAAAATGGGCACAATGTGAATAGATAGATGACCAATGCCTGGCCTTCACACAATTAAAAGGTATTTCATCTACTATCTAAAATGTATACAAACTAAAACTATTCCTCAATGCCGTATTTTACTTACTTAGAAAAGCAAAAACCTAAGATTTTGACAATATTCCTGGAAAAAGTAGATGTCTCATAAGTCTCTTGTGAGGATGAAAAATTAGTACAGTGCTACTATAAGTAGCCATCAAAGGTATTTATGCTCTCCCCTTTTATTCAGTAATCTCACTCTAGGAATCTGTCCCAAAGATTGACTGGCAATCATTCTTTAGCTTACACATTCATCAATAATGGCCTGGTTGAATAAAATATAAAAATGTATAAAACACATACATTTTCCTTTTTAGGAAAGGAAATGAGTCAGGAAAGGAAACAAGTAAGCTCTACATGTTGACATGGTGTCATTCTTAAGATATATTGTTAAGTAAGTAGAGGGAGCAGTTGGGCACAGTGGTGCATGGCTATAATCCCAGTGACTTGGGAGGTTGAGACAGGAGGATCGAAAGTTTGAGGCCAGCCAGGGTAGTGAGATCTTGTCTCAAAATAGAATAGAGTAAAAGCTGGGGATATAGCTCAGTGGTAGATCACCCTTAGGTTGAATCTCTATTAACACCACACCCACGCACACACACACACAAAGCTACAAAACAGTGTTTTCACAAGAAAAAAAAATTTAAAACTTGCTTAAATTTTCAGAAAAAAAAGCTTTAAAAATATGATTCTATGTTATCCTCTCTTTTAGCTTATTATTGTTCTTTAGTGGTTGTCCTTGTGTTTATGATATACATTTTTAATTAATTACAACCTAACCTTTATGTGAAAAGAAACTTGTACCAGTAGATCCCCCATTCTGTGTGCTGTCTCAAACCTTCTACTTTTATATATGTTCTAAACACACAGAACATTGCTACTTTTGCTTTTGACAGTCAGTCACCTTTTGAAGCAATTAAACAAAGAAATTAATTGCATTTTGCTTTAGTTTATTCCACTTGCACCACTGCTCCAACAAACCACTTATAAAATGGCCAGGGGAATTCAAAGATGAACTAGAAATTTATGCTATCAACTTTATTGAGGCAGACTTTATATGCAACATAAAGGACATCTCTTTAAGTGTAAAGTTTCCAAAAATCTTGACAAATGCATACAATGGCATAACCTCCATCCCTGGTGAGATAAGAGAATATTCCATCACCCTGGAGGGTTCCCCTGCGTCCCTTCCTAGTCAGCCCTCCTACTCTGTCCCTTGGCAAACACTGATTTGTTTTTGGTAGTGGAGATCTGTTTTACACTCTCCAGGATTTCATATAAATGAAATGAACCTGGCTCCTGTTGCTTGCCACAGGGTTTTTTTACATTCACCTGTTTTATTGCTTGTGTGAGTGGTTTGTTCTTTTCTACAATTGACAAATGCTTTTCCTTTTGCCTTATTGTTTCACTTTTTCCTTTCAAACTTTAAAATTTCTCTTTCTCTTATTGTTTTTTCTTATTGCACCAACTAAATTTTCCAGTACAATGTTGTGAAAGTGGTGAAAGCTGACATTCTTGCATTCTTATTCTTTATAGTAATCTTTCACTATGGTGTTAAACATTTTTAAAAAATTTTAATTTGTTATATATGACAACAATGCATTATAATTCGTATTACGCATATAGGGCACAATTTTTCATGCCTTTGGTTGTACACCAAGTAGAGTCATACACATACTTAAGACCTTCATGTCTTCATACATGTACTTAGGGTAATGACGACCATCACATTCCACCATCTTTCCTATCCCCATGCCCCCACCGTTACCCTCCCTCCCCTTTTCCCCTTTGCCCTATCTAGAGTTTATTTAATCCTCCCATCACCACCCCCACCCCCACAGCTTATTATGGATCAGCATCCTTAAATCAGAGAAATCATTCAGCATTTGGTTTTTTGGGATTGGCTAATTTCACTTAGCATTATCTTCTCCAGCTCCATCCATTTACCTGCAAATGCCATGATTTTATTCTCTTTTAATGCTGAATAATATTCCATTGTGTATATATACCACATTTTCTTTATCCATTCATCTACTGAAGGTTGGTTCCATGGTTTTATAGAACAATTGGAAACTGAATATAAACAAACCACTTATAGGGGCTGAGGTTGTGGCTCAGTGGTAGAGTGCTCGCCTAGCACGTGCGAGGCACTGGGTTCACAGCACCACATAAAAATAAATAAATAAAAATAAAGGTATTAAACTGTTTTTTAAATACCACTTATAATAGCAACCAAAATTGCCGCAGTCCGGCTGCAGCAAAATAACCGCGGGGGTGACGAGGAACTTGTGTAGATTGATACAGCAGGAGTGGGAGCTGTTTATTGTAGGACAGGAGGGGTATATATACATTCCACACAGCTTATCTTAATTAACATAAACTAGATACAGCAGTCAACCAATAAGGAATCTCCACACTTAATAGCTCGCTGGCGTTACTTCACAAACCACTCCCTCTGGCAAAATGCCAGGAGCCATCTTGACTTGTTTACAGACTCTAACACAAAATAGGAAATACTTAGGGATAAAGTTAGCAAAATATCTGCAATACACTACTAAAACTGCAAAACACGGCTAAAAGGAAGTGAAGAAACAGGTATAACACCTTACTATAAAACTACAGTAATCAAGACAGTACATACTGTTGGCATAGGAAGAGAAATATAGATTTATAGGACAGAAGTTTATAAATTGTCCAATATTCACTGAAAAAAGAAATTCTTAACAAATGGTGTTACAGCAACTGATAGCCACTGTCATTCCCTCAATTGCCAATTCTGCAAATGCTGATGAAAAATAAACAGTGTGGGCATGGGACAACAAGCACCTTTTCCCCAAAAAATTCCTTTGCATCTTGTCAAGGCCCCCCACCTTTGCATACACAAACATAGCTCCTGAGATGGTCTCCTAAGGAGAAAGATTACAAATTTGTCCTGTGAGGGAGTTGGGAGCAAGTAGGATGTTTCAGATGGTCTAAAGAGTCAAGTGTCCTCAACTTTTCTTGCATATCCACATCCCGATGGCAGATTTGCAATCAAGGACTTAACATTGACCACAGAACACATCTTTGGGAAATGGTCTCAGGCTGCTGTTTGACAGCACACATGACCAGGTTCTGGATGGGGCATCCTTCCTGCTCCAGCGTTCCATGGCCAGTCCAGGTTCTTATTTGCTTCCAGTTGGCCAACCTTCCAGTTGGGAGATTTTTCAACCACACTCTGTGAGAAATAGTCAACCCTCACCTGTATGAGTACACTCTTTATTCACTTAAAATTATCCTAAGGCCACAAAAACTCTCAAAGTCTTGCCCTTCCTTGTTAGGAATGTGACTCTGGAGACTACAGGTGCTAGCCACATAGGTCACTTCATGACACATCCTCTGAGCTCACTGGCATTCCATCCTCGGAGGTCCGCAGACTCCATCCCTGGCCACTCTATAAAAAGAGTCCCATGTCCTTCCCATCAGTTGGTATTATCAGTGTAAAAATTTTAGCCATTCTAATAAATGAGTAGTTGTAGTTCAACTGTGGTTTTATTTTGCACTTTTATGATGACTAATGATGTTGGGCATGTTTTCATGTGCCCATTAGTCATTCATATCTTGTTTTTATAGTATATGTTCAAATATTTTGCCTATTTAAAAGTGGATTATTTATTTTTAACTAATGAGTTGAAGTTCTCTATTTTATGAGTCTTCTGTTAGGTTTATACTATTTTTTCCCAGTTTTTGATTTCTCTTTTCATTTTCTTAATGATATCATTTGAAGGGTAGAAGTTTTTAATTTTGATAACATCTAGTTCACCAATTTTTCCTTTATGTTTTATGTTTCTCATACCCTATTTAAGACATGTTTGCCTACCTCAATTTTTCCAGATTTTCCTCTAGTTTTCTTCTAGATGTTTGGTAGCTTTGGGTTTAAACATTTAATCCATTCTGAGTTGATTTTTGTATATGGTGTTGAGGTGAAGATCAAGTTTCACATCTTCCAGGTAGATATTTCGAAAATCATGTTGCTTATGTCCTCCCAACTTGTTATTATTTTTTTTTACTTTTATTTTTCAAAATCATTTTGGCTCTTTCAAGTCCTTTGTATTTCCATATAAATTTAGAATCACTTCAGTTGCTACCAAAAATGCCTACTTGGACTTGATGGGAATTGCATCAAATACTGATTCCATAGAGCAATTTGGCATATTTGACATCTAAACAATGTTGAATCTTCTACTCTATAATCATGGCTTATCTTTCAATTATTTAATTCTTTATCTTTAAAATTTTCTTAACAATGTTTCATCATTTTGAGTACAGCCTTGCATATATTTTGTTAAATTTATCCCCAAATATTTTATGGTTTGCTATTGTAAATGATATCATTTTCATTTTTAATTGATATGTAATAATTATATATTAAAATTTTCTTTCCAATAGTTTATTTTATATGTAGAAATAAAGTATATTTTGTATAATAATTTTGTATCCTGTTATCTTGCTAAACTCACATATTAATATTAGAAGCTATTTAGATCCTTTAGAATTTTCAACATATTTGATCATATTATTTATGAATAATGACTTTATTTATTCCCTATTAATATAAATGCCTTTTATTATTTTCTTCTTCCCTTTTTCACACTGATTAGGACCTCCAGCACAATGTTGAATAAAAGAAGCCAGGAACAGTGGTACACATCTCTAATCCCAGTGCCTCAGGAGGCTGAGACAGGAGGATTGCGAGCTCAAAGCCAGCCTCAGCAATTTAGTGAGGCACTTAGCAACTCAGTGAGACTCTGTCTCTAAATAAAATATAAAAAAGGACTGGGGATGTGGCTTGGTGGTTAAGTACCCCTGGGTTCAATCCTTAGTATGAAAAAAAAAAAAGTTGCAAGAGACGACATGTTGTCTTGTCCTGACCTTATGGTAAAATGTTTTCAACATTACACCATTAACTATGATGTCAGTTGTGGAATTTTCATAGATGTCATCAGACCAAGCTGAGGATGTTATTTTCTATGAATTCTGTTTGTATAGGATACTTTCAGTGAGTATAGAATTCTAAGCTAGAGGTTTTTCCTTTTAGCAATGTGAAGATGCCATCCCATTGTCTATTGGCTTCAATAGTTCTTGTTGAAAAGACAGCTGTAAGTCCTATGTTGCTATATTAAACAAAATGAATCTCACTTTCTCTGTTTTTCAGTTATTCCTTATATCTTTAGTTTCCAGCAGTTTGACTCTGCTATAATGTGCTTCCTTTTTGTTGTTTTGTTTTGTTTTAGTTTGTTTTTGTATTGTTTGGCCTAGAATTTGCTGAGCTTCTTAAATCTATGAATTGACCTTTTAGAGTCAGTTTGGAAATTTCTCAGACATTATCTCTGTACAAACTGTTTCTTTTTTCTTCTTTTCTTTTTCTGGTACTGGGGACTGAACCCAGAAGTACTTTATCACTGAGCTAAATTCCCATTCCTTCTTATTTTTTAATTTTGAGGCAGGGTCTCACTAAGCTGCTTAGGGTCTCTCTAAGTTGCTGAGACTAGCCTGGGACTTGTGATCCTCCTACCTCAGCCTCCTAAATCACTGGAATTGCAGCCATGTGCCACCACACCCAGCTGTCTAAATTGTTTCTGCATCACTCTGTTTGTTTTCTACTATTGGGACTCATTAAGTACACGTTAGAATTTTATGCTAGTTCCTGTAATCATTTTTATCCCCAAAGATTTTTCCTCCTTGATTTGATTTGGATATTTTCTGTCTTTCAGTTCACTCATACTTTCTTATGTATAACCATCTAAAAAATTCTGAAGTTTGCACACTATATTTTTAGTTATGGAATATTCATTTCTTTTTCTTTGTTTTTTTTTATAGTTCCAAATTCTGTCTTTAAATTCTCTGATTCTTACATATTGTCTCTTTTTTCTTCTTTCCTTTAAAAATTATTAATAACAGTATTTAAATTTTCTGGCTGATAATTATATCTGAATCACCCACATCTGTTTCTACTCTCTCTTCCTCTTCTTGTTTTTGCTTACTGACTCGTTTGCTTGTTTGTAACCATGCATCACACTTTTAAGAAATATTTGTTTATTGATTTACTTATTTATTATTAGAGCTTTATGATTATACATAGTAATTGGTTTCATCCCAACAAACTCATACCTGTATGGAAATTGAATTTGGTTCATAATCCTCCCTTTTCTTTCACTTCCTCCCTCCCTTCTCCCATTAGTTCATTTGTCCATTTATTGATTTGAGTTATTATTATTTATTGTTGTTAAGTTTTTGAGTTCTTTTATATTCTGGATATTAATCCCCTATTGGAGGGGTAGCTGACCAAGATTTTCTCCCATTCTGTAGACTCTCTCTTTGCACTCTTAATCATTCCCTTTGCTGTGCAGAAGCTTTTTAGCTTAATGGCATCCCACTTATTGATTCTTGATTTTATTTCTTGCACTGTGTGGGTATTGTTAAGGAAGTTGGTACCAGCACCAATATGATGTAGTGCTGACTCTATGTTTTTTTTTTTTTCCTAGCAGTTGTAAAGTTTCTGGTCTAATTCCTAAGTCTGATCAGTTTTTATTTGAACTTTGTGCAGGGTGAGAGATAAGGGTCTAATTTCATTTTTCTAACTATAGCCATCCAATTTTCCCAGCAACATTTGTTTAATAGGCTGTCTTTCTCTGAGATGTGTTTTTGCAAGCCTCATACCCTTTGATTGGGTACTAGACATTGAATATTTAAAAAAAATAAATTTCTGGATAACTTAGTCTCCTCCAGAAAGAGTTGTATTCTTTCCAGCAAATAGTTCTAATGGTTTGTCCTTGTGCCTTGGTTTTAGATTATGACGCATTTATTTCCATTTTCCTTTTTCTTCTGGATTTTGTCCTTATTCCTAGAGCCTGGTATCCCCTCCATTCAAATGGTGCTCCCCAACCCATGAAAACCGCTGACTGATTCTCTAGCATCACATGGCTGTTAAACTCTTTCTGCAGCTCCTTGGCCTCCCAGCTGCTGCATTCTTCTGGATCTTTCAAGTCTTTCCCTGTATTTACATAACTTAGGGGTTGGTCAATGACTTAAGGGAATTTATACACCAATTTTGGCATTCCTTCTCTGCAGTGTCTTCTTTTCCAGGAATTTGACTCTAAACTTTCAGTCACTTTGGCAACCCAAATTTAAACCTGTTTATCTTCAGCCCAACAGTACTTCTGTTTCCTAATTGGACTCTATTTTCCCATCTCACAGATTGGGAAGTGCCCTCAAGTGAAGAACTGGGGACATATGAAACTCCACCTCTTGGGCCTACCTCCTCCCAAGGACTGAAGTCTTGAAGGCCTGCCCTGGGTTCTCTCCAGAGCCTTCAAACAGTTGTTTTATATATTTTGTGCAGCTTTGCAGGGTTTTTTTTTTTGCATAGTTTAATCCAAACAATCCTGCTTCTCTAACATAGCCCAAACGTTAAAATCCTCTTGAGTTTTTGAGGTAAACTATTGATAGGAGAATCACAGTCTCCTAGGATTTTAGCATAAATCCATGTTTTGTTCTGTAGATAACCATCTTCCTTTTGAGAAATAATTCCTGATCTTGGTACAGACTGAATGCTTGACCAGGGAACACTAAATGAATATGAGTCCCCAACTTTTCCTCATGAATTAGTTATTAATTTGAACAAATGTTAAAATTGATCACATCCCACCATCAAGTGAAAGTAAGAACTGTTATACTAGGTTCAAGCAGATCATGAGGACACTGGCATAAGCAGGTGATACAGACTCCAGTGACACGCAGTCTTGTTGCAATTGGCATCTTTCCATCAACTCTAACACACAGCCTCATGGGAAATTCCCTGTAATCAATTCCCTCAGAAAGAAAAAATTCAGGCCTTCATTTCCTTCCTTCCTTTCTTTATATTACAAATATTCCTTTAAAATATGCTTGTACTGCCCCAAAGTGGACTGCTGCTGCCTTACAGTGCCATTCGGGAGGGCCCGGAAGGGTCACCAGGGAAGTAAACACTATCAATGGGCAGAACTTGTGGCTGTGTATCTGCTTCTTTCACCTGGAAACTTCCTCTCACCTGGAAAAGCAAGAGGACTTTGAGGCCAGCCTGGGCAACTTAGCAAGACCCTGTCTTGAAAGGATATAGCTATATAAGGATATAGCTCAGCGGCAGAGTACTCCAGGTGTAATTCCTCATGCTGGAAAGAGAAGGAAGGAAGGAAGGAAGGAAGGAAGGAAGGAAGGAAGGAAGGAAGGAAGGAAAGTGGGTGAGGTGAAGGGAAGGAAGAAGGAAGGAAAGGAAGGAAAGGGTGGATGAATTGATGGAGAGGAGGCTGAGTTGAGGTGGTAGACCTCTCAGAATGAGTGCAAATGCTGGAGATATTTACATCTCCAAAATCAGCAAGAGTAAGCAAAATCAAGTAGATAAGATGATCCATCCCATGGATGTCAATCAGTGTCTATCACAGTAGTGTGGATGGGGGTTATAAGTGGGTTCATCAAGGCTCATCTGGCTTAGTTTCTGATAAGTATCAAATATGCCACGCACAATGTGTGAACCATCACTCAAGGACACTCATCCCCACGGGTGGCATGTTCATTTCACTGGATCTCTTTCATCATCTGGGGGAAGTGATTTGTCTTTATTGTAGTAGAATCCTATTCTGGGTATGAATTTGCCTTTATTGCTCACAGTGTTTCTGCCAGTTTCACCTTCTAAAGATTTAATAAATGCCTTATTCATCATGATGATATCCCATATGCCCTTCTTTTGACAAAGAAACTCAATTTATAGCAAAAGAGGTGAAGCAGTAAATCTCATGCACATAGGAGTCACTAACCTTACAATGCATCCCATCTCTCAGAAGTAACTATATTGGTTTAAGAATGGAGAATAACCTGCACTCCTAAAGACAGTTTTGGGTGCTGGCCAGATAGCAATCCCTGGCAGGTATGGGCACAGCCTGACAAGCTGAACTAGCAGTCAAAATGTAGAGCAGAATATATGGCCAGAACACACAAGTCTGGAAACCAAGAAGCGGGTTCTCACTAGCCTTAAGAACCCAGTTGCAAAATATTTTCTTGCTTCTCCTCAACTTCAAATTCTGCTAGTTTATACCTTTTAGTTCCTAAGTGTGGAATGCACCCACCTTTCTTCCTTTCTCTTTCCCTCCTTCCTCCCTACCTCCTTTCCTTCTTTCCTTCCTTCCTTCCTTCTTTACATTTCTGCCAGAAATGAAATAATCATTTCATTGAACTGTAAGTGGAGATAGCCACCTAAGCTTTAGGACTCCACATGCAACTGAATTAACAGGCAAAGAAGGGTACAGCTAATATATCTGAGGACAAAGAGGGAACACAATTGTGGCTATGTAATGGGAAGGAGAATTATTTCTAGAACCAGAGAAATCTCTGGAGAATATATTAGTACTTCTATGTGCAATTGTAAAAGTTAATGGAAAGTCAGCAAACCATTACAGGAAGATGTTTAATAATTAATAGCTCCATACCCAATCCTCTTGACCAGTATGTAATCCCATTATAGAGATGAGGACGCATGGAATAGGGCCCTGGGTCTGAATACTAGCTCTGCCTATAGACACCAGTGTTAAAATGGACAAGTTATTTCAGCTCCTGGACCTCATTTTCCTTCTCTTGGACTTCCTATATGCCCTGTTGTTTCTTCCTTCTCCTCTACCATTGAGAATATCAAATGGGTTAATGAGAATAAAAATACACTAGTATAAAATTCCACACCCTTGAGGGCTGTTAACAATGATTTCACTATCATCAAAGCCTGGGGACAAATCCTAACTGCTCACATCATTCATGCTCTAGGAGACGCCAGGATGTGATTCCTGAGGGATGGTAGGTGTGGTGCCGGGGGAGCACTAGTATTAGGGAAAGTACCTCAAGAGGTCTGCCTGAAAGGAGGGGCCCAAGGGTTTAATGGGCCATGTCTCAGCCCCAGTCTGCTACTTCCACCAAGGCCTCACGTGGAGAACTATAGAACACACCAGTGTGGACCAGGCTCAGCAGGTACATGTTGCTGGGGATGGAGTGCCCAGAGACAGGCAGAGAAAGCTGGGATGGAAAGACAAGAACAGGGGGACCCATGGGCTACAAACCCGGGCCAGAGGTTAGGAAGATGAATTGGATATACACAGAGGCAGGCACCCAGAATCCAGAGCTGTGAAACCTTGGGCCAGATACCTCAGTATATCAGGGGAAGAGAGGTGTGTTCACTGGAGGAATTCAAACCATCTTGGCTAAGGCCTTCCCACACAAAGACAAAGCTGACCACAGCAGAAACCATTGAAAACATGGCAAACCTTGAGCTCTTACAAGTTCCAAGCTCTTTGTAAGCACTGCCTCATCATTCTCTCCATAGAGAAAACCCTATGAGGTTTCAGAGAGGGAAACAAGGCTCAGAGAGGGGAAAGTGATTTGTCCAATGTCACACAGCTGGAGGTAGGAACAGGGATTGGAATCTAGCCCTCTCTAGCTCCCAAGTTAGAACCACTACACTGCATGTGGCATAATGAAGGTGAGGTTGCGGCCTTGCAGAGAGGGCTAGCTAAGCCGAAGAGCGCTCTCTCTTCCACTTTTGGGCATGGATCATGCAACATCTGTCCCTGAAAGCTCTGCTCTGCCAAGCACAGAGAAGACACACAGAAAATGGCTCATCGAATTGGAAACCCTCCAGGGATCCTTTCCTCAAACCCCTCACTGAACAGACTAGAAAACAAAGACTCAGGGGCTCAAGGTCACAATAAGCAAGCAGCAAGACTGCTCCAGGAGCCAGGATCTTGGTTTTTAGGAGGGGCTCAGCCTTTTGCAGCAGGCTGGCTACAGAAACAATCTCTGTTCTCTCCCCTCATCAGCTGTGGCCTGTCCTTCTCTGACCCTCAGTTTCTTCATTTGTTGAAGCCACATAACCCCTCCTTGGCAGGGTTGTGTGAAGAGAGGAGATGCTCATAAAAGTGCAGGTTGGACATTCAGGTGACTTTCTGTCTTTTCCCCCTATAGCTGACTTATAGATAATTCCTACAGGCAAGATCTGTGCCTTGAGATAGAGTCCTTTTGGCCCTAAGCACAGGATTGTATTCCTTAGAGGTAGCATATAAATCAGAACAACACAACCTTGAACTGTAAAATAAGTGTTAGAAAGCCCAGCCAAATTCCAATATTTCCTATGATGAACTAGTTGACTATGTTTTGAAGTATTAAATGTTAAATCTTTTGAAAAGTAGTTTTGATGACCCTACTTTGTTGGTGACCTAAGCCTGGGCTTCCTGTTAGATGGTCCAACAATGAAAATCCATGGACCATCTCTCCACCAGGATCTTAGCATCTGAAAAAAAACAGTGTACAGAGGAGAGAGAAGGAAGGACAGCTAGACTTGGTGGCCTACTAGGGTCCCTTTAGTTTTGAACTTCTGAGTTTCTGTTCCTCCAATGTCCCAATTCAGCCTAACCCAGAAACAACAGCCCACGGCTTCTTCTAGGTGCCACAATGTCCAAGGAGGTATGGTTTGTGTCCCTCCTACTTACAGAATCTGTTTGAATGAGGTATGACTAATTGAGGGACAGCCCTCTGAATTTGGGACAAAGCAGTCTCATTCTTTTGCCTGGTTCTAGGACATTACTTCAAGGAAGCATTGGCGTTGCTAGAAACCAATTTAGTATCTACCATAGAGAAATCCAGAGGAAAAGTTGAAATTTGGTTTTGTCTGATATTAACAACTTTAAAAAAGGGTGGGGTGGGGAAACAGAATTCTTTGTCCTAATGTTTTCCCCTTGGAAATATGAATCCCAGTAAAAAATGTAGATTCTCCAATAAAAAATGTAGAGAAGAAAAGCACTGTCCTGGGAATCAAGGATCTGGCCCAGTTCCTAGCTGTATAGCCAGTGGCTGTAGCACCTGGGAAAGCCCCTGCCCTCTCTCTACACAGTCTCTGGCCTATGGGAGAAGTATTTAAAAAAATTTTAAAGTATTTTCCAGTTTTGATATTATTGTTTTTACACATGAGAGATTTTTTTTTTGTTAAAAGAATGGAACGTTAAAAGTGACTGAGGAAAACTGCACATGGAATCATCAGGAATAAGGAGAGAATGATACAAATTTGACATGAGGGTCACTTGTCCAAAGGACAAGCCTACAAAAGAGAAGAAATCAGTATTTCCTTTAGCTCAAAATCCCTAGGTTTTGGGTTGAAGCACTCATTTTTGATTCCTCTGGGAGAGATCCTTTTGTCTTGGAGCAGCTACTGGGAGCAGGTCATCTCCAGGTCATCTCTATCAGCTAGGCTCCCCAGGGCGCCTGCTGGACAGGGTTAGTTGAGTGGTCAAGCACAAGCTCCTGCTGGCTGCAGCAGTCACTGAGGAGGAATATTCTGTGAAATTGCAGAGATTGTCTGGATTCTCTTAGCAGAATTTTGGGAGAAGGTATTACCCGGACCCCAGTCAGGAATCACCCTTCCTACCAAGAGTCGCTTCCTTCACTGTTAACAATGAAAAGAGCCCAATGCCCAGAGACAGGACCTGAGGACTCAGCTTAGATGGAGACAGAAGAACCACGACCCCAAGCAAACAAGAGAAAGAAGCCAGTCCCTGGTTAATAATTATAGCGGGAAGGCAGAGTGTGTAGAAAATCAGTTCTCCCTAGCTACACTGTGACAAAGATGTCCTTTTATTTAAAAAAACCAAAAACTTGAAGTAGTGCCAAAAGAGAAAGGGAATTAGGGTCCTGGCTTAAGAGATCCGATATCCCCCAGAGGGTCATATGGAACATGAAAAAGAACACAGAAGTTCTTCCACAGCACTTAACACAACTGCAATTAAGTAATTATATGATTCATTGCTTAATGTATTTCTTTGCTACTAAAATTTCAGCCCCATGAGGTTAGAAACCTTCTCCTGCTTGTTCCACTTCTCTACTGTACCCCTAGCAAATGAAACATGGTTGTACATTGTAGGTATTTTTTCTATACTTAATTTTAAAAGGAAAGAGGGAATTACAGAATAGGATGAAGAGTCTGGGGATAGGACAGTCCCATTATCTATCTGCTATAATTATTTGTCAATAAACATGATTATATTAATTATAGATTGATTACTCTGTAATTCTCATTCCAGAATTTCAGATTGTTCTCTTTCCAGTGAGCCTGGTTCCCAGATGTTCCCACGACTCACCTCCTGAGCCTCCAGCATTTACCCACCATGGAGATCACACCCTGTAATGGATCAGGGGACTCCTCCGTCATCTTCTACCTTACGGGCATTCCTTCTCTTCCAAAATCCCTCTTCCTTCCTATCTTCTTCATCTTCCTTCTCCTCTACCTACTCATCCTAGTGGGCAATGCCCTGATCCTGATGGCCGTGGTGGCAGAGCCCAGCCTCCACAAGCCTATGTACTTCTTCCTAATTAATCTCTCAGCCCTGGACATTCTCTTTACTACAACCACTATCCCCAAGATGCTGTCCCTATTCCTGCTTGGGGACCGCCTTCTCAGCTTCCCGGCCTGCTTTCTGCAGATGTACCTGTTCCATGGCCTCAGCTGCTCAGAAGCCTTCCTCCTGGTGGTCATGGCCTATGACCGCTACGTGGCCATCTGCCGCCCACTGCACTACCCCGTCCACATGACCCCACAGACTAACGCTGCACTGGCGGCCAGTGCCTGGCTCACCACCCTCCTCCTGCCCATCCCAGCAGTGGTCCAGACCTCCCAGATGGCATTCGACAACCTTGCCTACATCTATCACTGCTTCTGTGACCACCTGGCTGTGGTCCAGGCCTCCTGCTCCGACACCACCCCCCAGGCCCTCATGGGCTTCTGCATCGCCATGGTGGTCTCCTTCCTCCCCCTTCTCCTGGTGCTTCTGTCCTACGCTCACATCCTGGCCTCGGTGCTTCGCATCAGCTCCCGAGAAGGACGCTCCAAGGCCTTCTCCACCTGCAGCTCCCACCTCCTGGTGGTGGGCACCTACTACTCGTCCATTGCCGTGGCCTATGTGGCCTACAGGGCTGACCTGCCCCTGGACTTCCACATCATGGGCAATGTGGCCTATGCTATTCTCACACCTGTCCTCAACCCCCTCATTTACACACTGAGAAACAAGGATGTCAAAGCAGCCATTGCCAAAATAGCATGTCCCCAGGAGCCAAAGAACATTGGGATTCCCTGACTCAGAGGGTCAATTCCATCTTCTCTCATAAACACAGCAGTACAGAGAAAAGTAGAAAATTCAGGCAGCAAGGCAGAGCAACGAGTCTCACAGTACGTCCTAGGTATTCCTCCATTATAACCCAATGAGAGTATTTTCCTTCATTCATAGTCAGCATGGTTTAAGCAATAAGTCCTAAATGTCACAAGACTGTAAATACAATTGGGGTCACATTATCATTAAATCAATGTTCATTCTCAAAGACTGCAGATATTCAGCAACACATTTAGTCTTTCACTTGAATCTCTTCTTTCAGTATTTCTGAAAATCACTAGCTTCTCTGGCACATAGGTATAAATCACTCTTGTTCTTTGTGGAGAAGTAGCTCACAAACACCCCTCCCAGGAAAAACAGAAATGGTTATCTCAATCCTCAGTGGTTGCTAAGAAGTCACTGCCACTAAAAATATTTCAATGCCATCCCCCAGGAGGTCTATATCTGCTATCTAGTACCTCAGGGTGTCTTCAAGGCAGGTCTTAAAGGTGTCTCCACCCAGCTTACACTCAGTTAAGGGTGTCCCTGAGCACACCCGTTTGAACAAAAAGTGTCACAGTTGTTTTAATTCTAAGCACACTGCGGTTTCTCTACCCATGACACTGGGTGGCTAAGTAGAGAAATTTCTCCTTATCAGTAGCATGCTGTTCCCACAGCCAGCATTTTTTTCTCAAAATATAGTCCCCAGAGTTCCTCTTTCTGGCCTTAATAGTCAGCCCAGCCTCTCAATCCCTTCCTCTATGCTAAGTTTCCTCTTAAAGACCTGTCAGGTTTGTCCAACCAGGGAAATAAGAGAACAGTAAAAAGTATTTGGTGGGGAGATGGGTGACCCCAGTGACAGATGTCCTCCTCATCTTTGGCTCTTCGCAGATAATCTCATTCCAATTTCTAAGGTTCCAGTTTTTGCTAATCAAAGCATGAATTTTAACCATTTTCCTATTTCATAAAACCCAATGAAGATGGAAATTCAACCAACGCAATTCCACAAAGAATATGATTTGCTCCTGAATTCATCTCTCAGAGGTCTCAGAAATCCTGCTACAGTCAGAAAGGGTTTCATGAAGCAGAGTGATATAAAGCCACTGAGTTTCCTTGTTTGCCACCTGGGAATGGGACCCCTGTTTTCTATCTAAAATTTATTCATTCGATATTATGTTTATTCCTCGCTCTTTGAAATTGGTATCTAGACCTCTCTGGTGCTATAATCCTCAAGTTCTAAAGGAGACAGAATAATAAACTACCTTGTCCCTGAGTTCCATGAGCTATTAGAATTCAACCTAAGGATGTGGAGAGGAATATTTTTCTCTCTTTACTCCACTACCAGGCAATAAACAACTCCAAAATTACCCCCATTTTACTACAGAAGTTCTGTTTGGGGCTCCTCTGTTCAGAACTTATCTTCTAGTAGCAATTTGAGTTTCAGGTGAAACTGGTTTATTGTGTCCCCAGATCATAACCTTTTCATCTTCAGCAATCCTTGTAGATGGAACAAAGAATCATCTGGAGAGTGAACTGCGGTGATAAGGAATCCCCAGATAGTTTACTCACTATTTTCTTGTGGCTCTTCCTAAACATTTATCACAAGTAGACAAGAAATAATAACAATGAAAACAATATTTTCATCTGCAGTCATGAAATTGGTACAGTTTCTGTATTTGGCACAGTTTCTGTATTTCCCATGTATAAGTAGTTTCAACTTTTGCATATTAAAGAACATAATCAAGGGCCTGAAGTTGTAGCTCTACAGTAGAGCGCTTGCCTTGCACAGGTGAGGCACTGGGTTCGATCCTCAGCACCACATAAAAAAATAAATAAGCAAAATAAAGATATTGTGTCCTTAAAAAAAGAAGAAGAACATAATCAAGAGAGTGAAAAGCAACCACAGGATGGAATAAAGTATTTGCCAGTCACATATCTACTAGAGAATCAATATTCAGAATACATAACAAAAAAACCAGCCCTCTTTAAAGATGCATTTCTCTAAAGAAGATACAAAAGGCTGATAAGCACCAAAAAAAGATGCTCAACATCACTACTCTCTAGAGAAATGCAAATCAAAACTGCAATGAGGGACTGGGATTGTGGCTCAGCGGTAAAATGCTCACCTCACATGTGCAGTACCCTGGGTTTGATCCTCAGCACCACATTAAAAAAAATAATAATAAGTGAAATAAAGATAATGTGTCCAACTACAACTAAAAAAAAAACTGCAAGGAGACACCAGCATCTAGTATCTCACCAATGGCTAATATTTGAAAAAAAAAAAAAAAAAGAAAAGAAGTGCTTGCAAAATGTGGAGAAATTGGAACACTTGGACACTGTTGGAAATATAAAATGGTAGAGCCACTATGTAAGATAGGACAGATCCTCAAAAAATAAAACAAAATTACCATAGGCTCCAGAAAGTCCACTGCTGGGCATATATCCCCAGATAATTAGGATCCCAAAGGGATATTTGTTTACCTAAGTTCATTGCAGCATGAGTCCCAATTGTCAAGAGGTGGAAACAACCTAAATGTCCATCCACAGATGAATGGAGAAAATAAAATGTGATATATACATACCATTATGGTTTAAATAGGAGGTGTCCCCAGAAGTTCATGTGTAAGACAATGTAAGATGTTTAGAGGTGAAAAGATTGGGTTATGAGAGCTTTAACTCAATCAGTGCATTAATCCACTGATATGGATTAACTGGGCAGTAACTGTAGGTAGGTAGGGTGTGGCTGGAGGAAGCAGGCCCATGGGGTTGTGCCTTTAGCATCTATATTTTGTCCCTGGTGAGCAGAGCCCTCTGTTTCATGATTCCCATGACCTGAACTCCTTTTCTCCTCCATGCCCTTCTGCCATGATGCTCTGCCTCACTTGGGCCCAAAACTATGGTGTTGGCCATCTATGAGCTGAGACTTCTGAAACCATGAGCCCCAAATAATGTATCCCTCCTCTAAAATTGTTCTTGTCAGGTTTTTGGTCATAGCAACACAGAGCTGACTAAAACACATACAATGGAATATTATTCATCCACAAAAAGGAATGAAATTCTTATATTTGCTGCAATATAGATGAACTTTAAAGACCTTCTGCCAAATGAAATAAGCTAGTCATACTTTCACTTAAATAAGTAAAGTTCATAGAGAATAGTCAAGTTCCTAGAAACAGAAAGTAGAACAATAGTTACTAGGAGTTGAGAGGTGGAATAATGGAAAGGTTTTTGATTGTTTATTTGTTTGTTTTTTAAGGATATAGAGCTTCTGTTTGAGATGATGAAAAAAATTCTGTAAATGGATAATGGTAATGGTGGGATAACATTGTGAATGTACTTAATGCTCCCAATCCATAAAAGTGATTAAATAGTAAATTTATCATAGCTTTTAAAAAACTTTAAATAGTTTCAAACTAGGTGGGGTCATTCAGTAGCCTTGGGATTAGTTGCCCTTTTGACAGATGTCCACCTCTGTACCAACAAGCTGTGGTCAGAGGGAAAGGGATGGAGGGCAGTCATATGGTTTAACACTGACAATCAAGAACAGAGAAAGGGATGGGTGGGGGATCTTGGAAAGAAACAAGTCAAAGGATTTTTGACTTGTTCAAATTTTTAGTTATTCGGGAGGAATAAGTTCAAGAGATATATTTGCAATATGGTGACAATACTTAATACGAACATATTGTATATTTGAAAATCATTAAAAGAATAGATTTTAAATGTTCTCAGTGCAAAAAAATGAGATAATATATGTATCAATTAATTTGATTTAGCCATTCCACAATGTACACATATTTCAAACATTATGTTGTAAACAACAAATATATACAATTTTTATTTGTCAGTGAACTAAATAAATAAACTAAAAAGAATCACTGAGCAATTTGCCTTGAAAAGATGGGCAGGTGGGCACCTGAGGCCCTGTGCACTCCGGGAGGGACTCCCTGGTGGCCCTCAAGTAGAGGTTGTGAAGATGTGAGAGACAATGGGCAGTCTCCTCTCTCCCCTTCTCCCTTCACCCTATTGCCTCTCACCCTACCCATTGGGTAGGTGTCACCCCTTCCCTCTCCTGGGTAAACCCTGGCCTCTTCCCTATGCCCCTGCTCCAGGCCATGCAGAGGCCATAGTGGAGCTTCTTGACTTGTGGATATGGTCACTGACCACCTTCCACATGACTTACAGGCTCGCTGTATCTGGCACTGTGATCCCTTTGCCTCAAGTCACACAGTGGCTTCTCACATGACCCTTCTGACCTCCTTCCAGCTTTTCAAACTCACAAAGTTCTCATGGTCACCAATAACAAACTCTCCTTTTCTGGAAGCCCTCTTTCTCCTAAGTCAAATCAGGCTCCTCCTGAAGCATCTCTGCTCTGGCTCGTCATCCTGAAAGGTCAGACAGGCATCATTCTCGAGTGCCCCCAGCACTGTTTATTCCCCATCATAGCTTTTGTTTCAGGCCTTATGAGAGCAGAGCCCAGGGCACAGTGGACCCTTGAGCTTCTGTAGGCCCCATGCTTGTTCACTTATTCTCCTCTTTCAATCTTCTTTCCCACCAAAGCATTCTAATGTGCTGGATATAGGTCCATAGATAAAAGTATATCTTTGTAAAATATGCAGTGTTGTTTTGTACCTGTATGTATACATCTAATTTACATAACAGACTTGTTATAAGTCCAGTTATTTCTTTTTTTTTTTTTTTTGAGAGAGAGAGAGAGAATATTTATTTATTTATTTATTTATTTTAGTTCTCGGTGGACACAACATCTTTGTTTGTATGTGGTGCTGAGGATCGAACACGGGCCGCACGCATGCCAGGCGAGCGCACTACCGCCTGAGCCACATCCCCAGCCCAAAGTCCAGTTATTTCTGACTTTTTTTTCCCAATTCTTTTTTTCAGATCCATGTTGCTTTTATACATCTAAAGTTCTATTGGTTCCAACTGATGCACAATCCACTGGATGATTTCATCACATTTTACTTTTTCCTGGTGAAGGACACCCAAATTGCCTCTAACTCTTTACCACTAGTAGATCTTGATGAATGACCTTGTGTATATCCCTTTAGGGACCCACAGAGGATTTGCCCTGGAATATATGCCAAGGAGTGAAACAGATTAGTCATGGGGTATGCATAACCTTGATTTGTAGAGTCCACATTTGCAAATTTGCCTACTCTCTTACCCAATACCAATAGGAAGATTCAGGGCCATTCTCAAACTTGCACAGAGCAGCCAAACTGAGTCCCCTGGGAGCAGTTTTTCAGCTGAGATCAAATAATATGGCCTTCTGCCTTAAGATGTCAGTCCTTTCAGTGCCTATCTAGAGTCACTTTTTTTTTTTTTTTTTTGCATTTTTGCACTCTCTTTTGGTGATTTCATGTTTAAAACATCTCCCAAGCATGATGCCAAAGTGTTGTCTAGTGTTGCCAAGTTAAGAAGGCTGTGATGTGCCTTCTGGAGAAAATAGGTGTGGTAGGTGGGCTTTGCACAGGCATGAATTATAGTGCTGTTGGCTGTGAGTCCATAGTCAATGAATCAATATTTGTTAAATAAGGTGTCTGTTTTTAAACAGAAACACATGTAAAACAAGACTATGTATTATTTGATTGACAAAAATATTAAAACTATAGGTTCACAGGAAACTAACCCTGTATTTCCCCTACAACTATTTTTTACTATTCATTAATTCTGTTTGCAGTAACTTTACAGAATATAATTACTGCAAATAAAGAAAACTGTGCTTTAGATTGTTTCCCAGAATGATTGTGCCATTTTCATATCCTCACCAAAATTGGCTATATTCAACTCTCTAATTTTTTTCTCATCAGGATAAAAAACTACTCATTCTGAGTTGGGACATGCCTATAATCCCAGTGCTCGGGTGGCTGAGGCAGGAGGATCATGAGTTCAATGCCAGCCTCAGCAATTTAGTGAGGGCCTAAGCAATTTAGCAAGTCACTGTCTCTAAATAAAATATACAAAGGGGCTGGAGATGTGGCTCAGTGGTTAAGCACCCTGGGTTCAAACCCCAGTACCAAAAAATATATATAAACATAGCAATAAATTTGAGGGGAATTGCATTCTACTACTCCCCCCACTTGTTTGATATATCTCTCCATTTTTTCAACCCTTTTGATGTCTATCATTTAAGTTTTTAATTTTTCAACAAACATGGTAGTGCTTTTGGTAGCATAAACTTCATTATTTATGTAACTGTCATGAAAAGCATTTAAAAGTTTTTCTAGTTGGTATGCCAGTGGAAAACCAGTTTCTAGCTAACAAAGCGTTCCCAATCATTGCCCTATGTCACTAAATTCTAATTACCCTGTTGTGACTTGTATGGAATCTTCATTGGAGGAGTGAAGCCAGGTACGGTGGTGTCTGGAGAGTGTAGGTGCTGGGCCTGTCTTTTTCATGTCAGTAGCTCCACGCCTTTCATAGGGCCTTAATGAATGCTTCAGCCCTTGGCACACAGTGTCCCTCAGCATTGGTGCCCTGCCTCTCTCTAAACAATCATCTCATCAGATCCCACATTGTAGGATAGATACACTCATGTCCAAAGAGCAAGAACATGCATTTCCTAAGGACTCAGGGTAAATGAAAAACAAACAAACAAAACAAAACAAACAAACAAACAAAAAAACCCTGGAGCCACAGCCCAGTTCTAATGGCTGAGATCCTTCCATTTCCATTAAGCTGTCTCTGCTCATTAAGTATCCCTACCTTAATCTTTTAGGAAAATGAATGGCAGATTCATACTCAATAAGTGAAAACAAAGTCAAGGATTAATTTTCCTCAAAAGGCCCAGGGAACTGAAGGGTGATTCATGGTGACAGTGTGATGGAGACGCCAGACCTGGTTATGCAATGAAGTTATAAGAATAGTATGATGAAGAACCAATGCCTGGGGAAAGGGTTGGTTTTCCTATACTTCGTAACTTTCTGAATTCAGTGGAAATATAGCTACATCACCTAATTGCTTGGCCAATTAACTGCTGTCTAAACCATATCCTTGTAGGCTTAGTTCTTAGAACTATAGGGTTTTAGGGAGGAAAACTCAAGTTATCTCGAGTTACTGTTGCCTGTGGTGAAGGCCGCTTTGCCATAACACTGGCAGGTGTTTTACTGTCTTTGTTCTGCACCTGTGAGCTAGTTATCTTAAATTAACTTCCCTGTGCATGGTCTTGGGTCACATAACCCACCCATGTTGTAATGGTTAAAAAATAATGTCAAATATCCTATAAATTTAACCTTAGCTCAGGCCCAGAACCTCAGAGCACTAGCTTATCCGATTTCTGATTTCCTAGGGGCAAATAAACCTCTGAGTTCTCCAACCTTCTGAGTGATGCTTGGTCTCTTGCTGAGCACGATTTTCCATAACAACCAGCAATACCAAGCTGCTTCTGGAACTTCAGTATGCCTGGAAATCCTCCTAAGGTTTCTGGGCTCTGTTCTCATTTTTCCATCCAGTAGGTCTTAGGTGGGGCCGAGGATTTGCAATTCTAACACAAATAAGTGGACAGCAAGTACTCAGTAAACACTGGCTTTTAATAATATTGTGCAGAACGACAAGTTGAACACAGTGTCCATTGTTATACTCAGCATTGCCCTATGAGTTTCTCCTTAAATGCAGTGGAAGAAAAGAGTTTTATCTAAAAGTAAACTACTGTCTTTTCTTTTGTCAGGTAATGGAATACTTCATACCCAGCCAAATTCTTTTTTGCCTGGCTGACAGGAACTCAGAACCTCTTTCTCATCTTTTGCACCTTTCTTTGTCAAGAACCTAAAAATATCTATTTCTCTTCTCCCTCCCTCTAAATTATTTTTGTTATGTTTTGTCCTATTTCACCTTGTCTTCAGTTCCTAAGCTATCTCAGATCCTTCTTATACAACAAATATAAATAAACACATAGGTATTATACAGAAGTGTAATGTAATTATGAAGACCCCTGCTTAAAACAAAATAATGACCACCAGAAAAATGTGAGGACTAGATACTGTTTTGCGTTACCTTTTCTTTTCAGTAGATTATTTTGGATGCTCTCCAGTTTCAGGGAATCTTCCTTTCCCTGAACTGTTTAATTAATGATCCTCAGGGAGAGCGGGCCTTCAGACCTGAGCAACCGTCATAAGGGAAGTGGTAGAGTGATACTGACTACCAGCACCTAAGCCAAGCCAGCAGCTGCACCTATGGTGTGAGGTAAGAGTCTGATGAGATTTCACTAGCATTTCTCTCTTACTGGGGACCACCTTTGGCTGGAATCTCCATTCATTTCAGTTGCCAGTGGATCAATATTCAGAGATGAACTTTATTGTCCCAGAGGACCCTTGGAAAAGGACTGGGAAGGGGCTATTGCCCTCTCCTATTGACTCATCTGCCCAGGTTTGGACCCTAACCATGTTGACTGATCACCAGGGAAGGCCTGGGCATATCAGCCCCTCAAAGAGGAGAAATATCCCTGAGGAGTTGGAGTGACATGGGGTTGGGGGGTGGGGTTGTCTATGCGTGTTTAAAGCCTTAGGGAAGAGTATGAAGCAACTGGACAAGGGAAAGTTCAGGTTCAGGTTCAGAGCAGAAACCCATCCCTAAAACTGCAAATTTACTCCCCCCCACCACCCCAGTGCCTCCTAATAAATTCTGAAGTGCCAAATAAACGTCTTTCCTGACTTTAAGTCCCTGATGGATCAGAGGCCCTAGGATCAAGAGACCAAGAGTCAGAGCCCTAGCTTCTCTTATTCTAAATATTTATGATCCCCAAGGCAAGATTTTGAGAGTAAGATTCAAATATTCTATTATCTTAAACCATTCTCCGATTATAAGATATTAAAATTCTAAGGTTTGAGATCTATGGTTTAAAAAGTGAAGTTTTACAACTTAGACAAGATGATCACAAGGGCAAAGAAGTAAAAATCTAAAATTCTGTGAGTTTAGAGAGCTTAGATTCGTAGAGTCTAAAATACTAAAACCTTCAGAATCTAAGTTTTTCAATGGCTCCAAATTCTTAAAAGTTGAAGTCTAACAGTAAAAAATGGGATCTACAGTTTTATGACTTTATACCTAATCACTGGTGGCACTTGAACAAATAAATCCATTTTCCAGCCCATCTACCAAGAAGTGATTTACACCTTCCAAGATAGTGCTCAGAAGCGAACCTAAGTGAAGGTCATGCTGTTCATTCCCAGCAAGCCAGTTCCTCATAAGGCCTGACCATTTATGATGGCAGACCTCTTCTCCACCTTCCTACCTTCTCTGAAGTGCTGGAGTGGACCCGTGTTGCTTTTCTGTGTGCCTAGGATCTCTTCTTTTTAGGAAAATCCCTGCCCCACTCATGTGTCTGTAGTGAGGCTATTGACCACACAGGTGGGCACGTGACTCAGTATGATGAGAAAATCACCACATCCTGAACACAGTGAATCTTCTACAAATGAGCCCAGGGACTTGTCAAGAATGATGTATATAATGGGAAAGACAATGTTGAGGACTTCCGTCACCTGGGATGATGAGCTATAAAGACAGTATCAGTGCTGTGAGTCAAGATTTGTTACTGGCCAACTCAGGTGGAAAGAGCCAGGGCTGACTCACCTTCAGGCACAGTAGGTACAGTGCCTAGAATACACCATATTTTTAGGACTCAGATCAGCAATTTCAGAAGTCAAACCATTTCCTTAGAATTCCCAGGTAAGTGAACAAGTAAATTCCTTACACAACTTGGAAACAGACATAACCATTTATGTTGGCTTCCCAGAACCTTGCTAGGTTTGAGGAGCCTTTCCTTGTTTCCCAGTCTCCCTTGCAAGTAGAGCCCCGGCATGTGGCCTAGCTTCTCCGGTCCCAAAGAGATTCTGTAAGCCACTGATATCCTTTAGGAAAATAATTTGCTAATTAAGCCAGACAGAGTGGTTTTCTGTTATTTGCAGGTAAGACTCTGACAGGTACAGCTAGTTAGAGCTAGGCTTGTCTCTCTGGCAATCAAGTGTTTTTGATAAAACACAGAGGAGCCCTCTTCTGCATCTGTACCTTCCTCCAGGTCCAGAACAAGTCTATGCTCTTTTAGCTCAGCTCTTTTATCCCTGGAGAGAAAGGACAGGTCAGGCTGAGCACTTATTCAGGGCAGGAGTACAGAGACCAGGATAACCACAGAGCATAGCATGAAAGGTCAGTGTGATTCCAAGACTCCCCAGTGCCTTTGTCTTTTCTCTCCTGACTCTAGCACCTTTTTTATCTGGAACCTTTCCTCTGATATCATCTTTAGAAGGTAGGGTGCAAAGAAAATTATTTTGTTTGCTCCATTCTCCTCCCACAAGCATCACAGTCATTCTCCTGTAAGAAGATGTAAGAGAAGTACCTTCAGGACTGCCTGAATTGATGGACTTGGGGAAAAAATCAGGACCTGCTGTAAGGACAAGCTGCTGATGGAGAAGAAGAAAATCCCAGGAAAAGGAAATGCAGCCCAACAGGAATCCAGAAGGACAAGGGAAGGGCCTCAAGAGATCCAAACTTACAATTTAGTCTAAGTACCTATATCTACCCCATGGTCACACAGCCAGCACCATCATCTCATTCACAGCCACCATCTTAGCCATTGTCCCCAAAGCATCTTGCACACCTTCAACCTGATCTCAGCATCCTGAAGATACTAACAGTCTCCTTTTCTCTTCCACTGGTGGTCTTGTATCCCTGCTACAGTACAGCTCTGACGCTATATGTCTCTATCAACTCCCTTCTTTGATTAGGGGCCTTACTTCCTCTTAGACTACTTGCTTCTCTCAGATTTGCTTTTTCTTCTAACTATGCCTGTGTCCTCTTGTCATCCCTCAAGTCTTGGAAATGGAGACCAAGTATGATTCATCTGCATCCTTAGAGCTCAGTACAAAGTCTGACAGAACAAGGGCTAAATCTTGTGACTAAGTTGCATCCTAGACAGTAGGTTATCAGTAGATGCCGATTGATTGGTTTTCAACTCTGTCATTTAATAAAGATGTTTCTTGGATTAGTTTACTGATGTCTTCCAGGTTAAAAGAAAGAGAAAGACCATGCTTCCTCCCAATATCTAAATGGAGGGCAGATAATAAGTATGGAACAGCAAGGTTTATCATAAGGCAAGTTGATGTCCTTGAGGTACAGATCCCAGTGAATGCAATGGAAAGAACTTTCAAAGATAAATAGTAATAATAAATAAATAAATGTAATAAAGAACTAACTGTGCAGTGTTGAAGGGGAGAGCATACTTCAAGAAAAATTGGTGCAGGAAAATCAATACCTATGTATACCTTGGTTAAGTTATCAAACTCCAAGGATAAAAAAAAATTCAAGCATTTAAGAAGAAAAATTCTTCTCAGCATTATTCAATGTCACAACATGATGGGACAATGTCTCTGAAGTCATTTAAGATGAAACACAACAGGCAATTGTTCTCAGACATGAAGGAGCTCAGGCAGTAGAGCACCTGTGAGCTCTTCATTAAAAACTTATCACAGCCGGGTGCAATGGTGCACACCTGTAATCCCAGTGGCTATGTAGGTTGAGACAGGAGGATCCAGAGTTCAAAGCCATCCTCAGCAACAGTGAGGCACTAAGCAACGCATTGAGACCCTGTCTCTAAATAAAATACAAAATAGGGCTGGGGATGTGACTCCATGGTTGAGTGACCCTGAGTTCAATCCCCGGTACTCCACCCCACACACACACACACACACACACACAAAAAAAAAAACGACTACAGTGTTGAAGAGATAGCATGAATGAGGCTATGGGTTCAACCCCTAGTGCTGCAAACAAACCAAAACAAAACAAAAGCTCTGCTATGTAGCCCATAATCTCAGTTATTTGAGAGCTGAGGCAGGAAGATCGCAAGTTTGAGGCCAGCCTGGGCAATTTAGCAAGATCCTGTCTAAAAATAAAAAGGTTTGGGGATGCAGCTCAGTGGTAGGGTACCCCTGGGTCCAATCCTCAGTACTAAAAAAAGAAAGAAAAAGGACAATGATAAAACAGTAAACAGTCCACTTAAACATGGAATCCAGACTAAAGAACTCTGGGGCTTATCACTACAGAATAGAAATTTATGTTCTAAACTTTGACAAAGTAAAATTAATAATACAAATAACAAATTTGCTCTGAAGATCAAAGGGAAGTGAGAAGAAGTGTGCAAAAGTTAATATCCTAAAGTTAATATCCTCTAAAATTAAAATGAGAAATTAAAAAATAATGACTCTGAACTCTTAAAGTTTTCATAATCTTTTTATTTTGTTATTTCTTATGCTTCTTTTAGGAGTTAATCATTCTTAAGCTGAATATACATTTATCTTAAGTCCATAGGTTTCTTCAGTTTAATTTCAGTTTCTTTTTCTTTTGTTAAGTTTAAGTAAAATAAAATTCAACTGTTTTAATAGGACTTGCTTGTGTTTTAATGAAAAGAAGAGAAACTTCATACTGAAAAAAAATAAAGGTGTTCTGATTCAGTCATTGAACTGGCGCAATTGCTGATTCCTCCTACCACCGCAGGGAAAAACCCGGATGCTGAGAAAACTATAAGCAGTTCCTGGCGTGGTGGGGCCCATCTGAAGCTGGTAGACTAGAGGGTGGGAGCATTGGTTTTGGATAGAAAGTAGCTTTGAAGGATTGTAGGAGACAAAGCAAAAAGGGAGTAATTGGAATTCTGCTTTGACATCTCTCGAAGCATTGTCTCAGGACAAACTATTCCTGCTCCCTAAAGCAGCAGCAATTTGGAGCTCAATTCCAGGTGACCTCACAAGCAAAATGATGGTAATATAGAAGTACATCTGAGAAACTGAGAAACAGAAGTTTAGACAACAGTATGAGACTTTGTCTGTGCATACTTCCCCACCAGAGGCCTGGAAATGGGTAATTGCCATCTAAGCACAGTCTGATCCTAATGCAGCTTCTCCCTGTAAGGCAAGAGGTGATAACTTGACCTCCTGAGGAGTGATTTTTTTCAGGGAGGAGGTGATTCAGTATGGTATTCCCAACCTGGAGTTCCTCTGCTGTCCACATCCTGAGCTAATTGGATCTTACACAGTTTGGATCTGACCTTTCCTTGTATGAAGTGACAGATCCCAGTGAACCAATGTCTTTGCAGGGACAAAACTCCTCTTTGAGGAGCACAACCAATATTAAGGAAAAACAGCATACACAGGATTACAGGTTTCCATAGTAGCAGAAATATTGAAGCAGAAAGATCAAGAATCAAGTTTAGCTTTAAAATATTTTACATGGACATAACTTTCCTATGTTCATACACGAATACATGACCTGTATAACTCCATATCATCTACAACCACAAGAATGGGAAGTTATACTCTATGTATGTATAATATGTCAAAATATACTCTATTGTCATGTATATCTAAAAAGAATAAACAAAAAAGTCACCCCAAAAAAACCTCCTGCCTAACCTACCTACTAAAACCTTCCCACTCTAATAAATCTAATTAAATTAATGAATATTTTATATATATATATATATATCTGGGCATGGTGGCTCATGCCTGTAATCCCAGTGGCTCAGGAGACTGAGACAGGAGGGTTGAGAGTTCAAAGCCAGCCTCAGCAAAAGTGAGACACTAAGCAACTCAGTGAGACTGTGTCTCTAAATAAAATACAAAATAGGGCTGGGGATTTGACTCAGTGGTCCAATGCCCCTGAGTTCCATCCCTGGTACATTCCCCACCCAAAAAAGAAAGAACAAACAAAGAAAGAAAGGCTGGGGATGTGGCTCAGTAGTAAAGCGCTCCTGGGTTAAATCTCTAATACCTCCCCCCAAAAAATTACAATTATGAGTTAAGACACTAGCAATTTATAATACAGTTGAGGAAACAAAAAAGATTCAAGCAGAAATAGATGAAAAAGTCAATAGTCAAAATAGAGAATACAATCCATGAAATTAAAATAGAATAAATAGGAAACTGGAAAACTACTTTGAAAAAAGTGCCTACAATTGAGAAATAATTTTTAAAGAAGTATATTTAATGTTAACTATTTTAAAAACCACTTAGAGATATGAAGAATTTCAACAGAGAAACTATGATAAAGACCCAAATAAAAATTCTAAAATTGTAAAATACAATAATTCAAAATAAAATTGAATGGATAAGCTCACCAGCAAATTAGATACCTAAAGAAAAATGTAAATGATCTGCTACACACATCAGAATAAAATATCCAGAATTAGACACAATACAACAAAAAGCATAACAAATACAGAAGAGAGTATAAGAACTATATACAATGGAGAAAGAGGATCTAACACGAAACTCAATCACTACTAGTAGAAAAAAATGGAGAAGTTTTACTATTCAAAGGCAAATGATTAAGAATTTTTCAAATTCTAACTAAAGACATCAATCCATATATTCAAATAACACTACACCCTAAAACTCTAATGAGAATAAATAGGTATATATCATAATAAGGTTGTTAAAAACCAAAGAACAATAAAAACTCTTAAATGAGACAGTTTTTTAAAAAGACAAACTCCCCTCAGTAAACAACCTTTATATACTGGCAGTAGATTTTTTATAGAAATGATGAAAAAAGACAATGTAATATTTTCAAAGTAGTAATAAAATAATTGTCAACCAAAAAATTTATACATCCTTTAAAAGAACTAAATACAATTTTTTGACAAACAAAAGCTGAAGAATTCATTATCATCAAACCTATTCCAAAGAGAAAACTAAATTCAGATAGAGGCCTTTAGATGCAAGAAGTGAATATCAACAAAAGTGGTTAAATATGCAGGTAAATTAATATATGTTGTTACTGCATAATCCCGTAATTTCATCAGTCTTGTTTCTGACAGTGCTGCCATCTGGCTTTTGCAATTCCACAATAGTTCCATCCTAAATGATATTTGTGAACCAAGTTCCACAACAATATCTCCTACTGTTGGGTAGCAGGAGGCCAGGACTCCAATCAAGCTTTGTCACAGCCTTGCCATGTGTCCCTCCCATACCTTGGAGCTTCAGTTCTCTCTCTGTAAAATGAGAAACTTAGACTAAATGTCTGTAAGGGCTCTTCCTAATATGAACCACTAGGATGCTGAAAGCTGCTTATAGATTGAAGGATTTGAATGCTCTTAAAAAGGCCTGTCTTCGGGCTGGGGTTGTAGCTCAGTGGTAGAATGCTCACCTCAAATGTGTGAGGCACTGAGTTTGATCCTTAACACCAGATAAAAAATAAAATAAAGGTATTATGTGCATATACAACAACAACAACAATATATATATATATATATATATATATATATATATATATATATATATAGAGAGAGAGAGAGAGAGAGAGAGAGAGAGAGAGAGAGTGTTAGATATGCACCTGTCTTCAGGGAACATTTTGAATTAACTATTTTTCCCACTGCCTTTTTCCTTTGAAGCAAATTGGTAACCATTCATTCACCCAATACACATTTATGAAAAAAAAAAAAAACCAACTATAAGTTAGACCTAACAAGACAAAATTCCTGTCTTTGTGGAAACTACACTCCATAAAAGAACAGAGAAAAATAAGCAAGATAATTACAATTTATGTAGTGCTAAAAATGAAGTAAACTATCAGACACATGTGTGGCAGACCTAGTTCATGATGTGAATTCAGATAGGTTACTTTCCTATTTCTTTCCCTGTAAAAAGAGAATAAAAATCTTGGGTGGGGTTAGGAAAGGATGAGCACAGGATGGTTTCCATGCACTGCACTGCCATGATAGTGAGAGAATCAGCTCAATTGTTGGAGGGGAATACACTTATGACCTAGCTGGGGAGAGGAGATTCAACTTAGGGCATGGAAGTCAGGGCCCAGAGGAGGGGAGGAGAAGACCAATAATCAATATTGCTGAGGCCCTGCATGGAGACACCAGCTTTAGATTATTTTCTCTCACAACAAACTAGTCATGAAGGCATTACTGCCCTATTTTACAGAGAAGGAAACTAGGAGTTTGAGAAGTGAAGTGACTTTATAAAGTGGCAAAAAGAGGCTTCACGATCAGATTTCTCTGACTCCAAATCTGATGCTGATTCAGATATTTAAACTTTTTTTTTTGATGAGCTAAATATAGGTATAATATTGATACTCTGTATTCTTTGAAATGGAAGGAAAGGGAAAATGTGTCAAGTTTGAAACATTAGGAAAGTGGAAAAAGTGGATTCTTATCTTGGTCTTTGAGGGTGAGTGGGTTTGAGACAAAGAAGAAGAAAGAGGCAGAGAGTTTGAGGCACTGGATGAGACCTGACCGCTGGCTCAAGTAAGGGATACAGAAAGGTGGTTCAGGAAAGATGAGGCTGGAAATGTGGACTGACCTAGTAAAGAGCCTGGAGTGCCTCATTAAGGAATATAGTCTTGGTCCCTGGGCATTTAGGAGTTGCAGGAGATGTGCAAACAAGGTAAGGACATTACATAGGAAATTAGATTTGGGGTCAAAAACCTAGATTGGAGTGATGATTTTCTCAAATATTAGCTGTAGGATTGTGGGTTTATCTCATTTCTCTTCATCTCATATACTTCATCAATAACATATCTGACCTATACAACTGTGTTTATCATTGTATTCCTCAGCACCTGACTCAGGACCCATCATCTAACAGGCAGTTAATAGATGAGCTCTGCTGAAATAGATATAACCCCAAAGACCTAAACATAATAACTAAAACCTCAAAACTCATAGAAGAAAACTGTAGAAAAGCTTTATGACACTAGACGTGGCAGTGATTTCTTGACTATGACACCAAAAGCATAAGCAAGAAAAGAAAAAAATGAATTGGACTTCAGCAAAATTTAAAATTTTAGTGCATCAAAGAATACTATCAACAAAGTAAAAAAATAATTCATATAATGAGGAAAATATTTGCAAATCATAGAACTGATAAAAAAATTGATGTCCTGTGTGTGTGTGTGTGTGTTCCTAAAACTCAACAACAAAAGAGCCAAAATCAA
Organism: Marmota monax; assembly: GCF_021218885.2. NCBI lineage: Eukaryota > Metazoa > Chordata > Mammalia > Rodentia > Sciuridae > Marmota > Marmota monax. Next base: position 5,376,665 of record NW_026692352.1, on the reverse strand, counting down.
ACAACTCAAGTAAAAATGGAAAAAGGACTTTGGTAGCCATTTCTTCAAAGATATACAAGTAACCAATAAGCACACACAGCACTCAACATCACCAATCATCAGGGAAATGAAAATCAAAACCAGAAGTATTGGCAAGGATATAGAAAAATGAGAAACTTGTGCATTGCCACAGGAATGTAAAATCGTTCAGTAACTGTGGAAAAAAAATAGTGCAGTCACTGTGGAAAACAGTATTTCAGTTCCTAAAAAACTAAATAGAATTATAGATTCCAGGAATTCCACTTCAGGGTATAGCACACATATGACAAGAAACACAATCCTTGCAAAAAAATAGTTTGGAAGAGTCACTTCACAAATAAATAACAGTAGCTCATGATAAACAAACAAACAAAAAAAGCAAACTCTAGGGAGAATAGGGAGAATCAGATGTGTCTGGTGTTACCACATTATAATACTCAAAATGTCCAATTATTGACCAAGAAAACTTAAGAGGCATGCAAAAAAAAGTTTTTGTGTAACCCACTCACAGGAAAAAAAATTAATTAATTAACAGTAACTATCCTTGAGGAATCCCAGATATTGGAATTTCTAGAGAAAGAGTTTAAATTACCTGTCTTATATGACCAAAAAGCTAAAGGAAACATTGAGGAAAAAAATTAAGGAAATCAGAAAAAAAAACATGTTTCAATAAATAGAGAATATCATTAAAGAGAATGAAATTATAAAAAGGAACTAATTAGAAATTATGGAGTTGAAAAGCCCAAAAATTAAAATGGAAAAAAAATGCTACATGGGTTCAACAGTAGATTTGAACAGGCAGAATAAATCAATGACTTGAAGATAGATTGATTGAGATACCTAATATGAGGAGCAGAAAGAGAAAGAAATGAAGAAAAATAAACAGAGTCTAAAAGACCTGTGGGACACCATCTAGCATATGCACCATGAAAGTACGAGAAGAATAGGAAAAAAAAGTACAAAATATAAATAATTGAAGAAACAATAGCCAAATATCTCCCAAATTTGATGAAAGACATGAATCTTTACACCCAAGAAACTAAACAAGTCAAAGAAATTCACACTAAAATAAAATTATCAAAAGACAAATAATTTTGAAAGCAGCAAGAAAAAAGTAGTCACATAGAGGGATTTTTTTTTGGGGGGGGGTGATGTTAAGGATTGAACCTAAGGGTGCTCTGCCATTGAACTCTATCCTCAGGCCTTTAATTTTTTTAAAAAATTGAGGGGCTGGGGTTGTGGCTCAGTGGTACAGTGCTCACCTAGCATGCGTGAAGCACTGGTTTCAATCCTTAGCACCACATAAAAATAAAATAAAGATATCGTGTCCACTTAAAACTAAAAAAAAAAATAAATATTTTAAAAAAATTGAGACTGAGTCTTGCTAAGTTCTGAAGGCTGACCTCAAACTTGCAAGTCTTCTACCTCAGTTCCTGGGATTACAACTGCAATTGCAGGTATAACTGATTATCTCAATTACTAATATTATAGATGTGCCACTGTTCAAGGGCTCTTAAATAAGACTTACACCTGACTTTTTATCAGAAACCATGAAAACCAGTAGGCAATAGAATGACATATTTAAAGTGATGAAATCAAAAGTCTCTCAACCAAATTCTATATTTTGCAAAATAATTTCTCAAAAAATAAATAAAAATTTAGATATTCCAAGATAATCAAAAGTTGAGCTCAAACCTTCCCTATAAGAAATACTGAAAAGGGTCCTTTAGAATGAAATTAAAAGACACTAAACAGTAAGTCAATGCCACATGTAAAAATAAAGGTAAGATCTCTAGTGAAGGTAATTACATATATAAATATAAAATCTATCACAGACATACATTGTTTTATGACATTTTGCATATATTGTGTTTTTTAACAAATTGAAAATTTATGTAAACCCCTCATCAAGCAAGTCTAATGGCACCATTTTTCCAAAAGCTCAGATAATTATTAGTATTTTAATTATCTTAAAAAGCAATAAAGTACTTTAAATTAAGCTGTATTTTAGAAACATAATGCTATGCACACTTAATAAACTATAGTAAAGTGTACACATAACTTTTATGTGCACTGGGAAACCAAAAATTTTATGAGAATTACTTTATCACAATATTTGCTTATTGTGGTGGTCTGGAACCAAACCCACAATATTTCCAAGTACTCAAATTACCATATGTTGATTTGTAATTATCTTTTTCCTACATTTTAAAAGAAAAATAAATGAGTCAATAATTATTCATCTATACTAAGGGGCACAAAATTTTAAAACATAAAATTTGTTACAATTACATAAAGCAGGAGGGGACAAAGTATACAGGAGCTATTGAAACGAGGTTGGTATCAATTCAAGCTAGACTGTTATAAATTTAGAATGTTAATTTTAATCCTCAGGGTAACCACTAGGAAAATATCTCTAAAATATTCACAAAAGGAAATGAGAGAGCCAGGCACAGTGGCACACACACACACACACACACACACACACACACACACCTGTAATCCCAGCAACTTGGGGGGCTTAGATAAGAGTATTATAAGTTCAAGGCCAGCCTCATTATCTTAGCAAGACCCTAAATAACTTAGTGAGACCCTATTTTAAAATAAAAAGTAAAAAGTACTGAGGATGTGGCTCAATGGTAAAGGACCCCTGGGTTCAATCCTCAGTACCAAAAAGTAAAAAGAAAAGGAAATGAGGAGGGAATCAAAATAGTACAATACAAAAATAAAAAATTAAAAAAAAAACAAATAAACCCCGAAAAACAAAAGAAGGCAGTAAATTAAGGAACTGAGGAAAGAAAGAGATAAAGGCGTATAGAAAACAAATTGCATCTGGTCAAAATCACAGCTGTATTTTAAAAACACACACACACACACAAACACACATACACACACAAGCCAATTCTAAAGTTATATGAAAAGCAAAGGAAATAAACAAATAATTTTGAAAATAAAGTATAATATTGGAAATCACATAAAAAAGGAAACAAATAGCATAATGACAGAAATAAGTCTTTCTTTAGCAGTAATTGATTATATTAAATATAAATGGATTGTACTCTCCAATATAAAAAGTAGAGATTAGAAGAATGTACTTTAAAATAAGTTATAGTTGTAAACTATGAACAAAAGACTGAGAGCCAAAGGCACAAACACATCAAAAGTGAAACCTTAGGTTCAATCCCTAGCATCTCCAAAAAATTCCATGTAAATTGCAAGCAAGAGAGACTGTGAAGACTATAGTAGTATCAGATAAAGGAGACTTCTGTCAAAAATTGTTACAGGTGATAAAGAAGGGCATTACTTATAGATAAAAGGTTAAGTCTGACAGGAAGACACAATAATTTTAAATATATACACAACAAAAGAGCTTCAAAATATAAGCAGCAAAAATTGACAGAAATTGAAGGGAGAAACAAGCAACAATAATTGAAGATATCAATGTCTCACCGTTGATGATAGGATAACTAGACAGAAGATCACTAAGGAAACAGAACTTGAACAACAGTATAAACAAGCCAGACCTGATAAACATAGGTAGCAACCTCAAACAACATCAGAATATGCATTCTCCTCAAGTACACATGGATTATTCTCCATGATAAATCAAACTGTAAGCTACAAAAAAGTATCAAGAAATTTTAAAATATTGAAATCACACAAGTACATTCTTGGAAAATAGTAGAGTGAACTAGAAATTGATAATAGAAATAAAACTAGAAAATTCAAGAAAATGTGGAAATGAACAACATACTCTTTTTTTTTTAAAGAGAGAGTATTTTTTTTAATATTTATTTTTTAGTTTTCGGCGGACACAATATCTTTGTTTGTATGTGGTGCTGAGAGGTTCGAACCCGGGCCCCATGCATGCCAGGCGAGCGCGCTACCGCTTGAGCCATATCCCCAGCCCTAACAACATACTCTTAAACAACAAATGGATCAAGGAAAAATCCTGAGGGAGATTCAAAATATATTCAGACAAATGAAAATGAAAATACACATACTAGAGGGGCTAGGGATGTGGCTCAAGCGGTAGCGCGCTCGCCTGGCATGCGTGGGGCGGGCCCCAGTTCGATCCTCAGCACCACATACGAACAAAGATTTATGTCCGCCGAAAACTAAAAAATAAATGTTAAAAATTCTCTCTCTCTCTCTCTTAAAAAAAAAAAGAAAGAAAATACACATACTAGAAACATGGGATGCAGTGAAAGCAGTGGTCAGATAAAAATTTATAGTTATAAGTGCTTACCCCTTAAAAAGAAGAAAGATATTAAATCAATAACCTAAGTTTATACTGTAAGGAACTAGAAACAGAACTAAATATATCTAGAGAGAATGGAAAGAAATAATAGAGTTTATATTGGAAATAAAATAGAATGTAGAAAAGCAATAGTGACTCAACAAAAGTTGATTCTTTGAAAAGATTAACAATATTAAAAACCTACATGTATGTAGATAGAAAAAGCAAAGATTCAAACTACTAAAATCAGAAATGAAAGTGGGAATTGTACTACAAACTATATAGAAATAAAAAATATTAAAAGATAATGCTATGAATAATTGTACATCAGCAAACTAGACAACCTAGATGAAATGGGAATTTTTCTATAAACACACACTGTTTGAATCTTAAACCAGAATTAGCTTAAGAAAATATAAAAGATCTCAGCAGATTTATAAAGTGAAGTGACTGAAGCACAACAAACAAACAAAAACTTCCAACAAAAAAAGTCCAGATCAGATGATATCCCTCATAAATTCCCTCAAACATTTAAAGAATAATTAATGCCCCTCAAATGGTACTAGTACCTTATCAGATATATAAATTGCAATATTTTCTTCCATTTTGTGGGTTGTCTTTCACTTTCTAGTTGGTGTCTTTTTAAGAACAACTTTAAAAAGTTTTGATGAAAATATTACCATCTTAATAATATTAAATTTTCCAAAAAAAAAAAAAAAATTGGCTTGTTCTTTTTGTGTCCTATCTAAGAGAGCACGGCCAAATCCAAGATCACGAAAATGTACCTCTGTGGGGGTTTTTTTGTTGTTGTTGGTTTCTTTTATGTTTTTCTCCCTAGAGAAAGAGGAGAGGAATGAGAAAAGAGACACAGAGAGGACAGAGAGAAAAAAGAGAGAAAAATAAGAGAGATAAGGCAGAGAGCAAGGACAGAGACAGAGGAACAGGGAAGGCTGGGCATAATGCCATAGGCCTGTAATTCTTGCATCTCAGGAGGCTAAGACAGGAGGATCAAAAGTTTGAGGCCAGCCTCAGCAACATAGCAAGGTCCTTTGCATCTTAGTGAGACTCTGTCTCAAAATAAAAAATAAAAAAGGCTGGGGACGTAGCTTGGTGGTAAAGCATCCCTGGCTTAAATCCCCAATACCAAAAAAAAAAAAAAAAAAGAAGAAGAAGAAGAAGATGGAGGAGAAGAAGGAAGGGGGAGGGGAAGAGGGAGGAGGAGGAGGAGAATAATTAAAACCATAAAAATCTTAGAAAAAATATAAAGTTTTTATTGTTGTTGCTGTTGTTGTTAGTACTAGGGTTTTAACCCAGGAGCCCTAGGGGTGCTTTATCACTGAGTTACACTTCCAGCTCTTTTTATTTATTTTTTGTTTTGAGACAGGTTTTCACTAAATTGCTTAGGGCCTCACTAAGTTGCTGAGTCTGTCCTCAAACTTACAATCCTCCTGCCTCAGCTTTGTGAATCACTGGGATCACAGGTGTGCACCGCACGCGCGCGTGCACACACACACACACACACACACACAATGGTTTTAAATTCTTTGGTCCATTTTTTTTAATAATTATACACTATATTTTAAATAAAATCATGCACTATACTTTTAATTTTATGTGTGGTGTACAAGGGTCCAAATTCATTCTTTGGCATTTGATTATCCAGTTGCCCCAGCACCATTTGTTGAAGAGACTATATTTTCTTCATTAAATGATTATCTAGGGCCAGGGGGTGGAGTGGGTTAGGGAGAAAAGGGAAGCGACTGCTAAAGATGTCTTTTGGGGACTGATGAGGGTATCCTCAAAGCAATGTGGGCAATGGTTGCACAATTCTAGAAATATACTAAAGACCACTTAAAATGGATAAATGGGTTAAATATATGGCATATGAATTGTCTTTCAACATAACTTTTGTAAAATATGAGATCATGACTGAGAAAACCCAGCCTGGGGCCTGGCCTCCCATGAATATTCAGTACAAGACAGTTACTATGGAGATGAGGGTGATTTCTGAAATGATGACAGTGAGCTTCATACGGTGCAATACTCGAGTCCTGCTCTTAGATGATGCAAACAATTCTGTGATTATCTTTACTTTTTGCTGTAAATGGACAGGGTGTCCCTGAGGTCTACCCATTTTCAGTGGAGGACCCAAAGGGACTGTCTCAAGCATGCCACACATTCACCTACCCTCTTCCCACCTCCCAAGCTTCCAGCTCCTTAATTGGCCTCCAAAGGGGAAGCAGATCATACTGCAGGGCCTTAATTAATCCCTAGGAATCTGGGTCCCTACATTCTCCTCTCACCCCAGCCTGACTCCCCAGTTATTTGTTCCAAACAAGAAAAGAACTTTGCAGGCTCCCCAGGGAAAGAGAGGCCTCGGGAGAGGGCCACATATGTGGTCTGTGCTGACTGTGGTAACAAGGCCCAGGAGACCCTCCCTCATCAAGTCAGACCCAGCGCATGGAAGTTAATGCCGTTGCCCTTCCCTAGCGCCTGCAGAGGGTTGCAACCCACACCCACCTCCACAGCACACGCTGGGTGCTCGTGTTCTCGCCTGGCTTCTCCATGGGCGTCTCTATTCATACAGCTCTTTACATCTTGTCGTTCTAGGCCTGGTCTGGGTCACTACCCTGGAATGGTATCACCCTTGGAGGTCCTGCCTGTGTGTCACCTCACACACCTCTGCTCACACTCAGAGGCCCAGGGCAAACGCTCTTTTATAAAGTCTTAGTCAAGTGCCATTCAAACCACCCTGCCCTAGCTGGGACACCCACGGCTATTGCTCCTGGCAGAGCTCTTTGCCCTGCAGGCCAGGGGCAGAATTGGCCTTGCGTGTGTTGCACTTCCAGGCCAGGCCCAGATCTATAAGTGTGCTGAATGAAGCTGGATCTGAGGCAGAGGAGGCCCCAATCTCAGTTCTGCCCTGGAGTCCTCTTTACCCCAAAGTGGAGTGTTTTGCACTGTGTTGGCAGCTGTAACTTAAAAATAACTCTTTCCTTACTGCAGGACACCTCAGGTCCTTTACTATAACCCACCCTATGAATCTCTGAGAATGTTGTGGTTATGCAACCGTTCCTAAACTTTTTCAACTATAGAAACATTTTTACTCCTGAGTATCTTATGGGACCAGTGTTCTTCAGAATCACTCTGGAAAATTCTGATCTAAATGACAACTCACATGTACCCAGACCAACTGGAGGGAAATCATTTCAGATCTTCACCTCATACCATATACTTAAATGAGCCCAAGATGAGTGAAATAATTAAATGTGAAAATGAAACTATAACGCTAAACTAAACAAAAAGAAAATACAGGCAATGCCTTTGGGCCCCTCCCCGCAAGCAGGTGCCAGATCTCACCTCGCCCACAGTGTTCTATATTTATTCATGGAATGAACACAGGGTTTGTAACATCACTAAAAGACATGCTATGAAGGTAACATTCTTTTTTTTTTTTAATTTGAGACAGGGCCTCGCTAAGTTGCTGAGCTGTCCTGAAACTCTCCATCCTTCTGCTTCAGCCTCCTGAAGGTAGTTGGAATTCCAAGCCCACAGCATGGCACCTGCTCTCAATTTTACTTTTTAAATACACTTCTTCTGCTGTTAGACTGATGAGCTTCCATTTGTCCATATTCCTCCTTCCTCTTCCTCTTCAAACTTCCTAGGAAGTTACATCTAAGAAATGCGTAACTTTATGGTTGGAAAAGCTCCCTAAAGGGGCCACTTTATGCAACCATCCCATTAGACTGTTCCCCACTGCTGAGGCATAAACTGGTCTTTCATTCACAGCAGAGGTTTCCACCTGCACTGATGGTCTGTTGGTGGTCGGGGAAGTCCACCAGACCGAACTTAAGTCACCCCTTTATTCCTCATCCCCTACCCCATGACCTAGGAAATCTCAGCAAGGCCATCCCCCAGCAGGAGCCAGTCTTTATAACTAGGATTCATCCTCTCTTGAAGGGCCCCGTGGCCTGGACCCGAGAAACAACCTTGAGGGCAGACGCATCCTAAGCTCCACCTGTCTGCCCTCACTCCTGGGCACCAAGGAGCCTTGGACATTTAGTTGCCCACTGATTCGTGCCAATTCTACCTCTCCTATATTCTTCCCTTCCTCTACATCCAACACTGCTGCAATGATGTAGCCTCATGGGCTCTCTCTACAGGGGTCCCTATCTCCCATCTCCAGGTCTATAAGTTGTGAGAGGGCAAGAACCAAGTGTCCCTGGGACCCAGCAGAGGAGCTTGTGCTTCTGAGTGGGCATGCGCACATTCACTCATGTGCATATGCACACATATGTGCACCGGTGACTGAGCGGAATGAGGGCTGGATGGTGCCTTTGCATTTGGCCCAGGAGGGGCATGTGCTTTTCTGTAGGGAAGGCCTGGGAAGCCTTCCCTAGCCCAAGCCTTCTTTCTGGAATCTGAGCTCCTGCAGGGCAGGCTTCTCTTCGTGGAGGACAAGCTCTTGTGAGCAGTTGCTCTTCTCTCTCTAAAAATCTCTTGCCAGTGCCTCGTTCAGTGCCCCGTGCCACAGAGAGGGAATGTAACATGAGAGAAGGACTCTCAGCTAGGACCCACAGCCTTGGATTCTGGACACAGGCCAACCTCTAACACACTGGGGCAGCTGGGCATACGCTATCCTTCCCTGGGCCTCAGTCTTCCCAGCTGCGTTCTCCAAAGACTGAATTCAGTAGATGCCAAGTTCTGATAAGGAATCCTGTACACTGGGAGGGGCCAGAAACCACACCACCTATAATCCATTGGGCCTGGAGAAAAGCAATGCCAGGGGACACTGTATCCATCCCAATTTCTGCGATGTAATGGTAGGCCGAGCACATACCCTACAGAGAATCCTATATTCTCCTGAGCAGTCCTCTGAAGCTCACAGAAAACAAGGTCCACTGTCAGAAGATCTCTAAAATTCATTCTCATGAGCAGTGTCCACATGGAGCCTTATTTTCCTTCTCTGGTGTCATGGTCCCAGTCTTCTCTTGTCTTCTGTGGTTCCCTGTAATCCACTTTCCTTGCTCTATATCAGAGATGTTTCCAGAACACAAGTGCCATACCATTCCCTGCCTGAAAACCATTGCATCCCCATCTTTTGTGGGATTTAAAATCCGAACTCCTTGGTCTTGCACTCAGGGCTCTGTCCAGCCTGGCTCCAAACTACTAACTTCAAGTGTTCACACAGCCCAAGGCTAACCCTGAGTCACTCTAACGGAGTGTGGAGAAAGGTGGGCAGAGGTTGGAAGACAACAGAAGAGGCCACTGCACTGGTCTGGAAGAGAGAAATGAGGGCTGAGTTGAGGCACTGGCCATAGTATGAATAGAGTGAAAAAGGACTGAATTTAGGAGATGCTTAGATGGAGAGGGGTCAGAACTTGGCAATGACTGGCTTGGGGTTAGGAATCTTAATTGCCTCACAGACTCCATATGCAGATCTTACAGATAGGGAAACTGAGACCTGGGGATAATTAAGGACCAAGGTCACACAGTATTTAGAGATTGGTCCAGAATGCAGGCTTCCTAGCTCCCGGACACAAGCCCTTTCCCCACAGTGGCATGAATAGTATAAACAGGACTATGCAGGTTTCACCAAACCTTGAATACCTAACCTGGGAATTTGGACCATTTCCATGAGCAATTGGGAGCTGTGGCCCGTTCTTATTATTTGGCAGCATTTCTTGTTTTGTTGCCTTCCCCCAGCAGGAAGCTCTCCAGTGCTATTGCTAAACTATACAACCTAACTGCTTCTATCTCAAACCAATCTCCTTGATTTTCGTTAAATAGAAGAGCCCAGAGACATAGAGATTCATCTAAAGCCACACAGCAAGTTAGTAGTCCAAATTTTCCCAGATCCCAGACCAGTTTTCCCATGCCCTGGAGAGGAGAGGGTTGGGCCCATGCTCATCTCAAGTGTGTGCAGAGCAGGGTCTTAAACCCAAGTCAAACCCCAGGGGCCAATACAGCAGTCAGCTAGCTGCCTGTCCTCCATCACCATAGTCCTATAAGAAAGCCTGTGTCCTGACTCCCTCCCTCAGCAGTCATTGTGCCCCCATCTGTCTTGTCGGGACTAGTGCTGGGACATCTCCAGGCTGCCTTCAATTATGAGGCAATAAATATGAAATGTGCTGCGATGAGCAGCCAGCCCCACCCCCACCCCTGCCAGCCTCTGCACCGAGAAGATTGGATTTTGTGTCGTTCATTTTTTATCTCTAGTCCATGTCGGATGAGGAGATACAGGACATGGGCAGTGGATAATTTTATCCTCCTCCACTTATCCGGTGCAGCACCAGATGGGAGGTGTGATGTCCTCAGGTTGCCGACCGCCCTGCCCTGGGGAAGCTCCTCCACTCCCAGACCACCAGCCGTTGGCTCTGGGGCAGAGTGGCATGTGTGGAGGAAGGGTCTTGAGCTGGAAGACAACAAGCCTGGGTTTGAGCCTGGACCCTGCAGCAAACCCACTGTGTGACCTTGGGCAAGTGCCTGAAACTGTTCCAGGCCAACCTCTGAACAGCGAGGCAGGGGCCACACACAATCAGACCTGCTCCTGACTTAAGGAGCTGACTTGACTCCAGATAAACAGACATCCCCATGGCAGGGTGGCTGACACTGTCACTGGGTGGGAAGGACATAGATTTGTCAGATAGGATATGAGGGGGCGGAGGGAGAGTGGACATCCGGGCAGAGGCAGAGGGAACTGCTTGAATAAAGCATGGGAGCAAGTGACCAGTGTTTTGGGTAGAGTTCCAGGCAGGTAAGTGTCATGATCAGATCTGCATTTTCAAAAAACATCTGACTACTTTCTGAAAAGCAGATTTGACAGTATGGATGGGAAGTGAAGTTAGGGAGTCCAGTGCAGAAGCTGATGCCATGATCCAGCTGAGAGAAGACACTGTCCTAGACTACAGCAATAACAGTAGATCCAGAAATAATCATTGTTATTATCATTATAATGAATACTATCATTAAGTACTAAGTGTTCTCATCATTTCTGATTTTCACAATTATTCTTCAAAGTAGAGTATAATCTACATTTTGTAGATAAGGTGAATTAAGAGAGCTGTCCAAAGTCACATAGTCAACAAGAAGTAGAGGCAGGATTTCAACACAGCTCTGTCCTTCTCTAAGGCCTGTACCTGTCCAACCCAGGTCTATCTAGTGTTCTACTTTCTGAAAGGAAGGAACAGCTTCCCAAGAATATGTGGGGACATAGGTGATTTGGGATTTTTGTCATTGTTTGGACACAGAAAGCAAAAGACAGGAGAGAAGGATGATGTGTAGGCTTCTGGCCAGGGAGAGTGGGTGGATAAGGATAGCACAGGAAGAGCAGGGGCTTGGGAGGAGCACATGGGTTTGGTCTTGATCAGTTGAATACATAGGTGTGGAACCAAAACTGAGGCTGGAGGTAGAGATTTAAAATTTGTCAAGAAACAATAGTCCCAGTTGTGTGAGTGGATGTGGTCTTTGGAGGGAGTGTGTATAGTAGATGGAAGGTCAAGGCTAGAACCCTAGAGAACTTCAATTCTCAAAGGGTGAATTCTCAAAGGGTTCTCGCATTGAGAACCATAGCAGTGCAATCTGAAGTTAGCTCAGGAGGAATGGGATTGCTTTAGGCAGGTCAAGGAGTAATGGTCCCCAGTGCTGCCAAAGGGACAGTACAGTGAAGGCTGAAGACTTTGCCTGGGTTTAGGGAACAGCAGGCAGTGCTGGAGCAGAAATGTTCTGTGCAGCAGTCACTGGGATCTGTGACAAGTAGTCTTCATGGACACAGTGTTCCCAAACAGTTGGAGGGGTCTAAAACACCCTACTCATGGCCCTGAATCCTCTCTCTATGCAGTAGGCCTGGGGCAGTCTTTTGGCCCTGACACAGTAGTGACTCCCATCCAACCTTTCCCCCAGTTCCTGAGCTATGTGAGAGAAGCAGCACATTAAGAATGAAGACAGAGAAGAGATGGGGAAAGAAGGAGATAATTTTAGGAGGCAAAGAGAGGATGAGAAATGCATGAAGACTGCTAAGCAGAAATGATAACTGAAAAACCACAAAAAGAAAAGGAGACTTATTTTGATGCTTTTTCAGGTATTACCAAGAAAAAAGTTACAACCCACCATAGCTGAAATGTAAACTGAGCAAGGAAGGGTAAGAACTGTGTGTACCAAGTGAGATGGAACGTGCAGGGATCAGTCTGTTTTCTTGAAGGACACTTTGGCAGATGTATTTACACTTGAATGGCCCCTGGGCTGGGTATGATATTATAGTACATATGAGCAGACAAGCACAACTCCAGCTGGGTGGAAAAGGCTCGACTGTCATTGCCATTTGAGTTATAAAAGCACTGTTTATCTTTGTTCATCCTTTTAATCTGGAAAGATCTTGCAGAAGTACTAGAGCTGTATCATGTTTTACAATTTACAAAGTTTATTTCATGCTTGATTGTCTGTATTTTAGGACTGTTGAAGCGAATCAGTTTTTTCTCTCTGGAAATGTGGGGTGCAATCTCTATATGCTTAGGGCAGTTTAAGTGGAGGGGCAGGACTGGGGGTCAGTTTGGAGAGGGGTGAGGATGTATGGACAGTCAGTAGAGAATCTCAAGAAATTGGGATGTGATAGTGAGGAAAGAGTGAGCAAAGAAAGAGCCGTGACCGTAGAGTAAAATGGAATTGAGGACTCTTTAGGGATGGGAAAGTTGTAATCACATTGAATGCTAAGGAACCAGTGGGAAGAGAGGGAGTAGAGGTGGGGGAGTGATTGATGGAAGCGATTCCTGGAGGAAGTAGAGAGAAAATGGGCTCTAGAGCCTTGAACTGGAATGAGGGCAGCTCTCTGACCTTCAGTAAGAACTCAGAGTGCAGCCAGATGGGCTAGCCCTGAATCCTTCTCCACTAGTACAGTGTGACTTTGATCAACCTAAGGCAAAGGTTTGCAAAATGGGGACACCAAAGGTGCCCAATCTATACAGTTATGAAGATTAAATGAGTTGATATGTGCACAGTGCTAAGGCCAGTGTCTGGAATGTATTAAATACTTGATAAAAGTTAGCTGTTAATAGTCAATAAAAATTACCTCTTAGCTAATTTATCTTATAAAGCTAGAGAGAAGAGGAAAGTTTTGGCACAGTGTATGGAAATTACACTTGGAAGGGAGAATGTGGGAGAGCCCGTACTAACAGCTCTGCTCTCCAGCCAAAGATTTCAAGTTAGAGCTGGGTTCACATCACTTCACCATGTTAAATCTGTTTTCCCATCTGGAAAATCTCCCTCTCAAGAGGGGATTGTAGCTCATAACATAAATGGGTAAAGCACTGAGCACAGGGCCAGGCACCTGAGGTGCTCAGTGAATGGTAGCTACTTACAATCCCCACCTACACTCTTCCCAGTGACACAGACCTTGGCAGGAGGTCTGCCAAGAGGGAAAGCAGAGCTGAGGTTGGGAGCTTTAAGTATAAGGTTTGCTGAGGTGCAGGGTGCTCTGGAGAGTCTGGATGAAAAGACCATCCCACCTCAAGTCCAGGCCAGCCAGAGAAGGAAGGGAGGCCAAGAAAAGCAGCAGGCTGGAGGGAAAAAGAAGAGACTAGAATCATATGGTAGAAGAGAGAATTTCTGAGTTTCGCCCAGTCAAACCTAAGTACTTTGGTGTCGGGTGCTGTGTGTGGCACTTTATTATAAGTGTGAGCTATTCCAACTCAACCCCCACGCCATCCAGTACTAGGCATTATCAATCCAGGGGTCTGTCCCTCCCACAGATCAATGAAGACTTTGTGGCCCCTGATCAGGTGCAAATCATAAATAGTTCCACAATCTCTGTCAAGGTTGGACGGGAAAAAAGAGCAGGGCCAATCAGATTCCCTCTGTATGCAATAGAACTGGGAAGGATGGGGAGCAGCTGGTAGTAAGAAAGGGAAATCACAAGGGTCCCAAAGTAAGGGACCATGGAGTGGCACCATGAGGAGTCCCTCATAAGCACTAGAGTCATGATTCCGAGCAGGGAGAAGCTCTACGACAGAGAGGAAAGTGCAGGGGAGGAATCATTCTATGAAGAGTAGAGGAGAGCAGATGGCAACAGACCCATTGACGAGATCGAAAGAAGAACTGATCCCCAGGTGGCTTCCCCATCCCCCAATGTTTATGTTCTAGTTCTCACAGCTCGCTCCTAACTCAAGTCTACTTTGTCCAAATGAGCTCAAGCAACTTTCTGTTCTTTGAAACTAAAGAAATCCAAACAAAGCCTCTCCCCATTTTGCAGATGGCTGAGAGGGGGAAATGGTGTGTGAAGTCATACAGTTAAGCTGGCTAAGTGGCAGAGGTGGAACTGGAATTCAAGAGACTTCTTTCTCCCCAATCCACTCCTGCTCTTTCCATAGCCAGTAAGCCAAGGCTTCTTCTCTACATTTCCAGCTCTTACTCTCAGACCCTGTTGCCCCTAAGAAAGTGTCCCGCCAAGTTGAACACCAGCCAGAGGCTCTCCTAGCCTTTTGGGGAGAGGGATGGTCTTCCTGGGATGCCCCAACCCCTAGACTCCTTTAGGTTTCCCCATCCTATTAAAGAGTCTTGACATTCACACAGAAAGGGCCCATGGTAGCTAAGCATCCAGTTTTAGGGCTCTGAAGAGGGTCTGAGGGGTTCACAGGACTCTGGAAGAAGGGACAAAGGCCAGACCTGAGCAGACAGGGTGAGAATGAAGGCTTCCCCAGAGTGGATCCCAGGTCTAAATGGGATCAAATAATCTCCTCGGAGCCTAGTTGACACCATCCCCATTGTAGAGCTGGGGAAACTGAGACTCAAAAGAGATGAACAAAGTGAGCTTCCCAAGGCCACATAACAGTAAGGGATAAAGAAACCAGGATTCCCTCTCTTGTCTCAGACTCCAAGTCCAGGCACCTCCTGCTGCTATAGCTGTGTATCTTTCCCGGGAAGGAAACAGCCTTTACCCAGCTCTGCTGAGTGGCTATGGCATTGAGCCAATTGCTTCCCTCTCTGGGTCTCTGATGAGTGGGGAGGGGTCCACTAGATTTCCCAGGCCTGCTTCCTGCTCTCCAGCAGACTGCAGTCTGTCCATGCCAGGTGTCGTGCAGGCCACTCCCCACTCCACTCCTCTCCCTAATAATTAATCTCCAGCCACAGTCCCAGCTGCACGGCTTTCATCATCCAATTACCGGAGTTGCTGGCACAATAAATCTTGGTCACCCAAATGCAGGCAAATCTGCAGCTATTTTCATGGCCATTACTGTGCATAGGACATTGGAACTCAGGTCATTTGCCTTTCTGATATGGAGTCTTATCCCCCACCCCATCTTCCCTGCCTTCTTTCATTTCTCATTGGCAGCTGTCCTTGTCCCCCTCCACCTCATCATCCCTTAAACACACGTTCCTCCCTTCCCCTAGCCCTTCTTTAGGCTTCAGGGCCAGGATCAGAAGACTTGGTGACCTTGGCCAAGTCAATGCACCTCTCAGAGCCTCAGTTTCTTCCCCTGTAAAGCAGAAATGACATCAATGACCTCATAAGTTTTTGTGAAAGTTAAATAACTCAGGTGTGGTATACACCTCACTGGCAGTATCTAGGATATTTGGGAGTGGTCTTTGCTATATTTAAAAATATAGCGATGTATTTTATTTTAAAGTATCTTAGAAAAAATATATCAAACCTGTGAGTATCAATGCTTAAGAGATCATGAAATTAAATATTTACAAACAGTATGCTAAAGAAAAATATTAATAATGAAGCCAGGGGCTGGAGCTATACCTCAATGGTGGAGCACTTGCCTAACATGTGTGAGGCACTGGGTTTGATCCTTAGTACCACATAAAAAATGAAACAAATTAAATAAAGGCAGCCTGTCCATCTACAAATACAAATAATAATAATAATAATAAAAAAAGAATGAAGCCAGGCATGGTGGTGCACACCTGATTTAAGCAGCTCAGGAGACTGAGGCAGGAGGATGGTGAGTTGAAAGCCAGCTTCAGCAACTTAGCAAGACTGTAAGCTACTCAGCAAGATCCTATCTGCAAATAAAATATTTAAAAGGGATGGAAATATGGCTCAGTGGTTAAGTACCCCTGGTTTCAATCCTCGGTACCAAAAAAAAAAAAAAAAAAAAAAAGAATGATACACAGATTTAACAAAAATCATGGAGGAGGCATGTGAATGAGAGAAGCTTGAGAACCCCTGCAATAATGGCCACACAATGCTTGCCTTCAGGAATTATTCTGTGCTCCACCCTCCTCCACTTGCTATAGAGGAGAATATGAGTCCCTTCAGATAGAAGGGGCCCTCCTGCTGAAAGCAGGCACACTGATTTAACACAAGGGTTGGGGTCACCTCAGAGCCCTTTGTAACCATCCCCAGGCTTGTTACAGGCAGGTCCCATGCTTGGTGCTGGGGACAAGGAGCTCCAATGGCAGTGCCTACCTCCAGGAGCCCCATCTTCTCCCTTCTGAATTAAACCCTGTCATGCTTAAGCAAGGTATCTGTCCAGATGTTTGCTTGACAGGATGTCAAGTAAGGTTGACAGGAGGTCTTCTATATGTGGAACTGGAATAACAACCCAAAGCTGAGGACAAAAGGCCTTAAGACCCCATCCCTAGAGAGGCATGAAGGAGTGTCACATAGTACACTTAGGAGGGAAGGGGAGAAGTCAGGCCTTGTGAGGAGTGCTGGTTCAAACCGTGAAGTTATTGCCATGATGGAGAGTGGGAAGCATTCCTCACAGAAATTGGTCATACCTGCCAGAAGGGGGACCTTGTCCCTATATCCAGGCAGAAAGTTTGCTGAACCAGGAACTCACAGGCCACCCTGGGGTATAACAGAGACTGTATAGAAGTTTCTAGTAAAGAGATATGAGAGGAGGAATTCACTGAGTGGCTCCATTTCATCCAGCAGTGATCAAAGGGAGCAAGGTAAGGAATTCCAAGAATTTAGATGACTCTCCTCCCAGTTCTTCCTGGCCATAGGCAGGCATGGAACACCACAGCAAATCCCATGCCTCTATACAAAGAGGCACATAAGTAAGAGGGGAAGGATCAGTGCGGCTCTTCCATGGCCCCAGACCAGCTAAGGGTGACTCTACATGAATGAGGGGTTGGGCCTTGGGTGTCTGGCAGAATCAAATGAAAGCTCAGCTGCCCAACTCTGAGCAGGGACTTGGCAACAGAGTGGGCAAAGGGGAAACTGAACACTGTGCCAGGAAAATCAGCTCTGGGCCATCTGAAGCTCAACAGACCCACTAGTCTCAGATGGCAGCATAAGAGATCCCATGCTCACGTGCACACACAGAACTTCTCTGGAAAGCCAGTGTTCTTCTTGGGACACCAATTTCCCCTTGGGGATAACAGAGTTAATACACGATGCCTCCAGGCAGTTTTGAAAACCTAGGCAGAGATGGATCTTCTTTTACCCACCATACACAGGCAGATTCCGTTGCCTGTGGCCTGAAGGGATTTAGGGAAAGATTGCCACCTAGTGGTTAATATTGACAGTCCCCTGGACAGAGCAGTACACAACTCATACAGATGACTCAAATTTTAGACTTTTGTCCTGCTATATCCAGATGGTCTTACAGATAACATCATCTGATTTTTAGAAACAAATTCAGACCTAATATCCTGAATCAAAAAAGAAGAATATCATAAGTTCTTTATTCTGTACCCAGTCCAGATGACCCTTTGAAGCCTGAGGGCAGGGTTACCCGCCACTTGCCACTTACCAGAAACTCCCCATCACTCCTATCACTTTTTCACATAGGCACCTGCATCCAACAAGTCACACAGTGTTCATACTCTGTGCTAGGTTCTAGGTTTGGCTTGGTGACATAAAACGGACACATTTCACACAGCATGGTCAGTGTTGTTGGTCAGTACTGTGTTAAAGGGAACATGGGAGATCAGAGCAGAGCCTATCTCAATCTGGGGATAGGGCAGGCTCTTCAGTGAATGTGACCTTAAAGTTGTCTACATGAGAGAAAAACAGAGGGTTTTGTTGTTTCGTGTGTGTGTGTGTGTGTGTGTGTGTTGTTTCAAAGAAGAGAAATAGCTTTTTAGGCAAAGGGAGGCACACAGAGATATAAACAATATGGCCTGTTAAGGAATATCTGACTACACATATGGAGGACTGTTGTGGAGATGGGGTAGCTAGATTGGATCCTAAACACTAAGCTAAAGGCTTTATCCTATTGTTAAAGAAGGCATTAAGTATGGGGAATGGACTGGAAGGAACAGGAAGCTGGAGAGGCCATGAGGTAACTGATATGGCAGTCCAAACATGATGTGACAGGGCCATAATCTTCACATCTTCAGGTCCCCCCTTGGCCAGAAGCCAGATTTTCTCAGTGGGTCACTGTGGTTCCCTCAGATACAGAAGAGATCCCTCTTAGCCCCACACTCAGTTACAGACTCTGCTTCCAAGACCCTTAGCCTCACTCGGCTATGAAAGTGGGAAAGGCAGGGAGGGAGAACAAGCTCCTCTGGACTCTCACCCATGCGCATCACATAGATGGATTACAAGCTCTCACGGCAACAATGAGGTTAGTGCTGCTGTGCCCACCTTACAGAGGAGAAAAAGCAGGCTCAGAGTTCACTACATTGCCCAAGTTCTTACTCAGCTGGTTGTTTTTTGTTTTTTGAGAGAGAGAGAGAGAAGAGAGAATTTTATTTTAAAGTTCTCAGCAGACACAACATCTTCGTCGTATGTGGTGCTGAGGATCGAACCCGGGCCGCACGCAAGCCGGGCGAGCGCGCTACGGCTTGAGCCACATCCCCAGCCCCTCAGCTGATTTTAAAAAGCAGGGCTGGGAGGATGAGAAGAAAAGCAAGGAAGGGAGAGATAAAAAAGGAAAATCTAAACCTAGAATTAGAACTAAGACCCTTTACCTCTACCCCAGGCTGCTTCTTCATTCCCAGCATAATTTTTTCTATCCAGTAACGTTCAACTCAATAACTTCAATAAATAACATTTTACTAAATGCCATTTGTTTTCCTTCTTCCCTCCCACTTTTGTCATAGAAAATATATTTTATTAATGTCTGCCCTCTAACCAGAAATCCCATAGTTTCTTTTAAAGAGATCCACAGTCCTCATTCAAGAGGATCTATATTTAAATGCAGGGCAGGTGTATTGTGGCCCTGAGTGAGGGTAACTCAGCCTGACTCACAGATCCAGGTCAACTTCTCTTAGATATCACAAGGAGGGGAGCCAGGCTTTGGACCCAGAATCCTCCAAAGAAGCCAGACATCATGGATTTCCCAGCCCAGAATTCTCGGGCAGCAGTGATTAGTCCTAACTTAGCTACTCAAGACCAGGGTTTCTATGGCCCACTCGGTGCTACACAGAAAATGATGAACCTCTAAACAGTAGCAGCCTTAGTACTCTTGGCTGGATTTCAGGCTCTTCTTGCCCCTTGGCCAGGCACTTTTGAATGCCATCAAAAGCAGCAGCCTTGCCCTAACACTGCCACTGACCTGAGCTCCTGAATCTAGAATCTACCTGTTCCTAGCTGGCAGGATCAGCCCTAGCCCCACAGTAGGGGTGCATTAGCTTTTGACTCTGGATCCTTATCAGGCCCACGGAGCCCAGGAGGTCTATGAGGATTTGTCCCAACTCCTGACTCTGGACCTGTGTCCTCCCACTGGAACTCCTGGAGCACTGGGACACCCACTGGCCTAGAAAGCAAACAAGGATTCCCTACCCTCAAGTCCCTTTCTTTCTCACATAAAGCTCTGGCCTCCAGGGTCATCTTCCCCTTTAGGTCTTCTCTCACTGATAATTATTGCCATTACCAACTGGCCTTTGGAAACCCCACTGTTCATTTTCAGGGCTCCAGATGAGCTCAGCAACCATTCCTTAATGTCAGCTACATAGTAGATGTAGGACTGCAGTGTTCAAATCAGGCTTTCAGGCAGGGTTTCTTTCTGAGTAACAGCAAAGAGAATGGTAAGTGCAAGGGTTACTGAAATGCAAAGTAGATCTTCCTCAGTTCCAGCCTGGGGTCCTCTTAGTGGCACCTACCTGAATCCAGGGTTCACTTTAACTTGAGATGCTGGGGATCATCCTCTGGATCACTTTGATTCCAGGAAGTCTCAAATCAAAACAAGTGAGTCAAAAAGGGCAGGAGTGTCCCATCCTGTCTAAGACCTACCTTTGAGTTCTGAATTTTGTAGGATCTCTACTTCTCCAAGTGATGAAAATGGAACAGCCATTCAACAAATATTTATTGAGTCCTATTACATTAGCAGAATAAGATGATGAACAAATGGACTTAGTCTCCTCTCCTTAAAGCTCATACCAGCCAACAGGCCAAATTCTATATCCTAAAACCATCCTTCAATTTTAATACAGAAGTCTGAGCTTTTAAACCAGGCACACAGAGTAGCAGGAAGGGCACCATTCCCTTTTGTCAATTTCCCAATGCCTTGACCCCAGAGAAACTTGAGTCTAGAGTCCCTGAGTGGAGAGAGCTAGTATCAAAAGGCAGTCAGGAGGACCTCTGCCTTGTGGCCACATACAATGTAACCACTGAGAGCGGAATATAACAGTCCAGACCTTACATAGTGTCAGGTTATTGTCTGATAGGAATCTTGTAACCCATCCTCGATTCCTGAGTCTCAGACTTGACTCACAAATCCATGGAGTTCAGCAATCTTTAGCTTGGCAATTCTCTAGACGACTCACATGCCCTGACCCTTATTCTCCCTTTTTGCAGGCATATAAAACCCCTTTTCACAGAACTGAGTCCTCAGCAGCTCAACTAACTCAAGGTCTCTTTGTCTACCACCTACACAGTCCTTGGCTGAGTCCTGGGGCCATGTAAACCTGTCTTACACATGGAAAAGCACCTTGTGCCCAACAGGCCCAAGTCTGTGTCCAAACTATAGTATCACTTTTATAATCTCCATGAGATTAGGTAGGAATATTAGTAGGAAACCCAGGCAATTGCCAAGTCATAGGAAAGCTGACTTTCTAACCCAGCAAGAATACAGCTGATTGGCAGGCTAGGGACTTAAGTTAGACACCTATTTGGGAAATGGAGCTTGGTTTCACATGAACATTCAAGTAACAGACACTGTTCCTCCTACCTCATGGGGAGAATGAGTAGAAGTTAGGTGAGGGAATAGATGGAGAGGTAAGCATTGCAACTGAATTCTATTCAAAGAGTGGTCTGTTGGCACGCAGCATCAGCATTCCTTGATAGCTCATTATAAATGCAAATCCTCAGGCCCTACCCCAGATCTACTGAATTAGATTCTTGGGGAAGGAAACTTGAGGATGGGGGGCTGAGAACTTTTTTTTTTTAATCTACCCAGGTGATTCATAAGCAAGTATAAGTTTGAAAAGTACTGCTAATTACACTTAGTTCAGGCTGCTATAACAAAAATGCCTTAGGCTAGATAATTCATAAACAACAGAAGTTTATTTCTCACAGTTCTAGAGGCTAGAAAGTTCAAGATCAAGGCCAGCAGATTTGGTGACTGAAGATTTAGCAAAGACTTGCTTTCTGCCTCACAGCCTGCACCCTGTAACTGCATCCTCACATGGACAAAAGGGCTAATAAGCTGCTTTAGGCTTTTCATGAGGGCCCCAGTCCCTTTCTTGAGGACAAGCCCTCATGACTTAATTACTCCCCAAAGGCCCGTTTTCTTAATATCATCACCTTGTTAAATTTCAACATATGAATTAAGGGAGACACAAGCATTTAGCTCTAGCACCCACTGTGCACATGTGATGGGCTAATATAATTACTACAGGAAAAAACAAAAGTCCCAGAAGCTTCCATTCTCTGGACACCTACTATGTACCAGATACTTTTAAACTTTTATCTAAGTTTTAATATTGTATCACTTGATCCTCACAACACTATGAGGGACTTTTATTACCCTGGTTTTTATAGATGAAGAAACTATAAAGATACTTGCCCATTTAACCTTTTCAATGCTCAGTTTCCTCATTTGTAGCTTGGGGACAATGATGCCTTGCTTTTTTTTTTTTGTTATTACAAAGATGAGAGAATATGGAGGACTATTCACCTTGCTTGGGAGCTCAGACCTAGCTACCGGGTACAGCTCAAGAGACTGGCCCACAGTGGGGAAAGACTGAGGCAGCACTGCTAGCTAAAGCCAAACACAAAAATCTATTTCCAAATTGTGGCTCAGAGAGCTGCCCAGTGCCTGCAGGCCCCTGGGCTTCCCATTGGCACTAAGTCGGCTTCACCTGTTATCAAGTTCTATGTTTACCCCTTCAGGGAATCCATGCTCTCATTTCTGGTTCCATTCCTAGTTGATGACAACAAAATCTATGTTTAGAATGACTCTGGATTTTGAAAAGGCAGCTGCTCTAAAGGTTGGGGGCACTGGGATATGATTCCAGTAGATCTGGGCTTCCAAGGAGAAAAAGAAATGCATTTCTCTTGGATAAAACAAAAAAGGATGACTTTGGTTTGAGCACACAGTGAGACCCACTGCTCCAGGGACCATCACCTTCAGCTTCTTACCAGCTGCTAAATGCCCACCATGCTCCAAGGACTTAGGCAACACCACTCTCCTCATATCAACTTGTGAAGTAAGCATCATCCCACTTCTGCCTCTTCTTTGCTGAATGACCAAGACAGAGGTTTGCAATCATTTCTGTCTTCATTACTTACTGGGTGTGTAACACTGAAATATATTTCTCTCTCTAAAGAGTTAACAAGAGAATATATAACTCAAAGCATGCAGTAGGCACTTTACAAATGTTATTCTCCTTGCACCTTTCTTTCCTATAATACGCTGGCCTTCTAGTAGGCACACAGGACAGATGAGGCAGACCAAGTCCCTTTCTGACTACTTGTGGCCTCTTCCATACCTAGATTAGGTAATTCCTTATAGTAAGGAAGCAAAAGATACAGGGAAAAGTCAGAAGGTTGGTCAAAACCATCAGGCCTGCAGTTTCCTCAAGGGATGGCTGTCAGCCTTTCAGTGCCCTCCTCAGTGGGCCCTGCCACACTCTCTCCTCTGTAATTCATTCTTAGCACTCAAACATCACATGCTGCCAGTGCTGAGGGTCATGAAGACCAAAGGTCAGATAAAGGCAATTTATCTTCCCATTTATATAACATAAATTTCAGAATTTACTGGCCTAGCAAGCGCACACAATCCCTGGTGAGGCAGGAGGACATGGATGTGCTCATGCTAAAGTTGAATAAACTGCTTTCCAGAGAGAGCCAGTAACTCAGACAAAGCCATACAGCAGGTTAGTGGCTAACTCTAGAACAAGGATCCTAAGCTTCCTGTTCCTCCAAGTAAGGTCCTCTGCAGTCTATCCCAATGTCTCTCTTGGTAACGTACCTTTTACATAATACTGTCAAACTTTAGTAGACTGTATTGACAGCTAATTACTTACGGCTTATATTTCATCTTCAGGTAGTGACTAACAGGTCATGGTACCAAGTAATCAAATTTTCAGTGAGAATGGATATTTAAATTCTTTGGGTTGCAAGTTATATATATCCAACTCACAGTAGCTTAAAAAATAAAATAAAGGTCAGGGGGTCTTTGGTTCTCACAACAGTGAAGAGCCCAAGTGGATGGCATCAGGATGCTTCCTGACTCTATTCTGTTTCTAATGCATGCAGGCATTTTTCCACTGGTCAAGGATATTTGTCTGTGGTTCTAGCCAACAACTTACCAGTTCAATGTGCCTATTGGACAGCTTGTCTAAAATGGCAGGTATTCTTTTTCTTTGGTACTGCTATTACTAAATCCCTAGGAAGGTGAGAGTAGAGAGACCCTAATAAAGTTACTAAAAGCCTGGGGAGGTTTAAAAATTCGAACTCTCAAAATGTAAATCCATGGCATCAACTCCTTGTACTCCATTTTGGTATAAGGGTATATTTTATGGTAATTGGATTAGTTATATTTTACCTATATTTATAGTGCTTGAACTTTTCAAAAAGGATCAGCTCTAAGCCAGGTGCAATGGTGCACACCTGTAATCCCAGCAACTCAGAAAGCTGAGACAGGAAGGTTGCAAGTTCAAAGCCAGCCTCAGCAATGGTGAGGCACTAAACAACTCAGTGAGACTCTGACTCTAAAATACAAAATAGGACTAGGGATGTGGCTCAGTGGTTGAGTGCCCCTGAATTCAATCCTCAGTATCAAAAAAAAAAAAGGATCAGGTCTACTTAATTTATAATTGGTATTTATATTTAAGGCAGTTTTAATCAAATTTATTACTGTATAAATATTTTAAAGGTTTTAATATTTTGATATGAGTTCAATAATGTTCACTACTAAAGTTTACATAGCAGACTTGAGTATTCCTCTCAAGCCCCAAAGCCCTTCAGACATTAAGCCATCTAATAAAACATGTAAAAATAAAACAGAGCACCAGATTTTTAAATGATTATATAAGTAATTACTGTAAACTACTTTAAGAGGTAAATTAGTAGTTCTCCAAACTTTATTTGTTTGATCATATAGGACTCTCAGTATTATGGCAAAAGATTTGCCCATTTGAAGCCTTTTCAAAAGTGAATTTAACCGACTGATCTGACAGAACACAAGAAGTTGTGCTAAAATATATGGCCAAATCCAGTAGTGCCTTATAAGCATCCCAATGGAACTAACAGAAATTCGGTTAAAATCAGAAGTTAAAACTAAAGCCCATTCATTATGTTTAGGTAAACATTTGTGGGCTTTTCAACTACAGCTTGATAATAACTTTAAAGTGTTTTGAAATACATAAGACATGCAGTGATGAGCACTGGATCTGGGGTCATTGTGACCCTGTACACCCTGAATCCTCTATTTAAATAGCCTGCTATTGAGTTAGTCTTGATAGCCCCTGCCCTGCTTCCCTTCACAGTCAACTATGTTCAAATGGCAATGTGTAAAGGCACAATGGATTGTTATTATTAAGGTTTTCTAAAAGTAAAAGTTCTTGTGAAAAGAACTGCCTCAAATTCATTTTTGAAGTTGGGAATAGATAGTAGAATGATCATCATCTCAGTTTCCTTAACCAAAAAACAGTGGTCAACAAAATTAAGCTTTTTACTCTTTAAGAGTGGTGGTAGTTTTATGATACAAGGAGTATTTTTGGTACTTGGCATCATAAAGCCAAGACCACTCAGAACATGCTGAGTCTCAGCATCTTCCTTGGAGTCCTAGAAAAGTGGCAATTACAGAAAATCTAATCGGGGACAGAGGGGAAATACCTGTGAAATGAGAACCCTGAATCATAGCTTGGGTTTAGGCTTGGGCTATAATTTGGAGAACATCTGGCAGGACCAAGCCAAAGAAAAGCCCATTCCCAGGAAATACTATGACTAACATGGAAGCAGGCCAGGGCAGAGAACATTCATTTAGGGTGAGCATTCAGCAGGTTTTGAATATTGTGCAACTATAGAGAGACATAATATCCTCCTTGTAGCAGAACTCCCTCTGGGCCTCCTTAGTTAGTTCCAGAAGGCCGACTCATTCATTCACTTAGCCTGTCTTTTCTACTGTCCACTCTTTTCCAGACCCTATACTGGGTTCAGAGGACAAAGAAAGCAATCAAACAGTCCTTACTTTCAAGGAATTCCAAATGTAGTAGAAAAAGTATGTATTTATAGATAAGTCATTTCATATATATTTTTTCAAGGTAAAAAGGACAGAGAGTAGTCAGACAGACTTGGATCTCAGAAGTCTCCAGCCTAGCAGAGGCCTAGAGAGGTATATACAGAGCAGCCTGTGGAAGAATCAAAAAGAAACTCAAGAGTACAGCCTCTGACAGCACAGAGATGAATGACATGACATCTCTTCCAATAATGCAGTAGGGACACTTATAGCCTACTGGGGAAGACAGCAGCCAGATCCAGATGGAGATATCAATCCTACAGCCTTGGGTTGACCCCTATGGGTCCTTTGGATTACCCAACAGGCAAAATGAAAAGTTTCTTATCTCTGGCTATAGTCACAAACATCTTTGGCCACCTGAGGGGAAACTGGTCACCAGGAAAAACAGGTACAAACAAAGCACAAAACAACAAGGACCTGAGATAAATATTAAAGAGCTGAGGAGTTAAGGAACATGAGTAGGGTCAACAGTTTGAATGGGTGGGCACTTGATTGGGTGCACACCTAGTGGTAGGTCATGTATGCTGGATGCATCCATTCTCCAAGGAACAGGACGGTGGGCTTTGGAGGGCAAAGGATAATTAATTTGGTCCCAAGAGGTACACTTCTGCTTTCCTCTTTTCTTCACAGCTGTCACCACTTTCCCTATCTTTTCCACTCTACCATCCAAATTGTAGCTGAAATGAGCTTACTTAGGGTAGGTCCCAGGGCCCTAAAGGCCTTGGGTGATTGGCACCAGCACTGGAGTGCCTATAGCTGTATTTATTGTTCACTTAGCATGGCCAAGTTAAGTTAGCTTGGTATAGGGCTAGGTTGACCCTCCTCTCAGGCTAAGCTGCAGGCCTGTGCAGGGTTCTCTCCCTTCCCATGGGTTTCAGGAAACATCCCCAGCCTTTTGTCATTTCTTCTTCACAGCAGCTACCACCTACACCATCTCTCCAGCCCAGGCTTCACAACTGGGCCACATTCTCTCCCTTCCTAAAGGTGACAGACTCATATCTGCTGATCTTTTTCTTCACAGCTGCCATCACCCACTCTAGGCCTCATTCTGGATTTCCTCATCCCTTAAGTAAGCACATAAGCCCTTTTCCAGTTAAAAGTTTCACTGCTAGCCATTAAGGAGAACAAATGAGGTAAGGGAGGAGTACAGGGTGAGGGGCAATTAAGAGATGGATATCTTATGAATACTGATGTTACACAGCTTTGGCCCATGCTGGCACATGACCAAGATCCCTTCCTTGACTCCTTTAGACAATCCTAAAGAAGTCTGGATGTTCTTATCCCTGGTTTAGAATTAGCCATCCTTCCAGTCCCTATCTACTTGGGGGTGTAGTGCTCAGGAAAGCTTTGCTGAGCAAGGCATTTCTACCTCTTAGGAGGAGGTAGAAATGCTTTTTTAACTCTCCTCTTCCTCAATTCCTCCCTATACCACCAACCCTGCCCACCCCTAGGCCCCTGCCACCCTTCACTTGGCCAGCTTGACAAAGGTCTTCCCTGATAGTGGGCTTCATATAAGGAAGTAAAGGGAAGTAGTAATGTATTATTTTTAATCCCCAACTGGAAGGTCCTGCATGTCAGGCTGTTTAAACTTTAGTAAGCAATGGGAGCCACAAATGATTTTGAACCAAGAAATGACAACAGAAGTACCTTGCATTATGCAGAGCCACTCAAGAAATATTTAAATAAATGTACACACAAATGGATGAAGATCATAACTGTACTAAGAAGATTACTTTGGCAAATGTATGCAAGGCTAAGTGGATTTTTAAAATCCATTCAAAGTTACAGTCTTAAGCAATATGCTCAAGTATGACATTCTTTACCTGCCTTGTATAACTACAACTCTAGCCTCCTAGCTGCATCCCATAACTAGGCTTACTCTTCATGATCATTACCTAGCACCAAAAAATATTTAGCTTGAGTTTAAGGCATTATCCTCCTTAAATAGGGAGAAAGATAGAGACAAAAAATAAATCTCATGGTAAATTTTCTGTCATAAAATAACAGCCTATTAGGGAAACAATCTAAGATAGAAGCAATCATTGTAATATCATGTGAGATACCCATGACTGACTAAGTAAGTTCAGCCCCAAAAGTCTTAGATGGAGAGTCATCCCCACTTCAAAAGTAGCAATTCCAATAGGTCCAAACAACTAGGCCTGATTTAGAGGTTTACAGCCCATGACCTTCTAATGGGTGAGGACCTTCCCCAATGATAAAGGAGAGGCTGTGCCACAAAAACATTCTGAATAAAACCAACTTGGGGAAAACCCAGCCACCTGGACAAGCCCTTGGACAGAGGACTCCAGGTATACTGAAGATGCAATTAAAACAATGACATCAGGAGTTACCATCATCCCAATTTAGAGCCCAGTATCTACCAACTATCCACCATCAGCAATTTTTTTCTCAAATCTAATTCCTTTTCTAGCTCCATAAACTGTGAGCTCCTTGAAGGGACCATAGGAAGTTTTGTCCATTTTTTTGTTTTGTTTTTAGAGATATGGTCTCTCTATATTGCCCAAATTGGCCTTGAACTCCTGAGTTCAAGGGGTCCTCCTGTCTCAGCCTCCTGAGTAGCTGGGACATAGATGTATACCAACATGCCTGGTTTGTCCAGTGTTCTAATATCCTAAACCTATGTCCTTTTCCCAACAGGAATCACTCTGATGGGAAAATTAACATCAGGCTCATTTTCATCAAGATAATGATATCAGAAGCAGAAAGCACCATCATCAAGGGCTGCTGGTTTCTCATTTTTCTCCCAGGAAATGTTTTCTGGATAAGGAAGGGAAGGTTGAGCAGAGCTGCAAAGCTGGAGAAAGTAGGCGACCTCATGATTCTGCTGTCTTGCTCAATTCCTCTAAGATGGACAGCCTGCAAAGCTTGGAGCATGATTAGAAGGGTAAGGGTGTTTTGTTATTAAATATGAAAAACAAATCCAGGTCTTTCTTCTTGCCTCGACCCCTGTGTGTAACCTTATAAGATGATTAGGGAAGAGTCATTTGAAAATAAAGTCCTCTGGCGCCCATTCTGAGCAGAATCCTTATGCAGCCAGGACTTGCTAATCATGGAACATATAGGTTCTCTGCTTCTCCCAGTAATGGGAAGACAGGAGATCACAGAATCAATTCTCTCATTTTACAGATGGACACCTGAGGCCCAGAAAGTTCAGGTAACAAGTCCAATATTCTAAAACCGGCCATGTCAGTGATCTTTTGACTGCAGGAGCTATGGAGAATTTTTCATTTTGCTCTTTGGAGAAGAAATGAAAAAAAGGCAGAGAGCACAATATTAAGGGTTTGATTCTCTGTATACCTCAGTAACCTCTGTTATCCTGGCTGTGGCTGCCATTCTCTTCTATGGAAAAGTCAGTAAATTATTTGTCTTGAATTGGCTCAGGTTCCTACCAGGAATGGTGCAGATCCCCTATATGCAGCTCAGGATCTCTTGGTCTGAAAACAGACGGAAGGCTATTTGCTCACACTCACACTGGGTCCCACACTCAAACAAACATCCAAACAAGCCCTCCTCCTCCACAGCGGCCAGATCAGAGTAGCCACAGGGCCCGCAGTGCAAGATCCAAGGGTGAGACCAGTGGTCAATCTCCAAGGGGTTCTGGTTGAGGTAGATGCCCAGGTCAACTCTTCGTTTCTTACTAGTTGGGTGGGAGTATAAGAGCCATGTTTCTGATGCTGTTCCAGCACCTTCCTCCAGCCTCAGTGAATTGTCCAGCAGAGGGCTCTCCTGAATGGTAGGAGCATCTTTGCCACCTGTGTGCTGGCATCTAAGTGTGTTCTCCAGGGGCCGAAAACTCACTACACTGCCTTGGCAGCCATGTGGGGGCTCACAGAGCTGTGGGCTCAGGGTCTGTCTCTGAAAACATTCACCATGATCAGTGCTGAGAGCCTCTGCCCGGTACCTGTTTGGTGTCCGGGCACTGCAATAGAGCATAGGATGAGCAGCCTTCCTGGTCACCTCTGCCACTTGGCACTCCACTGTCACCAAAGGTCTAATGAGCTTACCATGATGCCATGTCACCCCGAAGTCATCACTGTAGATCATCAGGGAATGAGGCCTTGTTTTACATGGTAGTGTGAAACAAAGGCACCGACAAGGGAAATAGTAGGCATATGCAGGGATGACCAGCCTCCCTGATTGCAGCTGGATGCCATGCCCTGGGCCCACAGCAAATGTGGCCCAGTGCTTCAACTCTGAGCCGATGACATCTTCAGTCAAGTCCCTCACCTCACTCCACGAGCATCCAGCATCCTGACTGCAGACAAAGCAGAGGCGAGCAGCATTCTTGCCTGACATAATCTGTTGACGTTCGGTGACATGGTTCCGCACACAGATGAAGAACAGATACACACAGCCACTCTTTTGCTCCCACACAGGACAGGGGTTCATGGTCCGATGCCCAGGTAAACTGGCTTCCACCAGTGGCTTCAGGGGTCCCCACTAGTCAAGAGAAAAGGAGAGACAGGGGGAGTAAAATGCTAATGTAAGATATGAGGCTCATTAAAAGCATTGGTACTTTTCATAAACAGAAAAATAAATAATATTGAAATGTACAAAATTATTCTTTTTTTGTAGTACCAAACATTGAATCCATAGTCTCATGCATGCCAGGAAAATGCTCTACCACTGAGCCACATCCCCAGCCCTAAAATCTACAAAATTCTAAAGGCCCAAGTAGTCCCCAAATTCTCAAGTATTGTAGGATGACCTATAAAGTTGGAAAAAGACATGGCTAGATATCATAAATGTGGTCCCTTCTGTCTGAAATGCTGTTCCTTGCTTTCTCTGGATTTCCAAATCATCCTCCAATACCCAACTCAAAAGTCACCTCCTTTGTGAAGCATTCCCTGTAAGTTACAGAAATTATAAAACATTGCAAATTTTTTGTAACTGTCTCCCTGCCTAGATTATGAGACATGTGAGGGTAGAAACCAAATTGTACTAATTTTGTTAAGTCTAGTGCCTGGCACATGACAGTAACTAAATAAAATTTTGCAAAAAAGAAAGGCAAAAAAGGAAGGAGAATTGCAAAGAGAAGGAAAGAAGAGGGGAGAGAAAAAGAAAAGGAAGGAAAAAAGAGAAAAGGAAGAAAAGCAAGGCTAGGTGTAGTGGCACTCACCTGTAATCCTAGCTACCTGGGAGGTTGAGCAGTAGGATCCCAGGTTTGAGGCCAACCTCAATTAATATAGCAAATTCTATCTCAAAATAAAAATAAATAAATAAAAGGGCTGGGGATATAGCTCAGTGGTAGAGTTCCTGGGTTCAATCCTCAGTACCATAAATAAACAAACAAATAAATAAATAAATAAGGGGGCTGGGGTTATAGCTCAGCAGTAGAGCGCTTGCTTCACACATGTGAGGCACTGGGTTCGATCCTCAGCACCACATAAAAATAAATAAAGTAAATATATTTGAAAAAAATATACTCTAACATAAAACTATAATTAAAAAATAATAAAAGTAAATAAGAAAGGAAGGAAGGAAAGAAGGAAGAAGAAAACATGCAAAGCAAAGCCAGGCAGGAAAACAGAGAAGTTTTAGATGAATATAGGGAAATTTAAGACAAAATTTTTTTTTCCTTCCTGTGCTACCCTGGGGAGGCAATTCACAACAGCTTTATTAAAAGCTCAAGCACAAAATCAGAGATATCTCATTCTAACCCTGCTTGCATCGCCATTGTGAGACATTGGGTGAGCTGCTCAGTCTTATTTTCCCTCAATCTCTTTACCAACTAAATGAAGAATTTAAAAACATCTATGCAGAGGAGTATTATAAGGATACAATGAGATAATGCCTAATCAGACATATCACAAAGAAAGGCCTAATCTCCTTAATATATTTTAAAAATAATGCTATAAGTTTGTAGGAAATTTTTCAGAACCCTAATAAAAATGGGCTAAGGACAAGCTAATACAACTGAAAGAAAGAGGGAAAAAACTAAAGAATGTTCAATCTCACACACAAAAAAGAAATATAAATTAAAATTAAACTGACACAATATTTTCATATCACAAAATCATATGGCAAAAACCATACAGTTTGATAATATTCTATTGGTAAGAATATGAAGAAATAGGCACCTTCATGTGTGTAATCATTAACTATCCAAGATAAAAAATAAATTCTCAAAAAATTTAATTTCTGCATGAATGGGCAAAGTTCAGCTCAGAATCTCAGTCATACTGGACCATAAGAGTTTTCTAGAGCTACTCCCATCCCACAGAGGGATCTACTCTAAGACTCCTGGATTAAAAACCCTTCCTTGAACTAGGTTAGAGACAGAAAACTCAGGATTTCTTGGGAAGCCCCTTCTGTTATCAGAATACCTTGCACACTCTAACTAACTCAAAGGTAAGGGATAAAGTCAACTTAATCATTGAGCAGCTGGGGAGTCAAAGAAGCTCAGTCATCCTTGTTGGCTAAGAAAAGAAAACGATTTGGGCCAGATATGTCTAATGCACAGTTGATACAAAAGTAGAAGAAACTGTAAACAAAGGACTGAAACTTTAGAATCCAAAATAATCTAAACCAACTGGAGCAATGGAGACATAACAAACAAGCTAAGGCTTGACAGATAAAACAGGTTGTGAGCTCAAGGACTGGGATAAGAAACCTGATTAAAGAATAGATGTAGGGGCTGGGGATGTGGCTCAAGCGGTAGCACGCTCGCCTGGCACGCGTGCGGCCCGGGTTTGATCCTCAGAACCACATACAAACAAAGATGTTGTGTCTGCCGAAAACTAAAAAATAAATATTAAAAAAAAATTCTCTCTCTCTCTCTCTCCCTCCCTCCTCCTCCTCCTCCTCCTCCTCCTCCTCCTTCTTCTTCTTCTTCTTCTCTCTCTCTCTCTCTCTCTCTCTCTCTTTTAAAAAAAAAGAATAGATGGAATGGCTGAAAAGCATATAAAAAGATACTTACTGGAAAAACTGGAAAAAGGAAAAGAAAGGTGGGGGGTTTCCTATAAAAATTGAAGGAAGAGTAGAAGGGAAGAAAGGGATGGGGAGGGAGGAGGGATGGAAAAAGGGGGAATATTGGGGAATGACATTGGCCAAATTATATTATTATATTGTGTACCTCATTACATACAACTATAATGCACCAATAAAAAAGTGGGGGAAAAAAAGATGCTCACATCACTAACCATTAGGGAAACAAATTATATCCACACTATGGGGTTGTGGCATAGTGGTAAAGCATTTGCCTAGAAAGGCCCTGACACAAAACAAACAACAACAACAACAACAAAAAACCAATGAGATCTCATCTCACACCCATAAGAATGGCTACTATAAAAAAATAAGTTTGGGCAAGGGTGTGAAGAAACCAAAACACTTTTACACCATTGGTAGGAATATAAAATATTGTGGCCAATATGAAAAACAGTAGTTACTTCCTCAGAAAATTAAATATAGAATTATTTTATGTTCTAGCAATTCCCTTATGGAAATATATCCCCCCCCCCAAAAAAAAACAGAGTCTCAAAGAGCTATCTGCACACCCTTACTCAATGTAATGTTATTTATAACAGCCAATAGGTGGAACAACTCAATGTCCTTCAACAAATGAATGGATAAGCAAAATTATACTACAATGGTATTTTATTCAGCCTTAAATACAAAGAAAATTCTGACATGGATGAACTCTGAGGACATTATTATACTAAATGAAATAAACCATCACAAAAAAATGAACATTGTATGATTCCACTTATGTGGGGGTATTTGTAATAGCCTAATTTTTAGAAATAGAAAGTACAGTAGTGGTTGTCAGTGGCTGGGGAGAAGGAGAAATGGGGAGTGTTTAATAGATACAGAGTCTCAGTTTTGAAAGATAAAAAAAGTTCTAGAGATTAGCTGTACAGTGTTAATAAAATTAACACTAAAATGGTTAAGATGTAAGTTTTACATTAGATATCTCTTACCACAATTAAAAAATGAAAAAAAGGAAAGAAAAAGACTTAAGAAGTTTCAGCTGACCATCTATTCAATATTAGTCAACTGTGTCATGCAGCTGTCAAAACAGTAGATGCTATTTTACCTTAGGCTGCATTAAAGGATTCAAGGTAAGACAGATATGAGTAGACAGCCTTCCTCATTGCTGAGCTGACCAGTCTATATTGAAGTTTAACTTCAATTCTGAATACTACACTTTTAAAAACAGACACTGACATCTCAGACCAGATCCCAAAGTCAGTAAGAGACCAGAAATCAAACTAGGACCACTGCCTAAAGAGCCACTAAAAGAAAGAAAGCTGCTTATCCCAGAAAACAGAAGACTCAAAGGGCATGAACATAGCTTCCAGGTACTTCAAAGAGTAAGCTCTCTGCCAAAGGGACTTTATCTATATTATGTATAGATACTGACCGCTCTAGAAGGCAGAACAAGATCGATGAATAATTATAGAAAGGTAGAGATTACCTCATTTAAAAGAAAATTTAAGTTGCCACAGGATTAGAGTCTTCATTTAAAGAGTTATGCAAGCAGGCCCTTTCTGGGAAATAACTAGTGTTGTTCTTGTTGTATAATTTGTATCGTCAGTTACATCCTACAGATGATGAAACAGTATTTAAGGTCAGACAGCCAATAAATGTAGGTCTTTACTGACTCCAAAGAAACAACTTTACCCACTAAGCTATTATAGTTATCAGTGGAATACATATTTCCAGATTGGAAAAGACATTGAGATAACGATTTTTCTAACTTCAAGACTCTTTGGTTAAGTAAAACAGAAGATGAAAGTAAATAAAATAAGAGAGAAGAGTTAAAATGGACAAATTTTGTGAATGTATTTGACTACTGGGCAGTGAGGTTATATAACAGATAAAGTTTGATTACAAAAAATGCTTAACAGTTCTCTGGCTTTGATAAGAAAGCAGACAACATGACCACAGGTCATGGCTGTCCGAAAGAAAATTAAATAGCTAGATATCCACATTCTGCTGGGATGCAGAAGTAGGCCTCTTTGGAGGCCAGTTATTCAAGAAAGGAGCCTTATCCTGGGGAGCCATGAAGATAACTCAAGGTTTCAGGGATTGGAAATGTGAGTCAATGACACCAAAAGCAAGAATATGGTTGTTGTCAAGGCCCATTTTAAACACAATAACATTTGCACTGTAACAAAAGAAGATATCTGCTATAAGTCTGAAGGTTTAATGGTAAGATTTCAGATATCTGTAGGTAGAAAAGTAGGGTAGGTTAGGGAGATTAAAGTACCTATTATGGGCAGAGACACAGCCATACATTTTTTAAACAAGACTCTCAAAGCCATTGCCTCCTCTGATCCTCACTTCAGCCACTCTGGGAGTAAGGAAGGCAACAAGAAGAAATATGGGGTCTGAAATAACTTCGGGGCTTCCATGCCTAAGAGCAGCAATTATTCTTTCTTCCCTATATTTTTGGTATAAATGTGCTACTTAAGGGCAAGGGTTCCAGCTTCAATTATACCACTTATTACATGTGTGCCCAAAGCAAGTTGCTTTAATTCTCAGGCCCAGTTTCCTCCTATGAAATGAGAAGAATAATACATACCTCACATTAAGCATTTAGCAAAAGTAATAATATGGCTAATATTGTTATTTACTAACTGTGGTCTCAAGTAAGTCCAATAGCAAAATTGGACTAATACTGTTTACTTCCTTGGGTGATTTATACAAATTACTGGAAATAGAAATGAAAAGCTCACCATATGTTAGCTGAATCTGAATGAGCCATGGAGGCCTCTGGAGTTGAGACTCAGTTTGAAGCCTCCTCCTACCACTGTATTATAGCTGCTTGGCCTTTAGCAAAAGGCAACCTCTCTGAGGCTCAGTTTCCTTATAGGTGAACCATGACTGACAACAGTACCTAGGACACAGAATAGCTGTGAAGATCAAATGTGTCCCTGGCACACAAAAAACACTCAGTTGAGAGACACTATTTTTACTGTTTCTCCCTCCTCAGCTCCCCACACAGGGTTTTTCTAGCATTGATGGGAAAAGGCACAAATCCCAAAGTGCACTGAGATCTGTGGAGAGAAAATAAGGCCCAGGCCTAGATCTGGGATGAGTCACCTGTACTGAGTGCCCAGTCCTCAACCCTCGCCTCAGCACCAGGTAGAGTGCATCCACATCCCTGCTTGTTGAACGCCTCTCTGCAAAGGCCAGGAACGTGCAGGAGGGGGGCACATAGAGCAGGGCCGGGATCCGGTAGGTAATCCCTTTCTTGTCTTCCTGCTGGAACAGAGGGTTGTTGAAGGAGGATGATGTCACTTCTTCCATGATCTCTGTAAGGACAGGAAGCAGCTCAATGTGTGTGTCCATACATAGATGCTAGCCTATATGTAAGTTTTCTTTCATTCCATTGCTGGTGGGCACAGGGAAGACACAGATGAACTGAAATGTTTATTTTTTCATACAAAAGTAACACCATGGTCTCAAAACACAAAATAAGCAATATGCTTGCTCTGACGTATCTGTTCTCAAAACTCTGTAGGAATCCTATGTAGCCTATGTCAAGAGTGTCTCTCCCCAGAGACATTCTGCATTTATTCTGCTCAGAATCCAGGGGTCTTAACAGCCTGGGATGGTTTTTAATGTCAATTTCTTGGTGCAGGGTTTCTAGAGTATTGGGTAACAAATATAAACCCAAATCCATTTGAGTGAATGTCTGTGATTAATAATTCTATTGAGAAATTTTCTCCCTGTACTGGAGCCTAAGATAAAAGGCGATCTTCTCTTCCCCCTTTTTTCCCTTCTCATTTTTATTGGCACATTGTAATTATATATAATAGCAGGATGCACTGTGACATATTCATGTATGCACATAATTTGATCAGTTTCATTCCCTCATACCTCCCCTTACCCTAACCTCCTTCTTCCCAATTTCATTCTTCAACCCTATTGGTCTCTCTTCTTTTTTCTTTTTTTAATTTTTATTTTTTTAATTTGTCCTTTTTAGATATACCTTCTATTTTCACAAAATCCATTTTTTCCTTTTTTTTCCTCTCGCTCCCACATATGAGAGACAACATATTAAAACAGAGAGCTCCTGAATTTCTTCATGCTGAGGATAAAAACTTCCTCATACAAAGAACAGATGCCAAGAAAACTATTACTGATAAAATATCTAGCTAAGCATAGACTAGCTAAAATCTACATATGCATTGCCAAGAAAACTATCACTGATAAAATATCTAGCTAAGCATAGACTAGCTAAAATCTACATATGCATATCACTTAGATTTTATTCTTTAATTTGTTTTATTTAGTTATACATGACAGCAGAATGAGTTTATGCACTTTGATATATCATACATAGATGGGATATAATTTCATTTTTCTGAGTGTATATGTTACAGAATCATATTGGTCACGTAGTTACATATATACATACAGTAATAATGTCTGTTTCATTCTATTATCTTTCCTATCCCCACGTGAATTAGCATCCACATACTGGAGAAAACATTCGGCCTTTGGTTAGAGAGCCTACAGACTGGGAGAAAATCTTTACCACATGCACCTCCGATAAAGCATCAATCTCTAGGATATATAAAGAACTCAAAAAACTTTACACCAAAAATATAAATAACCCAATCAATAAATGGGCTTAGGAACTGAACAGACACTTCACAGAAGAAGAAATACAATTGGTCAAGAAATATATGAAAAAGTGTTAAACATCTCTAGCAATTAGAGAAATGCAAATCAAAACTACTCTAAGATTTCATCTCACTCTTGTCAGAATGGCAATCATCAAGAATACAGGCAACAATAAATGTTGGCAAGGATGTGGTGAAAAAGGTACACTCATACATTGCTGGTGGGACTGCAAATTGGTGTAACCACTATGGAAAGCAGTATGGAGATTCCTCAGAAACTGGGAATGGAACCATCATTTGACCCAGCTATCCCACTTCTTGGTTTATACCCAAAGGACTTAAAATCAGCATACTACAGTGACACAGCCACAACAATGTTTATAGCAGTTTAATTCACAATAGCTAGACTATGGAACCAACCTAGGTATCCCTCAATAGATGAATGAATAAAGAAAATGTGGTATACATACTCAATGGAATATTACTCAGCTTTAAAGAAGAGTGAAATTATGGCATTTGCAAGTAAATGACTGGAGGTACAGAATATCTTGCTAAGCAAAATAAGCCAATCACTTAGCTTTTGTTTCTATAAATTGTATTCATTTCTGTAGTGGATTTACCTCGTTATCTGTAGAATCCAGAGAACAACATTCTAGCTGATTTTCCCCATTTTGATCAAACTGCATAAAATTCATTTTTTCTTTGTATATCCATTGCCTATTTCTTATGCAGGCAGGTGGCCAACAGGGATCCAGGCAGTTTCCTTGGTTTGGCTGCCAGTAACAATACAATCCTTGACTTTGAGTCTGGTTTATTTCACTTAACAAGACGCTCTCCAGCTCCATCCATTTTTCTGTGAATGACATAATTTGTTTTTCTTTATGGCTGAATAGAATTTCATTTGGTACATATACCACATTTTCTTTGTCCATCTGTTGACAGATACCTAGGCTGATTCCAATTGTGAATTGTGTTTCTATAAACATAGGTATGCATGTATCTCTATAATATGCTGACTTTAATTCTTTGAATAAACACCAAAGAGAGGTAAAGCTGGGTCACACAGTGGTTCTAGTCCTAGTCTTTTGAGGAATCTCCATATTGATTTTCGACTGTATTTTAGAGGTAAATGGCAATCTTCTTTGTTATCAAAGAAGCCGGGAGATTTTTCCCTAGTTCACCCTATCAGAGGGTGTACACCCAACAGTGTGGGCCAAGTAACCTCCTGCCTCATATAGTTAACATGCTCTGCCTGGAGCTCTTTTTCTGATAGCCACAGAGCTCATTCTCTTATCTCCTTCAGCTCTATTTAAACATCATCCAACCAGTGAGGACTTCCCTGACAACTTCCTTGTCTTCTCTGTCCCTTTTTCCTGCTCTTTTCTCCATTTCTTACCCTCTGATCGCTCATATATTATACTTGTTCAGTACATACTACAGAAGAGAAGATCCAAAAAGAGCAAAGATATATCTATTTTATTCACTGTTATACCTTCATACCTAGAACCAGCCCTGGTACATTATATGTTGAATGAACAAATGAGTGAAGTGGATGTTAGAAGAGAAGGAGAAGGGCAGAGCGAGTGGACCTGAAAAGCCTATAGGCAACAGAAAACAGCAAAGAGACTTTCAGTAGTACAGTAGGATATAAAGATAGAATGCAAATGCTATGAGCAGTGATGGGGCTGAAGAGGTCAGCAGATTCCTGATCCTGGGAGGCTCTGATACCTATTAAGGTGTTTATCCCACAGATAGGGAGCCACTCTAGAGCTTCTGGCAAAGGAATGGTGTGATTATTTTAAACCAATCTCTCAGGCAGCTTTCTGAGCAATGAACTGTAAGACAAAGTAGTACTGCTTTTAGCGACAGTCCTCTAGTCAATTAGGAAAAATTTCCAATAGTGCATGAATGATTCATTTAGTCACTTGATTTTAACTTAGGAACTATGGGTCACTATCATGGGGAGTAGGGGAGATGGCCTCATTGAGTCAAAAGAAAATCTACCCCCCCTCCAATCTTGGGCTTTCAACAGTATAATCAAAAAACAGGCCAAGGTAGAGTGTCTTCTTTATGTACCTCTCTCCCCCAGTTCAGGCCCTCCTGCCAGGGAGGGTCAAGCTTTCTTCTGAGTGAGCCAGGCTGGTGTAATGGTTAAAAAACTATTTGAACCAAGAGGACTACATACCCTTGGGCATGTTACTTAATTTCTATGCTTCTCTTTGCTTCAGAATCCATGTTACCTATCAGCAGTCTCACAAATCTCATGTTTACTGAGTCTTCTGATTTATACCATTTTCTTTTATACGTGATTTAATCTCATGTTTTGTCCATCATAGCTCTAGGAACAATAGGCTACTGTGTGTGTGTGTGTGTGTGTGTGTGTGTGTATCTATCTCCATATCCCATACAGGTCATTCAAATATAGGTACCATATAGCCTACTGCTATTCCATCTAGGTTTGTGTATATATATATATATATATATATATAGTCATGATGTTCACACAACAAAACTGCCTAATGATGCATTCCTTCGTAGGTATTGTCATCATTCCATGATGCATGACTGCAATAACAACAATTATAATTCCCCTTCTTAAGAGCATTTAAATCCTTCTTCATTTCTGGGAGAGATACTTCAAATCTTAGAAGTTAATTCTTTAATAATGAGTTATATCTAAATATTAATCATTTAGCCAACATGACTATTAACATCTAAAAAGGAATTCTCAAGGTGATAAAAATGAAGCACTGGATGAGCATGGAGTGTGACAGAAGAACTAGGAAAAGGAAAGGGAGAGGAAGTGGAGAGATGACCAAAGGAAAAGCATTTGTCATGTGACTCGATTCATGTCCCACCTCCACTTGGTACTGTGACCTAGTGCTGGTTACTGAATCTCTCTAGGCCTTAGATTCCTTGTTTGTAAGATGTGGATAGTACCTACTTAAGACAAACCATATAAAGAACCACTCAAAAGTGACTTTCAAACTTTAAAGCACTATACAAATAGAAGTCTTACTACAAATTCAGATGTCTTTACAATTTCACTTGTGGGTTATCACTATAACAATTAGCTATTATCAATAATTTTTTATTTATTATTATATTGATCACGTTAGCAGTGTTAATACAGATAGTCTGGCATGGACATCTATTTCATACAATGTGCTTGGAACTAAGGATGGAGAAGAATCTGACACAGGAATGCTTTGGAACTATTCATTTTAGCAAAGAATTCAAATTAATGTCTGCCATAGAATCCTCTTCCTATGAAATGCTCCCTGCTCTTTTACTGAGAAAGAGTACAGTGAGGAATAATAATAAAGTCTGACCTGGCTTTGGGGGTCGGGGGGAGCTTATATAAGGACACTCAGTAGCAAAACATGGACCAAGCTCCAGATCTCCTAAATTCCAGCTCACGACTGTTTGTGCTGCCCACAGATACCTCTGTAGTTAGAGGGGTTTTCCTTGTCTCAGTTCTCCTTCATCCCCACAACGCTCATCTAAGGTTGAAGTTTGGCTTCAGTGGGAAGAAAACAAAAATAGCCAAGAATGCTCTCTGATTGTCAGGTCCTAACCAACCGCATGGCTCTAACCCAACATTTCCCAAAGGCTGGATTTCCAAAGCGCAGATGGTGCCTTGGCATCTGACCCTACAGTGACAGGGCCCCACTTTCCTGTGGGATGGAGTGGCTTTCGTGTCTCCCAACCTCGCTCACCTGCACGGGACCCAGGCTCCTCGGTGGCTCTCGAGGCTGAGCTGGGCTCGAGGGGCTCTTCCACGGGGCACAGGGCAGGCCCTCAGGTCTGGACACCGAAGCCCGGGAGAATGGCTGGCACCAGGGATGGGGAGACGGTGAAGGAGAAGGAGAAAGTGAGAACCTGGAGACAACCCCGAGAAGCGAAGAGCGAGGTGCTGGCCGGAAAGAGGACACCGGAGACACACACACACAGACCCGTGACGGAAAGACGCTCCGGGGGCCGCAGTCCCCAGCCAGCCTGCTGGCGGTTGGACTGACAGTTGGCATCAGCCCCCGCGGGGCGGCCCCAGCCTCGGCCACGCCCCTCTTCTCCACCCCCTCACCGCGCAGTCTCGGTCGTCCCTCCTCCTTTCAGTCCCGCATTCCCACGCTGGTGTCTATTGGTTGGACTTTTGGGAGGTCTCACCGCTTAAAACTTCCCTGGACAGCCTGAAAGTGGAGCAAAGGTTCCAGGCTTCAGCGGGAACTGCAACAAAGACGGGGGACCAAAGCGTAGGGCACTCCTTGCAAAAAATACATGTAAAAAGATACAATAATACAATATATACATGTCTGTATAAATATATTTGCATACTTGCATTTGACATGGAACATTAAGTTCATTCTCTTGTTTCAGTCATGGAAACTAAGGACACCCTCCCCTAAGATGAAAAAGACCTCTCCAAGGTCAGTTTTAGTTGGAGCCAAGTAAAACATAATGGCAAATGCTAAAAAAGGGATAGACTGCTAACTTAGAGGATGTCAGAATTTTAAACTTCTGTAAGTTTGAATTCATGATGCAGAGAAAATACAGGACGTGCCTGGAATTTCCTCTGGTGCCATAAAGAACTCACAAAAGGGTGGGGTTTTGTCAAAAGAACACAAGAGCCAATCTGATGTGTTTTTCTTTTAAAGGGGGTGGGGTGGGGGGCACTAGAATCAGAGACCAACCCAGTCAGTACCATTGAGCTCCAAAATACTATTTCCACATAAAAGGAACTGGGATTCCATTGGGAGAAATGGCTGGTTCAGATTTGGGGAAGAAAATGCACTAGATTAACCTACCTTTTGTCTTGCCAGAAAGCAAAGAAGCCATAAACTGCTACTGAGATCATTTCACAAGAGTCAACCTGAAAGTGATCCCACTGGCTAAATACTGAAAAAAAATGAGCATCTAAAAGGATGACTGGATAATATTAAATGTTAAATTTCATGAGTTCATCTTGACATGGAGAATAAAGTCTCTGGTCACCTCAAAGTTTGCTAAGGAAAGAATCGAGCGTTTATTCCAAGCCCTTTCTTATACAAACCATATTTCAGTTGATGGGGAAATTTTTTTATAAAACAAACAACTGATGAGTGCCAAAAGAATGATAGAACACCTTCACTTTGCAGCCTCTAATGAAATAATGAATCTAGACAATAATTATCAGTGGATGTTAACACCATTAGATGAAAAGTTTGGTAAAAAATTTTATAATAGATCAGGTCAAAAACACCAGAACACATTGAATAATTATAACATCACAATGAAAGGCAAGAAGATATTATATGACAGTAAAAACTATACAACCTCCTCTGAAATCTTCTTGCCAAAAAAAATCAATGAATTGGGTGAAAAACAAATGACGCCGTCCTGATGCAAGTAATCAGATCTACTACCTGGTAATTTCTACAGGAAAAATGACATTATTTCTCAACAAATGACAAGGGAAAAAGGAGGGGACTGTTATAGATTAAAATTTAGGGGCTGGGATGTGGCTCAAGCGGTAGCGCGCTCGCCTGACATGCGTGCGGCCCGGGTTCGATCCTCAGCACCACATAAAAACAAAGATGTTGTGTCTGCCGATAACTAAAAAAATAAAATAAAATATTAAAATTCTCTCTCTGTCTCTCCCTCTCTCACTCTCTCTCTCTTTAAAAAAAAAGATTAAAATTTAAAATGTTATGATTTAGATATGAGGTGTCCTCCAAAAGCTCACATATGATATGATGCTAGAATTTTCAGA
The DNA here is from genome assembly GCF_021218885.2 of Marmota monax. Lineage (NCBI taxonomy): Eukaryota > Metazoa > Chordata > Mammalia > Rodentia > Sciuridae > Marmota > Marmota monax. Next base: position 5,333,477 of record NW_026692352.1, on the reverse strand, counting down.
GGTAAAAATGATTGGGTTATGAGAATCTTAACATAGTGGATTAATCCACTGATATAGATTAACTGGGCAGTTAACTGTAAGCAAGTAGGATGTGGCTGAAGAGGAAGGTCACTGGGGGTGTAACTTTAGGGTTTATATTTGGTCCCTGGTGAACAGAGCTCTCTCTCTGCTCCTGGTTGCCATGTCCAGACCTGCTTTCCTCTACCATACCTTCCTGTCATGATGTTCTGTCTCACTTTGGGCCCAGAGCTATGGAATCAGCCAACCATGGATTAAACCTCTGAAACTGTGAGTCAAAATAAACTTTTTCTTTTCTATGTTGTTCTTTTCAGTTTTTTGTTTGTTTGTTTTGTTTTGTTTTGTTTTTGTTCACAGCAATGAAAAATTGACTAAAATAGAAACCAACTAAAAGAAAAACTGAACCTTGTTTGGATCCTAATTTGAATAAATCAACTCTAAAAAGACATTGAAACAATTGAGACAATTTTACCATTGACCAGACTTTAGGATATATTCAGGAATTGCTAATATTTTTAGGAGTAATAATGGTAACATAGTGATGTTTTAAGAAAATCTTCCCAAGTACCAACAAGTCCCCAGTTTCCAGATCTTAATTTCTAACATTGTTCTTTTTAAAAAGGAACCAGGTTCCCTTGGGGAAATAATTGATTCCCAACCTGGAACAGGGAAAAAGACTAGGTGTGGAACATTACATGGTTCCATAAAGTATGAAAGAACTCAAAAAGGACATGACTTTCTCACACAGGAGCCAACTCAAAGGATCTCCTAATGGCCAAAGCTAGAACCAGTTAGGTGAGAAAATATTGGTAGTATTAGATTATAACCCTTAGACTAAAATAAAAGCTGAGTCTATAACAATATGAATAATAGAATAAATAAATTTGGGAGAAAGCTTTGCTCTTTCTTACAGTAGAATTTCAAATAATAAAAATAGAAAATTATCATTAGGTTCCCTCTAAAGGCTTACAAGAAGACTTTATTTGCCCTAACAAGATGACACAGAAAATATAATTGCATTTATAAAATACCAAAATAACTCAGACATTTTTCAGTGCTTCATTCTGAGTCTGAGGCTCTGCCACCAGGATGGGTTGATTCTACTTTCCTTTGTGTGATGGACGTGGGGACACACTTCCCAAATCCTTCCTCAATGAAGGTCTGTGGCCACCACACCTGAGATATGCTGTTAGGAGTGTTGACATGCTGTTAGGAGTGTTGTCAGAATGGTCAGCTGTCACATCTTCCAGGGATCTGCTTACAGCTGCTTCATCCAAGGTCATGTCCTTTTCCAGGTGGGCCCACACCCAACATTGCATAATCAACGCTGGGGCATGAAGGTCTGGTTTTTCTGGCCCAAGTTAGCTCCAGAGCAACCCATGAAGTAAGTTAAGATTGTCATTGGGGCCAGGTGTGGTGGTACATGCCTGTAATTACAGCCCCTCAGAAGGCTGAGGCAGGAGGATTGCAAGTTTGAGACTAGCCTGTGCAACTTAGCAAGATCCTGTCTCAAAAACAAAATTAAGGGGCTGGGGTTGTGGCTCAGTGTAGAGTTCTTGCCTAGTACCTGTGAGGCACTGGGTTTGATCCTCAGCATCACATAAAAAAAAAAAATAACTAAAGTTTAAAAATAAAAGAGGAACTCTGGGGAATTTTAAAAATTTAAGTTAAATAAAAAGGAATGGGAGTGTATCTCAGTGGTAGAGCACCCCTGGATTCAATCCCCACCACAACGCACACACACACACACACACACAAATTGTCATTAGGCCAGCACATCTCAATTCCCTCTGTCCCTCTATACTACCTTGCTTGCCTGTCCCTCACTTCCACAAATGATATCCTGGCCCACTACCACCAATGAATGGGTACGTAATAAAATGTCTAAATCTTTTCTGCTGAGTCCTCCAAGTTCTTTCTTTGGAATTGAAAAGCAATACACTGGGACATTTGCAGCCCTGGGATTGAAAAATTGGCATAATGGGCAGGATTCCAAAGAGAAACTTGTCAAGTTGACTTCAGAGTTGTGAAAGCGCATGGAGTCTGCGAGGGAACTCCGGGAGCCACTTAGGCTCAGCTCCAGGGAGTATAGGAAGAGTTAGGAACTAGAAAAAGGCTCATTTTGAACAGGTTGACGGCAAGGATGTGCTGTCAAGGCATTTAGAACAGACAACTGTCTACAGGTCATGGCTTGCCATTAGGCTAAACTGAGTGAAATCATAGGCCCAGAGTCCAGGGAAGGGCATTGGTGACTAGTGAAAACTGGGACCTTCAGTGGAACCCACTCAGGGAATCCAGTATTGCCAGTCATTCAGAAGTGGCAGTAGAGGACAAAACAATAGTGGAAGCTAGACCTGTAATGGTTCAAAAGTTAAAAACCCAGCAGAAGCAGGCTGAGGTTTGAATCCAGATCTGCTCCTTGCTCCACAGAGAGATTTACATTCCCCCATGAGACCATATACTCCTGCAGAGCTGGTAGAACTGGGGTCCAAGTTTAGGCAAAAAATGAAAGGAAGTGTACCTGCATGGCTGCTCCACCTGTGGGACACTGGAGCAGATGGCATAATGTTGAATGGTATAGAATTGTCTAAGATGGCTTCAGTAACTGCTCACTCTGCTTTATGTCAGTGGCACATCAGGGACGCTGATTGAAGAGTAGGGGTCATTACTAGCTTAGCTTCTTCTTGCCACTCACAATATGTGGCCAAATTCAGGAGCTATTTCTATGCTTTATGGGCCTCAATGGAAGAATCAAAGAGCTATTTGTGAGAACTGGGAATGAAATATGCTATTTATGTGCAGCCTTTCCCAGGACCAGATAGTGTGGCTTTTACTGCCAGAATGAAGGATGCAGTGTCACATGCAGCCCTGCCATCCAGTTATGGTGCCCTCATGTCAATACTATCTATCCCTGTTAGTAGGGCAGCCCTCCAGCAAGTAGCATGTGATAAAGCAGATCTAGGAAAGACAGAAAGATTGTGACAGAAAGTAGGAGTCCGTAAAACCCAGCCCAAATTGGCACCTCACAGAGTCTCCAATAGACAGATGTGGGTAGAATTACTATCAGCAGGAGTAGATGAAAGGAAAATAGACAACCTAATCCCACCCTGGTACAGTTGTGAAAACAATTGCCAAAGGACAAGGTTCCAGCCTTTACCTCTCAATAAGGAGACACAAGGGGAGGCAATCAGAAAGGTAGAATGGATTCCTACTGTAAAAAAGAGAGACACAAGCTTCTCCTATTAGGAGATGTAATGAAAGCAGAGCCCTTGACTACTCCTGAGAAGTCTTTGAGCCCTTGGGTATGAATGACTATGGAAAAGGTCAAGATTCAGGGACCCAAGCCATGTCTTTGGACTGGAGGCTATATATAAAACTGGCAATACTTTGGTCTTCCAAAAATTTAGAGAGCGGGGCTGGGGTTGTAGCTCAAGCGGTAGCGTGCTTGCCTGACATGCGTGCGACCCAGGTTCGATCCTCAGCACCACATACAAACAAAGATGTTGTGTCCGCCGAAAACTAAAAAATATTTTAAAAATTCTCTCTCTCTCTCTTAAATAAAGAGCATCAATGAACATTGGAGCTAAGTGAACATTGACATATGGTAATCCTGATAAATTCTCAGGCAGGTTAACTGCTGTTGATGGATACAGGTGGTAAACAGTGAGAGTCCAAGCCAAAATGCTGACTCTGCAGCTTGGACATGGGTCACCCACCCTCTATCAGTGTTCCTGAATATATAATAGGTGTTGATAGCTTGTGGGGTAAATGCCTGCAAGCCACCATAGGGAAGTTCCATTTAAGCATATGTCAGCTGTAAAGCCAATATTGAGAGGGCATGCTGAATACCCCCTCGAGGTTTTACCTGTGATCCTGCCAAATTGTCGCACTAAACAATCAATATCCACTAGCTGGTAACTATCAGAGACATCAGAGCCCATATACAAATTGGCTAAAGTAAACATAATTTACCCAATCCACAGCTCTTTTAACTCTCCTCTGTGGCCAATAAGAAAGTAGGATGGGGGTTGGGGCTGTAGCTCAGTCGCTAGAGCAGTTGCCTAGCCATGTGTAAGGCACTTGGTTAGTTTCTTAGCACCACATAAAAATGTAACAAAATAAAGGCATGATGTCCGTCTACAACTACAAAAAAATTTTTTTTTAAAAAGCAGGATAGAACTTGGTTTTATGACGGCAGGGTGTAGAAAATTAAATAAGGTGATCCCTCCACTTTATGCAGCTGTTCCCAATATAGTCAATATTCTAGAAGAGGTAGTACACAATTGGGAACATATCACTGCGTGCTGGATTGTGCTACCCTTCTTTATCATAGATAAAGTTCTTGAGAGTAAAACCTCATTTGCCTTCATATAGGAAGGCCCACAATGGATGTTTTCAGTGTTACTTCAGGATATTTCCATTCCCCCATCTTGTGTCCTGGTATGATAACAAACCTTCACTAGTGAAAATGTTCACATAATGATCATATCTGATCCTTTTTCAGTGCTCACCAAGGCTACCCCCATTCTTTGACTCATTTGCAAAGACGGACCATAAACCTTGACAAAGTTCAGGGCCATAGCTAATTGGTGAAGCCCTAAGCAACTCAGCAAGACCCTGTCTCTCTATAAAATACAAAAAAAGGCTGGGGATATGGCTCAGTGGTTAAGTGTCCCTGGGTTCAATCCCTGATACAAAAGGAAAAAAAAATTCTTGGATATTGACTGGTCAAGTAAGACAAAAGTTATATACCTCAGGTTGTAATAAAGTTCAGGCATTTCCACTTCCCAATACAGTAAGGCAAACATATGTGACTGCATGACCAATATAATTCAGCAACCTGTACACTCAGAAAAATGAGAAATTATATCCCATCTGATTCAAATGTATGATATGTCAAGATCATTGTACTGTCATGTGTAACTAATTAAAACAAGTTAAAAAAATAAAAGAATTTGTGGGACTACTGGGTTACTGGAGGGCTTTGATCCTTCATTTGGCTCAGTTATTACAACCCCTATTGTCGTGAACCTGCTATGTCATTAACATAACAACCAAACACTTTTGTCTTTCCACAATGTCAGAGTTTACTAAATAACAGTAAGCTCACAGGCTATCTATCCCACTTTCATCAGCATCGGTTCACTGAATACTTGTGGGTAACCTGGTAATGATAAACTGGGCAAACCCAAGTCCTTTTGTTCTAAACTTTCTAATATCTATAACATTCAAGACACACATACTTCACACAATGGTATCTAAATAGGTCACAGGAAGTTTAAGAAAGGGTTCAAGCGACCACAAGGTTACAGAGTACAGGCAAAAGGAGAAATACAAAAAGTCACTATACGTGGTCAGATAAGGATTTTAATAAACCAGTTTCACAGAGTTGTCCAAAGCAAAGGGTTTAGATGGATGACAGTTTTACAGTGTCAGTTTGGTGCGTCAGCTGGGAATGGCTATATGTGGTCATCACAGGGAGGAGAATGAAGATTGATGAGGATAGGAAATCAGAGATTTGTCACTATGGTGATTTTACTGAGTAAGGCTCATGAAGAGTGACCAGGTGATTAAGATGGGGCTCAAGATGCCACCATATTCAGTCTCAAGGGGATCCTCCTTTTATGGGTCTTGAGTGAGTGGTTCTCATCTGGTGAGGTTTTATAAGCTCCCGTGTCTGGTGTTCCTGATATGATTTGGGACGTCCGCTTGTCAGGGTGCTCCTTGATTTAGTTTGATACATTGGCATGTGTAAGTTATCACTACCTATGTTAGTGCCAGGAGGATGGTGGCTGTTTACTGTACAAACAGTTCTACCTTGGCACATGTACTAAAAGGGAGTAACTCAGGTTTTGGCATAGCCTGAAAACTGCTTTATTCTACACATCAAAGAGTAATTCGGAGCAGAGCCTGGCCTGCTCTCAACACCTATATATAATTTGTGTAGAGGGTACAGTATGGAACTGGACTTACCAGCATACTTAGGCATTTAATAAAGCCAAATGAACAATAAAACAGGCACAAGCCCTTGGGACACTAGTCACATCAAAATCTACTGAGCTTACCATTTGTGTAACTCCAGATAGCTTTTATGGATTAAGGTACATAAGACCCCATTGGATTTTGATCACAGTTATGGAAGGGCACAGAGGAATGTTAAAGCTTAGAAAACAACTGTGTGCCACTTATGCTCTCCTTCTTTCCATAGAGTCCATCACCAGAGAAGCAGAATTCAAGGTTGTGACCACAACAGTGGTCAAGGCCCTACAATCAGGGATAGCTCAGGTAGCACCCGCTATGAAATGGGGTGAATACCTTCAACAATAAAGAATAGACAATACTTCACCTCTCAGCTTAGAACTCTGACAGTTCCTGGGACCAGTCACCTATGTAGCAAAAAAAGATGACATGCCAGAAAACATACCTTTACTCCCTTCACCTGTATAAGAAGGCCATCCTCCAATACCCCCAGAGTCAACCTGGTACACTGTTGGATCAGGAAAATGTAACCCCCCCAGAGTGGAGAGCTGTAACCTATCACCCAGGGACTGAGGCTCTAATTGACAAAGGACAAGGACACAGCAGCCAGTGGGATGGATTGTGAACAGTATGGATGGTTCTTGCTCAGGAAAGTGGGCCGTTAACTCTCTGCACTGACAGCTGGGCCGTACATAGAGAACGCACAAAGTGGCAACAATGGCAGATGATTGATGGCAGGCTTCTGTAGGGAAAGCTGCTATGGGAGAATATATGGTGTTGTAGTCAAACCAAATTTGTCACAATGTACCATGTGACTGTTTGTTGCCCTTTCCAATTTCCAGGATATGATGAAGCTGACCAACTGAAAAGGTAAGCTGCTAGGAGACCCCTGCAGAAAAAATTGCCAATTGTCTACGTGGTAAATTAAAGCACTTAGGTCAAAAGATTATGTGGATAACTGTGACACGCTGAGGGTGGCCCATAAATATATCTGATGTTGTTGCTGTCTACCAGAACTGTCTTGCCTGCTCTCAGCACTACCCATGACAAATGAATGGCCACTAAGGGGCAGATGATGTCCCTCTTCAACAATGGCAGATAGACTATATTGGCCTTTTCCCATCATCAGAAGGGGCCAAAGCAGTGGTTTGCCTTTTGAATACAGCCTTAGTTGCTCTGAGGCTTATTTTTAAAAGGACATGTGTTGAGAGCCACAGCCGAAGGGGCCCCAGCAAACTTCCAGCTGCCAGCAAACTTCCAGCTGCCGGCTGATGATTGGCTCACAGCAGCCCCAGCAACATCTAGCTGATTGGCTCCTCTGCGGTGATGCTCATTGGAGATGCTCATTGAGCTGTTTCCCCGCCCTTTCAGACTGCCAGCTGATGATTGGCTCACAGTGGCCCCAGCAACATCTAGCTGATTGGCTCCTCTGCAGTGATGCTCATTGGGCTGCTTCCCTGCCCTTTCAGACCACGGGGCTGCTCATTGGGGGACTTTTTTGGCTCCGCCCACGCGACCCAGCCAATCGGCCTCAAGAGCAGGAGGATGGGGGGAGGTGGTGAGGCTTGTGGTTGAGAGAGAGGCTTGTGGGAAGCCGGTGGTGGCAGTTGGGGCTCTGAGGGTTTTTCCTGAGGAGCTGTTTTGTTTGGCGTGTGTGGTTCTAAAAATAAAGTTAGTTTCTTTGGACAAGTGGCTCCTGATTGTGCCCAGCCAGACTGCGGCATTTGGTGGCTCCCACGGGGAACGACTGAGGGTGAGTGATAAGGTAAAATGCTTGCCCCTGAGGGCAGGGCGAGAGGATGGGGAGCCATTTTAAGATTCCTCTTTTGTTTTGCTTCACTTTTGTTTTAAGTTGCCTGTCCCTGGAGATGAGTGAGACAGAAGAAAAACCGCTCACATCTGAGGAAAAACTATTTGCATCTGAGGAACAGATAGGGAGAAAGGCTATAATGATTTTTTGTTGTTCCATTTTTATTTCATTCTATCTCGGTTTTGTTTGGTGTTATCTTGTTGGGTTGTATTATAGTAGAAATATGGGATCAGAAATTAGTATAAAAAACAAACCGAAAGAGTGTTAAGTAAATTGTTAGAGGAAGGAGGCATCCCAGTAAAATCAAGAGCAGTCAGGGCATACGTTGATACAATACAAAAATGTAGCCCATGGCTTTTTAAGGAGGAGTTGTTAAATATATCACAATGGAACCATCATGGTGAAGATTTAAAAAGAATAGAAAAGAAAAGCCCAGGGACTCTGCCAGTTGGCACATTGCCATTGTGGATGTTTGTATCTTGTTTGCTTAGTCCAAAGCCTTCAATTCAGACAATGGTAGAGGAAGGAGAAGACATATTGATTCAAGTAAAAGAGAAGGTCTCTCAAGCTAGTCAGAGGAAAAGATTCCAGTAAAAGAGAAGGTCTCTCGAACTAGTCAGACAGAGGAAAAAATTCAAGTAAAAGAGAAGGCCTCTCAAGCTAGTCAGACAGAGAAAGAAAGTGTAAAACAGAAAAAGCCATCAGGGGGAAAGTTACAACAGGAGACTGCTACTAACACCTTTCTATCACCAGAGGACGTAAGTGTCCAACTAACAAGGCCACCTCCATATGCTGGGAGGCCCCCAACCCCCGCAGTTGATAGTTGGGATCCTGAGACAAGATCTCAAATATTAACATGCCCTGTATTTGAGGCAGGAGGGCAGCGAGTTTACCATGCTTTAAATTTCAAAACAGTGAAGCAGCTAAAAGGGGCTGTAACAACCTATGGTCCTCAAGCACCCTTCACTGTAAGCATGGTCGAATCCATTAACAACTTGAACATGACGCCAGAAGATTGGGCTAATATGTGTAAAGCTGTGCTAAATGGAGGACAATACCTGTTATGGAAGGTTGCCAATGAGGAATTTTGCAAGGAGACGGCTAGGCGAAATGCAGCAGCTGGTTATCCTCAGAGAAATCTAGATATGTTGTTAGGAAAGCGACCTTATGAGGATCAGCAGCAACAAATTGCATATGATCCTCGTGTATGCGCACAAATTGCTGTAGATGCAATTAAGGCATGGAAGACTTTACAAGGACATGGAGGTTTACAAGGTCAATTATCTAAGGTAATACAAGGAGCTAATGAACCTTATGCTGAATTTGTAGATAGGCTTATTCAAACAGCTACCAGAGTTTTTGGGAATACAGAACAAGCAATGCCATTACTAAGACAACTGGCTTATGAGCAAGCGAATCGTTGGTGCAGAGATATCATTAGACCATGGAAACATGAAGATTTAAACACATATATTAAATTATGTAGAGACATTAATGAACAACAGCAAGTCGTGGCAGCTGCAGTAAAACAGGCTTTAGATTCCAGAGACATTAATGAATAAGGGCAAATTGTGGCAGCTGCAGTAAAACAGGCTTTAGATGCCAGGCCAAGAACATGCTACAATTGTGAACAAACAGGACATTTTAAAAGGAATTGCCCCATAGGAGGAGGGTTTAACAAAACTAGGTATCAAAGGAGTAGAATACCAGGTATTTGCCCACAATGCTGTAGAGGGAGACATTGGGCTAATGAATGCCGTTCTCAAACCACCATAGAGGGTACTCCATTATCAAAAAATGAACAAGGACCAGGTGTTTTTCAATGATATTGTGGAGAAAGGCATCGGGCTCCGTTGCCAAAAAATGGACAGGGGGGCCCAATGTTCCGGGGCCCAAAACCACAAATATACGAAGCACTGGAGGAACCCAGCAACCCCATCAGGGTAGTGCCCAGGACACATTGTCCATCAGATCCCTCATCAGACAAACCAGAGGGAGCGAAGGGTTGGACATCTGCGCCTCCGCCAGAGCAGTACTAACTCCAGAGATGGGAGTTCAAATCATTCCCACAGGGGTAAAAGAACCTCTTCCCAAAGGAACAGTAGGCTTATTATTGGGACGCAGCTCTTCTACTCTAAAAGGACTTCTGATAAGTCCTGGGGTAATTGATCCCGATTATGAAGGTGAAATAAAAATTATAGCCAGTTCTCCAAAGGGTATATCAGTAATTTCACCAGGAGATAGAATAGCACAGTTACTAATAATACCCAGCCTACATGATAAATTTTCCAGTCGTACTGTAGAAAGAGGTTCCAAGGGATTAGGCTCCACAGGTGTAGATTGGGCTATGCTTTCTTTAAATTTAGATTCTCGCCCAATGCTAAAACTAAATATTCAAGGACATGAATTTAATGGGCTACTGGATACAGGTGCAGAACTTAGCATCATCTCTCGTCAAGAATGGCCAAAACACTGGCCATTACAACAAGCCACTCAAACGCTTCGAGGCCTAGGAGTGGCGACTAATCCCCATAGAAGTGCAATGGTATTAGATTGGAAGGATCCTGAAGGATGTGAAGGAACTATACAGCCATATGTATTGGATCATCTTCCCGTAAATTTATGGGGAAGACATGTCCTAGATCAATTAGGTTTGACATTAACAAATAACATCAACCAAAATGCACCCACTATTATGACTAGACAAGGTTTTAGGAAACAAAAAAGATTAGAAAAACAAGAACAAAGTATAGCAACACCAATATAAATAGATCAAGGAACAGACAGACATGGGTTGGATTTTCAGAAAGGGCCACTGAGACAATAAAAATTACTTGGAAATCAGAAAGACCAGTATGGGTTCCTCAGTGGCCCCTGACTAAAGAAAAGATACAAGCAGCCCATGACCTGGTCAAACAACAATTAGCGGAAGGACATATACAACCTTCTGTATCTCCCCATAATACTCCCATTTTTGTCATCAAAAAGAAATCTGGTAAATGGAGATTATTGCAAGATTTAAGAGCCATTAATAATGAGATGGTTATTACGGGACCTGCTCAATCGGGGATTCCTCAATTGTCTGCTTTGCCAAAAACCTGGTATGTTTTAGTTATAGATATTAAAGATTGTTTTTTTTCAATTCCAATTCATCCTGAGGATACTCCACGTTTTGCATTTACTATCCCTGCACTGAATCATGAAGGTCCTGATCAGAGATATGAATGGAAAGTACTCCCTCAAGGGATGGCAAACAGCCCAACTATGTGTCAAATTTATGTTAACAAAGTAATCCAGCCACTTAGAAATCAAAATCCTGAACTACAAATATTTCACTATATGGATGATGTATTATTAGCACACAAAGATAAAACACATTGCTAGAATGTTATGCCACACTTACAAATTTATTAAAAAATTATAATCTAGAGATAGCAATAGATAAAGTACAATTAAATTTTCCAATTAATTATTTAGGAGTTCTATTATCCTCAACCATGGTCCGTCCACCAAAAATTCAAATACGAGTAGATCAACTCAAATCAATTAATGACTTTCAAAAGTTATTAGGAGACATAAATTGGATAAGGCCTTATCTAGGTATACCAACAGGAGAGTTGGGACCTTTATTAGATATCCTAAAAGGTCCATCAGATCCAAATGCACCCCAAATGTTAACGCCTGAAGCAAGAAAGGCATTAAAAATCATTGAAACATATATGGAAAATATGTATTTGGATAGAATTGATATAAGTTTGCCTTTATTATTTATTGTACTACCAACAAAAAATATTCCTACAGGAGTATTTTGGCAAGAAGGTCCATTATTATGGAATCATTTATCTTATTCCCCTAACACTATTCTTACTAGGTATCCTGAAGCTGTAGGACAATTAATACTCAAAGGAATAAAAGCAGCAAAGGGAGTGTTTGGAATTTCTCCCAATAAAATTATTACTCCATATACTATGAATCAAATTGATGAGTTAGCTAATGAGTTAAATACTTGGGCAATAATCATGTGCAAATCTAATGTTTCATTTGATAACCACTTACCATCTAATCCTTTATTGTCTTTTTGGTCATCGCATCCTGTAATTTTTCCAAAAATTACAAGAAAAACACGTATCATGAATGCTCCAAATATATTCACTGATGGGTCAAATAATGGCACAGCAGCAATAGTTACACCTGATCAAACTTTTACATTTTTAGTACCCAAACAATCAGCTCAAAAGGTAGAGCTTAATGCAGTATTACAAGCTTTTGTGATGTTTAAAGATTCTGTATTTAATTTATTTTCCGATAGTCAGTATATAGTTAACGCTATAGTATCCCTTGAAGATGCTGGTAGGAATTCCCCTTCCTCTACTGTTTTCTCTTTGCTTTCCACTATACAAAGTCTAATCTGGGACAGAAAAGATCCATTCTTTATAGGACATATCAGGGCACATACAGGAGTGCCTGGAGCCCTTAGTTTGGGCAATGATTTAGCAGATAAAACTACACATGACATACATACTTTCTCTACACTAGAAGAAGCTATAAATTTTCATAAAAAGTTCCATGTCAATGCTAATACTTTACAAAAGCGTTTTAAAATAACTAAGGAACAAGCTAGACAAATAATAAAACAATGTCAAAATTGTGTGACCTTTTTACCACAAGTTAATCTTGGAGTCAATCCTAGAGGACTGATACCTAACCATATTTGGCAGATGGACGTCACACACTTGCCAGAATTTGGAAAATTAAAATATTTGCATGTTACAGTTGATACTTCTTCCGGATTTTTGATGGGCTCCCTTCATGCCGGAGAAAAAACTAAAGATGTTATAGCTCATTGCTTACAAAATTTTGCCACTGTGGGCGTTCCAAAACAGTTAAAAACAGATAATGCCCCTGGTTATACTTCTACCTCTTTTAAACAATTTTGCTCATCATTTGGCATTACTCATATAGCAGGAATCCCATACAATCCACAGGGACAAGGCATAGTTGAAAGAGCTCATCAAACTATTAAAATGTACTTATTAAAGCAAAAAGACAGAATTGGGAAGGGGTATATATTCCCCAAAGATAAACTTTAAAAAATAACCCTTTTTACTCTAAACTTTTAAAATTTGGATTCATCAGGACTTAGTGCTGCGGAAAGGCATATGAGTCCCAAAAAATGTGCATAAGCCCAAGGTACTTTGGAAGGATATTCTAACAGGACAATGGAAAGGTCCTGACCCAGTAATTGTCTGGAGTCAGGGGTCTGTTTGTGTGTTTTCACAGGGAGAACAGCAGCCGATTTGGATTCCAGAGAGATTAACCAAGGTCCTGACCCAGTGACTGTCTGGAGTCGGGGGTCTGTTTATGTGTTTCCACAGGGAGAACAGCAGCTGATTTGGATTCCAGAGAGATTAACCAAGGTCCTGACCCAGTGATTGTCTGGAGTCGGAGGCCTGTTTGTGTGTTTCCACAGGGAGAACAGCAGCCGATTTGGATTCCAGAGAGATTAACTAAAGTGATTTCTACAGACCAAAAAGAAGATGATTTGACTCAAGTCCATAACAGCTGATATCCAAAACTCCAGTTTGGCTATCCTTACATCTGCGATAGAAACAGGATGCTTTTTTCAATATCTATTTTATTATTGCCCTTTCCCACATTCTATTTTGTTTTTTGAGCTCATACAGACCTAGGTTAATGTTTTGCTGATCAGTTCTATTTTTTGACTATAGTGTTTTTAAACATTGCAATGGAGATTTCACCTATAAAAAGTTATAAGGCCTTTACTATTTATGTGTTGTATATATTATATTATGTGTGCAGACTTGTGTTTTGTGTTATATGTTTGAATGTACGTATGTCCATATATCATATATGATGAGCGCTCATGAAAAAATGGATCCAAATATATATATATTTTTTATTCATGTGATTTAAATGGTTTAAATTGGGTAAACAACTGTTGAGGATTGTTTTAATATGTGAACAAAAAAGGAGGTTAACAGATCTGTTTGTTTACTTTCACCTTTCCTTTTCATTATATTTAATAATTCTCTTAAAGATAATGTAAATTGTTAAGAAAATTGTTTTCTTTTAGTGCCTTCTGGAATGTTACATAATTTTTTCTTTAGCCATTATTGCCAGAATTCCTATCTTCATCCCAGTGCTGGTAAAGTCAAAGATAAAACCAATCTACAGCTTCTGCAATAGCCATCATTGAACTGCTTGCAGAACTTGCCTGGACACATTGTGAACTCACCTGTATGCATTGTGAACTATCTGTTGGTGCAGTGACTTGTGGTAGTGTTGGGGTATTTTTGCTGATGATGTCATCGGTGGTACAATTTTTCCGAAAGGAGCCGTCAATTGGCTTGGTGTATCTTCCTCCCTTCTGCTTGTCATAATCGTTCAGCTAAAATTTGGGGGCCAACAGAGGTGAGGCAAAGAACCTCACCCCCCTGCTGGTACAAAGACCTATCCACAGGTGTGGTTGTATACTGGACCGGTAGTCAGTGATGGGTAAGATCCAATTGCAATGGTACCAACCTAACAGGTAAGGACCATATGTACTATTGGGCAACCTGAGGCAGGCACGGTCCCTAAGCCACATGCTTGTTGTTTAAACAGAGAGGGGGAGATGTTGAGAGCCACAGTCGAAGGGGCCCCAGCGAACTTCCAGCTGCCAGCAAACTTCCAGCTGCCGGCTGATGATTGGCTCACAGCGGCCCCAGCAACATCTAGCTGATTGGCTCCTCTGCGGTGATGCTCATTGGGCTGTTTCCCTGCCCTTTCAGACCACGGAGCTGCTCATTGGGGGACTTTTTTGGCTCCGCCCACACGACCCAGCCAATCGGCCTCAAGAGCAGGAGGATGGGGGGAGGTGGTGAGGCTTGTGGTTGAGAGAGAGGCTTGTGGGAAGCCGGTGGTGGCAGTTGGGGCTCTGAGGGTTTTTCCTGAGGAGCTGTTTTGTTTGGCGTGTGTGGTTCTAAAAATAAAGTTAGTTTCTTTGGACAAGTGGCTCCTGATTGTGCCCAGCCAGACTGCAGCAGACATGTTTTTTGTTTTTTTTTCTCTCTTCTCCCCTCGCCATCTCCCCAACAAGATTAGGGATATGGTGTTTTCTTCCCTTAGTTATCTTTTTCTTGAACACACCCACCACAGGAAGGAGATATTTGCCAGAGGATCTAAGAAGTGAATATCTAACATGCCATCAGGGCACCCTGTGACCCCCTACCAGAGCACACCTGGAATGCAACCCTTGAAGAGCTTCTTTAAAAGCCCTCTGTTTTCCTTGATGGATGGAACCACAGAATCTGGGACTGGAGCACACTCCCTGTGTTTCTCCTTTGCTAGCAAAGCAATAAACCTTCGTTTTCCTTTTTTCTCAAAACCATGTCTTCATTATTAAATTGGCATGACTTGGCATTGGGGACAAGGGCCAAGCATTCAGTAACAAAATTGGCACCCAGATGGGACCTGAGAGCAGCCCCCACTCTGGCTTTCTTGGGAAGGCCTGGCACTCCAAGCAAGTGCACTTCTCTGCTGGGGATGTAAGGCAAATTTTTAAAAAATATTTTTAGTTATAGTTGGACACAATACCTTTATTTCTCTATTTTTATGTGGTGCTGAGGATCAAACCTAGTACCTCGCACAAAGTGAGCGCTCTACCGCTGAGCCACAACCCAGCCCCCCACCCCACCCCCCACCCCAAGGCAAAATTTTTGAAAGCTGACTGCAGGAAAGTTAGAAGACAGTGTTGCCTTGGGTCAAACCAGCGGAGCTATCCCTGTGAGTAAACGGAAGGACTGAGGAACTGTCCCAGCAGCTGCCAAAATCCCTTTTGCTTCAGGGAATTCCTACCTTCCTTCCCTGCACGGTATGGATTGCTCCATCTTGGTCTACTTTGAGAAAATGTAAAGTCAATGCAGTGAAGTCACAACACCTTGGCCAATCTGTAAGCTCCCCAGATGTGCACACCGAGACGGTTGATTTTACACATCTGGTTCCCCTTGTAGGAGCATGTGGTCCCTCTCCGTGAAGACATCTGTGGCATCACTGTTAAATGGGAGTTGGGAACTTGGGGAGATTTTCCCCTATGTGGTCTGTCTGTTTTAAAGGTTCCTATCTGTCAGCCATAATTTGGGGAATCCTCTCTATTTGTCTGCCTCTATGTTTTTTTTAATTTGTATCTGTTTCTGGCCTTTTAAGATGTGAGCGATTCTGTGTTGATCCTATAGATTGTTTCTTGGTGAAGATCCTGTGGAATGGGCCACCTGTGGATATAAACCTGTCTAAAAAAAAGATGATGTTTTACTGTAACAATCTGGTCTTTGAATGGCTTTCTGAATTGTTATACAATCTTGCAGTTGGAGTTGATCTGTCAGATAAAATAAGTGAAAGATTCTGCATGTACAGGCATGTATGCAATTACATTATGAGTCTAAACAGTCAAACACTAAATTGGATGCAAAAAGTTGCTGCCTCTAATGTGCAAGTATAAAATCCTCACCAAAAAAGGATTTAAAAAAAATTTTTTTAATGATTTCAATCCAGTGCTGACTGTCCAAGTATTGCTTCTCAGCCTGGCCCAAGGCTGCTGCAGTCTGGCTGGGCACAAATCACGAGCCACTCAAGCAGGAACAAACTTTATTTCCAAACTCCACCAGCACCCTCCCCGGGAACTCTCCCGAACGCCACCCACGAGTCTCCTCTAGGAACATACCACACACCAATCGGAACTCCCACCACCGGAACTTCACCAACCAATGCAAACTCTTCAGGAATCCCCGCAAGAGCTCAACCAGAACTCAATGGGAACTCCGTGAGAAACTCAAAAGTCATCATCTTAATGGCTCACTGGCATCACCTCTCAACCACTACTTCTGGCAAAAATGCCATGCATCATCCTGACTCGGCTGTGGCCCTCAACATCTCCCCCCTTCTGTTTAATTAAACAATAAGCAATGTGGCTTAGGGACCGTGCCTGTCTTAGGTTGTCCAATACAACATATGGTTGTTACCCTTCATCGGATGAGCTGACCTCAAGGCGTCAGCCTCCTGTCTTAGGTTGGTACCATTGCAATTGGATCTTACCTGTCACTGACTATCAGTCCAGCATATAGCCATACTTGTGGATAGGCCTATGCACCAGTGGGGGGTGAGGTTCTTTGCCTCACCTCTGTTGGCCCCCAAATTTGGCCTTGGTGCCAGTGGGGGGGTGAGGTTCTTTGCCTCGCCTCTGTTGGCCCCCAAATTTAGACCATCACTAGCAGAAGGGAGGAGGATGCAAAATGCCATGACACCAAGCCAAATGATGGCTCTTTTTGGAAAAATTGTACCACCGATGACACCATTTGCAAAGATACACCAGCACTACCACAATTTGCTGCACCAACAGATAGTTCCCAATGCATACAAGTGATACCTAGTCCAGGCAAGTTCTGCAAGCAGTTCAAAGCAGAGGAATCCATCAATATGTCCATTTCCTCCCAAAGTAAATTGACTCCTTGATTGAGCATTACTTGTTGAGTTATTATTCATTGATGCATCAGTTTATACAGTTTGTTATAATAGCTATCATAGAAGCTGTAGTTTGGTTTTATCTTTGTCATCACCAGCACTGAGATGAAGATAGGAATTCTGGCAATGATGGCTAAAATATATATATATATATATGTAACATTCCAACAGGTACTAAGAAAAACAATTTTCTGAACAATTTACATTATCCTGAACAGAATTATTAAATATAATGAAAAGGAAAGGTGAAAGTAAACAAACAGATCTGTTAACCTCCTTTTTTGTTCACATATTAAAACAATCCTCAACAGCTGTTTACCCAATTTAAATTAAACCATTTAAATCACGTGAATAAAAAACATATTTGGATCCATTTTTTCATGAGCACTCCTCATATATGATATATGACATACACACATACAGACATACAACACAAAACACAAGTGTGCACACATAACACAATACATACAACACATGATATAATAGAAAGGCCTTGTAGCATTTCACAGGTGAAATCTCCATTGCAATGTTTAAAAACTCCACAGTCAAAAAATAGAACTGATCAGCAAAACATTAACCTATGTCTCTATGAGCTCAAACAATAAAATAGAACTTCATGATGTGGGAAAAGGCAATAATAAAATAGATATTGAAAAAAGCATCCTGGGGCTGGGGATGTGGCTCAAGTGGTAGCGCGCTCGCCTGGCATGCGTGCGGCCCGGGTTCGATCCTCAGCACCACATACAAACAAAGATGTTGTGTCCGCCAATAACTAAAAAAGAAAAATAAATATTAAAAAAAATTCTCTCTCTCTCTCTCTCTCTCTCTCTCTCTCTCTCTTTAAAAAAATAAAAATAAAAAGATCTTTCTTAAAAAAAAAAAAAAAGAAAAAAGCATCCTGGTTACCACCTGGGTTTGACTCTTCTTTGGATATCCCATCCTTTTTCCTGTAACTTGCATATGGGTCTGAAGGTATTCCCACAAGCAAGCCTCAAGGTTTTTTACATTTGAAATAGGCCTTAATGGTGTTGATTATTCATTAGCCTCCAGGTGTGGGAGAATCACACAAGAATAGCCAAGCTGGAGCTCTGGATATCAGCTGTTATGGATTTGAGTCAAATCATCTTCTTTTGGGTCTGTAGAAATCGCTTTGGTTAGTCTCTCTGGAATCCAAATCGGCGGCTGTTCTCCCTGTGGAAACACACAAACAGAACCCCAACTCCAGACAATCACTGGGTCAGGACCTTTCCATTGTCCTATTAGAATATCCTTCCAAAGTACCTTGGGCTTTTATGTACATTTTTTGGATACATATGCCTTTCCGCAGCACTAAGCCCTGATGAATCCAAATTTAAAAAGTTTAGAGTAAAAAGGGTTATTTTAAGTTTATCTTTGGGGGATATATACCCTTTTCCAATTCCCTCTTTTTGCTTTAATAAATACATTTTAATAGTTTGATGAGCTCTTTCAACTATGCCTTGTCCCTGTGGATTGTATGGAATTCCTGTTATGTGAGTAATGCCAAATGATGAGCAAAATTGTTTAAAAGAGGTAGAGGTATAGCCAGGGGCATTATCTGTTTTTAACTGTTTTGGAACGCCCACAGTGGCAAAATTTTGTAAGCAATGAGCTATAATATCTTTAGTTTTTTCTCTGGCTTGAAGGGAACCCATCAAAAATCCGGAAGAAGTATCAACTGTAACATGCAAATATTTTAATTTTCCAAATTCTGGCAAGTGTGTGACGTCCATCTGCCAAATATGGTTAGGTATCAGTCCTCTAGGATTGACTCCAAGATTAATTTGTGGTAAAAAGGTCACACAATTTTGACATTGTTTTATTATTTGTCTAGCTTGTTCCTTAGTTATTTTTAAACGCTTTTGTAAAGTATTAGCATTGACATGGAACCTTTTATGAAAATTTGTAGCTTCTCCTAGTGTAGAGAAAATATGTATGTCATGTGTAGTTTTATCTACTAAATCATTGCCCAAACTAAGGGCTCCAAGCAATCCTGTATGTGCCCTGATATGTCCTATAAAGAATGGATCTTTTCTGTCCCAGATTAGACTTTGTATAGTGGAAAACAAAAACAGTAGAGGAAGGGGAAATCCTACCAGCATCTTCAAGGGATACTATAGCATTAACTATATACTGACTATCAGAAAATAAATTAAATACAGAATCTTTAAACATCACAAAAGCTTGTAATACTGCATTAAGCTCTACCTTTTGAGCTGATTGTTTGGGTACTAAAAATGTAAAAGTTTGATCAGGTGTAACTATTGCTGCTGTGCCATTATTTGACCCATCAGTGAATATATTTGGAGCATTCATGATAGGTGTTTTTCTTGTCATTTTTGGAAAAACTACAGGATGAGAAGACCAAAAAGATAATAAAGGGGGCTGGGGATGTGGCTCAAGCGGTAGTGCGCTGGATGAGAAGACCAAAAAGATAATAAAGGGGGCTGGGGATGTGGCTCAAGCGGTAGCGCGCTCGCCTGGCATGCGTGCGGCCCGGGTTGGAGTCTCAGCACCACATACAAACAAAGATGTTGTGTCTGCCGATAACTAAAAAATAAATATTAAAATTCTCTCTCTCTCTCTCTCTCTCTCTCTCTCTCTCCCTCTCTCACTCTATCTTAAAAAGAAAAGATAATAAAGGATTAGATGGTAAGTGATTATCAAATGAAACATTAGATTTGCACATGATTATTGCCCGAGTATTTAACTCATTAGCTAACTCATCAATTTGATCCATAGTATATGGAGTAATAATTTTATTGGGAGAAATTCCAAACACTCCCTTTGCTGCTTTTATTCCTTTGAGTATTAATTGTCCTACAGCCTCAGGATACCTAGTAAGAATAGTGTTAGGAGAATAAGATAAATGTATCCACAATAATGGACCTTCTTGCCAAAATACTCCTGTAGGAATATTTTTTGTTGGTAGTACAATAAATAATAAAGGCAAACTTATATCAATTCTATCCAAATATGTATTTTCCATATATGTTTCAATGATTTTTAATGCCTTTCTTGCTTCAGGCATTAACATTTGGGGTGAATTTGAATCTGATGGATCTTTTAGGATATCAAATAAAGGTCCCAACTCTTCTGTTGGTATGCCTAGATAAGGCCTTATCCAATTTATGTCTCCTAATAACTTTTGAAAGTCGTTAAGTGATTTGAGTTGATCTACTCGTATTTGAATTTTTGGTGGACAGACCATGGTTGAGGATAATAGAACTCCTAAATAATTAATTGGAAAATTTAATTGTACTTTATCTATTGCTATCTCTAGATTAAAATTTTTTAATAAGTTTGTAAGTGTGGCATAACATTCTAGCAATGAGTTTTTGTCTTTGTGTGCTAACAATACATCATCCATATAGTGAAATATTTGAAGTTCAGGATTTTGATTTCTAAGTGGCTGGATTGCTTTGTTAACATAAATTCGACACATAGTTGGGCTGTTAGCCATCTCTTGAGGGAGTACTTTCCATTCATATCTCCGATCAGGACCTTCATGATTCAGTGCAGGGATAGTAAATGCAAAACGTGGACTATCCTCAGGATGAATTGGAATTGAAAAAAAACAATCTTTAATATCTATACCTAAAACATACCAGGTTTTTGGCAAAGCAGACAATTGGGGAATCCATCTCTTGAACCAAGGCATATTATAACTTGGCTCCAACATGTTTTCACTATTCTAACCAGAAATTGACACAAATGCTACTGTGTGTCAAGGTTATAGCCAATTTTCTTAATGTAGGTACTAACTTCCTTAATGATTTCCTTGTATCTCTTCTGACAGTAGGATGGCTCCATGGAATCCATTTTGTTAACACCAACAATTAGTTGTTTCACACCTAGTGTGTAGGCCAGAAGGGCATGCTTACAGGTCTGTCCATTCTTGGAGATAGATACCAGGTCAAATTCATCAACACCAGTGGCAATAATCAGTACAGCACAGCCAGCCTGAGATGTGCCTCTAATCATGTATTTGATAAAGTCTGTGTGTCCTGGGGCATCAATGATAGTCACTTAATACTTGCTAGTTTCAAATTTCTATAGGGAGATGTCAATGGTGATACCACACTCACACTCAGATTTCAGTTTATCCAAGACCCGGCATTCGTGAAGAAACCCTTTCCCATCTCAGCAGCTTCTGCCTGTGTTCTGGCAGCAAACCCATTGCAAAAAAAAAAGAAAGAAAACATTGATTGCCCTTCTGGTAAGAAGCTAGAAGATGGTCCTAAATTCTTGAAATCTGGTGATGCTGCCATTGTTGATATGATTCCAGGAAAGCCCATATGTGTTAATTTTTTTTTAAAGACAGAGAAAGAATATTTTAATATTTATTTTTTAGTGGACACAACATCTTTGTCGAACCCGGGCCGCACACATGCCAGGCGAGCACGCTACCGCTTGAGCCACATCCCCAGCCCAAGCTCATGTGTGTTGAGAGCTTCTTTGACTATCCTCAGGGTCATTTTGCAGTTCATGATATGAGAGCATAAGAGGGTCTCCTTGGCAGCTGTATCTGGAGTCTGGATGTTGCTCTTTTTTAGCCCATGACCTGCGTAGGCTTCATGAATGAAGGTTCAAGACGTGAGAAACCACTAGGGGGTTTTGAATTAAAGAGACATTCTAATTACCTTTAAACCATGTCCAGGACGGCTCCTCCTAGCTCCAGTCTCCAGCCACCTATTATGGTAACGAGGTTTACTGAAGAGGCCCGTGAGCGAGAGAGAACACGCCAGGGAGTGGACTTTTATTGAAGGAAAAAAAAATTCTGGGGAAAATCCCATCCAATGAAGATTAAGGGGGGCAGCATCCCAAGGTCAGGGGCGATGATTGGGTCTCTGGGGCAGTGGCCAGACACACCTCTGCATGGACAAGCCCTCCGACCCGAAAAAGGTGGAGAAAGCTCTGACACAGCTGTGCCTAAGAACCTCTCACCCAGCCAGGGAGGTAACTCAAATCACATGCAAGGATGGCCTCCCACACTCTTTAAAGACATTTAATAAAATCTTGTACAAAAAAAAAAAATGAAGGGCTAATTGTTGGAATCTATGCTGTACAAATATTGAGAAGGTACCAAAGCTATTGTATTGGCTCATGACTTTCTATTTGGCTGTGTGCTTTTAGTCCTTACGTCTGAATTTTTTGTAACTTCCATTTGGGTTCATCCCCATTTCCATTTTCCCACCACTTTGGGACAGAGGAGTGAACTGGAATGCTTAACCTCACAGAGTTGCCTTTACATTTGAAAAAACAAACAAACAAACAAACGTATCTGGGGCCCATCACACTCATTGTCTGATGATTAATAGCCTTTATTTATTTATTTATAGCTGTTGATGGACCTTTATTTATTTTTATGTGATGCTGCGAATCGAACCCAATGCTTCACACATGCTAGGCAAGTGCTCTACCACTGAACCACAACCCAACCCTAACTAGGTTATCTTAATGGAGGTGGGAGATGAAAGCTGCCAGACACAAAGAACAGGTCAATGGGTTCCAATACTATTAAATTACAACCCAGTGATAAAAAATTCTCTCCCCTTTTAAGACCTGACAGGATTTCCCATTCAGATAGGGGACACTTCTGGGCATAGCCCTGCCTGTTGCACATAGAGCTAAAAGACAGGGGCCTCCAAGAATCCACACATATGCAAATGCTTGTGTCATGGCCCTGCTGATATCTGCAGAGAGAAGTCCCTAATAATCTCTGTATGGTCAATGTGACCTTCATTGGACAGAGGGCCCTAGATACATACTTATATAAAGAGAGAGCCTCTGGGTACAACTAACAGTGGGGGACCCACTTAAAGTTGATGATGATAAGGGAGACTGGCCAAACAACAATACCCTATGCTCCAACCCCTTGAGTGCAAAATGGAAGGAAAAAAGAGATTAATGCTCAGTTTTTATTATATGCCAGACTGTGATCCCTCTTCTGGGATAAAATTTGTTGGGTAAATTAAATGTATAGATAACGTTCTCACCCAAAAAGCAACAACTTCATTTGCAAGTGCCTCTCAGGAAAAGAAAACAGAACCTGCTCTGTCATAAGCCTTCTAGAAGTGAGTAAAGTCATTTTAGGCCAAAGGGACCTTGAGAAAGGTGATCAATGTTATCTTAACCAATATTTGTTTTAGGAGGAAATAGCTTGCCCTTGGGGCGAGTGGGTGCACATTAAGAAAAAGGCATTAATTCTCTTCTGGACAGTTGTTTAAAATGTGAATGGAGTCAGCTTTGTCATATATCTTCTGTGTAGTAGAGCTATAAAATATTTATTAAAGTGTGATGTCCATTGCTTTTAGGATTTTTCTTTGTCAGAGAAACAGATAACTTAAAATTTTGACCAGGCTTGATTTTCATGAATAACCTAAACATATGTAAATATATATATATATATATCTGAAATGAAATATGTTTGTCTGAGCCTTATCTAAATGTTCTGTAAAAGTTTATAATGTGAAAGTTTATATAGGCTTAACCAATAAGTGTTATCTTTTATAAGTTGCATCTGGCATAAAAGGGCCAACTTCCATTTGAAAAACTGGCTTATGGGGCTGGGGTTATGGCTCAGTGGTAGAGCGCTCACCTAGTGTGGGTGAGGCACTGGGTTCGCTCTCAGCACCACATAAAAATAAATAAATAAAAATAATGTGGGAGGCCAACCTTATGGGTGACTGAGTTACACTCCCCAGCTGGGTGCTGAGGCGCTGAGTCACAGAAATGGGTGTGTCTTGCTACAGCCCCATGGGTGAAGTTATGCTCACCTGTTCCTTTGTAATATAACCCCTTGCCCTGTTTAGGATAGAATCTTCCATGGAAGTGCCTTGTGTGTGTCCCCTCCTCTTACTGTGCCCTTGGGTGTGGCCTACCCAGGGGTCAGTCAACCTGCTGACAGTGGACATCATGAAGATAGACTCAGCCCCCTGAAACCTGACCCCTTGCCTCATTTGAATAGCTTCTCCTCAATAAAAGGGGTCAGCGCGTGCTCTCTCTCTCTCTCTCTCTCTGCGGACCCTTAAGGTCAGAGGAGCCGCCACAGCAACCCCAAAGAAAAAGGTATTTGTGTCTCTTGTGTGGTTATTTCGTGCAGCCCAGTTAGCCCAGTTTAACTAGAGTGACCCCTGAGCCTTTTAGTTGCGAGAACAGAAACCCTGCAATTGGCGTCCAACGTGGGCCGAAAGGTCTTTAAGCCGCCGGGGACAAAAGAGACAAATGCTGGCTCCTAAGGGGACTCCAATTTAAATATTAAAGAAAGTTAGTGAAGTTGAAAGTTCTCTCCAGAAGTTAAGCATGCTTAGGATTGCAGAGTATTGTGGGCAGAATTGTAGAAAGTAAGTGAATTAGACAAAAGGAAAATCTGTGATGTTAAAATTTTTAATATTGGGTATAATTGTAGAGACTCTAAATAAATATAGTTATTAAGATGATTGATGGGCTATGTTGTTGAGTTGAGTCCTCTCCATGGAAAGCGCGCTTTTGTGGATTTTTTATACTTGTTTTTATAAATCTTTATAAAAGATTTTTTGGGGGCTAGGATTGTTGCTCAGCGGTAGAGTGCTTGCCTAGCATGGGCGGAACCTGAGTTTGCTGATCCTAGGGTAAATGCTGGCGTGGAGGCCACGGGGGCATTATCTATCAAGGAGACAGAGAGCCCTCTTGGGGACGATGCCATGCACACTCCACATCACCCTGTTTGGCCCCGGAGAATGGCTGGTTAGCCAGTGACGGGTAAGATTCCTCAAGGGAGGGACAACCTAAGACAGGCACAGTCGCAGAGGGGCCATCAGGAGAAAATTTGGGGGCCAACAGAGGTGAGGCAAAGAACCTCACCCCCCCACTGGTGCAAAGGCCTAATTCTTCTCCCCTTCTGAGAGAGGTCTCCTGCCCCATGGTTGCTTTGCTCCCCACATCCAGCTCAGATCAGATCCCTAGTGACAGAAACCTAGTCAACAATGACTGCCTGCTCACCACAGCAGGAAACAAATGCAGCTACAGGAATGGGCCATGTCTGGATGCTTTTCTGTTTATTGGTTCTCATTTTTTTTATGCTCTTTCTTTTCCTTTATTTTCTCATCAGGGTTCTCCTTTGACAATAAAATTAATAGAAGAGGAGAAAATGTTAGAAAAGCCTTCAGTTGCAACTAACAGCTACGAGCATATAGAGTTTACTCACAGTATGGTTACACTAGGCAGAAGATGATTGGCTTATGGATATTATCTTGCTTATGTAGATTGACAGGCATGCCCCACTCAAACCCTATCCCTATAATAGTTGTGTACATTCCAAAAAGAAACTGAGCTACTGGACATTGACTTGAGGTTTGTCACCAGCCAGTTATCACCAGCTTTCGGGACTGAGGTAGCCAAATAGCGGAGCAACAAATTGACCACACCAGTGACAGAAATTTATGCTAGACAGCAGATAGAAAACCCAAGCCAGCCAATTATGCTGGACTTTAGTGACTAAGACTACATTTACCTTTATGGACAATTGTTGGAAAGATTATTAAAATAAATTTTTCCAAGGGTATTTGTATTACTGACAGACCTAATTAACTCCTTAAATATGAGAGTGAAGAGAAAAAATGATAAATATCCTGTAGCCTATAAGAATACAACTCATTGCCTCATTAATTATTGCCAGCTAATATTTCAGAACTATAATATGCTGAAGTTAATATTCAGGCTTTGAAGCAGGTATGTCTATTAACCAGACCTAGACAAACTACTGGTCTCATAATCCCTAAAGTGACTACTTTAAATATTATTCCTTGCTTGTTCAATTTTGGCCTTTGTAGCTATGTCTTAAAACTTACAATGTATGGATTTTCTTAATGTTTGACTTAAATTACATCCAACTTCCTTCATGGTCAGATAAGTGCTGATGGAAGGATGAGAACTAAGTAATGATGTTCTAGAAGACAATGTAATGAATAATGTGCGTGAGCCCTTTGCTCTATGGTTTATGGAGAGGCCTAAATGCCATGGCAATGAAAATGTCTGTTACTATGGCCAAAAACAATGCGTCCCAATAAAATTGGGAAAAGATTAAAAATCTTCTGATGAGTGTTTGGCAAGGTAATAATAATCCAGATTATTGTGTTGACTGTTATGAAGATAATATGTTTTCTACTAATTCTTTTTGTGTTTCAATAGCAGATTGTGATGACCTTGGACCAAGAGCCAAGTGACTGAAAGAAAAGTTCCCAGTTACATTCTTTTTTTTTTAATATTAAGAAAAATAAAGGCATTGTGTCGACTTACAACTACAAAAATTTTTAAAAAATTTTTAAAAACTGGCTTATAGGGGCTGAGGATGTGGCTCAAGCGGTAGCGCGCTTGCCTGGCATGTGCGAGGCGCTGGGTTCGATCCTCAGCACCACATAAAAATAAAATAAAGATGTTGTGTCCACCGAAAAACTAAAAAATAAATATTAAAAAATTCTCTCTCTCTCTGTCTTTTAAAAAAACTGGCTTATATCTGTCTGCTTTAACTAAGTCTAGTGCTGATCATTAATACTGTTCCCTAAATGTATAAGAAATTTAAAGCTATCCTTGATTTTTGCTAGTACTGCTAAACTCTGCAACCCTGTAATTATCTGTGGATTCTAAATTTTACTGTGAATATTAAACCTGGTTGGTATGGGGATATCTGTGTAATCATGTTTTAAAATATAAACCTTGGACGAGGACTTTACCAAGCTGGTATTCTCCAAACTAAAATTGTCTGTAATGATAATTTTAGATTTATAGAAACAGCAAATTTAATTGGGGATTTATTTACTCATTAATATTCTTTAACTGGACCTATTATCAATAAGATGTACGTACAATTTTTTGTTACTTTTTACACTAGGGTGGAAATTTAAATGTATTTTTGAAAGATAATGAGAGTTTGATTTGTTTAAAGGTTAATATTATGAAACATGGAAACATTTGTCACTTTCCCACAAAAAGAAGTTCTCTTAGCTTTTTTCTGATTCATGTACCAGACATAATGTTGTATTGTGTTATTGCAAAATAAACAGGAGAGAGCTAGGGTTGCAGCTCAGAGGTAGAATGCTTGCCTAGCACATGAGAGGCACTGGGTATGATATGCAGCACCACATAAAAACAAACAAACAAATAAATAAAGGTATTGTGTCCATCTACAACTAAAAATATTTAAAAAAATAATCAGGAGATATGACTAAGTAAGATTTGGAATTATGAAAAATTATGTTTCTTTGATCATAAACTGAATATGTTTTTGCTCTTGTTAATTTCATTTTAGGTTCCTTATGAACTTTAACCATTATGTGTTAGTGCCTTACAAAGGTGTAACTTCTAATATATAACACCTGAGTTAATTTGAGATAATAACCATCACCTATGGACAGACAGGATGTAAGGCTAACTCCCCATAGTAATACAGACCCAAATTAAATAAAAGGGGTAAATGACTGTAAAGTTCTAGACTAAAGTTAAAACCCTGTACTTTTACTTTAATAGTACAAACTGGTAAAACTGGCTTGTTGGATGTTTAAGACCAAAACTTGGAGATTAAAGTTAAGGAAGTAAAAAGGTCAAGAGGGGAAATGGCCAATATTTGGCTCTTACTCTCTGAGTCATGAACCTAGGGAATAAGGCGACTTCTCTAAGGGCTTTACAACTCTGGGCCACATGCCCTTCTGATGATGGGGATCACGGAAACGCTGGAGAAAAGAAGGCTGTCTAGCGCACATTCTGCAAAAGAGGAATGTCATTGGAAAAGGGACACATCCCTGATGCTTCCAAGGGAAGCCACATGGTCAGCAAGACCCTTGCCCTATTCTGACAAATGGCACTAAAGAAGCTAAGAGGCTGCTCTCAAGTTCCCCATGAGTGACCCCCTGAGGGAACTCAGCTGTCTCTCTCTCTTTTTTTTATGTACCTTAATTTAATTTATTTATTTATATGTGGTGCTGAGGATCAAATCCAGGGCCTCACAATGCTAGGCAAGCACTCTGCTGCTGAGCCACAACCCCAGCCCCCTCAGCTGACTCTTAACAATAGATAGGAACTAGGTCAATTTGATCAGCTTAATCTTAAACACTTGGCAAAAATAGTTATAACCAAAACACAGCCATCTGTGGACATTTAAAATAAAGACAATAGTTATTCTAATGAAACTTAAGATGTACACTTGTATTAGCCCACCAAGAGTAAGAAAAGCTGGAGACTGTTAAGAAAGGGGTTTTAGGGACCGGGGTTGTGGCTCAGTGGTATGGCATTTGCCTAGCATGCGTGAGGCACTGGGTTCAATGCCTGGCAACATGTAAAAATAAAATAAAGGTATTATGTCCATCTAAAAAAATTATTTAAAAAAAAAGAAAAGGGGTTTATGGGAGTGCCTAATATTTAACTATCACAAAGAGACTCTTAGAGACACAAGCTTGTCCTGTGTTTCGGAGACTGGCTGAAATACTAGTTGCTTTTGTATTAATTGTTTAAAACAAAGTAATGCTTTTCTGTCTTGTTTATTGTTGTCCTAGCATGAACTTTGCCCTATGTATAAAGGTGATGCTAACTATTAGTTCTTGGTATATTAGGTATACTCATGTTCAGTCACCTGCCAGCTGCTACCATGGACCACTGGACTACTGTGATGCTGAATACCCCTAACTGTCCATTTCCCACCTGACAGAAAATAAGAACTTTGGGTTGTTGAGAGCCACAGTTTAGTCAGAATGAAGCCTGGCATTTTTGCCAGAGGGAATGGTTGAAAGGTGACCCTGCTCCGGGATTAGGGCGGATCCTGCTGGGATTAAGGCGGATCCTGCTGCCTCGGGCGCCCTCTACTTTGGAGTTCCCAGTTGAGTTCTCGCGGGGTTCTGAGAGAGAGAATTGGCGCGTGGAGCCGGTGGAGGCAGTGTGTTCCCGGGAAGTGTGTGTAGAGTGCCGGTGAGAGTTCGGGAATAAAGATTGCTGTTTGAACCTACAAGGCTGTGTGGCAGCTTGGTTATTTTGTGCCCAGACAGACTGCGGCATTGGGTTAGCTGCCCTGCAACTTCACCCTCTTTCAGCAGGAAGCAGTTTGGAGATTTCATCACCCATTTTTCCATAGAAATGGAATGTAAAAATTGACAATGAAGAAATGTATCAGTAGTTCACCTGTTGAATACCGTCCTGGTTGCTCTAAGGCTTATTTTTTAAAGGACTTTTTTTTTTCTTTCTCACTTCTCTCCACCTCCTCAACAAGATTAGGGAGATGGTGTTATCTTTTCTTTCCCTAGTTATCTTTTCTTTGAAAACACCCACCTCAGGAAGGAGATATCTGCCAGAGGATCTAAGAAGTGAATGTGTAACATGCCATAAGGGCACCCTTGGGACTACCTACCAGAGCACACTTGGAATGCAACCCTTGAAAAGCTTTTTAAAAGCCCTCTGTTTTCTCTAATGTGCAGAACTACAGCATCTGGGACTGGAGCTCTCTGTTTCTCCTTGTCTAGCAAAGCAATAAACTGTCTTTTCCCTTTTTTCTCAAAACCATGTCCTCATTATTAAATTGACATGACTTGGCATTGGGGACAAGAACTGAGATTTTGATAACAGTTTGATGCAAGTCTTCTCCAGCAAAAGAGCCAATCAGAAGACAACTACTAAGGGACTGATCTTGCTGAGTTCCATGTATGGCATAACCACAGGTAATGAAGTGAACAAGGAACTCATTTCATAGGCCATCACATACAATAGTGGGCTTAAGACCATGAGATATTATGGATTTTCCATGCCTTGCAATCCAACAGGAGCTGGATTCATTTAAAGAATGAATGGCTGCTGAAACAAGTGTTAAGGACTGAGAATAACTACGCAGGGATGGCTGTTCATCTGCCTGAGACACAGAGGACACTAAATGAGAAACTCAGACATCAGTAGCCTATAGTTACGTTTATTATCTCACCCAAGACCACCAGCATTAACATAATAAATAAAGGACACTTCCACTGAACATTTTTTTTAAACCAGCCTGGGGCAAAAGGAACAATTTACTGCTGCCAACTCCTTGAGACATCACATCATAGACAAGAAGTCATTAGTTGGCCATTGACTGTACACCCCCAGTACAGTATGCCTTATTGACTCCTTGCAGGGAGGGAATATCTAGATTTACAAGTAAAGCCTACTGTATTGGGAACCTGGCCCTCACAAGTATAGGTGATGTTACCTTAGGGTGTCATCACTAAGGAACACTTTGTATCAGTTTATGGCATTTACATATTCCCCCTGAAGAGCAAACAAATAGAATGGTATGGTACACTTGCCTTGGCAAGCCTATTGTGCAGGCTGCTTTACTAATAAAAGATCATACAATATCCTATGTACTGCCTCATAGAGCTGATCTGCCATTATTTTTGTCTATTAGACATTTGTCCAAATGTTAGCAACAAGTAACCTATTCCTGAATTGGGCAACAGAAGTTGCACATCATACCAATTAGCTTGATTATTGGTTCTACAGAGAACTCCCGGTGACTGCGGTGCAAAGGCTTCCCTGGGTAGTTTGAACTGGAAATGAGATGGAATGGACTTGGATAAAACAGAACTGGACTAAAACAAGATCTCTTACCTTATGCCACGTGTTTAAACAAATTAATACTTTCTTAATTACCTGAGCATGCTTGCTGGTAGGTTCTTGCTCTTTGTACTTCTGTTGTAAGATGTGGATAAAATGTGCCTCCAGAGCCCTGTCCTTGTGAAAGACATGGGATGGTCTGGGATTGTGAGGGATACGAAGGGGCTTCCAAGGGTAAACAGTAATTGGTGCCTATCAAAGCTTGCAGTGAAATAAGATCTCTAAAAGAATGTGATAAGAAAATGGAAAGGTGGAGCTGGCCATTTTCCTTCTCTCCAATCTTTAAGAAAGGATCTAAACAATGACTCTGATTGTAAAGTAAAAGAATATATCATAAAGTATCTGAAG
Source organism: Marmota monax (assembly GCF_021218885.2). NCBI lineage: Eukaryota > Metazoa > Chordata > Mammalia > Rodentia > Sciuridae > Marmota > Marmota monax. The sequence continues at coordinate 5,302,180 of NW_026692352.1, read as the reverse complement.
AATCCACCTGTGCAGTGGGCATGCAACCTATCCTGTATATTCCCCCTGCTTGTAGGCATAAGATGAAAATGCAACTGAAAATGCTGAGGAAATCATATCCACCAGCGGTACTGATCCAGTGTCTCATAGGAATTTGAGCATCTGGTCACACCAGCTTCCTCAAGTCTGATAATCTTCATTGAAATATTTTGTATCCTGGCCCACTGCCACCAAGGAGTAATAAAATGTCCAAAACCTTTTCATTGTGTTCTCCAAGTTCTTTCACTGGAATTGGTAAACAGTATTCTGGGATGTTTGCAGCCCTGGGGTTGCAAACACTAAAACTGAAGGCTCAAACCTATTAAAGTTCTGCAACAATCTGCCTGTTGTTTTCATACTAAAGATCACAACTTAGGTTGAAAGCGAGGAAAATCCCCAGTGGGCAGGAAGTGAAACAAACAGGAAACAAGAAATGATAAGGGCTGAAGCCACAGATGTCTAGAGACATTGCTGGTCCCTTAAAAGTAAAACAACTTTGTCAGTCTCTTATAGATTATTCTTATATTTTAACAACCATTTTACTATCCTGAAATGAAATTCATAAATAAGAGTCTACCGGGGCTGGGGATGTGGCTCAAGTGGTAGCGTATTCGCCTAGCATGCGTGAGGCACTGGGTTCGATTCTCAGCATCACATAAAAATAAAATAAAGATATTGTGTCCACATGAAACAAAAAAAAAAAAATAAGACTCTACCTATATATTTTATCAAAGAAATAACAGTAACAAATGGGGAATAAGTGTCAATTATGATAATATACAATTCAATTTCAAAATGTAAATTCTTCACCATGACTACATTAGAAACATGATACTGTCAGATGTTTGCATCTAAACAGAATCACCATGAATTTGACAACTATAAATGCAACTGAAAATGCTGAAGAAATCATATCCACCAGCGGTACTGATCCAGTGTCTCTCAGGAATTTGAGCATCTTGATCACACCAGCTTCCTCAAGTCTGATAATCTTGATTCAAATATTTTTGTACAACTCTCCGGCAAAATTGATCCAGTTCCTCATAGTGGTAAATTTGCTTGATAATGTTCCCTTTATTGACCACCTTCTCTTCCCTCTCACTTTTTCACTTCCTTATGGGGCTCCCTGCATATCTCATAGACCATTTGTATTCAAATCATTTTCATGAATCTTGCTCTGAGAATGAGGCCTCTCTGTAGGTATCTACATGAGACCTAGACGTTTCAGTTAACAGCTGAAATTCATTTCCAGTGTGTGGATCCAAAAAAGAATTGTCTTTGACAGTCTTTTTAGTCTTCCAAGTAGCAAATAAGATTAAACCACTGGCAATGGCCCACGAGTCAAAAAAACAAAACCTATCTGGTCCCTAGGAATACTAAGGCAAGGATACCAGCTTTTAATTTAGCCCATTGTGCTTATGTTATTATCATGGCTGGTCTTGCAAATTGTCACTGGACACCATTGGCTTTTAACTTATCTGGACCATTAGTGAACCAGACCAAGGTATTTGGTTAGAGAAGTCTCTGTAAACTGAGGGCTCTGTTTTGTCAGTGGTTTTACCATGGATGGCAGATTGAGAAATATATGTTTTTTCCAAAGGAGTAGCTGTCACTTCTTCTGAGACAGGACCTCACGATGTTGCCCAGGATAGCCTCAGACTTGTGATCCTCCTGTTGCCTTGGGCTTCTCAGTAGCTGAGATAATGGGCATGTTCTACACCTGGTTTAAATTCTGGTTTTGGTTTTTATCTTTGGAGATAAGGTTTATGTTGCCCAGGCTGGCCTCCAACTCTTCAGACTCAAGCCATTCTTGTGCTCAGCCTCCCTAGTAGCTGGAACTGTAGATATGTACCACCATGCCCAGCTTGTCACTTTTTCAAGAAAAACTAAAATGACCAGGCTAACTATATCCCCACATACACCATTTTCATTTGACTAGGGAAGCCTGCTGGATCTTTTGATTAAAGTCTGCATTAGCCTGGCCCAAAATAGGGATGTTAGACCAGAGTTACAAGGTTAGATGTTGTCTCAACAAAAGCTCAATAGCAACCTTTCTTAAAAGGCTTATGTAGTGACTGCAAAGCACCAAGTAGCCCCTCCATACTGTGAAAAATTTGAGTACTGCAGGAGTGGCTGAGTTTTCAACTAAGTTTGATTTTTCTCTTTTCCTCTTGGGATTCTATATTGTTTCCAGTAGACTACACCAACCTTTGTGCAATAGTCTCTGATTGGAAACTGAAAGCATTCCATCAAATGTATAATTGATATCAATAGCACACTTTGATACAAAAGCCATAAACCAGCAGTACATTAATCAGTTTAGTGGCTCTAGGCACAAGTCATTTTAATTTCCCTTCCTATTACAAACTGATCAAGTTTAGAAAATCTATCATTGAATTGAAGTGTTTCTCCAGCATGGGAATCCAAATCAAGAAACTGACAATAGGTATGCTGGAGGCCCCAGCCAGGTATGGGGGCACATCAAGGGATAGGAGGGCTAGCCTGCAGGGGACGGTTGTGCTAATGGGAAGGCCAGTGCTGCCTCTTCCTGTTTTGTACCTGAAACAAAGGCCTCAGAGGCTCCTTTTGTTTTTTGCTCTCCTGCATGACACACTGAGCATCTGCCCTACAGTTGTTGGCATTTTTTTTTTTAATCTCCCCAATGCACAGGGCTTCCTACCCCAATGAGAACAAGTAATATGGTGACTTGAACATCTATATTCAACAGACAGAGCTATAAAAGGAGTGAAGTCTCCACCCCCCAAAAAACAACAGAAGGAGGGTTCAGAGATACAAAGGGAGAGAATAATTTTGTCAGTAGGCAAGGCCCTGTACTACCTGCTTGGACTCAACTGTCTGATGTTTTTGGTCCGGAGCTCTAAATCCTTATTGCCGCAATCATTTTCTTCACTTTGGGTAACACTTTACTTATTAGCACAGGCCTTTCAGCTGGGCCCTTGGGCTTGCTGCCTCACTATCAGAACATTCTTTCCACCTCCTGCCCAGAAGCTGGGGAAGAAGGCTGAACAATGTAAGTACTATTTGGGGAGTGTTTCAGTCTTAACTCTTTCTGCTTAGCCTCAAGAGAGTAATTGGACAATGCGGGGGTGGGGTTCTTACTGCTCCCTTCACTTGACAGCATATACTACCAGATCCCAGAAATCCTTTATCCCCTAACCTGGCCCATGAAGACACTTGTCCTTTCTCCTTTTGAAAACCACATGTTCTGATACCATTTTGTGGAGGAACGGGGAAGTGTGCCAGGAAATGAACTCAGGGCACTCAACTACTGAGCCACATCCCCAGCCCCATTTTGTTTTTTATTTAGACAGGGTCTCAATGAGTTGCTTAGTGCCTTGCTGTTGCTGAGATGGGTTGGCTTTGAACTTGCGATCCTCCTTGCCTCAGCCTCCCAAGCAACTGGGATTACACGCATGTGCCACTAACCAGCCAGATACCATTCTTGTTAATAAAATTTTCAGAGGTTATAAAGGGTCTAGAATTTTATCCTACTTGCAAGCTAGTAAGTTAGACTGCTGTTCTTTCATGATATTAGCAGAAGACAAGAGACTCCTGGATCAGACAAAAAAAAACTTTATTACTTATAGTACAATAAGAAACATGAACATAATGTTTGTGCCAGTTCCCCATGACTCCCATTCCCAAAAGTGCCACAGATGGGCCTAGATGGATTCCTCTACGGGCAGACCCTGATGTTGTAGACTCAACCCTTTTATAGTAAACAGTGCAAAACCCTGCTCACAAAGTAGTTTACTGCCAACAGAATACAGAGGAATGGCCTAGGAAGACAGTGACACATGTTGCTTTCATACAAAGCAAGAATCTTCAGGGACATTCAGGGCTCATGCATTACCTTTCCCAGTTCCTTTTTCTCCAGGTCACATAATCCAGTATTTGGTGACCAAATACTACTCACTCCTCATCAGTGATTTCCCAGAAAAGTCTGTTTCAGAGAATCTCCCTGTAAGGCCCAAAGCTCCTTCATGTCAACCAAGATCCACTGCCAAAAATTCTGAGGCCTTTACTATTGTGTCTGCGATAGACCGTAGGAAGCTGGCTGTAAGATAGCTCAAAGTTGCCATTCTTTCTTACATACCTAGTTTCTTCCCTTCTTCTTATGCTCATGTAAGTGCATGTCTGCATCTGTCTTTTTCTCTCTATATATATATGTAACTAGTTAAAATTGGGCAGAAATGAGGCTGGTTGCCAGATTAATCAGGAAGTCCTCCTAACCAGAGGAGTTAAAAACAAATAACAACAAAAAGGGGCATCTTTTGAGCAGTTATCTTTGATAGTTTTCTGTTGTTGCAATAAAATACCTAATAAGTCAAACTTAAAGAAGGAAATATTTATTTTGGCTCAGTTTCAGAGGTTTTAGTTCATGGTCACTTGACACTGTGGCTTTAGGTCTGTGGCAAGGCAGAAAACCATGGGAAGGGAACGGAGGGAGCAAACTTCTTCACAAGTTGGGGGCAAGGTCCAGTATCCCCTCCAATTAATCACAAAGTAGTTTACTACCAACAGAATACAGAGGAATGGCCTCTGTAATAGCCTAAAAAAATAGCCTAACTTCCTGCCAGTACGCGCCACCTCCTAAAAATTCCACCACCTTCCAATAATAGTACTACAGTTTAGGGAGCAATGAGCCTTCAGCGAACATTTCAGATCCAAATCAGAGCGATCTCTCAAGTTATTTCCCACTATTCAGCCAGTAACCAGTTCTGTAATTCCTCATTAACATGCAATGTTAAATTTAAGCATTCAAAACATCAGTCTGATAAGTGGACCATAGAAAAGAATATCAAGAAAATCCACGGTATTAAAAAAAGTTTATAAGAATCTATGTTGATTTTTAAGGTAGCATGGACATCAGAGGAGTTACCTGCACATAATGTTCTTTCAGCTGGGTTTTCTATTTAATAGCAGAGAAGATTGTTAATGGGGACAGGATATATTCTATAAAATCAGTGACACTGCAGCTTTCCCAGATGATTTCCATCAAGGAGACAACGGGATGTATAATGTGGTTAGTCTGGGTGGATATAAGGTAGAGTTGGTGAGAGGGCTGTAACCGGAGAAGGAACTCAGTTCAAAAGAAATACAACTTTGGGGCTGGGGATGTGGCTCAAGTGGTAGCGCGCTAGCCTGGCATGCGTCCGGCCCGGGTTCGATCCTCAGCACCACATACAAACAAAGATGTTGTGTCAGCCGAAAACTAAAATAAAAATATTTTAAAAAAAAAACAACAACTTTGTGTGTATGCAAACAGACTTTGCACCTTTTATTTCCCAAGGTTTTTCTGAAGCAGAAAATACTGTTTCTAAAAAATAAATAAAAATATTACAAACACTAAATAAGCATTAGCAACTGAAATTTGTAAATAATGAAAAACACTGGTGACCTTCTCCTTAGTGGTACTAAGTGTAGTTGGAACTGCACTTTTATAAAGCTGGAGGAACAATATTCCTAAAGGTCACAGGATCTAGGCAAGGCTGAACTCTTCTCGAACTAGGCTGCAGAAATACTGTAAAAAAATTTGTTTGTGTGTGTGTGTATGATGGAGAATCAAACCCAGGACCTCACACATGCTAGGCAAGTGCTCTAGCACCGAGTCTTTTTATTTTGTGACAGTCTCACTAAATGGCCCAGGTTGATCTCAGATTTGCCATCCTCCTGCCTCAGCATCCCAAGTAGCTGGGATTACAGGCATGCATCAATGCTCCCTGGTGATGCTCTTTTGTTGCATAGAAACACAAACTCTGGTGCTACAATGGGATCTATTAAGTGATGTGTGACAAATAATTCAAGTTTTATGTCTCAGCTTCCTCATCTATAAAACAGAGATAATAAAAGTACCTACCTCTTAGAAGTACCATGGGCTTTAGTGAGTTAATACATGTAAGGTACTTGGAACACTTCCTGGGACCAAGTAATGAGTGTTCTTATTATTCTTACCAGAGAGCTACGAGTTTCTCAGTTATGGGTTTTCAGGGCTCTATGAATAATTAAACAGCCTGGAAATGAAAAAAACCTACAGTAGTAGAGAAACTAATAACACTTGCTGCTCTGTTCCTTCCATCAAGACTATGACTCATTTTTTCACATCTTCTTTCCTTTTATTGAAAAAAATTTTAGAAAATGGCAATTAATAAAGGTCGCAAACAAATCAACAGGGATATACTATGGAAAACACACAATATAAAATTAAAAATGCCACTGGCTTCTTCAATTGATTAAGAACACAAAATGTGTTTTTAACAGGCAGGTCTTTTTAGACAAATTTAAAAGCTATATTTTGTGGGTTTTTGGAGTTTCCCCAAGTCAGATATATACACACCCACAAAAATGGTGTGTGAGGAAAGCTGTCATACACAAGAAGTTATATCCTGAATTCTTTAGGAAACAGTTGTTGAAACAGAAATTAACATGAAGTCAGCAACAGGTTAACAATTTTTTAAAATTGAGTCTTCAAATGCTGCATGTGGGCACAAAGCTATACTATAGAAAGTACTACTACGTACAAAAAAAAAGTTTTATACAGCTTTTAGCAAGAATGCTTTTCCAAAGCAAGTCAAAACAACACAATCAGCAGACCAAGGAAGCTACAGCTAGAAATAAGAGCTACAGCTTCTTGTATCTGTGCTAGAAAATCCTATTTTTCCAGAAGAGACTAAAATTTCAGGACAAAAAGGGACATTTTAAACATTTCTTACTTTACCCATTTTAAGTTCTGTTTCTTCCCCCACCCATCCAGTAATTCAGCATGATCCAGCAGAAAGAGGGCCGCTTTTAGAATTGGCTATTTTATTTTTCTTTCTGAGGCAAGACTGTCATGGAGCCTGGATATTTCAGGCTCGTATGCATCCATGACCAGTGTCCCGCTGTGGTCAAAAAACTTGGCGATAGACTTAGTGAATTCGGCTTCCCGCTGCTGCTTTGTTCTCCCACTGATGAAGGTCAGTTTCAGTGTATATTTGTCATCAAACCTAAGCATCAGGGCAAAAGACAGAATATCAAAAACAAACACATTTTAGAAGATATTATAAAATATTATGCATACTGCTAAGTGTGATGGTAGTATTTTCCTAAAGTTATCTGTGGATGACTGATTATGATATCCAGGATTTGTTTCAAAATATTTCAGTAAGAGAAAAAAATGCTACATGCTTATGTCACAAGACTGGAAAATGCAGACAGTTACAGCAACTGGGAAATAAGCACATGGGAATTGTGTTATTTTGATTTTTCTGCATATTTAAAAACATGTATAATAAAAAGCTTTAAAATTGAAGAGAAAGGGAAAAACAAACAAGAGCACAGATGCAACCAGTAATAATAGAGGCACCAAGTATTTCTGAAAGAACAAGGTGGGCACTGGTGATACAGGGAACATGCAAATACTTTATACTTGGGCCCAAAACTATTCTGGGAAAACCTTCTCAAACCCTCATCTGGGTTACATGTGTCTCCTTCTTCTTCCACAGCACCATCAATTAATATTCAATTCAAATACTAACCCTTCTTCTTCCATCAATTAATATTCAATTCAAATACTAAATGCCTATGATATTCAGTTTTAAAGATAGCTTCCATGCTTTCAACAAAATTATCTGTACTGAAATGAGTTTGTGTATTTGTGTTTTTCACTAGATTGGGAGATTCCTGAGGGCAAGGATTTTTGTCTTAACTGCTTACTATCATCAGCATGGCACTTGGGTAGGCAACCACATTTTTCTGAATAAAGAACCCTTGCTATCAAGGAGGCTCCCCAATTCTAGGGTGCTTAGCCCTTGCAATCTGTAAAAATTGAGCTCTAGGTTCTACTGACTCCACACCCACTGCTTTACTTCATGAACTCCAGAGATTCCTGTTATACTTTAAGGTACCAGGAAGGTCTTTATTATTTCTACCCATTAAGAGGATTTAATGATACCATTTTCTGGTAGGCTGACACCCCCTCACCACCTGCTTCTGTACACTTATTAGGGCACATTCAGTGGATTATCATGCAGGTATTATCCTTAGTTGAAGAAATTTCTTATACACCTATTTCTGCATGCTTAAAACAGAAACACTTCCACTTACTTTAAGGATTACTATCATAGTCAGAATGGTACCTACTGTTTGACCATAGCCTCCCAAAGCATAAGTCTTCAATAAGTCGTTGGACATTATCCCAACTTGGATAATGACTAGTGAAGGCTCTTGAACTATTTTAATCGCCTCAAAAGATTTTTCTCAAGCTCTATTCACTTGTTGTTAACTGAATCACAGTAATTTTTTGACTTCTGGGCCCTGTTTTATTAGCAGTTACATTCCTTTGATGGCAGGACATGATCTGATGAATTGTAACCTGATGCATCTTAGAAATAGCTATCCTTAACTCAAACATTTATTGAGCACCACACCTAGTTTTAGACACTAAAAATATACAGCAATGAACAATATATATAAACCTCTGCCTTTTGGGGATTTTCATTATAGTGTGTGTGAGGGGACCAAAAAAAAAAAAAAAAAAGATGTTCTTTTAAATATAACAGGGCAGGAAGCTTCACTAGGCAAATGTTTGAGCAGAGCCCAAAGAAGGCAAGAGAATGAACTATCAGAGAAATTGATATCCCGTGTAGAGGAAGCTACAAGTGCAAAGGCCCTTAGGCAGAACATATCTGGAATAAAGAGTAGAAAAGGGTCTTGATGAACAGAATGAAGTGGGAGACAATGACAACCATTGATTAGGGGTACAGACAATAGATACATATTAACTTCTAAACCACAGTTAGAAAGTTAGCTTTTTCTCTACATAAGAGTTTTGAGCTGAAGACTGAGGTGATCTGACGTTTCAGATGGATCAGTATGACTAGTTCAAGTACATTTCAGTCATTCACACAATAAAGCTTTCTATACATCTAAACTGTGCCAGGCCCTAAGCTAGCTCTGAGGACCTAGAGTTGAGACAATCCCTGCCTTGGCTTAAGTATCTAGTATGTAGTGAATGGTAAAGGGGCTCACACTGCGAAGGAAGAGGGCCTACGAGGAGACAAAGATAAGCAATATAGTTCCAAATGACCAGGGTAACAGAGATAAGCATAAGACGCTCAAGAATACCTAGGTGTACCTAACCCAGACTAAGCTATGTCAGGGAAGACTCCTTAGGAGGATAACAAATAGGAGGCAGGTGACAGATAATCAACCCAGAGAAAACAATCTTGATTGAAGGCACAGGGTCAACTGGAAAACTCAGCAAATTAAAAACTCCATGATACTACTAGAGTAAAAATACATGTTTTGAGAGGGGCACAAAAAGATATCATGAAGGACAGATGCTGAAAGACTGCACATGCTAATGGAGTTCAGGGTATTTAATAAATGTGCTGAGAAGCAAGTAAACTGCAGAATTCTTACACAAGTCACAAAGCTTGTATAAATCTGAATACGGCAAATGGTGGTCTGTGAAACCTTTCACTGCCATTCCATACGGCAGTTATGGAACAAGATGTCAGAACCAGGAACTATTAAACTACTAGAAGAAGAATTGGGAGGACAGAAGAATTTCTCCACCAACAATATGGCAACTGGCAAAAATGAGAAGGGAGTACAGAAAAATCAGAACCTTAATATAGTGCTAGTGGGACTGTAAAATGGTGCAGTTACTTTGTTAAATAGGTTGGCAATTCCTCCAACAGTTAAAGAGTTACTATATGATTCAGTAATTCCTCTCCAACAGAAATGAAAGCATATCCACACAAAAATCTGTACACAGATGTTTATAGCAGAATATTCACGATAGCCCAAAGATGATGACAACCTAAATGTCACCATTAATTGATGAACGGGTAAACAAAATGTGATATATCTTTGCAATGGGATATTATTCAACCTTTAAAAAAGCAATGAAGTTCTGAAGAAGGCTACAATGTGGCTAAACCTTGAAAACATTATGCTAAATGAAAGAAACCAGTCACAAAAGGCCACACAGGCTATACATTCTAAAATTTAATTCACATTAGATGTTCATAGAAAACATTTACATAGTAAGTAAGTAATTGGATATTGCTTAAGGTTGGGGGGAAATGGGGAAATAGGAGGTAATAGCTAAAATTTATAGGATTTTGTTTGAGGTAATGAAAATGTTCTAGGGTTGACTATGGTAATGATTGCAAATAACTGTAAATACACTATAAACTAATAAAGTGTACACTTTGGGTGAACTGTATGGTTGGTGAAGTATATCTCAATAAGGCTGTTAAAAAAAAAAAAACATGTCAGAATAAAAATAATGAAATCAAGATGTTGCCAGATTCTAAAATTATGCAACTCTTCTTCAGTGGCCTGGGAAGAAGTTCAGATTCACAACAGCTGAGTAAAAAAAGAGCTAGAAGCCCTGCTCCAAGGATAAGCAAGAACTCAGCTATAACATCAGAATGAAGGTCTGCTCCCCTTCTTCATAGACATCTTCACAAATCAGCAATGAAAGAGAGCATTTATTTGGTGCTGATGCTATGTTATCTTCATATATGTGAATAATTGTAACTTCAGGACCTACTTTTAGGAAGTATACCATGTATTTTTAGTTAATGACAAAGGCATGACTTCTGGACTTAAACCAGGTCTGGAATGCCTACTCTAAAACTTCTGGATTACATGATGCTAGAAGAATTAATGTAACCTTTGGACCTGTGTTCTTATCTATAAACATATGTTCTAAAGTCTATTTAGCACAATACCTGAAAAACAATAAATGTTTAATAGACATTTGCTATTATTATAACTGCTATCATATCTTCCCAACAACTCTAAAGAGTCCTTTTTGACTTCACTAAAGGCACATCGTTTATATGATTTATCAAAATCATTGAGAAACAGACTGAGCTGGCACATGGATTCCATTCTGGGTACTTACATGGACTCTGGACTGTATTTTATAAAGTCATACAGAGCAACGTTCCAGAGATTCTTGACAGCATTTAGTGTGTAGTCAGGATCATAGAAGGCACAAAAACTAAACAGAGGTTTTTGCAAAGATAACTGATCTCATACCTTTGTCATTTGTTAACTTGTCACAAAGGATAAAATTCTTTATCCTTTCACTAAAATACTTTCTTAGAAAGTTTATCCTCAGAGGATTTCTGTGATAACCCAATCTCAGAACTGCAATGTTAGAAAAAACCTTTTAGATCATTCACATCCCTTTCTTCATTTTACATCACCAGCACTATGCATGATCTGCATAGAACACACATACAATATTTGTTGTTAATAATGACGACACCATGGGGCAAATACAACACCAGGATTTAAGAATTTATAAGGATAGTCATTACCTTTTGAGACTGGAGGACAGTTGCCAAATATCATCAGGATCCATACCAGTAGGATCTTTCCTGTGAGCCACAAGAAAGATGCTCTTCTCCTTATATGAGGTATAAATGGTCAGAATCCCCATCATCACGAAATAGGTTCAAATAAAGTTAAGGGGAAAATACACAAACAAAAGAGAAGTAACCCAAACTGACAAGAACACAAAAACTTTCATGATAGTTTTTTAAAAAAAAATTTTTTTTTGTAGTTGTAGATGAACAGCATGCCTTCATTTTACTTGTTTATTTTTATGTGGTACTGAGGATCAAACCCAGTGTGCCTTACACATGCCCTGCCACTGAGCTACTACAGTCCCAGCCCCTCATGATAGTCTTAAAGAAGATGGTCGATTTTGCCTTACTGCAAAAACACTTAAATTTTAACTATTTCATTTTCATCCTATGTTTATGTACCAAGAGAAGCAAGGCACTCTCTGATAAATCCTCCAAACATCTCAAAGTCTGTTAAGACTTTGTTATAATTTGTGCTATTTCTGTATTTAAAAAAACACAATAATCACAATGGACTTGACCAGGTTCCACCAATCTCAAAGGTAACTAGAATAAAAGTGACTTCAAATTAGTTACACTGTACAATTACTATTACATTCAGTTAACAGCATTGCCCACCATATCTGACAGGTACTTGCTGTACCTGGCCCAAGAGCTTTGTGTCCATTGTAATTAAAATTTCAAAAATAGGAGTCATGAAAGTATAGTGCAAAGCATATAGACTCTAGAGTGAGGTGATCCTAAGATGTGAATCTTGAAGGCCTTCAACGAACATAACTGTGATAAATTATTTTTTCTTCCCCAAGTATTCTCACCTCTTTTAAAATGGGGATAATAGTGACTTTTTCGAAGTGTCATGAGGTTTATACATAAATATATACATATATATTGCATCTAGCACACAGAAGATATTTATAATAGTAGTTACTACTATTATATATAAAACTGACTTGATCTTGCTTTGTTTTAAACTCATATCGAGATAATCATACTGTCATATGTAACTAATTAAAACAAATTAAAAAAAAAGACTGAGCAATAAAAAAAACAAAATTCATATAGAGATGATTGATCTGGTTACTAAAAGGGGTCAGGGATCACATACTGCCAATTCTGTGGACTATCATTTGACACCAATTATAATAATACCATTTTTGATCAGGGCCTGCTTATAATATATGACTTGCTAACTACCTGTGGGGGTAGAACCTTTTAAAATATTTCAGGTAATGGCAACAGTGTTTAATAATTTGTTTGAACTAGTACAATGATAGCACACAGCAGACATACAGTGACTATTAAAAATCATGTAAAGATAGGAGTGGTGGCACATGCCTATAATCCCAGAGGCTCAGGAGACTGAGGCAGAAGGATTACGAGTTCAAAGCCAGCCTCGCAACTTAGTGAGCCCCTAAGGAACTCAGTGAGACCATGTCTCTAAATAAAATACAAAAAAGGTTTGTGGTCAATGGTTAAGCGCCCATGGATTCACTTACCCAATACAAAAAAAAAAAAAAAAAAAAAAAGATATAGAGATGCATGTACTAACATGGAAAGATGTCCACTATACTTTTCTTAAGTTAAAAAATAAAGTATAGAACAAATACACAGATGGTTTGGGTGAGAGGACCACATTAAAAAAAAGTTTCATGAACATAACTTTTATAGTAGTAGTAACAGCACAATAAAATTTCTTTGTTTTCAACTTCTGAGAAATAATCAAGCTGGGTAGGTAAGGTCACAACCATAATTCTAAACTTACTATTAAAAAGGAGAGGGGAAATGCTCCTCAACTGACGATGGAATTATGGAAACACTGTTAGGTCAAAAATGCATTTAATATCCCTAACCTACTAAACATCCTAGCTCAGCCTAGTCTACCTTAAACTTGCTCAGAACACTTACGTTAGCCTGCAGCTAGGCAAAATCATCAAACAAAAAGCCCATTTTGTAATAAAATGATGAGTATCTTGGGTAATTTACTGAATACTGTACTGAAACCTTAAAAAAAAAAAAAATCCTTTCTTTTTTGCTGTTTGTTTCAGCTATAACTTGAAAAATCAAAAAATCTTAAGATTGCAGGCTGGGGTTGTAGCTCAGTGGTTAGAGCTCTTGCCTAGCATATGCGAGGCATTGGTTTCAATCCTCAGCACTACATAAAAATAAATAAATAAAATAAAGGTATTGTGTCATCTACAACTAAAAATAATTAAGAAAAAAAGGAAAATCTTAGATTGGACCATTTAAGTTAGCAACTATCTGTATTCCATACCAAGTCAATTATAAAATCTCTCATTTAATTTTCATAATTCTGAATATTAACCATAAGTGAGATAAATTCAGTATCAAAAATTTAATTTCTTATTATCACAAGATTACACACACATAAGATTTCAAATTATATTCTGCAGTTCCCCCCAGGTTCTTAACTCTACTGTAACACAAGTCAAACTTATATCATAGTCAGTAGCTTCCAGTCCAGCCCCACAACTTCAAGGAAACTTGTCTTCTGACTCTCCAAACTCTAATGCTTGTCTAATATTCTGTGTAAGTGGCTTAAAGCAGCCTAGTCTAATGGGGAAAGTTTTGGGCTAGAAGTGAGACAAGCTGGGTCTCATTATTCCTGTATGTACTGCTATTAAGTGCTCATATTACAATTATAAGAATTTCTACATTAATAACTAAAATGAATTACAGATAAAACAACATATTAAGCCTAAAATATCAAAGATGCTAAACAAATTTAAATGCCCACAGCTTATTATTTTAAATTCTAACATAAGCAGATACCAAGAAGGAAAGTTTTTATGGGGAACAGAGAGGAATATCTCTCTGTAATATGTAAAGACTATTATAAAGCCATATGTAAAGACCGTTAGTAGAAAACAAACCTGATAAGTAAAGGATATGATATGACGCACAGGGCTAAAACTGGCTTGGACTCTGGAAAGGGGTGCATATAATCCCAAATCAAAGCCACTATGGCAAAAAAACAGGAGATGGTACAGATGGTGAGGCGACCGTCAATTAGCCCAAAATTCTCCACATACTTGTACTTTTCCAGAAGTACCTAGTGAGAAGAAAAGGAATCAAGCTTCAGGAATGTTTTCTTCATGCTATGTGCTTTTACTCTTGATTTCTATGAAAAAGTTGTTAAAAATTATATGAATTAATAAAAAGTTCTCTCCAACAGGTATTTTACCATTCTAAACAAAGACAACTTAAGTCATTTATAAAGGATCCTAGGTAAAAAGTCCATTAACTCCTTACAATATATATATTTTTAAATCCTCAACTTTCCCGATAGGATATAGTTAAAACTTTTCTTTTCCCTTTTCAAATGGAGAAATGACTAACCATGGATAAATGACCAATCTTCTCTCAATCTTTTGTGCTCTAAGGGAATTAATCTCAAAAACAATAAATTACCAACTTTTCTGAGCTAGTCAACATTCACATTTAAAAAAAATTTTTTTTAGTTGTTGATGGACATACATACATTTATTTATTTATTTATATGTGGTGCTGAAAATCAAACCCAGTGCCTCACACATGCCAGGCAAGTGCTCTACCACTGAGACACAGCCCCAACCCCAGCCCCAGCCCCAACATTTACATTTTAACATACACCCCCCATCCCCAATTATTCTGTAAGAGTTCTGGAAACTGCTGTATGCCTTATTTTCTAACATTGAAAATTAAGGATACTTCAAGTTAACAGAGTAAAAAGATCTTCAGGAAATGGGCTGTCATCTGTATACATGCTCATGGACCCTCAAGAAAGTACCTTTTTGGCAGAATCATCCAAAGAGTTTTTCACAGCTGATCCATCCCATTTGTCAATTTTTACAGGCTTATCATCAATTTTCCACTGTAAAACAAAGAGAAAAATTGTTCATCAAGAAACCCGACATCTCAATTAAAATAAAACAGGCTGCTTTCTTAAGAGTATCCTCAAGTATACATAACATTTATTCTTTGCCTTTTGATGATGGAGAGCTAAAATACAAAAAACAAAACAAAACAAAAAAAAAGAGGGTGAAGAAGAGGAGACTAGGCCACTAGAATCAGTCGGTACTTCTGACATTCATGTGATGTTAATAGTCTCTAAGCAGAGAAGTCAAAATCTTGTACAAGCCCAGAACCAGAACACTTACACAGGCTAGTCTCTGTGAGCGTGTAATCATATTCTCCATCCCCATTTCACTCAAATGTGAGTAAAGAAAAGAATTCCATTTGTTCATCCTTTCATTCTGTAACCACAAAACTCAGAAAATACATGCAGGAATTTATACACTAAACAGAATGGGCAGGGTTTCCTTTAATAAATACTTCTTTGTCAGGGGTGATAGTACTTGCCTAGCATGTACAAAGCCCTGGGTTCAATTCCCAACACCATCACAAAATATAGACAAAAACAAGTAAAAAATAAACAAACAAAAAACCCCCATTAGTTGTCCACTAACAACTTTTACATTTTAACAGGATGTCTTAATTTTAATTTTACAGCATGTACAGTAATCTAGTGCAATCTGTTAGAGCACTAAATTTTCAATCACAAACCAAGTCCCTGACCCAGTCCCAGCATCAATTAGTTATGTGACTTCGGACAAACCTGCTTTAATTTCGTTATAAACAGAGGTTTAGAAAAGTTTTCCACATACTGCTTGCTATTCAGAGATAAGTGATGTTTCACATGTTGTGAGCAGATGTTCAAAATATTATAAGATCTACAAGTGAATTTAGCTACCTGGACTCAACATCCACTTCTGGAAATTTTTCTATAACTACACACATATGAAATAATATATAAAGCTACTCACTGCAACATTATAATATATAGCTTTATATATTATTTACATATAATATAAATAATATATTTTATATTATATATAAATATACAATACTTATATATAATATAAATATTATATATAAATATTATATATTTTTTCATAGAAGAAAAAAAAAACTAGAAGTAACTCAAGTATTTATCTAAATGGGGCTGATTAAATCAACTATGGTACATCCAGATATCCTACATGGGTAGAGAGAAGGAAATGGGTGAAGAGTGAGCCACTAAAACTTTTAAAAAACATATGAATGTATTATATGGTTAAAAAAAAAAAATCTCAAAATTCAACAGATTAAGTGAATGCAGCTTAAGTGAAACAGAGTGTTTATAAATAATGAGAAATCTTGGATAGATCACATTAGCCAACATTTAGTCTTTTTTTTTTCATTTTTTTATTAGCAACTCTTACTTAAGATAGAGTAAACAAATACTGTATTTCATAAAAATTCGAAATTGATTTGGCTTCAGAATGGATTAGTTTACTGAAGAACAGAAAACATTTATATCTTATCAACTTTTTAAAATTGGACTGTGATTCTATACACCAGTACACAAAAAGAACTGTTCTATAAAACTTGTTGAGGGGAAAAAAAACCCATGAACTAGAACAGTCATGCTTAAAAGTGATTAAGTCAATCAAAAATTTTCCCTCTGGTGCCTTATAAAAACAAAATTTTTCTTTCAGAACATTACTCATGATAGCATATTGCAATACTGATTCTTACAACCTGCCAACCTACAAATCATACACAGTATCAAATTCTAAAAATACCAATTGAATCATGAATTATAGGGCTTTCTAGCTACATAGCTAGATCACAGGTACTCAGTCAAGTAAACCTCATTTTGATAACCACAAGCAAAAGAAAAGACCTTGCAAATTCACAATAAAAATTCAAAATAAAATTTATGAAATAAAATCATTTAAAAGTTTTAAGTAGGGCTGGGGTTGTGGCTCAGCAATAGAGTGCTCACCTAGTACGTGCGAGGCGCTGGGTTCAATCCTCAGCACCACATAAAAATAAATCAGACAGAGAAAAAAATTCAAGTAAAAGAGAAGGCCTCTCGAGCTAGTCAGACAGAGGAAACAATTCAAGTAAAAGAGAAGGCCTCTCGAGCTAGTCAGACAGAGGAAAAAATTCAAGTAAAAGAGAAGGCCTCTCAAGCTAGTCAGACAGAGAAAGAAAGTTTAGAGCAGAAAAAGCCATCAGGGGAAAAGTTACAACAGGAGACTGCTACTAACACCTTTCTATCACCAGAGGGCGTAAGTGTCCAACCAACAACACCACCTCCATATGCTGGGAGGCCCCCAACCCCGGCAGTTGATAGATGGGATCCTGAGACAGGATCTCAAATATTAAAATGCCCTGTATTTGAGGCAGGAGGGCAGCGAATTCACAATGCTTTAAATTTCAAAACAGAGAAGCAGCTAAAAGAGGCTGTAACAACCTATGGTCCTCAAGCACCCTTCACTGTAAGCATGGTCGAATCCATTAACAACTTGAACATGACGCCAGAAGATTGGGCTAATATGTGTAAAGCTGTGCTAAATGGAGGACAATACCTGTTATGGAAGGTTGCCAATGAGGAATTGTGCATGGAGACGGCTAGGCAAAATGCAGCAGCTGGTTATCCTCAGAGAAATCTAGATATGTTGTTAGGAAAGGGACGTTATGAGGATCAGCAGCAACAAATTGCATATGATCCTGGCGTATATGCACAAATTGCTGTAGATGCGGTTAGGGCATGGAAGACTTTACAAGGACATGGAGGTTTACAAGGTCAATTATCTAAGGTAATACAAGGAGCTAATAAACCTTACGCTGAATTTGTAGATAGGCTTATTCAAACAGCTACCAGAGTTTTTGGGAATACATAAGAAGCAATGCCATTAATAAAACAACTGGCTTATGAGCAAGCGAATCGTTGGTGCAGAGAAGTCATTAGATCATGGAAACATGAAGATTTAAACACATATATTAAATTATGTAGAGACATTAATGAACAAGGGCAAGTCGTGGCAGCTGCAGTAAAACAGGTTTTAGATGCCAGGCCAAGAATATGCTACAATTGTGAACAAACAGGACATTTTAAAAGGAATTGCCCCATAGGAGGAGGGTTTAACAAAACTTGGTATCAAAGGAGTAGAATACCGGGTACTTGCCCACAATGCCGTAGAGGGAGACATTGGGCTAATGAATGCCGTTCTCAAACCACCATAGAGGGTACTCCATTATCAAAAAATGAACAAGGACCAGGTGTTTATCCACGATATCGTGGACAAAGCATCAGGCTCCGTTGCCAAAAAAATGGACGGGGGGGCCCAATGCTCCGGGGCCCAAGACCACAAATATACGGAGCACTGGAGGAACCCAGCAACCCCATCAGGGTAGTGCCAGGACACATTGTCCATTAGATCTCTCATCAGACAAACCAGAGGGAGCGCAGGGTTGGACATCTGCGCCTCCACCAGAGCAGTACTAACTCCAGAGATGGGAGTTCAAATCATTCCCACAAGGGTAAAAGGACCTCTTCCCCAAGGAACAGTAGGCTTATTATTGGGACGCAGTTCTTCTACTCTAAAAGGACTTATGATAAGTCCTGGGGTAATTGATCCCGATTATGAAGGTGAAATAAAAATTATAGCCAGTTCTCCAAAGGGTATATCAGTAATTTCACCAGGAGATAGAATACCATAGTTACTAATAATACCCAGCCTACATGATAAATTTTCCAGTCATACTATAGAAAGAGGTTCCAAGGGATTAGGCTCCACAGGTGTAGATTGGGCTATGCTTTCTTTAAATTTAGATTCTCGCCCATGCTAAAACTAAATATTCAAGGACATGAATTTAATGGGCTACTGGATACAGGTGCAGACCTTAGCATCATCTCTCGTCAAGAATGGCCAAAACACTGGCCATTACAACAAGCCACTCAAATGCTTCAAGGCCTAGGAGTGGCGACTAATCCCCATAGAAGTGCAATGGTATTAGATTGGAAGGATCCTGAAGGATGTGAAGGAACTATACAACCATATGTATTGGATCATCTTCCCGTAAATTTATGGGGACGAGATGTCCTAGATCAATTAGGTTTGACATTAACAAATAACATCAACCAAAATGCACCACTATTATGACTAGACAAGGTTTTAGGAAAGGAAAAAGATTAGAAAAACAAGAACAAGGTATAGCAGCACCAATACAAATAGATCAAGGAACGGACAGACATGGGTTGGATTTTCAGAAAGGGCCACTGAGACAATAAAAATTACTTGGAAATCAGAAAGACCAGTATGGGTTCCTCAGTGGCCCCTGACTAAAGAAAAGATACAAGTAGCCCATGACCTGGTCAAACAACAATTAGCGGAAGGACATATACAACCTTTTGTATCTCCCCATAATACTCTCATTTTTGTCATCAAAAAGAAATCTGGTAAATGGAGATTATTGCAAGATTTAAGAGCCATTAATAATGAGATGGTTATTACGGGACCTGCTCAATCGGGGATTCCTCAATTGTCTGCTTTGCCAAAAACCTGGTATGTTTTAGTTACAGATATTGAAGATTGTTTTTTTTTCAATTCCAATTCATCCTGAGGATAGTCCACGTTTTGCATTTACTATCCCTGCACTGAATCATGAAGGTCCTGATCAGAGATATGAATGGAAAGTACTCTCTCAAGGGATGGCGAACAGCCCAACTATGTGTCAAATTTATGTTAACAAAGTAATCCAGCCACTTAGAAATCAAAATCCTGAACTACAAATATTTCACTATATGGATGATGTAGTATTAGCACACAAAGATAAAACACATTGCTAGAATGTTATGCCACACTTACAAACTTATTAAAAAATTATAATCTAGAGATAGCAATAGATAAAGTACAATTAAATTTTCCAATTAATTATTTAGGAGTTCTATTATCCTCAACCATGGTCCGTCCACCAAAAATTCAAATACGAGTAGATCAACTCAAATCAATTAATGACTTTCAAAAGTTATTAGGAGACATAAATTGGATAAGGCCTTATCTAGGTATACCAACAGGAGAGTTGGGACCTTTATTAGATATCCTAAAAGGTCCATCAGATCCAAATGCACCCCAAATGTTAACGCCTGAAGCAAGAAAGGCATTAAAAATCATTGAAACATATATGGAAAATATGTATTTGAATAGGATTGATATAAGTTTGCCTTTATTATTTATTGTACTACCAACAAAAAATATTCCTACAGGAGTATTTTGGCAAGAAGGTCCATTATTATGGAATCATTTATCTTATTCCCCTAACACTATTCTTACTAGGTATCCTGAAGCTGTAGGACAATTAATACTCAAAGGAATAAAAGCAGCAAAGGGAGTGTTTGGAATTTCTCCCAATAAAATTATTACTCCATATACTATGGATCAAATTGATGAGTTAGCTAATGAGTTAAATACTTGGGCAATAATCATGTGCAAATCTAATGTTTCATTTGATAACCACTTACCATCTAATCCTTTATTGTCTTTTTGGTCATCGCATCCTGTAATTTTTCCAAAAATTACAAGAAAAACACGTATCATGAATGCTCCAAATATATTCACTGATGGGTCAAATAATGGTACAGCAGCAATAGTTACACCTGATCAAACTTTTACATTTTTAGTACCCAAACAATCAGCTCAAAAGGTAGAGCTTAATGCAGTATTACAAGCTTTTGTGATGTTTAAAGATTCTGTATTTAATTTATTTTCCGATAGTCAGTATATAGTTAATGCTATAGTATCCCTTGAAGATGCTGGTAGGATTTCCCCTTCCTCTACTGTTTTCTGTTTGCTTTCCACTATACAAAGTCTAATCTGGGACAGAAAAGATCCATTCTTTAAAGGACATATCAGGGCACATACAGGATTGCCTGGAGCCCTTAGTTTGGGCAATGATTTAGCAGATTTAGACATACATGTTTTCTCTACACTAGAAGAAGCTACAAGTTTTCATAAAAAGTTCCATGTCAATGCTAATACTTTACAAAAGCGTTTTTAAAATAACTAAGGAACAAGCTAGACAAATAATAAAACAATGTCAAAATTGTGTGACCTTTTTATCACAAGTTAATCTTGGAGTCAATCCTAGAGGACTGATACCTAACCATATTTGGCAGATGGACGTCACACACTTGTCAGAATTTGGAAAATTAAAATATTTACATGTTACAGTTGATACTTCTTCCGGATTTTTGATGGGCTCCCTTCATGCTGGAGAAAAAACTAAAGATATTATAGCTCATTGCTTACAAAATTTTGCCACTGTGGGCGTTCCAAAACAGTTAAAAACAGATAATGCCCCTGGTTATACCTCTACCTCTTTTAAACAATTTTGCTCATCATTTGGCATTACTCATATAACAGGAATCCCATATAATCCACAGGGACAAGGCATAGTTGAAAGAGCTCATCAAACTATTAAAATGTACTTATTAAAGCAAAAAGAGGGAATTGGGAAGGGGTATATATTCCCCAAAGATAAACTTTAAAAAATAACCCTTTTTACTCTAAACTTTTAAAATTTGGATTCATCAGGACTTAGTGCTGCGGAAAGGCATATGTGTCCAAAAAATGTACATAAAAGCCCAAGGTACTTTGGAAGGATATTCTAACAGGACTTGGAAAGGTCCTGACCCAGTAATTGTCTGGAGTCGAGGTCTGTTTGTGTGTTTCCACAGGGAGAACAACAGCCGATTTGGATTCCAGAGAGATTAACTAAAGCAATTTCTACAGACCAAAAAGAAGATGATTTGGCTCAAATCCATAACAGCTGATATCCAAAACTCCAGTTTGGCTATCCTTACATCTGCAACAGAACCAGGATGCTTTTTTCAATATCTATTTTATTATTACCCTTTCCCACATCATGAAGTTCTATTTTGTTTTTTGAGCTCATACAGACCTAGGTTAATGTTTTGCTGATCAGTTCTATTTTTTGACTATAGAGTTTTTAAACATTGCAATGGAGATTTCACCTGTAAAAAGTTATAAGGCCTTTACTATTATGTTATGTGTTGTATGTATTATATTATGTGTGCACACTTGTGTTTTATGTTGTATGTTTGTATGTACGTATGTCCATATATCATATGTGATGAGCGCTCATGAAAAAATGGATCTAAATATATATTTTTTTTATTCAGGTGATTTAAATGGTTTAATTTAAATTGGGTAAACAGCTGTTGAGGATTGTTTTAATATGTGAATAAAAAAGGAGGTTAACAGATCTGTTTGTTTACTTTCACCTTTCCTTTTCATTATATTTAATAATTCTATTCAAGATAATGTAAATTGTTCAGAAAATTGTTTTCTTTTAGTGCCTTCTGGAATGTTACATAATTTTTTTCTTTAGCCATTATTGCCAGAATTCCTATCTTCATCCCAGTGCAGTTGAAGACAAAGATAAAACCAATCTACAGCTTCTGCAATAGCCATCACTGAACTGCTTGCAGAACTTGCCTGGACTATATATCACTTGTATGCATTGTGAATTCACTTGTATGCATTGTGAACTATCTGTTGGTGCAGCGACTTGTGGTAGTGTTGGGGTATTTTTGCTGATGATGTCATTGGTGGTACAATTTTTCCAAAAGGAGCCGTCAATTGGCTTGGTGTATCTTCCTCCCTTCTGCTTGTCATGGTCGTTCAGCTAAAATCTGGGGGCCAATAGAGGTGAGGCAAAGAACCTCACCCCTCCGCTGGTACAAAGACCTATCCACAGGTGTGGCTGTATGCTGGACCGGTAGTCAATGATGGGTAAGATCCAATTGCAATGGTACCAACCTGAGACAGGAGGCTGACGCCTTGACGTCAGCTCATCCAATGACGGGTAAGGACCATATGTACTATTGGACAACCTAAGGCAGGCACGGTCCCTAAGCCACATGCTTGTTGTTTAAACAGAGAGGGGGAGATGTTGAGAGCCACAGCCGAAGGGGCCCCAGCAAACTTCCAGCTGCCAGCTGATGATTGGCTCACAGCGGCCCAGCAAACTTCTAGCTGCCAACTGATTGGCTCCTCTGCGGTGATGCTCACTGGGCTGTTTCCCCGCCCTTTCAGACCATGGAGCTGCTCATTGGGGGACTTTTTTTGGCTCCGCCCATGCGATCCAGCCAATCTGCCTCAAGAGCAGGAGGAGTGGGGGAGGTTGAGAGGCTTGTGGAAAGTTGAGCTTGTGGTGGCAGTTGGGCTCTGAGGGTTTTTCCTGAGGAGCTGTGCTGTGTGGTGAGTGTGTTCTAAAAATAAAGTTCGTTTCTTTTGACAAGTGGCTCCTGAATTGTGCCCAGCCAGACTGCGGCATAAAATAAAGATATTATGTCTGACTACAACCAAAAAAAAAAAAAATTGAAAATTAAAAGAAAAATCATATTCTCAAAGAGACCACAGACCCTGTACTGTGTCAACTAAAAGACAATATCATTGCCTGCAGTACATCCCAGAAGAGAAACTTGCCTCTACAATTCATAAGATAATTTCTTAACAATGTTCAGGGATAACATACAGAAACAGGAGTGCTGCAGCACACAGCTGTAATCCCAGCTACTTGGGAGGCTGAGGCAGGAGAATGCCAAGTTCAGAGGCCGCCTCAGCAACTTAGTAAGATTCTGTCTCAAAATTTATAAAATTTAAAAGGGTTGGGAATGTAGCTCAGTGGTAGACCACACTTCGGTCTAATCCCCCAGTGCCAGGGAGGAAGGAAGGAAGGGAAGGAGGGAGGGAGGGAGGAAGGAAGGAAGGAAAGAAAGAAAGAAAAGCAGCCATTTCAGCATGTGTTGAAATAGCCTCAGCACTAATTTCACTGTCTGGTACCTGAAAACAAGCAAAACAGTAATATTTCCAGTAAATGGCATAAGTTAAAGAAAGATTATAATTTGATTTCTGAAGAGATGGTAGCATCATCCATTTTGTATGCCTGAAAAACTTAGTCCATTTCAAAGTAAATAAAGAGGGCAGTGACTGACACAAGATGCTTATTTTTCTGATTGTTATTTTCCATCATTCTCAAAACTACTCTTAAGACTAAAATATATGGTATTCTCCATGATCTCTCTGCTGCTATTCAGAGTTATTTTAGAATCTTTTTTCCTCACTCTTGTCTTCCTTCACACTAAGTTAAAACTGCAATAAAAAGGGAAAAACTCAAGTTGGGATTGTGGCTCAGTGGCTAGCATGAGTGAGGCACTGTATCAATTCTCAGCACCACATATAAATAAACAAAATAAAAGTCCACTAACAACTAAAAAATATTTTAAAAAAGGAAAACACTCATATATGACCTCAGAGGATAAATCAGTGGAGGACAGTATGCAGAAAAGAGCACAAGAATGAGCCTGCCACCCTTAGAAAGGTCTGTTTGCAAAGTTGGTCTTGGAATGGCATCTGATAACAGTCCCTACAGTAATATAAAATATTCCCCAAATAAGAGTGGCTTGTTGTATATAAACTGTTTATATAAACAATTCAACTATGCCAAACACTTTTCCTTCTGGGAATCTGGCAAACACTAGGCTGAGGGTTGCCTACTTAATCAGCCCTAATAAAAGAAACCCAGACAGAATCCCTAATAAACTTTCGGTGCTGACACTACTTCACAGGTACTGTTGCCATCTCGCTGCTAGAGGAAGTAAGCATGTCCTATGGGACTCCAACAGCAGAGGACTCTCAATCCTGTGCTTGCTTTCCTCTGCATTTCATTTGTGCAGCTTTTCTTCCTTTGCTGATTTTGCTTTGTATTCTTTTGCTGTATTAATCTTTCCTGAGTAGCAGTATGTACTGAGTCCTATTAGTGCTTCTAGCAAATCACCAATCAGGGTGGTCTTGTAAACCTCTGATGGAGACAGTACTGTCCCGTGTCACCTAAAAGACAAATTGGATGTTGTGCTTCATACACAATTCCTCTTCCCTCATTACCTCCAGTATATAATAGATACATGCATACTGGGCATAACCAATGATCAAATGTATTTACTTAGCCATTATTTGTACCAAGGTGATATGATATATGCACATGGTTTAAGGACTAAGAGTTCTTAGTTTTTAAACTTAGTTCAAGTTAGTTCTTGCGGGAGGTATGCAAAAAACAAATCAAACCAAACAAAAAACCAACAACTAGCAATCTCTGCTTTGCCATAAGTCCGTAGTCATTTCCTACTTTCCAAAGAGAGACAACTATTCTCATCTCCTATAGTTGATATTGGGGGTTTTACCTCTAATATCCTTTCAAAACATATCGCTGTGGTGCACCACCTGTGAAGCTACTTAAGTGGTCTTTTACTGGGTACCGAGCCATGGGGGACTTAGGTCTCCCCTTGGGGACGATCCCTGGCATTCCCATGTGTAGAATGCCCAAGGCGTGAGATCTCTGCCCTTGCTCTACCAATGGGACAGCCCACCTCCTGCCTTATTTGGCAAAGAACATTCTGTAGAACACCTTTGAAGTTCCTTTGTATAAATAAACCAAACTTGGGCTCCCACTCTCTTTTTCCAGTGTGGAAGCTAGACCCCTAATGACATAGAGCTGTCCCACCCTTGCTTTTCAAAGTTACTTCCCTGTCTTGTGGTCTTTTCATCACCTTCTTTTTCTCAGCCTTATTTCGCAGTCAGTTCACTCCACATGGAGGAACTGGGATCCAACTGCCTGTGCCAGATGTGGGTGGGATATTGCTACTAAATTTTTCAGTTTTTTGGCATTATATCTACTGATTTCTCACTATGAAAAATGAAATTTAGCCCCTTGCTACACAGTTATTCTTCGTCCCTTCCCACCATCTTTTTGATATAGTCATAGATCAATATGGATTTGGTCTTATATAACACCTTAATTTTTGTCAGATCATGAACTCAGAGTTTACAACCATAAATGCTACTAACAAATAAGTCATATAGAATACTAGATTTACTTTTTATTTCCTGCGTAGCTTTTTGTTTTATTTTTAGCTAGTTTTTTGTTTTTACCATACAATATATTTATCAACAATTTATTCTTTAATTCTATGCCAATTGTTTTTCCTCTTCTTGGAGAAAATTCTTGGAGACTTCAGACTTGTTTCAATCTAAATGTTGCTGCTCTCCAACCTGCTGCATAACTATCATCCTGGACTCTCCCTTTACTATGACACTGGGGTTTTCCTTAATCTCTCTTAGACTGGACTCCCTTTTCTTATTATATCTTACTCTTTCCTTGGTTCACTATTCCCTTGATTTGGTGAAGCACAAATCTAGTGGTTTCCTTAAAAATGCATAATGGAAATAAAGTATGCATCTGAAAATGTCTCTTCTACCCTCTACACTTGAAAAATAAAAAAAAAATATTTCTCTTTTAAAAAACTGCACATAAATCAAAACTACTCTAAGATTTCATCTCACTCCAGTTAGAATGTCAATTATCAAGAATACAAGCATAATTAGTGTTGGCAAGGATGTGGGGAAAAAGGTACACTCATACACTGCTGGTGGGACTGCAAGTTGGTGCAACCCTTATGGAAAGCAGTATGGAGATTCTGCAGCAAACTTGGAATGGAACCATCACATTTGACCTAGCTATCTCACTTCTCCACATATACTCAAAGGACTTAAAATCAGCATACTACAGTGACACAGCCACGCTCAATTCACAATAGCTAAACTATGGAACCAACCTAGATGTCCCTCAACAGATAAATGCGTAAAGAGAATGCGGTTTATATACACAATGGAATATTACTCAGCCTTAAAGAAGAATGAAATGATGGCATTTGCAGGTAAATGGATGGAATACAGATTATCACTTTAAGTGAAATAAGCCAATCCCAAAAAACCAAAGGCTGAATGTTTTCTCTGAAAAGCAGATGCTGATCCTTTGGGGGGTAAGGGTGGTAGGGAAGAATGAAGAAACTCTGGATTGTGCAGAGGGGAGTAAGGGGAAGGTGGGGCTGTGGGGATGGGAAGGACAGTAGAATGAGACAGACATTATTACCCTACATACATGCCTATATATATATATATAATACGATTACACTGCTGGTGTGACTCTGCACCAGAGGAATGAGAAGTTGTGCTCCATTTGTGTACAATGTGTCAAAATGCATTCTCAAATATCATATATAACTAATCAGAACAAATTTTAAAAAGATAAAACATTCTAACATTTGATAGAACAATGACTAGAATACATTAAAATCTACCATCTATGTATTAACACTGAGTTGCATTTATCCTAATAAAATAATCCCTTTGAAAGATAGTTGTAAAACAACTAATTATTGTCAAATCTGGTAAATAAAGAGAAATAGCCATGTTTAAAAAAAATATATTTATTTATTTATGTATTTTTTGCAGTGGCACACACCTGTAATCCCAGAAGCACAGGAGGCTGAGGGAAGAGGACTGAGTTCAAAGCCAGCCTCTGCAACAGCGAGGCACTAAGCAACTCAGTGAGACCCTGTTTCTAAAACACACACACACACACACTCACAAATAGTGCTTAGTCATTATTTGTGCCAAGGGTGATATATGCACATGGTGTGGCTCTGTGGTCGAGTGACCCTAAGTTCAATCCCCAGTCCCCCCACCCCACAAAAGAATTTCATTTTTGAAGTGCTTGAGAAGGATGTTAAATGCAACCCAGGCTTAAAGGATACATAAATAATACAGGAAGTCATTTTCTGAATTAACTGATTTGGGGATTACTGCTTTCTCCTATTCCCCATGCACCTTTTGGCTTTAAAAGAGTTGGGGGTGGGGGAGACAGACAAAATCTTGGTCATTAGAGCATGCCCAGCAAATTGTCTTGAATTTAACATAACAGCATTTACACTTTCTATTCTTATTTTAATAACAGTGAAAACAGAAGTTCTGTAGTGATATCAAGGACCTCAGTGGACTGTTTCATAAATTTTCTTTGCTTGACATCAGTAGTAAAACTCAAAGAATTCCTCAATTCACACAGGAGAGGTGAAGAATGGGGGCAAGAAGGAGTGATCAATGAAAGGACCCCACTCTGACTTAAAGAAATGTGCACGGCTCTAAGAGAAATAAACTTTTCCTCTTCCCTTCTTTGGTCTACCCATTTCAGAAATGGATATAAACTACCAGAGGGAAAAGTAGTAGGAAATGGGGCATATGAGAGAGAGACCATATTCTTCTACACAGTATTATTTACAAGGCTGAACAATTTGAACTTCATTCTGAAGCAGGCGATGGACAGTATCTTAAGCAGGGAAATGACAAAACTTGTTTTTTTAAAAAGTCATTTAAGTGGCAACCTGGCAGATGGTCTTCAGAGGAGTAACCAACACAGACAAACACATCAGATGGTGCCTGATGTAAGTACAAAACCTGAATGCTCAACAATAGCAGCAGGGGGACAAAAAGGGAATACTTACAATGTAGAACTGGCAAAGCTTAGTGACAGAACAGTTATAAGGAACGTGAAAAAGAAACAGATCACCACCTATTAAGAATTAGGGCTTGGATGACTTGTCTGAGTCATGTGTCATTTTCCAGGAAAAGGAACATAAGAAGAAAAAGGATAACTATCCCTTTCTATATATGGAGCTTGAGATGCTTTAACTTATATTTTTCTTCCTTTTGATCTCATAAGGAGATAATGAAAACTAACTAAAAGTAGTCTCAGAAGCAGAGATTACTATTTTGAGCTATAAATATATATGAATCCCTACCCCCTTCACATGCCCACATTTAACAAGAAAAGATCTGTAGTAGTAAGTTGTTGGCAAGGACTTGCCTCGCACATGTGAGGTCCTGGGTTCGATCCTCAGCACCACATAAAAATAAATAAAAATAAAGATATTGTATCCATCTACAACTAAGAAAAAATTTTTTAAAAGAAAAAAAATGTTAAATTTGGGAAGAAAATGTCTATCTTGAGGATGTGCAGTCACCTAATTTAGATCCGAATTCAGAAAATTCATGATAACCCAACAAAGCGATTATAGCTCTAAGCAACACACCAAATCTTCAATTTCAATCTTTTTTTTTTAATTAAAAAACGGCCAAAAAATAATACAGCAAAGGAAATCACTGGCTTACTAGTGCTTATTAGTAGTTGCATATATGATTATAATTAGTTGGAAGTTAAAATTACTATGTGGCAATTAAATTATGAACATGCACATTAGTGGCAAGTCCAGAGAAACTGACTCAGATTTTTTTCATTTCTCTGCTCTGCCACAAACTATATTAGCAATGACCAGGCTGCTTCTACACCAGCCTGACCGTAACTTAACAAGCCTATACTACTACAGTTCTTTGAGAGCCAGCTCCAGATACTGAATCCAAGGTTTAAACATCTCACTACTGACTCCAGTATATGTGAGGTCTAAGACTAAAAATGACTCAAAGTGAAACAACTGCAGTGAGGGTGTGAGATGAGTCCTTATTCTATAGAGGGGGCAGATCATATGTTCCAAGAACGATATGTAATCTGTTCAGAAAAATGTAGCTGTATTGTAAATTCCTTCAAACATTCCTAGTAGGGGGGAAAACCCAACCATTCCTACTGGGAATGTAAAATGGTTGAGCCACAGGGGAAAACACTTTGACAGCTGCTTTCAACACAGTATCTTTAGACTCAGTAATTTTACTCATAGGTTTATTATCAAGAGAATAGAAAACGTATAGCCACACAAATGTCTACAGTACAGTAATCAAAATAGCCAGAAGGTAGAAACAACTCAAAAGTCAGTTGATAAGGGGCTGGGGTTGTAGCTCAGTGGTATAGTGCTTGCCTAGCACATGTGAGGCACTAGTTTCAAGCCTCAGTACCACACAAAAATAAATAAAACAAAGGTATTTTTTAAAAGTCAGTTCATAAATGGGTAAACTAAATGTGGTACATCTGCATAATGCATTATAATTTAGCCATAAAAAAGAATGAAATAATAATATATGATACAATATGCATGAATCCTGAAAACATGCTAAGTGAAAGCAGAAAGCCACAAAAGGCCAAATATTTTATAATTCCATTTATATGAAATGCCCAGAATAGACAAATCCCTGGAAATAAACAAACAAAAAAGTTCTGTAGGGGCTGGGAGGTAGAGCTTAGTGGCAAAGTGCTTACCTAGCATGTGTGAGGCCATGTGTTCAATACCCAGCATCACTTAATAAAAAATCAGAACTGGAGCTGGGACTGTGGCTCAGTGGTAGAGCGCTTGCCTAGCAAGTGTGAGGCACTGGGTTCGATTCTCAGCACCACATATAAATAAATAAAACAAAGGTCCATTGACAATTAAAAAAAAAAAAATCAGACCTGTGGCTGCCAGAGGCTGAAGTAAGGAACAAGATATGCTTGCTAGAGTATGGGGTTTCTTTGGGGGGATTATAAAAATATTCTGAGAGCTATGGTTAGTGGCACACACCTATAATCTCAGCTACTCAAGAGACTGAGGCAGTAGGCCCCCAAGTTTGAGGCCTGCCTTGGCAACTTAGCAAGATCCTGTCTCAAATTAAAAATAAAAAGGCAGGGGTGGAGGGTTTAAGGAATTTGGGGAATATAGCTCAATGATAGAGCTCCCCTGGGTTCAATCCTCAGTACCTCAAAAATAAATAAATAAATAAATAAAAATATTCTGAAATTAGATAGTAGTAATGGTTGTATAACCTTGTTGAGTATACTAAAACATAAAACAAAAAAAGGTGAACTTTAGCTTCTAGGACACGACTTGCCTTCCTCTCTCACTGAGGTCTGTCTTCTTTATTTGATTTTTGTCTTCTTCCTGATCTATAAATATTGGCAAGCTCCTAAGCTCATCTTAGGTCCTTTTCTCTGCCTATACTCATCCAAAGGTGATACCAAGTGTTAGAGCTTAAGTACCATGTACAAGTGGATAACTTCCACATTTCCAAACTGGACATCTATACATCATTTGCCCTCTCCACTTAAATGTCTAATAACATCAGACTTAAATAGACTTTATTTTGCTGGTACTGGGGATGGAACTCGGGGCCTCAGACACGCTAGGCAAGCACTCTACCATTGAGTTACATCCCCAGACTTTTAAAATGTTTTCTTTTGAGACAAGGTCTCAGTAAGTTGTCCAGACTGGCCTCAAACTTACAGTCCTCCTGTCTCAGCCTCCTGAATAGCTGGGATTGGAGGTGTGTGTCACTGTACCAGGGAGAATCAAATTCTTGATTTCTGCTTATCCCTCAAAAGTGTTTTTCTCCCAGTCTTCCTCATTTCAATAAAAGACATCTCTACTCATCCAGTTTATGGAACAAAAACATGTTATCCTTGATTCTTTTCTCTGCCTTGTATTATACATTCTTACCATCGTTGTATATTTTTGGCTGTACATTCAAAATATACCCAGAATCTGACCAGTATTTCTCAACATGAAGGACACTGTTAAAATGCAGAATAAATACAAGATATGTGTGAAAAATGCAATGTCCAGGCCTTGACTCAAGAGGATCTAATTCATGTGAGAAGAGGTCCAGAAATCTGTTATTCCTAACTAATACCCAAGGAAATTTCATGTAATCAGACCTCACACTGTGATGTTTATTTATCTAAGGAAGCTGAAACCCAGAAGAACCAGCGATAAGTGGGAATTATATATATTTGTACACGTGTACTTTTTTCTTGAGTGCTTACTGTGTGCCAAATACTAACTTTTAAGGCAAATATTATTATTATCCCCACTTTACAGGTGAGGCAACTGAGATACAGAGAGATTTATTAACTTGCCCAAGAAGCACATCTGGTAGGTGGCAGAGCCAGAATTCAAAGCTAAACAGATAAGTTTAGCTCCAGAACTTAAGCTCTCAACTAAGATAGAAAATCAGGCTGACAGCTCAGCCAAAGACAGACTCTAAGTATGAGGTTAAAAAAGCCTGGATACAGCTTCAGGAAAGCATAGTTTAACAAATCAACGTTAATAGCCAAAACAATTTATGCAAGCAGCTTTTATTTACAGCTGCCACTCAGAACAAAATGCCTTGATGTATTTTGGGTGAAGCAACTTTGTGCAATGAACTAAGTCAAGTCATTATGTAAAGGGCACTGGAAGACTAGATTTGCATACTTATTTTAAAATCAGGAAACAAGAATTGTTGTGTTCTTAAAAACAGTTTCAGAGGAGCAGAAATTCACATCTGTTTAAGAGAAAACTAGAAGCATGTGCCTTACTTTATGACAATTCTTTATGGCAAATGAAACTACAGCTGCAGAAATTAAAACCCTCCCCCACAAAATCAAGATACATCAAAATAAAGGACTATTAAAGGTACTAACCTCTTGTTCCCACAAACCAAAAGCTTCTCTATTCACTCCAATCCTGCTCCACTGAAAACAATTTTCTCATGCTCTCTCCCACAGTACCCTCAGTTTTCATACAATTAAATACACCATCCTCTAAGCTGTTTCTGAACACTTACGTAGTTTTTTTCTCTGCTAAAATCAATGCTATAAGTAGTTATTGTCTTGAGCACTATAGAGAATCCTTCAAAGGAAACTGAACAAAAACAAAATGAGTGAAGAAATACAATACAGTATGACATATTAGGTGACAGCTTAATTCCCATGTGCAGTAAGAGTCAGCAAAATTCAGAATTCAATGTAAGGCTGATGAAATTTTCCAAGAAAAAGCACTTAAACAGTTCCTGAGTACTCTCTCTCTCTTCTGTCCCTCGCTTCTTGGTTAAAACTTTCAAGTGCTCCTGTGTGAGGCCTTTTTATCTATTTCTACTACTCAAGTTGGGGTTCTCATCACTTTTTATGTAGCCCTTTATAAAGAACACTTATCAATATTATATAATTTAATAAGACTATGTACATCCACAATACTTATTGTGATAAGTTATATATTACTGAACTTGAATTTCCTTATCTAAGGCTATGTGGCTTTTAGCATGCTACACAAGAATTCAAACTTACTTTTCTTTCCATGAAATCACTAGTATGGCATAGGTCCTTTGTTAGAAAACTTCTAATTTCTACCTCTCCAAACAATCTGAATAACTTCCTTTTAAATCACTTTATATCAAAGACCATCAACAACTTCTACTCCAACTTCAAGCAAACCATGCCCACCCCAATCTGATTTTACTTGTCACTATAATCCCCTTGGAGAACCTTCCAGTTAACTTACTACCTGAGAAACCTAAGGGACCCTCACATTCTGATCATCTTCACTCAAGGAGACTTTCTTAGCTGATATGCTTTTGCTCTCTCCCTCAAATTAAGGTCTAATCTCCACTCTCAGACCTAAGAGCCCTTCCTCTAGAGCCCTCACCCTTATCAATTAGATCTAAGGATTATTCTCTCTCACTTAAATTTCTGCAAAAGGTATACATTTGAGGCCGGAAGCAGCGGTGCATGGCTGTAATCCAGCAGCTCAGGAGGCTGAGATGGGAGGATAGTGAGTTCAAAACCAGCCTGAGCAAAAGCAAGATGCTAAGCAACTCAGTGAGATGGTCTCTAAATAAAATACAAAATAGGGCTGGGGATGTGGCTCAGTGGTCGAGTATCCCAGAGTTCAATCGCCAGTACCAAAAAGAAAGTATACATTTGAATACACCATATACTTCTTAAATATATTTAACATTTTGACTACCTCATCTCTTACATTCAGTTATTTAGTATTCTGTAATAGGATTCTCTCTTTTTTTTGATATCAGGGATTGAATCCATAAGCGCTTGAGCCATATCCTCATCCCTTTTTATTTATTTTGAGAGAGGGTCTTTCAAAGTTGCTTAGGGCCTAACTAAGTTGCTAAGGTTGGCTTTGAACTTGCAATCCTCCTGTCTCAACCTCCCAACCCACTGGGATAACAGGAGTGCACCACAGAAATGGGATTATTGATGTATTTATTCCTCCACCATCACACATCTGTACTGGACACTACAGAAATCAGAGATTATTAATGTATATTGTCACATTTGATTCTCCCAAAACAATCTGTAATGTAGGTGCCAGAGACCTAATATTTCTGATGGAGAAAAGAAACTTAGTGAGATTAACTGGCTTGCCAGTCTTCATATTATTTCCAAGGAGCAGATATACTTCAATCCAGGTTCTTCCAATAACATAATGATGCCATGTAGTACCCAGCTGGCCCTCCAAATCCAGATTAATCAACCATGAAACAAAAACATTCTAAAAAAAAAAAAAAAAAAAAATCTGTCCTAAACAGGTATACTTCTTTTCTTGTCATTATTTCCTAAAAAATACAGCATAGCAACTATTTACATACCACTTACATTATATACTATAAGTAATCACGGGTAATTTAAAGCATATTAGAGATGTGCAGCTCATATATAAATACCACACCATTTTACCTAAGGGACTTGAGCCTCCTCCAGTTATCAAAATCCACAGGGGCTCCTGGAACCAAATCCCAGCACACACAAAGGGACACCTTATTCAGTAATCTCTGCCTCAGCAGAAGGCCCATGCTTAATATTTGATGATACAACTGGAAGGTAGAGGAAGGCTAGTGGGGGGGGGGGGGGGACAATCACCAGCTGTGAGGTACTCAGAATTTGTATATAAAACTGTCCATCAATTCCCAATGCTCTCACATGTCTTGGAAAAATTTACTGTGCAGGCCTCCAGAATGCATTCCTGTCTTTAAGGGTTAAAAGTGTTAGAACCATGTAATTCAAACCTGGATACTCAAAAAAGACAAAAAGATCTGGATCTGAGCCTCTCCACACCATCATGTATTCATTTCTTAAGCACATACTATATATTAGGCACAGGAATATCTGACAGTTGTTGTTCCTAATGAAAGTAAAAAATCTTGTTTACTAGATGAAAGAGACCTTACGGTACATTTAGGTTAAATCCCTCATTTTGCAGATGAATAAGCGTAGGAAGAGCAAGCGTGTATCAAGGTCACGGAGCTAAACGCAGAACCAATACTAGGATTCTTGTTTCCCTGAAACTATTTCTTCCTGCATACTGTACAAAGACTAAGAAAAGACAACCCAGGAACAGTTCTACCTGCGCCCCCCCCCGCCCTTTTTCCCCTTAAACCCTTGTTGCTGAGTGTGCGGTTAAAAAAAATAAACAACAATTAAAAAAAAAAAACTGGGCGGGCACAGAAGGAAAGAGGCAAGCAGTAGTATATAGTAGTGCACTCGCTTGCAAACAGGCAAAGAAAAGAGGGCAGAGGGTAAAGAAGACATGAAGGGAAAAATTTTAAGGTTTCCTTTCAGCCCAGCAGGTTAAGTCAACACTCAAATGTTTTCATTAATAGCGTGTAAAAATGCCCAGAAACTTTAGCAAAAAGACTGAAGGAGCGTTTGGAATCTGCAGCAGCACACGAGGGTGATGTGGTGAGGAGTTTGGGTTTACCAACTTCGAGTAGATTCCTTAATTTCTTTGGGCTTCAGTTTTCCCCGTCAGTGAAGGGCACTTTGTACGGTGGACACCAGCACAAGGGAAAAGTGATGGCCACGTTGATGTGTGGGAGTAATCAAATTATGAAAAGTTGTGGTGGCCAGCATTAAGGACCAGGGACATTTCTGACAAAGAAGCCCTGAAGAGGTGAAAGTTCGGGCTTAAATTGGGGAATGTGCGGGCTACAAGCCCGTGTCGGTGGGCTAGACGAGGGTTTTCCTCAAGAGGCCGCAAAAATAAGGGGGCGGGGATGGGAAGGTGGTCTCGCCGTTCCCCAAGCCTCCCCAGGATTTGACTGTCCCCAGGAACCGACTCCTTACCTTATCTAACAAGCCGCTGCGGCTGCTGCCTGTCCCACAGCTAGGGCCACCACCAGCCCCACTACTGCCTCCGCCACCACCACTTCTCCCGCCCTGTGCCGCCGCCGCCGCCGCCATCTTGTCTGCTTCTGCGTCTCCCTCCCCTCCGACTTGTCCGAAGCCAATTGGCTGAATTTGCCGGCGTGACGTGCCGCTCGGAGTCCTTCGGGATCCGTAGTTCGGGGCGAGATGACGCGAGGTTATAAGCGGAAGTGACCGCGGAGCTTGCCGGGACTTGTAGTTAGAAGCTCCGGCCGCCGGTTGCTGCCTACACGGCAAGCCGCGGCGTCGCGGTTACTAAGGAGTAAGGAAGGTAGTGAGTGGCAAGCGCCACCGTGGAGCAGCTCCGAGATTTCCGCGAGCCTCGCAGGCGCGCGTCCCGCCTGACCCGGTCGTCGCCTCCGCGGACCCCTCGAAGGCGGAAGCGACGGCGGAGGCAGGTGCGGCTGGAAACTTCATTTGCGTAACTTAGTCTTCCCGCCCCAGATGTGGAGTCTCCAAAGGAGCGAGGGTAGAGCTATCCTTCATCCTTTCCTACCAGTTAGGGCGCTTAACCAATTATTCTCTCAAGCGACTGTCATCTTAGCTGTAAGCAATGTTGCATGTAGAATTCACATTTCGGAGTGATAAATGTTTGCCAGGCCATGTTCTACATGCATATACATCCATCCTCTTATTTAGTCCCAGAATCACCCTGTCAGATGAAGAAACTAAGGAACTTACCCAAGGCCAGATAGTATGTATCAAAACCCAGTTTGAAGCCAGGTTTTTTGTTGTTGTGTTTTGTTATATAAGAGCTTTTACAATTTTAGGATATAGTCATATTCTAGATTTTAATCAATTATCAATTTGTTTTTCCACAAATATTTATTGAGCACCAATATTACCTGGCATTGTACTAAAGAATACAAAGGGAACAAAATACACCTGGTTGAGCCAGCTTGGTGACACACACCTGTAATTCCAGTGATTCAGGAGGTTGAGGCAGGAGAATCACAAGTAAAGGCCATCCTCAACAACTTAGGGGGACCCTCAGCAACTTGGCAAGAGCTCGTCTCAAAAAAATAAAACAAAAAAGAATTGGAGATGTAGCTCAGTGGTAAAAGGTCCCTGGATTCAATCCACAATACAAAAAAAAGAAAGAAAAGAAAATCAATTACTACTCTAGAGACCTAGAGTTATCACACAGTAGTATTACATTATACTCTGTTACATTTCATTGTGCCTTTTTTTTTTTATCCCTGTGTCCCTGTCGTAAGTATCCAAATGGAACAAATTCTTAATGAAGTGCTTAATATGGAGCATGCCCTGTTCTAGTCAGTCAGGATACATCCCTGAATAAAATGGACAAAAACCTGTCTTGAAAAAGTTAACATTCATATGAAAATAATGACCATTAAATAATATCAGATTAGATTTCTTCACCTCTGTTGGGAGAGGAAGGCTACTTGGATGGATTCTCCTGTAGCTCTTTGTTGTTGCTGTTCATCTTTTGTAATTTCTCATTTTTTCACATTTATTTCAGTGCAATATAATTGTACATAACAGTGGGATTTGTTTTTACATATTCGTATATGCATACAATATGAATAATTTGGTCGATATAATTCCCCACTATTTCCCCTTTCCGTCCCCCCATTTCCTTTAGTCTACTGATCTCCCTTAAATTTTCATGAGGTCCCTCCCCACATTTCTTTTCCTTTTTTCTAACTTCCACATATGATGTCATTTCTCATTTTTAAATATCCAACTCTAATGTCACTTGCTCTGTGAAATCTTTCCTGACCTTTGTTTTTCTTCTTTTACGTATAGAATGAAGTGCTCCTATAGCATTTTGTCTGTGGCTCAGTTAAGTACAGTTAACACTCATTTAGACTCCTTTGTAGGCCAAATCTTGTATGAAGTTCTGGGAATAGAGATAAGTAGGACCCAGGCCAGGTTTTGGAAGGACTCAGCCTGAGGTTGGGGGAGAGGAACAGTCAAGGAAGCAGGCTGTTATAATACAGTGTGGCAGAGTCCCATCCTATTCTTCCTTAAGAAGTGGGCCTGAGGCGGTACACTGGTAAACATTTGTCACTCTGAAAATGTGAATTCTACATGCAATATTGCTTACAGCTAAGATGACAGTGTGGCAGAGTCCTATCCTATGGGTCCCATCCTATTCTTTCTTAAGAAGTGGGCCTGAGGTGGTAGCACAGAGAAGGGTCAACCTGAGACCTAGGAGGTACATGAAAGTTGTCTATGAGCTGCAGAAGTAGATGAGAACATTCCTGCCTCTTTGTGTGTGTGCACATATACCTGCACAAGGAAGAGAAAGAGAATATATATTTATGTTTTGAAGACAGGAGGTACTACAGTCAGATTAGCATGAGTTTCAAGTTTGAGATAGAGACTGGAGGTAACTGACTTTAACCAGACAGGCAGCCTCAAGTCAGAAACGTTTGGTTTTCTACCATAAAGTTCACACTTCCCTTAGTATTACTTTCTAGCAAATCTCACCTGGGAGTTATGTCCCCTCTTGGCCCATTAGTTATAGACCTACACCTTCTCACCTAATAGTCCTTATAGGAAATTGGAATTTTTATTAGTTATGTCTGGGTCGTATGCTTGAGTTTGATTTTCTTTTGCATTATATGCATAGTAGTATCTTTTCCCAGACCAAATCTTATCTTTCAACTTTGACTTCACTATTTTTATCTTATAGAAATTTATTTCATTTAAATGATCATGTAAATGATCCCTTCCTTTCCTTTGCGCTTTTTATATCTTATTTAAACAATCCAGCCATACTTCATTGTCATTAAAAACTATCTTTCTATTCCTCTTCCCATCTGTGCCTCTGTCTCTGTCTATATCTATATCCAGCTATTTCTTGGATCTTTTATCTTATGGTTTTTCCCCTAGGCCCTTGCAAGACAAATTTTGGACCAGAAGGCTCACAGTAGGATATAATTTATAACAAAGTTCAAAACTTCTGAATGACAGACTAAGAGGAATTATAATATCTATTTTACAGGTAAAGAAACAGGTCAAGAAACATAAAAAAAAAGAAGTCAAAGGGCTATTCCCAAAGTCAAAGATCAAGTAAGTACTGTGTAGACCTGAAGCCAGGTTCAATATTCTATAAGTTACTGGAAACTTCTCTAGCAGTCATTATCTTTAACATTTCTTGGCCAGTGATTTACTCATTCATTCTTTTCATTTATCTTTCTAGCAGATAGGTGTAGTTGGTCACTAGAGAGATTTCCTGAAAGACAGATTGAATCTAAATCTATTCCTATCCATCCACCTACCCATTAATCTTCCCAACATATTTTTTGTGAGTTCTAGATTCTGCCAGGTACCAGAGTGACATAGGTGAATAAGTAATTAAAGGCCCCATAAACAAGTGGGAAATTGATGAGGGGAGTAAACAATTACAATAAAGTAATAAGTACCATATATACTAGTAGAAGTATGGGATATCATAAGAACACATGAGAAGGGGCTGGGGATGTGGCTTAAGTGGTAGCCCGCTCGCCTGGCATGCGTGTGGCCCGGATTGGATCCTCAGCACCACATACAAAGATGTTGTGTCCGCCGAAAACTAAAAAATAAAAATATTAAAATTCTCTCTCTCTCTCTCTCTCTCTCTCTCTCTCTCTCTCTCTCTCTCTCCCCCTCTCCCCCCCTCTCTCTTTAAAAAAAAGAAAGAACACATGAGAAGAGCTTCCAACCCTTTGCAAGGGAGGATAGGGATTAGAAATTTTATAGTGCCCCATAGTAAACCAAAGGAAATACCAACCTTTATTCATTTCTTCCATAGGTAGTTATGGAATATGTTATGTGCCAGATACTGTATTAGGGATAGATTATTGAATACCATATATATGTTGTCCTTTCCATTAAGGAGCTTAGAGTCTAATTAGAGAAATCAGTTTTGCATACACCTATGAGTCCCATCCTATTCTTCATTTGGTTCACACATGTCTTTTGTGTACTTTTTATAAACTAGGTTCCAAGGGTGAAGAGAGACCATTGGACATGTTTGGACATGTTTCCAAACTTTGTTTGTAATCCTTGAAGGACCCCCTTGTGAATTTTATTAATCTTATGATATATAAATCTTCCAGTCTATGAAATGTGAACAATAAGTAAACTAAAGAAATAACTCCAGAGCTTAGCAAAAGCACAATTATTTCCCCCTAGAAATGTCAGTGAAAGCTTTATGGAAAGGATGACAACTGAACTGGGTATAGAAATATGCTTTTTTCTATGCATGTTATTCATTATTTCATTTAATTCTTACTACAATTCTCTGAGACACAGAATTTTTATTCTCATCTGAGGTACAAAGAGGTAAAATGATTTTCCCAATTCATTGAACTTAGTCTTGGAAACTAGATTCCAACTTAAGCTTCCTACTGCACCAGTTAACTTTTCATATCAGTCACTTCCAGGAAACTTTTTCTCAGGACACCTTGATTCCACTTTTTCACCCTGCTCCTGCCTTGTACTGAACTAATAATCCCAAATCCTCCATTTCATGATCCTACATTTTTCATATGGCCTCCCTTACCCCAGCCAGGAACTTGCAGATTTCTAAATCTTTGCTATCTCAAATTGTCAGAAGATGACCCACAGCAGATTTGGGAATGGCTAGAACCCTCTAAAGAGAAAACTGTAAGAGCTCAAAGTTTAAGAAACTTAGGTTTTTGAAGGTGGCACTGGTACTGAATGTTAAAAGAAAGGATCAGCCAAGTGGATAAGAAGGAAAAGGATTTTAAGGCTGAACAAACATCAAGAACAAAAACTGTGAAGACCAAATGTGAATGGTGTGCTTTGGATATTGAAAATGACCTCATAGGGGCTGGGGTTGTGGCTCAGGCGGTAGAGCGCTCGCCTAGCACATGCAAGGCCCTGGGTTCGATCCTTAGCACCACATAAAAATAAATAAATAAAGATATTGTGTCCAACTAAAAAAATAAATATGTGAAAAAAAAAAAGAAAGAAAGAAAAAGAAAATGACCTCATAAGCCCGAATTGGGCAGGACTGACAGGAACTGAAAAAGTTAGGACTCTGGACACCAGGGAACTTCAAGACTAGGCTCAGAAGGGGGTGTAGCTCCATAGTAGAGTACTTGCCTAGCTTGCATAAGACCCTGAGCTTAATCCCCAGTATTGGAGGGGCAGGGGGAAGGCTCAGGGATCTGCCCTTCTACCCAGTGGGCACCCAGTCAGAAGACAGTTGCAGTAGTCTAGTTGGATAAGCTGAACGTGGAGATGGAGAAGAGTAGAACATGACAACAGCATAGGAGTCAAAACAGTCACAGCTCAATGACCAGTTAAATGCATGGGATAAAAAAGCCAGGCGCTAGGTCTAGGATGATGTCCAGGCTGCCCTGGATAGTGCCCAAGTGTGCATTTACAGACAAGAGGAAATGTTTGTTACTAAATTTGAAAAGCCAAGTAATGGGAGGTTTTTTTTTGTTGTTGTTGTTTTGTTTTTTTTTTAATAAGACATTGTTTGATTCCCACACTATGAAGACAAAAAACCTTCAATTAGAAAAAACAAAGTGAGTTGAATCTCATTCCCAGATATATTTGGTTTGGCTGCATGTTGTTTCAAATGGCAGATTAGTTGTGGACACTCAAATAATCAAGCGATATCACATAAAAGGCAGATGTCTCTGGAAAAAAATGGGAAGATCTGGTCACATTGACTTATATTTTTGCATGGCGACCATTGGTGCCAGCTGAATAGTAGCTGCTTCTAGGCACGTGCACACTCACTCCCACTTCCCCACTTTCCCTCCCTTCTTCCACATCCAGCTTTCATCACTTTTCTTGTGGCCTGGCTAACTCCTCTAAATGTAGGGTTTTGTGAGATCTGACATCAGATTGTTGAGGGGAAGGAAAAAGGGAAGGAAAGGGAAAAGGGAATGAGATTGATCAAGTTATGTCATGTGCATGTACAAATATGGCATAATTAACCTCACTATGATGTATAATTATAACACACTAATAAAACAAACTCACAGACTGTAGCAAAGTTAAATTTTTTCTTAACAAATTTGTTGACTTCAGAATCCTTAAATGACAAATGATAAATATAATTATGTTTGGGGGTATTTACTTCTTTGAAGAATTATTTTTGTATCCAACTCTTTATTTTTTTTAAAGAATTTTTTTAATATTTATTTTTTAGTTTTCGGCAGACACAACATCTTTGTTTGTATGTGGTGCTGAGGATCGAACCTGGGCCGTACGCATGCCAGGCGAGCGTGCTACCACTTGAGCCACATCCCCAGCCCCTGTATCCAACTCTTTAAAGAGAAGAATATTTAATGAAGAAAAGCTTGAGTCAGGCCCTAGAGTCAGAACCATACTCTCTTCTCAACTTCTGTGCATGTACATGTAGGCACATGCATACATAGCAGATAGGAAGTAACAAGTTATTTCCTTTGTGCCCTTTTTATTCTTGAGGTGTAAGGAAATAGGGCAAATGGGATATTTGAAATCTATTCCCCATCACACTGTCCCTGAGGGAGCCTCGCCTCCCTCCCTGCCACCATTGGAGGTACCCCTCCCCTTCCTCCTTCTCCTTCAGGGATGGCTCCAAAGGCCTGCCCATATTTCCCCTATACTCTGAATATTTCCTCCCTTACCACTTCTTCTTCTCAGTCTATAGATGTAGACTGTTAATAACCATCATAATAAAAAATTATCAATATGTGCTAGCTACGTGCAAGTTACTATTCTAAGTCCTTTCACAAGCATTTTCTCGTTTAATCATCAAAATAGCCTTATGAAGTCGGTTTACTTATTGTTTACATTTCAAAGGCATAGGAGAGTTAAGTG
Organism: Marmota monax; assembly: GCF_021218885.2. NCBI lineage: Eukaryota > Metazoa > Chordata > Mammalia > Rodentia > Sciuridae > Marmota > Marmota monax. The sequence continues at coordinate 5,259,329 of NW_026692352.1, read as the reverse complement.
ACATGCCCAAGGCCACACAGCTAGTTAAGTGGTGTAGCTAGATTCGAACCTGTGTAGTGTGATGCCAGAGTCCATGCTCTATAGTGGTGCTGGCCAGGACAAGGGTGGAGGCAAGTGCTGACATTGCATTTGTCCCCTCTGAGAGAAAGCAAGTGCCTCCTTAAAGGCTCCCAAGGCACCTCGCTCACTTCCCCTGTCTTGCCCTGCTGTCTACCCATCTCTTGACTTTGCCTTCCTTCCCAGCTGACTCTCTTCTCTCTCTCTCAGAGCCAACCTTCTTGGAAAACTTACACTCACTCTGTGCACTTCTTCACCTTCTACTTACTCTTCCATACATAGTAAAAGTCAGACTTTAATTCTATCCTTCCCTAGAAACTGACCTCCTACATCCTCACGGCCTCACCTTACCCAGCTTCTTAGCTCTTCACTTCCTTTCATTTATCTGACTGCTCCCTGCCCACCTTCTACCTTAGGTCCTTCTACTTCTCTAAAAATTTTTTCAGAACCCTCCAGGGACTGCTCCTCCTTAGTGCTCATACTTCCAGTTGGTCTTATTCCTCTTTTTCCTTTCCCTCTCTTCCTTCCTTTTTTTCCTTTTTCTTTTTCTTTCTTTAGTTCTTCAGTTGTCTACATCGGCCCTCCTCAGCTCACCCCGGAGTTGCCATAATCCTCCCCTACCTGCAATCACAGTTGCCAGTCACTTTACTACTATTTTTGTCAGGCCTTTCTTTCTAAAAGCACAGCTTGAGTCATGGCCCTATTCAGCTCAGAAATCATTCATGGCTCTCAGTCACCTACAGGATAAAGCCTGAGCTTCTAGCCTGACATAAATGCCTGTCAGGAGCAGGCACCATCCTTTCTGTCCAGCCTTACTGTCCAAGACTCCCGAACACACATCCTTGCCCTTCCTGATATTGGTTGTTTCTTTACTGCACACCACCATGCTGTCCATCATATGGCTCTTTCTGTTTGGAATATTTATCTTTCTATCAGTAAACTCAATTCATTCCTCAAATCCTATGTATTTGTTTCAAATCCCATGAACATATCATCTGTTATTATAATATGAGCCCCCTTTTCTCTCAACTCTGTTAAAACATAGAAAAGTTTTAGTGATGACTTAAAATGTGTTAGGCACCTTTCTTACTTGACCCTCTCATATCTCTATTAAGGTAGGATTATCACCCTTGTTTTACAGGTGAGGAAACTGAGGTGCAGAAGGATAAGAGTAACTTGCTCAGACATAATAAGATTAAGACAGAGCTGGGAATCAAACCAGGTCTGTCTGAGCCTAAAGGCAATGCTATTTCTACTATCTGTATTGGGACTGATTTGATCTGGGAACCCAGGGCCTTGTCTCCCTCTTCATCTAAATGGCCAGGCCATTTCTAAAGCAGGGCAGTGGGCCTCCTGGGCCTCAGAGGGAAGACATGGTGGTGGGCTCATAAGCTACATTGAGGTGAGAGAGCTCTGCTGCCCCTTCTTGCTCTTCTGACTCCTCACTGTCCTTGCCGGCCCTCAGGGAGATGGCCTCCTCTGGAGTCTACAAGCTGGATGAAGGGAAGCCTTACGTCAGCAACTGCTTTCCAGCCAAAAGTCTGCTTCGGATACCGGAGGAAGGTCAGGTGACTCTCAAATTGGTACCTTTTCCTCACATCCGCTCCTGCTTCACACTGCTCCTCATATCATGTCCTCTTTTCTGGCCTTTTTACTCCCTCCTGCCCTTTCCCGCCAGCCTATACCCTCCCATCCATCTTTTTTTTTTTTTTTTTTAATATTTTTTAGTTGTCAATGAACTTTCTTTTATTTGTTTTTATGTGGTGCTGAGGATTGAATCCAGTGCCTCACACATACTAGGCAAGCGCTCTACCACTGATCCCCAGTCCCAGCCCCTCCTATCCCATCTTTCCCAGTGAGACTTCTACAGTGTGCATTTAACTACAGTGCCCACTTTTGTTCAATGGCTCTCTTGCCTGACTCCTTTAGCAGGTATTCTGTCATTCCCAGCATAACCTGCCCTTACTGTCTTCTGTGACCCCATTCCCATACCCTATTCCACAGTGCTGCTTTCATGTGGCTTTTTTATTTTCCCTGAATGTTCTAGCCTTCATTCCAATTAGCCAAACTCTTTCCATCCATGAAGCTCCACCCTTCTCCTACTTTTTCCAATAAGTTATCTGACTATCCTAGCCTTCAGTCTTTCTTGTGTGTGTTTCTGCCTTTGTCTCTTATTGATGATATTCTACCCAGCTTCTAAATAAAGTGGCTTAAGCTTGACTTCTGCTAAATAGAGTTTCAAATGTTTATGTAGTTAAAAGCTCCCCATGGAGCAGGAACTCTTCTTAACAGTGAGCAGAAACCTGTAGATGGACCATGGTCATATAAATATGAATTATATTTGTTGCTTTGAAAGGGTAGGACAAGAGAAAAGAACATCTTGTTTATGCCAGAGTAGTGACTTGTTAGTCACTATATGTAGAAAGTAGTTCCCTCTTATCTGTGGGGGATATATTCCAAGATCTCAGTAGATACCTGAAACTATGGAAAGCCCAAACCATAGTTTGGTTTATAAAAATTAGATACAGTATGAGATTAACATATTTATTGTTATAATTGTTATACACATCAATTTTAACAATATAGTATACTAAAAGTTGTTTAAAACTTGTGAATTATTTATTTCTGGAATTTTCTATATAATATTTTCAGAGTGCTATTGATTGCCAGTAACTGAAACCACAGAAACCTTAGACAAGGGGAAACAACTTACATAGAATGTTGGAAGAACTTTATTCTCCATTCTTTTCTCCCCACTTCTATTGAATATTTTATTTTTCACATAGGAACCTTCCTTGGCCCCCACTTCCAATGGAGCTTATCAATATGAATTCGTGGTTGCTCGCTCTCTCTCGCTCTCTCTCTCTCTCTCTCTGTCTCTCTCTCTCACACACACACACACACTCACTACAGATGGAGAGTTACAGAAATAAATATAGACATATATCTGTGTGTGTTGTATGTTTGTCCACTGAGAGCAACAACACCTCAGTAGTAAAGAATGTAACTGTTGCTTAGATCATGGTTTCTAAATATTGTCTGCGCTGAAAGGAACAAGGGATCCTCAGAGAAAACGATGTTTGCAGGGCTGGGGCAGGAAAAAAATACAAGTTGAGCCTGGAACAGCTTGTGATGCCAGAAAATAAAGAAGTACTCAGAAAAATGACAGGAGCAGGTTGAAAGGACACAGGAACCAAACAAGAGAGCTTATGGCCAAAGCTGGAACAATCTGGGCAATGAAATAAATAACGGTAGGAGTGTGTTGTAAACCATAGGATAAATAAATATTCATGAGTCCATACTGATGCAAATAAGTATTTGAATAAGTAAATGGGGGAGAAGGAAAAGCCCTTCCTTACAGTATAATCCAATTAATAAATGTAGAATAAATGAAATAGGAAATCACTATTCAAACATCATAGTAATTTTTTGCAGGTAACAACCATGGATGTTGTCTCAGTCAGAGTTCTCAGAGAATCAGGACTAGTAGGGGAGGGGGGAGAGAGAGAGAGAGATGGACAGACGGACAAACAGAGAGAGACAGACAGTTTTCCCCCCTGGAATTGGTGTATGTGATTGAAGGGGCTGAGGGAACCTTTGAGGAAAAGCTAATGCTATAGTTTTGAGTTAAGATTTATTTTTCTTCCAGGAAAACTTGAAGGAGAAACCTCAGCTTTTGCTCATAGGGTCTTTCAATGGATTGAGTGATAGCCACCTCCACTATCAAGTATAGTCTCTTACTAAACACCAAGTGATTGTAATATCAGTTTCACCTACAAAATATCATCATGGCAATACCTAGATTGGTGTTTGACTGAATAACTGTATATTATACCCTAGTGAAGCTGACACATAACTATCGCAAATGATAAAGTAAGTTTGATGAGAAACAGGACATTTGAATAACCTTAATGTATATTAGTTAATTTTGAAGGGAAAGATAGTAACTTCTCAGTAGAGAGACCAGGCAAAGACCACTTTAACTGATCAAAATTAACATCACCAGAAATAGGGTTCAGTGACCTTATGAACTCTCTGAAATGATGCTCTGAGAAAGGCACAACTTTGCTTCTGTGGTGGCTTTGCCAAATGCAAAGCCTTAATCTAATCTTGGGGAAAAAAACATCAAACAAGTACAAACTGAGAGACATTTTACAAAAATATTTGACAAGTACTCTTCATAAGTGTCAAGATTACACAGGAAAAAGAAAGACTGGGGAATTGTCATGAATTAGACAGACTAAGGAGCCATGACAGCCAAATGCAATGTGAGATCCTGGATTGGACCTTGGAGCTGATGAAGGACATTAGTGAGAAAACTGGCAAAAGTCAAAGAAAGGCTCAGATTAGTAACCAATACTGTACCAATGTTAATTACTTGGTGTTTAGTCATCTTTTACATTGCTATGACCAAAATACCCAACAAGAAAAACTTATAGGAGGAAAAATTTATTTTCATTCATGGTATCAAAGGTTTACAGATGACTGACTCTAATGTTGTGGGTTCAAAGTAAGACAAAACATAATGTAGAAAGGACATGGCAAAGAAAGCTGCTCCCCTCATGACAGCCAGGAAGCAGGGGAAGGGCTGGGGGTGGAAGTGGTCACAGGGAAGATTCCTTCTTCCAGGCCATACCCCACCTGCCTGCAGTTACCACACAGTCCACTCATTTCACCTCTGAATATTCCTGCAGAAACACAGGAGCTTTGGGGGGACATCTTATTTCAAAACCATAACATTCTGCCCCTGCTCCCCCCACTCTCAGTCTATCTCAAAATGCAAATGCATTTAGACCCCAAGAGTCCCACAGGGATTAACAGTATCAGCATTGCCCAAAGCCCAAGTCCAAAGTCTCCTCTGAAACTCAATGTAGATAAGTTCTTTGCCAGAATGTAATACAAATGGCCTCAAGTCCAATTCCCAAGAGAATCCTCATTTCCCTCTGAAACTCCATGAGCAGAGTCTGTATTCCTATTGGCATTTTGGTCTTTTGTACTCCCATAGGAATTGCCCATTAAACTCTGCCTACAACGTGCTGAGGCTTTTCCAGCCTGCATTTCCAAACTTTTCCAAATTCATCCCACAAACCATTTCCAAAGGCTTTTGTACCACATGGTCATGTTAGTCTCAGCATTAGCCCCGCTTCTCAGAATCAATTTCTGTTTGAGTCAGCTCTTTTATTGCTGTGACCAATATACCTGACAAGAATAACAGTAGAGGAAACGTTTATTTTGGCTCATGGTATCAGAGGCCTCAGTCCATAGGTTGCTGATTCCATTGGTCTGGATCCAGGAGGAAGCAGAACATCATGAAAAAAGAGCAGCAGTGGAGAAAAGCTTCTCAGCTCACAGGCAGAGTCAGGAAGCAGAGAGGGTGGGGAAGGAGCCACAGGGAAGATGCCCCGAGTAACCTACCTCTTTCAACCACACCCTGCCTGCCTATAGTTACCACCAGTCCATTCAAACTGGGTGGACTGATTAGGTTATAGTTCACACAGTCCAGCCATTTCACTTCTGAATGGTCCTTCAGAAACACAGACGCTTTCCGGGGACATCTCATATCAAAATCTTAGCACTTGGTTTCAGTAACTGTGTTATGGTTATGTAAGATGTAAACATTAGGGAAACTGGGTAAAGCCTGCAAGGGAACACTGTATTATTTTTGAAACTTTTCTGGAAGTCTAAGATTATCTCAAAATGAAAAATTACAGAGGAACAAACAAGTCAAAAAAAAGACTCTCTCTGGATCCCCTTTCTGCTAGAAGCCACCCCATTACAACCTTTTACTGGGCTTAGGGGACTTTTCATGACTCTGCTGACCTCTCCAGCCTCATTTCTTTTTCCTCATGTTGATCTCCCGACACACTTCAGGCCTTTCCTTTTGGCCACATTGAGAATTTTGGCACCAACTTAAAAGTCTCCAGGAGTCAAGGATATGAGGATAGGGTAAGGGAGAATCAAAGTCCATACCCAGGACTTTAGGGGCAGCTTGTGAAACTGGTTACTTGGACTGCCAGGCCCAGAGTGGCTCACATAAGAAGCAGGATTGGCAACAGTGATCAGATTGGGGAGGGAGCCCCTGAGGCAAGGTAGGGGCTGCTTCAGAAAAGAGCTGGTGTTAGAGGCACCACACTGTTTTCCATAGCTATGCTGTTCTGATCTTTCGTACCTCTAGTTATTTCTTATTCTTTTCGTTCTGCCTAGACTGCCTGTTTTTTTTTTTAAATCTCCATTAGTGAACTACTTTCAATTTACTAGATTTTGCTTATGTTCTAGGCTTCCAGAACACCTAATATATTATTGAGTTTTGGGGGGGTCAGGGCTTCTGTTTTATTTATTCATATAACTCCAGCTTCCAAAATAATGTAGATGCCCAGAAAAGTATAAATAGATTATTGTATTGTATTGCTATGTCTCAAGAATTCATTAAGTCACTCATTTAGCAACAATCACAACATGGTAAGCTCTATGCAGACCTCAGGAATACTGAGATGAAGGAATCAGATTAAGTCCCTGCTGTTACAGAGCTTCCACTGTAGGAGAGAGATGGATACTAATAAGCAATAAATAAAACAATCACAAATTGCAATGAAGGCCATCAGTAAATAAACTGCTAATATAAGAGAAAGCAGGTTTCTGATAGGTGGACTTACCAGTAAACTTCATACTCTTCTTTTTGCACACATAAATTTTTCACTTCTTTTGATAATTAACATTTATTGTTTATTTGCTTGTTTGTTTTAAATGCCAACTGCCCTGTCATTTTCCTATTTTGAGTTCCTTACACAGTCTTTCATGCTGGTCTGGGAAGATGGACACCATTAAGGTCACACATTGGTTTTACCTAAGAGATGACAACGGGGGAGTAACTGGGATCTGTTTTCCTAAGAGGGGATTGGGAAGACTTTACAGAACAAGAAGTACTTGATCTTGGGTCTCAAAGAAACAGTAGAGTTTGGATATGAAACACATTACGTAAAGAGTTGGGCAGTTTATTCTACCTCTTGTAGTCTAAGCCCTTTCATCTTTGAAAAAGGGCAGTAATATGTCCCTCACTGGGCTTGTGTGCCGGTTAAAGGAGATAAATATGTAAACACCCCTACCCAGCAGTGGTGCAGAGTCTGGTGCATATTATGTAATCAAGAGCTAATTTTTATTTTAGTGTTACAGATAACTGTCTTGTAATTGCACTCACAGCTTTGGAGGAGTGTAACCCTTCTCACTGAACTGATCTTCCCAACAGGACTAGGACACTGGTTAGTGACTCGGAAAGGTAACCTCAAGAAGAAGCCCAAGGGAATGGTTGAGGCACCCACTGAAGGTCAGGAATGCCCAAAGAAGGTTTCTTTTGACGGTGTGGGGAAGAAAAGGATTCAGCGGGAAAGTCAAGGGGACGTTCCTGAACATCTCCTGGATCGTGCTTTTCTGGTGAGAGCAAACACATCCTGGAGTGGCTGGCAGCATCAGCTGAGGAAGAGGGTGGAGTTGGGGGCAAGGAGTTGCTCTGCTCTGGTACAGCTACCCACAGCCTATTCCAAATTATGAGAATAGTGTTGGCAAATACAGCCTGAATGATGGAGGGACCCAAAACTTCTTTAGATGGGAAGCCTTCTTTATGTTCACCCCATGAGATAGACACAGTATTGTCATCCCTATTATTGTTGTCATTGGGCAGATGAGAAAACTAAGGCTCCAAGAGGTAAATTACTATTGCTGAGATACCATGGCCCATAAGTGGCTGGGCCAAGATTAGAAATCTGGCCTATACACTCTAAAATAAAATCTCTTGTTTCGAGTTGGAGAGACAAAGGAGTAAGTTGTTCACAGGGAAGGAGTCCACTGGGAATCCCATTCCATAGGTAGAATAGGTAGAAAGATTCCTGTTCTGTTCTGACATGCAGTGATTTCATCAGGACCAAGTGGGATTGGGGAGGGCCTCCTTTCCCAGTCATTGTCTTTGGCTTTCATGTCTTGCTGAAGGCTAAGAGCTGACTAGGTATTATTTGAAGCCTGGGCCAGGCTTTATGAAGACAGCAGGGAGGCTGTATGGGAGACGGAGCAGGTAATTTCACATCTGCTTTCTGCAATGCCTCAGTGGAGTTACAAAGAAAGACACATTTTGTAAATCAATATTAATGGCCAGTCCAATACTCAAGGCTCCCTGAGAAGAACTCTCTGGCAGCTACTTTGTTCCTAGATTCTACTTATGGTTCCCAAGAGATGGGTGTGTGCATAGATCAGAGGTTGAAAGAGATTTTGTTGGTTTTGTCTTTCCTCAATTGGGTAATACCAGCTCTTTGCAGAACGTGTGGAATTTGTTTCATTATTTCCATTTCTCATTGAGAATGAGGAGGGATATGTCAAGAGCTTTGTAATGTTTTGAACAACCAATAAAGAAAAAAAAAGAGAGAGAGAATGAGGAGGACTGAAACAGCAGTACTGAGGAGGGACAAACACTTTCCATAGTGGTCTTTCCCCTCCTCATATCCAAATACAGTTGGCCCTGCATGTCAATAGTTTCCACATCTACAGATTCAAAACATAAAAACAAAAAACAAAACAAAAATGTTGCCTGTATAGAACATATGCAGATTTTTTTCCTTATCATTATTCCCTAAAAAATACAGTATCAACTATCATCTATCGTTTACATTGTACTAGATATTATAAGTAATCTAAAGATGTTTCAAGTATGCAGGAGGATGTGCATACATTATGTATGAATATTGCACCATTTTATATAAGGGACTTTAGCATCCATATGTTTTGGTTTCCAAGGGAGGTCCTGGAACCAATCTGTAGCAGATACTGAGGGACGACTATACATATACGTTTCCACATTTAATCAGTATAGCTTGCTACCTGTGTTGCCACTTTGGGTGGCAGAAGCAACATCAATGCTTTTTAAAGTAATGAGGTATCCACGCTACCTATTGGATAGTTTCACTTGAGTTTTTCACTGGCAATTCATATTGAACTACCACACAATTGTCCTACTCCAAGTCCCAAGAAATTGCTTTTTTCCATTATTTACCATACTATCTCTATTTTGGCACTACTGTCTACTCAAGTTACCAAGCCAGTAACCTAGGGTTTCACTTTATCCTAGCCTTTCCTTCCTATCCAAGTCCTGGCAGTTAATAAGAAGTTATCAGTCTGTGTTTTCATCTCTGCTGTCATTATCCTTAGCTTGATCACCATCATCTATTATTAGGATAATCCAGTAATTTCCTAACTAGTTTGAACCAATTGGGATGCTTTTTTTTCCCATATAAAAACAAGCCAGAGACATTGTTTAGTGTAGACTAATTTACTAGTTTCATAACATCTTCCAAGAATCAGGTTCCTTCCATCTTTCTGCTCTGCCAATCTCAGGACATTGATATGTCCTTTGGGCTAATTGACTTCATGGTCCCAAGATGGCTGCAGCAATTCCAGTCATTACATATAGAGGATAATATTCAGAGTAGAGAAGGGATGGTCATTGCTTTATTTCTATTTTTAGAAGTATTTTTCTGGTTACCTACCCCTACACTTAGCAGCCAGTATCTCATTGGCCAGACCTATATCACAGTCATCCATTAGAGGAATGAGACCTCTGTGATTGGCTTAGACAGATTAAAACTTATCCCTTGCAGCTGGGGCTTAAGAACATATCCACTTGGAGAAATGTGAATAACATTGGTGTTTATAATAAGGAAGGAATATAAAAGTGATTACTGGGAAGGTAACAATACCTGCAACAGTGATGTTTCCTGTTCTTTCGTCCTTTCAATGTGTATCAGACTTTTTTCCTTTTCAATGTGTATCAGACTTACCAATTTTTATAAAACTACTATAAGTCCCTGCCAAAAAAAAAAATCTCTGACAGCTTTCTATTGGTTATTGAATAAAACCCACACTCCTTCCCAGAGCCAACATGGACCCACATGATCTAAGGACTGCCTCTCTAACTTTGTTGTGGTTTTCATCCTCTCAAAAACACCTCACTTTCTCTTGCCCATCCCTACCACCCACTCTCATGGGACCAACTCCTATTTAGCTTTTAAGTCTCAGCTGAATTTTACTTTCTTAAGTAAATATTTCCTCATTTTCAGGCTGAAGTTAGGACCTCCTGTTACTGTCTCCCATAGGATCTTGAATTTTTCCTTTTAAATATTTATCACATTGATAAATGCTTGCTTGCCACTTGGCTTCCCAAGAGATTGTAAGCTCCATGAAGTCATGACATGTTCCTGCTTTTTCTCCATTGTCTTCCCAATACTTAGTTCAGAGACTAAATATAACAAAGAGGTATGATAATTAACAGAACAAAGGAATGAGGTTCCATTAAACACATATAGAAGTTCCAAAGCTGGGATTTACTTCTAACTCTTTAATTATGTAGTGTGATGTGGTAGGCAACAGAGCATAGTGTTTAAAGATTACAGATTTGGATTCAAATCATAGATCTATCAATTAGTAGCTGTAGGATCTTAGGCAAGACACTTTACATCTCTTAACCTCATTTAAAAAGGAAGATAATGCTACCTATGTCAAAGGGTTTGGTTAGGATTAGAAGAAAGTTTGTTAATATATTTAGCATAGGATATGGCCCAAAGTAGTGCTAAGTAAATATTTGGTGAATGAATAGATAAATAAAGAATTTTTATAGGAGAGTGCTCGCCTAGCATGTGTGTGGCACTGGGTTTTATATTCAGCACCACATAAAAATAAATAAAGTCATTGTGTCCATCTACAACTTAAGAAAAATATTTTAAAAAATAATGAATGAATGAACAAACTAACAAGCAAATTATGACAGACTATGGGATTTTCCCAATAAGACAACATGGAACAAAAATAGCTTAATTAATTACATTTTATTGTGGCCTCAAGAGCTGACTCTCTGTCCTGTGTCCCAGCTGAAGCACCACCATGTGAGGAAACCATCAGACCTGTGCAGCATCAACGTGAGTGGATTGAAGTTATCCCAGGTAAGGCCAGCAGCAAAGATGTTGGGTGAGCCAGATCTGAAGTGGCACTTGCTATTCTAGTTTTATTTGTTATGCCTCCGAAGTCCCTGGGGGCTGAAAATATGGTCATGTGGAAGGAGGGCAGAAAAGACCAGCAAAGACTCAATGAATGAAAACAGTACTCAGAAATAAACTTTTTTTTGGGTGGGGGGGTACTGAGGATTGAACTTAGGGGCACTCGACCATTGAGCCACATCCCCAGCCCTATTTTGTATTTTATTTAGAGATAGGGTCTCACTGAGTTGCTTAGCACCTCACTATTACTGAGGCTGGCTTTGAACTCGAGATCCACCTGTCTCAGCATCTTAAGCCCCTGGGATCACAGGTGTGCACCATGCATGGCACCCATCCAGAAACAAATTTTTTGTTTGCTATCAATTCAGTATTGTCATTGTCTCATTTGATATGAATTAAAGGAACTTACCTTATGAGTCTGGTTTTTGAGTTTGCCCTGTAGAATTTTGATCCAGTGCAATTCCTTGTATAACACTGAGTTTCCAACACAAGAGCCTGCAATCTGATAGGAGTATGTTATTAGAGAAAACAATTATTAGAGAAACAATTATTGTAATAATGGAAAATTAGAAATACATTAAATGTGCATCCATTGGGAAAGGATAGCTTTTAACATGCTCAAATAATGGAACACTATCAAGGAATTTAGATGGATGAACTAGGGCTACATGTATCAACACAAATAATGTCAAAAAAGCCACATGTAGGGCTGGGGATGTGGCTCAAGCGGTAGCGTGCTCGCCTGGCATGTGTACGGCCTGGGTTCGATCCTCAGCACCACATACAAATAAAGATGTTGTGTCCGCTGAAAACTAAAAATAAATATTAAAATTTCTCTCTCTCTCTCTGTCTCTCTCTGTCTCTGTCTCTCTCTTAAAAAAAGCCACATATATCAATACAAGTCAATCTCAAAAACATATCAATAAGTGAAAAGGCAGGTTGCAGAACAGATATCTATCATATGATTTACTTAATAGAAAGTTTTAAAACACGAAACAGTAATCCCAGCGGCCTAGGAGGCTGAGGCAAGAGGATTGTGAGTTCAAAGCCAACCTCAGCAACAGCAAAACACTAAGCAACTCAGTGAGACCCTGTCTCTAAATAAAATAGGGATAGGAATATGGATCAGTGGTTGAGTGCCCCTGTGTTCAATCCCTGGTACCAAAAAAAAAAAAAAGGCATGAAACAGCACTATTTATGGTTGCTGAATATACCCCCATATTTGGGTGTTTATACATAATACAACAGGAATGGGAATGATGATCATCAATTCAAAATTGCTATTATGGGATTGGGGAGGGAAACTTGGAGGGAGGTTATGATGGTGATAGTCACCTTCTGTAATGGTTTCTATCTTTAAAGAAATTTCAAGCAAAAAATTCATGTTTATTAAAACTGGATAAGATTTACATAGGTCTTTGGAGTATCCGTCACTATGCTTTTCTTACATTTGAAATATTTCAGAATAGAAAAAGCATAGCAGAAAAGCCCTCACAGCCCTTAACACATTGCTGCTCTGTGCTAAGGGTGGCTCTTGCCCCTTTAGGTCTTTGTTCATTCTGACAGCAGCTCTGAAGCTTCAACAAGGTTCTCTTTAGGGAACTAATGTTGTGTTTTTCCTGAAATGTCTTCCTACAGGTGAAGGAAAAGGACTTCAAGCACTTTACTTCTGTGATTTATATCAATGCCTCAGAAAACCTGCTCCCTCTAGGTGAGCTCTTTCTTCTTGAAAACTGTCTCCTACCTCCTGGCTAGCACAGTCAGTCACATGTGTTGAGATTTGTGTCTATCCATCCATGATTGGCCACTTGTCTGTTTTGTGGAATGCAACATTCTGGGTGCGGGGAGAGCACATAGACCTCAAGGGCAGCCCCGTATCGGTACATTTCTCTGTGAGCTGCTGCCTCTCTCTCTCTCTGTAAATGGGGATAATTCCCTTCTTCCTCCCTTTGCAGGCTACCTTGCAGACTGAGATGAGATAGATGTTTCAGCCTGTAAGTGCTCCTAGAGGAACAGAAAGCCTTCTTTCTTAGTTATTTAGCAAATCCACAGTGACCCCTGCTGGTGAGTGCTTGGCCTTTAGAAGGAAGCGAGTTTCTATTCCAATGAACTTGTCTGGTGGGAGACATGGGCTTAAATATAGCCAGAGCAGGATACAGTATAAGCAATGATAGAGGGAATCAGGAAATGCTACACAAGCATATAAGTGGGACTTAACCCAGGCTGGAGAGTTAGGAGGAACTTCCGAGAAGAGGAAGAATGAAATAGGGCTACATGAATTAATACAAATGAACCTAAGACAAACAGAAGGGGAAAAAAAGGAAAGGAAAAAAGAAAGGGCAATAAGAGTGACTTAGGAATTTGAAGACTTAAGAAGGTGGCAGGGACTCTGTCCTCAAGAGCCTTGAGTGACTCGGACTTAATCTAGCAGGTGAAAGACAGTCTTGGTAGATTTTTAAATAGAAAAGCTCTTGGTGGCTGTCAGCAGGGTGGACTACAAGAATAGAAGATGAAGGCCAGGAAACCTGAGAGATGAGACCTGAGCCAGGGTATGGCAAGAGGAGTGAAGGGAATTGAAAGACTCAGGAGGAAGCAGAAATTATAGGACTTGACAGGCAGTGGGAGTGTGAGGGGAAGGAGGGATCAAGGGGATACTCACTGAGATAGCATACTTGGGGGAGGCAGGTTAGGAGGACATAGGATGAGTCCGTTTTGTTGCATTGAGTTTGAAGGGTATTTTAACAAAACACCTAATGAGATCCCAGCCCTTGAGGAGACAGTGTGGTCTCTTGACTTACAAAGTGTGGGCTTAAAGTAAAAAGACCAACAGGCATGTGATTATCAGCAAGGCTGATAATCAAAACAACTCCAAGATGCTATTTTCTGCCCATCATATATTGGCAAAAATGAAAAGGACTCACAACCCATGTTGGTATGGAAATGGATATTTGTATATTCAGCAGGTAGAAATATAGTACATTGTCATGACATTCTGGAGGTAGTTTTCCAGTGTCACTCAAAATTATAAGTAGGCATTGCTTTAATGGAATAGTTCAGTTCCAGGAATTTATTCAATAGAATCACTCTTGTGCAAGGAAGTTCATTGAAATACCCATAGAGCAGTCATTTATTAGGCCTTACTGAACCTTTTGACTCACAAGCCTATTGTAGGTCACCCTGGACACTAAGCTCACTTAGAAGGCTCAAAATAATGCCACACGGTTGTGTAGTTCTCTGTTGTGGAATCCTTGTGGCCATCCATGAGTCATTCTCGAAGGCCTGCCCCAGGTGTCACTTCAGGTGTGAGACAATGAGACTTTTATTGGGTGGATGCAGGGGTCATCCTGGCTTAGAAACCTCATTACCCCTGGGTGCAGTGGCACACACCTATAATTCCACCTACCCAGGAGGCTGAGGCAGGAGGATCCAAAGTTTGAAACCAGCCTGGGAAACTTCATGAGATCTTGTCTTGGAATAAAAAAAATTAATAAATAAAAAGGGCTGGAGATGTACCTCAGTGGGAGAGTACCCCTGGATGTAATCTCCAATAGAGGAGAGAAAGAGGGAGAGGGAGAAAGGGAGGGAGCGGGAGAGAGACAGAGAGAAAGCTAACTAGCTTATTGCCTACAGGAGTCAATATTCCTTGTGATACTCCATAGGCATAGCTAGATGCCCCCCCCCCCACAAAGGATATGTTACAGAAGTCACCACATACAGGGAAGCATCTTCTTCAGGTATTTATAGTTTATTCATAGTCTCTCCTGCTTCAGATGCAATATACCAATCTGAAGGCATTTTTACCAAAGCATTATTACCTAGTAACACAGTTACCATAGCATTTGTTTCACGTTACCAGAGAAACGGGCAGAAAATTAACCCAAGGTCCAGTTCTCAGAGGGGGAAAAGCTTAATTACCTTTAAACCACATAGCCTAAAGCCTATCAATAGGGGAATTACAGAAAATAATTAAAGTATTAGATAGATCTATATATTTTAATGTGGAATAATCTTCACATCGTACTATTAAGGGGAAAAAAACATCAGAATACGATGTGTATGGTATGATTCCATTTTTGTAAAAAGAAGTGTGTGTATTTTTTTTTGGTAGTTGTAGATGAACAGAATGTCTTTATTTTATTTGTTTATATTTATGTGGTGATAAGGATCAAACCCAGTACCTCACACATGCTAGGCAAGTGCTCTACCACTGAGCTACACTCCCAGCTTAAGAAGTGTATGTATTTTAATATATGCATGAGAAAAAGTGTGTGTATTATACATGAAAAAGTGGTGTATTATACATGAAACTTTTAATCATTATCTCTGGGTATTGGGATTAAAGGGAGCTTTTGTTTTTCTGTGATGTTTGACTACTTTGGGTAGACATGTTTAACTTCTGTAATCAAATAATAGAGATGGGCTCAGTGGTAGAGCACTTGATTGGCATGCACAGGTCCTGGGTTTGATCCTCAGCACTATAAAAATAGGTAAATAAAAAAAAATTTTAAATGGACTTTGCATTTGGATAGACTTAGATTCAATTCTTGTTTTTTCCATTTACCACCAATTCCATTTCTAGAAAATTATTTATCCTGTCTGAGTCTCCATTTCCTCAGCCATAGAATGGAAGTAGTAATCCCTGTTTTTGAGGGTTGTTAGAGATTTAGAGGTTATATACATAAAGCACCTTCCACAGTGCTGGACCTGATCCAGGGGGAACCCAGTGAATGGTCATTACTAATACATTTCTCCTAAGTCCTTTACAAGCTGCAGATTCTCTCTTTCTTTTCTCCCATGTAGAGGCATTTCACTCATTTCCAGCCTTAAAGGAACTGGAGCTCGCATTTAATGGCATCAAGAGAGTCTACGTGAAATATGGAGACTTTAAGTTATTAGAAGTAAGTTGGAGGTAGGGAGATTTTGGTATCCACCTATTTCCCTGTAAGGTATGAATATGGGGTTCTCTACTAGTTACAGCTTTGTGAAGAGACTCTCTGGGCCTTTACATCCAGACCTTTACTTCATGACTGGCTTCCAGAGATGATGGTGGTGATGGTGGGGCTATAGGTGTGGTGGTGATGAT
The DNA here is from genome assembly GCF_021218885.2 of Marmota monax. Lineage (NCBI taxonomy): Eukaryota > Metazoa > Chordata > Mammalia > Rodentia > Sciuridae > Marmota > Marmota monax. Next base: position 5,243,159 of record NW_026692352.1, on the reverse strand, counting down.
AATGGTAGTGGTGATAGCAGTGAGGAAGATGGATGGTACCTATGGCCATTAGTATGTGGTCCTAGAAAATAAATGCTAAGGGTCATTCATGTTCAAGAGAGTCTGTGCAGTAAAGTGAATTTAAACCAAGTATCATAGGAGGAGGAGTTTGAGGGGAGATCTGGATCCAGCGAGAGTTGAAGAGCCATAGAGGTTAAAAGCTAGGTGCAACGTATTGGACCAGCTAAAATGGTGATATTATGTACTGATGTCAAAGACCCATCCTGGGCTGAGTGAGCTGGATCATAGTGGCCTGGGGTAGAGCAGTCTGTAGGCCTGGTTCGTAGGCCCAGAGATAAGGATGAAACAAAGTAGGACTCCTGTGAGTTCTGCAGCAGACTCTAGACATATGCACATCTGCAACTATTCTCTAAACCCCACATCAAAAATATAGAAAATTTTGTTTCTACTCTTGTTTTTTTTTTCCTAAATTTAATTCCCATAGTAAGACATTTTTCATGCATGTCATCATACTTCAAGTTAATTGCTTTTCAACTTTCACAGAGTCATGAGGGCCACTTTTCATGAAGGAATTCAATTTTTGTAACTACTGTTGGTCACTGCACATAGAAAATTAAGAGCAAGAGCCAGGATTAGGGCCGGGCACCTGGCCAGGCTCATTCTCACTCACTGAATGGCCTCTTCCCCACATGCTGACCTCATGATAAAGCATTGCCATTTCACACCTTAGAAACTGCCTGCATGTCATGATCTTAGTGTTCACCTAGGAATTGGTAATTTCAATGATTTAACCTAAAATCATCAAGGGTCAATTATATACACAAGTCTCACTTACCTTGGTCTTATCAGAGAGAAGGACCTTCCACCTTCCACAAGACTGACTTTTTTCAGTTGATGGCCTTTATATGCCAGAGTTTCTTAAAAGTTTTAACTTCTTGAAATGGCCATCTCCTAAGTTGAATTTTAACCACTGAGTTACATTCGTAGCCCTGCTTTTTTTCCGTTTTATTTTGAGACAGGGTTGTGCTGAGTTGCTGAGACTGGTCTGAAGCTTGCAATTAGCCTCCCAAAGAGCTAGGATTACAGGCATGTGCCACCATGCCTGGCTGCATTCTTAAAGAATGCTATATTGAATGTAATGGTAACTTCTCCCCCATGACTTAAAGCCACATTTAAGATAGCAGTGATTGACTATGTGTTGAGACAGGAGTGGCCCTCAGACTTGTCCTGGAAGTCAAGCTCTGGAAAGTCCAAAAAAATCAAGAGAAAATAAATTTACAACAACTTATGCAGTTTGGTGCTATGTTAAAAAAAATTCATGGTAGATTTTAGTGTAGAATGGGAAATGGGTCCTAGATGCTCTAAAGATACAGGAAGCTATTTCTAGCACTTTAGGCCTGGGGGCCTATTAAGACTTTTCATTTATGTGTTTCACTTTTTCAGAGAATAGTCACTGAGCTCTTATGTGATGGTTATTATGCCAGGCATCATGCCTTCCTTCATCCCACCATTCCAAACCCTTGTTTGAAGTGCCATTGGCCAGAGTGGGGGACACAACCACAGGCTCTGCAACTGGCTAGTTTGGGATCTAATAGTTGCTCATGGTTGAGTTTGTTGGTAACCTACTTTATAGATTGATAGAATCTGATGAAGATTATTTAGCTAGCAGATCCAACCTTACCCAAGGGTGTTTATTTACGAGAGAATAGACCAAAGTTAGGGTATAGAATACAAACAAATGAGAAAAGGAAATCTCCAGATTAGTCATTTGTTTTCTTCTCTGTATGATTTGCAAGAGCTCCCCAAGAAAAAAGGATAAACCTGTCATATATCATGAATTTGCAGCTCACAGTAATGAATACTTTGATGTATAATAAAACTTGATGTGACTCAGCAGATACGCTAGCCAAGTTAGGAATCTTCTGTCCTTGTTTGTCAGAAAGGCTGCCCAGGAGGAAGAGCCGAGAGTAGATTTCTTGTTTTTTTCAGTTATAGTTGGACACAGTACCTTTATTTCACTTATTTATTTTTATGTGGTGCTGAGGATCGAACCCAGGTCTTCCACGTGTGAGACATGCGCTCTACCGCTGAGCCACAACCCCAGCCCATTCAGGAGTTAATTTAGAAAAACTCAACTTCACCATGATTTGATTCTCTGCTGACATATCTGAAAACAGTGCAGGTGGATCCCTCCCCAAGCAGTGAAAAGACCTTGTTTCTAATCAGTTCTGCCAGTATTTTGACATGCCTTCTTGACCAAGTAACTCACCTTCTCCAGAACTATTCTGTGTCAGCTCTGAAATTCCATGACCTGTGATTTTAAAAATGTTCATTTCTTTGAGCTGCCCTTAATTTCATGGAGAGCAAATTTGGATCCAACATTAAATCACCAAAGCAACTAGAACAGGAGTCCACAAACCTTTTATGTATGAGGCCAGATAGAAAATATTTTAGGTTTTGTGGTCTATGTGGTCATAACTAAGCATACATAGTCATACCTGTCATATCTAGTCAGTTCTGCTGTTGTAGAAGGAAAGCAGACACAGGTGATATGTACACAAAGACCATGGCCATCTTTCAAAAACTTTATTTATGATGCTGAAATTTGAATTTCACATAATTTCTACATGTAACACACGGCTCTTCCTTTATTTTAATTTTTTAAATGTAAAAATCATTCTTAACTTATGCCATGCAAACAGGCATCAGGCTGGATTTGGCTCACAGGTGTTGGCTTGCCAGCTCCTTCTGACCTGGAACACTGATGGAGCAGCTCAGCCTGGTTGGAATGGAGAGTGAGACACAGTGTAGTGTAATGACAGAAGTGCCTGGAGAGGTGGCAGAAGAGAGACTGTGGAGAACACTGGAAACCTTGCTAAGGAGCTAAGACCTTATGGATAATAGGGACCCATTGGAGAGTTTTAAGCTGAGGAGTGGCATGGTTAGAACTGTATTTTAGGAAAACTATTCTGACTCTGTTCTAGGAAGAATTAGAGGGAACAAGTGGGAGGGATCTTAAGGCAGTTGATTAAATCCACAGGTCTTAATGACTTCACATATGAGTTATGAGGGAGAGAAATTCCCTCACTTTTACCTGGGCTGATCTGAGCCAGCTTTCCAGGCCTTCCTCCTCTCTTTGCTTCAGCCAAGTGGGAAAGGCCTCTTGGGTGAACCCTCAAATGTTCAATTTGCTGATGAGGGTGCTTGGGGGCTTTCCATGGCCTGATGTATCTTACCGAGCCTTGTCTCATCCTAGTAGCTCCTGTCATACCTCAACCACTGCAGCTCTCAGAGCAAGCCAGGTGGCCTCCTGCTTTATGCTGCTTCCCAATCCAAGTGTCTTTCTGCCCTTTACAATATAGTGAATACCTACTAGTCTCTGATGACAGCTCCGGTGACATCAGTTCTGTGACGCCTGCCCTGATCCCTGATAGACCTGACCATTCTTTCCTTGTGCCCTATGAGTTTGTGTCCAGACATCTGTTCCAGCAGCATTGCTACTTAACAGAAGTGTGTGTGTGTGTGTGTGTGTGTGTGCATGTGTATAGCTGCTCAAGCCATTTGAGTGCTCCCAGAGCACAGGGAGTGGTCTGAAGGAAGCCTTCAGCATATAGTTGACTTATGAAGGGATGATGATGACAGCCAACATTAATTAAGCACTTACTATGTGTTAGACTCCAGGATACAGGCTACAACTACTCAAGAACCACTTTTTTCCACTATATAGCTAGGAATCACAGGTTATGAAATTTGTTCAACTCACGTAGACATGACTTAAACCTTGATTTTCAGAGCCAATCAGTCAATTACTACAGCAGAATCAGACCAAACTCAGTGACCTGCAGCATGCGTTATGTCTGACTGACTATGTGACACTGATGAGGCTGATTAGAGACCTTGCTTGTGCTCCAGTTGCATAAGACACCGAAACAGCCCTTTCCATAGGCTTCAATGTGGAGGGTCCATACAGGGATGAGCACAAGAAAAGGGGGTGGAGGGAAGGAAGCCAGCTTGTATAGAAGAGCTAAAGTAAGTATCTGGAGAAGCTCAGGAGAGAGAACAGAGATTGGGCACATGTCATTTATCCTACTTGCCTTTATCTCTGTGGAGAGAAATAGCTTTCCGACAGGCCCCTGGACCCCAGGCAACCATATTATGAATCCAGGTGGCCAGTTAGAAGGCAGTTGATACTGGGGTGACCATTTGGGGACTTTATCTTTATAAAACAGTTAATTTCAGATAATTTTAAGTGTTTATCTACTTTGTGCCAAGTCCTGTGCTAGATCACAAGAATACAGTGATCCAGTGGCCTGACCCTTGGCTTCAAAGGGTTACTAGTCTACCACTATGTGCCAGACATTATATATGGCACATCCATATGTCTATAGTATAACATATTCCTATTATACAATGTATAATTGTATCATTATTCCCCATACATATATTCAGCTGTCTCAGATGGCCAACTTTGATAAATAACTGGGGCAGTTCAGATAAAACACTCAAAGTCAGGTGAGGAAGAGATGCCATCTAGCTGAGGAATTAGGAAAGTTTTTTTTTTTTTAATTTTATTTTACATAAGGAGGCAGTTTTCAGTTGGGGCTGGGGTTTGGATGCATGGAGGTTTCAGTGAAAAGCACAAGCCAGGAGCTGTAGGTGGGATAGGTGGAGCAAGGAACAGGGAGGGATCAATCTGGCCTGCACCATAGGATAAACAAAGGTTTGCAGTCGCAGCTAAGGCTGGAAAAGAGGCTGGGAACTGGCTCTAGTAGGCTTTGAACATTAATCCAGAGATGCTTTTGATCTTGTGGGTGGTAATAGTGCTTTCCAGAAAGGGAAAAAATGTAGCCAGCTCTCACCTCATGTAAGAACATTATGGTCATGCACAGTGCTTCTGTCCCCCCACCTTTTGTCTTCACATGGTAGTTCTTGGACCTTTCCTTCAACAGCCTGACTTCAGAGGCCATCTGTGATCTGGGGATTCTGCCACGCCTCCGTGTCCTGCTCCTCACAGGCAATGGGCTCACCTCCCTGCCACCCAATTTGGCTGTTACCGAACAGTAAGTTCTATATCCTTGAGTCTATCCTGTGTGTTCCCTCAGGAGCCTTTGTCTTGGAAGTGCCAAAAGACAGGCCATAAGTGCTCAAAACAGGGAAGGCCACTTACTGAAGCTCCCAGGAAAGGACTTGGATAGGTTCCTCCTCTTTCCTGTGTAATGTTAAGAGAGACCCAGGTGTTTGGTGAGCTGCTTCCTTTGCCTCTGCTGGTCATTTGTAAACTGTAGATATTATTTTTACCAGACACTTCCCCTTAATGAGCTCCAGCTGAGTAAGTCTATTTACTAGTTTCTAAATAAGCTTTGTATGTTCCTACTTTGCACATTTGTTGAAGACATTCCTTCTGGCTACAATGTACTGGACCTTCCTCTGTTAATAATAACACGTATGAGGTGCTTGCTATGTGCCAGACACTATCCTCAGCACTTTACATATGTTAAACCATTTAATCCTCAGTGACTATAAGGTACGTGTACTATTGTCATCCTCATTTTTTAGATTTGGAGATTGAAGCACAGACAAGTTAAATGATTTCCCCAAAGCTACAAAGTTAGTCAGTGACAGAATCAGGATTTGAGCTAAGTTCATCTGACTCCAGATTCTCTTTTTATTTTTTCAGTATTGGGGATAGAACCCAGAGCCATGTGCATGTTAGGCAATACACTACCACTGTGCTAGATGCCCCCCTTCCAGCCCTTCTCTTATGTAAATTCTGTTCATATTCCAAAGCCCAGCTCAGATTCTCCTACTTTCCTTGCCAGAAGCCTTTCTGATTGCTTCAGCCCATGCCACTTCCTCCCTTCTCTAAGTATCAGGTGAATTCAGTGTTTTCCCAATTAGTCTAGTCCTGAGCATGCTCTTTTGTGATTTATGTTTCATAAATGTATGTGTATATTTTAAAAAAAAAATTTGTAGTTGAAGATGGACAGCATGCCTTTATTTTATTTATTTATTTATTTTTTACGTGGTGCTGAGGATCGAACCCAGTACTATACATGTGTAAGGCAAGTGCTCTGCCACTGAGCTACAGCCCTGGCCCATCTGTGTATCTTTATACTAGATAGATGTGTGGATGGTATATATAGCCTCCCCAAGAAGGTTAGGAGTTCTTCAAGGGCAGGGGCTCTGTCTTGCTATCTCTGGTATTCAGCTCCTAGGTACAAATCCAGTGCACACAGTAGCTAGCCAATGAATGCTGATGTTGATAGTGAAAGTCATGTAGTGTTAATATTCATAGCCACAATGGAAAATTTGATGGAGATGATAGTGATAATGGTGGCTAGTTAGTTGCTTAAAGGGGGTTGGGATCATTATATTCGGATTTCATTAATTAGATTCATTCTTTTGTTTTCAAGTGACATGAGTCCAATTCTAACTAGTGTAAACAGAAGGGAATTATTGGTTAGTATCTGAAAAGTCCTAAAATGAACCTGCTGAATTCATTTAGTTAGATATGAGTGGACAGAATGTTGTCAGGACTCTATGTACATCTCTTGTCTATTTCTTGGTCGTATGTGCAACTTCTTTCGATCTGTCACCTGCTCTCTCACACACATGAACAAGTTTTTGTTTTCCTTTGTGTTGGCTCTATTTTTAAGCAAGCTTTCTCCCTGACAAGACATGTCTCAGTCAGATTCTACCACTCAAGGTATTACAAATAGAGGGATTTCTGCTTTCTTAAGGAGAGAGATAATAGTTGATATTTTAATATGAAAAATTCAAACATATATAAAAGTAGAGTTAATAGTAAAATGAATTCCCATGTACCTATCACCCAGTGAGTATCACTTGACAGTTATGAAGTCATAGCCAATCTTGTTTTATCTATGCCCCATCATAACTCAGTCTAGATTATTCTTAAGAAAAATCTGGAATGTATCCAGCCATAAATGAATCCAGCTAAAAATGAATTAATCCATAAATGAATCAGTAGATTAATATAATTTTGTGTATAAATGCTCTAGCAGATGTCCCTAAAAGATAAGGGCTCTTTTAAAAATCACACCCAGTGGGGTTGGGATTATGGCTCAGTAGTAGAGCACTTGCCTTGCACATGTGAGGCCCTGGGTTCGATCCTCAGCACCACATAAAAATAAAGGTATTGTGTTCAACTACAACTAAAAAATAAATATTTTTTTTAAAAATCACACCTAGTGAATCTTTATTTAACCTAAAGCATCACCAATGATAAAGGAAGGAGTTGGTTACTTAGTGTTAGAAGATCTGGACAAGCAATTAGAGAAGAGGGGCATGGATGAACAAAAAGAAAGAAGGATTGATACCTAGAGATCAAAAGCCACTAACCCTGTTGAATTGGAGCCCACAAGTCTGTACCTGCTGCTGTGCTTCTAGAGAGGTCATTGCTTTAATTCTAGATATACTGAAGATGTGCTGCCTTGACCTCTGCCAACACAGTTGCCACTTCAGTACTACTACTGGGGTCATACAGGAAGAGATGCCTCTCCCCTGCTCTGCCTTCCAGTCTCTCTCCAGTCCCTTTCATTGACAATACCTAACTGGAAACCAATTGGAAAGTCAGTATGGGAAGTGTAGTTAGGGGGTATCTCCATATACATAGCAGAACATAGAGGAAGGGGTAATGGCCGAGAGCATATAGTCTGATGACTAGCACCACTGACCCCCAGGAACCCTAACATCCACTCTCCTTTTCTCCATGTTTAATTTCCACACAACAATAGTAACCACAATGTGCTTTGACCTAACCTAAAGAAACTTTTCCTCTGATACTAAAGACCTCTCTAAAAAGGGATGAGACAAGGTTTCATCAGTTACTGTATTCATCTCTGGATGACATTATGTTCTCTTCCAAAGAAATTTATGGTTATTTTATAACCTAAAAACTAAGTTGCAAAATCAATCACCACTAACAATTTATATATGCAGTATTTACCCACATGCACATATATATGCTTACAATAAAACTAAAAAAGAAGAAATGCATATGAAAATATTCATAGTTATTGCAATAATTTCTTCTTAATTGATCAGGAAACCACAGTGGATATTGGTGAAGCCTTCCATCACCCATTCAATGCTCCTTTGCTTTCACCTACCACCTCAGCTGATTAGGTTTCTTTTACTGGTTTAGTATTCTAAACCTTCACTCCTGAAGGAGTCCTGCTTTTATTGGGTTGCTTATGGCTCTTTACTTTTAGTAAAGGACATGGAATTGCAGGTGAGCACCAGATATTTCCCTAGATTTCAGGTATATATATATTACCTTCCTCAGTGTATAACAACAATCATGTTTACTTTAGGAATATGTATCAATCACCCAGCAAATACAGTAAGCCCTTCTTTGCCTGACTGTTGGTTTAGTGAAATAAGAGACCTAAGTGTCCAGTAACAATCTCAATTTCCAGTTCAGGGAACCATTCTTGTGTCCCTCGGAACTCCTCTCTTGTAAATTAAGACTTTTAAATTAGAAATGCCTTAAGTTGCAGAAATGAGAAGCAAAAATTCTCCAAGTGGATTATTAGATATAATTTTAAGAGGAGCCACTTCCACTTTTGTTAATTAACTCCCAAGTCCTTGCTATGAGAAAAACAGCATCAGTATTGGTTGCTGGTTTATGTGATGCACTATTCTATCTGTCAGGGCCCCAACTTCCCCATTATAGATACCTGGTGTAGTAAATAAATTATCAAAGGCTATTTCACCAGAAGATTCTGGGAAGATGGTGAAGTAGGAAGCACTAGAAATCTGTCTCTTGACCTAAACAACAAATGCATTGGTAGAATCTATCTGATGAAACAATTTTGGGACTCTAGAGTCTACTTAAGGATTACATCTTCCAAAGGAAGCCTTGGACAGCAAACTGAAGATAATTTCAGTTTATAGCTTATCCCCTAAGCCTAGTCACATGGCAGGTAATCATGCATGTATTCTTGAGGTAACTCATGTGCAGCTTGTGGAAACAGATGGAAAGAAACGTCTCTGCTCTCTAATTGTTGTGGATCTATGTTCTGATCATTGATTGCTACTTGTGATCATTAGGTGCAGACACAGGTTGGGCAGCCATTGTGACACACATGCACAGCTGTTGTAAGCCCCTTCTTTCCCAGCTGAAGGCACTTCCAGAGAATTTAAAGAACTGACCAGTTTTCTTTATCCACCTTCATTTGTCCCCTCACCCTTGGGAGCCAGACATTAAAGTCTAAGACAATCAAAAGCAACATCAGGTATGAAATAAAATAGAAAGTTACCACAAACATCGAAGGAAAGGCACAGATTTAGAAGAGACCTAAGACTTTAGGTTTTTACCTTGGAATGATTCTTGGCATGGAAACAGCCTACAACAGTCAAAAACAAAAACAGAAGAGAGCCAATCTTGGTGAAAGGGGAGAATCTGACTTCAGAGTTACCATATTAATAGATTCAAATACCCAGTTTTTAGCAAAAAATCATAAGGCATAGAAATATATAAGAAAGCATAGGACATTCAAAGTAAAATAAATAAACCAACAGGAACTATCCCTCAGATAGGTCAAAATAAGATGCCCAAAAAACTAACAGAGGGCATGAAGAAGGTCTACAAGAGGATATACAAACAAAATGGAAGTAACAAGATAGAAAAACTAAAAAGAAATCAAAACTAAATTCTAAAGCTGATTATAATAACTGAAATGAAAAATTCACCGTAAAGATTCAAAGGTATATTTGAAAAGACAGAAGAAAGAATCAGTGAATTCAAAGATAATTTATCAAGTCCAAGGAACAAAAAGAAAAAAAGGTTGACTTGAATGGAGAGTAAGGGACATGTGGGACACCATCAAGCAAATCAACCTATTTATTGTGAAAACCCCAGAGGAGGAAAGAGAGAAAAAAGAGCCAAGATATGCTTTAAAGAAATAATGGCCAAAACGTCCTAGGTTTACATGAATAAAAGCATCCATGAAACTGAATGAACTCCAAGTAGGATGAACTCAAAGATATTCTTGTAGAGCCGCATTATAATCAAACTGTCAAAAGACAAAGAAAAATCTTGAAAGCAGTGCAAGAGAAGTGACTTGTCACATACAAGGGATTCTCAATAAGACTATCAGCAGATTTTTCATCAAAACTTTGAAGGCCAGAGGCATTAGGCTGATATATTCAAAGGGCAAAAATAAATAAATATTGTCAACTAAGAATACTATAACCAGCAAAACTGTTCTTCAGCAGTGAGGGAGAAATTAAGACATCCTCAGATAAATAAAAGCTAAGAGAAGCTAAGGGAATTCATTACTTTTAGATCTGCTGTGCAGGAAATGCTAAAAGGAGTCCTGCAGATTGGAAGGAAATGACACTAGACAGTAATTCAGACCTATAAGAAACATCATTGTAAGTGAACTAAGACACAGAAAGTCATGTGTAGTTTATCTTCTCTTATATATGGAAACTAGAGGGAAAAAGAAGGATCTCACAAAAATAGAAGGGAGAGAAAGAGATGGATCTTACAAAAATAAAAGGGAGACCAGTAGAGCAAAGGAATGGTAGCAAGGGAAGGGTGGAGAGGAGGGAAAGGGTATGTACAAAGGAATGGAATTAATCAAATTATGTACTGTGAATGTACAAATATATCACAATGATACATATGTATACTTTTATGTATAACTTTTTTCTGTTGGGTTTTTTTTGTGTGTGTGTGTGTGCTGAGGATTGAACCCAGGGCTTTGTGCATGCAAGGCAAGCACTTTACCAACTGAGTTATATCCCAGCCCTATGTATAAATTTAATGCATCAAATTTTCAAAAAGTAAGAATAATCTCAGTAAAGGTAGATACATGGGCAATTTTTAAAACTAGTATTATTGTAACAGCAGTTTGTAATTCCACATTTAAAATATTATGGGCAGAGAAGAACAATCTGTATCCAAAAAAATACATGTGTAATTATTCCATTAAGAAAAAATAATTGCTGCTATTTTTTGAAGGAAGGTATCTATGGCAGTCAATCTTGTACTATTAAGGTGCTCACTATCCCCAAAATGGTGAGCAATGGCTTCTGCTACTGCCAGATTGTGTTTTCAGTAGAGGTGATAACCAGATTAGCTTTGGTGAGGACAAGTGCATAGCCTTTATCTGTACTTCTAAGGTCATTTTTCAGTCCTGAATATCCAGGAGAAAATGAAGTGACATTCATGTAATGGATCACTTTTCTACCTAATCGTTGAGAGTCATCTATAGTCATATGGCATATAATTAAATCTTCATATTCTCTATTCATTCTGAGAGTCCATTCATGTAAGTTTTCTCCAGACCTCCCTGTTAGCATTTTTCATTTTTTTCCAAGCTTTCACTATTCAACTAAACCATTATGTCACTGCCCATGAATCAGCACAGATCTGTGCTTCTGGCTATTTCTCCAACCAACAAATATAACAGTCAGATATATACTGCTCTAAGTTTTGCCTACCTGGAGGATTTATCTTACCCTGTCTTTTAGGTTGCTACTGTGTGGGGCTATAATAATTCAGTAGTTCAGTTTTGGTTGATGTCAGCATATCATGCAAAATCATGATAGGTGCCACTGGAATTTGAGTCATATATTCTCAAAACTTTTCCAGACTTGCTGGAGACTGATCTCAAATAATGTTTTCTCTACACACAAAAACAAATAGTATGTAATCTCACCATATGTGAATATGTTAATCTCATAGAAGTTGAGAGTAGAATAGAACAGAGGCTTGGGAGATAAGGGGGATGAAAGGGATAAGGAAAGGTAGACCAATGAGTACTGAGTTATAGGTGGATAGGAGAAGTAAGTTCTGGGTTCTATTTCACAGTAGGGTGATTATAGATCGTAAATGTGTTCTATATGTTCCTGAAAGCCAGAAGATTTGAGGAGATAGCTCTGCTTATCCATATTTAAATATTATGCAATGTATATATGTATCAAAACATCACATGATACCCCATGAATATGTACATTTTTATATGTCCACTGAAAAAAATTTAAAATATTGCTTTCACTTGATAAGGTAGTTCTGTTGCACATTCAATTCATGATGAGTGTCTCAGGTCACATGGTCACTTAGTGTCCCATGGCCAAGTGATTAGTCTGTACCAACATGCAGTTGTAAGCCAGAAACTTTTCAAAAAAGAAAACAATTATCATAATAGCACATAATTTTGCTCAAAAATGATTTATCCTCTTGGTACCTACAAAAGATTCTATTCATAGCATCTTGCCATTTATCATCCAAGCCAGAACATATTTCAGAGGGAAAAAAAGACATTATTGATAACTATTTTGGAACAACAGGTGAAAACTCAAACTGTCCTTGAAAAGCAGACTGTCCTGTACACCTATTTGCTATAGTCCAGTTGGATCAGTAGAGTGGTAATCCCAATGGAGGAGCAACTTGTGCTGCAGTCTGAACCTAATCTTGCTGTGGGTTACAATGAAAACTGATAACCTTACAGGATGCTTAGTAAATGGAACAAAACAACCCAAATGTTTTATGTGAAATCCAAAAATATTTCAGAAGGTGCAGGACTTTGTATTTCACATTGGAGTTATATTCCAATGCAGACACCTGGACACCAAGAAAATTAAACAAGATGGCAGTCCCCTGAATTTGTGTGGGGTTTCTCTCCATCCTGTGCCACACATGTTTCTTACTAAGACATATAGAGTATGTGTGACTTTCCCTGATCACTAGGTTCAATCAGCATGATGGTCTGTAGGATATCAAAATAATCAAGATCCCTGTGTAATAGATTATGATAGTGTTTAAGAGTTGATGTAGCCCTGAGGGAAGAGGACAAAGGTGCCTTTCAGGTGAAAGCAGGGTATTTCTGATAGTTCTTGCTCATTGATAAAGAGAATACATCTGACAGATTCTTAGCTGTATCCCAAGTGCCAAGAACTGTGTTGATTTACTACAGTAAAAAGATTCCAGGGGACTGGGGTTGTGGCTCAGTGGTAGAGTGCTCGCCTAGCACGCACAAGATGCTGGGTTCGATCCTCAGCTCCATATAAAAACAAAATAAAATAAAGGTATTGTGTCCAACTACAACTAAAAACTATTAAAAAAGGTTCCAGGACTGGGGATATAATTCACTGGTAGAGCATTGTCTAGCAAGCATGAAGCTCTAAGTTTGATCCCCAGCAAAAGGGGAAAAAAATCCACTTCTGAAACAGCAGCTAAAATTGGAATTAGTGCATGATTAACCTCATAGAAATCTACAAGTCTTCTGCCAGATGTGGTGGTGCATGCCTGTGATCTCAGCAGCTTGGGAGGCTGAGGCAGGAGGATCTCAAGTTCAAAGCCAGCCTTAGCAACTACCAAGAATAAGCAACATAGCAAGACCCTCTCTCAAATTTTTAAAAAATGAATAAATAAATAAAGGGCTGGGAATGTGGCTCAGTGTTTAAGCACCCCTGGGCTCAATCCCTGGTACCAAAAACCAAAAGTTTGCACAAGTTAAATAAACACTGGGTATTAAACAGGACTATCATAGGAATCACTATCCTTCTATCTTTCTTTATTGATTGATTGATTGATTGATTGTGTGCTAGAGATTGAACCCAGGGCCTCTACCAACTGAGCTATATCCCCAGCCATCTTTCTAATCTTTAGTGCTTATAGTCATCTCTGTAGTTCTCTATGGGCTATAGTATTATTTTTGGTTTACTGTTGGGGAAGAAAAGTCCCTGGGGTTTCAATTGACACTTTCTTCTACCTCTTTCACTTTGTTGGTCAATAAACAAATACAGGTATTCTACCAGTTGTTTAGTATGTCTATTTCAATTACACATTTAGGAACTAACTACAAAGAAGGTTTATGGCTTCACTGGGTCTATTTAGCCTGAGTCTAAACTTCTGTTCTTTTGTCTGACCTTCATCCCCCACTTTGAGTGATGGACCACCATGCCATTCATATCCCCAGACATTAGTACCAATTTGCAAATATTGTCTAGTAATTTTATAATCCTAGTTTAGCACTGCTCAGTGGAACTTTCTGCAACATTGGAAATGTTCTATACAGACATTGTTCTACGTGGTAGCTACTTGGCACATTGCGTAAAAAGTGGTTAGTGTGAGGGAGGAGCTAAATTTTCAATTTTATTTAAACTTAATTGGTTTAATTTTAATGTAAAAAGGAAAGTGACTGAGAGGCCTCTTCTTGTGGGCAAATTGGATTACTTTTTTCCTCACCAGATTGAGAATTTCTGGTGTTCTACACTAATAACTCCAAGTCCTCTTAATCTCTATAATTAAGTTATAGAGATTGAAATTGTTGGGACTGGGGTTGGGGCTCAGAGCACTCACCTTGCACATGCGAGACCCTGGGTTCGATCCTCAGCACCACATAAAAATATATGAATAAAATAAAGGTATAAAAAAAAGAAATTGTTTGAAGGTCGCCTTCAGCTTCTGAAAGGACTGCACAGTTTCTAGTGCACACTTCCTCCCAGGGTATGTCCTTCAGTCCCCTGAGAGCATGGCCATTTTATAATGCTTCCATTCTGTGGCATACCTTGGACTTCTATTTTTGGCCCTTGGACTAGTAAAGTTGTTAGAATCTTTGCTCAACTTCTCAGCCTCTCTGCCACTTCTTTTTTTTTTTTTTTTTTTTTAATTTTTTTTTTTTTTTAATATTTATTTTTTAGTTTTCGGCGGACACAACATCTTTGTTTGTATGCGGTGCCGAGGATCGAACCCGGGCCGCACACATGCCAGGCGAGCGCGCTACCGCTTGAGCCACATCCCCAGCCCTCTGCCACTTCTTGAGACAGCAGACAACCCTAGGGAAAAGTGGCACAAATGTAACACAAACTCTTTTGGATCTCCTCCTTCTTTCAAATCTTGGTCCCATAATTCTTCATAGCTCATTATTTCCCAGGTAATCTTAGAGCATATTACTTTAAAGTATATATTTTGCTTGGTTTTTCTCATTTTTATTCAGGGGAGAGTTAGCCCACATTTTGTAGTCTGTAATATCATAAACCTTTCCATTTATTTTGGCCAGGTGTTTAGGGGCACTCACAAACTAAATTTCTGACTAGTATTTTGGTGATCAGTCTGATGATACACATTTGGGCTACAGTTTTGCAAGAGGACCAGTCTCCCCAACTCCCCTTCTCTGTTCACTCTAAGATAGTTTTTCCTAGCTGTGGGTTAAGGGGAATGGATTCAGTTCTGGTTTATGCCATCCTGAGGTTTATTGCTTTAAGATCCCAGATTCATGTTGGTGGTCTCTGATTAGATGCCCTACCATCATTGTGCCCCGGGGCTTTCATTCTTTGGCCCCACTAGACTGTTAAGACACAGTTCAATTTCAGTAGGATCAGCAAATTCCTCTGAGGCCCAGCTGACTTCCTATGCCTTTTTCTCTCTGGCATACTCCTTCCTGCTGTCTTCATATCTCTTACATCTTTTTAAATTTTATTCATTGTTCTAGTTGTTGTCAGTAGGTAGCCTTGTTGCATAAAGTAGGGCAAGTCTCCACCACCCTGAACTTCTATTTCCTTGTGTAAAGATGGGGAGAATAAACATGCTTCTGTCTACACAGAGTATCAACTGAGCTCATTGTGCTTTGAAGGCAGGTTTCATTGTCATTATTTTCTTCACAGCCACCTGTCCTTGCTCAGCATGCTCTGAATTTCTCTTCTTCTGCCAGCCTCTTGTATATTAGTGCTCTGCAGTTTCTACCTTTACCTCTACTTTTTAAAAGTAATTTTTCTCATCCTTTGCAAGTATATGGGTTATTTTTCTACTTCACTTCTGTCTTCTGAACTCTAAGCCCATATTGCCTATTTATACCAGGCTCATCACAAACACCCCACGCCCAAATCTCCTCCTCGTCCCTCCCTGGCCCTAGTGCCTGGCACTGCTCTCTTATCTGCTATGCCATTGTCCAGGCTGGAAACCTGGGAATCCACTTGAGCACTGCCCTCTCTCCCCCCAACATGCATTTCATCACCAGATACTGTGAAATGAACTTCATAAATGTTTCTGGAGCCTGTTCATTTCTGTTATCCTCCTGATTGATCTCAGTCTCTAGCTTCTCATTTCCCAACCCATCCTTCGTCCTGTCAGCCAGGGTGAGCTTTCTAAAATGCCCTGTTTAGGGTCCTTCAGCAGCTTCCCAATATCCTAAACTCCATTAACATTGCTCACACAGCTTTTCATGGCCTGCCTCTTTTATCTTCCTTTCTCTTCACTAATTTATGCTAAAAATCATCTGTTCTGAACTCTTTGCAAGTTTCTTGACCTTAAATCATGCTATCATCCTTGTCTGCATGGGTTAGGGGAATCGTATCTGACCCACTCCATCTTTAGACTGCTCTACTCCTTGTTTTGAGCCAAAATCTGCTCTCCCAGTAGGCCTATTGCCTTTCTGCCTTGGACCATGTAAGATTCTTGGGAGTGACCAGTACGGAGTGGAAAGAAATTGTTACCTCCTCTTTTCTAATCATTCTATTCCTAATAATGCCACATAAATGGCATTGGCTTTTTAGCAGCCACATCATGAGTTCTCTTTTATGCAAACAGTCTGTTCTGCTCTGTTTCCTTGTCCTGTGTTTGCATCCTGGATTTTCTGTATCTTTTTTTTTTTATTGGTTGTTCAAAACATTACAAAGCTCATGACATATCATCTTTCATACATTTGATTCAAGTGAGTTATGAACTCCCATTTTCACCCCAAATACAAATTGCAGAATCACATCAGTTACACATTCACAATTTTTACATAATGCCGATTTTCTGTATCTTCACATTTATACTGATATTAGAGGTTTCTCAGTTTTATTTTGCTTTCTGCAGTGCTTAGCTCGGTTCATTAAGCCAGATATTTTACCTAATTCAAACTTTGAGAATGTAAAATAAAAAAAAAAATCCCTTTTGCCATATACATAGAGGATCTGAGCCCAGAGATGCTCAACACCATCTAGAAGTCATGCAGCAAGCAAAGCAGCAGCAGCACCAGAGCCAGAGCTCAAGTCCCCTGATCCCCATTGCCATGCTTCTTCTCATGTGACTCACAAATTCCCCTTGCTGGATCCAACCACTGGGTATACTCTTAGCTTCTAAAAAAAAAATTATGTTAAATCTGTCACATTTTAATTGGTATTAATTCTGTTTGCTGAGAGAAGGGATAATTAAAATCTTCCCCTCTGAACAACTGGAAATATCAGCTTCTCCACCTGGCAGGCCCTGTCACTTCAAAGAGTCCTTCTTGCGAGAGGCTGCTGCAGGAGAGCCTCTGAAGCCCGCAGCCCCGCTCTTTTAAGACACCTATTTTATAGACAAAAATGAACCTTTCCCATGTTATAACTAGGGCAGAACTTTCAAAAAGCAAGGCAGTGTAACTTATCACAGAGACAAGACAGAGCTAGCATCTCCATCATGAAGTTCAAGAGGAATTTTTTTTTAATCTTATCTCTTTGCTGTTTCATTGGAGTAAAATAAAGATTGGCCAACTATCATAAATCTACAGAGCTGCTGCACAGTGTTCTGTTCTTGCTCTCAGGCAGAGATTTAAAATTCAGTATTAAAAGTTGGTCCTTCCAGGAAGGGGAAAAGCTCACCTGTGACCTTGAAATACCATGAACCAAAGGCTCCTGCCTTCCCTGTTGAGTGTTTCTGTCCTTGGACTTCAAGCCTATTTCCCACACTGCTGCCAGGGCTCTTCCTGAATCCTTTTCCGCCCTGCCCCTTTTTTTTGAGTTAGATCTATTATGTTTATCATCTATAGAAGTCAGAAATCTGTTTTACAGAAAGGGAAATTTCTTATAAAAACACTGGGGAATCTCACAGCCATGTATGAGAGACATATTTAGAGAATGTAGGTCCTGAGTACTGTGGAGCAGCCTGGAAGTCCTGTCTCTCAATCTCACATCTGCTCTTTTCTGTAACTTGCCCCGTTTCTCCTCATTGCTGGGATGTGTTTGTACTTCTGAGCCTCATGGTAGGAAAGATACCTGTCTAGCACTTCTAATTATGTTACAGATCCAGCCATAAAGAGGTGATTTTGTCTTCATTCTTTTTCACAGTGGTTAAGAGCATGGCAGATTCCCTCTCATTCTTTATGGTCTAGCTTAAGTATTGCCTTCCCTGAGCCTTCCCCACCTGCTTCTGTTAAAGCACTTGTCCCACTATGTGTAGCGTATCTGTCTCCTCATGAGACTGTAAGCACCCTGAGGGGAATAATATATTATTTTTCTTTTTGTATTCTTAGTACCTGGCTGTACAAATGTATGTTAAAGAGACTCATGAGTGTGAATGAATGGATAAATGAATGAATGATTTCTGTTCCCCTTTATCAGTGAACTCTCTTGATTTCTGTGTGTGTTCCTGTGCTAGGTTTTGAACACTGTCTACCTTTGTTAAACTCTCTCTTATCTAGCCCAGGCAACAGCCACCCCTCCATATCTACACCCTTTAAACCCACATGTGGTTTGAAGATTTGCAACTGTGATAAGTGGACAGCGGGAATGGAAAGAGGCTGGGGTTTGGAGTCAGGGAAAACTAGATTCTAGTTTTCACTCTACCACTTTCTAGCTCTGAGACTTTCAGCATGTCACTCTGAGCTTATGTTTCCTGATCTGAAAAGCAGAAGAATAATATTCATCCTCCCCACCGAGATTCTGTGGTAACACATAACATCTAACACAATGCCAGGAATATAGCAAGCTCTGAAGGAATGTTTGTTTCCCTTCTTCTTCTTGTATTTGTGTTTGTGGCATATATATATATCTGTATGTTTGTGCCTTGTCTCATGTCCATGGGTGTTTTTATCTTGGTGTGTGGACAGGATGGAATCTGGAGGGAGGAATAAAAATGGGATTTGAGTCATCTGCCTGTGTATTTACATCGAGTTACCCAGGCCTCATTCAGCTGGAACACAAGATCACATTAATAGTTGTACGTAAAATGCCATCCCTTCCTGCCTGCCTGTGTAATTCAGGACCTCAGCCTCTTAAATCTCACTCTTAGGTTTTTCTGGAATCCTCTGAGAGTTGAGTTTAAAAAGACACTTCTCATCTACTAACATGTACATTTTATAGAGTCACTCGAGAGGAGATCCTCACTACAGCCAGGCACAGTGTCCTTTATCCAGTCTCCCTTAACCCCACTTGGTGGCAAAGCTGTGGTCCATACCAATACTAAAGTCATTGTCTCCTGGTGCTTATATGGTTACCAGTCCTTGGGGTGACACAGCATTCCCAGGAGTCAGCTCTGAGCCACAACTGTGCAGTGTTCTACCTGCAGGATGCTTCCCACTCCTTGGCCATCCATACCTTGCTGACCCAGGTATCATCCAAGAGCACCACCAGTGCCCCTTACCCTTCCCCAGCCTGGCCTCATGATGTGTGTAAACTTTATCCACACAGAAGATTTTGTGTACAAGTGGGGCTTGGGAAAGGGGTCAGTGGGGAGGAATCTCACCTGTCTATCTCTACAGGGACCTCTCTTGGGAACTAGAGAAGTCCCCGAGCTGGTTAGTCCTCCCAGGTGACTCCCTGTCCTCCATTTCTTCCTGGGGATGGTAGAGCATGTGTCCCCTACTCTGCTCAGTACCCAAGATCTTTACACTCACAGGGAAGCACCCATAACATCGCTGACAAGCAAGAAGTATATCCTGAGGTTCCCGGCACTGGAGACACTGATGCTGGATGACAACAAACTCTCCAATCCCAATTGCTTTGCCAGCCTGGCAGGGCTCAGGAGGTAAAGCCACAAGCCTGCCTCCTTAGGGCCCACCCTCTCTCACCCCAGCCATGCTCATGCTCTGAGTGCTGTTCTGCAAACCCAATGACCTGGTTTAAGGCCCAGCTCCTCCACTTATCTCTGCTGTGTGGCCATGGGTAAGTGATTTCTCCCCTCTGAGCTTTAGCTCATCATAAAATATATATATATATATATATCATCAGTAAGAACATTTCTGATCATGTGACTGGATGAGAAGCAGCAGAGAGAAAGGAGGGTAGGAGGAGGTATTACCCAAGACAGCATCCTGACCCAAGGAAGAGAAGGACAACAACATCAAATCAGAAAGAGAAGTTTAACTGCTGAATTCTATGTATTTGGTTGAAGTAAAGAAAAGTCTAGCATTTAAATGGCTAAGTTTTAGATCCTTAAAAATTTCCTTTGGATTCAGGAAATTTTCTGACTTTGTGACAGGACACTTACATATTATCTCATTTAATCTTCACAAGAACCTTGGAAGGTTAGAAGTATTCTCCCCATTTAGAGAGAGGGATATTGAGACCCAAAGAGGAGAAGTCACTGGCTCAAGGTCACACAAGCGAAGGAGGTATCCAAGATGGATTCCCTGTTCTTTCCCTAAGTTGCTCGGTGCATATTCCTGAGGTGTCATTACTGCTGTGATTCTGTATTCACTTTCCTTAATTGAAGACTGAAGAAGTTAAGCCTGGACCAAAACAGGATTTTCCGGATCCCGTACCTACAGCAGGTTCAGCTCCGTGATGGGTCAGGGGACTGGGTTGGAAGCCATATAAGTCCCCAGAAAGAGTCCCAGTTCACACTGAAGCCCAAATCATGGATCTATGAGCCCTCAGATGAGCATCCGGACTATACCATACTGCCCATGAAAAAGGATGTTGATCGGACAGGTGAGTGATGCCCCTGTTCCAGTCGCTAGCCCCATAATGGGAGTAAATGTCTGGGAGTTTATCCTGAAAGTCTGTGGTTTCCTGGGGAACTGTTGCATTTAAACTGAACTAGTCAATGACTCCCCAACTGGTTCTGTTGGTTAAGGTGCTTTTGAAATCCAATGAAAAGTGAATAATTTCTTTAAAATCTGAAGTAACAAGAACTCAGAAGGAAGGCTTTCCAGAGATGGTTAATTCTATGGTGTGTCAGTGTCCTCATAGAATTCGTACCTTCTCTGCCATCCTCAGCCTGCCCAGTTGTTCTTTCTTTTAGCCTTGTTTCCATTGAGGTCTCAAGGTGGCGACCACAGTCCCAAGAATCACACCCACATAGCAGCATTCAAAGGCAACAAAAAGAAATGTTACCTGTATTATAAACCAAAATCCCTTTAATGTAGGAATATATTTCTGGATTATATGTTTTGTTCCACTATATTATATGTTATTGCACCACTACCATGCTGTTTGATTTTTTATATCTCTTCTAAATTGAGAACATAATTTACTTTAGGTAAAATACAGAAATATTGTGCAGGGCTTGAATTTTTACATATATCCTTTTTGTACTCCCCATATTACAGTGCAGAACATTTCCAGTGTCCCTTCCAATCAGTACCTCCTCCAAGAATAGCCACCATTCTGGGACTTCTAGCACCATAGATTAATTTTCCCTGATTTGAAATTCATGTATATGGAATTGTATGGCATGTGCTCTTTTATGTCTGATCTATTTCACTCAGTGTTTTGTCTGTGGGATTCATTAATGTTGCTGCATATATAGGTAGTACAGTCTTTTTTCATTGTTCTTGTTTATTCCACAATTTAATGACCCTTTTTACTGTTGACAGACATTCTGGTTATTTCTATTCTGGCTATTATAGTAAAGCTGCTGGAACATCCTCTTCATATCCTTTGGTAGACATAAGCACCAAATTAGTGGGTCATGGACTATAAAAGTATGTTGAGCATTAGTAGATACTGCCAATGCTTTCCCAAAGTTGTGCCTGTGTTTACTCCCACATTGATCTAAGAGATTTCCAATTATTCCAAATCCTCACAAATGCTTGGTAATTCAGTCTTTGTAATTGTAGCTGTCTTGGTGGCTATATAATAGTATTTTGTTGTGGTTTTAATTTACATCTCAAATAACTAATGATACTGACTACCTTGTCATGTGTTCATTGGTCACTTTGGCACCCTTTCTTGGAATTGACTGTTCAAGGATTTCTATATACATATTGAGTAGTCTGTCTTTTTCATGTTGATTTATTGGGTTCTTTATATATCCTGGACACAAGTTTTTCATAGATGTGTATATTATAAAACTCTTCCAGTGTGTGACTTGTTTTTTCATATTCTTAATGGTGATTGTGTGTAGAGTGGAGGGTCCTGGAAATTGAACCCAGGGGCATTCTACCATTGAATTATACCCCAAACCTTTTTAATTTTTATTTTGAGACAGGATCTTGCTAAGTTGCCAAGGCTGCCCCCAAACTTGCAATCCTCTTGCTTCAACCTCTCAAGTTGCTGGGACTAGGTAGATGCCACCACACCTAAGTTAATAGTGACTTTTAGTGAACATAAGTTTTAATTTTAATGAAGTAAAATTTATCAGTCTTTTATTTTGTGGTTAGTGCTTTTCCTTTCCCATTTGAAGAAGTTTTTTGTTTGTATTTGTTTTTGTTTGTTTGTTTGGTACTAGAGATTGAACCCAGGGGTGCTTAACCATTGAGCAACATTTCTAACCCTTTTCATTTTTTATTTAGAGAGGGTCTCCTAAGTTGCTGAAAGCCTTGCTAAATTGCTGAGGCTGGTTTTGAATTTGGGATCCTCCTGCCTCAGCCTCTGGAGCCACTGGGATTACAGGCATGTGCCCACATCTGACTATAAACAAATTTTGATACTTAGTAGTCTTTTAGCTAGATCATTGTCCTTCAGAATTGCTGTGCGTACTATAAGGCTTTTGCATTTTCACATAAATTTTAGAATCAGCTTGTCAGTCCCCATATAAAATGAATTTGATTGAAATTTCACTACCTTATAGGTCAATTTGGAAAGACTCAACATTTTTGCTACCTGGAGTTTTCTAATACATTAAATAACATATCCTAGGAATTTTTAGGTCTTTTCTCAACAATACTTTATATTATTCAATGGTGAGATTGTACATATCTTTAATTAGATTTATTCCTGGGTAGTTGTTTTGTTTATACTGTTGTCATTGATATTATTTTTTTTAACATTTTATTTCCACTTATTTATTGCTAGTACATAGAAAGACTGAATTGTATCCAGTAACTTTTCTAAATCTATTATTTATTTTTTCTAATCATTTGTAGGTTTTTATGGATTATCTATGTTCACAACCATGATCTCTACAAATGATGATCATTTTATGTCTTCTCTTTGCCAATCTTAATACCTCTATACCTGTTTAATGCCTTATTTTGCTGGTTAAGACTTCCAGTACAATGTTGAATTGAAGTACAGGGCATAGTGGCACACGCCTGACTTGAGAGGTTGAGGTAGGAGAATCACAAGTTCAAGACCAGCAAGACTCTCAGCAACTTAGTGAGACCCTGTCTATAAATAAATAAATAAATAAATGTAGCTCATTGGTAGACCACCTCTGGATTCAGTCCCTGGTATCCCCTGCCTCCAAAAAAATGTCAAATAGAAGTGATGATAATAAATATTAAAAAATTTTTCTTGCATTCCTGGAGAGGTTTTTTTTTTTTTTTTTTTTTATTGTGAATGGGTATTAAATTTTGTCAAATGCTTTTTCTGGGACTGGGGCTTTAGCTCAGTGGTAGAGTACTTGTTTAGCATGTATGAGGTCCTGGTGTTGCTTGACTGCTGATATCAGATGGGCTTTGGGGAGCTGAGAACCAGGTCTCTGAGGACAGAATACTGGCTAGTAGGCAAAATCAGACTGATTTATAAAAGTGAGAAACATGCCAGGTGGACTCAGGTGCTGCTGGGGTAGAAACATGACTCCGCCAGCATTCATAGGAACTGCCAGCAGTCAGGAAGCGCATGGAAAGCAAAGGAGGAAGCCAGCCCTTCCTCTTCTAACTCTGCAGTCTTCCTCTCCAACCACCCTATTGTCAGAGTCTAACAGGAAACCAACTGGCAAAAACCTGGCTTTCAGGTTTTCTAAGCCCCAGCTCCAGCATCCTAAAGCAGAATAGAGAAGAGTTGATTTGCAAGTCAAACTTGGAAATTAATAATTGACATGATTATGTTATTCAATGAGTTCTCCAATAAAATTTTTCAGCCTACTTGGTTTGTTAACTTTGGAAACAGGCATATTAAAGTCTCTCACCAGCCAGGCACAATGGTGTACACTTACAATCCCAGCAACTTGGGAGGCAGAGGAAGGAGGATTACAAGTTCAGAGCCAGCCTCAACAAGATCCTGTCTCAAAATAAAAAATATTTTTTAAAGGGCTGGGGATGCCGGACATGGTAGTACATGCCTGTAATCCCAGCAGCTTGAGAGGCTGAGGCAGGAGGATGGAGAATTCAAAGTCAGCCTCGGCAATTTAGTGAGGCCCTAAACAACTCGGTGAGATCCTGTCTCTAAATAAAATACAAAAAAGGGCTGGGGATATGGCTCAGTGGCTAAGCACCCCTGGATTCACTCCCCAGTCCCAAAAAATGGGAAGGGGGCAGGGGATGTGGCTCAGTGAGCTCCTGAGTTCAATCCCCAGTACCTAAATAAATAAATAAATAAAGTTTCTCACCACTAATATGGATTGTCAATCTCTTTTTGCATTTCTGGCATTTTTTACCATGAAGTTAGTTATCTGTTATTAGGTTTGCAGCTTTTATCTCAGTAGATTGTGCCTTTTAATCACTGTAAAACATCATACCTTATCTTTTTTGGCCTTGACTTGGCTTTTTATTTGATATGAATACCTATGTTAATGTATCTCAAAAACAATATGGCATTGCACACTCAGGGGTACTTTACCATTAAGCTATGTTCCCAGCGCCCCCACCCTCTTTTTTTTTTTTTTTGAGAAGGGTCTGTCTACATTGCCCAGGCTGACCTTGAACTTGCAATCTTCCTGCCTCAGTCTTCCAAATTGCTGAAATTACAGGTGTTCACACCAAATATGATTCTATTGGTCTTTAGTATATGTTTCTATGTATCTAAGTTTTTTTCTTCTTTTGTGCCTTTTTGTGAGCATTAACTCTTCTTTTAGTTCCATTTTTCCTCAAATTGTTAAAGGTAATACATTTCATTTCTGTATTTTTAGTGGTTATCCTAAGATCCTATTTATATATTCAAACTCACCTTTGTCTGTCAATAACTAGAATCAACCAAAAGTAAGTCTTCCCTTTAATAAGAAGAAAATCTTAATGTGCTTTTTTCTGCTAAACCCCACCCCTGTTACTTCCCATAATGTAATAAACTCTAATAATAATTTAGATTGGTTTTGATTTTTTAATTATATATCAACTATTCTTTAGTTGAGATATTGAACTGTTAGTTTTACTTCTTTCTTACCCCACTGTTTGTATCTCAAAGCTTCCTCTTTGTTAGATTCTTTATTGTGTGTATAACTTAGGTGCAAAGTTGAGTCTTTATGGCTGAATAAAACTCCATTGTGTATATATACTGCACTTATCTATTCATCTGTTGATGGACACCTAGGCTGGTTTCATAGTTGGGCTGTTGTGAATTGTGCTGCTATTACAGACATGAGTATGCCTGTGTCACTACAGTATGCTGACTTTAATTCTTTGGGACAAATACTGAGGAGTGGTACAGTTGGGTCATATGGTGTTTTCATGCCTAGTCCTTTTTTTTAGTACTGGGGATTGAAATCAGGGGACTCAACCATTGAGCCACATCCCCAGCCCTATTTTGTATTTTATTTAGAGACAGGGTCTCACTGAATTGCTTAGTGAGTTGGATATCCATTGCTGAGGCTGGCTTTGAACACTTAATTCTCCATTCTCAGCCTCCCGAGCTGCTGGGATTATGGGCGTGCACCACCATGCCCGGTTCCACGCCTAGTCTTGTGAGGAATCTCCATATGGATTTTCATAGTGAAACCACACATCTTTGAAAGAATTCTCAAAAATGAAATTATATCCTTTGCAGAAAAATGATTGGAACTATAGACCATATGTTTAGTGAAATAAGTCAAACTCAGAAGGTAAAGGGTCCTATTTTTTTTTCATATGTGGGAGCTGGAGAGGAAATTAAGGGGAGATCAGTAGAGGAAAAGGACCAGGGGCAGGAAATGGGGAGGGAGAGGGGAAGTGCTGGGGAATGATAGTGTCCAAATTATATTGTTATATTGTGTGCATGTATGAATATGTAGAACAAATCATATCATGCACCAATAAAATAATGTGGGGGGAAAAACAGAAAAAAAATGTGTGGTTTCCTTCATCTTGGAGAAAATCTTTTTATTTCCCTCTTGATATTCTCTATATGGTCTTCCTCTGAAATTCTCTTGAATTCTAAAAGTTTTGGCCTATCATCAGCTACTCTTTTCTCTCATGCTTGAATTTCTTTGCATTTTGTACTGTATTCTGAGAGAGTCCTCAGGTCCATCTTTGACTTTGTGAATTAGCTCTTTAGCTGGGTCTGTTTTTGTATCCAGCATATTTATTCAGTCCTTTATTGCATTACCATATTTTAAATTTATGAAAGTGTTAGTAGATTCACTTCCACAACAACCTACTTTTATCTTAGAAATGAAATAGCTTTTCAAATCTCAGAGGATGCTGATTATTCTATTTTAAAGTTTTTACTCTTTTTGTTAAACTATCTGTTGTTTTTTTTTCCAGTGCTAATTTCATCTATATTTCATGACTTTGTTCTCAAGGTAAATTTTCATGAAATATTTGGAGATTCTTGATTGTTCCTTTTTTCACATAAGAATCCCCAATCAGAAGCTTAGAATGCAGGTTCTGACATCCAGAGTCACTCTTGACGATTGTGGAAGGGCAGGCTTGCATGTACGCATGGTGTAGCCCACCTTTCTAGAAGGAGGTGCTCTCTGTTTATCAAGGGATTATTGCTCAGGACCCACACTTGCCACCATGGCCCATCCACCTACAAACTCTCAACTTTGTTCATTGTACAGACCTTTCCCACATGGCTCACAGACCCTCATCTATGGCGGGCTTTGTTTTACTTCTTACTATTTATTTATATGTGACCTTTCTCATTATAATATCATTAATGTGGGGAAGGGGTCCCCTTCACCAGGGTGAAGGCAAGTGACATCTACACAGGACCCAGTCTCAGTGATCATTTGTTAGGGTGAACTCAGCTATTTTTTGGCACATCTTAGTAAGATGGTCCTAAGAAATAAATCTTTCCACATCCTCTTCTTTTGGCCCATGCGGCTGACTGTGCTGGCTGTCTCTCCTGAATTCACTGACTTAACACATTCTATTTCTACTAAAATGACAAAGAGTATTTTCAAATGCTTTGCCAGGATTTTTATACATATATATTTCTCTCTTCTAAAACAGCTGGTTAGCTTTTTGCTCAGTGTGGACTCTAATAGCTCTGAGGCTAGAAAGAGCTTACATGTTGCAAAGTCAGAAAGAAGGTCAGTGTGGTTGAGATACAGTGATGAGGGCAAGGTAGCATGGTATGAGATGGGAGGCAGGGCGGGGACCGACCTTGTGGGGCCTCCCAGGCCTGGTGAAGTCCTAGTGCAAGGGGACTTATTTCCTGATGGATATCACAGCTTTTCCTTTTCCCATTTAGCACTGGAACTGGTCTAGAGGGTATCCTGCTGATGTAGTGGGGGGCAGATGCAGACCCTGGCCTCTCTGGGAGTCAGTCTGTGCTCTTACCAACCTTCATTCTATTTCTCTTTTGTTTCAGAGGTTGTGTTCTCATCTTACCCAGGATTTTCAACCTCAGAGGTAGGAACTGCCTAATTTATATTTGCATACTTGAGTTAGAACAACATTTCTATTTATTTAATTACAGTCTCACATATGCTAAGTAAGCACTCCTCCACTGAGCTACATCCCTAGGCGAGGAACATTAATTTTAATAGGAAAAAAATGTTAAAAAAATAAAAGGAAATGAAAAAAAATGTTTTTTGGTTCCTGAGAGGCACTTCTATAGGCCATTCGTTGAACAGATGTGTGCTGGGTACCTATTAGGTACGAGGCACCGTGCTGGCCCCTAGAAGGGCAGTAGTGAGCTAAGCAGATAGGCCCTGACCTTGTGGGCCCACAGTCTAGCTTTCGCTGTCCTCAGATGCCATTCAGCATAGCATATTAACAGTGGCTGCTTCAAGTGACAAAGCTTGCTGAAGTGCGGCTGCCACCAGCATGAAGCCCAGAAGGTCTCTAACAAGAATCTCCAAGAGCTGGAAAAGTTCTTACCAAATATACCACTACCCGGATCCAATCCTTATTGTCAAAGTCTTGGATGCTTGATTTTTGTCAGCACAGAAAATTGGATTTTCTTTCAGGGCAGATGTTCACAGACCAAGCTCATGGAGACTCATGTACATAAACTAAATATTGATTTGTTCACTTAAAATAAGAAGTACAACTCTACATTTACCCAGCTAGTTCCTTGAGAGGCAGCTCAGTACACTGCCTCCTCACACAGATTAAAAAAAAAGTATGTGAGAGATTGTACCAGTTTCTAGAATAGAAATATTAACTATTGCTGCATAAGATACCCAAAATTACTGACTTCAAACAATCAATTTGAAGGCACTTATTATTTCTCACAATTATCTAAGTGAGTTGGGTGGTTTTACTGGTTTCACCAGCTCATTCATGCAGCTACATTCAGCAGGCAGCTTAGCGGGGAGCCGGACTCATTCAGGTGGACAGATGACGTGGCTTGGCCTTTCCATGTGGTCTTTTCCTTATAGCATGGTGGCAACTGGGTTTCAGGAGTGCACAAGAAAATTTCAAGATTCTGAAATTCAAAGAATGTCACTTTACCACGTTCTCTTGGCAATATAATAAGATTGCATACAATACAATTCTGACACTGACTGTCAGAATTAGTACAGAATTAGTAACTGCTCTCACTTTACATACCAGCCACAAAATCTGGGGGTCCCCAAGCTGTCTAAATAAAAAGATGAGCTAAATAAAAAGACACATGAAGTGAGATTTAGAAGGGCAAAAATACAGAGCTTCTACACTCTCTCCCATGGAATCAGGACACCTCACCCTCCCAGCACATGGATGTGCTCACCAACCAGGAAGGGCACCTAAGCCTGAGCCAGGGCTTTTATTTATATATGTATATTTCTCTCTTCTAAGACAGCTGGTTAGCTTTCTGCTCAGAATGGACTCTAATAACTCTGAGGCTAGAAAGAGCTTGCATGTTGCAAAGTCAGAAAGAAGGTCAGTGTGGTTGAGATACACTGATGAGGGCGAGGTAGCATGGGATGAGATGGGAGGCGGGGGCGGGGGGACCGACCTTGTGGGGCCTGTTGACTTCAT
This sequence comes from Marmota monax, assembly GCF_021218885.2. NCBI lineage: Eukaryota > Metazoa > Chordata > Mammalia > Rodentia > Sciuridae > Marmota > Marmota monax. The sequence goes on along the minus strand of NW_026692352.1, from coordinate 5,214,009 downwards.
GCTTGAACTCAACCTCGAGCCCCGTTTTCCTTGCAGGTTGTTCTTTCAGGACTGGTTAGCCCCCATCCTGAGTCATCTCATCAAATTCTGGTGTGATAAGTAACAGAGGCATTCCTGTCACTTAGGAAATTCCAAAGGTTCTAGAAACTATGTCCCAGGAACCTGTCACAAAGATCAGACAAATTATTTATATATAGTCACCAGTCAAGGGGGTAGAGATATGGATTCCCCTTTGAATGAGAGGAGCAGCAAAACCACACTGCAAAAAGGTCACGCATCTGGGGATGAGGGGCTTGTGAATGCTGAACTGTCTCCCATGGAAAATGAAAATTGGTAGGATTGTTCAGTGATTAGATCCCAGCTGTCTGGATCTGAGAATCTGGAGGATGAGTTAGATGGTTGCATCAGAGAGGCCCAGGACAGGGCCCTCTCTGTCCTCGGGAGGCCAGTCATGCCCTCATGTCGGGACACTCCAGCTTTTCTTTTTCTGTGCTCTAGTCGGACTTGCCCACCTTCAGCTCACCCAGTTCCCTCTAAGCAGGCAGTCGCATGGAGCTGGCTGCCTTATTACTAGATTCAGGTCTGGGCTGCTTGCCACTTGAAGGCCAATATTCAGGAGAGAAGAGTTGGTAGGAAGGAATCAGGTTTTTTCAGTGGCTGGCACCTCGGAAGATTGGGAGGGGTGTCATCCTCAAAGCTCCATCCTGAGGAACTCTGGGCACAAAGGGCTTTTACAGGGAGGGAAATGAGATCCAGGGAGACAGGGGGCAGAAGGCTGTGTGCTGAGCAGGGTCTTCATCCTCCGGGCCATTTTATTTTTTCCATTAGTCAGAACGTCACAGTGGACCTCAGAGTCTAGGGGCCAGTTCCTATATTTTCTTAAAACAGATATATTATTTTCCTGCAAGTTAAACCTCACAGTAATTTGCATGCTTTGTGTTAGTTGATGTATACAAGTAAAGATTAAGGAGGGGGTGACAAAGGTCACCAGATGTTCTGGGTTCTGTAAATTTAAAGAAAGATTATTTACCAGTTAACATCTTATTAACTTTTTAAGAATTAAGAATTAAGAATTGAGAATGCTGGGGAAAGGCAGGGCATAACACACTCAAAAGGACCAGGGAGAGGAAACAGCCTTGCAGAAGGGCGCAGGGAGGCGGCCACTCTCACATGAGCAGACTGTCACCACAGTCGCTCTCTCAGGGCTTCATGTTGGGATCACCTGGTCAGGGGAGTCATGTACATTTCCAAACAATATCATTAACTTTACTCTTTAGCCCATGACTGATATCTCAATTGTATGGCTTCACAAATTGACTCAGAAGGACAGAAAAATATTTGTCCCAAAGTGAGTGCTCCACAAACACTTATTGAATGAACAAATGAAAATTGAAAATTTGCCCAAGATTATATAGTGGTTAATGGAGCTCAGGACAGTATTTAGTTCCTCCTAACCTTACCATCAGTATTTAGTTCCTCCTAACCTTATCCTGTAATGTCTTTTGGTCTCATGTAATTCAGGGCATCAGTGAATGAACTGAGTTAGTAGGCATGATTAATCTAGCAGTTTCATTTTTCTGCTTATCAAATAAATATGTTGGCCCTGAGGCAATCTGAGTTGTATGAGAGACCATGCCCTCAGGTGACTCAGATGGACCAGGCCACATTCAGACCCTAAGGCCTGACTCAAGTCATTTAGGATTTAACTGTTGTTTCATCCTTGAATGAAGAACCTCCACTGGGGGTTGGGACTAGCCTGTCAGACAGGTGTCAAGGCTGCTCACTCCTGCTGTCCCTCTCTCTACTAAGAAAAAGGTCCCTTAACAATGCAAGGGGCTTCTCCAAAATATGAGCCCAGCTGCATAGAAAGGCCAATTCAGGATCAACTGCTGTCGTCAGAGGGTGGGTATGAGGCAGAGTGCTGATGAGGTTTGCAGGGGTTCGCTAGTGTCCTGTGGCCCCAGAGAACTCTGAACTGGGTGTTGAGAGTTTTCCACGTGTGATCTCAGAGAACTCAGAGCCAGAATTCTAGGCCCTTGGTGACATCTGCCCTTGTGACCCTAGATGTGTCTATGGCCAAGCCTCTCTAGGAAGGTTGTTCTTTTTACCTCACTCAATAGGAAGGTCTTTGGCCATTGGCAGCCTCTACCTCCTTATCATTAGGGCACTTTGACCTTGACTTTTTTTTTTTTCTTCTAAGACAACCAAGGTATGTTCACTTCCACCCATATTCAAGATTCTTCCAGTGAAGTCACTGAAGGCCAGGAACCAGACACTGGCCCCACCCTTCCCGGAGCTGAGGTACCTTAGCCTGGCCTACAACAAGGTGACTCTCTGTTTCTCTACCTGCTTCCTTAGGGGCACAGATGGGAGGTGGGATGGAGAGCATTATGGCTTGAAGACGAATCCTTCCATTCCCTGATTCCTTCAATTCCACAGTCCTTCAATTCCCAGGAATTCTCAAGGTGGGGAAAGTAGACAGAGTGCAGCCAGGGCAGGAATCCCTCTATCCAGTCATGGATATGTACTTAGCGCTTCCCAGGTGCCAGGCCCTGAGCTAGGCATTAGGGATACAGCTGTGAAAACAAAGTCTTGACCTCTGATCTTTTGGAGCTTATCAACTGAGGGGAAGATGGGTACTGGACAGTCAGTCATTATAATCATCAACATAAACATGCTTAGTGTTATAAAGAAATTCCCAGTCATATGATGAGGGAGGGCAACCTCATATTTGGCATCAGAGAATTTTCTCAAGGAAAAATGGTGTTTGAGCTAAGATCTGAATCAATAAGTATAGTCAAGTGAAGAGGGTAGGAACAGCAGATATAAATCGCTGGGACAGATGTCACAAATTTTTCCTGTATTTTCCCAATATTCATAGCCTATTTGTTTTTCTGTAAAATTCCACTTATTCATTTATTTGGGGGTACTGGAAATCAAGATTCAGGACCTCGTACATGCTAATCACATGCTCTATCACTCAGGTACATGCCTGGTCCATGTTTTTATTTTAATTTAATTAAAATATTTTCAGGTTTTTCTTGTGATTTTGTCTTTGACCTATGTGTTGTTTAGAAGTCAGTTGTGTAATTTCAACATCTTAGATTTGTTGATTTCTTTGATTTAATTCTCTTGCAGTCAGATAACATAATCTGTAAGATTTCTTTCTTTTGACATCTATTTGAATTGCTTTGTGTTCCTCTTTATGGTGACTGTCCCATATGCATTTAGAAAAACTGTGTCTTGTGCAGTGTGAGGGGAAAACATTGGTAAATGTCAGTCGAGGGGCGGCTGGTGTGGCTCAGATCTTCTGTGCTGAGGAGAGTGTTAAAGTCTCTGGTCCTTAGTTTGGCTCTCCTTGCATCTCAGCTCATACCCAGAACCTGCTTCCTCTCTGCTGTTTGTCGCAATAGCCTTCTTTCAATTCCTCAGCCGGATGCGGGCCTCCCACATGCCATTCTTCCTGCCTGTGTTAGAGTAACACTATCTGATGCAACAGACTTAACATCTCCATCATGTAACGCAATAAAAGTTTATCTCTTGCCTTTACAAAGTCCACTGTGGATAATCCTGGTTGGCAGGTTGTGGCCTTCCATATGATTATCCAGAGACCCAAGTCCCTCTGGCCATGGCTGTGTCATCATGTGGGGTCTTAAGAGTCCCCTTCTTGGTCCTGTGTATCTGGTGGGTAGATGGTCGGTGGTGGGAGTGTGGTGAGAAAGCGGAGGCTCTGCGGGAGATTTGGGTGTGGGCTGTGCCTGACTTGTGCCCACATTGCACTGACCACAGTTGAGTCACATGACCACACGGAGGGGCACCAGAAGCTAGCTGTGGGCTGGGGGCCCAAAAATGGTCTTGATGCAGATGTGTCTCCGTGACGCACTCCATCCTCCACTGCACTCACTAGTGACCTCCGGCCCTCCTTCAGATCTCAGTGTCGCCTTATCTTACCCTCTGGCTGGGTCGAATGGCCCTAGCACTTCGTGCCCCTTTCTTTTGCGGCACCATCACAGTAGTCAGGCCACTCTCCTTTGTGTTATTGTTCCTCCCGTACTGGTTTCTCAGTACACAGTGCTCTTTGACGATAGGCTTTCTTGCTGTCTCACTCACTGCCAGCACAGTGCTTGGCACACAGTAAGTATTCAGTAAATATATGTTGGTTGAATGAATAAAAATGAACATGAACAAATAAGTTAATTGCCCCGTGGAAATTCAGGGTCATCCAGTGAGGCTCCGGAGGAGTCCAGCTCAGGCGTGCTCTCTTTCCTGCCCTTGGAACCTTAGTACCTTCGATGGGCCCTGCACCCCACCCAGCACCTTGCAGTATGTCCAGGGGCCTGAGAAGCCACTGCTCCACTCCTGGCCCCTCTGATATCCATGGCCCCGTTACTGCTCCCTACTGCTGGTAGATAGCTTCCCTGAGGTAGTCCCCAAGTGTTCCAGTCACTCTGCTCAAAAAGGAGTGTGTAATTTTTGTCTTCAAGGCTGGTTTGGCCAAAAAGAACCTTCTCAGGAGTAGAGCAACCTCTGGGCCCCAGACAGCCATGAGATGTCCCTCATACTGGCTCTGCTTATCTCTTAGTTTGGGTAGATTCCCTGACAGCCTGCCCTCTGCCCTCCCCAGAGCAGTGCCTAGGACTGGCCTCAGGAAAGAAGCCCTTGGGAATGCTATTGACCGGCTGGGTGGGGTGGGGGGTGGGGGGTGGAGGTCTGCCTTGCGGAAGGTGAAATGTCAGGTTGTATACTGAAATCAAAGTCAGTGCCCTCGTCCTTCTGGACTCTGTGAGACAAGCACTCTGTGTGTGTTCTTATTATTTGTCACTGTCATCCCTAAGACGAAGAGGGAACATTCATAACTCTCAAACATGAAACAGGGATGGTGGAACTTTGAGACAGAGGGCAAGGTGTTCTGAGCATGAGCGGCTGATAGTGCAAGGACAGGCACTTCCCAGAGTGAGGTCCAAGCACAGCAGTGTCTCCTCCTGACTCTGCCCCCTTCTGTCCCTGCAAAGCAGGGCCTATCCCCTCTATCCCTGGGTGGAGGTGAGGAGCCCGTCCACCTAATGGTCTCTCCTGCATTTGTTACAGATCGCAAGGGAGGATGCCATTCTGCCAGTAGCTCTCTTTCCATCTCTCTGTGAGCTCATCTTTCATAACAACCCTCTGGTGGCCCACACACGAGGTATGAGGTCTGCACACTTGCCCCCAACTCAGTGTTAAGGAGCAGTGGAGGCCAGGCCCGGGCTCTGCTCAGTGTTGGGGTGGAGGAGATTCCCAGTGTGTTGGGAAATGGAGAAAATACATAGCTATGCTGCTGTCTACTGGCATATCCAGCAACTGTGTGATGCTGTCATTATTGTCCCCATGGACTTTGGTGGAAACTGAAGCCTAGGAAGGTTCATGATCTGCCCAGAGTCACACAGCAAGAAAGAGTTGGGAATCCAATACTGGAAGATCCCCGGCCCTGCATTAGCTCTCTAAGCTACACCCTGCTTTGCAGAGCAGGTCTGTGTGGCCTCATTTCCTACTTCCCTTCTAGGGAGGGGAGTGGGCCAAACCGCAGTGCTCTCCCCTCCCACAGCACACTGAATGCAGCAGTGCTGTGTCATAGGGGACACCACTGTCCAAGATGTGTCAGCTGGAGACATGCAGTCTTGGGCCTGGAGTGACACCTGGGCATTCCTAATCCTTGCTCCACACTGTTACCCTGGGACTATTCTGTGCCTCAGTTTTCTTAACTACTGAATGGTAATGATATGGTACCTACCTCCTAGATAAGAGAATGAAGTAAATTACATTAACACACATGAAGCAGTTGAACTGCCTGGCACATGGCAGTCCCCAGGAGATGCCAGCTAATAGTCATCTTATTTTCCCATCATGGCACCAGGAGTCCCTCCACTGCTAAAGAGCTTCCTCCAGGAGCAACTGGGGATCCACTTAATTCGAAAGAAGGTAGTAAAGGCTAAGCATCACATTTTGATGCCTCAGAAGGAAACGCGGAAGGTAAGTCTTCCAGGACAGGACCCAGCCCCAGGGGAGGCGTTGCCTGTTTTAATGCCTGCAGACTTGCCTGGCAACAGAACCCCCCCCCCCAATGCCTGAACCCCTCCACTAGATACAGGATTGCCTCCTCCCTGCCCTGCTCTGATGAATAGGATAGAATCAGGAGAGAGAAGACGGTCAAGAAAAACCCCAAAAGGTAGGCAGGAGCCTCAGAGATTATTGAGTCAGTCACTCCCTAGTTTTACAGAAAAAGTAAAGCCCAGAGAAGAAGTGGGGAGGAACCTGCCTTGAAGTTGGAAAACCCAGGGCCTGGCTCCGACACCTCCCGCAGCTACCTGATCCTGGGCGACAGTTGCAAACCCTGAGCTTCAGGTTTCTCAACTCTGAAACCTCCCAGAGTTTCTGAGAGGACTGGATGAAACAACAGACATGAAACCATATTATAGACTCCCCAGACTCATCCCCATGTAGGTCACGTCCCTCCAGCTGCTCCAGGACCAGAGTGCCTCTCCTGCCCACATCCACTGTCCAGGTCGGCCGCTTCCTCTGCAGGTGGATCCAGGGCTCTTAGGCTTGCCTTCTAGGGTGCCATGAAGTCAGTCACATCTCTCTTTCATCTGAAGAATCTCAAAAAGTTCTGTGAAATGCTCCTCCCTCCTGAACTTTAGCTTTTATACAGCCAAAAGCTGGACTAGCTTGCTGATTCCCAAAGCTACATACAGTTGGCCCTTGCCCTGCCCCACACCCTTTCTCTGTCCAGCCATGTCTTAGATATCTAAGTCCTGAGAGGACAAGAGCAAGTATTTAAAGTCAGAAACAGACAAATTCCAAGGATTTCCATAATCTTCCCCCAACTCTTGCCTTCTCTAAGGATTTCCTACCTCCCAGCCCATCCACCAGCTGGGAAGGAGGAAGAATCCAAGAGAGCTGAGTGCTGAGTACACAATCCTCTCCCCACTTTACAGAGCACCCAGCCCAGCACTCTGCTGAGCACTTGTACACATGCTGTCGCATGATATTCAGCCCGTAAGGAAAGATTCAGAAAGGTACGCTAAACTACTCGTTAAATGTTAGTACTGGCAGTGGCTAGGGAAGCTGAGGCAAGAGAATTGCAAGAGAACTTAGTGAGGCCCTAAGAAACTTAGTGAGAGACTATCTCAAAATAAAAACAAAAGGGTTGGGATATGGCTCAGTGGTAAAGTGCCCCTGGGTTAAATCTCCAGTACCAATAACTAATAGATGATAGATGAATGGATAGATAGATAGTATTGGGATCCAGAGACCTCTCCTCCCATCTAAGGTTCTGAATAGTAGAGTTAGATAAACACAAACTCCAATGGCCAAATGGGAAACAAATCAGTGCTTTATTACTTTGGACAACACCCTCTAGGCTGGACTGCAGACCTGGCTTAGGCTGGGGACCACCTAGGCATACCTGTCTTCCCCACCATGCTAGGCCATCTCCTTGGGCCTAGGCATGGGCAGGTCTGGGGAAAATGGAGAACCTGCTGGGGCAGGCCTGCAGTCCAGAAGTGCTAGTGAGAACAGAAGTGGAAGATGGAACAGCTGCTGTTAATGTCAGGCAGTCCAGCCCAGCACGACGCCAGGCCCAGAGACTGTCAGCCTCTGACCAATTACAGTATCCATTCTTCCTGTAGCCATGGCTGGGAGTAGTAGATAGAGAGTGCACCATCCTACACTCCTCCCCAGTCCAGGAGAGAGAGATGAGTATTTTTTTTTTTTTTTTGACTCTGCATGCCTTAGACTTCATTGAGGTTTTATGTATTTTCAAAAAGAAAAAAAAAATTTCGCACCAGGGATTGAACCCAGGGTGCTGAACTAGATCCCTACCCACCCCAGTCCTTTTTAAAAATTTTTTATTTTAAGACAGAATCTTGCCAAGTTGCTGAGGGTCTTGCTAAGTTGCTGAGGCTGGCCTCCAACTTATGATCCTCCTACCTCAGTCTTCTGAGTCACTGGGATTACAGGTGTGCACCAAGATATTTTCTTTAAAGAGAAATTTATTAAAATGACATCCATCATACTCCTGTCTGTTGAGTAGCCTTGCATACATCATCCCACTTGGGAGGACTCTGAAATTTGGGCAGGGTGGGAACTGTCTCTCCTTCATGGGAGGAAGTGGAAGTACAGAGGGTAGAGCTGTACTCCAGCACCAATGTTCCTGACTTGAGTGCTTGGGATCTTTCCACCACACTACTCAGACTGTAAAGGTATACATATAAGTGCACCAGATACCTTTGAAAAAGAATGTAAACAACCTACCATGTTACAGGAAGGGAGGAGCACAGGGGCCTCAGCTTGGAGTCAGAGGAGGAGAGGACGGTGACAGGCTTTTGCTGGTTAAGGAAAGGGAGCAGTTCAACAAGAAGGAAATTATTTTGGTCCTAAGCCCTGCGATAGATTTGCCTTTTGGATCTTTACATAAGGTACACAGGTCTGGTGCTGCCACCTTCCAGAAAATGCAGGCCACCCCTTAAACCCCGCCTGGGACGCCCTGAAGAAAGTCAAGGGCATGGTGGTAAATGTTGATTTGAAGAGTAAGGCTGCTGAGGGCAGGGATGCACGAGGCCTGGAGCCAGGCTGGAATTAACCAAGCTGGCCACTCGTCACTCTGTGACCTTGGCCAAGTCATTTCGCCTCTGTGTTCCAGCTTCCTGATCTATAAAATGAGGATAATTATTCCCTGGGTGGTTTTGAGGGGTACATTTTTGGGCATGCAGCAGATGCCCAATAAGTGTGACCCCCACCACCTCCCTGAGCCCTTACCCCGTGCTCTGGCCACTTGTGTAGTGGCCAGAGGCTGGCGACGCTCAGGAGCAGAGACTCCTCACTTGCAGAGCAAATCCAACCCAGTCTTTCTCCCTCGGCAGGTGAAAACCCAAATCCCCAAGGTGCCAAAGCAGCCTCTGGTGCCCCATCACCAACCTCTGACTACAATCAAGTCTCTCTCAAGGGACACGCCTGAGGCAGAGCTGCCGGAAGAGCTGCACCCCGCCAGTAGCACCTCTCTGAAGGCACAGATAGCCATGGAGGGGCTGGAAGGCCCCAACCTGCCCTGTCGGACTTTTGTGCCTCTGCCTCCCATCTGCTCTGACTCCACTCTGTATAGTGATGACACGAGGTCCCACGTGAGCAATGCAGCCAGCCACCCCAGCCCAAGTCACCTGTCAGAAGAGGACACCAAGAGCACAGAGTCCATCTTCCTGACCCAGGTGCCTGTGTCCAGCTGCCTATTGTCAACAGCACCACAGGCTCCTGCACAGCCCTCAGCTGGCTGGATGCCTGCGGGCAGTGGGGGCAAGCACAGGGGGGACTGGAAACCAGAGGGCAGCACAGTTGGCAGGGCCCCAAGCCTCCTCTGGGAGATCCATTGATCTGAGCCTACTGGTGGGGACACAATTCCACATGTGAAGACCCTGTGGCCCAGACAGTATCTGAGATCTGGCTGGGGAGTGCTGCTGTCCAGTTTTTAGAGAGCTTTGTCCCTGCCTCTGCTTCCCTGCTTGAAGTCCTCTCACTTTTGATGCTGCCTCTGGATCCTGGGCAGATGGCCCAGATGTAGGTCCTGCCCTTGAGGCGTTCACAGTCTGATGGGAAAGATGGACAGGGACAATACCTGTGATCAGTGCTGAGACCTGGGGAGACCCAGGGCTTGGAGCTGGAGGAAGGAGGGATGCCTCTGCCCCAGACAGGAGGGCTTCCTGGAGGGGGGGAAATGAGCTGAGCTGTGCACACTGAGTGGGAGTTACCAAGCGAAGAGATGGTTAGCAAGGGCATTTTAGGCAGAGGGAATGGCAGGAACAGGGTAGAGAGGAGAGAGATTGGAATGGAAGGGGTAGGACGCATGAGTGTTCAGTGTCACAGCTGCAGAAGGGGAGTGTGTAGGGGAAGGGAATTACAGGTTGAGCACCCCTGACCCCAAACTGAACTCCATCATGGTCCAAAATTTGAAACTTTCAAGTGTTGACATGACCACAAGTGTAAAATTCCATACTGTGGAACTTCGTTTCATGCATAAAATCATTTAAAATATTGTACCAAGTTGCCTTCAGGCTGTGTATATAAGGTGTTTAAGAAATGTTAATAAATTTTTTGTTTAGACTCAGATTACATCCCCAACATATGTTATTGTGTATACGCAAATATGCCTCAATTCAAAACACTTCCGGCCCCAAGCATTTCAGAGAAGGGATGCTCAACCTGGGTAAGGCTGGAAGAGGTCAGGGTCCCCTTAAACTCTGTTATTATTACATAAATTTCTCCGATCTCCCTGGCTCCAGTCTTGCTCCTCTAATATACCCACTGCCAGATCTTTTCAAGTACATATTGATCCATACATTCATATCTCATTCTCACCTGCCTCTTTCTTTACTCCACACAGGACGTGTAAATTCATTCAGCATAAAAGATTATAATCAAATAGTATTAAAAAAATAAACCACCTAGTTTAGAGGAAAGGAAAATATGGACAGGAAAGGAAATAGTCCAATGATAACCATCACTCAAACATACACTTCCTACCCTGCTCCCATAGTATGGGTATTGCCAAAAGGCAGTTCTGAGCTTCCTAGCAGCAATACAATCACCTGAGTCAACATGTTGTTTAAAAAAAAAAGTTTTAACTTTTTCTTTGCCTAATTTCCATGGCTATTTTCTCCAGTTCAATGTTGGGTAGAAGTGTCAGAAGCAGATATCCTTGTCTTCTTGCTGATTTTAGGGAGAAACATTCAATTTCTCACCATTAATTAGGACAGTAGATGGCCTTGATTGGGTTTAGGAAGTTTCTTTCTATTTCTAGTTTATTGCATATTTTTTTAATCACAAATTTTGTTTTTGTATGAGTCTATTGAAGTAATCATATGGTGTTTATCTTTTATCCGATTGATACAATGTATTGTATTAATTGATTACCAGACGTTAAGTAACCCTTGCATACCTGGGATAAATCCTGCTTGTCATGGTGTTTAATCCTTTTTACATGTTGCTGAGTTTGATTTGCTAGTATATTTTTGAGGATTTTGGCATTGATATTAATAAGTGATGCTAGCATCTGGTTTATTTTCTTGCGATGTCTTTCTGTAGTCTGGGTTTAAGGGTAATACTGACCTCAGAGTATGAGTTGATGTGTGTTCTCTCTTCTAATTGCTTGGAAGTGTTTGTGAAGGTGTGGGTGTTAATTCTTTCAATGTTTGACTTACCAGTGAACCTAGCTTGTGGGAAGTTTTTAAATCATTAATTCAACCTTTTAAGTTGTTATAGGGCTATTCAGATTTCAGCAGGGGGTGTAACTACATCCCCACATCAAGTACAGGTTCTGTCTTATAAGACCAGTGGGGTAGGCTCAGATCCTCCATAGCTTGCTATGGAGTGAAGACAAAGAACATGCAAAGCAAAGTAAATACCCTTGATGTGGGATTGAAAAGTCCTGAGTAGTCTGAGCCCTGCTTACCACTATAGTCTGTCGCTCTCCATTGCTCTCCCACTGGACCCACCTTCTATTCCCCTAAATGTACTGTGATGTGTCCTCCCTCTGCACCTTGACATGCTGCTCCTGGCCTGCTACATTCATCCTTTCTGTCACCTATAGTCCATCCCTTTCCTCAACCTTGCCTGGAGACCCCCCCTTCTGGCTTAAGACTTAGCTCAGGCTAAGGAATTACTTCCTCCAGCGAGCTTCCTGGCTGTGTTACCGCCTCCTCTAGGATCACCCAAAACCACCATTCGCCCTTCTGTTAACAGCGGTTATGAAGCTGTTTGGTCCTCACCTCTTTTCCTATCTTCCTCCTCCACCTGTGTCTTAGTCTTGCCTGTCACACGGGCCCAGCACAACACAGAGCTCGGAAGCATGCAGGGAGTGAGTGAGTGTGTTTTCTTCCTGGCACAGGTGAGTGAGCTGCCTTCCCACATGACCCACAGGGGTGATTTACAAGTGAAGGAGAAAGACCAAAGGAGACCAGCCACGGCACCTAGAGAGGTGAAGAGGACTCGGAGGAAGCTCCCCTCTACCTCCATCCCCAGCAAGTACCATGGCTATGAGGATCTGCTGACAGCTCAGCCGGATTCAGCCTTCATGGAGCCAAAGGGTATGTGAGGGTCGGGGCCTTCTTCACTGCCCAGAGAAGGCATGGCCAAAGCAGGACTGGTGCCAAGCCTTCTTTTCTCAGCCTGGTGCTGTCCTCTGTCTAAATGTCAGAGGCTCCTCAGGGTGTCCTGGCTTGCAGCCCTGCATGTCAGGACCCCTGTCCTTTATTGGGCTTTCACTGGCTCGGGGAAGACACTACTCATTCGGAAATTCCAGCCAGGTTGGCCCAGCTGCTCTGGTAGGAAGTCTTTCCTCAGGAAGGGCTTCAGGAACAAACACCCAGACTGTCAGATTCCTGAGCTTGTCCCAGCCCCCTTAAATTAAAAAATGAACATCCCAAATCCTCCCTGGTTGGTTTGAGGCAAAGGAAGCAGCTCCCTCCCTGAGCCCCTTATTTCAGTCTGCTGTGTTAGAATATCTGTGCTTCTAAAGGAACGGCTCTTGGGTATCAGCCCCTACAGTGTGATGCCTGAGGTTAACGGGGTCCACTGGGGTGGCCTTTCCTCCACACTAATGCAGTGTTTCCATTAGGATCTGTACTCATAGGGGACATATTTACCAACTGAATGATGGAACTTCAGAAGTTGGAACAAGATGAGGGAGGTCTGGGAGTAGAGCTTTCATATTGGGGACTCTTGAGTCCTTTTACCAATGTCTGCTCTGAGGCTGGGGAAGGCAGGAGTCAGGAGCTGTGTCTCTGTCTCCCCCTTTTGCCCTAGGCATCCAGAAGAACGCACAAGCCCTGCAGCACATGTTGAAGCACCCTCTCCTCTGCCACCCCTCCAAGCCCAAGCTGGATACTATTCAGAAACACTATGTCCCCAAGGAGAAGCGGGTAAACATTCAGCCTACTCAATATGTGCATGACCCTGGAGGACCCCCACAGGCACAGATGTTGCTGTCACTTGGGATCCTCTGAGGCCCCACTACTCCCTGCCTGGTGCTGTGATAGCATGAGGTGAGGCCAGGAGACCCTGTGCCTGAGCCTGAGATAAGCCTCCTGCCTACCTTCTGGCAGGCTCAGAGGATCCCAATCCCAGCCCAACGGAAGACTCGAGCCCAGATGTTGGACGACATCCTCATTCGCATGCGGGATCCCCGGAACGTTACCGAGGCTCCACTAGGTATGGCTCTCCTCAGCTGCCAGCACCCAGTCAGCAGTTGCTCATCTGCTAGTGTGAGGCGGAGAGCGAGCTTATGTCAGAGCCAGAAGGGCTCTTGGAGGGCGTCTGCGCCAACCATTCTGTGTGCAGATGGAGAAACGGAGAAGCGGCGTGAAGCGGGGAGTTTCTCAAAAGTCACATAGTGTGACAAGAACCTGAACCAAGGCTTGAGATAGAGTCGGGGGTGGTGGTGGGGGATGCCACTGACTTCCCACTGCCCCAGGCTGCAGAGGCCATTTTCAGTCCCTTTAACCTCCTCTCCCACGCTCTCGTCGGGGCACCCCGGGAATGAGAAGCCGGCGAGCTGGGCACTGATCACTGCTTTTGCCCCCGCAGGCGCGGTGTTGCGCCGGCGCGCAGACCAGCGCCTGGTGAACCAGAAACAGTACCTGGAGGCCAAGCGGCTGCTGAAGGAATACCGCGCGCGCTACCGGCAGCTTGTGCGCGGCTCGCTGCGGAAAGTGTTCCGGGCCACCCCACCGCCCCAGGAACCCCCGGCCCTGCAAGAGAGCCAGCCCAAGTTCGGCGGTTTCCTTGAGTTCATGGATGAGTTCTGCCAGGAATCCACGGCCAGTGACTTAAAAGGCTAGGGCTGCGCACGGGCCCATCCCGAGGGCTCAGCGCTCCGGATTGCAGAGGCTGCTGGGTAGGGCGCAGGCCTGGGGCCTTGACTTGCCTCGAGACCGGGAGCTCGTGGGAACCTCCCGCCTCGGGCCAGGCAGGACCTGATGCCTAGCTCAGCAGTAATAAAGAGTGGGCACATAGCGCAATCGAATGGGTGCCAGGCTTTCTTCCTTGGAAGCCGGCCCAGGGTCACAGCAGTGTGGTCCCACTGGAAAAAACCCGTTGGTTCATGCATCCCAGCAGCTATGATTGGTGCTAGGACAGAAAGTGGGAGTGTTGAAACAGAGCAGCAGCATAAGTTAACTCTCGTGTCCACTGCCAATACAAGGCAGAGGGGCCAAAATCAAGGTCTCTAAGGCCAAAAATATGTGCTTTTTCTGTTGGACAGCTTTTCCCGTTGTGTAGGGGCAGGGTAGAGAAGATTGTGTTCCCTTATTAGATGGCTATGATTACCGAGGTGGGATGAGCCGAGAGGGAGGGTTTACATGGAGTTTCCCAAGGTTCTTTAATCCAAAGCACAAGTTGAAGGCACGAATACAAAAACATGGAGCTGTGGCTCCAAAATACACACTGGAGCTATGCAATCACTGGGCTCCTGGTAAAGTAACGCTCTGGCAAGGCACCCTGTGGGTTGCCCCATTCTTGAGGGTACAGAGGAGCATCTGGAGAGGGCCCCCTGGGCTGGATTGCAGGATGCACATCTGGGATAAATGCTGGGTGTAACATAATCCCCTGGGCAATCCTTCCTCCCGGGGATGCCTACGATTCAGACATGGGTAACAGGGGGTTTCCAGGACCTGGAAAGCAGTTATAAGGATTAATAGCTTCAGCAAGGCAGATTCCCACAACCTAAACTGCAGCTAAATATTTACATACTATCACACTCAACTGCACAGTCTTAACACAAGTGGCCAACTGTTTACTCTCAGCTGTGGTCATACCCAGATACACTCATCATCATAGCATACTATACAGGTCACGCCAAGTGACCTGCATCTTGCCCATTCACACAAACATCTGAACAGATCTGAATGCAAACACACTGTGACCCACCGCAGTCTTGTACTGGGGCATAGTGCTGACTCATCAGCTTGGATCTCCTGCCTCCAAATCATCCTTCCTCTATTGTTAAGAGAATCCACCCCAACAGTCACACTGTCAACTTCACTGGTTCCACCTGGGCTACTTCCTTCAGTCAGAAATCCCATAAAGTCATAGGCTCTTGGGCCTAAAAGGCCTGTAGGCATGTCTCTGTCACAACACCCATGCCAACAGCTTTTTGCAGTCTCCCCAATAACCAAGCTCCTGTTTGCACATCAAGTGATAGGGAGTTGTGTCCTCCAAAGGGTGACCCTTCTTTCTCAGGAAGGCTGTTGGACAGTTCTAGCACCTGGCTATGCTATCTAAGTCCCTCTGCCTTTTTTTTTTCCCTTGGTCCTGGGGATTGAACCCAGGGGTGCTTAATCAGAGCCAGGTCCCCAGCCCTTTTTTTTTTTTGTATTTTATCGAGAGAAAGGTCTGAGTTGCTTAGGGCCTTGCTATGTTGCTAAGGCTGGCTTTAAACTCACGATCCTCCTGCCTCAGCCTCACAAGTGGAGGGATTACAGGAATGCGCCTCTGTGCCTGGCAGCCCCTCTTTTTGGCTAAGAGTATATCTGCTTTCTGCCCTCCCAGATCAACCCTTCATTTATATGAGAAAATCCTGAAAAGGTGACACCTAGGTGGGCCAAACAATTAACTTTTTAGTTAAGGACTGTCACCTCTCCTAGACTGTGCTAAATTTTTGATGATCATTCTGAATTCCTGATCTGATTAGCTTCCCCATCTTGGAGAATTTTGTAGCGAATAGTAGAGAACTGGCTCCTTCTCCCTCACATATACCCAAATGTCATCAAAAGTGTCCCCCAGAAGGGAGCCACCATGCAGTACAGTGACTGCTATCCCTCTAGTAAGACCATATGGCAGCTCATATTTTTAACTCATCCTTTCAGCTTCAGCGTGAACTATTTTTCTAGTCACTTGTCCAAGTTGCCAGTGAGCACCATGGGAGTCAGATGTGGCCAAAAGAGAACTAAAGTAGGTACAGATCATGCCTCACATCTCATGTTGCCTCCTAAAGTGGGGGTGCAAAGGGAAAACAGCCTGGTCTCTAGCCCTGCCAGTTCCAGTCCAGAGGAGGGGACACCTATCCCAGAAAGCAACCAGTAACACATTTAAGGCTAGAGGTAGAAGGTGGCAATGCCTTAAGGTGGCAGAAAAACCAATTGGTAGCTTTGGACTGAGATGCTGTCAGGGCCAGTTTTCATGTGTAACTGAAGACCTCCCTGCCTGCCACACCTGGCTATCAAGGAATTAATGAGTGGTGTGTAGAGCATTTGTTCCTCGATGGGCCAACAGATATGTGAGTCCTGTTTCCAACTTGTTCATTTTAACCATCCTACTTTTGAAGGTCTTGGCCAGATGATTTTAAAAATCCCTCACATGCTGATTTAATCATGTATGACACCAATTCTTCCAACAGTCTTCCAAATTGGAAGAAATGAAACAGGATACGTTTGTTCACTGTTGGATAAGAAACTGATGAATTCCTGAACAAAGATTCCAAAAATGGGGTATTTTTAAAAATCAGATTTGTAAGTACAGTCCTAATATGACAGTGTCATCCCATACATTCTTTCTTTACTCACACTTTTTCTTGGTGCCTTCATTAGGAGTATGAATGTGAGAATGACAGTAAATTGTAAATTGGTGATAACTACATCATGAGTTACATCCGAAGATATAGTACCATGGAAGTCCCATCCCAGCTCCGAATCTCCCCATCATTGTGAATGGCCAGCACAGAACATTCTAACATAAGGTATCTCCCTTTGCAAAGGCAGCAACAAAAATCAAATAACACGTGGTCTAAGCATAGCCCATGTTTGCCTGAGATTACTCTCCAGAGACAAGACTTTGATTACAACAGAATACTCAATTTCATGATTTTTTTTTTACTGTAGTCTTAACTTGGGTCTTGCCTCAAGAATACATACATTGAAAGATGCACTTTGGTACTGTGTAAATAAACAACACATCATCCCACTTGATTCCATGCCATTTTGTTGTGGCAGAAGCATCCCTGATGGGATATGCCCTGTTTGAGTCCTCTGTCTTTGTCAAAATGCTCTTTATGATGAGTTGGAGGGGGAACAGCCAGCAGTAGCAGTCCACAAGGATCCAGGTTCCCTCTCCAATTGTAGACAGCAGGTTGAATAAATTATAATCACTGGACCACCAGGGAGCCACAGCAGGTTGAATAAAACCAATAGACAATGCATTTCCTATTTTTAGGTGGAAGGGGAAAAGGCCCTTAGGGCAATTGTATTTGTACAGTTAAACAGCACAGCAGTTGCAAAAAGAAAACCCATTGGTTGGCATTTAAGATAATAATTTCCCCCCTTTGCATAATACCTACTCTGTTATTCCAACTTTAACTGCTCTGCTGGGAGCTCAGGGTTAGTGATGCCCAGTTTGATTCAGACTTGACTCTGAGGGACAGCTCTATTCCCATCTGGCATTATGGCTTGGTGGATGGGTGGTGCCAACCAGGGAGAAATCTGGCTGCCACCATGTTAATTTGGAACCAGGGTCAATAGGTATTCTTGAGCTCTAACAGCATGATATTTGAAGAGTGCATTGTCTGGGTCTCATTAAATGAAAGGAAAGAAAAATAAACAAGCCTTGACCTTGGCTTTTTCTGGTGTCTTAAGACACAGGAAAAGGTAGGGAGAGAGCCTGGCCAGAGTTTGAGGTTGCCTCTCACTAAGAGTTACCACTTTCCAAGCCATTAAGAAAGCATTTACTCAACAAGGGGTGCCCCCTAGAAAGGAAAGGAAAAGAAAATACTGTAATACATAGAGCAGTCTGCACATTCAGTCTTGGCACTTTTCCTTGTCATCCAATATGACTAATCACTAAACTGATGACCACCGCATATATCTAAGTCTCTTTTCTATAGAACAATTTTCTTCAGAAAGCTACAGTGGATAATAATTGTGCGAAGATGCATTTCTGGATCATCTTCAGAAGAAAATCAGTTCCGCTGCCTCTTTCCCTAGAACCTGTCCCCCACAGGCCTACTTTCTCATCACCACAAGAATTCATAACCAGCTATGCTAGAGCTAAAGACCTGGCCAAAAGATCACTCTGTGGGTTGATGGGCTAAAAAAGATCTAAGACCCTAAGGAACTTCTGATTTTGAAAGACAAATGAAGGGCTGGTTAGCTTTTAACCCTTAGTAATTAAAATGACAATCATCCCAATCAAAACATATTACTTCCCAAGATTCCCCATTTACATTACTCAGTACACTGTGGGGAAAGTTTTCCCTACCTAGTGTGTATTCAGGAGATATAGGAACATTTTCATTTTAACTGAAAACATCAAAACAAAAAAACTATTATAAAACTTTCCACATCATTGGAGTATCCTCCTCATTCCTGAATTGTGTGTGCAGAGACATCTGTGTGTAATTTTAAGGGTTATTTATTCAGGTCCTAGAAAACTGGAGGATAAAATAGTATACAGGGCACTGAATCCTCATTTGTTAAAGAAAATAGGGGGTGGGGGGCTTTAACTTGATTTGCATGCCTACTCCAACCACATTTTAGAATTATGACCCACCCCACCCCCACCCCCGCGCTCTCCTGCTGTCCCTCCACTTTAGTGAGAAGCCAGGTAGGAAAAAAAAGAATCCCAAGTTGCCACCAGCTCTTGATGAGAGGTTAGGCTGGGAAGACATTAGGATGTTACTGAAGCGAGGGGTGGGCCACTTTTGACCATATCAGTGATCCACAACCTGCCTCATTTCTTGGCTCCTGAGCTAAAAGCTACTAGTGAAGAGAGGCCATTGTTCTGTAATCACAACAAAGATGATTCATTCTCCCCTGGTAAAATTACTTAGGAAATGGAAAGTAGTGTTACAATCAAATTCATGAATCTGACGATCTCTAAAAGTTCAAGGCAGCCTGCTGGGTGCTGAACATCCTAATGAGACCTTTGAAGAGCACTGCTATTAAAAAAAAGAAAAAAAAAAGAGCCTTTCATAAGACCATTAACATAGTCTCCAGCCACACACACATTCAAATACATTCCACTGGACATTGAACTCCTCAAGAGCAGAGACTATCCATCATTGTATTTCCAGCACAGGGTTGGCACAAGTTTAAGAGTTCCGGAAGCATCTGTCAAATGAGCAGAAAGGATGAAGAGCACAGCCTTCACCAGACAAGCATAATGGCAGCTTCCCATTTAGGCAATTTGCCAGTTTATAATAAGACAGCAATTAATTAAGCAGCTTTTAACCTCCCAGAGGCATTTTTTCCTTTAGGTAAAAAAGAATAGAAACCTACAAGGCATTATTTATGATTAATTCTTCCTCCAGGCAAAAATTTAAAAATTAAAAATTGTAAAAATAAAGGAAGCCACTTAGGAAAGGTTTCCTGGGCAAGCCTCAGCTAAGACTTACCAGTTTTCAAAAAGAAAGAATAAAAGGAAAGGGGCCACAGGCTGGGTACGTAATCCTTTGATCTGTTACCAACCCAACAGACCCAGATGACTTCTTCTACTTGATACAATCAATGGTTGTAGAACATGTTCCCAGTCTTTCCTTCTCTGCAGAAACAGGCTGAGAGCCCTCTTCTGAGGGGGCCACATTTCTTGGATTTCCCGTCAGAATGACACCTACTCTCCCACCTCTCATAACTTACCCTTAATAAGAAAAAACAGAAAGCCTATATATACACAGGAACACATTGGTAGGATGTGGGAAATCTGTATGAGTTGGACTTCAATAGTAAGAACATATGTTTTCTGAAATACTATGTGTCTCATTCAAGTTCATTGCCCGATCATTCTATTCTCCTTCTTTGTCTTTTTCTCTCACTTCTGTTCCCCAAAGAATTCATGTCAACAACTCTATTTGTGACCAACTTCATAGGCAATAAGAAATGAATTTTTTTTCAGAAAAAGTGTTCAGATTTTAGTTTAAGTATGTGAAGCATCTTAAAATACAGATAATACCTTAGTGGTTTTTTTTTTTCCTCCTCCAAAGCCAAGCAGATGAAAAATTAATAAGTCGCTTCCTTCCTTAACCTAACCTGCTATGCCTACATTTAAAGGACTACTGCTCAGCAGAAGTGTACAAGGCAGCTGTCATACCATCCTTGGCATCACAGTAGGTGCACGGGGGTGGTCAGAAACTGGGACTGGAATATCCGCCTAACAAGAAATAGCTTTTTACTCTTCATCTGAAGTCTAAACTTGTTGCTACTGCTATGCAAGTTCTTAAAATCAAAATATTAACTTGGGGAAATATTTAAAATATATATTTTTCATCTATTAAAAATATTTATCTTTTTTACCAAAAACAAAAATCAATTCAAACTGAAAATGTTTTTCAAATTATTGGTGCTATAGAAAAAGGTGGGAAGTGGAAAAATAAGTATCTTTACCACTACCAATAAGACTAGCCTTTCCAATAATATTTATGAAGATCAAAGAGGAAATACATCAAATGGCAGTAACTGAAAAGTTTTCTCTATGGGCATTTAGTAAGGTCACCGTCCCTGTCCTCTGCAGACCAGTGCCAGCTCTTTTATTTTGGGCACTAATTAAACAAGTTACACAGGACCTAGAACTGAAAGGGTGTGAATATAAAGTCACGAGATTGATGTATGTTTTTTAAACATACATCTGCACATGTGCGTACATGCAGAATACATACATTCAGGTGAGATGCTCCCCACCAGAGTTGTCACTGAAGAGGTCCCATATATCTCAGTAATGACCATAATGCTTCAGTCATCTCTGGAATTTCTCTTTGGGAACTATTTGGGAACTGTGAGCTGCACAAGAAAATGGCTCTGTTTTTCAGTGGTACCTCATTTATGACTCCAAACCCTATTCATAAATTTTCTTTCCCAGAGGCTTCAAATAGCTTCTGGCTAGTTTCGAACTTAAAATTCTCTCTCCTGTAACTCCGAAAGATTTAGGATCTGTCCTGAGAAGAAAGTACTATAAATTACTTCCTTCAACAGTGAGTCTGATCTGGACCCCATCTTTTGCCTTAGTAGAAGGAGGCTGGAATACATGATCATTAAGGTGCCTTCCAGTTCTCACATTTTGGGAGTGAATCTATGTCTCTAGAAATTTCTAGACTTTGAAGACAGTTTTCAGAAATGTTTCACCAAAGACAACATCATTGGAAAAATTATGCATATGCTGTGGGGGCTAGTCAAAGGAGATATCATATATGGGAATATATAAGCTCTGGAAGGTTTGTTAAAATGCCAGTCATGTGACTATAGTAACAGCTCATACATACACAGGGAATGCCAGCCCATCTGAGATTCCCTAAAATTTTCTTTATCTCTATTCTCAATGAGCCCAGATGGGCAGAAGCACCAAGCACCACCAGGGATGCAAAAGACACATGGTGTCAGCTGCTAAGGAAAATAAACCCCAAAGGTCCATGGGACTGAATTTACCAGCTGAATCCAGCTAGATACCTTGTTTCCACAGTATGGAGTTTCAGCATCATTCTTTACCTGACTTCAGGGAATTTAGGATTTTAGATCAACATTGCAGATAATCACTGGCCATGAGGAAAGTGTTAATGAAGCCTCACTACAGTTGGTCTCACGGGCTGGAACCCCTATGAAAACACAACATGTAAACCGAGGGAAGGAGAGGAAATGGGACATCCTGTCAACTTAATTACTTGCATATGGATTTTTCAATGCTCAATGCGCAGCCTGCTTTTCTTAGGTGCCCCTGGATTGCAGTCTATTTGGACAACCTGTTAGTATAGAATACCCATGAGACTTGTGGTCAGTCTGGGCAATGCCACTTAGTTGTTGAGAGAATATGAACATCTGCACTTCAGTTTCATTATCTGAAAAAAAGGTACCACTTATGAGTTAGGTCTCTTAGAAAGACCAAATTAAGCTGTTTGGAAATGTCAACCATGCAGCATTAATCACATTATTTTTTTAAAAAGAGAACGTAAATTAACTTTTGTAGAAGCACATGCTCAACTGATTTAGGTAGGTAAAGGTACTTGTGGCAAAAGCAAAGAGAAAGAGGGATATAGCAATATCATTTTGGGTCTTCCAAAGTACTACACTGCTCCACTTCTTTGAAAGACATGGAATTAATTTTTATCTGCAAGATTGATTTAAAACAACACCCTGTTGAAAGAAGTCAGGAGGTCTATCAGCTTGAGAAGGTATCTCCTCTTTCCTCTACCATTTCTAACTGTGTCAATTATGCTCCTAAATGAGGCCATTCCAAATCTCACTCCAAGTGGGTGCTGTTAGATTTGGCCCAGAAGCCCTCAGAGGTGGTCACTTCAATGGGGATGATTTGGCGGTGAGGAGTGCTTCTGGTCTGAGTCCCAGAGAAACAGACACAGTTCCCTTGTACTTTGACTACCAAGGCCCTGAACCCTCTCAGAACCATATTAGACAGTGTTTTGCCATAAAAGAAACCCAAATGAGAACACTCAGCTCTTCTGGATAAATGATCAAGGTCAAAGACCTCTTAAAAATAGGTAACACTGTTCATTAAGTGCTACTTGGCCCCAGCCATGCTGCTGGACCGTAGGAGATACTGATCCACGCTTCCTTTTCGACGACTCACAGTCCGCCTCTCACTGTCAAACATGCGTTGCAACTGCAGAGCCAGCTGTCGGTCCTCTTCCTCCTGCTGTAATTTCTGCTCCATCTCTCGCAGTGCTGGGTCTGTTGGGGCCAGACCCACCTCACTGCTGGTTTGTCGCAGTTTCTTAAGGGAGCCATTTTGTTCCAAGTGTTTGGTCTTACAGCGTCTTTTTCGACCTCGCCGCAAGGAAGGAAGTGGCTCTTCACCCAGGCTGTCTACCAGAACACCATTAGCCAGATCAAAATGATTTAATGTCTTCAGCTGTTTCTTTGTTTTGAGGACTCCACCCAAAACATTGTTTTTGGGTAGCAATGAATTAACTGTTGAGATTTTCACGGCTGTGCTTATGTAAGTTTTGTCTAACCTGGTATCTGGAATTGACCCTGACCCCTCAAACTGTTCCCCCTCCAAAGTCCCACTGGCTCCCCCTTTGAGTTCCAGTGGGATCTCAGTGCTCCTTTTACCATCACTGTCCTCTTCAGCTTTTGTTTGGCTAACTGAGGGGAAATACTCAAGGTCAGTGGGAGTGGGTCCAGTCTCCTCAGAGAGTACCTGCCTACTGCGGAGTCTTGTATTTGAATCCAGAAGTGGCTTTTCCTTGCTAGAATGGATAATTTCAGAACTTAGTAAGTCTTCGCCTGTTTCAGATGCCAGGGAAGTTAGAGTGGCCTTTGAAAGGGTCTTTTTAATCTGCCGCTCTTGAAAGATCTGTTCCCACTTTTTGAGGATCCGGGGACTAGCCTCATAAGAAGTCTGCTTCTGCAGGCTTCTGTTTAGGTTGCGAGGTGTTGACTTGATGATGAGGGGACTTAGCACACGGCCATCAGGGAGTCTCTTAGGAGGAGTACATGGTGAGCAAACAATGGGCTTGAAATGGTTCAGTTCTTCAGAGATGCTGTCATTGCTCTCAGGACTGATAGAGCGCTCTGGCTTATGTAGGGAAGCCAAGGAAGAGAGGGAGCTGAAGGGCAGACGCTTTTCGATGGTTAAGTCAGGGGCTGAGAGACAGCGGTTATTTTGAGTGGACAAGAGGACACCAATGATGGGGTTGGAGGCTGGAGTCATAGTTGTGACCTGAAAAATATTTTAAAAATTACATAGACATGTATTTTTTTTTCCACATAATTTCTTCAGGACAGCAGAGAATAGGGACAGAGAAGGAAATAAAAAGAAAAGCAAGGAAGAGTGATGTGAGACCAAGAAAAGGAAAGAGTCTCAATCTGAAGTGCATTCTATTTAGCAGAAACTTCTATGCACTTGGATCAATTAATAACATTAAAAATCTGAAGTAAAGAAACATCTAGAGCTTTTAAAATGCTTCCCTAATGGTTCTGATATCACTCATGTGGCTATTAATTGAAACCTTCTTTTACATCTGTGTGTAGAAGTTTCCAACATAACTAATATGCCTGGGACCCATTCCCCATTCTGCCTCTTCTCATAGAAATTGTTTCTTCCACATGCAGAAGATGCTACAGAGAAGGACTAGAGAGCCTCAACAGCCTGTGGCTGTGATTGTACCTTGGCTTTGATGGTTGGAGCTGCTCTGAGTCTGTTCTTCACTCTGTCCTGAGCTGTGTCACTGCAGCTCTGACTCCTCTGCACCTTGGAGTTTAGCTTCCTAAGAAAATAAAGAAAAGACAAAAAGTGAAAATTAGTTCACACTAGTTTAGGAAAAAGATGACAATCTCTTTTGTGCATTCTAAACCACTCACCAAGAAAGACAAATCTCTTGGGCAGCTACAATACAAAATGAGTTAATTTATTAACAAAACACATTCCAAGAACAAACCTTCAATAGACGAATGGATAAAAAAAATGTGGCATTTATACACAATGGAGTATTACTCTGCATTAAAAAATAACAAAATCATAGAATTTGCAGGGAAATGGATAGCATTAGAGCAGATTATGCTAAGTGAAGCTAGCCAATCCCTAAAAAACAAATGCCAAATGTCTTCTTTGATGTAAGGAGAGTAACTAAGAACAGAGTAGGGAGGAAGAGCATGAGAAGAAGATTAACATTAAACAGGGATGAGAGGTGGGAGGGAAAGGGAGAGAGAAGGGAAATTGCATGGAAATGGAAGGAGACCCTCAGGGTTATACAAAATTACATACAAGAGGAAGTGAGGGGAAAGGGAAAAAAAAAACAAGGGGGAGAAATGAATTACAGTAGATGGGGTAGAGAGAGAAGAGGGGAGGGGAGGGAAGGGGGGATAGTAGAGGATAGGAAAGGCAGCAGAATACAACAGACACTAGTATGGCAATATGTAAATCAGTGGATGTGTAACCGATGTGATTCTGCAATCTGTATACGGGATAAAAATGGAAGTTCATAACCCACTTGAATCAAAGTGTGAAATATGATATGCCAAGAACTATGTAATGTTTTGAACAACCAACAATAAAAATTAAAAAAAAAAAAGAACAAACCTATCAAAAGAGAAGGAATGCTCCAGAGAGTACATCTTGTTCAAGCTTTTGTTTCCAAATTAGACCCTGCCTAAATGAGGCAAGACCAATGGCTATTTTAGAGACATGTAGGGATACTTTCCTTAACATGCTGCATTCAGCATTAAACCATCTTTACAAAGTTTCTTTTTATTAGACCCAAACCCCTTGTCAAGCAATCTAAATCAGCCATGAAATAAATATTGAAACACTTATAAAAATGCAGAGCAGCACACTGTATTTTTATGTAGGGAGTCAAAATTAAATGTAGTCCCTCCCTTAACCCTTTTACATTGAGTTTTCTAGTGACTTAAGAGACTTCAAGAACACATGATTTTCTTTCTTATTTCCTTCCTTCCTTCCTCTCTTTTTTGTAGCGTTAGGGACTGAACCCCACAGCCTCACACATGTTAGGCAAGGGCTCTCTACGACTGAGCTACATCTCTGGCACTTTTTTGTTTGTTTGTTTTTAAATTCTGAGACAGTCTCTCTAAATCGCCCAGATAGGCTCTCAGATTTGCAATTCTCCTGCCTCAGCTTCCAGTATAGCTGCAATTACAGGTGTGTACCATCACACCTGGCTAAGAACGGATAATTATTCTCTTATATATTACATCATGACTTTACAACACAAATCAAACTCCACAGTACCTGTATTGAATACTAAAGTCTACAACACTAAATTTTGTATATAGTGGGGTCTACCTTCATACCCAGCACTATATATGAATTTTACTCTTAGAATCACTTTTAAATAACTGTCACCTGCCCCACAGACTATAATTGCTTACCTTCTCCAACTCCTCCCTAATATGTCTGCTCATCAAGCTTTTGTCATATACTTACTATATGCCAGGCACTGATGAGCACTATCCAGGCACTGGGAATGCAGAAAATAACAAGTTACAGTCTAAAACTTCAAAGAATCAAAGTTCAGTGGGGCAGATGATTAAATAAGGGAATACAATACAGTAAACGGGCACACACAGAGAAAAAGTGTGCTTGAGGGGCAGAAATGGCATAAAAGAGAGGGTTACTAATAACCTATGATGGAGTAAGAACAAAGTTGGAAAAGCCTTTCTGTAGCATGTGCATTCTGTTGGACAAGTGTTTGCTGTAAGTCAAGAGATGATCCCAAAACACAAATTGTCTCCTCAAGTGACTCTATTCAGCTTTGGAATGAATTGCATCTTATGTAGCAAAATATCTGCTTTTAAATTTTTACTATGTCAGGATTAGCTCAGGAAAAAACTTATGAAGGAAGTTAAGGAATAACTCTATATAGAGTTCCTCTCCTCTCTTGCATCTCTAGTCAAAGTCAGCTATACCTACCCACAATGGCTTCTATTCCAACATTTCTGTGATGTTCCTTCCATTCAAAATTCTCCCAACCTATGTCTCATGGCCACATGATATTGTCAAGAGAAAGGGAGGGCCATGCGTCACCAAGTTCAACACTTAACCCAACCCAAATGACTAATATGAAAATTGTACTACTAATGGGAGGTACATTTGAAGCAGATGGAAAATTTCAATGTCATCCTATGAAGGCAGCTGCTTAGAAGTCAGCCTGATAGGTATTTCACTTAGAAAAATATTAAAATTCATTTGCATTCCTAGAAGTCACACTAACTGCCAGCTGTGTAAGCAACGAAGAAGTAAATTGGATGACATATTAAAATACTATGGTGAATTGTATATTTCTGGTCAGGAGAAAGGGATATAGAGCTTGAGACAGGCAGCATTATTTTAAACATATGAGTTTTTGGTGTAAATCCCATGGAAAATCAAGTACACAATATGAGGAAGAGATTTTCTGATCAATGTAAGAAATATCTTTGTAATTTTTATAATCAGACTGACTGCTGTCCCAGCAGATACTGGGCTTGACTCCATCAAAAAGATGTTCCAGCTGAGGATGGACCTAACCTAAAGTTTCAAATACTCTATAATTAAGAACTAAATTAATATAATTTTTAAGAACTTAATATAATTTATGAGTCTATCTTGTCAAAGGTAAGAAGGTAAAAGCCACTGGTTCCATGTCCAAGCTATTGGGTACACAAATGACAACTAACAGTAGCTGGGAGAACCTGTTCACATGCTTCCTAAACTTCACTATGGTGAAAGAAAAGGCCCAAACTCACACTTATAGTGACCAAGCACACACTGAGGTCACCCAAAGAGTTTCAAAAATCTTTTTGGTAAACCTTAGTACAGCATACATTATCACTGTCTCTTCCATTCATTTGGTTAACACACTTTACAGAGCACCAATTCTATACAAAAAAATAGAGGTTGATGAGAAGATAATCTTGACCCAGAGGAGCATGGAATCACTGAAATCTACTACACTATAAGAGCTACAAAAAAGACACAGATAATACATACAGCTAACCTCTCCAGGTATTTTCTCTTAAGAGTTTTATCGAGTTTTAGCTCTTATATTTAGGTCTTTGATCTATCTTGAATTCTTTTTGTCTATGGTGCAAGGTTGTAGTCCAATTTCATTCTTTTGAATGTTGATATCCAGTTGTCCCAGCACCATATGTGTGTGAAAAGACTATTTCTATCCCCCAATGAATGGTCTTGCCACCCTTGCTGAAAATCAATTGACCATAAATATATAATTTATTTACAGACTCAATTTGATTCCATTAATCTATATGTCTACCCTTATTCTAGTATCACACTGTTTTGACTGTTACCACTTTGCAGTAAATTTTGAAATAAAATAGTATGAGTCTTCCACCTTTTTCAAGATCACTTTGCATATTTGGGATCCATGCAAATTTCATACATAAATTTAAGTATTAGTTTACTGATTTCTGAAAAAAAAAAAAAAAGCCCATCAGAATTTTAATACACATCACATTGAATCTGTAAAACGTTTTGGGGAGTGCTGCCATCTTGAAAGAATTAAATATACCAATCCATGAACACTGGAGGTCTTTCCCTTCATTTACATCTTACATTCTTTCAACAATGTCTTGTAGTTTTTAATGTTCAAGTCTTGCAACTCCATGGTTAAGCTTATTTGCAAACATTCTACTTTTTTGATACTAAAAATTATATTTTTAATTACAGTTTTGGATTGTTCACTGCTAGTGTATAGAAATGCAACTGAGTTTTCTGTGATGCATCCAAGGAACAGGGCCAAATCACAGACCGAAACCTCTGAAACCATGGCACACCCCTATAATCCCAGTAACTCAGAGGCTGAGGAACAAGGATCGCAAATTCAAGGCTAGCCTCAGCAACTTAGCAAGACCCTGCCTCAAAATTAAAAACTAAACAAAGGGGTTAGGGATGTAGCTCCAGAGTAGAGTATCTCTGGGCTCAATCCTCCAGTGGAAGGAAGGATGGACAGAGAGACTGAAGGAAGGAAGGAAGGAAGGAAGAGAGAGGTAGAGGTAAGGGGGAGAGAATGAGAAAAGAAGGGGGTAGTGGGGAGGAAAGAAATCTCTGAACCTCTGAAACTATGAGCTCAATAAACCTTTCCTCCTTATATCTCTGCCTCTTAATTGGTGAAGTTATTCAATTTACATTTAACACAATTACTGATAAGGAAGGGCTTCTCCCATTCTTTTATTTTGCATTTTTCTTTTTGTGTTGTGGACCTAACTCAGGGCCTTATACGTACTAGGCAAGTACTAGCCAATCCCTCATGTCTATTTGCTATTATACTTTTTTGTTCCTGAATTCCTCCATTAGTGCCTTCTTTTTTGTTAGATTATTTCCTAATGTACCATTTTGATTCTTTTATTACAAATGCTTTTATATTTTCTTGGGAACTATAATTAACATCTTAATTTATAACAATCTATCTTGAATACTAACTTGGTTTCAATAGTACACAAAAACTTTGCTCCTACAGAACTATGCCTTCTTCATGTTGTTATTGCCATCAACTTATAAACTGTACCTATCAACACTATAATCACTATTTATGCACATGCAGTTGTCTCCCCACCCCGCCCCAGTTCAAATTTACGATAGTACAAAAGATCATTGGGTTGATGCCCCACTACTTGAACATCCTACACATCAGATGGCTTGCTCCACAACACAGCTCAGGCTATTCCCACCAATGGAAAAAAATCTGGCCTCCCAATCCCTGTAGGAAAGGCATGTTTTGTTCCCCACTGCATCTTGTGTTTTAAATATGAACAAAGTACAAAAGGGTTTTTTGTTCTCATGGCCACCCACTGCAGCCTGGCACTAAAATAATCTAGCACTCACTTCTGCTTGGAGAAATATTCTTTGCTCTTTTGGTCATCCGGCTTGACTGATATCACTGCTAGGCTTTCAGCTAGCCAGGTACACTTTCTCATATTTGTCAGTGAACTGGAAAGCCTGAGTCTTATCCACAGAGTGGTCCACATGAAGGTCATTTACATTGATCTGCTAAAGAATATCCTTATTATCAATGTCAAAGAGGCACCTGAATGAGATGCATTCATCAGCTTCTAAAAACCCCATAATCTTGAACAAGAGTGCATTTTGTGTCTGATACTATGGGAATATTCATTGGTCTCAGTCCTCCTTGTTTCTTGCTTGGGTGTGTTAAAAGCAGACCAGATGTTAGAGATGAGAATCCACAGAAACAATAATTACTTAAAAGCTGAATTTCTTAAATTCATCTGCCCTATCATTGAAACTAATGATCAGTGGGAGGTATACACAGGTGAAGTCAAGAGTGTAAAACGATACACCATACTTTGCTCTGTAGTTAGGCTGATATCCTGGGGATGGTGTTGTTGTTTTGGGGATGCTAAGGACTGAAAATGCTAGGCAAATGCTCTACCACTGAGCTACACCCCCAGGGGCTGACATCTTTCTCTTGTTTTCCCCCCTTCCCCCCTCCCCCCCTCCCTCCTTCCTTCCTTCCTTCCTTCCTAGTGGGGGGAGGACTGGAGAACTGGGGACGGAAATGAGGGTGCTTTTACTTCTTTCTATATTTTATTTTGAGACAGAGCTCAGTAAATTGCCAAGGTTGTCCTCAAACTTCTGATCCTCCTACCTCAGCCATTCCTGGAATTACAGATGTGCACTATCACACCAGTTTGACTGATATCTTTGAACTGACCATCTGGGATAACAGTTGTGACTTCGAAGTTAGGGGTTGGGAGCCCAACTTTGGCATTTCCTAAAAACATCTTGCTACAGGCAGTACTGACACAGAAAGAAGAAAGACATTAAGACCAGCCAATAATAGTATTTTTTTTTTTAAGTTACATACTGCCAAGTGTAGTGACACATGCCTGTAATCCTAGCAGCTCGGGAGGCTGAAGCAGGAGGATCTCAAGTTTAAAGCCAGCCTCAGCAACAGCGAAGCACTAAGCAACTCAGGGAAACCCTATATCTAAATTAAATACAAAACAGGGCTGGGGATGTGGCTCAGTAGTCGAGTGCCCCTGAGTTCAATCCCTAGTACAAAAAAGAAAAGAAAGAAAAGAAAAAGAGTTACATGCCAAGAGTAGATTAATATATTTATAATATTTCACTGAAGGATTTCCTTTTGTATTTCTTGTAGGCAAGTCTACTCAAGACAATCTCTCAATTTTTGTTTATTTGGAAATATTTTAATTTTTCCTTAATTTTTTTGGGGGGTCTGGTACTAGGGAATGAGCCCAGGGCCTCACATACACTAGGCAAATGCTCTCCACTAAACTACACCCCCAGCCCTTTTTATTTGTGACAGGATCCTGCTAAGTTGCTCAGGCTGGTCCCAAACTTGCAATATTTCTATTTCAGTCTCCTTAGTAGCTGGAATTAGAAGCATGTGCTACCATATCTAGCTATTTCTTCTTAAATTTGAAGGATAGTTAGTCTGAATACAGAATTCTTGGTTGACATTTTTTTCTTTCAGTCCTTTGAAGATGTCATACCACTGCCTTTTTGCATCCACAGTTTCTGGTGAGAAATCTGCTGTTTAGCTTCTTGAAGCTCACTAATATGTGACGATTTGTTTCTCTCTTGCTGTTTCCCGGATTCTGTTTGGCTTTCAACAGTTTGATTATGATGTGTGTTGATGTAAATGTCTTTATCCTACTTTAGGGGTCTTTGAGCTTTTTGGATGTGTAGATCTATGTCTTTTATCAAATCTATAAGTGTTTGGTCATTGTTTCTTCAAGTATTCTTTTGCTTCTTTTTCTCTCTTTTCCTTCTGGGAATCCCATTTTTTGTGTATTGGTATACTTAATGGTATTCCTCAGATTTCTTAAGCTCTGTTCATTTTTATTCATTCATTTTTCTTTCTGTTTCTCAGACCAGACCATCTCAATTGACCTATCTTCATATTTTTTGAACTTTTGCTTGCTCAAATCTACTCTGTCATTGTACTTTTCATGTCCAGAATTTCTATTTGGTTCATTTTTATAGTTTGAAATTCTCTATTGTTCTCAGAGTTTTCTTTAGTTCTTTGTTCATGAGTTCCTTTAGCATTTGAGCATACAATCTAAAGTCTGTATTGGAAAATCAAATACCTGGGCTTCCTTCAGGAAGTGTTTCTATCCATTTTTCGGTCTACATATAAGCCACACATTTTTCTTATCATGCCTCATTATTTTTTGTTTAAAACTTAATATTTTGAATAGTTATGCATTATTTAATGACAGGGGTATAATCTGAGAAATGTATTATTATGCAATTTCATCACTACAAAACATCATGAGTGTGCTTACCCAAATCTAGATGGTTTATAGCCTAATACAAACCTAGGGCTATATGGAAAATACAGTCATACATGTGGTCCATTGTTGACTAAAATGTCAACTGTACATTGCATGACTACATCATAACATGGCAACTATGAAAATCAGACTCTTTCCCCTTCCCTGGGTTTGTTGTTGCTGTATGCTGTTGTTGTTTGCTTGTTTACTAATATTTTAAAAACTGATTTTATAAGATCTACCTTTTAAATGTCAAAATGCCAAGATCTGCATTTTTTTTGCTTAATTAAACATGACTTATTTGCTATCAACTTTTGATTAATTTCAAGAGTCCCACAAAAGTTAATTTTGATTGTTTCTGCCAAAAGGGATAGGCTTCTGGAGTTCTCTATTCTGTCATTTTTGTTAATATCACCAAGCAAAGTATCTTTTTAAAAAAAAATTTTTATGGGGCTGGGGTTGTGGCTCAGCGGTAGAGTGCTTGCCTTCCAAATGTGCAAGACCCTGGGTTCGATCTTCAGCACCACATAAAAAAATAAATAAATGAAATAAAGGTGTTGTTTCCAACTACAACTAAAATAAATATTAAAAAAATTTTATATATATTTTGGTAGTTCGACACAATTCATTCCTTCCTTCCTTCCTTCCTTCCTTCCTTCCTTTCTTCCCTCCCTCCCTCCCTCCCTTCCTTCCTTCTACTGAAGATTGAACCAAGGGCCTTGAATGTGCGAGGTAAGCGCTCTACCACTGAGCCATGACCCCAGCCCCACATAGTATCTTTTAAGATACAGATGAGAGAATTATAGGGTAAGAAAGAGGTATTACCATGGCACTGCTCTGAAACCCAAGAAGTACTTCCACAGATATGGGGTTGTGAATTCTAACACTAAAACTCTCTAAAATAATGAATGTACAAACACTGTATAAAACAGAAACATATTTTACAGGTAACATTATCAGTATATTATTTGTAATATTACAACTATTAATACTATTATTGTTGGAGCATTTGGTTAGATACAGAATCTTCAAAATGCTGGCTCAAATAGTCAAGAACAGTAAACTCAACTTTCCTAGGATTCAAAGAGCTCAAATAACAGCCTCACTAAAAACTGAGGGAGGGCCGGAGATATATTTCATTTGGTAGAGTTCTTGCCTTGCATGCACAAGGCCCTGGGTTCAATCCCCAGCACCACACACATAAAAGAACAATAACTACTACTCTGTCATTTGTGTACATTCATTTTGTATCTCCAAACCCAAAATATATTCACAATGAATATATTCAATAAATTTCTTATAAATGAGTAAAAATATGTGCAGAAATGTCTCTCTCCCTTTGGGAAATACTTTTAACATTAATCAGACCCTGTTACCTGTCAGGCACGTTGCTAAGTGTTTTAAATATACTGTACTGCATTTAATCCATACTGAAACTCTATGAGATAGGTATTATCATCCCCAATTTATAGAAAGGAAAATGAGAGACATAATCTTCCCTTTAGTACACACATAACTGAAACAAATATTTAAACCCACAATATCTCTCTGATTCCAAGTCCTGTGTTCTTACTGCCACAGCACACTGACCTAACATTTTACTCTGCTCTGTCATAGAACAGACCAAACACATCTAGGAAAGCTCTTTTTATTTGAACACAAAATGAGTCATAAACAAGAAAAAGCAGCTGGCTTAAAATTTCCACTGCTAAGAGGCCAAGAGGGTTTTCTAATTTTTTTTTTTTTTTTTTTTTTTTTTTGGAGGGGTACCAGGGATTGAACTCAGGGACACTCAACCACTGAGTCACATCCCCAACCCTATTTTGTATTTTATTTAGAGACAGGGTCTCACTGAGTTACTTAGCACCTCACTTTTTTCTGACGCTAGTTTTGAACTTACAATCCTCCTGCCTCAGCCTCCTGAGCCATTGGGACTACAGGCATGTGCCACTGTGCCCATTCCAAGATGGTTTTCTGGGATGTCTAGTGAGGCTAAAAAAACCCCACAATTTCAATAAGTCTGACTTACAAAGAAAAGAGGACTAGTCAGTATAAACAATCATCTGGAAAGCTAGAAGTTTTAGTAGTTATAAAACACTGTTAAAAGGGTTTCAAATGATAATACATGATATAAAATTTGGCTTATGCTCTTGATTGCCTATTTATTACTCTGTCTCTCACATACTTACGCTACATTAGCTTCTTAATCATATCTTGAGGGGACACATACACACAAATGAACGTGTGTTATATTATAGGATTATAACAGAATCTCACCCATTTCTGCCACGTACCCAGAAATGGATGAGATTCTGTTATAATCCTTCCCTGTATATATATCATCTGGTTTACCTGCTTTGTCCATATTACCATTTTTTCTTACAAGTGTATAATTTAATGGTTTTTAGTACCTCCATAGTTATTTTTTAAAAAATTTTTTTAGTTGTAAATGGATACAATACCTTTATTTTATTTATTTTTATGTGGTGCTGTGGATTGAACCCAGTGCCTCACACATACTAGGTAAGTGCTCTGCCACTGAGCTACAATCCCAGCCCCTCCATTGAATTCTTTTAACAATCACAACAATCTTAAAATATTTCCCTGACCTCAAAAAGAAAGCCTATAACCTTTAATTATTGCCCCCAAATTCCCCTCCTCCAACCTTAAGCAATCATTAATCTATTTTATAATTTATATAAATTTGCCTATTCTGGGAATGCACTAATATAGTAGTCCCCCCTTATCCATGGCTTTGCTTTCCAAGGTTTCAATTACAATGTGGTCAACTGCGGTCCAAAAATAATAAATAGAAAATTCCAAGAAAAAACAGTAAGTTTCAAATTGCTGCCATTCTAGTGGCATAACAAAATCTCATGCCCTCCAGCTCCATACCACCTGGGATATGAATTGTCCCATTGGTTAGCATATTCATACTGTATATATTATCCTCCTGTTATGGTTTAGATATTAGGTATTCCCAAAAAAACTTATGGGTGAGATAATATAAGAATGTTTAGAGATGAAATGATATGGTTATAAGAGGTTTAACCTAATCAGTGCATTAATCCCTGGTAGGGATTAATTTGGTGGTGACCTTAGGTAGGTGGAGTGTGACTGGAAGAGGTTGCATGCCTTTGGAGTTTATATTTGTCCTTGTTGACCATAGTTCTTTCTCTGTTTGTTGAATGTCATGTCCTCAGCCACTTTTCTCCACCAAACTCTTCTGCCATGATCTGCCTCACCTCAAGCCCCAAGGAATAAAGCTGGCTATCTATGGACTGAGACCTCTGAAATTGTGAGCTCCAAAATAAATTTTTCCTTCTCTACAATTATTCTTGTCAGGTTTTTAGTCACAGCAGTGAAAGAAGTGACTAAAAAACTTCCTATTAGTCACTTTGTAGCTGTCTCGGTTATCAGATTGACTACTGGGGTAAAACAGCGCTTGTGTTCAGAAAACTGTTATGCACTACCCTAATGCACATCACAATGCCTGTGCCGTTCATCTCATTCTGTATTGTCACGTAGGCATTGCTTCTTCTCACATCATCATGAGAAGAATGAAAGTAAACAGTATAATAAGATGCTTTGAGAGACAGAGACCACATTCACATAACTCTTATTATAGTATATTGCTAATTGTTTATTTTATTGTTATTTTTTGTGAATCTTTTGCTGTATCTAATTTAAGCTTTATCATAGGTATGTTATGTATAGAAAAGAAAAACAGCATATATAGCATTCAGTACTATCCACAGTTTTAAGCATCTACTGGGGATCTTGGGATTTATCCCCAGCAGGCAAAGGCAGGGGATTTATTGCATTCTCCTTGTGGACCGAAAAACTCTGTGTTTTTATAGCTCTATTCCAAAATTCCTAGCATAATGCAAAAGGATTTATTCATACCCTGGCCTCACTCCCTACATCCTTTAAAACTGTGCTCTAAGTCACTGTTAAGGTTTAGATATGAAGTATCTCCCAAAAGCTCATCTATGAGACAATACAAGAATGTTCAGAGGTGAAATGATTAATTAATTGAAAGAATTAACTGGATGGTAACAAACGGGTAGGGTTTGGCTGGAGGAGATGGGTTGCTGGAGGCATGACTTTGGGGTATATAATTTGTTTCTGGTACACAGAATCTCTCTTTCTGCTTCCTAACTGTCATGTTCTGAGCTGCTTTCCTTCGCCACACCCTTCCACCATCATGCTCTGCTTCACCTTGAGCACAGAGCAATGGAGTCCGCTGTCTATGGACTGAGTCCTCTGAAACAGTTGAGTCCCCAAATAAACTTGCCCTCTCTAATTATTCTTATCAGGTCTTTTGGTCACATAAGTGAAAAAAACTGACCAAAACAGTTACCTATAGACATTTTGATTTTGGAGATGACAAGAAAGAAATCACTGAATAAAACCATCAGCTTAGCTTGCAGGTAGGTCATAACAACCTACATTTTACATAAATGAGACAGAAAGTCAACTGATTTCATTCAGGGTCCTGCTGCTACATCTTCCATAACCTCCCCTAGGCTAACATACCTGAGCCCCTTACCAACTCTGGCTTTGCTTGCTTTTATAATTCTACAGATGGTTCTTCAAAATCATACCACTTACACATCTGCTTGTTTTGTGCTACCTGAGAGCTTCTGTATTCCTTTTGTTCATTTTAAGGAAGCGAGATATACTTCCAAGAGGGTGTGCATATTTTAATGCACTCCAACACTGATTGGGCATGCATTTAGTATCACTAAGATTCTCAGTCTCTGTTTTTCTCCTTATACACACAATTTATAGAAAGTACAGCTCCTCCAGCTCTCATATTGCCACACTGTGGAGCACAGGCTCAGGCTTAGAGTATATAGATATTAGAAAACAAAATGGTACAGCTATAGTTAATTTCTGCTAAGTGGAATACAAATCATTTTTATAACACTATAAAAAGTATCATCAAAAACCACTGCTAATGCATTAGAAGGCTATAAGCAACTTCACAATATAAAAGTTTTATCAATGTGGTCACTAGACTCCCCCTCCCATCCCATATTACTCCTATAAAACTGGATCTAGAAAATAGCCACTAGCCAATCCATCTTTCCATGCTCCCAGAACTCTTCTCCTAGAAGCCCTATGCTACAACTTTGACAATCAGTTCTGACAAAGTCCCAGTTTAGCCTACCCAGAAACACAAGGCCTAGCTCACTCAAACATTCCACAAATATTTCTGAGGATCCCAACTATATGCCAGCCACTATACTAATACTGGAATTATAATGATGGAAAAGATGTTGTTCTGCCTGCAAAGAGTTTAAAGATTAGTTGGGGAGATAAGCAGAGGCAGCACAGGGACCTACACAAGAAGGTTTGGGCACAATGGAGTGCAGTGGAAAGGACACTCAACAACAAGAAGCCTCAGTTTTAACTCAGTTTCCTACTATTCCAGCAGTCTAAGATTGGCAAACCATGTTCTCTCTTTGGGCTTTAGTCTTCCCATCTAAAACAAACAACAAAAAAGGGGTTGATAAGGGCTGGGGCTGTAGCTCAGTGGCAAAGTGCTTGCCTAGCATGTGTGAGGCACTGGGCTTGATCCTTAGCACCGAATAAAAAATAAAAACAAAATAAAGGCATTCTGTCCATTCATAACTACAAAAAAAGGTTGAATAAGATTGTATGTCAGATCCTTTTTGATATGTCATGAATCCATTTTTCAAAAAATGACAAAAAAATAGCAGCAGCACCAGCAATAATACTAAAGGTTTATCATGTGCCAGAAATCTTGCTAGGTACCATTTATTTATGATACACTTTTTGTGTGGCAGTATTGTCATTACTGTATCACTTGTTTTTCAAACTAGAAAGATGGCAGATTTGACTATATTTCTTTTTATGGTTACACCATATTTCCAAGAACAATCTGAATCTATTTAAAGTAAAAGATCTATAAAAACTAAATTTCAGTGGAGTAACAGAGACCACTTAGCAAATGTAAAAAGGGTACAAAAAAAAATACATTTTTTAAAAAAATTTCAGGCCATGTTGGAAAGGCACAGTGACTGAACTAATCCCAATACTAAATTGACAGCCAAAGCATTGAGAAAAATGCAACTGGATATGGAGCTCTTGTGGAACAGAAAAACAGTAACTCAAAAAGATTTTCCTGACTGAGCCTTAAGAAGAATTTGCCCTCTTGGTTTTAGTTTGATTTTGGTGGGGAAGATAGGAATGAGGCAAGAAGGGAAACAAATTTTTTGAAATGATTTAATAAGCTAAACCAGTTTTCAGTTAGCTAAAATGAAAATTTAACTTTACAATTATACAACCATTTACTATTCAAATTAATTTTTTCAACTAACAAATATTTTGAGATTAACCTAGAATTGATCCTGGATTAACTATAATTCTATTGGCCTATTTAAAATAAGTTTCCTTTTCAAAGGGCTACAGAACTTTATCAAGTGACTACAAAGCCCTCTTTGAATTTTTAAAGTAAAAATTAGCTGATCTGCTGGCAAGACTCACAGCCAGAATCTATTGATATATTTTTTCAAAATAATATTCCTATCATTCATGCCTATTCACTATTACCCT
The DNA here is from genome assembly GCF_021218885.2 of Marmota monax. Classification (NCBI taxonomy): domain Eukaryota; kingdom Metazoa; phylum Chordata; class Mammalia; order Rodentia; family Sciuridae; genus Marmota; species Marmota monax. Next base: position 5,175,700 of record NW_026692352.1, on the reverse strand, counting down.
CATGCTTTTATGCTTAAGAAAAGTTCATAAAGTAGGTATGAAAAACAAATGGTAGGGATTGGGGCTGTAGCTTAGTGGTAGAGCACTAAATAAACAAATAAAGGCATTCTGTCCATTTACAACTACAAAAAAAAATTTTTTTAAATGGCAGATTCATTTGATTCAAATACACTTATTAAAAACTTAAGTTTTTTACATATGATCTCTTTTCAGAAAAAACTTGCAGAGAAAACTTATTCTTTGGTTGTTGCTTAACAGAAAAAAATATATATTTGAAATATTAAAAACTATGAACAGTGCTTAACTTTTATTGTGGTAAAATATACATAAAATTTACCATTTTAACTATTTTAAAGTTGTAATTACATTATTGTACAACCACCACCAATTGAATTATTTTTAAATATGTCTATTATGCTGGATTTTCTTGTCAGCACTAACAATTCCATATTGTTCTCCTAAAAATAATCTGTAACTGAAACTTAACATTTTCTTATCTAAGGAAAAAAGTACATTATAAATAAGAGATACAATTTATAGTATTATCATAATTGATTTTCCCACCTAAGGTTTCTATGACATCAGAAAAGTATTTCACTAAAGGATAACTCTACCAACTAAATTCAGCTATTTTTTTTAAAGCCATGTTTATTCAGCATATAATCAGGATATTAAATTTAGCAATCAACAGCATGGGTGCCAAAAAAAACCCTACATCAAAACCCTTTGCTGGAAAGCTTTACATGTTCCACAGAACAGAAACTAAAATAATCTGTTATACGATTAGTCCTAAACACAGTCCTTGAAGGTTATTTGCCTACACACATGAGTTTTGTCTAAAATGTGTCTTCCTAGTAGCAGTTAAGCCCTACCACCATGGTGCCTGGCTGAGTTGAACAACTGGCTGTAACCTCTTGCTTCCCTGTCACTTCTCTGGCTCGCCTCTCCCGCTAAGCTTTGAGTCAAAAAAATTAAGACCTTCTGCCACTACCATGGATGGCTACTGCGGTTGCTGGAACTGCTACAGCCACGTTGATTTCAGGATTTGACAAAGTACTTTTTTGCCTCCACCACAATAGGGGCTAGAGCTTCTGCAGTCAAAGTTTCCTCCCTCATGGGTCCAAAATTCAGACTGATTGTTGTTAACTACCAAACCATGGTAGCTACCACCAGCTCCAAAATTGCTTCCATCATTACCAAATTCACTGTAGCCACCTCCACTGACATTATATACACCACCACCATGGCTGTCACCAAAGCCACAGGATCACTGCAATTTCCTCAAAACCAAGTTGTCATTATCAATGAAACCACCTCCACAGCCATCACCAAAGTTTCTAGAATGACTTCAACCTCTTGTGCTGATAGGAAGGAGGAGCTGAACCCTAGGGATGAAGGTAAGCAATGCCAGCTTTAAACAAAAAAAAGACAACAAACTAAAGATTGTGCCTTTGCATTTCTTTTTTAAAACAGAGTATGGCACATAGTATCTGCTTTTTCCAAAACATCTACTGAATAAATGATTCCTTCCTTCCATCCTTTCCATCTAGCCCTTCATTATCCCTCCAACATCCAGCATTCAGCATCCATTCAGTTTCTCCCTAGGGCCTGCGAAATCTAAAGGATCAAGAGGTTTGTTGATAAGGGTCTTAAAACTTTTCAGTCCACTTTCCTGAAACCCATGAAAATACAGTTAGACCTAGAAATTGAAAAATAAAATCAACTCTGAATTCATTTCCTACTGAGTTTTTTAAGTTCAGAGGGAGAATCCATGGCTACTGTCAGAGTGAATAAGATTTTGTTATTGTATTTTCCCAGGATAAAAGATTTAAACTTTGCAGGAGAAATTAGCATAATTCTACCTTAAAGATGTGACAAATGGGTAAATATTATTTTTCTTTGAAAATTCAGATCGACCCTTTCTGATTCATATTTAAAAATCCAATTCCCACCTCTTTTTACCCCTTCCACCTCCCCACAAAATAGCTACAACAAATACATTTGCTCTCCCAGTTCCTTTTGTCTCACACCCCAAAATGGAAGAATCCTGACTGAATTCAGTATCAGTTTCTTACCCTGCCAGGAAAGCTAAGGAGTAGGAGTTGTTCTTGGAAACAAATGCCGAGCGATGTGTCTGTATCATCTGGCCTCCAGAAGGTTCTTCATTCTCTGAATCTGAGAGACGTGCAGGACACTGTCAAGGAGACAAGGGAGACAAGGGAGTCCATGTGGGGTTCCTGTGGAACCTAACCTTGCTTTGTTTCAAAGCTCTTGTTCTCTAAGTCTTTTTAAGTTTCAATCTGTTTTCCAAATGCCTCCTAGGGATCCCAATCTCAAATGTAGCTTAAATTCAATAGATCCAACATCAAAATCACTGTTTTCCCCACCACCAATCCATCTAAAAAACCTCAATCTCATCTATGATTCTTTTATTTCCCTTACTTCTAAGTCATAATAACATCTGTATAAAGGTCTTGGTATTCCAATACTTCTAAATATTTATTTTATTAATTATTTATATCAGTCCCATTAAAACAGATTATTATCTGTCACTGATGGCTAACAAGGTCAGAGTAGCTAATTTGCCTAGATTAGGATTATACAGTTTATGAATGGCTAAAAAAGGTTCCTAAATTCAGAGCAACAGTCTCTGAGCAATTTATACTCTACTACTAAAATGTCTCTCAAATCTAACTCCTTCCATTTATACAGATTGGCATTGCCTTACTTTATCATCATCATCTTTGCTTCAACTATTACAATAATGTATTTACTGGTCTCACTTCCTTCAGGTTTTCTTTCCTTGAACACCCTTCATACTACCAAGAATTATCCTTCCAGCACATGAATTCTCTCACATCCTTGCTTAACTGTTGGTGATCTCAGGATGAAGGCTAAACACTCAGCATGATTCAATAACGTTCATAACCTAGACCCAACATTCTTTCACATTTTTTCCCCACCAGTTCCTCATATGAAACTCCATGAACTCAAAAAAAAAAAAAAAAAAAAAAGAAACTCCATGAACTCCAGTCCAATCAAACTGCTTTCACTCTTTATATGTACCATAGCCTTTCAAAACCATTGTTTTATATTTCCTTTTCCTAAATTCCCTATCTGCATTCTTTGTCAATAAAAATACTTATCGGTCTTTCAGAGTCATCTGAAAGGCTACTTTCTCTACAAAGGCTCTCAAATTCCTCTAGACTTGGTTTTATCTACCTTGTCTATATTCATTCATTTATCTTCATTTTCCTTTGTAGTCCTTTTTTAGACTTTTTCTATTCACATTTGAAGTATTTTATTTTTAAATACACCTTCTGCATACAACATATAGTGAGGTTGTATGTCATGATTTCATATGAGACTCTTTTCATGAGTAGCTGAATTGTAGCTTCTTATTTAGGAGTCATTCTTCATTAGACAATAAACTGTAAGAGCAAGTGACCACCTTTTCAAAAAATTTCCTATACTACTATATAGTAGGTAAACAAAAAAATCTAATCATCTAATGATTAACTCTCTCTGATCAAATGATTACCAAAGTGTAAGTTACACACATAGGTATGCCAGGCATCATGTGGGTCACAGTGCTCTGCATTCCTTAAACACACTGTTACTCTCTAGTCTGGTATACACAATAGGCTATGTCTCCTAACAGTGGCCTTTGAGAGAAGAGTTGAAGGATTACAACTCACAGAGAGGCCTTTCAGTTTCAAAGGATATAATTCCTTAGAGAATTCTACTGCCCAAAATATTCACTGCAGAAACTTTAACAGCACTGACCCAATATCAAATTTGATATGATATTGTCCTCTGAACTTTGGAAAAAAGAAAAAGCTTTGATACCAATAATAATAAATAATGGCAATTCCTATTTGGGCATCTCTTTGTAATCAGATCAGTATTAAATTAAAGACTTCAAATCTTGGCTCTATTACTTGCTATCACCATCAATGTAGGTTAGGTGTTTTATCTTTCTGAGCCTCAGTTTCCTAATGTATAAAATTGATTGTTCTACTTAGTTTCTGATAAGCCAATAAAAGTACCTCATACATTAGCAAACAAATACTCAAAAAAGATATTTATTTATTAATTTAAGTACTATTAATATTTTTAAAATTTTAGTTTTATAGCAAATATTCAAGTTTATTTTAATTGTTGAAAATAAATTTAATTATTATAAATAAGTATCTATTTAGACAAAAGCTATGCTACCCCTACACATTTCTACAACCAAAATACCTTGAACCTTGAGAGAAGAAAATATTTACCTCTCATCTTTCCCTTAGATAAAAGTTAATTTTGGGGAAGGGGAGTTTACAGAGAAAGTGACCTTTAATATGACTCTGAAAGGTCAATGAATAGTTTATAGGCAGAGAATGAAGATAGGGAATTTTAGACAAAAGTAATAGCCTGTCCAAAAGAACAGTTCTGAAAGCTCTGGTACATGTAAAGAGTGGAAAGTTGTTTGGTTGTGCTAGAGCTCATGGAGTTCCAGTGAGAAACGGAGAGGAGAAAAGCAATGACCGAAAGTTGGATCTAGATTGTGAAGGTTACTGTATAAAGCACTGTGGATTCTTAAAAGGGTACAAAGCATGCATAAATGGAACTCCTGCAGCAACATGTAAAAAAAATGTTGAACCTAAAAAAATTAAGAGACTGAGCCAGGCACAGTGGCACATGCCCATGATCCCAGTGGCTAGGAAGCTGAGGCAGAATTATAAGTTCAAAGCCAACCTCAGCAACTTATCCAGGCCCTAAGCAAGTTATAAAGACTCTGTCTCAAAATAAAAATAAAAAAAATAAAAAAGGCAGAGGATATGGCTCAGGGGTGAAGCACCCCGAGTAGACAAAGAGTGAGGAAATTAGTTTAATACTCTCCTGTACTACTGGAAGTAGTGTAATTATATACAAACTAGTCTAGAGGCCAAATGAGTAATAAATATTAAAAATGTTAAAAAGTATATTTCCTTTGACCTGGTCATTTCACTTCTGGCCATTTATTTCTAAGGTACTAATAAGACAAATGGATTTCATCACAATGGTATTTAAGATAGCAAAATATCAACAGATTAATTTAGTTAAATAAACTCTACAGTCAAGAATACTAGGAGAGGGTTAAATCTCCAGAATCACACACACATAAAAAAAAAATACTGGAAAAAAAAAAAAAGAATACTGGGAGATCATTAAATAATGATGTAGATTCTTAATTTACAGGGAAAGATGTCTACAATTTATAGTTAACAAAAAATAGGTTATAAAAGGGCTGCATTTTCTGGAAAGGCAATAACATATAGTATGTATATCATGCATGCAGAAAAGAGTTCTGAACAGATATTTACCAAATGTTTATAAGGATTACTTCTAGGTTATACATAGTGATTTTTCACTTTTGCTTTATGATCTTTAGTGTAACAGTACCTATACTGAATCTTTTTCCAACAACTCATACTATTATTGGATTAGCTTCACCATAACAAATTATAATAAACATTGTGTCTATTTTATTTCCATTCTGAAAAAAATAACACCACATGATAATCTCTCTCCATCTAAGTTGTATTGCATAAACATATTATCAAAATCTTGTCATGTACAAGGTACTTCAGGACACTTAAAACCTGGTAAGACATATCCCAACAAATTTGTGGTCCCACAGAGAAATACAAACACACACACAAAAAAACACAATGCAAGGGAGAATGAAATACTTTCTGTAAGTTACAAAGTGTGGGGGCAAAGAAGGGAGGGTGAATGACAGAATTGGAGAAACAGGTAAGGAATCCCTTTAGCTTCCATGAAGGTGACTACTTTTGAACAGGACATAGGGAGTTGAATAGCCTTTCAACAGGTAGGATGGTGACAATGCACCTTGAAGAGAGAAAGCACAGCGTATATATTTTGGAGAAAGCAAATACCTCTGTTCCCTAGAGTTTTGGGAAATAATCAAGGATGGAAAGATAATCTAGAATCATAGTTAAAGAAGGACCTAAATACTGGGGTGAAAAATTCTCATTTAATTCCATGGAAAAAATGAAGTCACTGAGGTTCTGATTAGGAGAATGATATGATCAGTCCAGCTCTAATCAGAATAATACTTATATAAAAAAAGAATCACTGAATCATTCGGGCTGGCTTTCCTCTGGGACCACTGGAGATTCTCTTGTGTTCCAATTTGAATATAGCCTTGGCTAACTAAATGAAATTATTTACCCAATACCAAAACTCTTTAAAACATATTTAAAGTACAATTAGGATCATTTAAAAGTCCTCAAAAATATAAAAGTAAACAGGAAAAAAGGCAAAAATCTAAAACCTTAGGTTAGATTTTATTCATTGTGGTTTTGCAAGGAAAATTTTGTGAAGCTGGCTACTACCAATAAAGGAATCTGAGAATTTGTACTTTCTTATTCCTTTTAAGATTTCAATTAGGTTGATGCACTGGCTTTCTAAATGAAAAATAGTAGTGGTAAAAGAAAATATAATTAGAGCAAATTCCCAGTCTTGGCATGCATTAATATTAGATCAGTTCTTAGAGAAAAGCTGAATCTGGCAGGCCAGGCACAGTCAGCTCTTTCTGTCAGAGGACTATGGTGAAGAATAACTCTATCAAGGCTGGTTTGGGGCTCCAAATTCCTCAATAGGCCACCCATAGCACAAGAGTTAATAACTAGAATCAACAAATGGGACTTACTCAAACTAAAAAGTTTTTTCTCAGCAAAAGAAACAATAAGAGAGGTAAATAGGGAGCCTACATCCTGGGAACAAATCTTTACTCCTCACACTTCAGATAGAGCCCTAATATCCAGAGTATGCAAAGAACTCAAAAAATTAGACAATAAGATAACAAATAACCCAATCAACAAATGGGCCAAGGACCTGAACAGACACTTCTCAGAGGAGGACTTACAATCAATCAACAAGTACATGAAAAAATGCTCACCATCTCTAGCAGTCAGAGAAATGCAAATCAAAACCACCCTAAAATACCATCTCACTCTAGTAAGATTGGCAGCCATTATGAAGTCAAACAACAACAAGTGCTGGCGAGGATGTGGGGAAAAGGGTACACTTGTACATTGCTGGTGGGACTGCAAATTGGTGCAGCCAATTTGGAAAGCAGTATGGAGATTTCTTGGAAAGCTGGGAATGGAACCACCATTTGACCCAGCTATTCCCCTTCTCGGTCTATTCCATAAAGACCTAAAAAGAGCATGCTACAGGGACACTGCTACATCGATGTTCATAGCAGCACAATTCACAATAGCAAGACTGTGGAACCAACCTAGATGCCCTTCAATAGACGAATGGATAAAAAAAAAAATGTGGCATTTATACACAATGGAGTATTACTCTGCATTAAAAAATGACAAAATCATAGAATTTGCAGGGAAATGGATGGCATTAGAGCAGATTATGCTAAGTGAAGCTAGCCAATCCCTAAAAAACAAATGCCAAATGTCTTCTTTGATATAAGGAGAGTAACTAAGAACAGAGTAGGGAGGAAGAGCATGAGAAGAAGATTAACATTAAACAGGGACGAGAGGTGGGAGGGAAAGGGAGAGAGAAGGGAAATTGCATGGAAATGGAAGGAGACCCTCAGGGTTATACAAAATTACATACAAGAGGAAGTGAGGGGAAAGGGAAAAATAATACAAGGGGGAGAAATGAATTACAGTAGAGGGGGTAGAGAGAGAAGAGGGGAGGGGAGGGGAGGGGGGATAGTAGAGGATAGGAAAGGCAGCAGAATACAACAGACACTAGTATGGCAATATGTAAATCAATGGATGTGTAACTGATGTGATTCTGCAATCTGTATACGGGGTAAAAATGGGAGTTCATAACCCACTTGAATCAAAGTGTGAAATATGATATATCAAGAACTATGTAACGTTTTGAACAACCAACAACAAAAATTAAAAAAATAATAATATCATAATTAAGAATGTGGATATTTTAATAATCACAGGAAGTTTTGAAAATAAATTTCAAGAGTACAGAGAGTAAAATATTAAGCATGTTCAGTGGAACTTGTTAGGATTTCAGTTCTTAATCTAATATTGATTAGACCTTCTCTCATAATTTTTGATCTGTCTCAAATCCTGGCAACTAGTTGAAATAATATAAAATGTGAGCCTTCTTGGAAGCATGACAGACTCTCTCCAAAGCCACATGCCTTTTGCATCAGTTATCATTTGGTGACTGCTGCAATTATCAAGCTCAGATTATCTCTAATTCTGTACCAGCATTCTTCTCACTTTAAAAAGAAAGAGTTTGTGAAATGTAGTGATTGAGTCTAAGAAGTGGTTCTAGATTAGTCATTAGTATCTTTTAAGTTTCTCCCTGTTATTCCCTTAGAGATATAATCAGATCTGATGCTCTTCAGCAAAGTGTTCAGGAATTATTCATATATTCTGTTTCCAAAATTTATTTTTAAAATGATGGTACTTGAAATACACTGGTAACCGAATAAACAAGCACAGAACAGGAAAAAAAAAAAAAAAAAAGAATTGCTGAATAGAGGATTTTCTTCAGGGGTAAACCACTTCATGTCTGAAGTCATGTTCAATATCCAGCATTGAAAAATGAATAAACATACATACATAAATACAAAAGTATTACTTTATGTCCTAATAGTCATTTGCATTATTGCCAGGAACAACAACAAAAAAATCATTACTTAAAAAAATTTGACTTAATATCTACCATATCATGAAGTAATTGCTAGTATTATTATTTATCCAATTTTATGGATGAGAAAACTGAGAATAAGCAGTCTAAGTCAGTTTATCATAGTTACAAATTAGGTATTTGGAAGACCTGGTACTAAAACTCACTTTTGCCCAACTCTACAACAAAAAACTAAAACCTCTTCAAGGAAAGAACATGAAGTCAGATGTTCTAGTGTGGATTTGGTAACTGTAAATCCTGTACAAGTTTGTTCCTCATTAGTTTCCCTCAACTTCTTGATATAAAAGTGAAAGCTTTCTTGTAAGAATGTTGCAACAGGGCTGTAGGTATAGCTCAGTGGTAGAGCTCTTGCCTAGCATGTGTTAGGCACTGGGTTTGATCCTCAGCACAGTATAAAAATATATAAATAATATAAAAGTATTGTGTCCATCTACAACTAAAAAAATAAAGAATGTTGTGACAATAAAAAAAAAAAAAAAAGGCTGGTTGTCCTAAAAAGAAAGGCACTTCTGTGTTGTTTTGCCCGAGGGCTCTACATATGGTCCTGATGAAGTGAAGAGGTGGAGCTGCAGTCTTCAGAGACCACAGATCATAGCCAGGAATACCGGTCGGAAGACATACTATATGCATAAAACCACCATGTATCTTATTGTTGCCTTTCTAACTAAACTGTATCCTCATCCAGTAGCAGTCTTTTGACCTTTGTGGTTCCTTCAATACAGAGCATTAAAAGTACATAGCACTTCATGCTTGTTAAACTGAATCTTTCAGAAGTATGGAATCTTCTAAAATTAAAGTAGTTATTTTAACAATAATTACTATTGTTATTATTATTGGAATCAGAAACCCTGCTGTATGTAGCAATCAACAAATACCAATGACCCAAGAAAGCTTAATTTCAATATTTCGAGTTCAAGAAAAATACCTTCACAAAAATCAAACTAAAAGCTTAGATATTAAGTAACCTAGCCTAAGTTGTACACTTAACTATAATGCTGGAATCCAAGAGTTAGACTTCTGGGCCACAGATTATTTTTCTACTCTGCTATGTTGCCTGTCATTATATATGCTAAAGCTTTATAATTCCAGTTCATTAGAAAGATAAACTAAAATATCAACAAGGTGAATCAAAGTATTTTAGAAGTTATAACTCTAAAGATATGTTTAGTATGTACAGCAAGCAACAAATGTCCAATCCAATATGACTTACCAAAGAAATAAAACTCAATTGTAGGGGCTAGGATTGTGGCTCAGTGGTAAAGCACTTGCCTAGCACATGTGAGGCACTGGGTCCAATCCTCAGCATCACATAAAAATAAATAAATAAAAGAAAAGTATGTGCACATCTACAACTAAAAAAAAAATTTTTTTAACTCAATTGCAATTGTCCATTTGAATGTAATTAGTGGATCTTCACAAAGTGCTTTCTTTACAAGTTAAATTCATAACTTACAACTCTTTCCAGTAATTTACTTGGTAAATAAGTAGTGAAAAAATTCAGTCAAGATTTGACTCAATTGGGTTGATTGGGTTATGAGCCTTAACCTAATCAGCACATTAATCCACTTGAAGGATTAACTGGATGGTAGAGATAGCTGAAGGAGGTAGATCACTGGAAGCATGCCTTCGGAATATATATTTTGTCCATGGAGAGCAAAGCTTTCTTTCTGGTTCTTTGTTGCCATGTCCTGAACTGCTCTCTTCTAACACACTCTTGAACTGCTCTCTTCTAACACACTCTTCCGCCTTGAAGGTTTATCTCTCCTCAGGCCCAAAGCAATGGAGTTGGCCATCTATTGACTGAGACTTCTGAAACTATGAGCCCCAAATAAACTTTTCCTCCTCTATGCTATTTTTGCCAGATCTTTTGGTCACAGCAGCAAAAAACCTCACTAAAACAAATATATAATTAGGTTAAGCTTAAACTAATATTGAGAATGTACCTTATGTCTAACCATTGTTCTATCTAGGGTATTATAAAGAATAAAGGCAAGTGAAATATAAGCTTTAAGGAAATATAGTTGAAGATATAAAATGTATAAAACTGAGGAGCCAAGCTTAGTGGGGCACACCTATAATGCCAATGACTCAGGAGGTTGAGGCAGGAGATCATAAATTTGGGGCCAGCTTCAATAACTCAGCAAGACCATCTCAAAAAAAGAAAAAAGAAAGAGAGAAAAGATAGAAAGAAGGAAGGAAGGAAGGAAGGAAGGAAGGAAGGAAGGAAGGAAAAAGAAAAGGGCTGGGGGTGGGCTGGGAATGTAGCTAGTGGCAGAGTGCTTGCCTAGGATGCATGAAACCCTAAATTCAATCCCCAGCACCACAAATACAGACAAATAAAAAGGGCTAGGGGTGTAGCTCATGGGAGAACATTCCTGGGTTTAATTCTTGGTACTGCAAAGAAAAAGAGTATAAAACTTAAATGTCAAAGAACAACATGGGGGGACTGGGGTTGTGGCTCAGCGGTAGAGCACTTGCCTTGCACGTGTGAGGCTCTGGGCTCAATTCTCAGCATCACATAAAAATAAACTAACAAAATAAAGGTATTGTGTCCATCTACAACTAAAAAAAAAATTATAAAACAACAATATGGAAGTTAAAATGTCAATATACATATAAAACATAACCATGGTATATATACTAGACTAGGTTTTTCATCTCACTCACCATTTCCTGCCCCCACACTGTTCCAGATCTCATGTCCCATTCAAAAATTATTTTCTCTACCTCTCATCCAGAGGCTACAATATTCACTGCATATAATGACCATTACTGGTCTCATAGTTCACTAATAAAACTTTCAGATTCATTTCCCCTGGGTAATTGCTGATTTTTGAGGCAGATGTCCATCAAGAAGGTGATCTACTTACATGTTCCAGATTTGTTTTCATTACTAATGGCTCATCTCTTTTTTTCTGTTCATCCATTTTCCTTTTCCCTGTTTCTGTGTCCTCTGGTAACAGCTTGTGGATTTGGTCTTCAGAAGTTTTTTCCTCTTGCAACTTTTCTTCTCTCAGCTAAAAAATGCAAATTACACAGACAGTAGTTTTAAGCAATTCTAGACTTAAAAACCTCTTTAGTCAACAGAGTACAAACAGATCACAAGGCAGTTTTAAAGACTGCTTTTCTTCTCAGATATAGCCTTCTTGATTTTCAAAATGTAAATCTGCCTTTACTTGGCTCTTACCAAATATATACTTCATGATTTAAAAGATTTAACTGCTCTGCATTTTTTTTTTCTTTTCTTTTCTTCTTTTGGCAGTGCTGGGGATTAAAATTCAACCTATGGTCTTGTGCTTGCTATACTAGAGCTCTACCATTAAGATATATCCCTAACCCTGCTCTGCATTTTTAAGTAATATGAAACCATAAGAGCTAATCAAAAAATAGCCTCACACAAAAAAGTAAACCTAAAAATTCTCCACACTTCTATAATCCCAGTATAACTATATTGGACAAGAGCAGAAGCAGCCAAAAACCAGAGAAACTGGACTAGATCTCATTAGCGACACCCAAAACATGACTTATTACAGTTCCAGTGTTCTACATTTTATGCTCTTATCCTATGGTTACAGGATACATTGAGATCCATGGTCTAAAATGCATGCTTACAATCCCAGCTACTCAGGAGGTTGAGGCAGGAGGATTGAAAGTTCAAGGCCAGCCTGGGCAACTAAGAGAGAGACCCTGTCTCAAAAATTAAAATTAAAAGGGATGGGGTGTAGCTCAATGGCAGGATGTCCCTGAGTTCAATCTCTAGTGCCAAAAAAGGACACAGGCTCTACAAAGAAATTTAAAGCAAAGGCATATGTTCCTCATTTGGGGGAGATAGCATGGCATTTATGAAAACAGCATGGGTTTTGGAATAAAAATCTGAGTGATATTGAGGCAAATGAATCACCATTTGCTTACTCCAAAGTAGGGATAATGCTTTTTTCTTTGCAGAGCTTGCTGGAAGGAGTAAATGAGATACCATAAAACATAGTATTTAATATAGTTCCTTGCAGTGCATCATGAATCAAGGGCTTCAATAAAATTTAAATGATAATATATATCAAGTCAATTATAGGATATTAATAATTTCAACCATTCTTGCAAAAAAAAATTCTGATAGGCTGTTGCCTCAAGGTTAACAACAACAAAAACACCATAATAATAAATAACAATAGAACCTTAGTTTTATCTTTCCAATTTCTTTCTTTTTTTTCTTTAGGTAAATTTCTTTAGGCCTGATTCCTGTAAGCATGAACTAGTCTTTAAGACACTGAGTCTAATTCAAGAGGTGCAATGGCTCACACTGAAATCCCAGCAACTCCAGAGGCTGAAGTAGGAGGACTGCAAGTTCAAGATGAGCCTTAGCAAATTAGTGAGGCCTTAAGGACTTACTGAGACACTGTCTCAAAATGAAAACATTTTTAAAAAAGAGCTGGGGATATGGATCAGTGGTTAAGTGACTCTGAATTCAATCCCCAGTACAAAAAAAAAAAAAAATTTATGAGTATGCAAAGCACACCATGCACAAATCAAACAAGAACACAAGGGAAAGAAAAATAAAATAAAACCATAGCTGGGGAGAAAACAAAACAAAAGCCTATGTTGCTCACATAAAGGAATCAATGTCTTTTAAGATCTTAGAAGTTCTTGTTCAACAATTTGATCAAATACTACACTAACGGGCATTTTACTTCATAAGATAAGCAGAACAGCACAAAAGAAATTGGGTTTTACCATAATAATTTTATTATTTAATAAACTCTTATGTGTCAAATGCTAAGTTCAGCATGATACGTGTGTGTGTATACACACACACACACACATATTATCTAAGAGTCAGATAATGTGTTCAAATTGATTCACCAATAGGCCCTAGAATTCAACTCTAAATCTGTCTCAATGGCTCTCAACCAAGGATGATTTTTGCCCCCAAGGGAACATTTGTCTGCAGACACTTTTTGTTGTCATTACTGGAGGAGTGGACTACTAGCATCTGGTGGACAGAGGTCAGGGATTGTTGCTAAACATCCTAGATGCACAAGTTAGTCTCCTCCCGCAATAAACAAATGCTATCTTCTAAGTACAAAATTTAGTTTTATACATTTTAGTACGATTTTGTTTAGTGTTTAAGGATGTATATTTTTGCCCCCTAATAATCTGTATTGCTGCTCCAAATTTTTAATAATAGACTTGTTGGCAAAACATAGTTTTCATTGCAACGGAGAATCACTGCTAAGAAATCATCATCTTAACAAAGCTAACAGTTTACAAAAGTGAAAGTCATTCATCCATTTAAATCTTTTTAAAATTTTTTGTAGAGATCATTGGAATTTATTCTTTCGAAAAAAATATATATTTTTAGTTGTAGATGGACATAATACCTTTATTTACTTATTTTTATGTGGTGCTGAGGATCAAACCCAGTGCCTCACATATGCTAGGCAAGCGCTGTATCACTGAGCTACAACTCCAGCCCTCCATTTAAATCTTCACATGAATAATGTTGGTATTTTCTTCTATATGGGTGAGATACTAAGATATGTATTTTTTTGGTTTTGTCCTTTTCTGACTCATAACTCTCATAGTCCTTGTTATTTCCTAAGTAACTAGAATAATGTTGGGGCATTTCAGGCCTCAAGAAATCAAAATCGCTTTTTCTCTGACCTTCTCCTGCCCCCCATACACTCCGCCTGACCCTAAAGAAATTCTCTTGCCTACTTTGTCTAATAGTAGACCACACAAAGACCTCTCCATTTCAGGAGGGGTCCTATCTATACCCAGGAAGGCTACACAGAAATGCCAAGAAGAATGAACAAACAGGCCTCGCTAAGTTTCCCCAGGTAGTATAATAGCATTACATCATACCCTTTTTGCCCACTCACATTTGAACACAATTGTCCATGTTTCAATCATGCTCCACATGAGCATGATTGAAAAAACCAGAAAGTACAGGGTTCAGAGAACTTCTGAATAGCTAAGCACAGGAAGGCTCCTGTGGGATAGGATACCTGAGAGGGCATGGAAGCTCCACATTCCTTTCCACATGATTGGCCCTATGTAATTCTTCATTTTTATATCCTTTGTGATATCCTTTCTGCTTCTTAAATTTTTTTAAGTCATAGATGGACACAATGTCTTTTATTTATTTATTTATTTTAATGTGGTGCCAATGATTGAACCCAGTGCCTCACTCATGCTAGACAAGTGCTCTACCAGTAAGCTGCAACTCCAGCCCCCTATGATATCCTTTCGAATAAACTGATTAACGTAAGTATTTCCGTGAGTCCTGTGAATCACCCTAGCAAAATAATCAAACTATTTTAGGAGGTAGTTTTGGGAACAGCAATTTACAGCTAATCAGTTAGAAGCATAGGCAAACCAACCAGAGGCATCCATGGGGATCGATCCCTGAACATACGGAATCTGACACTATCTCCAAGTAGACTCTGTCAAAATATAAATAAATTAGGGGACACCCAGGTGGTATTCACTGTAGAACTGATTACTTGCTTGGTGACTGGAAAAGCGTCACATGCTTGATGTCAGAAGTGATCTATGCTGTGAGAGTGTAGCAGGAAAAAACAAATCTGAGTTGGAGGTTTGTTTTCACTATATCTTCATAACCCAGTTCTGTAGAAGGTGAGTTTTTTGTTCCTTGGTGGTCATTTATAAGGATATGAGAACTTTGCTAGCCATGGTAGTGTATACCTATAATCCCAGCAGCTCAAGAGGCTGAGGCAGGAGGATGGCAAGTTCAAAGCCAGCCTCAGCAACTTAGCAAGGCCCTAAGCAACTTAGTGAGACCCTGTCTCTAAATTAAATATAAAAAGGGCTGGGGATGTGACTCAATGGTTAAGTGTTCCTCGGATCAATTCCCAGTACAACCCCCCACCCCCAACAAATGATATGAAAACTTGGGCTCTAGGAAAGTATTTTTACACTGAAAACTCCTCAGGGAGGGTCAGAAAGTAGCATAATAAACATGAATAAGAAATATCAATAGCTACTATTTACTGAAATCTTCTCTGTTCCAGGTATTAAGTTTATAAAGCTTATCTCATTTAATCCTTATGGACTGTATTTGTTTTTTTTTTTTTTTTTTTAAAGAAAGAGGGGAGAGAGAGAGAGAGAGAGAGAGAGAGAGAGAGAGAGAGAGAGAGAATTTTTTTTTAATATTTATTTTTCAGTTCTCGGCAGACACAACATCTTTGTTTGTATGTGGTGCTGAGGATAGAACCCGGGCCGCACGCATGGCAGGCGAGTGCGCTACCGCTTGAGCCACATCCCCAGCCCCGAATGGACTGTATTTGTATCTATTTATAATTACCATTTTATAGACCTGAAAAGTTGACTCTGTTATTTCCAAAGTTACAGAGACTGAATACTGAAGAGCTTGGATTTTAAAGTAAACCTCTTGACTTCAGATACTCAACTTCAGAGCTACTGACATTTTGATTTAGGTGATTTCTATGGTGGGACCTGAGCAGTCTGAGAAGGTATTTTATACATTAATACTTTCTTGGGAAGCAGGACTTGATGATGTAGTAGCATAAAAGGGAAAGAGAGAGCCAAAACAAAGTGGCGCAACAGTTGGCTCAGCCGTCAGGGACAATATGAGAAACTGTAGGAAATTCATTACAAGATGTTCAAAAAAAAAAAGATAAGCATAATCATTCAAATTAGCCAAGAGGGCGGAGAGGGCGGAGGGAGAGGGAGTGAGGGGACAAAGCCTTCCAAACCTCAGCAGCTTCCTTTTCCTCCTTCCCCAAGCAGACCCCAGAGCTCCTGAGGCCCTCTCTCCATCTTTGGAACACGCTGGTAATTCACTGATAACAAGAAACTAAGAGGGACCCTGTGAGTAGCCAGTACCGCTCCTTTCTTTTCTGGAGGACGCCTATACCAGAACTGGATCTGTTGGAGCTGGAAGGCCTGGGTCTGTCAGATACACCCACCTACAAGATCAAGGACAGCAGTGTTGGCAAAATGATCTGGCAAGCAACAGGAGTAGAACATGAGAAAAGGGCACCTAGAGTACAGCACCTTCAACTTCTGGAGAGCTCCCATTGCCAGCACCCACTCCTTGGAATTGGACTTGCTCTAAGGCCAAGACTTTTCTTTCCCACCACCTTGCCCTTATTGTCTTCTCTTTCAAGCCTCTTTCTCATTCCTTTCCCAAATTAATCTTGTTCTCTTCCCTCTATTGTGTTGATAGTGCTGATGAGTCTGCCAGTTGAGTTTTACTTATTTATCTATCTGTCTACTCTGTTTCTATCAAAAGCCCTCAAACCAAAGTAAAAGGTTCAAGCAATGGAGTATAGGATCACAGAAATCCCACCCCCACCCCCTGGATTATTAACCCCAGAAAATAAGCTTTGTGGAGACATCAGGGAGTAGTAGAGTATTACAAAATGGAAGACAGTTTTGATTCCATTTTTAATCAGCTTCAAAGATTGCTCTAATCAGAGGGTAGAGCACTTGCTTGGTATATGTGAGACCTTGGGTTTGATCCCTAGGCACCACAAAAAAGAAAAAGATTGCTCAAACCTTTGTAGTTTCCTGTAGTTACCAGTAAATTTAAGTATTTTTTCCCAGGGTTAATGAAAACCTTCTAATTTTTAAGATGATTTGCCACAACAGAATGATTTCCAAAATGTAAGGTGACGATCTTCTTTTTTAATCCTGCTCCTTCTTATAATACATACTTTTCTCCAGAGAAATTGGGGTAAAGGTATAAAACAAGGAAACAATACATTATGAAAATATGGAAAAGCACTAAATCATTTCAGAAATAGTTGAAGCTCTTTCCTTCCAAAAAGCATTCTTTGTTTTCTGCAGTACTAGGGATCCAACCCAGGGGCATTCTACCACTGAACTACATCCTAGCCCATTTTATTTTTTTAATTTTGAGACAGGGTAGTGTCTAAGTTGCTGGCCTTGAACTTGTGATCCTTTTGTCAGCCTCCAAAGTCCAAAAGGATGTTCTTCAGCTTACTCACAACTTTGCTAATTATGGATTGATAATTCTAGCTGAGAAAAATCAGATTTCAAATCTTAAGAAGAAACCTTGCTATTAGGAAAATTTGCAAGGTTCTGATTCAGTCTTCTAAAAAGCATAAGGTTTGGTCCTAAATATTTAGTCTTGCCCCTTCTTCATTTGCAATACTACTAATCAATGAGCCTGATGCATAGTTCTAAAGCTACCTTAAGACCATAATATGAACAATTACATTCTGCCCCTACACCTTGTTCCCACTCCTTCCAAAATTATTGCTGCTGATTTGTGCTAATTACTCATTTATTTAATAAAAACATTCAATCCTCCCCACCCACCAAAAAAGAGAAGCATATATCTATTGGCTCCCACATCCCACCAATCAAAGTTCACTCCAAGGAGTGTTAAGTATCCCTCAGAGTAACTTGTATAGCCTGAGTCAGTTCCCATGATGGGCCCAGTAGCAGGGATAACAGAGAAGTCCTGTAGCTAGAAATAAGATGTAAGCAGTAGGAACCTAAACAAGAAGTTATAATGCAGCTGCTCACTACTATAAATGGAATTATTTTTATAACTTCTATTTACAGGTGCCAATTACCAGAGAAAAAGTTTACTTCTATATGTTAATCTCATACTCAGCCACACTATCAAGAATACTAGGGGTTGCACTGTGGCTCAGTCATGTGTGAAGCACTGGGTTTGATCCTTAGCACTGCATAAAAATAAACAAAATAATGGCATGCTGTCCATCACAACTACAAAATTTTTTTTAAAAGAATACCATACATTTCCTGAAAATATCTTTGCTTTGCCTATTTTTAAAATTTACTTATTATTAATAAATTAATTTATTTTTGCAAAAACTAGGGATTGAACCCAGAGGTGCTCCATCACTGAGTTAGATTCTTAGCCCTTTTTGTTTTTTATTTTGAGACATAGTCTCAAACGTTCAGTCTTTCTAACTCAGCCTCCAGAGTGCTGGGATTATAGGCATGCATCACCACACCCAGCTAAAAATTAAACTTTAAAAAATCAAAATATGAGGCTGGGGTTGTGGCTCAGTGGTAGAACGCTTGCCTAGCACGTGAGAGGCCCTGGGTTCGATCCTCAGCACCACATTAAAATAAAGTTATTATGTCCAACTACAACTAAAAAAATATTTTTAAAAAATTGTATTAAAAATAAAAATATAATATACACACAGAAAAGCACATAAATCATAAATGTAAGGCATTAAAAGTTATACAAAATAAATATACATACATAGCCACCACCCAAATAAAGAAATAGCTTAATACCAGCACCCCTTTGCGCCTCTTCCTCACTCAAAAGTAACCATGATTCTGGCTTCTAACACTCTAAAATCATTTTAGATATTTTGAATCTTACATAAATGAAGTTTTATGTTTACTGACTATCTTATATCACACAACATTCTATTTGTATGATTAACCCATAATTAACCTACTCAAACAGTAGCTTATACCTTCCCATTTTGTTTTATTGTATTCTATTATTGTATACAAACAATTTAACCATTCTGTTGGTGACAAATATGAATTCATAGTTTCTAGTTTTGGGTTATTTATAAATAAATAAGGATTTATTATATGGATTATATAAGGATTTATTATATTTGTTATTATATAACATTTTAATCTACAATTTACTTGGAATTGACTTTTTAAATTCAGTTATGTTAAGGTACATACTCAACATATGCTAAAGGATACATAACATCCTTCAGTATGTATGTATCCAGGTGTATGTGCACTATGGAACACTGTCTAAAAAAGAAACTGCTAAGACAGATATAGGCATGCTGCCACAGTTTCCAAATTGAACATACAAGTTACACACTCCCACCTTCTAGTGTAGAACAAGAGGTGCTTCCAGCTTTACTAACACCCAATACTGTCTATTTTAGCCATTCCAGTGGGCTGGTACTGCATTATTTTAATCTGCATTTCTCTAAAAACTAAAGGTACAGAACAATCTTAAATTTACTACTTGGAAATCCCCTTTTATGAAATGGCTATTCATATCTAAGCTTTCTTAGATGTTTGGGTTTTTTCCTTTTAGTAAGTTTAAGTTTTATTCTTTGGATATGAGTCAATTGTCAGGAAAAATACACAGACATGTAAGATATGTAAGTATGCTACAATTTAAAGGTGTTCCTCAAAAGTCCAAGTGTTGGAAACTTAATCAAATTCATATGTTAATAGTATTTGGAGGCAGGGCCTTTGAGAGATTAGGATTAGATGAGGTCGTAAGGGTGGAGTATCATAACTGGCTTTTTAAAAGGAAGAGAGATAGCATACTTACTGTCTCACCATGTCATGCTCTATGTCACACTGTGACACAGCAAGGTCCTCACAAAATGATAGGCAGATACCAACACCATGCTCTAAGACTTTGCAGTCTCCAGAGCCAAAAGCCAAATAAATTTCTATTCTTTATAAATACCCAGTCTCAGATATTTTATTATAGCAAGAGAAAATGGACTAAAAATGAAAAGACACACACATGTATGTGTATGTATGTATGTGTGTGTGTGTGTATTTACTTAGAATTAACTTTTTAAATTCAGCTATGTTAAGGCATATAATCTACATATGCTAAAATGAACACATGGAATGTACAATTCAATGGCTTTTGACAAATGTATATATCCATGTAAATATTTGCCTAATCAAGATATAGAATAATTATTACCACCCAAAAAAGTCCCTCTGAGCACATCAGTAATCAATCTCCTAACCCACTCAGCACTAGGCAACCACCATTCTAATGACTACAGATTAGTTTTGCCTATTATAAAATTATATAACATGTATTCCTTTGTGTCACATATCATTCACTCAGCATATTTTTTGAGATTTGTTCACTTTATTAAGATATCCCTTTATATGGATGAGATATACTTCATTGTAGGAATATACCAAAAAAAATTTTTTTAATCCATTCAAGTACTGAACAATTGGGTTGTTTTTTCATTTGGGGCTATTATAAATAAAGCTATGAACATTCATCTCTCTTCATAGACCAATGTTTTTGTTTTGGTTGGCCTAACAGCTGCAAGTATAATTGCTGGATCACACAGTAACTATGTTTAAATGTATAAAGCAACCTGCCACTTATACCATTTTAGGCTCCCACTACCAATGTGTAAAAGCTCCAGCTGATCCACATTCTCACATTTTCTTGTCACACATGGGAACTGTTAGTCTTTTAATTTTAGCCATTGTAGAGGATACAAGGCAATGTCCCTATGGTATCAATTAGTATTTCCTGATGGCTAATTATGTTCACTGACTTTTCATGGGCTTACTATTATATCTTCTTTTGTGAAATGTCTGCTCAAACCTTTTGCCATTTTATTATTCATTCATTATTTATTTATTACCTTATTAGTATTACAAGAGTTCTTTTTTAAAAAATATACACATATTTTTTTAGTTGTAGATGGACCCACTACCTTTATTTATTTATCTTTATGTGGTGCTGAGGATCAAACCCAGGGCCTCACATATGCTAGGCAGGCACTCTACCACTGAGCTACAACTCCAGCCCTACAAGAGTTCTTGAAATATTCTGATAATATACACATTTTGCAAATATTTTTTCTAGTCTTTGCTCTTTTTATTTCCTTAATGACAGATTGTTTTTTTAACTATGACAAAGTCCAATATATAATTTTTTTCTATGATTATAAAGTCTAGAAAGTCCATGTTCCTTCTAGAAAATCTTTGCCTATCTCAATGTCAAAAATATTCTTTTTACTTTATGGTTTCTTCTGCATAGTTTTAGCTTTTACATTGAGTTTTTAAAATCACCTTTTACATATGGTATAGAGATCAAGATTCACTTTTACTTATTCATAAGATGTTCAGTTTATTCCAGCACTATTGTTGAAAGTCTTTTCTTTACTATTGAAGTATTTTTCTGCCTTTGTGAATACCAGCTGACCACTGTTATATACTGTAAGTTTTTGTCTCCCCAAAATTCCTATTTTGAAAACCTAACCCCCAATGTCATCATATTAGGAGGTTGGGGCCTTTGGGAGGTAATTAGGATACGAAAGTGCAGTTCTCATGATGGATAAAGACAAACTGTGGAACATACACAATGGAATATTACTCAGCATTAAAAGAGAATAAAATCATGGCATTTGCAGGTAAATGGATGGAGTTCAAGAATATAATGCTAAATGAAGTAAGCCAATCCCAAAAAAACAAATGCCAAATGATTTTTCTGATATAAGGATGCTAATTCATAATAGGAATGGATCGGGGCATGGAAGTAATAAACTCTAGATAGGGCAAAGGGGAGGAAGGGGAAGGGAGGGGGTATAGGGGTAGGAAAAGATGGTGGAATGAGATGGACTTCATTACTCTAAGTACATGTATGAAGACACGAATGGTGTGACTCTACATTGTATACAACCAGAGATATGAAAAATTGTGCTTTATATGTGTACTATGAATTGAAATGCATTCTGCTATCATATAACAATTCATTTAAATTTTTAAAAATAACAAAAATATTTTAAAAAACTCACATCCACTCATACCCAGAATACACAAAAGATATCTTACAATTTAACAGCAAGAAAGTAATCCAATTTAAAAACATGCAAAAGATTTAAACAGACATAACATCTAAGAAAACACACAGAAGACAAATAAACATGAAAATATACTCAAATTATTAGTCATTAGGGAAATGTAAATTAAAACCAATGAGATGCCATTTCATACCCACTAGGATGACTATAATCAAAAAGCAGAAAATAGCAACTTTATATATGAAAAGTATTTTTGTTTATATATATATATATATTTTTTTTTTAACAGCACACTTAAATTTTCAAGTGTCATACAATCTGTTCTATAAGTATCATCAACTCACTACCAGCTTTCTATTCTTTTAAACACTACAATAAACATTTTGCAAGATAGGTTCATTAAGGCAATATTTTAGTAACTGAATTCAACTTATTTTCTAGTTGTAATCAGCTAGTTGAATTTTCCACTAACAGCCAAACACAGAAGAGGTCTGTGCTCACTAAATTACTTTTTCTAGTTTTTTATTGTGAAAAAATACCAAATGTAACCACATTAACTATTATTGATATTAAATATATTCTTTATATTGTACAGCCATCAGCAACATCTCCAGAACTCTTTTTCATTTGTATAACTAAAACTATACCCATTAATTAAATAATACCTCCCATTGTCCCCTTCCCCAACCTTTTCAACCACATTTCTCATTCTGTTTCTCCGAATTTGACTACTCTGAATACCTCATTATATGGAAATCACATAGCATTTGCTTTCTTGTGACTGGCTATTTCACTTAGCATAATGTCCTCAAAATTCTTCCATGTTGTGCCATGTGTCTTTCCTATTTTATTTTGGAACTGGAGGTTGAATCCAGGGCTTTGCGAATGCAGGCAGATGCTTTGCCACTGAGCTACATCCCAGCCCAAGATTTCATTCCTTTTAAAAACTGAATAATCCACCATTACATTTTGCTCACCCATTGACACTTGGGTTGCTTCCACACTTTAGCTGTGTACTGTGGGAGGTCATCCTCACACGTGATTTGAGTTACCTCCCTGGCTGGGCGAGAGACGCTTAGACACATCCTTGTGTCCAGAGCTTTTCCCACCCTTCTTGTCCATGTATGTGGAGGCGTGTTTGGCCACTACCCCTGAAGACCCAATCATCGCACCTGACCTTGGGACACTGCCCCCCTTAATCTTCATTGGATGGGATTTTCCCCAGAATTTTTTGTTTCCCAATAAAAGTCCACTTTCTGGCGTGTTCTATTCCCCCCCCCCCCCCCCGCCTCTTCAGTAAACCTTGCTACCCTAATAGGTAGCTTGAGGCTGGAGGAAGGAGACGCCATCCTGGAGCTGGTTTAAAGGTAATTAGAGTCTGTCTCTTTAATTCAAACTCCCTTCGGATTTCTCATATAACTGAACCTTCATTTATGAAGCCTGTGTGGGCTAAAGTATACACAACAGGTGTACCACACAGTTACCACTTCAAGTCCCTGCTTTCAGTCCTTCTGGGTATATAATAAGAAAGACTATTGCTGGATCATATAATAAGCCACCACATTATTTTCCACATGGATTTTATATTCCCAACAACAGTACACAAGAGTTCCAATTACTTCACGTCCCTGCCAGCACTTGTTATTTTCGGGGTTTACAGTAGGCAACCTAAAGGGTGTGAAGTTGGCATTTCATTGTAGTTTTTAACTTATATTTCCTCAATATTGGTGATGTTGAGCATCTTTTTATGTCTTTTGGTTTTTTGATATCTTTAGAGAAATGTCTATTTAAATCCTTTGCCCATCTTTGAATCAGGTTGGGTTTTTTGTTACTGAATTTTAAGAGTTCTTTATATATTCTAGATAATCCCTTATCATATTAGGATTGCAAATATTTTCTCTCATTTTGTAGGTTTTCTTTTTACTTTGTTGATAATGTCTTTTGATGTATTTTAACAATTTTGGGGAAGTCCAATTTGTCAAATTTTTCTTTTGTTGACTGTACCTTTAATGCCCTATCAAAGAAATCACTACCAAATCCTATGTCATGAAGTTTTGCTGTATGTTTTTGTCTTATTTATAGTTTTAGGTCTTTACTCATTTTGAGTTAATTTTTGTACAAGGTTTAATGGTCCAAATTCACTGTTTTTCTTAATATCTGTTCATACAAGAGCATGGATACCTATATAATACTTCTAGACAACCCATGAATCTGGAATAATGTTCAATTCACAATAAAAATTATTGTTTGTCAACTGATTATGAATCTGAATCTAGGTTATAGATACATGGAAGTTCATTTTATTCTCATTTTTACATTTGTTTAAATATTACAAAAATTAAAAATTTAGAAATTATTTATAACATTTATTATGCTAATTAACAAGCCTCACATGCTGGCTGATAACAAAAATAACTGAAGGACTTAGCCCATGAAATGCAAGTTCTGATTATGATCTTTTGAATGCTAAGTGTGGACTCCAGAGTGAGAGAGAGTGTGTGTGTGTGTGTGTGTGTAAACACATCCCCAGAGACACACAGACATATACACACACACACACCACTATTTCAAATGAGACCCAATCTTAAAATACATTTAGTAGTACCCAGAACATTGACCTATCGTGGACTTTCTTTTCCTCACATTTTCTATTGATATATTTAGTTGTACATAATGGTGGGATTTGTTGCTACATATTTATACATGAACACAACATAATAATATAATTTCAATATCATTCCTCACTATTTCCCCTTTCCCTTCCCTCTTACCTCCCCAGGTTCCTTTCCTCTATTCTACTGATCGCCCTTTGATTTTCATGAGATCCCTATCCCCACCTTTCTTTTCCATTTTCTTCTCTAGCTTCCACTTATTTATCATGGACTTCTAACACTATCTGTGTTCAGTTACTTTGTTTCCAAATCTCTATTCTCCCAGACTCTGTGAGCTTCTTTTGATCAGGGACCCTTTATTTCCAGATACTGGGTGTACAATAAATTTAGTTTCACAAATATTTACAGAGCACCAGAATGTGTGTGTCTGGCAAATTTCAGTACTGAGGATATAGCTCTGATCAAAGAAGCTGAAGTTGTTCACATAGGGCTTACATTCTAGTAGAATGCTATTGAAGTGAATGATGAAATTGAACAGACAAAAAAAAATTACATGACACTATCAATTCCACTATAAAAGGTAACCAATCTGACCATGAGCCCTGAGTCCAGGGTTGGTGGAGGAGTGCTACCCAATGGCAATTAGAGACTAGAAGATCACTAATCATTTTCTTATCTGAATTAGTAAAATAGTCTACTACCTATAATACTAAACTATCTTATGAGAACTGTAGGATCATACAGCTCCATGTTGTTTAATTTTCCTCTAATAAATGATATCAGATTTTTCTTAGAAAAATATGATGTGAAAACATTCAGTAAATTATGAGTTATGCACATTTCCCTCTCTAGTCATCTCTGGGCCAATACTTCTCAAACTGGGACTCCAGACACCTAGGGTGCTTTACAAAGAGAGTATTTGGGAAGCTTTAAGTTAATTTTCAATATATTTTTGGAAAATATAACAAATAATATGCTTATATTCCATAAGATTGTACCCACTAAACATCACCATCTTAATAAACAGGTTTAATACATTTTTTGTTGATTTCTAGGGCTTATTCTCAGTAGAAGATTTTTTAAGTATTTTAAATTCATACAGGGATTTTATAAAAATAATATAGGGATAGGGTTGTGGCTCAATGGCAGAGTGCTTGCCTAGCATGTGTGAGGCACTGGATTCGATTCTCAACACCATGTATCAATAAATAAAATAAAGGTACATTGACAACTAAATATATATATATATATATATATATATATATATATATATATTTTTTTTTTTTTTTTTTTTTTTTTTTTAAGGAGAATACAAACTGGTTAAAAAAATAAAAAGAGGTGGGAACTGGGTGTGTAAGGCACATGCCTATAATCCCCAGCAACTCAGGAGGGTGTGGCAGGAGGATTGCAAATTCAAGGCCAACCTCAGCAATTTAGTGAGACCCTGTCTCAAAATAAAAAATAAAAAGCACTGGGGATGTGGTTCAGTGGGTAAGCACCCCTGAGTTCAATCTCCAGTACAAAAAAAGAATTGGGGTCTACTACTTCAAAATCATGCTTCATAATATAATGAAATTATTAGATAATCAAATAGGCATCAGAACATTTCAATTTACTTTGGTATCTAAAGCAATCAATACTTTGTATCCTCTGTCTGGTTCCTAGGCTCTCATTTGACACCAACAACTACCATTTCTATTGGGTCTAATAGCTGACTACTGTTGATGTTGTCCACAAAAACAATGTACTATGGGTGAACTAGGACTATTCTCAGCTTCAATTTCACAGTATCCTCAAATTCTAGTAAATGTTCTCTGGCACACATGGTAAAGCCATAACTTTTACTTGAACAATCACATAAACAGCATCAAAGCAAATGATTTGTTCTTATGATTCTTACAAAATTTTAAAGACACCACACCGATGATTCTCTTTCCTTTAAATTCTCGAACACCTTCATATTTAAATGTTAGAATTAAGCATATCTGAAACATTTAAGCTAAAATAACATTTTTCTAATTTTCTCGTTTATGTAATGAATAAGGCATTTAAAATTATCTCAGTACCAGTTTTAGATTCTTACATACATTATAAAGAAATGCATATGAAATTAATTGTAGATGTTTAAGTTTACTCATAAATTGATCCAGCAATTACTGTATAACTCATATGTTTAGCTGCCAATCTAAAAGGTTAAAAAATGAGGAAGACACTTAGGTCAAGTTCTAAGTTGTTGATCATTAAAAGGCAAAGACAGGCCTTCACTCCTCAAAGTTCAAGGAAATTGAGAATCCATTTGTGCTTCACATCCCTAACTTTTCAGCTTCCAACTACAATCTTTTGTCAATCTTCCATTTTTTATCCAAATATATTTATAGCACCAATGGTGAGGGTTACTTTGTAGTAGACTTTTTAGAATTCCAAGTAACAATAATTAATACTTAACATTTCTATGTGCCAGCACTATTTCACAATAACCTTAACAAGCAAGCTACTATGGAATACATTTTAGAGACCAGAAAGCTGAGACATGGCAAGAGTAAATGTCCCACTTCATGTACAAGGAAGAGACAGTTATAGGGATTTGAATACAGGCAGTCAGCTCTTAATTACTATAGTGCTGCCTCTTAAGTTAGGGTAAAACAACCACATAATCTCTATTGTGATTTATTAAGTACTTCAATTTGTTTTTAAAGTCTTAGATAAACAAAAAAATGATTCTCAGATATAAATAGTAAATAAGTCTTTAAACTTTCACTTAAATCTAGAAAAAATATAATGAAGTCCCAATTCAGAGTAATCAATACCTAAAGCAGATTACTTATGAAGTTTTACACAATCTGGCTAGAGATGGGATATGAAAAATCAATTTACCTGTGGAATATTTTTATATATTGTCTTTTTATTTTTTTTAAATAATTTTTTAGTTGTTGATGGCCTTTATTTTATTTATTTATATGTGGTGCTGAGAATCGAACCCAGTTCATCTCACATGCCAGGCAAGTGCTCCACCACTGAGCCCCAGCCCCAGTGTGTGTGTGTGTGTGTGTGTGTGTGTATAATTCTTTTTAAAAGTTATTCCTGATTCCTGAATGGTTTTGGCTTTAAAGAAAACACATGCATATATATATATCACAATATTTTCTATAATTCTATACAACCTTTAAAATGTTGACATAGATCTATATAGAAAGCTAAATTAAAAGGGGGCAATAAAAATAGCATGTATAGCTGATCCTAAATCTTTTTTTTAAAAGGTCTTAAGCTTAAATTTAAGACATTTAAGTATGGTTATTAGATATCAGGATTACTGGTAATTTTTCTTTTAAACCTTTTTAATAAACTGATATTTTCGTGGGTTTTTTTAACAATTCTTTTGTAAATATGAAAAATAAAGCTCTTTTGTTTATTAAAAGACTCACTAATTGGAAATTTTAACAAAATATTTTATTTTTTATAAGAGGATAGTTGTAGCTACTTCTAGAAGATTCCTTAGTTTGGTTTCCATATAGAAATCAAGTGGCTTTATTTAAATTATTCTCTAAACCTTGAAAACTTAAATGTATAACTGCTGGTCTTCCTCATAAATATAAAAGTAACAAGGATAAATAGCACAGTATAAAAATAACCTAAAAAACTTTCTCCTCTAATTAAATTTATTTAGATCATGTTTTGAATTTTCCAAGTATGACTTTTTTTTTTTTTTTTGAAAAGCTCATTACTTGATAAAGCTGTTTTTCCCCATCTGGGTAGTTGTGAATATAAAAATGTCTAACATTCTTCAGATTTTGAGCATCCTACAGCTAACCGTTTTTCCCTTGTGGAGTCAAAATTAAAATTTTTAATATTGAGAGTTTTTCTTTCTCCATGGTTCCACATATTTTATCTGTTTTTAAAGATATGAGATCCTGGAACTATTTTCTGGTTCTAGAAAGAAGCATGCCAACACATGCCAAAAGTAGGCATTTCTTCAAATATTACGTAACATTTTAGAGGAGAGAAGAAAAAAATAGCAAATAGTGTAGCAACAAAAACCTCAGAAATCTTAAAATGCTTCAAGCTCTATCATGAACCAGCTGTACATCCATACATAAATCATTTGTCATAAAAGATGAGGCTTCAAAATTAGATGATCAACAATTTAATAAGCATTTGATGAACACTTATATGGAAGATTTTAGATGTGGTCGAAATAAAGAGACTAAAAAACAGATCCATCTTGAAAGATTTTACCATCTAATAGAAAAAGACATGTTTACATAAACCCACAATGTGCTTTCTTCTTTAGTGTAACAAACATATTTTAAACTTTCTAGGTAAATATAAGCTTATTTTAAAATACATAAACAAAAGAAAAAAGGGGACGTTAGTTGAACATTCTGGCATGGACAAACAGATTTAAGATACATTGCACAGCCAAACAGATTTAAGCGAAATGTTCAAGTTTTAATCAAGTACATCTTATTTTACGTTCAAGGCAAAAAGATAATAAAATTTTTTTAAATACAATTTCAATTAGACCCTAAAACTTTACATTCTTTTTTTTTAAACTTTACATTCTTAAAAAAAAAAAAAAAAAACTCTTCACAAAAGATAATGACTCCCTTATCACTCTATTTATTCACTTCAGCAAGCCACTGACCGCATCTTATTACTCTTGTTCTCTGGGTAGGGGCTATAAATGGCATGTTTACTACTTAAATAATATAGTCAACAGTGGGGAGAAAATATTTCTCAAAAACAAGGGGAGAGGGAAAAAAAAAAGAACCAATTAAGAGAAAGCCTATACCATTCATGTGAAGCACAGAATTCTAAAAAGCAGTTCTATCTTTTTCACTACAGAAACCAGGGAGATATGCATAAAAAGACTGGTTTTGGGGTCTTTCCCTCTACATTCAATTTCTCAAGAGTCCAGTAATTCAAAGAAGACAAACAAGAACATACTGGATTACATGTTTCCCAACTCCAATGTAAAGAAATTATTATAACCATATGGTCGAAATCAAGCATCTCACAAGCTGAATAAGCAGAAGAAATAATGGTATAAGCAATAAGCTAATCTAACCATTTATTGTAATCCTTTATGTAACAAAAATGAATACAACAAAATTCTTTCCCTTAATCAATGTGTTAAGATGGAGGACTGAGCATGTGTTAATACTTTCCTTCCACTTAGAAAAAAGAAAACTTCTTTTAATAATATAATAAAAACAGAAAAACAGCCAGGTGTGGTGGCACACACCAGTAATCCCAGCAGCTTGGGAGGCTGAGGCAGGAGGATTTTGAGTTCAAAGCCAACCTTAGGAACTCAGTGAGGCCCTAAGTAACTCAGACTCTGTCTCCACATAAAACATAAAAAAGGGCTGGGGAGGTGGCTCAGAGGTTAAGCACCCCTGGGTTCAATCCCTGGTAACAAAAACAAAAACAAAAACAAAAAAACCACACACACACACAGAAAAACAAAACCATGCCATCGGAAATCAAGATCACAAATACAGAAATGGTTGTCACATCTAAATGTAATAAACAAGAAATCCTAGACAAAAATAGATGTATCATTTTTCTTTTCTTTTTAAGAGCAAAGTAACAGAACTTATTTTTGAAATAAAAAGGAACTGGAGCTACCACAAGGTGAGGGGGGGGTTCCCGGGTGGGTTCCCTTGTTTTTTAATAACAGTATCAAAAACAATGAAAAAAGTCTGGCAAAGATTTGAGGAAAAAGAATTATTTTCAGTGTTGGTGAAAGAATAGTTTGAAAAAGTCTTTTTAATGAAATGGTTAAGTGAATTATGCCTCACCTATACTATGAAAAATCATGCAGGATAAAAATTGTGTTTTTTTAAAATGGTTAAACAAAAAAAGCAAGTTACAGATCATAATATTCCTCAAAAATCCTAGCTCCTGTGAACTATTTACCATCATATTATAATACCCATGACCCCTTTTTGTCATTCCCCCCTCATTCAGAGAAAAACTAAATTTCACCTAAATTTTAGTCTCTGTTCAGTACAGTATTACAGTGGTCATTCCTGAAAACTTCTTTATCAGTTCCTTCACCTCTTCCTTAAACCTTTTACTCTATCTACTTCACCTATTTACTCCCACTTTCATACCTTAAACCTTGTGCATGATATGCAATAACATAACACCTCCCAATTTAACTACTTCCCATTTAAGCCTCTCACATTTAAACCACCACTTCCTAGTTTCCCAGTTTTACTTGTTCAGTAGTGGTCTTCCTTTTGCAATTCTTTCTCACCATCAATACTTCCCATCAACTGGCCCTAATACCCTCATGTTCTCAATCCCCTCCTTAAATAACCTGGATTCATGAACCAAAATTATAACTCTCTTATATACACCTTCAATTTTACTGTATCTGTGTCATACTTCTGACAAAACTAGTTAATCTTAGCATATTGCTTACCCCCAAAATATCCTAACTGGTCTTATTTATATTGTTGTTCCACAATATAGAAACTGCTAGTTACTTAGCTCGCATCTATTTTGTCTTTCCTTACTACCCATAGTAAGGATTTTACTGATTATCTTCCTGACTCCAGAAGATAATCTCAAATTTATTTAGTCAGGAAGATAATGTTCCTCATTTAACACTATGTTTCCCAGCCTCCTTAACAGCAAAAGGGAGTTTGTGACAGTGGACAAAAACAAAAATTTAGGTAAAGGCAGGAGGTTTTTAGGAAAAGCTCTTTAAAGGAACTTAAATTTGAGTTCCTTTAAATTAAATTAAACTTGAATTAACAATTCAGCTGACTTCTGCCTACAGCCTGGATGTGCTTCTAGAGAAAAATCAGCCATCTCATATTACAAGGAGACAGGCACTCTTGAAGATGTCTCAACAGAAAAACAAAAATTCAAATTACAATTTTTTTTTTTTTTTTTGATACTGGGGATTGAACTCAGGGGCACTTGACCACTGAGCCACAACCCCAGCCCTATTTTGCATTTTTTAAAATTAGAGACAGAGTCTCACTGAGTTGCTTAGTGTCTCGCTTTTGCTGAGGCTGGCTTTGAACTCGAGGTCCTCCTGTCTCAGCCACCCTAACTGCTGGGATTACACCTGGCGAGTTCAAATTTCTGATGTCACTGAGCTATCTTATCAGCCCTATATTGCCT
Source organism: Marmota monax (assembly GCF_021218885.2). Lineage (NCBI taxonomy): Eukaryota > Metazoa > Chordata > Mammalia > Rodentia > Sciuridae > Marmota > Marmota monax. The sequence continues at coordinate 5,143,701 of NW_026692352.1, read as the reverse complement.
ACTTCTCATATTCTTACACTTGATGAAAATAAAACCCTCATTTGTTGTTGTTTTGAAATAAATTTATTGTGCATATTTAAGGTATACAATATGACATCATGGGATACATACAAATAGTAAAACTTTATTACAGTAAGCAAGTTAACATATCCATTATTTCACATAGTTATCCTTTTTTTTTTTTTTTTTTTTTTTTTTGGCTAGAGTAGCTAAAATCTACTCACTTAGCAGAAATCTCAAATTTATTTAGAGATCTCTGCTATTTACAGTAAATACAAATTCTGACTCCTAGGCTCACTATAGTTTTTTTTCTCTCATAGCAACATAAAACCTTTTAAAATTATAAGTGAGACTGTATTGCCTGTTTCCCATCACACCTAAATTGAGGTCCTTTAAAAGATAAACTAGGCCTTCTCTGACCTGGTCCTTCAATCTCTCCCAACTGATCTCTTTCTAAATCCCACCACAATTCTGCTTCCACTATTCAGCTCCAGACATACTGAAACTCTTTAACACTTGAACAAGCCAAACTTTTTGTGTCTCAGAGCCTGTGTTAGTCAGCTTCTGTGATAAAATACTTGAGAAAAACAAAGGAGAAAGGTTTAGTTGCTCAAGGTTTCAGTCCAAGGCCACTTGGGCCCATTGCTATGGGCCTGTGGTAAGGCAGAACATGATGGCAGGGAACACACAGCAGAGCACAGCTACTTAATTCATGGCAATCAGGAAGTGGGGGAAAAAAGAAGAGGCCAGGGATATGATATACCCTTCAAGGACATTCGCCTAGTCACCTATTTCCTTTAACTAGGCCCCACCTCCTAAAGTTTCTACTAGCTCTTAATAATGCCATCAAATTGTGAATTCATCAATGGATTGATTAATCCATGATGAGGGTACAGCCCTCATGATTCAATCACTTCCCCCAAAGAGCCTCACCTCTAAATACTTCTGCACTGGGAATCAAGCCTTCAACGCATAAGGCTCTGAAGGACATTCTAGATCTAAACTATAACAGAGCCTTTGCATTTGTTGCTTCCTTTGCCTGGAATGCTCTTCCCTCACTTCTTTCACATCTCAACTCAAATGTGTCTTCTCCAAGAGACCTCTAACTTTTTATATGAAACTGACTTTTTGTGACTCCTCCCACTCTTACAATTCTTCTTACCCTGCTTTATTTTTATATGTTAAATACTTGTTTGCTTATTTATTTTCTGTCTTTAACCCTAGAAAGGAATCTCACTGAGGTAAAGGAACAATGTTTTCTTTAGCACTATATCCCTAGTGTCTGGCCCATACTAGGGCATCACAAAAATCTGATTAATAAATGAATACACATCATGATCTCATTTAAACTAAAGAAGACTAAATGTGTGTGTGCATGTGCATAACACATAAACAGTCTAAAATATACAATATTAATACCAATAACCTTGGGGAAGAGAGTGGGAAGAAAAGTAAAGAGGGACTTTCACACTTTGCATATTTCTGAATTTATTTTTAAAAAAGCAAAATTAAGTACAACACATAACAGGAAGAAAAGAAAAATTAACATATTTAGAAATACAAACCTATCTTTAGGATCTTAAAATTTAGAAACTCATACTAACTTCAGTAAGCATAAAACTCAAAGGTCCTTGGTTAGAAAAAACATTGAGAAACCCACCTCTCTATCTATATAGTAAGCCCCAGAACCTGCTTCAGTGTCTGAAAAGAATCACTTTCATTCCAGTAGTCCACTCATTCCAAGCTTGTTTTCCCCAAATCTCCCATGAGTAGTAGATTCTATGATTATCAAATAAAATTAATGCCCTTTAAGCAAACTAGAATTATAGGAATAAAATTTCTTGTTAAACTTCTTATAACCCTCATAAAAGTTTTTATTGTCACTTAAAAAAAACAAAGTCTACTAAATAAAAAGTATATATATATATATTTTTTAATTTTTTGTAGTTGTAGATGAACAGAATGCCTTTATTTTGTTCATTTTTATGTGGTGCTGAAGATCAAACCCAGTGCCTCACGCATGCTAGGCAAGCACTCTACCACTAAGCCACAGCCCTAGCCCAATAAAAAGTATATTAGTAGTTTGCTACATATCAAATTAATAATGAGTTATATAGAAATAATTACCATCCACTTACTATCCCATGCTCAGTAGAAACATTTAAAGGTGTTCCTCTCCAGAGGATTCATCTTGATAATTACTGCTTTGTTCATAAAATATGCATCCTAAGAGACATCTTTTTTCTCTATCTAGTTCTCCACCCAAATTTAGTGCCTTTTAATATTTTTACAACTTTATTATATGATATCTTACATATCATATAATTCATCTATTTCAAGTATACAATTCAGCAATTTTTAGTAAATTTACTAAGTCGTGGAACACATCACAAGTCAGTTTTAGAGATCTTTATCACTCCAATAATATCCTTCATGTTTATTTACCACTAATTTTTGTTCCCACCCCCTGTTCCAATCAATCACTAATCCATCACCTGTCTCTATATATCTGTTTACTCTGGACATTTTCTATAAATAGAATCATACACTATATGATTTCTTGGATCTCACTTCTTTCATTTAGCATCTTTTTGAGGATCATCCACATGGTACCATGTATCAGTGATTCATTCCTTAATATTGCTGAACAGTACTCCTTTGTATGGATGTGCCATATAAGTGCCCTTAGATCTTATGATTTTAATGTTTATTTTCCAAGTTGTACAATGGATGTAGGATAACTTAAATAATTAGAGTAGGAGATAGGATCCCAGAGGTTTTTTGGTTTTGTTTGAGTGTGGTTTTTTTTTTTTTTTGGGGGGGGGGTGCCAGAAATTTAACCCAGAGGCACTTTACTACTGAGCTACATTCCCAGCCCTTTTGGGAGTTGTCAGTTTGAGACAGGGTCTTACTAATTTGCTTAGAGCCTAAGTTGCTGAGTTTGGCCTTGAACTTATGATCCTCCTGTCTCAGCCTCCTAAACCACTGGGATTATAGGTATGTGCTGCCACACCCAGCTAGAGCTAACTTGTAACTAACCCAAAATAACATAGGTGAGTGTTTCTCAAAACCAATCCAGTTTACACAGAATAAGATTGTCCTAGCTTCACTCAACATCATACCATCAGGTATGATGTTTTTAATATGCCTGCCCTGTCCCTTTCTCAGACAAAAACAAAAGGATAGTTTCTCTCCTATGACTCTTACTATGCCTCTGGTTTCTAACCCCAACTCCTTGTTTTCTCTCTCTTTAAGATTATCTTCAAACTAATAGCTTTAAAATGTCCATATTATCAAAGTTTCTGAAAAGACATATTAGAAGTAAATATCTACATATTTTGGAACTTTATTTAAGACAATCTGTTGGTCTTCAGATGTGTGATCCCTGTAAATATTTTCTTCCTATATAGAAAAAAAATTATGATTTAAAACCTCACAGTAAAAATATTAAAAAATCATAAGGATCAAATCAATACTTGGCACTCTCATTTAAGAGAATATCAAAGAAAATATAGTAATCAAGCACAGTTTTCCATTATTTTCTCTTTAGCATGATCTTATTACATATTTTAAAATTCAATCCTATTGAAAATGCTACAGTATCATTATTGTCTCACCTGATTTATGTTGCCTAATTCAGGTTAAATGGATTATTTAAAACATTAAGTAGAATGATTACCTAATCAATTATAAAGCTAGATGAGCAGTAGTAATGCAGGGAAAGAGCTATACAAATCCAGCAACATACATCTTATTCCTAGACTTTCCGAAGTCTGTCTTCTACAGGTGGTTCCCAGTTAGTTTGAAAACAACAAAAATAAGATTTATGTGAATACAGCCAAAAGCTTCCTCAATATAAAACATTTTCTTTTTTTTTTTTTTTTTTTTTCGGGCCTCGATCAGAAGGACTTGGGCCCCCCACGAGCGGTGCCGGGGTAAAACATTTTCTAATTAAGAAATTATTTAACTACCCCCTTACTGGTCTCCATTATAATTCTTTTGGAGTACTTAATAGAATAAAAGCAATAAAAAGACAGTATTAGCTACATGTAATTAGAGTAACCTTACAAGATAAGAAAAAATAATCAAAGTGAGTATTAGCAAGGAGAATTGTTAAAGATGCCAAGAAAAAATAAAAAACACATACACACAAATATGTGTTGGGGGTTTTTTTGTTTGTTTGTTTGTTTGGTAGACTGTTACTGTTGCAGGTGTGTGATAGGCCCTATAAGCTACACTTCCATTTTTAAAAAGACAACTGAAAAGTTGGTTTTAAAGTTTATTTCTATTAGAGCTCCAAATCTAACCAGGCTAGAATAAATATTATGAAGGAAGACAGGTTCTGCATTGTAAATTTTTAAAAACTAGTTAACCATACTCTCATTAAACAATCTTTAATGTCATTATTTTGACATTAAGAAAATTAATGTCACGGGGCTGGAGTTGTGGCTCAGTGGTAGAGCACTTGCCTAGAGCATGCGAGATCCTGGGTTCAATTCTCAGCACCACGAAAAAAAATAAAGGTACTGACAACTACAACTAAAAATGAATAAATAAATAAATATTAAAAAGGAAAATAAATGTCATGATAATATGTATACTATACCTTTCTCAAGCATTCATATTCCTCACGAAGTTCCCCAGGCTTGCTTATTTTGATTGGTGCTCTGAATATAAATTCTAAAGGTGAAAGGAAAATAAAAATACTTTTAAATAGGATTTTCTAGGAAGGAACCAAGACCTTGTCATACTGTTACCCCCACATTATAAATTACATAAAAAATTGTGATCGTCTTAATTTGAATATTAATTTATTCATTTAACAAATATTTATTAAAGGTTATAAATCAAATACTATTCTAAACACTGGAAGAAGTACTAGCAAATATAGTCTTTGCTCTTACAGAGCTTACAACCTCATGGTAGAAACAAACAAGTATGTATGTATGTATGTATGTGTGTACGTGTGTATACACACATACAATTCACACACACAGAATAAATGCTATGGGGAAAAAAAAATAAACGTAGGGTGCAAGGAAAAAGTTGTTTCATATAGAGCAGTCTAATAGGAGCTCACTGATAAAAGTAACATGTTAAAAGACCTTAAAGGAAAACTATATTTAAAGCTCTTAGTTTAGCAGTATACAATGATGCACGTCTGTAATCCCAGCTACTTGGGAGGCTGAGGCGGGAAGATCTCAAGTTCAAAGATAGCCTCAGAAATTTAATAACCCTGAGTAACTTTAGCGAGAATATGTCTCAAAAAATAAGGACTGGGAATGCAGTAATGAACTAAAAATAAAATAAAGTTCCTAGGTTCAGTGTTACCAAGTAGCATTTTAAATGAGCTAAAGTTTTACTCAGAACCTTGTATTTTTGTATTTCTTTCTCAACACTGCCAAAGTGTTTTCCTGCATATAACCTGTATACAATCTTGTATATATTTTCAGTATGTTACCTGATATTTTTTTATCCTTAAAGCTTTCAGTGGTTTTGATCAGACTACAAAATAAAGTCAAAACCTCTCAATATATCCTTCAAGGTTCTCCACAGACTGATTACTAATTCTTTCTAAAATACTGTTTTCTCTCAACCCTTGACTATCTAATCACAACATAAATACATATACTGTTAAATTTTTATGTTGTTTTCTCAGCTGTAGTTATGTCTTCTCTCCTTCTCTAGACAATTTTAAATCTGAGCCATTAGGTCCATAGACAGCACACATAGTTAAATATATGGTAAAAACCAAACTGTAGAATAGGAATAAAAAATGCTATCAAAAAGGAGAAGAAAGCACACACCTTTCTCTCCCTAATCGGGTATTACATCATTTCTATATATTTAATTATCTAACTATAGTCATAATTTTAAGACTTCCTGATAATTCTATATCCATTGAGATTGAGAAATCTTTGCTCTAGAAATATAAGCTACTCAAAATGTTGCCTTTTGTCCTTTTTCATTTGTCTCAATTATTTTATTAAGAGTATTTAGTAGTATACTGAAGAAGGCTGGGGCTAGGGTTGTGGCTCAATGGCAGAGCACTTGCCTCGCATATGTGAGATACTGAGTTCGATCCTCAGCACCACATAAAAGTAAACAAAAAAAAATAAAGATATTTTTAAAAAAAGAATGCAGAAGACATTCAGAACCATTAGATTAAGAGGAGGAGGAGGAGGAAGAAGAGGAGGAGGAGGAGTCTTCTGTACTATCTTTAGGGGAAAAAAGGAAGGCAACTCATAAAAATAATATTCACGAATTTGTACAAATTCACAACACAGAAAAACAAATAAGATTATAAGAAATTAATCCAAAATTATGGTAGGAAGTTTCAACATATCACAATTAATAAATTAGGCAAATCAAGTAAGTAAAAATATACAAAAACTGGGACAATAAAATCAACAAATTTAATCATGTATATTTATACATATTTATACATACATACACATATGTATACACATTTTTTTTTACCCAACAAATAGAATACATATTCCTTAAAGCAAAAAAGAAACAATTTAAAATGCTGATGATACACTAAGTCACAAAGCTATTTCAAAAAATTTCAAAGAATTCATACTATTCAGACTTTGATCTTTGATCCTGGCTGCCAAAATATTTCCCATGCCTCGCTTTCTAACTATCTGGTTGGTGACTATATTATACAATATTCTTTCTCAATAAATTATTTTTAGAAATATGTTTAGTTGTAGATGGACCCAATACCTTTATTTTATCCACTTATTTTTATGTGGTGCTGAGGATCAAAATCCAGTGCCTCACACAGCTAGGCAAGTGCTCTACTACTGAACTACAGCCCCAGCCCCTCAATAAATGATTTGTATTATTAAACTTTCAGAGCAGATTTCTGTCTAACAATTTTGGCTGATCCAATTTTTTACTTGGTACTTTGAAATAACCAGTAAACAGAATTTAGAAAAACTGGTAAAAGAAAAAAAAACTGAGAGAAAATAAAATACTCAAAACAAAAAGAAGGACTTATATACAGACACTTCTTCAGAGATTATTAAAACAATTCTGTAATGAGTGATACTGTATATAGATCACTTTGCATGTCTGCAAATACATCCATATAGAGAGTGCTGGAATCAGATGACTGGGTCAAAAAATAATGTGCTTTTTAACAGATAATACCCAATTGTCCTTACTAAAACCTTTATCAATTAATCCCACTAGCATTATATGAGAGTACCTTTTCTTCACATCTTTTCCAAAACAACTGTATTGAAAATTTAACTCTGTCAATCTAAAATGTGAAATCATTTATTTAATTTTGTGAGTGAAATTGAGTACCTTTCATCCTTTATTCTATTAACTGTTTCTTCTTGATTTGTTACAGCGCTCTATATTAGGAAAATTAGTTCTTTGTTACATGAACAGAAGTGCTTTTCCTACTGTATCAATTGTCTTGACTTTTCTTAGAGGTTTTTTTATAGTTACATTATTCAAACTTTTCTTTTATGTCTTCTGCATTTTGTATCATATTTGCAAAGACCTTTTTCAGGTCAAGATATAATAAATTTTGCCATAGTTTCTTTTGGTACAAACCGTAAGATTCAACTCAGATCTACCTTTAAAAAAATCTAAATTTTTATTTTTCATTTGGAGAGCAACACAAGGAGAATAATCTTATTCTGGCTTGTAAATAAGTCTACTATCCAACATAAGAAACCAAAAATATTTGTAGAGATATCCTTGTAAAAAATGATGATTTTTTTAGGGCTAGGGATGTGGCTCAAGCGGTAACGCGCTCACCTGGCATGCATAGGGCGCTCGGTTCGATCCTCAGCACTACATAAAAATAAAATAAAGATGTTGTGTCTACTGAAAACTGAAAAATAAATATTAAAAAAAATTCTCTCTTTCTCTCTTCTCTCTCTCTCTAAAAAAAAATGATAATTTTTAACTAACTGTTGAAGAATTTGCTCTAAAATGGTTCTTGGCAGGCATTGCAGTACATGCCTGTAATCCCAGCAACTGGAAGGTGAGACAGGAGGATCATAAATTCAAAGCCAGCCTCAGCAACTTAGCAATGCCAGCCTCAGCAAAAACCCTAAGCATCTTAACAAGATCTTTTCTCAAAATAAAAAATAAAAAGGGCTGAGGATGTAGCTTAGCGGTAGAGCACCCCTGGGTTCAATCCCCAGTACTAAAAATAAAAAAATTTAAAAAAAGTCTCTAGCTGATTTTTACTACAAAATGTCTCAAGAGCTTAATATCTTTCCCAGCGCAGCGCTGCACGCCTCTAATCCCAGTGCTCTTGAATTATATTCATCTTTTTTTTTGGGGGGGAGGGGTACCAGGGATTGAACTTAGTAGCACTCAACCACTGAGCCACATCCCCAGCCCTATTTTGTATTTTATTTAGAGACAGGGTCTCAATGAGTTGCTTAGTGCCTCACTTTTGCTGAGGCTGGCTTTGAACTCATGATCCTCCTGCCTCAGCCTCCAGAGCTGCTGGGACTATAGGCATGCAACTGTCCCAGCATCATCTGTTATATAATGTAAATAAAATAAAGTTAAAAACCTGAACCCCAGAATATAAGGTTCAGATGAATATAATTCTGATTAATAATATTATGTCAGGATATTATAAGAGTGAAAACATTCTGTAAACTATTTTAGGAAGCAGAGTGACATATAGCATAATCTATTAGGCATAAAATTGTCTCTGGTGTTAGTGGGATCACTTTGGGACAGTTACTAAGAAATATCAAAGTTTATATAATGCTATGTAGAAACTAAGCATACTGACTGAAATCTCATTATGCCTCTGATGTAAGATCAAAAGGTAAAGGATGGGCTGGGGCTGTAGCTCAGCAGCAGAGGGCTTTGCCTAGCATTTGTGAGGCACTGGGTTCGATCCCCAGCATCACATAAAAATAAGCAAATAAAATAAAGGCACTGTTTACAATATCTACAACTATAAAAATTTTTTTAAAAAAAGGTAATGGATAGGGGTAAGGGTAGGATACCAATTTATACTCACAAGAATTAGTAACAATATAAATAATCTTGGGTTAGAATATAAAATGCTGAATAGTCAAGATCATTTTTGCCCCAACAAGATTATACTGCATTAAATGGGAAAAAAAAAAAAAGCTTAAGAATAGATAGCTTAAGGTAATTCTTGAATACCAAAACAGTTAAGCATAAAAAATTGTGAATGGATCCAATGTGACATTAACTTAAACATTTAATCCTATTTCCCACTTTAGAAATGCCTTCTAGCAATGCCAAGATGGAAAAATAACCTCTTTTTCCCTCCTCCTTCCCATTTAGGCTTGGAAAAGGGGGATAATATTAGGTTCAGATACTTGCTCTGTCAAGTAAGTGAAAGTATGTAGAAATGTTATTTTGGTCTCCTCACCTATCAAATGAGGACAAAAATACTGACCAACATAACCTCAGAAAGCAGGAGACCACAATTAAAAGTATTAGTAGGGGCTGGGGATGTGGCTCAAGCGGTAGCGCGCTCGCCTGGCATGCGTGCGGCCCGGGTTCGATCCTCAGCACCACATACAAACAAAGATGTTGTGTCCGCCGAAAACTAAAAATAAATAAATAAATATTTAAAAAAAAAAAACTTTAAAAAAAAAAAAAAAAAAAAAGTATTAGTAGTGGTGGTAATTGATGAAGAATCCCTATAATAAATAAAAACAGCTAACATTTAATGATAGCACACTATATGCTAACTGTTGCATTTATACATACCCACACATTGCAGAAAAAAAGAGTTGATATAACAGATCTAACTGCCTAGTCAATGCTTACAAAATTGGCCCTTGGCCAGTGTCAAGAAATATGGATTTCAGGAGGGCTCTTACCCTCCCTAAGTGGCAATAGTAGTTCACTAAACTTAAACTGTTTATAGAAACAATATAGCTTATGCTGAACATCTGCTTTCCTGCTAGGAGTATGAAATTTTGGTAGGTGCCAGGCAGAGAGTATTATATGATCAGCTTTCTATAAAAACTTTAGATACTAAGACTCTAACAAGGATCCCTGGTTGGCAACCCTTCGTACATGCCGTCACATCGTCTAGCTGGGGAATTAAATACACAGTGTGCCTCCACTGAGAGAGGACTCTAGAAGCCTACACCTGCTTCCCCTAGACTTTGTCCCACATACCTTTTTCCTCTGCTGATTCTGTTCAATATCCTTTCACTGTAGTATATCGCAGCTGTAAGTACAACTACCGAGTCCAAGCCCAGCACAGTGGCTCAGGCATGTAATCCCAGCTACTCAGGAAGCTGAGGTAGGAGGACCATAAATTCACAGCCAGCCTCGGCAACTTAGGGAGACACTGTCTCAAAATAAAAAATAAAAAAGGCCAGGGATATAGTTCAGTGGTAGAGCACTCCAGGGTTAAATATCCAGTACTGACAAAAACTAAACAACTATGTAATGAGTCATATAAGAGTACTTAGTGAATCACTGAAACAATGGGTAGTCTAGATCTTCCAAAACACACACACATACACGTGTCATAAACTAAAAATCTCTTTACATCTTGGTTTCTGAGAAATGAAGACAACACATTAGATAACTTCTAAAGTTAATAATTCAGTAATAATATTTTTATTTCACTTCTATTTCCTACTCAAATACGTTTCTCTAAATTCTATAACACTCATTTGAGTTTAATATTATAGGTTAAATAATATTAGAATTTCTATAATTTATATAAGAATAGTTATAGTATCAAAATAATTTCTTTGAAACCTTATATAATGTTTCAATCCATCTAGATTAGTATGGAAAATGGACCAGAAAATGGCCAGAAAAAGTTAAAATCTCCCTTTAAATCAAAGTCTTTCACAATGTCTCTTACAGCCAAATGGAGAATATATATGTGGCATTTAACATTATTAATTATACTAAGACAATATTAACCTTTCAGGTTCTCTGAGTTTTAATAGAGAAAAGAACAATCATCTACAATCAAAGTCTGTATCAGCTTATGTGGGACTTAATTCTCTTAACTTTCCTCACCATCCTAGGATCATATGTCAGCTTCCTCCTCCCCAAAAGAGGAAATGTGACTGAAATGTTAGCAATACTACTACAAAAACAGAGCAATAAAATGTCAATTTAGAATCAGAAAAAGGTAGCACAACCTTCTTAGTCCAATCCCTCCACCAGATGTTATAGGAATTTCAAGTGTCTCAGTAGCACAGAAACAATCACTCATGCTTCTTTCTCCTTAAAGAAAAGAAATCCTGAGCCATGCACAGTGATACACGCCTGTAATCCCAATGGCTCGGGAGGCTGAGGCAGGAGAATTTTGAGTTCAAAGCCAGTCTCAGCAATTTAGCAAGGTCCTATGCAACTCACTGAGACCCTGTCTCTAAATAAAATACAAAATAGGGCTGGGGATATGGTTCAGTGGTTAACCACCCCTGAGTTTTTTCCCAATACAAAAGAAAAAAAAAAGAAATTCTAGCCAGGACTGGTGGCACATTTTTAATCCCAGCGACTCAGGAGGCTGAGGCAGAAGGATCTCAAATTCAAAGCAAGCCTCACCAACTTAGAAAGGCTAAGCAACTTAGCAAGATCCTGTCTCCAAAAAAAAGGGGTGGGGGGGACTGGGGATGTGGCTCCCTTTGGTTCAATGCCCAGTACCAAAACAAAACATTGGCTCTGAAGCCAGACTCTGGATTTGTGCCAATTTATCCCTTTCCAGACTCTAATACAGTATATTTTTAAAAAACAAACAAAAAAAATTTGGAAACTACCACAGGTGTCATGAAATGCTGAATACCTTAACATTCATAAATTAATCCAAAGTTTGAAATATTTTCTTAATGCCTATCCCTCTGACTACAACTGTACCTAACAGGAAGAGAAACTCTCTAAGGATATAATGCCTTAAGAATGACACACATCTGTGGCCAGTGACCTAAACTAAGTATTGCATTAAGTCTAATGTGAATTGTTGGAACAGTCATATTTGGGTCCTTCCTAAAAGAGGATTTTCTTTAGGGTGTGGTGACTAGTTATTAATAAAGGCAAACAAAACAAACTTTGAGACAGGCATATTGTTAAAGGCAAACAAAACAAACTTTGAGACAGACAACATACTAAATGTCATTGTCAAAGCATACACACAAGACATTAGATAAAGAATCTTACTCAACTATACTGAGAAGATGCTATGCTAACAACTCTCAAATCCCCCCCCCAAAAAAAATCATTTTTTGGTACGTTGGAAATGCTTCATTTTTTATTCCCCCCTAGGTTTAATTTCTTGTGAGTACATCAGAATGAAAAAGAATTTTGGACTTATTGTATATTTTGTGTATATATGTGTTACAGGGGATTGAACCTAGGGGTTCCCACATGGCTAGGCAAGTACTCTAGCACTGAGTTAGTGAGCTACATCCCAGCCCTTTTTACTTTTTATTTTTGAGACAGGGTCTCACTAAATTGCCCAGGCTGGCTTCAAATTTGCAATCATTCTGCCTCAGCCTCCCAAGTCAGTGGGATTACAGGTATGGACCACTATGCAATGTTTACTGAGTCTTAAAATCTACTTAATCTTAGATCCTCATTTGAATATTCCCACTTATTAGTTATGTGTCTTTGGACATATAAAAAAAAATCTATTTGTACTTGAATCTCTTCATTTATAATTTGGCAAGAATACAACCATATCTTCAAACCAAGAACAAGATAAAATTAATAAATTCAAAAGCTTTTACACTGGTAAGCGTATGGTGAATTATTAGTGTGTTATGCAAACATACAGTTATACTAATATCTTCTGTAAAACAGCCAGGGAGTAATGCATTTTCTTTAAATGTATAGGGATAACTTTTGGTAATCATAAAAGTTGATTTTGCATCACTAATATTTCATTATGACATCAGAAGTGATCCAAGAAAAGGTCTCTGCCTACTTCTTCAGTTTTCTTTCTCTTCATTCCCTCCCTACTTTCTATTCCATCAACAGTTTAAGGTTTCTGGGTCAAACCAATCTTTCTACCTCCAGACCTCTTCCTGAAATGCTCATATCTTCTACCCTTACTCTCCATAGCCACCTCATGCCAGGCTAAAAGCAACTCATCCTTAAACCTCAGTTTAAATTTCTGCAAAGCATAAAATAATAAGACAAAGCTGAAGATAAATCTGGAAAAGGTATTTGCCACACATATAATAAATGGTTAACTTCCATTTCTATTACCACCAATAGCATCATTATGATGGCAGGTAGTTATATAGCATTTATGGTATGCAAGACCCATTTCTAACTCATTTAATTTCCATAATCTCTTTAAGGAAGTGCTTTTATTATCACCATTTGATGACGAAATTGAGATACATAGAGTTTAAATTGCCAAGCCCACACTGCTATAAGTGAAAAGTATGACTAAAACCCAATCTAGAAAAGATCAAAAAGTCTGATAAAGAGCTGGGAAGGATATCTTTTATCTTAAAAACACATTATAGCTGGATGCAGTGGAACACGCCTGTAATCCCACCAGCTCAAGAGGCTGAAGGAGGAGGATCGAGAATTCAAAGTTAGCCTCAGCAAAAGCGAGGCGCTAAGCAAGTCAGTGAGACCCTATCTCTAAATAAAATACAAAATAGGGCTGGGGACATGGCTCAGTGATTGAGTGCCCCCAAGTTCAATCCCCATTACCAAAAAATTTATGTATAAGACTGTTAACGCAGGTTGCTCACCATACCCAGACCAGTAACAACCTAAACAATTTTCAAACAGATGCTGATTAAATAAATTATTAGATGACTAGGACACCATGGATCTATTTCTATATTATCTGTTTTTATTCCAGGTCTGGTTTCTTGGTTTACCGGAGGATTTTGGTTAAAATGTGTCTGATTTCTTGGTTTACCTGGCAAAAATCTGAAAGGTTGCAAAGGCTTTGGATGATGTTATTTTCCTACAGAAAAACTACTATTTCCTCCTCAACTCTGATGAACTGCTAAAAGTCTGCCCCCTCAGACCCCTCAATAGCTTTCTGTGAGGCTTCTTAGCCTTATATCCTGACTCACTTAAAAACCAACAAATGCCTCAGGAAAAAAAAAAAAACAGGTGGAGGGGTGCACATCCTTTATCCCTGGGATCTTGGCCTCTCAGGTTCTGGTTGTCTTGGCAGCCCTGAACTAAAATTTTTGTATCTCAGTTCCATGAAGAAAGCTCTTCTGACTTTTCTGCCTCTTCAATAGCTGCTCTCTCCATTTGGCAAGAATCCACAAATGTCTAAAATCCTGGCTGCCTTGGCAACTTACAGTGCTTTCATATAGTTTTTTTTTTTTTTTGAAATCATGCTTTTTCTAGCTGTTCTCAGTAGGAGTTTTTGTCTGCTAGGATCTGCTTTATTGCAGCCAGAAGCAAAATCTACATACTTCATAAGCAGTGAAGAAAAAGATTTTCATGATGAAACTACAAACCAAAAATCAGGCAAAGTATTTTTAAAGTATGAGATAAAACATATCATAAGGCAAATGTGCATTCATAAGTAAATCTGAAGGAAGAAAAAAAGGATCAAACAAGGGCTGACTTTAATAAAGGCAAGGTTTCCTAGAGGAGGAGAATTATGTTAAGCATCAAGAAACAGTATCTGCAATGAAAAGAAAGCCATTCCTACCAAAGGAAACCGCTTCAGCAAAGGCAGATATGAGTGTGTTGTGTGAATGAAGTGGAATATGGTAGAGAGTAGTGGGAAGCAATGTTGGATAAATGAGGTGGAAGCAGAAAAGAAAGTCTAAATGCTTACCACTGGAGCCTGAGGATTAATTCCAGAGATAAAACAATTACTTATATATTCCTAAGTCTGAGGGTATAAGTGTAGTATGAAACCTTTCTTTCTTTCTTTGTTTTTAAAGAAGGAAATGGAAACTTTATTCACCAGTTGGTGGTCTGGATACACCGGCTGGCAGGCCAATGGGTAGGCTGCAAGTCTACAGCCTTCAACACCCTCCTGGGGTTTGAGTACACCTTTTATAATTCAAATCCATATTAAAACATAAGTGGCTGTTGCTATGATTTAAAACCATAAACAAAGTTCATGAGATCTATAATCATAAGCAGAAAAGAAAAAGGGCCAAAATGTCCCTAGTTGTGTACAGTTAAAAAATGGTTACTGGGCTGGGGTTGTGGCTCAGCAGTACAGTGCTCGCCTCGAATGTGCCAGACCCTGGGTTCAATCCTCAACACCACATAAAAATAAATAAGTAAAATAAAGGTATTGTGTCCAACTACAATTAAAAAATAAATATTGAAAAAAAAATGGTTACTAACATCTAGACAATCAATCTCTGACAGGCACACTGTCCAAGAAAAGAGGGAACCACAGAGAGAACACTTTTACACTGTATAAGAATTGTCATTTTGTGATGAAACCTTTCTTTAAAATTAATCTAAAAATAAGAATGGAATGGAGTGGACAACAGTCAATCATTATTGATTGAAAGTAATAATAAAGACATAAGGTAAGAAGAATGAAGGAAGGAACAGGTCTAACAGAACTATGGGGAAATGGGAAGAGGAAGTAGTCTCTAAAAGGGCTAAAATGGTGGTACTAAGAATAGAATAGAGGAAGCTAAGAGAGCCTATTTGGATCTTATCCATAAAGAAATTCTGATGAGAAAGGAGATGAAAACAAATATCTTGTGGAAGCTGAATAAAGTACTGGAACTAATTTAAGAGGATTAGAGCCACATATGTTGGCAGGTTCACTTAGACATGTTACCAAAAACTCTAAAAGCAGATAAAATTGGATGAATCCTAAAAGGAATAATAAGAGTAGAAAAAAAGAGGCCTATGGGGTTTTCAAGTCAGGTAAGAGAAGATAAGAAACCAGAAAAGAATAGAACAGGAGAAGAGCTGTTAAAAACTTAAAAATAATAATACTGTTTCTCAACTAGAGCAGAGAAATCGATCAATGTGACTAGAAGGAAGTTCTTATTAACAGGTCATTTATGAAGATGTAAATAATTGCCAAGGATTAAGAGATCAAGGAGGGAATGAGAAATGAAGAAAAATACAGAAGTAGAAAACATTGCTTTGAGAATGTCAAGGAATATTATAAAAAGTAGAACATATGTAGTTTAAGTCCTAAAGATAGTTACAACATTACAAGGGAAGAGATAAAACAATCACAGAACGAAAACCTTACAAAACTAAATACCTCATTGCCGCACAGCACAGCAAGAGGTAGAGGCACACAACAGCAAAACAAAGACAATGACTCAAAGTTTAGTAAGGGTCTGCCCTTTATCCACAATTTCACTTTCCATGATTTCAGTTACCCCTGGTAGACTTTGGTCTGAAAATATCATATGGAAAATTCCAGAAATGAACAATTTGTAAGTTTTAAATAATTTTTACTACAGTATATTGTTATAGTTGTTTTACTTTTATTTTTGTTTACTTTTTTCTTTTAAACACAAACCCAGGGCCTGACACATGCTAGACAAGTTCTCTATCACTGAGTTATACCCCCAGCCCTTATTTTATTACTGTTATTGATAACCTATTACTGTGTTTAATTTATAAATTCAGCTTTATCACAGACATGGACATACAGGTAAATACAGGGTTTGATACTATTCATTGTTTCAGGCATCCACTGGGTTTGTTTTTGCTTTTTGTGTGTATGGTACTGGGGAATGATTCCAGAGGCACTTTACCACTGAGCTCTTTTTTATTTTTTTACATAGAATCTGGCTAATTGCTGAGGTTGGCCTCAAATTTGCAATCCTCCTGCCTCAGCCTCCCAAGTCACTGAGATAGTAGGGTTGTGCTACCACACCCAGGTGATATTCTGGAACATATCCCCAGAAGATAAAAGGGGATTACTGTTATCTCTTAAAAAATGAAATATGCATTAAATACTCAGATACCCAGAAAACAAAAGGACATCATCAATATCAGTCTCAAGTTAACTTTATACTATCTACCACACTTCTGAGAACCACTGCCAAATGGAATACGTAAACAAAGGAACTTTAATGTTAATGTAAGCATATCATTTAGAAGAAGGCAGAAATATAGGAAATGAACTACAAAATGAACTAAAGTGGTTTCCACTTAACCTGCTACCAGGTTAAGATGTCAATTGAGTATCCACTGCTGTATTAAACTAATACAACTTCTCATTTACCCACTTGACCAAGACAAATAACAATTTACAGTAGGCAATACCAAGAGTGTTTACCTAGGAAGAACAGGAACTGCACAGAGAAAAAAAATTAAAAGCTAATAAAATTTAATATTAAATGTTATGACTGCTTACCTAAGTATCATAATTAACACCTTTGAATACAACTACATTAAATTTCACTGTTTTACATCATCCTTTGGCAAAGAATTAATCAAACCAAAGTGTCACAGCCCACATACCAAGAACTTACAAGCTCTTTGTAGCTTTCAATGTAATAATTTAATGCACAGGAATCTAATAAAATCATTTGTAATATAGAAAAACTTTTACATAAAAATATTTTCATTGCAACACTTTTCATAATTGCAAAATAAAAAACAAGAATAACTACAATATCCAAAATTGAGGCTATGTTCATATACTACTCAGTTATTAAAATTATATAGAAATTTTTAAATGAGGTATTGCTTTAATAAGATGGGAAGCCACTTAGACTAACTGAAAGATGAAAGGTGCCAAATTGAGCATGCCTTATAATCTCAAATATGAAAAAACATTAAACATAGAAATGGCAATAACATGATAGAAAAAGAAACAAAGATATAATAGTAGAATTCACAAAGCAAGAAATGCAAAATAATAGTGATAACATACCAAGTCATCATAGGTAAGTGTGTAAAAATAATGGAAATAGTCACCAGGGATTAATACAGAGGGAAAATATGAGCAGTTAGGAAAGGAGGTGTTGTGGGAAGAGAAAATACCCAAAGACAAGGCAGGAGACTTTTTCCCCAAAGCGTTCATAATGTGTTTATTAACTAAGACAAATTCATAACAATTTTTTTATAATAAGTTTTTAAAAATATATTTAAGTAACTATTGAGATGACAGATTCACAAATAAAACGACTGCCAAATCAATCTTACAAAACAAATGTTGCAGTAAGAATCTATAGGAGAAAGAGAAAAATGCTGGGAAAGAGAGCAATGTTTTTAGAAGATGGGATGAAGCTGGATCTAGTAGCCTGCTGGCCATAGTTTGCCAATCCCTAAATTAGAGAAGGCAAAGACTGACAAGATCAACAGGATTTGCAAAAGCAAATAACACAAGAGTAGAGTCAAAGCAAATAAATGTCGTGTTGACTCCAGAAATGGCCAAGCATCAAGGCTTTGTTTTTAGATAACCTGCACTGGATCAGTACAGCCAAAGCAACAAGAGATACATATCCAAGACATCACAGAATCAAATGGAGGTATAAGAATGCTGCTGAGACGAAGGGCTTGGATCTAATGGTCTTTTACCTAGGTGGACAAAAACATTGTGGCTGTCCCTACCACCACATCCATCACCAACATGTTACAGAATCCTTTGAACTTCATTTCTACTGTTTGATGCAAAGCATCATTTACAATGGTCCATAAGAAAGAATGATACCAAAAAATCAGAGAGTGCAGTATTTGAAACCAGTCAAACTGCATTCAAGTCTACTACCCACTGGCTATGTACCTAACAGTATTTGTCTTTTGTAGGACTGGTTCTACATTCATAAAATGGGAGTAACACCTACCCAAACAGAGTTCTTCATCTCCTGTAATCCTCCAGTACTATTTGGTACAGTTTCTGTATCCATTAAATGGTAACCTTACCTGGCCTCCCTATCTCTCAAACTCTGTCTTTCCTTTTATCTTCAATATTACTGCCCTACTTCTGTCTAAAGAGACAAGACCCTATGACCCTCCTGCTTAATAACTTTTAATGGCTCCCTGATGCCTCCAAGATTTATAAACAGGACCCAATCTACCACTCCAGCCATATCTTCAACACACCTTTAACAGTCCTTTCCTCCCCAGCCCTCATGCACCTATTCCTAGATATGTCACACCTTATCTCCACTGACTATATTTGCCACTTCTTCCCAGAATGCTTTTTCTGCCTTTCACCAAATGACTTCCTGTTCATACTTCACAACTCTGCTCAATGCCCTCTCCCATGCAAAGTTTTTTCCACTTACCCACAGAGAATTACACTGGCTCCTATAGGCCCTCACAACATTTTATACTTATCTTAATTGTAGTAGCATTTATCATGTGTTAAAGTTACTTAAATCTGTTTCTGACTCCCTAAACTTGAAGATAGGAATGATCTCTAGGTCTGTATCTCAGTGCCAGACACTGTCCTTAAAAGAAATTTTGTTGAATGAACCAATGAGAAAGCCTGCTTTAATACCAACACCATTTTGCACTATAGTCTTTTAAAGAATTTGTTGTCTGGAGGGAGATGAATTCAGTAAAGCTTTTCTTTTTTTAGAGGCATGTTTAAAGATGACCAGAATGGTAAAGGAATTATGACATATAAAGAAAAACTTTTTTAGAAGTTTTTAGGAATCTCTTTCCTTCATTAAACATTTACTAAGTGTCTAATACATTCTAGGTACTATATTAAGTGCTAAATTCACAAAAACTTACTCTCTGACCTCTGGGACCTCAGTGTAGTGCCACAGACACAGAAACAATGAACTGATATCTAATGAAATGAGGGATGCACAAGCTCAAGTGTGGCACAAGTAAAAGAGTAACCAATCCCTATGTGAGTGAGAAAAAGTATTTTAAATAACTTACATTTCACCTTGGTCTTAAAAGATGAATATAACTGTGTATGGTGGTGCACACCATAATCCCAGCAACTCCAGAGGCTGAGACTAAAGGATTGCAAGTTTGAGGCCAGCTTGAGCAACTTAGTGAGACCTGACTCAAAATAATAAAAAGTGCTTGGGGGCTCAGGAGTGAAGTGCCCTTGGGTTCAATCCCCAGTGTGTGTAGGAACACACAAACAAAAGAAGAGGAGGAGGAGGAGGAAGAAAACAGAAAACTTCCACATAATTAAAACTGTCCAAAAATAGAGGCACAATAAGTACAAATTCATTAGAATGGGAGAAATATCCCTATTCATGAATATAATCACTCTCTCCACTGGTGTTCCAAATTGCATTTTCTCTTGAAGAACTTACCTCAGTGTTCTCCACTTTCTGCCGCACCATCAATTTCTCCCTCTCTATGATACACAAATACAACACATACTTTTTCGGCAAGTTGATATCAGGTATCTTAAAAGTAAACACTCTTAAGCTTTAGTCCCCTTGCAGAGCCATTTCTCTGCCCTCTTTACAGAAAATTCCTTTGAAGACATCTACATATTAACTGTTTCTGCTTTTCATTTTAACCTTACTTCAGGGTAAACATAAAGTATATAGGCATGAAAGAGTTCAATGGATGGTTATAATCTGATATGTGAACAGAATTCTTTATTTAAACTAAGGACTAAGGATTTTTTTTAAAAAAAAAATTTTAGTTGTAGATAGACACAAGATATTTATTTTATTTATTTATTTTTATGTGGTGCTGAGGACTGAACACAGTGCATCATGAGTGTGAGGCAAGTGGTCAACCACTGAGCTACAACTCCAGCCCCAGAACTAAGGATTTTTAAAGTGAAAATAATGCTAGCCTATTTAAGGTACCAATATGGGATAAATTGGCTCAGCTTTATCATACAACTGTCTTTACAATAATACTATTCATTTCCTCCAGTGAAAGAACAGCAAGAAAGAATAGTGAGATGGTGAAATTCATAGCTTTGCATTATCTTCATCAGGGTGAATAATCAACAAAGTGTTTTTTGCTTCCACATCATCACAACTGTCTTAACACTATTTGTACAGACTAAAGCATACTTATTAAGTGCAAAAAGATAATTATTCTTTCAATGTTCCTCCTTCTTATACATTCTTACTCTTTTCAAGTCTGTCCTTTAAAAGAACATACTTTAATGCCTTACACGTAGTAGGAACTCTATAAGTGTCTATTAAATCTAGTATAAAACCTAGCACATAGGGTATGGTACAAAGTAAATTTCATAAATGTTAATTCTCCTGTCTCCAAAACTATCTGCCTTTAAGAACAATGTACCAATCTGATAAATCCTTCTTATTCTACATGAACAAGTTTATCTATTTCTATGTCAGAAGTACCTGCATTTTAAGAGAATCCTAATAATAGGGGACCTACAGTTATTTAATATCAGATACTACAGAATACATATGTGATATATTAAACATAAACCTGACCCTACCTACCAGAAGAAAGTAAAACCATTTCTTTTAATAACTTTTATAATTGAAAAGCCATATATAGTATTTATACATATTTTAAATACTTATGCATATTTTAAAAGTCTGGCAAGTTGAGGATGTAGCTCGGAGCTAGAGTGCTTGCCTAGCAATCCCCTGTATCACAAAAAAAAAAAGGTATGACAGGAAATACAATCATTAACAATGGTTGTTCTCTGGACTAAGACAATATTACATAATATTTCACTTCATTGTGCTTTTGTTTTGCAGTACTAGGGATTGAACCCAGGGATGCGCTACCATTGAGCTGTATAAATTCCCAGCCACTTCTATTTTTTGAGACAGGGTCTCACTAAAAGTTGCCCAGGCTGGTCTCAAACTTGGGATCCTCTTGCCTCAGCCTCTTAAGTAGCTGGGATTACAGGTATTCGCCACCCATGTGGCTGTGCTTTTCCTTATTGTTCAATTTTTCTATATTGAATTCCAAATGACTAGCAAGCCTCTCTAAATCCTGGATTTGCTTTATATAAACCCATCTTGCACACTTATTGTCATAAACAAGCATTGCCGTTTGTTCATTTTCCTGGTACCAGAGATTGAACCCAGGGACACTTAACCAGAGCCACACCCCCAGCCCTTTTTTTGTATTTTATTTAGAGACAGGGTCTCACTGAGTTGCTTAGGGCCTCACTAAATTTCTGAAGCTGGCTTTGAACTCATGACCCTCCTGCCTCAGCCTTACAAGTAGCTGGGTGCACCACTGCGCCTGGTGATAAACTTCATAACATTCTTTCACAGAAGTTCATGACTTACTTATCTTTGTACCCCTTATCACCTAGCAGAGTGCTTTGCACAGGAGACATGCACTCCATAAATGTGTACAAAATGAATGCATATAATAAGAACTAATTTCTTAGGCATTTCACACTATAAGTACTTTACCTATATCATCTCATTTAATTCTCACAACTCTGCAACATGGTTGCTATTATCCACAAATTAACAAATTAGGAAATATGGCCTTTGCATATATGTATTCCCAGTGGCTAGGGAGGCTGAGGCTGGAGGATTGCAAGTTCAAGGCCAGGTTCAGCAACTTAGCTAGGCACTGAGTAACTCAGTGAGATCCTGTCTCAAAATAAAAAAAATATAAAAAAGCTGGGGATGTGGCTCAGTGGTTAAGCACCCCTGGGTTTAATCCCTGGTACCAAAAAAAGAAAAAAAGAAGGAAACAAGGAAATATAGGCACAGAGTTTAAGCAGCTCATCCAAAGCCACACACCTACTAAGTTGTAGAACCAGGACTCAAATTCAGATTCACTAACTTTCAATCCTGTGTTCTTTCCAGACCATTATTTAAAATGCAAAATGTTATTATACTGAATTATTAAACAAAAAATCTTATTTGTCATGCATGTATTTTACAATTCTTTGGATCTCACTAAAATCATAAACATGTCAGAATATCGCTGTGAGGGCTGGGGATGTGGCTCAAGCAGTAGCGCGCTCGCCTGGCATGCGTGCGGCCCGGGTTCGATCCTCAGCACCAACATACAAACAAAGATGTTGTGTCTGCCAAAAACTAAAAAATAAATATTAAAAAAAAAAAAAGAATATCGCTGTGACTGGGAATTCAGTAAGTGAAATATTGAGGCAAGTTTAAAAAGAAAACTGGCCTGGTGATACATTTGCAGAAATGACCATCTTCTCCCTTCTTTCACGTTTAGCCTACACTGTACAATAAGCATCTCATATCATCCTAAACATTGTAATCAAGTTGTCTCTGCTGATACACATATAAGAGGACTTCATGTAGTATGAGAGAAATAAATTGTAACAGAACAGTGCATCTCAGTCAACAAACCAATTAGGTTAGTGTTAGAGATTGACTAGTTGGGGGTTGGGGTTGTGACTCAGTGGTAGAGTGCTTGCCTAGCACGTGTGAAGCACTGGGTTCTATTCTCAGCACCACATACAAATAAATAAAATAAAGGTCCATCAACAACTAAAAAATTAAAAAAAAAAGATTTACTAGTTGGGAAATTCTGAATTTAGGTTATAATAAAGTCATTTAGCTCATCCTTCCTTCAAATATTTAAGAATCTATAACATGGGCAGAGCATAGTGGTACACGCCTGTAATCCCAACAGCTTGGGAGGCTGAGGCAGGATGATCGCAGATTGAAGTCAGCCTCAGCAATTTAGCAAGCAACCTAGTGAGATTCTGTCTCAAAATAAAAAATAAGCCAGGTATGGTAGCACATGCCTATAATCCCAGCAGCTCAGGAGGCTGAGACAGGAGAATCATGAGTTTAAAGCCAATCTCAGCAAAACCAAGGTGTTAAGCAACTCAATGAGACCCTATCTCTAAATTAAATACAAAAAGCAGGGCTGGAGTTGAGTGCCGAGTACCCAAAAATATTTTTTTAAATTAAAAATAAAGGGCTGGAGCCCTCACTCGGCGCAGCAGGGACGGAAGCCCCAGCCGTGCGGCACTCGCTCAGTGCAAACGGAAGACGGCGCAGAACAGAGGCTTTGCTTGCGGGTCACCAGACCAAGCTCTGGACACAGCACAAGGTTACCCCAGCACCCTCACATCACCAAACACCCTACTCAGACAGAATCCATCTGAGATAACCTTTCTCTCCATCTATCAGTGGGTGTGGCTACCAGCGCGGTTCTGCGGCTGATCAGGTACCCGGTTTCCAACTCCCCCACCCCCAGTTTGATAACTCGAAATTTTCCCACAAGCTTTTGGGGGTTGATAGCTATCAACGCAGAACAGTAACTGTACAGGTACCTGGTTTCCAACTCAGAGACTAAGAGAAGGGAGGCTCCAGGTAGAAGCTCAAGCCCTCTCACACTGCTACCTCCACCACCCTGAACGCAGAGACTCAAGCTAGGAATAGACAACTCCACCTACTGCAAGAAAAGAAAACAGATTTCTGAGACTTTTTCTTTCTTTCTTTCTTTCTTTCTTTCTTTTCGTTTCTCGCTCTTCTCATCCAATCTCCTCTACCCTTCCCCTTCTGGTCCTCACAACCTCAACATATGTGAATCCAAGAACTTTGCATGAAATTAGACTTAAGGACTGAATCACCAGAATAATATAATATAGAGGAATTGCATAGGCCCCACCTCACCCCCCCTTTTATTTTTTTCTTCTTATTTTCTTTCTCCCTCTCTTTCTGTCTTTGTTATTTTTTATCTCTTCTTCTATTTTTTCTTTTTTTTTCTTCCTCCCTCTATCCCACTTTCAACCTCCTATCTTTTACTATTTATACGTAGGGTAATGTTCTAAATAGAGATAAAGGAATTTGAAGTTATACATTCTTCCGTAAATTACCCGTATCTATTCATTAGCATTCTTCTCTAAATTGCTAAATTAGAGTAATCCCACACCCTCACTCCTTTCCCCCTTAACATTATGTCCTACACCTGACCCTAAGTTCTCTATACATCACCAGAAATGGTATAACTCTTATGAAACTAATGACTACATTCTAAATAACAACTGAAACCAACATTTGTAGACATAGAGTCTAACTATAAATGTATTAATAATGAAAACTTGCTCATAGATGATGTACTATTGATATTAAGAACTGTTAACATTGTTTTCCTCCACAAAGGAGAGATTTTGGAACTATATAAGAGCAATATAAATATACAGAGGGAAAAATATTAACACAACAGTCACACAGAGCTGGAAAGAAATGTAAGCAATATGAAAAGAAAGGAAAGAAAGGACCACAAACAATGCAGGACATGTCAACATTACAAGAGGTAAAATCTGCAGTAGAAGGAATGTCAGATAAAGATTTCAGGATATACATGGTTCAGATGATCTGGAGTCTTAAGGAAGACATTAGACAGCAAATGCAGTCAATGAAAGTTCACTTTGACAATGAATTACATAAACAAATCAAAGAAGCAAAAGATCAACTCTACAGGGAGATAGAGGTTATACAAAAAAAAAACAGAAATTCTGGAAATGAAGGAAATTATAAACAAATTAAAAACTCAAATGAGAGTATCATCAGTAGAGTAGACCAATTAGAAGCAGAACATCGGACAACGAAGACAAAATATATCATCTCGAAAAGAGCCTAAACAACTCAGAAAAGCTGATAAGAAACCACGAGCAGAACATCCAAGAAATCTGGGATACCATAAAAGGACCAAATTTAAGAGTTATTGGGATAGAGGAAGGTATAGAGGTCCAAACCAAAGGAATGAGCAATCTGTTCAATGAAATAATTTTAGAAAACTTTCCAGACATGAAGAATGAATCAGAAATCCAAATCCTAGAAGCCTACAGGATGCCGAAATGTACAAAACCACAAGAGACCCATGCCAAGACACATTATAATGAAAATGCCCAACATACACAACAAGGAGAGAATTTTAAAAGCTACAAGAGAGATTGTTGAGGAAGAAGATGGCGGCGAGGGGAGTGCATTGCCCCCATGTGCCACGTCACTGTGTGGGAGTATGACGAGTCAGGACTGCTAAAGGCTATCTTGTTAGGAATTTCCAGCAATAGTGGGGTGCTCCGGAACCTGGAGGAAGGATTTCCATCGCACGAGGATCGGCTACGGGGACTCAAACGCGAGAGATTTGTTGCACGGAGGGTAACACTGCTTATTCAGCAAATCGCCCCGCGGCTAGAGTCTGCAGCACGCACTGGGAAAGGAGGAGACAGCGGCGCAGGGATACAGCGCTGCAGTTTCTGCCAGCCATGCAAGCACCGTACTCAGTGCTGAATTCTGGGTTTGAGATGGGGGAAGGAAGCGGTCCATCTCGGTTCTCCACACTGGTCAGACCACAGAGGAGGCCAGCGGCCACCATATTGGAGAGCTGACGTCACCATCCCTGTTTTCGACTGACCGCAGCTCATTCAGCCATAGAACAGGTAATTTCAGGCTGCCATTCCCCTGCGGCTTGCAGACAGATTACTCAGGCTCAGTGCCTGAGTGCTTCTTGGAGCCTGCTCTTATCAGAGCATACACCGAGCACGGAGCGGCCGAGTTCCGGCTCCCGGAGCGGCCCTAGCCCAGGGCGTAGGAGCCCGCGGAAACTGCTGCTTGGAGCCTGCTCTTATCAGAGCATACACCGAGCATGGAGCCGCCGAGTTCCGGCTCCCGGAGCTGCCCTAGCCCAGGGCTAAGGAGCCTGCGGAAACTGCTTCTTGGAGCCTGCTCTTATCAGAGCATACACCGAGCACGAGCACGGAGCAGCCGAGTTCCAGCTCCCGGAGCTGCCCTGGCCCAAGGCTAAGGAGCCTGCGGAAACTGCTTCTTGGAGCCTGCTCTTATCAGAGAATACACTGAGCACGGAGCGGCCAGTTCCGGCTCCCAGAGCTGCCCTGGCCCAGGGCTAAGGAGCCCGTGGAAACTGCTTCTCGGTCCGGGTCCTGCTGAGGACCAGTCAGGAATCACCCGTTGCTTTGGTTACCCAGCAAAGGGAACGAAATGCTGCCATTCGCATAGGATACCAACATGACAGAGATCTGATGTCATCAGAAAGCGGCGGAGGAGAGAACTTCATCAATACCAGCGGCAACAGAAACAGTTGGTCTCCTGGTAGGGAGGGTGAGGCACAGACACCCGAGTCTCTCTCGATTTGTCGTTGAGCCAGAGGGGAGGAGCCGGGCCGCCGCCCGCGCCCAGAGCAGGCCCAGCGGCTCGCCGGCGTGGTGGTCACGGGACCCCAATTGGAGAGGGGGCGGAGCGGAGCCGCCACCCGCGCCCGCAAGGTGGGCAGACCCGTGACCCAGTGGTACACGGGCGTGGTAGGAGGGGCAGGGCAGAGCCGCCGCCCGTGCCTACAAGGTAAGCAGACCTGCGAAAGACTGGCGGGTCAGGCCCAGCGGCCTGCCAGCGTGGTACACACGTCACCCCAACTGGAGTAGGGGCAGAGCAGAGCCTTCGCCCGCGCCCGGATCAGGCCCCGCCGGTGTGGTGGTCACGTGACCCCAACTGGAGTGGGGACGGAGCGGAACCGCCACCCGTGCATGCAGGGTGAGCAGACCTGCGACCAACCTGCAGATCAGGCCCAGCGGTCCGCAGGCGTGGTAGGAGGGGCAGGGCAGAGCCGCCGCCCACGCCTACAAGGTAGGCAGACCTGCGATAGACCGGCGGATCAGGCCCAGGAGCCTGCCGGCGTGGTACACATGTCACCCCAATTGGAGTAGGGGCAGAGCAGAGTCGCCGCCCGTGCCAGGAACAGGCCCAGCGACCTGCCGGCGTGGTAGTCACGACACCCCAATTGGAGTAGGGGCAGAGCAGAGCCATCACCTGTGCCCGAAAGGTGGGCAGACCTGCGACCGACCAGCGGGACATGCCCAGTGGCCTGCCGGTGCGACAGACACGTCACCCCATTTGGAGTGGGGGCAGAGCAGAGCCGCCGCCCGTGCCCGCAAGGTAGGCAGACCTGCGACCGACCGGTGGAACAGACCCAGAGGCCGGCAGGGGTGGTAGGCACTTCACCCCAATTGGAGTAGGAACAGAACAGAGCCTTCGCCCGCGCCCGGAACAGGCTTAGCGGTCCACGGGTGTGGTAGACAAGTCACACCAATTGGAGGGGGGGCAGAGCAGAGCCGCCGTCCGCGCCTGCAGGGTAGGCAGACCTGCAACCGACCGGCAGATCAGGCCCGGTGGCCTGCCGGCGTGGTACACTCGTCACCCCAATTGGAGTAGGGGCAGAACAGAGCCGCCGCCCGCGCCCGGAACAGGCCCAGTGACCTGCCGGCGTGGTAGTCACGACACCCCAATTGGAGTAAGGAGAGAGCAGAGCCGCCGCCCGCGCATGCAAGGTAGGCAGACCGCCGCCCGACCCTGCAAGGGAGACTTTTCAACTATACAAGAGCAATATAAATATATAGGGGGAAAAAAACATTTCAAAAACACAACAGTTTCACCAAGCAGAAAGAAACGCAAGCAGTATGAAAAGACAAGGAAAGAAAGGACCACAAGCAATGCAGGTCAACTCAACTTTAGAAGAGGTAACAGCTGCAGCAGATGGAATGTCAGATAAAGAATTCAGGATATACATGCTTCAGATGATCTGGAGTATCAAGGAAGATATTAGACAGCAAAATCAGACAATGAAAGATCACTTCGACAATGAATTACACAAACAAATCCAGGAAGCAAAGGATCAACTATACAGGGAGATAGAGGTTATAAAAAACAAACAAACAGAAATCCTAGAAATGCAGGAAGCAATAAACCAACTTAAAAACTCAATGGAGAATACTACCAGCAGAGTAGAACACTTAGAAGATAGAACATCAGACAATGAAGACAAAGTATTTCAACTGGAAAAGAACATAGACAGCTCAGCAAGACTGTTAAGAAACCATGAGCAGAACATCTAAGAAATATGGGATAAATTCAAGAGACCAAACTTAAGAGTCATTGGGATACAGGAAGGTACAGAACTCCAAACCAAAGGAATGAGCAATCTATTCAATGAAATAATACGAGAAAACTTCCCAGACTTGAAGAATGAGACAGAATCCCAAATCCTAGAAGCCTACAGGACGCCAAATGTGTAAAATCATAAGAGATCCACACCTAGACACATTATAATGAAGATGCCCAACATACAGAATAAGGAGAGAATTTTAAAAGCTACAAGAGAAAGGAAGCAGATTACATTTAGGGGTAAGCCAATCAGGATAACAGCTGATCTTTCAACACAGACTCTGAAAGCTAGAAGATCCTGGAATAACATATTTCAAACACTGAAAGAAAATGGGTTCCAACCAAGAATTGTGTATCCAGCGAAATTAAGCTTCAGGATGGAAGATGAAATTAAAACCTTCCACGATAAACAAAAGTTAAAAGAATTTGCAGCTAGAAAACCATCTCTTCAAAACATCCTCGGCAAAACATTACAGGAAGAGGAAATGGAAAATAACAATGAAAACCAACAGTGGGAGGTAGGACAGTAAAGGGGGCGAAAATAATCAAAGAGGAAAACAAACCATGTTTAGTAACAGAAATAAACAAATATGGCTGGAAGAACAACCCATATCTCAATAATAACCCTAAATGTTAATGGCTTAAACTCACCAATTAAGAGACACAGGCTAGTAGAATGGATCACAAAACAAGACTCAACAATATGCTGTCTACAGGAGACGCATTTGATAGGAAAAGACATACATAGGCTGAAGGTGAAAGGTTGGGAAAAATCATATCACTCATATGGACTTCGGAAACAAGCAGGAGTGTCCATACTCATATCAAATAAAATAGATTTCAAGCCAAAGTTAATCAAAAGGGATAAAGAGGGACACTACATACTGCTTAAGGGAACCATACACCAACAAGACATAACAATCATAAATATACATGCCCCAAACAATGGTGCAGCTATGTTCATCAAACAAACTCTTCTCAAGTTCAAGAGTCTAATAGACCACCATACAATAATCATGGGAGACTTCAACACACCTCTCTCGCCACTGGACAGATCTTCCAAACAAAAGTTGAATAAGGAAACTATAGAACTCAATAACACAATTAATAACCTAGACTTAATTGACATATATAGAATATACCACCCAACATCAAGCAGTTACACTTTTTTCTCAGCAGCACATGGATCCTTCTCAAAAATAGATCATATATTATGTCACAGGGCAACTCTTAGACAATATAAAGGAGTAGAGATAATACCATGCATCTTATCTGATCATAATGGAATGAAACTGAAAATCAACGATAAAAGAAGGAAGGAAAAAGCATACATCACTTGGAGAATGAACAATAGGTTACTGAATGATCAATGGGTTATAGAAGACATCAAGGAGGAAATTAAAAAATTCTTAAAGATAAATGAAAACACAGACACAACATATCGGAATCTATGGGACACATTGAAAGCAGTTCTAAGAGGAAAATTCATTGCTTGGTGTTCATTCCTTAAAAAAAGAAAAAACCAACAAATAAATGATCTCATACTTCATCTCAAAATCCTAGAAAAAGAAGAGCAAAACAACAGCAAAAGAAGTAGAAGGCAAGAAATAATTAAAATCAGAGCTGAAATTAATGAAATCGAAACAAAAGAAACAATTGAAAAAATTGACAAAACTAAAAGTTGGTTCTTTGAAAAAATAAACAAAATCGACAGACCCTTAGCCATGCTAGCAAAGAGAAGAAGAGAGAGAACTCAAATTACTAGCATACGGGATGAAAAAGGCAATATCACAACAGACACTTCAGAAATACAGAAGATAATCAAAAATTATTCTGAATCCTTATACTCCAATAAATTAGAAGATAGTGAAGGCATAGATAAATTTCTGAAGTCATATGATCTGCCCAGATTGAGTCAGGAGGATATAGACAACCTAAACAGACCAGTATCAATCGAGGAAATAGAAGAAACCATCAAAAGACTACCAACTAAGAAAAGCCCAGGACCGGATGGGTATACAGCAAAATTTTACAAAACCTTTAAAGAGGAACTAATACCAATACTTTTCAAGCTACTTCAGGAAATAGAAAAAGAGGGAGAACTTCCAAATTCATTCTACGAGGCCAACATCACCCTGATACCTAAACCAGACAAAGACACTTCAAAGAAAGAAAACTTCAGACCAATATCTCTAATGAACCTAGATGCAAAAATCCTCAATAAAATTCTGGCGAATCGGATACAAAAACATATCAAAAAAATTGTGCACCATGATCAAGTAGGATTCATCCCTGGGATGCAAGGCTGGTTCAATATACGGAAATCAATAAATGTTATTCACCACATCAATAGACTTAAAAATAAGAACCATATGATCATCTCGATAGATGCAGAAAAAGCATTCGACAAAGTACAGCATCCCTTTATGTTCAAAACTCTAGAAAAACTAGGGATAACAGGAACATACCTCAATACTGTAAAAGCAATTTATGCTAAGACTCAGGCTAGCATCATTCTGAATGGAGAAAAATTGAAGGCATTCCCTCTAAAATCTGGAACAAGTCAGGGATGCCGTCTCTCTCCACTTCTGTTCAACACAGTTCTCGAAACACTGGCCAGAGCAATTAGACAGACGAAAGAAATTAAAGGCATAAAAATAGGGAAAGAAGAACTTAAATTATCATTATTTGCAGGTGACATGATTCTATACCTAGCAGACCCAAAAGGCTCTACAAAGAAACTATTAGAGCTAATAAATGAATTCAGCAAAGTGGCAGGATATAAAATCAACACGCATAAATCAAAGGCATTCCTGTATATCAGCAACAAATCCCCTGAAATTGAAATGAGGACAACCACTCCATTCACAATATCTTCAAAAAAAATAAAATGCTTGGGAATCAACCTAACAAAAGAGGTGAAAGACTTATACAATGAAAACTACAGAACCCTAAAGAGAGAAATAGAAGAAGATCTTAGAAGATGGAAAAATATACCCTGTTCATGGATAGGCAGAACTAACATCATCAAAATGGCGATATTACCAAAAGTTCTCTATAGGTTTAATGCAATGCCAATCAAAATCCCAACGGCATTTCTTGTAGAAACAGAGAAAGCAATCATGAAATTCATATGGAAAAATAAAAGACCCAGAATAGCAAAAACAATGCTAAGCAGGAAGTGTGAATCAGGCGGTATAGCGATACCAGACTTCAAACTATACTACAGAGCAATAGTAACAAAAACAGCATGGTACTGGTACCAAAACAGGCGGGTGGACCAATGGTACAGAATAGAGGACACAGAAACCAATCCACAAAACTACAACTATCTTATATTTGATAAAGGGGCTAAAAGCATGCAATAGAGGAAGGATAGCATCTTCAACAAATGGTGCTGGGAAAACTGGAAATCCATATGCAACAAAATGAAACTGAATCCCTTACTCTCACCATGCACAAAAGTTAATTCAAAATGGATCAAGGAGCTTGATATCAAATCAGAGACATGCCATCTGATAGAAGAAAAAGTTGGCTATGATCTACATACGGTGGGGTCGGGCTCCAAATTCCTCAATAGGACACCCATAGCACAAAAGTTAATAACTAGAATCAACAAATGGGACTTACTCAAACTAAAAAGTTTTTTCTCAGCAAAAGAAACAATAAGAGAGGTAAATAGGGAGCCTACACCCTGGGAACAAATCTTTACTCCTCACACTTCAGATAGAGCCCTAATATCCAGAGTATACAAAGAACTCAAAAAATTAGACAATAAGAAAACAAACAACCCAATCAACAAACGGGCCAAGGACCTGAACAGACACTTCTCAGAGGAGTACATACAGTCAATCAACAAGTACATGAAAAAATGCTCACCATCTCTAGCAGTCAGAGAAATGCAAATCAAAACCACCCTAAGATACCATCTCACTCCAGTAAGATTGGCAGCCATTATGAAGTCAAACAACAACAAGTGCTGGCGAGGATGTGGGGAAAAGGGTACACTTGTACATTGCTGGTGGGACTGCAAATTGGTGCAGCCAATTTGGAAAGCAGTATGGAGATTTCTTGGAAAGCTGGGAATGGAACCACCATTTGACCCAGCTATTCCCCTTCTCGGTCTATTCCATAAAGACCTAAAAAGAGCATGCTACAGGGACACTGCTACATCGATGTTCATAGCAGCACAATTCACAATAGCAAGACTGTGGAACCAACCTA
The DNA here is from genome assembly GCF_021218885.2 of Marmota monax. Lineage (NCBI taxonomy): Eukaryota > Metazoa > Chordata > Mammalia > Rodentia > Sciuridae > Marmota > Marmota monax. The sequence continues at coordinate 5,110,765 of NW_026692352.1, read as the reverse complement.
GATGCCCTTCAATAGACGAATGGATAAAAAAAATGTGGCATTTATACACAATGGAGTATTACTCTGCATTAAAAAATGACAAAATCATAGAATTTGCAGGGAAATGGACAGCATTAGAGCAGATTATGCTAAGTGAAGCTAGCCAATCCCTAAAAAACAAATGCCAAATGTCTTCTTTTATATAAGGAGAGTAACTAAGAACAGAGTAGGGAGGAAGAGCATGAGAAGAAGATTAACATTAAACAAGGATGAGAGGTGGGAGGGAAAGGGAGAGAGAAGGGGAAATTGCATGGAAATGGAAGGAGACCCTCAGGGTTATACAAAAGTACATACAAGAGGAAGTGAGGGGAAAGGGAAAAATAATACAAGGGGGAGAAATGAATGACAGTAGAGGGGGTAGAGAGAGAAGAGGGGAGGGGAGGGGAGGGGAGGGGAGAGGGGATAGTAGAGGATAGGAAAGGCAGCAGAACACAACAGACACTAGTATGGCAATATGTAAATCAATGGATGTGTAACTGATGTGATTCTGCAATCTGTATATGGGGTAAAAATGGGAGTTCATAACCCACTTGAATCAAAGTGTGAAATATGATATATCAAGAAATTTGTAATGTTTTGAACAACCAACTATAAAAAAATTAAAAAAAAAAAAAGCTACAAGAGAAAGGAGGCAGATTACATTTAGGGGTAAACCAATTAGGTTAACGGCTGACTTTTCAACACAGACACTGAAAGCTAGAAGATCCTGGAACAACATATTTCAAACGCTGAAAGATAAGGGGTTCCAACCAAGAATCTTGTATCCAGCTAAATTAAGCTTCAGGTTTGACAATGAAATAAAAACCTTCCATGATAAACAAAAGTTAAAAGAATTCACAGCTAGAAAACTGGCTCTGCAAAGCATCTTGGACAGAATATTACACGAAGAGGAAATGAAAAAAAAACAACGAAAATCAACAGTGGGAAGTAGTACAGTAAGGAGAAAAACTAATCAAAGAGGAAAAACAAATCAAGTTAAACAACAACAACAACAAAAAAATGGCTGGAAGTACAAACCATATCTCAAAGTAACCCTAAATGTTAATGGCTTAAACTCACCAATCAAAAGACATAGGCTAGTAGACTGGATTTAAAAAAAAAAAACATCCAACAATATGCTGCCTACAGGAGACTCATCTGACAGGAAAAGACATACACAGACTGAGGGTGAAAAGTTGGGAAAAATCATACCACTCACATGGACCTCAGAAGCAAGCAGGGGTATCCATTCTCATATCAAATAAAACAGACTTCAAGTCAAAGTTAATCAAAAGGGATAAAGAAGGACACTACAGGGGCTGGGGATGTGGCTCAAGCAGTAGCGCGCTCGCCTGGCATGTGTGCGGCCCAGGTTCGATCCTCAGCACCACATACAAACAAAGATGTTATGTCCGCCAAATACTAAAAAATTAATATTAATAATTTATATTAAAAAAGAAGGACACTACATACTGCTAAAGGGAACCATTCACCAACAAGACATAACAATCATTAATATATATGCCCCAAACAATGGTGCAGCTATGTTCATCAAGCAAACTCTTCGCAAGTTCAAGAGACAAATAGACCACAACACAATAATCATGGGTGACTTTAACACACCTCTCTCACCACTGGATAGATCTTCCAAACAAAAGTTGAATAAAGAAACTATAGAACTCAATAATACAATTAATAACCTAGACTTAACTGACATATATAGAATATATCAACCATCATCAAGCGGATATACTTTTTTCTCAGCAGCACATGGTTCCTTCTCAAAAATAGACCATATATTATGCCATAAGGCAACTCTTAGCAATAATAAAGGAGTTGAGATAATACCATGCATTTTATCTGATCATAATGGAATGAAACTGGAAATCAACGATTAAAGAAGGAAGAAAAAATCCTTACATCACTTGGAGAATGAACAATATGTTACTGAATTATCAATGGGTTTCAGAAGACATCAAGGAGGAAATTAAAAAATTCTTAGAGTTAAATGAAAACACAGACACAACATATCGAAATCTATGGGACACAATGAAAGCAGTTCTAAGAGGAAAATTCATTGCTTGGAGTTCATTCCTCAAAACCAACAAATAAATGATCTCATACTTCATCTCAAAGCCCTAGAAAAAGAAGAGCAAAACAACAGCAAATGCAGTAGAAGGCAAGAAATAATTAAAATCAGAGCTGATATCAATGAAATTGAAATAAAAGAAACAACTGAAAAAATTGACAAAAGTAAAAGTTGGTTCTTTGAAAAAATAAATAAGATCGACAGACCCTTAGCCATGCTAACGAAGAGAAGAGAGAGAACTCAAATTACTAGCATACGGGATGAAAAGGGCAATATCACAACAGACACTACAGAAATACAGAAGATTATTAGAAATTATTTTGAAACCTTATACTCCAATAAAATAGAAGATAGTGAAGGCATAGATAAATTTCTTAAGTCATATGATCTGTCCAGATTGAGCCAGGAGGATATACACAACTTAAACAGACCAATATCAATTGAGGAAATAGAAGAAGCCACAAAAGACTACCAACCAAGAAAAGCCCAGGACCGGATGGGTATACAGCAGAGTTTTACAAAACCTTCAAAGAAGAACTAATACCAATACTTTTCAAGCTATTTCAGGAAATAGAAAAAGAGGGAGTACTTCCAAATTCATTCTACGAGGCCAACATCACCCTGATTCCTAAACCAGACAAAGACACTTCAAAGAAAGAAAACTACAGACCAATATCTCTAATGAACATAGATGCAAAAATCCTCAATAAAATTCTGGGAAATTGGATACAAAAAGATATCAAAAAGATCGTACAGCATGATCAAGTGGGTTTCATCCTGGGATGCAAGGCTGGTTCAACATACGGAAATCAATAAATGTAATCCACCACATCAATAGATTTAAAGAACCATATGATCATCTCAATAGACGCAGAAAAAGCATTCGACAAAATACAGCATCCCTTTATGTTCAAAACGCTAGAAAAACTAGGGATAACAGGAACTTACCTCAACATTGTAAAAGCTATATACGCTAAGCCTCAGGCCAGCATCATTCTAAACAGAGAAAAATTGAAGGCATTCCCTCTAAAATCTGGAACAAGACAGGGACGCCCTCTCTCACCACTTCTATTCAACATAGTTCTTGAAACACTAGCCAGAGCAATTAGACGAAAGAAATTAAAGGTATAAATATAGGAAAAGAAGAACTTAACTAGCACAATTTACTGATGATATGATCCTATACCTAACAGGTCCAAAAGTTCTACCAAGAAACTTCTTGAACTAGTAAATGCATTCAGCAAAGTGGCAGTATATAAAATCAACACCCATAAATCAAAGGCTTTCCTGTATATCAGTGACAAATCCTCTGAAATGGAAATGAGGAAAACTACCCCATTCACAATATCCTCAAAAAACAAAAAAAAATACTTGGGAATCAACTTAACAAAAGAGGTGAAAGATCTATACAATGAAAACTATAGAATCCTAAAGAGAGAAATAGAAGAAGACCTTAGAAGATGGAAAGATATACCTTGCTCATGGATAGGCAGAATTAATATTATTAAAATGGCCATATTACCAAAAGCACTCTACAGATTCAACACAATTCCGATCAAAATCCCAATGGCATTCCTCACAGAAATAGAAAAAGCAATTATGAAATTAATATGGAAAAATAAGAGACCTAGAATAGCTAAAGCACTTCTAAGCAGGAAGAGTAAAACAGGTGGTATAACTATATCAGATTTTAAATTATACTACAGAGCAATAGTAATAAAAACAGCATGGTACTGGCACCAAAACAGGCTGGTAGACCAATGGTACAGAATAGAGGACACAGAGACCAATCCACAAAATTACAACTACCTTATATTAGACAAGGGTGCTAAAAGCATGCAATGGAGAAAGGAAGCATCTTCAACAAATGGTGCTAGGAGAACTGGAAATCCATATGTAACAAAATGAAATTGAATCCCTTTCTCTCACCATGCACAAAAGTTAACTCAAAATGGATCAAGGATCTAGGAATCAAACCAGAGACTCTTCATCTAATAGAAGAAAAAGTTGGCCCTAATCTCCATCTCGTGGGGTTGGGCTCCAAATTCCTTAATAGGACACCTATAGCACAAGAGTTAAAATCAAGAATCAACAAATGGGACATATTCAAACTAAAAAGTTTTTTCTCAGCAAGAGAAATAATAAGTGAGGTAAATTCCTGGGAACAAATTTTTACCCTCACACTTCAGATAGAGCACTAATCTCTAGGATATACAAAGAACTCAAAAAGTTAAACAAAAAAAAAAAAAAAAACAAATAACCCAATCAACAAATGGGCCAAGGACCTGAACAGACACTTCTTAGAAGAGGATATACAATCAATTAACAAATACACGAAAAAATGCTCAACATCGCTAGCCATCAAGAGAAATGCAAATTAAAACTACTCTAAGATACCATTTCACTCCAGTAAGAATGGCAGCCATTATGAAGTCAAACAACAACAAGTGCTGGCGAGGATGCAGGGAAAAAGGTACACTCTTACATTGCTGGTGGGGCTGCAAATTGGTGCAGCCAATTTGGAGGGCAGTATGGAGATTCATTGGAAAGCTGGGAATGGAACCACCATTTGACCCAGCTATTCCCCTTCTTGGACTATACCCAAAAGACCTAAAAAGAGCATACTACAGGAACACAGCTACATCAATGTTCAAAGCACAATTCACAACAGCTACACTGTGGAACCAACATAGATGCAATTCAATAGATGAATGGATAAAGAAAATATGGCATTTATACACAATGGAATATTACTCAGCACTAAAAAATAACAAGATCATGGCATTTGCAGGGAAATGGATGGCATTAGAGCAGATTATGCTAAGTGAAGTTAGCCAATCCCTAAAAAACAAATGCCAAATGTCTTCTCTGATATAAGGGGGGGTGACTCAAAACAGAGTAGGGAGGAAGAGCATGAGAAAAAGATTACCACGAAACTAGGAAAACAGGAGGGAGGGAAAGGGAGGGAGAAGGGGAATTGCACGGAAGATGGAAGGAGAGACCCTCATAGTTATACAAAATACATATATGATGGTGTGAGGGGGAAGGAAAAAAGAGAGAGAGAGAGATGTGTCACAGTAGATTGGGTAGAGAGAGGTGATGGGAGGGGAGGGAAGGGGAGGGCAGCAGAATACAACAGACACTAAAGTATTGCTATATGTATATACGTGGCTGTATAACCAATGTGATCCTGCAATCTGTACACGTGGAAAAATGAGAATTCATACCCCATTTGAATCAAGTGTATGATATGTCAAGATCATTGTATTGTCTCAAGCAACTAATAAAAAATAAAAATTAAAAGAAAAAAATTAAAAACAAATAAATAAAGGGCTGGGGTTGTGGCTCAGCGGTAGGACACTAACCTGGCACTTGCGAGGCCCTGGGTTTGATCCTCAGCACCATATAAAAATAAATAAACGGGGGAAAAAAGTTAAAAAAAAAAAAAAGGTCAAACAATAAATTTTTAAAAAAATTAAAATAAAAAGAGCTGGGGATGTGCTCAGTGGTTGAGCACACGTGGGTTCAATCCCTAGTATGAAAAAAAAAAAAAAAAAAGAATCTACAATATGCCAGGTACTGCAGCACCACAGAAATCAAGGCCATCCTCCCCAAATGCCATCCTGGTCTTAGCATTTCAGGTTAAATCCTCTATTCAACAAAAGCTCAGTTTAAGTGTTTATAAATTGTTTTTAAAAATTATTTTTCATTGGCAAATGTTATAAAAATCTGTGCAACTGGTTCCCAAACCAATGCATATCTATTTTATTTGATAGTACATATCCCTTACAGATTTAAAAATTACTATTGTCATTAACATTTACTCATGTCATAGTATGAACTGCCAGCCAGTAGCTTTCAAACATTTTGAACACAATCCACAATATGAAATACATTTTATATTATTCCTTAGTTTATACCCAAACACACACATAAAACTTAAAACAAATCATACTATTTGTATTCTATTCCTTCCCTCCCCAACCCCTACACTGTGTTGAATGCCCCCAGCCCTATTTTATTTTTGAGACAGGGTACTCAAGTTGCTGAGGCTGGCCTTGAACTTATGATCTTGAATTACTAATGACAATAGTAATAGGGTCAATCAGAAAATCATAGCAAGGCTGAGATTCAAATCCAGGTTTTCTGACTTCAAATCTACTTCCCTTCCCTAAAACACATGACTTGAAGAAATAAAAGTGAATTCCATGGGGAAAAAAAAAAAAAAAAAAAAAAAGACTTTCCCTTAGATTAGGTAAGAAAATAATTTATAAAGCTTTGAGTTTTATAAATTTACAAAAATTTGGCCAGAAAAAACTTTTTATGTTTTCCAAACTAGTTTATACATTACAGAAGCATTTTTCATAATGCTGAAAGTAGGCAGAGCAAATATCTCAAAAACAAGCAAGGGGCTTAGAAAAGTTTCAGACACTATAAAAACTCCAAAATCCACTACACAGGAGGGAAGGCAGAAAGATCACAAGTTTGAGGCTAGTCTGGGAAATTTAGCAAAAACCCTGTCTCCACCAGGCCCAGTGGCACACGCCAGTAATGCCAGCAGCTCAGGAGACTGAGGCAGGAGGATCAGGAGTTCAAAGCCAGCCTCAACAAAAGCGAAGTGCTAAGCAACTCAGTGAGACCCTGTCTCTAAATAAAATGCTGCGGATGCGGCTCAGTGATCAAGTGCCCTTGAGTTCAACCCCCAGTACCAACCCCCATCCCCCTGAAAAAAAAAAAACCTGTCTCAAACATAAGAAGAGGGTTGGGAATGTATCTTGGTGGTAGAGTACCTCCAAGGTTCATTCCCCAGGACTGAGGTGGTGGTGAATCTACATTCAACACTAAGTAATGTCAAAACAAACATGTGGTCATTTCCCTAACAAGTAAATTTTATGTTAATATGGCTAAATACCAAAAAAACAGACAATATGTCCCTGAGCAGGCAGAAAAATGGATGAAAGAAACATACAATTGTAATATTAGAGTATACTGATTTAAGTGACTTGTTAACAAAATTCGGTTCTTTCTAGTCATTTATCTAGGTGCTATCTAAAACAGCAAATAAACATATTCATGTACATTATTCATGCAGGAACTACAAGTAGTTATTCCACAACAAACAGCTACTGGTGGGTATGTTAAGATGCCAATAACCATGTATCCATATCATTTAACAATTTGGGAGCGCATCTTCCATATCTACAGCTAAAATGAATTTCAGACAGCTTCAAGAGTTTTAGGCCCAGTTCTGACCTTCTGCAGTGAATTATAACTCATATCTATTATCTGCTTTCTACCAAGATAATTATCTCCAGTATCTAGAAAAACTAGTGGCAACTTATACCCAAACTCGTAGTTATTGTTCCTTCAGTATATAGCTAAAAAGAAATATAACTTCTATCACTTGAATATTTTCAAGTTCTGCTCAAACTCCAGGAATGCGGCTCTCAAAAAGTACCTTAAATCCAAATTCTGAGTACAATTTGTTCTGCCCTTGATTCTGTACAATTGTATTTTTCCTCCCTCTTCAAGCACTCTATTTCCTTCCTTTCACTATCAAAATCCTTGAAAGAATATGTTGGCTGATTTTTCCCTTCATTTTTCACTCCTTAACATATTGTGATTATTTTATGGAAGTTCCTCAAAAGACTAGGAATGGTATCACCATATGATCCAGCTATACTACTCCCTGATGTCTACCCTGAAGAATTAAAGTCAGCATTCTGCAATGATACATGCATACTCCTGTTTATAGCAGCACAATTCACAATAGCCAAATTATAGAATCAGTCTAAGTGTCCATAAATTGATGAACAATAAAGAAAATATAGTATATATACAAAATGAAGAGAATGAGATTATGTCTTTGGAGGAAAACAGATGGAACTTGGAGAGCATTATGGTAAGTAAAATAAGCCAAACTCAGAAACTGAAAGGTCCTATGTTTTCTCTATTTAGAAACTGAAGGGAAAACGGAAAAAAGTAGGTAGGGAGTTGTCTCAGGAAAATAGAAGGGAGACCAGTAGTAAAAGGGTAAGTACAATAGCCCTTTATAAATGAAAATGCATGTACACCTATGTAACAACAAATCCCATTACAAATAATTATAAAGCACCAATAAAAAATACCAAAAAAGAAACATGACTATTTTGTGTACCTGTTTTATTTATAGAAATGATATAAAGTGGTACATATCCTTTGGCAACTTTTTCACTTAACATTTTTTCAAGACTTATCCATGTTATTACATGAGGACCTAATTCATTCATTGTAATAATTCTAGGATCTGTAGTTCATTCCTTCTATCAAGGACAACTGTTTCTTTTTCTAGTACTTCAGTGCTGTCATATGCAATAGGGAGGGGCGTACATACAAGCTTCCCTAAGACAAATATCTATCAATGAAATTGCTGCAGGGTAAGGAATGTATCTCTTCAATTTTACTAGATATAATCAATATTTCCAATGAATTCAATTCTGGACTTGTTAATCTTCTTCTGTTTTCTATTCCATTGATTTCTGCTCATATCTTTATTCTTTCCTATCTCTTACTTCCTTTGGGTTTAATTTGATGTTACTTTTCTAACTTCTTTGGTTGACCACTTAGTTTTGTTCTTTAACATATTACTTCGAAGTTGGCTTTAAAAAAAAAAAAATTCCAAACATGGATTGGAGGAAAAAGAAACTGCTTATATTTCACTTATTAATATCTAATTGTATCATACTGGGATCAGATGATGTGGTTTCTATAACTGCTCAACTTATAATGGGGTTGTATCTCAATAAACCCATTGTGAGCTAAAATAAGTCAAAAATATATTTAATACACCTAATCTACTTAACATCACAGCCACAAAATGCACTGAAGAGTAACCATTTTTTTTTACTGTTGTGATAGCATGGCTGAGTGGGAGGTGCAGCTTGCTACCACTGCCTAGCATTGCAAGAGAGTTATCAAACTGCATATGAGAAACTGATGTGACTCCATTTTTGAGACACCAGCTTCTACCTCAAGGCCTGTCCTAAGGAAGGGGGCATGACCCTTGTCTGGGAAAAACCCACAGAGCACTCCTAAGCACATACCCACCTGCTGAATTGTTCCTCTGCAAACAACAGGAGAGATCTGTGGCGCCAGGTGTCCCTGACTCAGAAAGGCTAGGTGAAGACCCATAGCAACCCCCTAGCAACCACCAATCAGCATGAAACAGGGAAAATACCTGGGATGCCAGATGACCCCCCAGTAGTTTACAGTGGTTGATAACATGTTGGAAAACTATGTAGTTTAGCACGTACACCCCTCGTGATTTAAACCAGTTCAAAGGAATCCCCCTCATGTACTAACCAATCATCCCTACCCAACTTGTTCCCGCCAGTGAATGTGCTAATCAATGTTAAGAATTGTTGTTTTGACTTTCCCGCGGTATGGAATGATTTGCTGTGTGATGTTGTGATGCATCGAGTATACCCCCAAAACCTATAAAATCTCACTGAACAAAGGACCGGGACTCCACTCCCTGGGACCGATGAGGCGGGAACGGTTGTGAGTCCAGGCTCTAGCTTGCAATAAAGACTCTTGTGTGACTGCATCGGATTCAGCTCCTGGAGGTCTACTGGGGTCCCACGAATCTGGCATTACACATATCACTAGCTTCGGAAAAAAATCAAAATTCGAAGTATGGTTTCTGCTGAATACGTTTTACTTTCATTATAAAGTCAAAAAATCTTGTCAAACCATTGTAAATAAGGGAACATCTGGTATTACTATTTCATATCTGTTGAAACTTTCTTTATGCCTAATTATGAGTCTTAAAAAGGTAACATGTTGGAAAACCATGATGTGTTGTTTAAATTACATGGTCCACATTTGCTTGTACACTTCTTAATTTGGATGGTATATGGTTCTATATATAGAGAGAGTAAATCAAGTTATCTACTAGTTTTTTCCCCCCCACTACTATACTGGGGATCGAACACAAGGGTTTTTTACCAATGAACTCAGCCCTCTTTTATGTTTTATTTTGAGACATAGCCTTGCTAAATTGTTGCAATTAGCCTCAAACTTGAAATCCTCCTGCCTGTAAGGATGGCCTTAGGCCTTAGCCTAAGCAAATCCATTTTAAAAACTCCACTTTGTTATTTTGTTGTTGTTGTTTATTTTTTAGTTGTAGTTAGACACAATATCTTTGTTTTATTTATTTATATGTGGTGCTGAGGATTGAATCCAGGGCCTCACACGTGCTAGGCGAGTGCTCTACCACTGAGCCACAACCCCAGCCCCATAAAAACTCCACTTTGAAACCTGCAGTCTCACCAGGCACACCTACAGAGCCCTCCAATATGGCCCTCAGGCACAAACAAGTCACTTCTCCCCACCCTGACAATCTCAGAGTGAAGTCTCTGTCCGATTGTCCTCACCCCATAAGGGGGGAGAAGCAAAAAAATCAGGATGGGAAAATCAGACCAGATGCTTTAACCCCAGGGCAAATGACATCACTGAGAAATACAGTAGCAGCTGATAGGGATTGAAAGCGTGGTCAGAAGCCCCCAAATTTAGTATAAATGATGGACCAACCAACACTGCTACACACAAGCCTGAGAGCCTGATGAAGACCTGGACTGAAATCCCAATTCTTCTCATCTGCCTGATCCTCTACATTGTTCTCACACAGCTCTCAAACTCTACAGCAATCTCTTGACTCTGGTAAGAAAAGGACTTCTCCTTATGACCGCCTTCTCAGCCAGCCATCAGCTCCATCCCAGGAGAAGCCTGCCTTGGTTCCTGATCTGACCACCACAGTCTGAGTGAGTGTGCATCTATCTGCTGGAGTCTAAGGCTTGAGACTTTTGATCTGACACTTGGGCTTAGCATGCAGAGGGAATGTCTGTCATAAGCCTATCATGAGTAAGTGTGTTTACAGTTCTTAGAGTTAATCTAGAATTGTTTGCTATGAATTGATTGTGTCTATTGCAGTACCTAGCATTCAGGATTGTCAATTTCTTGATTAAGAACTTATAAGGTAAAATTGTATTGAGTGATTTGAATGAATAAAGCATTGGAAAGGGCAGAAGCATGTGGACATTCTTTATTTCTCACCTTCTATTGTATAAGTTGCACCTTTGCTCATCGCAACACTGTCTCAGCCTCTTGAGTCACTAGAATCACAGGCATTCACTAAATCTAGCTAACCTTAAAGTCTAAAGTTAATCACTATCTTTATTATCTTACTGACCTATATACAGAAATTTAGAACCCATTAATAATGACCACTTTTCTTCCCCATTTATATTTTATCTTTGCCTAGTATTTTATTTCCACCTTGGTTATAACCCCTTACAAATTAGTCATAATTATTTTTTCTTTATATAGTCAATGTTGGCTTAGTTTACCTACTGACTTCTTTGTCCACAATAACTACTTACATCCTATATTCTCCCCTGGGATACATTTCATTTCTTCTGTAGGACATTATTTAGTATTAACAGTTCTTTTAGAAACAGTGCAGTAAATTTTCTACATTTTTGTCTGAAAATATTTTTATCTTGCCCTCACTCTTAAATGATAACTTACCTGAGTATGAAATTCAGGTTTCTCACAACACTTTGAAGATAATATTCAATTTCTGTGCTCTATGATCAATTTCTCTATGATTAAGAGAGCTCTGCTCTCAATCTGATTGTTGTTCCTACTTAGTTGCATTTAAAAGTATCTTTGGTCCTACAGGGACACAGCCACATCAATGTTTACAGCAGCACAATTCACAATAGCTAAACTGTGGAGCCAACCTAAATGCCCTTCAGTAGATGAATGGATTAAAAAATGTGGCATATATACAAAATGGAATATTACTCAGCAATAAAAAGGAATAAAATCATGGCATTTGCGGTAAATGGATGCAGCTGGAGTAGATAATGCTAAGTGAAGTTAGCCAATCCCGAAAAAAACAAATGGCCAATGTTTTCTCTGATATAAGGTGACTAACTCATAGTTGGGCAAGGAGAGGGAGCATGGGAAGAATTGATAAACTCTAGATAGGGCAGAGGAGGGGGAGGGCAGGGGAGGGGGCAGGGGGTTAGCAATGATGGAGGAATGTGATGAATATCATTATCTAAAGTAAATGTATGAATACATGAATTGGTAATGAACATACTTTATATACAGAGATATGAAAAATTGTTCTATATATGTGTAATAAGAATTGTATGCATTCCGCTGTCATGTATTTAGTAAAATAAAACCAATAAAAATAAATAAATAAAAAGAATCTTTGGTCATAACAAAACCAGATAACGACACATTAAAGAAAGAAATAGGGCTGGGGTTGTGGCTCAGTGGTAGAGTGTTCACTGAGCACGTGTGAGGCACTGGGTTCAATCCTCACATAAAAATAAAGACATTGTGTCGGCGTAAAACTAAAAAATAAATATTAAAAATAAAAGAAAACCACAGACCAATATCCCTGATGAACTTAGATGCAAAAATCCTAATTAAAATATTAGCAAATCATGCTCAACAACATATTAAGAAGACTATATACACCATGACCAAGTTGGTTTTATCCCAGAGATACAAGATGAAAGTTTAATAAACACAAATCAATAAATGTAATCCATCACATAAACAGATTTAGAGACAAAAATCACATAGTCATCTCAATAGATGCAGAGAAGGCCTTCAACAAAACTCAGTACTCATTCATAATAAAATCACTGAAGAAACTTGGGACAGAAGAACCTACCTCAACATCATAAAGACTATATATGAAATATCCCAAGCCAGCTTTATAGTAAATGGGAAAAAGCTGAAAGAATGTCTTTTAAAATAGAGAAAAGACAAGGGTGTCCACTCTGACCACTCCTATTTAACAGAATATTAAAAATTGTAGCCAGAGCAATTAGGCAAGAGAAGGAAATAAAAGGGATAAAAATAGGAAAGGAAGAAGTGAAATTATCACTGTTTATAGATATAATGCTATACTTGTGTTTTTTTGTTTGTTTGTTTTGTTTTGTTTGTGGTGCTAGGGATTGAACCCAGGGTCTTATGCATGCAAGGCAAGCACTCTATCAACTGAGCTATCTCCCCAGCCTAATACTTGGAAGATCCAAAAAACCTAAACCAAAACACTTCTAGAGCTGGTTATAAAATCAACATACAAAAAGCAAAAGCTTTCCTATATACCAACAATGAATTTGCTGAAAAAGAAATCAAGAAAACAATTTCATTCACAATAGCCTCAAAAAAAGAAAAACAAAAACCACAACACCTAGAAATAAATCTAACACCAAGGGGTCAAAGACCTCTACAATGAAAACAATAAAACATTGAAAAAAAGAAACTGAAGAACATGGAAAGACCTCCCATGTTCATGGATAAGCAGATTTAATATTTTTTAATTTTTTAAATGACCATATTACATAAGCAATATACAAATTCAATGCAATTCCCATCAAAATACCAATAACATTTTTCACAAAAATAGGAAAAAGTCCTAAAAGACTATTTGAAAGAAAAGATCCAGAATAGCCAAAGTAATTCTAAGCCAAAAAAGCAATGCTGGAGGCATCACAATACCTGACTTCAAATAAATCTACAGAGCTACAGTAACAAAAACTGCATGGTACTAGCAAAAAACAGACAGATCAACGGTACAGAATAGGAGACAAGAGACAAACCACATAACTACAATCTTCTGATTCTTGACACAGGTGCCAAAAACACTGGAGAAAAAAACAGCCTTTTAAACAAATGGTGCTAAGGAAACTGATTACCCATATGTAGAATGAAACTAGACCTTTATATCTCACCCTTAACAAAAATTAACTCAAAGACATAGGAACTAGACCAAAAATTCTTAGAAAACGAAAGGGTCAACACTCCAGCATATAGGCACAGGCAACAACTTTCTCAATAGGACCCCTAAAAGCTCAGGAAATAATGCCAAGAGTTAATAAATGGGATGGCATCAAATTAAAAAATTTCTACACAGCAAAGAAAGCGATTAGGAATGTGAAGAGAGAATCTACAGCATAGGAGAAAATCTTTACTATTCTACTCTTCTGACAGAGGATTAATATCTAGAATATATAAAGAACTCAAAAAACTTAACATCAAATAGCCCAATTAATAAATGGGCAAGTGAATTAAACAAACACCTCTCAAAAAAAAAAAAAAAACACAAATGGCCAACAAATACATGAAAAAATGTTCAACATCATTGACAATTACGAAAACGCAAATCAAAACTACACTGAAATTTCATCTTATACCAGTCAGAAAGGCAGCCATCAAGAACACAAATAATAATAAATACTGGAGAGGATACAGAGAAAAAGGAAGACTTTTATACTGTTGGTGGGATTGTAAATTAGAAATTTACAATTTACAATGCATTTAATAACCACTATGGAACTCAAGTATGGAGGGTCCTCAAAGACTAGCCATGAGGCCTGGGGTTGTGGCTCAGTGGTAGAGTGCATGAGGCACTGGGTTCAATCCCCAGCACCCCATAAATAAATACAGGTTAAAAAAAAAAAGACTAGTCAATGGAACCACCATATGATCCAGCTATACCACCCCTAGATATTTATTCTAAAGAATTAATCATCTTACTACAGTGACATATGCATACCGATGTTCATATTCCATATAGCCAAACTATGGAACCAGCCTAGATGCCCATCAATGGATGAAGAGATAAAAAAAAAAATGTGGTATATACACACAATGGAGTTTTACTCAGCCATAAAGTAAAAATTATGTCATTTGAAGGAAAATGGATAAAACTTGAGATCATCATGTTAAGCAGAATCAGCCAAACTCAGGTCAAGGCTCATATATTTTCTCTCATGTGGAATTTAGAAAGAATGGGCAGGCGGATCTCACTAAAGTTAAAGGGAGATCAATAAAGGAAAGGCAGCAGTTGTTGGGGGAGGGGCAGGGAGTGCTGGGAGTAATGTTAGCCAAATTACATTGTTATATCATGTGCATGTATAAATATGTAACAATCCGGTCACTATGTACAACTATAATGCATCAATAAAAATTGTGGAAAGGAAAAAAATCTTTGATATTATGTAGTTTCACTATAATGCATTTAATTGTGGGGATTTTTGTTGTTGCTGCTGTTGTTTGCTTACTTTTAAATTCTTGCTAAGGTCTCGTGAGTCTTAAACCTAAAAATTCAGGTCTTTTTTTATTAATTCTGAAAATTTCTCAAGTCATCTTCTCTTTAAATTCCATAACTCCCTCATTTTATCTACTTCCTCCTGGAATTAATACTATATGTTGGAACTTCTTGATCATTCCTTTTCACTTCTCTTTCATATTTTCCTTTAATTTACTGTTTTTTATTCTCATTATTTACCACCTACTGATTTTTTTCTGTGTAAACTCTTACTTACTGAGCTTTTTAACCTCATGTTTTCATGTTTAGTTATTTTTCAAATGTGCCCGTTTCATAATCTTATTCATTAATTGGAATGTCAATTAACATATTTAAGTGACTAAATATGTCACTTAAATATGTTAATTTAACTTATCTTTCAATTATCTTTAACTTATCTTTTAACTTATTTGCCAATTCTACTATCCTAGTCCTCCTTGTTATTTCTGTTCTCATGTATGGCATAAAACTGCTCCCATGCTGTCATTTTTTTTTTTTATTATAAGCCCAACCTCAGTTAGACTTATTTCTTCTGCAAAGAATCGCATTTAATTAAGGTATGGGAATAACCATCAAAGTCTTATTTTTCTCTCTCTAGGTGACTCAGGTTTGTCAATAGTGTGGAGTCAATTTTTATATTAATTTCTTGGCATAAGGATATCCAAGATCTCAAATGCGAGCAATTTCTCACATACCTTGTGCTTCAATTTCTCAGGGAAACTTTTTTGTTTCCCCCATCTCTTCTTTGCATAGAACCCAGGCAAATCCTAGTTTATAGGGCCATGGGCATAGGTCAGCGTATAGAGTATTTGCCTAGAAAGTGCAAAGCCCTGGGTTCAATCCCCAATATACAAATACACACACACACACACACACACACTCTCTCTCTCTCTCTCTCTCTCTCTCTCCAGCTTTATGCACAAAAGTCATCTGTTTCCTTTTACACAAAGCTAAAACTCAATCCCCTAAGAACAGAAAACCAGAATCTCACTCCTCATTCAGAAAACCCTCACTTCTGGTGCTTCAGCCTGCTCCAAGGGCTCAAAGGTTTATAGTTTTGATTTTAGTTCTGTTTCTGGAACTAGAGAGAACTCTGTCATTCCTGCAAGTTCAGGAATGCATTTAAAAGACTAATATATTATCCATTTTTCTGGATATTTGTAGCAGAGGCACTTTCAGCTTATCATGCAAATAAAATTTGCTCTCTAATCCATTTGTTATATTAACCCTGTGAAAGTGATCTCTCTAAAGTGTAAAACTCTTCAACAGATCGTCTCTGGCATAGTATTAAAAATCAACTATTGCCCAGCTCCTGCAGATCCTTTTACTTCTACTCTCTCATGCACACTGTTGTGTTCTAACCACTCCTATTTACAATTCCTAGAACTCTCCTTGTTGTTTCATGCTTTTTTTTTTTTTAGATTTTATTTTTTTTTTAGAGAGAGAGAGAAATTTTTTTAATATTTATTTTTTAGTTTTCGGTGGACACAACATCTTTATTTTATTTTTATGTGGTGCTGAGGATCGAACCCAGCGCCCCGCGCATGCCAGGCGAGCGCGTTACCACTTGAGCCATATCCCCAGTCCCTGCTTCTGTCTTTAAATGTACTGATTTCTCTCTCTCATCTTTATCCTGCTCTCATCCACCTACTGAACACTCATGGTGAAATGTCTTTCACTGAAATTATACCTGACCCATCCGAGTTCTCCTTTGTAAAAATAAGTAACATTTATTGAGCTCTCTATATGCCAAGCATTGTAACAACTTATTTAGTGTTAACAACAACCTTACAATTTTGCTGTTATTACTCTCCCTGTCTTCCAAATGAGGAAACAAGATACAGAGAAGTTAAGCAATATGTCCAATAACATGCAGCTAAAAGTGGCAGAGCTGAAATTTGAACCCAGAGAGCTGTCTCCATACCCCCTTCTGCTAACCTATTCTATTAATTTATATCATATTGCCTTCTATAATTATATCTTATATTACAGATATTATTGTACTTATATTTTACATGCACATTTACATGCCAATCTTTCCAACTATTCTTTAAGAGACAGAATCATGGTTTTATCTGTTTGTAGCTCAAATGCCAAGTACAAAGAAGGCCCTCAAATGGTTACTAAATCAATGAATGACTGAAAGTAACATCTCCACAACCACAATTTTAGTCTAGTCCCTCTTCATCTCTTGCCTGAACTATTAAAATATTCCACTAAGACTCCCTCCCTTCAGTTTCAACTCACAGCTTTTCTTCTCCAACAAATACTGTCTTTCTCAAGCATATTATGATCATATCATTCACTACTTACAAATCTTTAAGGGTTCTATACTATATATAGGATAAAGTCTAAAATTCTCTTAGCATGACCCACAATGCCCTTCACCATCTAATTTCTGTAGTCTCCTCTCTTCCCAACTCCAGTCCCACACTCCACCTTTATTTAACTCCTTGCAGTTTGTGAATACAACAGCCTTCTGTCTTTGGCTATGAAAGCTCTTATGCTTGAAATGGCCATCCCTCCTCTTTCACCCAGTGAAGTCCTATTCTTTCTTCAACATACAGTTCAAATGCCTTTCTCAGGTTTCCTCTACACTGTTCACCCATTACAATACCATTAGCATTATGTATTACTTCATTTACCACTCAGAATTATCTGACTGTGTATTTCCCCAATATAGAGTCTTAAAGAACAGGAACCAGCCAGACATTGGCACATGCCTGAGGCTAAGGAATGAAGATTTCAAGTTCAAAGCCAGCCTCAGCAATTTAGTGAGGCCCTAAGGAACTCAGCGCGAGATCCTGTCTCTAAGTAAAAAAGAGTAAGTAAAATATAAAAGAGTAAAATTAGTTAAGACATGTCTTACTAATCTTTGTAACAGTGTATGCCCCCAAAAGTGCTCATTAAATTAACGCAATGAAATTTGCCTAGTAGATATTATATCAGATATTTAAGCAAACTCAGATATAAATTCAAGGTGGGTAATTAAAGATTAACTGGAAGTTAGAGAATGGAAATATGAACGAATAAACAACAATAAAAAAAAGAAAACACCTCTTAAATTCCTACTGCTCAATCCTAAATTCTATAAACCAGAACAATTCCTTCAATGTTAATTATTCTAAGTCACAAAATATATGGTGAGGTAATCTAAGCATGAGTTTTGAAAAACATAAGCAAACACAAGGCACATGTTTCCAGCATTAGTATAATACATAAGGACATTCTCAAATTCTAGAATACGTGTCATTAAAAATAAAAGGATGAGTCATTTTATACATTTTGAAACAAATCCTTACAGACCAGGGAAATTCCTGTCCTTTTACACTACAATCACAAGGTTTCATTATTCATCAGTCCTAAATGCAATTTAGGGTACACACATAGCAAACACTTTCTGTCAATTGAGTA
The DNA here is from genome assembly GCF_021218885.2 of Marmota monax. Lineage (NCBI taxonomy): Eukaryota > Metazoa > Chordata > Mammalia > Rodentia > Sciuridae > Marmota > Marmota monax. The sequence continues at coordinate 5,092,085 of NW_026692352.1, read as the reverse complement.
ATAAACAGAACTCTCTGCGTGTCACAGAAAGAGGAAATTTTTTAAATGTATGCTAGGGTAAAGAAAAAGAATAAATGAGACACTATTCAATTTTTTTAACCTATTCCATTTTTTAAAAATATTTATTTTTTTAATCGTAATTGGACACAATATCTTTAATTAATTTATTTATTTTTATGTGGTGCTGAGGATTGAACCCAGGGCCTCGCCCATGCTAGGGCAGCACTCTACCGCTGAGCCACAACCCCAGCCCTTGATCTATTCTATTTTGAAATGTACTTTGACACAGAAGTAGGGGGGAAGAAAAAACTGTCGAATTTTTTTTTTTTTTTTTTTGGTACCAGGGATTGAACCCAGGGGTGCTTAACCACTGAGCCACATTCTCAGCTCTCTTTTATATTTTATTTAGAGACAGGGTCTCACTGAGTTGCTTAAGGCCTCATTAAATTGCAGAGGCTGGCTTTGAACTTGAAATCCTCCTGTCTCAGCCTCCCAAGCTATTGTGATTATAAGCATGCACTACCAACCATGCCCAGCCAAACTGTCAATTTAAAAGATTCATCAGGCTTTGTCCAGCTTTTCTATCATTACCTATGGTAAAAGAAAAGAACTGTCCTAAATCCACGAATCATTTTCAATGAAGCTTCAGTGCAGCTGTCATTTATAATTCAAAATCAACCTGTGTATGTCTGTGGTAAATGTTTTTAAAAATCAATAGATCAGGACTGTCTCTAAATTTAGAATGTAAGTTCCATGAGAGAGTTATCTTTAATATTTCATTCAATAATGTTTCCCAAGGACCTAGTATAGTGTCTGGCACAGAATAAGCACTCGTTGTAACATCACTGAATACTGCTCAAGATGGTCCAAATACTTTTTTTTTTTTTTGAAAAAGAGAGAGAGAGAGAGAGAGAGAGAGAGAGAGTGTGTTTTAATATTTATTTTTTAGTTTTCGGCGGACACAACATCTTTGTTTGTATGTGGTGCTGAGGATCGAACCCGGGCCGCACGCATGCCAGGCAAGCGCGCAACCGCTTGAGCCACATCCCCAGCCCCCAAAATACTTAATATATCAATATAATGATGTGCAGCAGATACTCAAAGAAGATGAAGTTTTTTGACATCTTGACATGATCACTGACATAGCCTTCACAAAAATGTTTTCATAAATCAACAAAAACTTATATTATATCTACACAATCAAACTGACATACATATTAAGAAATAAACCATTTACACAAGGGTCATTAAGGTTTCAAAACCTTAAAGCTGGGCTGGGATATAGCTCAGTTGGTAAAGTGCCTGCTTTGCATGTACAAGGCCTTGGGTTCAATCCCCAGAACTACCAAAAAAAAAAAAAAATTTAAAGCTGCTGGGCACAGTGGTGCATACCTGTAATCCCCCGGCTCAGGAGCCTTAGGCAGGAGGATCGTGAGTTCAAAGCCAGCCTCAGCAACAGCGAGGTGCTAAGCAACTCACTGAGACCCTCTCTCTAAATAAAATACAAAATAGGACTGGGGATGTGGCTCAGTGGTTGAATGCCCTTGAGTTCAATCCTCGCTACCAAAAAAAAAAAAACTTAAAGCTTACCAAGAAGTTAGCACAACACAGAAATCAACAGTACAACCAAACTTTTCAGCAAGGACAAACTCTTGCACTTTTTCCAGACAATCCAATTCCAAAACACTGGATGTTAAAAAAAAAAAAAAAAAAAAAAATTTCCTTGTTTAATTAATTAAGTCAGGTGTAATAGTGGTGGATGTCTGCAGTCTTCGCTACTCAGGAGGCTGAGGCAGGAGGATCACTTGAACCCAGGAGTTCAAGACCAGCTTGGGCAATACACAATACAGTGAAACCTTTTTCAACAAAAAAAATGCAAGGCACAATGGCACACACCTGTGATCCCCAAGACTAGGAGGCTGAGGCAGGAGGATGATAAGTTACAAACCAGCCTGGACAACTCAGCAAGATACTGTCTCGAAATAAAAAATAAAAAAGGACTGGGGATCTGGGGATATAACTCAGAGATAAAACAGCCCTAAATTCAATGCCCAGTACCAAAAAATTTTAAAAACTTAAGAATTTCATTTTTCCCAGTATTATAAAGCTCTAACTTTCCCTTATCAGTTGACCTAACTATGCCAAAATACCAATAAGCTATATACTTCAGAATATTCCTAAAATTGCTATACTGTTGCTGTTTGTTATTCATACAAGTGCAATGTAAATATTTAGGAAATTGGTACTTGTAGTTTTCTCTGTAAAAAGCCATCATGAAACTTCACTGTGAATTAAGCTGTGTTTCGGCCCTTTTTATAGGATTACTCTTTCAGCCCTTGTTTACCCACTCACAAAAACCTGTAACTAGTAACTTTCTTCTCTGTTGTAGTGTCACAAGTTTTCTCTTCTATATAATGAGGGACCTGGATTAAAACAGTAGTTCTCAATTTTTATTTATTTATTTATTTGTGGTGCTGGGGATTGAACCCATGGCCTTGTACATGTGAGGCAAGTACTCTACCAAGCTATATCCCCAGCACTCAACATTTAAAAATTAGGAGAATCAGTTGAAAGCTACAAATGACCTACCCATAAAAATACAAACACATAAAATTTTATGAAAAAATATTTATAACAGCAAAAGGTAAGAATCAACCTAAATGTCTACAAATAGATGTACTCAATGAAATTCCATTCACTGTAAGAATGAAAAAATTTTCTATATACTGGTATGTAAAGATTTTCATCATGTATTGTTAAGCAAAAAAAGCAATTCACAGAGTATGTAAATACAACCTTTTATCTAACAGGGACAAAAATCAGTTATTCTTGCATTTTCTGTAGAAAAATAAAGAAGAATCTTTGATGGAAGTGGGAAGTAAGGGGTAGGAGGATATCTTTTATTGTGTACGTTCTCATACGTTTATTTGAATCATGTGAATGTATATTATTTTAAATTAAATTTTTTAATTAAAAAAATACTGTATAGGGCTGGAGTTGTAACTCAGTGGTAGAGCACCTGTCTAGCATATGTGAAGCACTGGGTTTGATCCTCAGCATGACATAAAAATAAACCTATCAAATAAAGGTATTGTGACCATCTACAACTAAAAAACAATTTTTTAAAAAGATACTATATAGGAAGAACTTCAGTATATTCAGGAAACCCACTGAAGCTAAAAGATAATCCCCGAACCTCATTCAGGAATATATTTCAATCCTTTATGACAATTTTTTTAAAGACAATAAATTTGCACAAATTAGCAAGCCATACTTCCTTTAAGTGATTCAAATTTCAGACCTGATACTTCTGTAGTGATTTCCAGGCTTAGAAAATAAAATTTAAAATTTCTAACTGCCCGCATGGTGGCCCACGTCTGCAATCCCAGAGACTACGGAGGCTGAGGCAGGAAAATCAAAATCAAAGCCAGCCTCAGCAACTTAGCAAGACCTAAGCTGCTCAGTGAGACCCTGTCTAAATAAAATATTTAAAAAGGGGCTGGAGATGTGGCTCAGTGGTTAAGTCCCTGAGTTCAATCCCTGGTATCCCCCCCCACCAAAAATAAAAATCTAACCTATTTGACCACACCATATAGTCAATAGTTCTGATAGGAAGACCAAACAAGTACTATCTTATATTTTGACCCTAATCTCAAAATCTGAAGCAAATTAACTGAGCAGGAATTAGATGGATCTGAATTTTCATCATTAGTTAAGTTACTCAACTTCTCTGGACCTCAGTTTCATTTATACAATGGAAATAAAAGTCCCTATCTTATAGGGATGTTATAACATTTAAAAGGAATAACAAGGAGCATTGAAAATAAGATGTAGGGCTGGGGATGTGGCTCAAGCGGTAGCGCGCTCGCCTGGCATGCATGCGGCCCGGTTCGATCCTCAGCACCACATCAAACAAAGATGTTGTGTCCGCTGAAAACTAAAAAATAAATATTAAAAAAATAAAATAAGATGTAGATCCCCCTCAACCCAAGAAATCAAGGCAAGGTTTCCTAGAACCGTGGCAGGTGTTTCTGACCAGTTCCTGAAACAGACTGCTTTTAGGAACCCGTAATTTCTAGGGGCTGCCCTTTCATACACAATGCTTCCCTTTCCCCACTTAAAATAAGATTTGTGTTTAACCTAGGACTCTATCTCAAAGCTCAGCACCAATGATTGGTAGGCTATTGATGATAAGAAAGGAAAGAAGTTAAGGCAAGGGTCCTGCAACAAACTTTTCAACTGCTAGGATAACAGAAGAAAACAAACATTGCTAAAGAATTAGCAGCGGCCCGCAGCCAACCAATCTTCATTTCCAAACCTTTTAAACCCCACCCAGCTTTTTTGTGGAGCACTACTGGCTCTTATTGTTATAATTAGCATAAATATAAATAGCTGTCAATTATCGCTCCCTCATTATACGCCACGCTCTTGTGCTAACCATGCACTTTTCGAGATGTTATGAAAAACTGCACGTGGGCTTATTCTCCAACACACTCTGCTCTTAAATCTAAAAATCTTCTTTCACATCCCCAAATTCAACCTGTCCCCTAAACTCCAGCTACTCCATACCCCTGGCCGAACCACTCAGGCCCAAGACCCACATCCCTCCAAGCAGCAAGACCTCAAGCTGTTGATCCACCACTAAAACCAAGTGCTTCTGCGATTCTCCAGGGCCCCTCCCCTCCACACGCTAATTCCAACCTGTCCCTAACTTGTTCCAAGAATTGTTTCCCTCCAAACTTATGACGTACGTAAGACGCGAGGTCTCCTCACTGCCCCTCCAAATCCAACTTGTCCGTAGTTCATTCCAAAGTTCAAAATTCAGAAACATACTACACCTGGGCAGAGCCCAGTTGCAACTCCATAAGAACTCTCCACAGCCGCCCGAGTGGGGCCCGGGACTCACCACCCCCTAACCAGGCCAGGCCAGAACAGCCGGGCAGTTCTCCAGACCCCTAGGGAAGGAGGGGAAGCTCCACCTGACTCCGCGGGCGCAGCGCGAGGTTCCTGCTCCGGCCTGGGCCCCGCAGCGGCCGCGCCCCCGTCCCGGCGCGGGCGGCAGCGCTCTGGCTGGCCGCGGCGGGCGCGCTCGCCCAGCACCTCCGCGTCGGCCTGGCCGTCGTCGCGGGCTCGACGGCGGGCCCAGCCCGGGCCGCGGGCGCGGCAGCGCGGGCAGCCGGGGCCCGCCGCGTCGGCGGCGCGTTGGGCGCAGCCTCGGCACAGCGAGTGGCCGCACGGCAGGGCCGCCGCTTCCCCTGGGGTCTCCAGGCACCCGGCGCAGCTCGACTCCTCCGGCAGCGGCGGTGGCGGTGGCAACACCAACAACGCAGGGCCAGATCCCTGACCCGGGGCCCCACTCTTCGTTGCCGCCATCTCGTCACAGCGGCCCCGCCGGCCCCGCCGACTCAGAGCCGCCGCTGCCGCCGCGGAAGAGGCCCGAGTACTCGGACCTGCCGCCGCCATCTTGTTTCCCGTTTGAAGGGAGAGTCCGTTGCGAGGGAGAAGAGTAGAGGGCGGGGCAATGCGCGGCGGGCAGCGTTATCTGCATATTCATGAGAGGGCGGGGCTCCAATGGACCAGGAAAAGGTTCTCCCTCGGCCTGATTGGTCGGAGGGGGCACCTCATTAATATTTATTAGTCATTCTTTATATATCCGGGCTTTAGCCTCGCCTTCCATAATCTTGGCAGTTTCCTACTACTGAACCCAATGAGGATGAGAGCTGGAGGGATTTATTTGGAAATTCTAGACGATGGATTTATTTGGAAATTCTAAACTTTCTGAAGGAATTACACTTGTTCTTCAATACCCTGATAACAGGTTAAAGTGAGTGGGGAGCCTGTGAAGTATCCAGAAACCTGCCTTAGTACTTTATTTGATGTGAGGGCCTGTGCTTTCCCGTAAGGATTATGGTGATTTGTGACCAAAATGAGGCCTACCATGACGAGTGTCTTCAATTCAGTAACTGACTGCAGAGAGTAACAACCTCTTGTCAGACCTCATCTCATCTTCTGTCTCCATTTCCCTTAAACTCTCCTCCCTTGACTGGCAAAACTACACTTTTCCATCCCCCCCCACCACCACCAACACACACACACACCTTTAGCTCCCTCTCCTTCCTTGAGTAATCTCTATATATCTCTATCTCCCTCTTCTTCTCCGCCCCCCCCCCCTCAGCTTAAATGCAAATGTTTCTCCAGGCTCAGGACTCCACCCCTTCTCTTCTCACTCTGCAAGCTCCCCTGGTTTACCTTGCCCCTTTCTCCTGAAACTCACAAACTGTTATCTGCAGCCCAGACCCTGAGTCCAACCCTGCATATTCAGCTGCCTGATGGAAATATCCTTGGAGGTCTGCATCCTTCATGTACAAAACTAATGTCACTGTCTTCCACCCTCCTTTCAAAACAGCCCTTATTTCCCTCATTCTGTTAAAAGTCCCATCCTCCCAGGTCCTCAAGCTCTAAACCTGCTCATCTTTAACTTCATCCTCATCTCCCATATCTTTTCAGTTACTTAGTACTGTCAGTTTCCAACTAAAATGACTATTTTCCCACCTATTCCCTCCTCTTCATCCCACTCCCACTACCCAATCATCGTCTGTCCCCTAGATTATTGCAGTAGCTTCTATTGATAGACTCCCTTCCCATAGCTTCCTTTCCTCTAATCCATCCTCCACAGCTCTTAAAAGTTGCTTCCTAAAAGCCAGCTCTAACCATGCCATTCCTGCTTGGGCTAGGGTGAGGTGTTCAGACTTTGATGTCAGTTCCCTTTCTGGATGCAAAGGGTATGGGGAAAATGGCTCCCCTCTGATAGAGTTCTACAGCAGAGTCCCACTCTTTGCTTTCTTTGCCCTAACACAGATTTTGGAGCAGGAAGACATTATATAAATGGCATTTCCTGTTGGGAATCTTTATAGAAAAGCAGAAGTTTAGAAAAGAGAACAAAATTTTTTAAAAAAAAAGCAACTTAATGTAATTAATAGAAGGCATCAGAGGCCCTGGGTTTCCATGAGATTGCCCAGAGCTGGTGGCAAATCAATCCAATGACGTGATTGGTCAAAGTCAGAGAGCAGAAATAAAAGATGGATTCTCATGATGAGAACCAGATGGCTAAAGGACACTCAAGAATTGAAGAAGGGTCAGTGAATAATTGAAACAAATATTTGTGTGCACAAAGGCCCAGAGACAATCCTGCCAGACACAGAAGTGTGGCCTTGGCTGGGGGACTTCCTCACTATCTTCCCCACTTAAGGTTCTTAAAGACATTTTCCCCAGTTCTACAAAGGAAGACCTGTGGTTCAGAGATCAAGCTGACAACCATTAGAAACAGGCCCTTCATGTGGGCTATTCATTCTTGATGACTTGGGCCTCTTAATCTGAAGGACCTGTTTATTGTTGGAGGAACTGAGCCACGACAGTGTAGCATACTTTCTTCAATACGAATGAAACCAGGAAATTTTCTTTTGCAGAACGGAATAGCAAGAGGCCTGAGTAGCACTAGACCAGATGCCAGGAGATCTGTGCTTGCTTCTGACCCTTTTCATTAACTGATGGTGTGATTTCAAACAGCTACCTCAGTCTCCTCATCTTTAAAACAATTCAGACACATAAATACACACACACTGTCTGTCTGTCTGTCTGTTTCTCCCAGCCTCCCAAGATCCTACCTCAGATCTACTGAACTCAAAAAAATAGATGGGGAGGGCCAGGATGTGCTATAAAAATTCTAATACATACTCCTATGAAATACCATTTTTTTAAATATTTATTTTTTAGTTTTAGATGGACACAATATCTTTATTTTATTTTTATGTGGGGTTGAGGATGGAACCCAGCACCCGCGCATGCCAGGCGAGTGTGCTACCACTTGAGCCACATCCCCAGCCCTGAAATACCACTTTGTTAAGTTCAAAGGTCTATCCCAGCTCTAACACTCTAGAATTCTGACCCCTGATTTCTAATTCCTCTATGCTTTAGCAGTTGCTAAAGTAATGTTACTAAATCAGTAGTGGTAAGAAAGCAAGGCAAATCCTGATGAGAAAACAAAGGAAATGAGGATGAGTCTAAAGCTTTAACCTAGGAGCCTGGGATTGTGATCGCAATTGACAACCGGCCAAAAAAAAAAAAAAAAGGAACTACCAAGAAAGAGCAATATGAAAGAAGAGGAAAAATGGGATATGGTGGACATTTTGTTTTGTTTACCACCAGATCTAAACTCCTTCCTATTTGGGGAATACCCCTTTCTATGTAGTATCGATGCCATGAGGGAAGCTGGAGCAGGGGGCTACTGCCTCTCCCTGTTCCCAGCAGCTAGAACATGACACAGGGCCTAGGCTCAGCAACAACCCCCCCCCACCCACCCCATCACTCTTGAATGTTCAGCAAATGGAATCTTCAGCAAATGATACACAGAAATAAGGGCTAGAAGCATAACCCAGACAGTGCTTGCCTCACTTGCATGAGGCCCTGGGTTTGATTCCCAGCACCACAAAAAGAAAAAAGAAAAAGAAAAAAAAAGAGATGATTTTAGAATTTGTCATAGCAACAGAGATAGTAGGTGTTCAACAGCAGTGACTCTTAGGTGAGGGTTGGGGTAAGGGGTGGTATCTCTATCGTGGTGATGGTGGCATGCCAGATTGTTCCTGAGGCAAGGATAGGGTTGTGATGCCTGCTACCTGCTGCCTGGGCCTTCCTAGATTATTGCCCCATTGCATATCTGACTCTCCAGGCTTTCTGTCAACTCTATATCCTTTTAGTAAATTCTTTCTCTACATCCCTCATCCCCATACTGGGGATTGAACCCAGAGCCTTGAACATGCTAGGCAGGAGCTCTGCCATTGAGCTACACCCTCAGCCCCCACTTTTTTCTTAAATCATTCACAGTTTCTTCATTTGCATTGCAGTACTCTGACCAAGATATCGGCTTGTTGTTTTTGAAGTGTCATCTGAAAATGCTTGTTAGGATGCTTTGTAGATTATAAAATGACACAAGAAGCTTGGGCCAACAGTCTAGAGCAAAAGTCCAAATAGCATGTGTTGCTCTTTTTTTCAGCCCCACTTGTACCACAGGCCACCAGAAGTGGGACTCACAGACTCGCTTTAGTGCAGGATGCCAACTAGAACAAATGGCAGTGCAGTCACATGTACCAGTGATTCCTCCAGCTGCTTTCAGTCTGCTACCCTTGCCATACTTTCTGAGAATTGCATTGCTGCCAGAATTCCCTGCCATCCTTCCCACAGTGCCTCTACCCAAATAGCTCTCCGTGGTTCCATACCACCACTAACCCTTCATCACTTCTCCTCCACATCACTGCAAATCTTCTCTCTTCCCTGCAGCTGGTGGCTCTAGCTTCTCTCTCCCAAATTGACAGAATCTGATGTGAATCAAGGCAATCAGTCTAGTTCCAGGTGGAACGGGCTTTTTCTCTTTGCAGGACCAAGAACCCTTCTGGCCAGCCCAGGCATTGCTGGTTACATTCTGAGACCTCACACATCTATGAAGAAAAGGGGTCAGACCACACCATGTGCCACTTCTCCTTCACTCCCCTTATCTCTTCAGGTAGCCTCTTCTTCCTGAGGTCTTCCTCCCTTAGGAGTTTTTCCCCTCGAGAGTTCACCCCTTCCTTTTGGGTTTAAAGATGCTTACTACACTCAGTGATAGAGCACTTGTCTAACACATGTGAGGCACTGGGTTAATTCTCAGCACCACATAAAAGTAAATAAAATAAAGGCCCGTCAACAACTAAAAAAAAGGGCTGGGGATGTGGCTCAAGCGGTAGCGTGCTCGCCTGGTGTGCCTGCGGCCCGGGTTCGATCCTCAGCACCACATACAAACAAAGATGTTGTGTCCGCCAAAAACTAAAATAAATAAATAAATATTAAAAAAAAAAAAAAAAAAAAACTAAAAAAAAAAAATGCTTCCTACATTCTTACTATCCAGACATCTACAGTTCTTTCCCTTTTGTTTCAGAGGAAGAATTTGTCCTTTTATGAAAAATGAATCCCTCTAACCATGATTCTCACATCATTTTCCCAGCCTCCTCCAGACCCTTTCCTAATGCTGTATGAATACAAATAAGACTTGGTCTCTGCCTCCTCAAAATCACAGCCTAATAGAGAGGCAAAAATATAAGTAACTATAGCAGACTTTCAAGGGCTATAACAGATGTATACGAGATGTTACAGAAGCTGAGAGCAAAGGTGGGGGTATGGGGGAAGGTTTCACAGAGGAGGGGAGATTCAAGTTGTTTTGAAGGAAAAAGAGGTATTCACCAGGTAGAGACAGAGAAAAGTATTTCAGGTGGAAAGAAAACAAGAAGTAAGATACAAATGTATAAAAAAAAAGTTTGGGGTCTATATGGGACTGATTAAGGAATTCAATGTGCTAGAACATTGGGTTGGATTATGAAGCTAGAAAATGGGAGAAAATTTATTGAGCAATTACTATGTGACAAGTATCATACTAAGCAATAATATACCTATGATTTAAGCCCATAAAGTGAGTGTGTGGATATGTGTGTCTGCATATATGTTATACACACACACACACACACACACACACACACATACATACCAGGGTTTGAACCCAGGGGTGCTTAACCACTGAGCCACATCCCCAGCCCTTTTATGTATTTTATTTAGAGACAGGTCTCACTGAGTTACTTAGGGCCTCACTAAGTTGCTGAAGCTGACTTTGAACCCATGATCCTCCTGCCTCAGCCTCCTGAACTGCTGGGATTACAGGCATGCACCATCATGCCCGGCAAGGTGGGTTTAATATTAACTCGATTTTACTGAGTTGGGACCTTGGGAAACAGTGAAAGATTCAGTATATGGACCAAGGGAGTATTATCTATATTTTATCAGGTTAATTGTTCATCCTATAATCATCAGTGAGAAATAAAAATCATCAAACTTCATCCCACCTCATAGAGTCAAGATATCATTGGAGAAAGTATGATGTAGCTAACATTCATTCATTCAACAAATATCTTTTGAGCACCTATGAAATGACAGGATAATATAGCTGCTGAGAATTCAGCAGCAAACAAGGAAGGCAAAGTATGGATGCTGAACCAGTTTGGGTGGGGTCCACTTTACACATGGTATTTGGAACATTCCCAATGATGTGGAATGATTGGATATTATCCCCTTAGTCATGCCATTAATGAATTTCAAAATACAGTGCATAGAAACAAAATTCTATTTAACCAACAAGCACAGTGATGGTACAAAATAGTTCTTTTATGTCTCTGAATTTCCTATTCAGATACTATAAATCCACTTAGAATTGCAGCTGGTCTCACTTTCTCTGCATCTCCTTCCCATCCCATCAGTCTTTCTCTCAGAGTGTTCTTCCTCTACACTCTGGCCAATGATTCCAAGCAACCAATTACCTCTTCAATTTAGTTGTTCTTTTTTTAAAAAAAAAAAAGATTAGTAAAAACTCTATATATGTATGATGTATAGTTGTTCTTTTAGCAGAGTAGAGAGAGGTGACTTTAAGAAGTCCTTTAGCAGCTGCATGTGGTGGCATATGCCTATAATCCCAGCTACTCTGGAGGCTGAGTCAGAAGGATGATTGCAAGTTCAGGCCAACCTAGGTGAGAACCTGTCTCAAAGTCAAATTAAAAGGCCAGGCATGGTAGTGCCTACCTGTAATTCCAGCACTCAGAAGGCTGAGGCAGGACGATCAAAAGTTCAAGGCCAGCCTCAGCAACTTAGTGAGACTCTGTCTCAAAATAAAAAAATAAAAAGGGCTGGGGATGTGGCTCAGTGGTTAAGCCCCCTGACTTTAGTCCCTGATACCTAAAAATAAATAAATGAATAAATAATATTAATAATAAAATAAAAAGTACTGGGGATGTAGCTCAGTAGTAAAGTGCCCCCGGGTTCAATCCCCAATACAGAGGGGGGAAAATAAGTTCTTTAAGATTCATGATATAGAGAATAAAGGGGGAAGTGGACAACCAGCTCTCCCCAACTGCATTTCAGAGTGAAACATCTAAAAGACAAAGCTCTGTCTGCTCGTATTGATCACCTTTTTCTGGTGTAAATCACATGTCCTATTCTAAGTCTGTCTCTTTTCCCAATGTCACCAAGAAATCCTTTGCCCAGACCAAGTCTCCAAGCAAAAAGTGAATCATGGTCCTACTTCCAGAAAAGAGAGTCATAGAAACTCCATTTTGTCATTAATAAATGGGTGGATAATTTTATGGAGCAGAATGAAGAATTTGCCTCAGAAGAAAACATCAGGGGAGCTACAAAAGAGCCTCTCAGAGCTTGACCTTCTCTAATTTGGAAAGAAACAGATACAAGATGAGTTCCAATGAAGGCTGAGAATAGCATAATCTCCCATGTTCCTTTGCTCTGAAGGGAGACAGGATTCTATACCAATTTACCAGTAATCAGTGAGGAATCTGGCTGATTCTGTTCTAGAATGGTCATTGTCCCACAGTTCTTTGTTTACCAGGCTCTGAGCTCCTCTATCCCATCCTTAGGAACAGATGTCCCAAGTCTGTGATGTCACCTAGTGACCACTAGGGGGCAAACAGAGACTACACAGCCTCTTCCACCCAGTTTCCATGGAGCCAAACTCAGAATGACAGGAATCAGCTTTAGAAATATTCTGAGGCTTCTGACCAAACCTCTTTGTTTACAGAGATGGATGGGGGGAAGCAACTAAGGTTTAAATAGGGGAAATAATTTGTCAAATCTATATAGTGAGTTGTAGGAACTAGAAACCATGTCTTCTGACTACTCCAATTCTATACATGTTCCAACACACTAAGCTTTCTCCTGTCTCATGTTTAATTCTTGGATACACTGACTTTTTTTGAGGGGGAGGATGGGGCAGGACATATTGGGAATATGTCTACCACTGAGCTATATCCCCAGCCCTTTTATTTTTTATTTTTTTTGAGACAGGGTCTTACTAAGTTGTATAGGTCCTCGCTAAGTTCCTGAGGCTGGTCTGGAACTTGCGATCCTCCTGCCTCAGCCTTCCAAGTCTCTGTGATTACATGCTTGACTATACTGGTTTTTAATATATTTTCTATGGAAAGACTTGTCTACCGAATTTGATTTTAAGAACATGGGATCAACACTGTACATCTTCCCTCCAGCACCTGTTACATTGCTGTTTGGGAAGCCTGTGCTCAATACAAGATGGAAGATTTCAACAAACACTGTGAAATTTCTATGTGACAGGTTCAGCAATGGTTCCTGAACACACAGATTTAAAAATATACCATCCCTGCGCTCAAAAAGCTCAATTACTAAGAAGGAATACAGATGTGAGTTCAGGAGAGGAGAGGTGAATAGTGGTATAAACAATATAGAAGCACAGAAAAGGAAGTGACCAACTACTGAATATATATAGAATTGGGTCAATGAGAACTCATCAAAAAAGGGGAAAGGGAATTTAAACAGAAGTAGCAGCAGAGGAAGCCAACACAGAGACATGAAAATATGGTGTATCGGGCGAAAATGGCTGGCTCTGAGCAGCCAGAGAATACTATGTGTAAAAAACTGCTCCGGGGGTGGAGGAGGAGTAAATAAGACTACAAAACAAGTTTGCAATCAACTGTAAAGTTGTTGTTCATTCTTCATTCATCATTCAATAGGCGTTAAGTACTCCAGTGTGCAAACAGCACTGTTGTTGAGAATGATAGTGGGGAATGATAATAAAAAAGTGAGGATAGTAATAATAATGAGGAAAATACTATGGTCTTGAATCTGGGATTTACGCCTCATATGAGTCATATAACACAAATCAGTGTTCTACCTTCCATTCATTTTAATTCACTTTTCCTGCTGCATTGCTTCCACATATATGATGAATGTTCCTAAAATCCACTGAACTTTCCATGAAAAGTGTGGCAAGCCCAGCCTCACAAAGTGACACAGTACAAAGAGGTCAAGGATTCTCTGTGTGTCCAGAGAGACTGGAGTTATGACAGGAAACAGAGTGGCTAGGATGGGCAGACTAACCTGATTTCTCAGGACAATGAAGATTGTGCTGAAACTTGGTTGCATTAGTCCAGCTGCAGACCTAGGAGGTAAGGCTGGCTATTGAGAAATGCAAGCATTTGGGGTTTTGTTTGTTTGGGTTTTTGTATTATTGTGGTGCTGGGAATCAAACCCAAAGCCTGGTACATGCTAGGCAAATGCTCTACCACTGAGTTGCATCCCCAGCCCATGAGATGCACGCATGTTGAACTGGGAGGAGATAAAAGGAGAGAGGGATGAGTGATCCAATTCTGAGCTTTATCTTTTGTTTAATTTAATTTTTCATTTATTAGTTATTTTTTCAAGTACTGGGAATTGAACCTCACACATGTAAGGGAACTCCTCTACCACAGAGTTACACCACCCATCCTTTTTTTAAATATTTATTTTTTAGTTGTAGTTGGACATAATACCTCCATTTTATTTATTTATTTTTATGTTGTGTTGAGGATCAAACCCAGGACCTCGCACGTGCTAGGTGTGCGCTCTACTGCTGAGTCACAATCCCAGCCTCCTTTTTTGTTTGTTTTTTAAGACTTTTCTGAGTTGCTCGGGCTGGCCTTGAACTGTCAATCCTACTGCTTCAGCTTCCCCAATAGATGAGATGTGTTAGCCAGCTTTTTGTTGCTGTGATCAAACTAAGAACAAATAGAGAACAACTTCTCTAAGAACAACTTCAAGAAGAAGAAGTTAATTTGGGCTCATGGATTCAGAAGGCCAGTTTATGGCTGGTAGACTTCATCACTCTGGGCCCAAGGGGAAGAGCACATCATGGGAGCACAGCTCAACTCATGGCAAGTTCATGGAAGCAGAGAAAGACAGCAGGAGCCAGAAACACAATATCCTCCCGAAGGCATGCACCAGTGTGCTACTTCCTCCAGCTACACTCTACCTACACTCCACCTGCCCCCAGTTACTACCCAGGTAGTCCATTCAAATTATTAATCTATCAAATGGATTAATAACCATAGCATGGGATTACAGTCACGTGCCACCACACTTGGTACATTTTTCATTTTATTTTGAAGACAATAAAATCATGAGGTACACACACACACACACACACACAATCAGTAAATCCCTACTATGTGCTAGTTCCTGTTCAAGTTGCTAAAGATACAGCAATGATCAAGAATTAAGGTCTAGCTGGGCTTAATGGCACACACCTGTAATCCCAGTAGCTTGGGAGGTTGAGGCAGAAAAGATCATAAGTTCGAAGTCAGCCTCAGCAACTTAGTGAGACACTGTGTCAAAATAAAACATAAAAAGGGCTGGGATTTGGCTCAGTGGTTAAGTGTTCCTGGGTTCAATCTCTAGTACAAAAAAAAAAAAACAAAACATGAATTAAGGTCCAGCCTGCCATGGAGCTCTCATGCTTATGGGGGAGAGAGATCATATATAAGTGAAAAAATAGACTTCAAATAAAAAATGACATAGAGGAGAAAAAACAAGGCAATATGACAGAAAAAGACAGGAAGACAGACATTGTTAGAGAGGTTAGACCAGGAAACCTCACTGAAGATGTGACAGTTGAGTTGACTGAAGTATCAGCTGTGGAAAAAGCAGAGGGAGGAGTATTCCAAGCAGGATAAAGAGCAAAGGCAAAGCCCGTGAGGAGGGACTGGGTGACTTGGCGTATCCAAGGGGATAGTAGAAAGGCCAGTGTGCTGCAGCACAGGGGAGAGAGGACTGAAATGGGAGGTCAGGCAGGGGTAGGTCCTGGAAGGATTTACAAATAGTAGTGAAACATCTGGAAGGTGTTCTACCTGCCATCCAGAGGTTTAAGGTTTATCATATTTACATTTTTAAAAGATAACTCTGATGGCTCCTTAGTCTCACCTTTGGGCTCCTTAGTCTCGCTTTGGTTGTGTGACCTGAGTCATATGGCACCATTATCAGGCACTCTAGCTACATCTTTACAGACCTACTGAAATAAGCCTGAGGACAAACTGCTTTTCTAAAGTCCCTCTGAGTGTAGAGAAAGTGGGAGCAGAAGGTTCTTTCTCCATGGTTCTAGTGAGAATGCCTGCAGTAGAGGAGGTCCTGGGGGGTGGCAGAGCTTAGGACCTGGCCCACTAAGAAAGGAAAATCCCACTTCATGGATGCTGTTAAAGACCTTTGTCCCCACCCCATTCCCCTCCTCAAAGGGCTCTTCAAAATTAAGGGCTATTTATGTGTTCTTCCACTGTGGTTCCTTGATACAACCTTGACCACACTCGGATTGTCCTGGGAAGAGAAATCCCATGGAGGGAGGTAAACCATCTAGGGATGTTTACATAGTCCCATAAAAACCATAGAGAGATGGGCCAGTGGTGCACACCTATATCTCAGCCGCTCGGAGGCTGAGGCAGGAGGATTTTGAGTTCAAAGCCAGCCTCACTAACTTAGCAAGGCTTTAAGCAACTCAACTTCAAGCAACTCCTGTCTCTAAATAAAATACAAAATAAGGCTGGGGATGTGGCTCAGTGGGTGAGTGCTCCTGAGTTCAATCCCTGATACCTGCCCCGCCTACCCACCAAATCCCACACAGATAAATAAAGTGAGCTTCACTTTAAGAAGATCCACTCACTCATTCACATAGATATTTATTGAGCACTCAATGCACTGGTCATAATTTGGGTGTTGAGGATTCACTCATCCCTTCTATAAACATTTACTTAGGTCAGCTAAATGCAAAATATATGGATATCCAAATGAACATGTCGTACAGTAATGGTGAGTTTTGAATAAATATGTACTTGATTAGGAAGTTGGGAGTAGAATGAGGATTATTCACTTTACAAATTAATTATTGAATAAGCTCCTTGAATAAGATTTTCCTCATAACATATAAATTGGTCCCAGCTTTAAAGAATCAATTTAGCCAGCTGTGGTGGTACATGCCAGTAATCCCAATAACTCAGGAGGTTGAGGCAGGAGGAATAAGTCCAAAGCCAGGGTAACTTAGTGAAACCCTATCTCAAAATAAAATTTAAAAGAGGATGTAGCTCACTGGTAGAATGTCCTTGGGTTCAATCCCCAGTACTAGACACACACACACACACACACACACACACACACAAAGAGTTCATCTGTTTACTCCTTTGTAGGACATAATCAAGTAAAGGCAGTGTACAGTCATTCTTTACTTTTGATGCAAAATTGGTTTCAGGACCCCATTGGATACTAAAATCCATGAATGCTAAAATCCCTGTCATAAAAAGACATAACATTTGCATATAACATACACACACTCCTCCTGTATGCAGACTTTAAGTCATCTATAGATTAACTATGATAGCTAATACAATGTAAATGCAATGTAAATAGTTGACTGTATTGTTTGGGGAGTAACAACCAAAAAATGTCTGTACATGTTCAGTCCAGTCAATGTTTTTTTTTTCTGAATATTTTAGAATCACAGTGAGTGAATTTCTGGATGCTAAATCCATAGCTAGGAAGGGCAACTGTGCTACAGTCTGCTCAGGAGAGCCAAGTGTTAAATTTTCAGACATTTTGCAACCTAATGACTAAACACAATTAGTACCAAAAATTAAATTACGGGCTGGGGATGTGGCTCAAGCGGTAGCACGCTCGTCTGGCATGCGTGCTGCCCGGGTTCGATCCTCAGCACCACATACAAACAAAGATGTTGTGTCAGCCAAAAACTGAAAAATAAATATTGAAATTCTCTCTCTCTCTCTTAAAAAAAAAATTAAATTACAAAACCTACAATTAAATAAGTTATATTTAAAACAGAGGTAGTAAATACTCAAACACTACTACTATCATGCCCTGGAGGTTATAACATCTCTTGTGTCTATATAGAAGAAATACTGTATAATAGTGTCCTACTGTGCATCTCTTCTCAACTGTTCAGTGACGTCACATAAATAGTTTCAATTCACCATAGTGGGAGTGGTTATACCACCATGAAAATAGCAACTGTAAAATTCAGAACTTTGCAAGGGGCAGTGAGTGGTACAAAATTGTAATTCCAGGGACTCGGGGAGGATGAAGCAGAAAGATTGCAAGTTCAAGGGCAACAACTTAGTGAGACCTTGTCTCAAAATAAAATATAAAAAGGACTGGGGATATATCTCAGCTACTTAATGAGACCCTGTGTCAAAATAAAAAATAAAAAAGGGCTGGGGATGTCATCTTAGTGGTAAAGTGCCCCAGGGTTCAATTCTCTGTACCAAAAAGAAAGAAAGAAAGAAAAAATTCAGAACTTTTTTTTCTACTAGAGAGTTGGTTGTTACACATTTACCAGAAAAACACCAGTGTAGTCTCTAGTATGTAGGTCTCTTATATTTACTGCCTTGTGGTAAATCTTCTTTTAGAATTTTATTGATAGAATTAAGTAGACTAGTTTGAGAAGTCTTTCCTTGACTCTGATCTCTATGATTCATACTGCTAGGCTAACTTTACATAATTAAACAATCTGCAGCCTAGGAGGAAACTTTTAAGCCACAAATAACATGTTGTAAGAAGACTTTGAAGGAATAAGGATATAACTCAACACACTTTCATTTAGCAGCTACTATAAGCAAAGATATGTGCTGAAGGCTGAGGGAGATATGAGATGAACAGTAGTTTATACTCTCAAGGAATTCACTGTAAACAGGTTATACAAAACCTGTGGATAACACAATGTGGTCAGTGCCATACTAGAGAAACAGAAGCGTGGAGAAGCTAACTCAGAGGTGATCAAAGAGACTTCAAAGAGATCCTGGACTCTACACATCAGTATCTGTCTTGTTCTCTGTTGTGTCCCTAGCACCTGGCACACTGCCTGGCACAAAATTGCCACTCAATAATTGTTGCATGAAGGAAGTAGATATCAATGGCATTGATCTTTGAAAAATAAGTAAGCTTACCAGACAGAAAAGAGCAGTACAGGAAGAGCACCCCAAGCAGAAGAAACAGAATGTATAAACCGGGCAATGCCTGTAATCCCAGCTATTTGGAAGGCTGAGGCAGGAAGATCACAAGTTGGAGGGCACCCTCAGCTTAATGAGACCCTGTGTCAAAATAAAAAATTTTAAAAAGGCTGGGGATGTCACTCAGTGGTAGAGTGCCCCTGGATTCTATCCCCAGTACCCATAAAAAAAAAAAGAAAGAAAGAAAGAAAAAAGGAAGGAAGGAAGGAAGAAACAGTATGTTCAGAGGCATGAAGGAAAAAGAGTTCAGCATATAAGGACAAAGTTTAATGTGGCCTAGGGGTCCAAGGCCCAGAAATGGTAAAGGTTAAAGCATGAAAGAGGGATTCTCTGCTTCAAATTTCTGCAGAGCTCTCAAAAGACAAGCATTATACAGAGCTGTGAGAGCAGAGCTAGGCGCAATGCAGGGGGTCACCGAGAATTTTATATCCAGTTTTATATCAAGAACTTCACAACAGAGCTGCCCAACAGTGAAATGGGCTGCCTTGGAAGCAATGAGCTATTCCTAGCAAGGAAGCAAGTACAGTCTGATGAATTCTTGGTGCAACTAATCGCTATGGATAGATGAATTTCCCTCCTAAGCAGATTGCAGAAGAATTTATCAAATCTCCTTTTCTAAAGGAGATTAAATAATAGATGGACATCTATCTTCAATAGTATTACTATAGAAGACCCAGAAACTTTCCTCAAGTGCTTGTATTTAGGTTGGTTTTGTTTTTGCAATGATGGGGATCAGCCTACAAGCTAGATAAGCACTCAACCACTCAGTGAAGTCCCCAGCCAAGAGCTTGTTTCTTATGCTTCTTATTGATGAACACTGAGGTTAACAGTGGTGCTAATGGCACTCCCATGAAAGAATGATGTCTTTTCAAATCACTGAGGTCTTCAGCCCTTCCTACACTATTTATTCAGTGTCTTTGTGTGTCAGAGACTTTGCTAAGTGCTAAAAACAGATACAAATGAAAAAAAGGCATCCGCTCCCACAGAGCAGGGTAGAAATGCAGATAAATATTTGGACTCCAGTAGCTACAATACCAAGTGTTGTGAGACACACAGGATTCAAAATTATTCTTTGAAGGAATCAGGGATGGCCTCAGAGGGGAAGTGATTCAGCTGACTCTATTTATTTATTTATTTGGTATTGGGGATTGAACTCAGGGACACTCAATCACTAATATATATCCCCAGCCCTTTTTTTGTATTCTATTTAGAGACAGGGTCTCACTGTAAATTGCTGAGGCTAGCTTTGAACTTGTGATCCTCCTGCCTTAGCCTCCGAGTCACTGGAATTTCAGGCATGAGCCACAGTGCCCACCTCAACTAACTTTTGATAAGAGGGATTCACTAGAAAGAGGAAGAACAATATTTTCTAGGCAGAAGGAGAATATCTGCAAAGATATGGAGACATGAAAATACATGGCCACTTTTGGAATGTGAGTGGTAGGTGAAAGTGTAAATAAAGCAGGCAGCAATGACAGGAGGCAAAATATGTATGGTCTTGAATCTAATGTTGAAATTGTTGAATTTTAATATGTAAATGATAGGAAAACCATAATGGGAAAATAATGCACTCAGATTTGTAGTAGAAATGATCAGCATACCTCTTTATGGGAGATGTGAGAAAAATACATTGGAGGGGCCCACACTAAGGGCAGGAGACCCCGTTAAGAGGCTGTTGGAGTGCTGGGGTTATGGCTCAGGGGTAGAGCATTCACCTTGCACGTGCAAGGCCCTGGGTTTGATCCTCAGCACCATGTAAAAATAAATAAATAAATAAAATAAAGTTATTGTGTACAACTACATAAAAAATAAATAAAAAAAATTTAAAAAGAGGCTGTTGGAAAAGTCCAACAAAAATGATGATGGGAGCCTGGGGTTGTGGCTCAGTGGTAGAACTCTTGCCTAGCCTGCATGAGGTACTGGGTTCAATCCTCAGCACCACATAAAAATAAATAAAGGTATTGTGTCCATGTATAATTAAAAATATTTTTTAAAAAAAGAAGAAATGATGGGGCTGGGGATGTGGCTCAAGCGGTAGCACGCTCGCCTGGCATGCGTGCGGCCTGGGTTCGATCCTCAGCACCACATACAAAGATATTGTGCCCGCCGAAAACTGAAAAAAATAAATATTAAAAAAAAATTCTCTCTCTCTCTCTCTCTCTCTCTCTCTCTCTCTCTCTCTAAAAAAAAAGAAGAAGAAATGATGATGGGCTTAATTATGGGGATAATGAAGATGGAGAGGAGAGTTGATTTGATAGACACACTTTGTGACATGAAATGAGAAGGATGCAGGGGAAACCAATCGTAATTCCCTCTTACACCTAAGACATGAAGCACTAAATTTAACTCAGAGTTCCCTGAAAGCCAAGGCAAGAAGGGAAATATGATGACACACATAGCTCTCACTTTTAAAGTGTTGTACCTTTATGGGAGAACATGATTGGCCAGATTCCAAGGGGGAGAAGGCAAGTGGAAAGGCACTGGGGCCATATCATGTTTGCCCCTGATTCTGAGAGTGGGAAAGGCTATTTCTGGGGTCACTGGTTCCTCCTACTGCTCACTATTGGGCAATGAGTGGCCAGCAGCACAGTGGAACAGGCAGCCCAGCATTGGCCCAGGATGGTATCTTTACAGACAGGCAGTCAGAAATGTTTGAACCTGGAAACCTGCCTTGGTAGGAACCCATTCTCAGTGCTTTCTCCTCCCAGTGTTCTCCCTCTAGCACTCACCACAGCCTCCAGTGGCTCTGCAAGAGAAGATGGGGAGAAAGTCACAGTCAAAAGCAAGGATGGATATATTTATCTAAAGTGGCCCAGCAAGTTAGGGATAGAGCCAGGACAATGACTTTGCCTTTTTGATTTCAGAGTATTGGCTTTTTGTTTCTGTGACCAAAATACCTGACAAGAACATTTTTATTTTGACTCATGATTTCAAAGGTTCAGTCCATGGTTGGCCCACTCCATTGCTCTGGGCCCGAGATGAGGCAGAACATCATGATGGATTGTTATAGCAAAAGAAAGCTGCCCAGTTCATAGCATCCAGGAAGCAAGGGAAGAAGAGTGAGGAGCCAGAGATAGAATATTGTCTCCAAAGGCATGCCCCCAGTGACCTACTTCCTCCAGCCACACTCCACCTCCCCACAGTTACCACCCAGTAATCCATTTAAATTATTAATCCATCAACTGGACTAACCCACTGATGAGGCTACAGTTCTATAATCTAATCATTTCACCTCTGAACATTCTTGAATTACCACATGAGCTGTTCCAGAGCCATCTCATATTCAAACCATAACAGGGTTTGGGTGTTTCTTTAGCTCAGTTCTCATTAGCTTAGTTCACACAAAAGGTGGTACACAAACCTGGGCTGGTGTAAAGCTCTGCTCTCAGGGAGCTCACCTTCTGGTGGGAAAGACAACACTTTTGACAACTTTAACAACTGAGGATGCCATTTCTCTAAGGGACATGTGTGCGGGCCTGAACTGCTCAGGCAAAAGAAAGATCATGTTGTTTTAGGAGTGGGAGGTAAAGACCCAGGGGAAAGTCAAAGGATTCCACTGGGCTCCCTTTCAGCCAAGGCATGGCAAACGGGGGTGAAGGCCGGGATGGAGGGCAACTGGAATCCTAAGCACCTGCAATTATGACAGCTTCTCTAAGAGGTTTGAGTGCTTCAACGTTCATTATCTCATGATTTTCACAACAATTGTGGGAAGATATTAAATATATTTTAAAAAATTAAAACTCCCGTTTTAGAGCTGGGGGAACGGACTCAGGTGGCATGCAACTCAATTAAGAATGGCAAGTGTCCTGACTCCATCCAGATGCTGAGTTCTGTGCACGCATCACTAAGCACCCTGCCCGGAGCTTTCCCTTTCCAGCTAGTCCACTTCCCCACCTCGACCCCGACATCTCATCCTTTGCCACCTGAAAGTTCCACCCAAAGTCTAACGGGGCTCCGCCCGCCTGCACTCTGGGCACCGCGGGGAGTCAGGGGTTAAAACCCGTGGCCCGGGTGGCCCCTTCCCCCTCCCCAACCCCCTCGCCTCACTCGGCGCGGCGCCTGGAGCGTCGGTCCCTGAGACCGGCACGAGAAAGGAGGGGGGGAAGTGGGCCTGTTTCTCGAGTGGCCAATCCACGAGCCCGCGGTGCCCCAGAGGAGGCGCCAGCGCTAGGCCAGCGCCAGGCCGGGGCAGCCTGCTTCCCGCGGCAAAGTACAAATGCGCCCGAGCACGGCGCCTGGCGCCCTTGGCGTGCACAGCCCGCCCGCGCTCTGCCTCCCCCACGGCCGCAGCGCCGCCGCCGCCGCCGCCGCCGGGACCGCCGCCCCGCCGGGACCCAGGCCCCCGAGGCCTGACCCCCAACCCACCGAGCAGGGGGCGCCGGCCGCCTCCAGCCCGCGTGCCCAGAACACCGCGGGTCCCGGGCGCCTCGCTCAGCGCCGCGCTCCCGGCAGTCCCCGGTCCTCGCCCCTCTTTCTTCTCCTCGCCCTCTCACCTTCTCCAGATCTTTGATTGCCTTTCCCTCCTGTTGGACCTTCTTCCATCTCTCCATCTCTTTCCCTCCTTGCCGCTTGTCCTCTGCCCACCTTTCTCTTTTTCACGCCTTAGACCTTCCTTTCTGTCCTCCCTTTTTCCTCTAGACCCTTCCCTGACTCTCCTCCAGCAGCAGCCCCCTCTGGGTCTGTGGAGTGATTTGTGCCCCTGAGCCTCAGTTTCCCTCCCATCTCACTTCCTCCCGGCTCCCCTTCCTGCTCAGTGCCGGGTGGCCGGACCCTGGGGGAAGGAAGGATGGTTCCCCAGGTGAGGGTCCTCTCCACCTTGCTAGGACTCGCGCTGCTCTGGTTCCCCTTGGACTCCCACGCTCGAGCGCGTAAGTAGAAGTGGGAAGCTGGGAGTGCAGAGGAGGGATGCGGGCCCCAGGGATGTGCGGGGAAAACACCAAGATCTGGGACCCCTAACTGTTGTGACAGCTATCCGGGCAGCACCTGTGCCGGAGGGGTGGAGACTCCTCTGCGGACCTGGGCTGGTGAGTCTGGAGGAAAGGGGATGTTGACAAGAGTTAGAGCTGAGGGAGCTGCTGCCATGGACCTGAGGATGTGAGGACTGACAGCAGGAGCCAGAGGGCAGGACGCTGTGCTTTGGGAAAAGGGACTTAGTAGAGTGGGGTATGTTTGACTGCAAAAAGCCGCTGTGCTGAAGATGCAAAGGCTACTGCCCTTGGAAGGAAAGAGCTAAGTAGAATGACCTTTCTAGTCCCTTATCTCTTTTGATCCCAAACTCCTGTGCCCTGGGTAGTGTCATTTACATTTTACAGATGAGCAAACAGGTTGAGCAAAGAGAAGGAACTTGCTGGAATTTACAGTTAGTAAACCATCCAAAGACAGAACTCTAATTCCAAACCCTGCCCCGCAGTGTCTGGAAGGGACCCTGATTAGGAGTTGTGACACTGGGAGGCAGCAGGGCATAGTGAAATAGACCAGGGTCTTCATCATCTCAGCCCCACTGAACACCAATGGGTGTGAGGCAGGTAGGGAGGGCACCTCTCTGAGCTTAGTTTTCTAATCTATAGAATGGAAATAAAAACATCCCAGGACTGTTATGAAGATTAAATTATAGGAATTAGTAAAGGAGCTAGCACAAGGGTGGTACATGGTAGCTCCTCCAAAAACAAAAACAAAAACAAAAACAAACAAAAAAAAAAAACAGTTGCCTAATTCACACTTTTCTACTTATGAAACAGTGTAACTTCAAACAGGTTATATAATCTCTCTGGAACTCAGTTCCCTCACTGTCCCAATAGGCTGGTGGACCCCCTCTGCATCCCCTGCCAATCTCTTAGAATGCTGTGAGAATGCAAAATCAATTAAGATTCGCTTAATGAGGAGGAAGGAGCTTAGTACAGACCCTGAAATACCCGATAATGAAACCAAAGCCAAGGAGGAATAGTGCCTTGCTTCAGGTCACACAGGACAGAGCCTAGGATTAATAGCCCAGTTGCCCAATGCCCAGCCTGGTGCTCTTTCTTCTCAAACCTCTTAGCTCTCCTTTCCATGCCTTTCTTTTGCACGTGACTTTCTGGCACTGGTGTTGCTGGATTTTGTTTCAGTCTTGTCTCTGCTCCTGAAGTAAAGCCTGCATGTCTTTCCAATGCCCCTGGCCTGCCAGTAGCACACGAGACTCAGAAGTCCTTGGAAACAACTAATGAAGAGGGTTTGGTATTGGTTTCAAGTGCTGGCTCTGCCTCTTAGAGCTGTGTGACTCTTCCTAAGTCACAATTTCTCTGAGCCCCGATTTCTTCATCCACTTAAGAGATACAAACCTGGAACCTGAGGGTCCTGGTGAGGATTGAAGGATGTAATGTGTCCAAATACTCCCCTGTAAATGTCTCCTTCCCCTCCTTGAACCCTGCAGGTTTCCTCCTAACACCTGCCTGTCCCTGCCTGTTGTTCCTTGAAAGAGACAGCCCAGGAGGCCCTCCCTGTCTGACTGCTTTCCACTTGGCCTCTCATTCTCAGCCCCTTGGTTTTACTCTAGATGCCGTTGCCCTTGGCCTACACTGGAAAGATGTCCTAGAATCAGATCACTGCGGGATTGTTCATGTCCTATTCCTGTTATTCTATGTCTTGTCAGCCTGTCACAGCCTCACTTTGGTCATCTCTTCCAGCAAACTCTCCCTGGTGACCTGATCCACTCTGCCTTCCCCTCTTCTGTGCCTCCACTTGCCTTTAAGTCCATACCTCTCACGAGGTCCTGCCAGTATTCCATCTCCCTACAGCCTTGTAAATCCAGGGCTCCAGACTTGAGAAAGACTTGGAGCCAACCCAGTGGGTTAAGGTGAAGTGGAGGAGTGTTAAGTTTCTGGGATGTCGGAACTGGAAGAGCCTTCTCATCTGCTTCTGCTCATCAAATGACTTAGAGTTAAACTGAAGCCCAGAAAGGGGGAATTATTTGTCACAACCTAGCACAGTGAATTTTTTAAAGAAAAGAACAGGGGCTGGGGTTGTGACTCAGTGGTAGAGTGCTTGCCTAGCGTGTGTGAGCTACTGGATTCAATTCTCAGCATCACATATAAATAAATAAAGGTCCATCGACAACTTTTTTTTTTTTTTTTTTTTTTAAGAAAAGAACAGAGGACTGATTTGTCACTTACTGGCTTGTGAATTGGGACAAATCACTTCCCTTCTCTGAACCTTGTTGTCTAGTGTTGACTGTCTATGAAATCATCCTGTAGTCATTTCCCAGGATCTGATTTAAAGGTCTCTTCTGAAGGGCCTCATCTTAATTTAAGTGAAGCCTGCTGTGGGTAAGGAATCTCCTGCTGACATTCTAGATGTTTTAAGAAGTAGTGCCAACAGATGGGAATTCTGAGGTCTGGATGGTGTCAGACTCTTGAGGTGGCCACGCCCTGCAGAATGCTGAGGACCTGTGAACAGGTCCTGTGAACAGGGCTTCTGGTGTGTTCCTCCGTTAAAGTTGAAGGCTGCTCAACAAAGATTATTTTCTCTCTGGTTCCATTTTTGACTGTAGATTGAGCCCCAAAGCAATCCGGCCTGAGTTTCAACTCCAGCCACAGGCTGAGCACCAATCCTCCAACCCTGCTCACTGACTGAATCCCAATTCTACCTCAGGCTGGAACCCTTACATAGGCTGGGTTCCTGACCTTGTCACCCACTGGTATTGACCCCAGGCTGAGCCACATGCATGTGTAATATTAGCCACTCTACTCTGGTCCTTCATCCCCTCTGGGACCCAGAAGTAACCTATTTTTTCACTCCTTTTCCACTGTTCTTTTCTCTACATTGGCTCCCCTCTTTTGGGCTTGTACTTTGGTAAATGTCCCTTTTAGATATGCTTCTGCTTTATCTTATTTTATCTTCCCTCCCTCTACCCAGTGCTGTGCAGGAGAGTCAGTTACCACATAACAACATCAACCATTCTATTCTTTCTTCAAGGGTTTGTGCATGATGGGAATTGAAGCTTTGGTTCAGAATCCCAGACCCTAGAAGCAGGCCTGGGGCAGGAAGGGAGCTCTCCACAGTGTGATGTGGTGCATAGGGAAAATTTGGAATCAGTTCAGGGCTCCAGTCCTGGCTCTTCCACTGACTCCCACAGTGGCCTTTTTCTGCCTCTCACTTTTCCCATCTGTAAAGTGGCTGATCACTGAGGATTTAACAGCCCAACATTCTAAGTCTCTAAGATCCAAAGATTTCCTTGGTTCTGAGTCCACTCTGACCTTTGGAAAGAAAAGGGAGCTGGGGCAGTGTAGGTACAGGGAGGAGTGGACACACAGATCCTTAGATGTCAGGAAACAGTGCCTGGAGGGCCTGGGGCACTGGAAGCAGTGCAGCACCCACCAAAAGAGGTCCTGCCTTTCTGTTCAGCTTCGTGGCATCCCCAAGCAACTGTCTAGATGGGCATGAGGCAGAGGGGCACTGAGTGAGGGTCTGAAGTCCAGCTCTCTAGGCAGACCATCTGGGTCTTTTGCTCCGAGGTTCTGCACCTCCTCTCTCTCACCAGTAGAGGTCTCTGCCTCACTCCCTGGCTGGCCGGCTCTGAGCCGGCCAGGGACAGCTGCGCAGCTGCTCCAGCTGTTACACCTGTTTCAGGACTGGCCTCTCAAGTTCCCCTAGCTTCGGGCCAAGGCATCAGCTCTGGGAGAGAGCCTTGGAATCCCTCCGATTCCCAAAAAGAAGAACCGGCGTGAGAGGAGAGTTCCTGGGAAGTGCAGCTCAGAGATCATTCAGGCATCCCCCTGCCTTTGGACAGGACTCCATCCCAAAGAAGGCTGCTTCCCAGCTTCTGTTGTCTATTCTTATATACAGAATCTTTATTATGTCTCGCCTGAATCCTTTTGTTTCTAAGTTAAAGCCATTTCTTACCTGTCCCTTAGGGGATGGATATTCCTGTAAACATCTCCTGATCTTCCGACTGGCTTTGGAATTTGTGCTGGTATAGATCAGCAAGTGATCTCAGGCAAGCCCCTATATAGATATGTAGAATGAAGGAATTTAATGTCAGCTAAGCCCCTCACCTTCTAGAACTCTATGAATGTAAGTGTGGATATGCAAGGCATAAC
This sequence comes from Marmota monax, assembly GCF_021218885.2. Classification (NCBI taxonomy): domain Eukaryota; kingdom Metazoa; phylum Chordata; class Mammalia; order Rodentia; family Sciuridae; genus Marmota; species Marmota monax. Next base: position 5,064,082 of record NW_026692352.1, on the reverse strand, counting down.
AGAAGGCAAGCAGTTGTACTCCTGCCCTGCCCGCAATCAGTAACAGAGATGCCTTTCCTGATTTGACCACTATCTTCCCTGAGATCCTTCTGAGGTCCTGTACATCTGTTGTGTGCCAGGTAAAAAGGAGTCAGTTGCAGAAAAGTGGGTCCCTTTTTCTAGGTTTCACAGCTCAGACACTGAGGTACATAGGTTTTTCTCCTTAAGAGGCTTCCCCCATCCCGTGCCAGAGCCCAGAGTGGAGCTGATGTCTCAGAGGGGAGCAAGTTTGTTTGTGTGAAGAGGGGACTATAAATAAATAGAGAAAGTATGGCTGTGTGGGTGTGAGGGAAGAGATGTAAACGTTCTCACATTCCTGAGCAGCCTGGCTCACTCAGGCTTCCTGAGTTGTTGCAGGCTGGGGACAGGCCAGCCACGATTCCAGACCTCTTCTCTCACCCCAGGCCCTCCTGATGCATTTTCATGGCCTTAAAACCGCCTCACCTCCAGCCTAGCTTCTTTCTGGTTGTCTTGAAAGAGTTTCCAACTTCACTACCCACTCTTAAGTGACACGCTGTGAGACCTTTATCATAGCACGAGAATTTCAAGTCAGATCGCAGGACACACTTGGATGGGGACAGTTTGGATTACACGTGAAGATCATGGAATCGCTTATCCCTTTATCTGCCCCAGGCTCCTGACCTTTTTGTACATGGTGTTCTTTGGTTTGGCAGGTGGTTTGGGAGTCAAATGGCAGGGAGCCCGAAGGGAAGGTCAAAGGCTAATTCCTACTAGGTGGCAAGGTAAACGTGCGAGAGGGACTTGGCTGTCCTTCCGTACAATGCAATTCTTGTTAAAGAAAGAGGTTTCCAGGATTAAGAACTGTCAATTGGCTCCTCTTCCAGAGCTGCTCCCTCTCTGTTAACTCCATTCTTTCTTCATTCATTCATTTATTGAGCACAGAGCACAAAATGAGATCTGGTCCTTTCTTTCAAAAAGCTCACAGTGTCGTGAGGAAGACACACTCACTTAACAAGTACTTTTGTTTCATGGCAATGAGAATTTTAACAGAGGACTGAATCCAGTCCCAAAGGAGAGGCCAGGGTATGGCAAAGTTGGGGCAGCTAGAGACAGTGGCTGTCTTTGGAAGGGTGAGGAGGAGTTGATGAAACTGGAGACAGGGACTCTCATTCCAGGCAAGGAAACTGCACGGTGCAGGCTTCCTGCTTTTGCAGCCAAAATTTTTTTGTGGTGGCCTGTTTTCAGCCTCCCCTCCTCTTGCTGGGTTTTCTCCACCACTCCACCCGGCTCCTTCACTTGTCTGTGCCTCTTCTGTTAAGTGTCCCACACTCACTATGCTTTATTTTCTGATCCCTGCCCAGAAGTTGCCACCACTGTGGTCACCTTGCACCACCCTCATCTCAACTTTCAGCCACTAGAAGCTGAAGGCTGCTATGTTGGCTTACAATTCTCTGCAAAGGAGATGCTTTGGGTCACCGTGACATCAGATTCAGGGTGGCTCCAAACCTCCATCTCATTCTTGACTTGCTCCTTCACCCTCTCTACTATATCCTATCCATCTTCCCTGTACCTATGACATGTTCCTCAAATCTGTATTTGTGTCCATTAGTACTGGGTCCATTTCGGCCCAGGCCCTAGGTCCAGGTGCCGCATTAGCTCAAACAGGTGACTGCAACAGCCTAGCCTCTCCCCAGCCTCTGCCCGCAGGCTTGCCTAACAGACCACAATTCTAAAATGCAAACCTCATCACATGCCTCTCCAGGGTAAGGCTTTTCCACAGCTTTCCTTTTCCCTCCATGTTCTTAAGGTCCTTTGTGAGCCTCTGCCTCTCTTTCCTGCCTTCTCATTCTCTGCACCAACCTTTGAAGCCACTTTGATCTCTGAATCCCAGCCCGAGGTCTGTGTGGGCATGGGGTGTTATTGAGGAAAACTAGGCTAGAAGAATGCAGAGAGCCACAGGAAAGAGGGCAGGTGTGGCTGTGGGACCTGGGAGATTTGACCTCAACAATATTTATGCTCTGAAAAACACACTGTTAAGGAAATTAACAGCACCAGATCTGGTTTTTGTCTGTCTGTTCATTCTTACTATTTAAATTAGTATCTAATATGTATCAGACACTAGGAATATTACATATATTATCTGATTTAACTCTATAATAACCCCAAGAGGTAGAGATTATTACTAGTCTCTTTTAACAGCTGTGGAAACAGTCCTGTAATGGTTAGTTTATCTTAACTCAGGCTGCAAATAAAAGCTAAATCCATCATTTGAACCTTGATCTATCTGACTCCAGAAGATCCCTGAGAGAAGACACCCTTGACCTGAGCATAGATGGCTGGGATGACAAATGGTGGAGGGTGAGAGAGGAAGCTGGGAGGTCTAGAGCCAGGATAGCAATGAGAAGGCTGAGGTATGAACAAAGTAGATAGGAAGGGAGGAGGAGGGGAGTGACCAACTGCCTCCTTCACAGTGTCACTCAGGATTGGCTCTGGTGGCTCCTGGAACCTCACCCTAATCCACCTTGGAGGCCCTGAGAGCCCGGATGGGTGGAAATACTTCCAAGAACATGGAATCTTGGAATGATCAAATCTTAGAACCATGGCATCATACAATTCTAGAAACTTTGTGTTCTAATGAAATTTAGGCTCTCGGAAACACGGCATTGTCAAATCTTGAATCTTAGAAACCTAGAACTTTGGAGTCTTTGCATCTGAAATCATGGGTTTGTAACTATGTAAAAACTCTTTGAAGATCATACCCCACTCCCCTAATTTGGACGGGAAACAGGCTCACAGAAGGGAAGAAAGACCCTTCCCTGGATGTCACACAGTACAGTTTAGAGCTGCTTCCACCAGCCATGTGCAAGGACTGGGGCTGCTGCCAGGGCCTCAGGAATGGAGGGTGCTGGGCCTGCAGGTCCTCTTCCCATCTGGTTTTGACATGGCCTTGGGCACTCACCTCCCCAGAGGAAGTGCGCTCCAGGCACTGTCACCTTCTTAGGCCTCTCACCTTAAGGGGCATGGCAGGGTGGGGCTTTGGCCACAGGAAGCTCCTGCCAGGCCCCCCATGTTTTCAGTCTTCTCTTGGTGGGGGAAGGGGCCTCCTGGCCTGAGCATTGGCTGAGACACTCCCAGTCTTCACCATCTGAGCAGGCCGGGTGGTGAAGGGGTGCCAATTGGCACAGGGGCCCAGACTGTAGGGCTGCCCCAAGGAAGGTAGGACAGGGTTTCTTCAGCAAGGGGCTGAGACCTAAGGTGGCCACAGTGTTGCAATCATCCCCTCCCTTGTGGGGGGAGGGGACTGAGGAAGAAAGACATTATTCAGTCCTTGGAGAGTTGGGCTGGCTCTGACCAACGTCCCAGCTGGGCCTGTGTTCCACCCTCTGCCAGTGGAGGCCCAGAGATAAACACAGCCCATTTGATACGGCCGACCAGACAGCCAGCTGGGCCTTACTGGCTCACTGGAGAAAGGGATCTGCAAATGGGTCACTTCCTGCACTGTGGGGTGCTGGTATGGGGGTAGGGAGAGAACTAAGCTATGTGTTTCTGGGGTCTTTGGTGGCCCACTAAAGCAGACAAAAGCACCTTGACAATGGCCTCAAATCTTTGCCCTGGGAGGGAGGCCCAAAAGGACTGAGCAGTAGCAGTGTGAGGAGCCTGATATCAGATTCTTTTTTCTTTTGTATTGGGGATTGAACCCATGGGTGCTTAACCACTGAGCCACATCTCTAGCCCTTTTTAATATTTTTATTTAGAGACTGGGTCTCACTGAGTTGCTTAGGGCCTGGCTAAATTGCTGAGGTGATCCAACCTACCTCAGCCTCCCAAGTCACTGGGATGATAGGTGTGCCACCACACCTGGCTTTATATCAGCTTCTTACAGAGATAACATTCCTAGGTTTAGATGGCCTATGAGTTCCTGTTCCTGTGCTCCAGCCCACCACCAATGCTTAGGGGGATTCCCTGCACCACAGTGTGAGCCCCACCCCACCCAACTAGTTGCTGCTGCCAGTTTTCTGCCATTTCCTAAGCTTGAACACTAAGAGAAGTGATTCAGAAAGTGTGAGTCCACATTTCTGACACTATAAAGTGGGAAGGGGGAGTTATGAAAGGCAACATCTAGATTCTAGACCAACAGAGGTTTAGCAGACAAAAACAGGGAATGGGGGATGGTGGCTGGTGCAGCAGAGACAAGTGAAGTTTTAGGCCTGGAGTTGGGTTAAAGCCAAAGTGATGGGTTGAGCCCAGAGGAGCTTGGAGCCTGGAGCCCTGGGTTCAGACCACTAGCTGCAGGGCTTCAGGCACTTCACTTGTCTCTGTGAGCCTTTATTTTCTAATCTAGCCTTCTCATAATTAAGATAACTATCAGAAAGCCACAGTAGGATAGATATTATCATTCCAGTCCAGATTTCTTGTTTTATGTATGGGGGAGGGGGGCGTGGTTACCGGGGATTGAACTCAGGGGCACTCACACTGAGCTACATCCCCAGGCCTATTTTGTATTTTATTTAGAGACAGGGTCTCTAAAAAAAATGTTTGTGATCAATGCTGTAATCATAAGAGTAACACTCAACTAAGAATTGGGAAGTGGGCTCAGTAAGCACTTTTCAAGCATTATCCTATTTAATTCTCAAGACAGAATGTTGAGATCATTAACTTACAGAAAAAGTGTAACACAGAGAAGTCAATAAATGTTTTCATTCTCATTTAATTTAGCACGCTTTTGCTGGTACTTAGCTTGTGTTGAATAATGGAGAGTTTTCTCAAAGGAATGAAAGCATCCCTTTTGGGATGAAGCTCATCCATGGAGGATGGCTGATGGAGACAGGGCAAGAGGCAGAGTGGCCAGCAGAGGGTACAGCGTTGGATGGGGAAGCCTGACCAGGGCTAGGTAGGGAGGGGTAAAAGAAGGGGCAGGAGTGGATTGGTTATGAGAGGTGAAAGGGACAAAGGAAAAGGAAATCAGTTATTGTGAGAGCAAAAGGAGCACTGGACAGAGAGTCAGGAGACTTAGGCTCCTCTTGTCCCTGCTTGATGACTGACTTGCTCTGATGCACTGAATAATATAATTTATCCTCTCTGGGCCTCATACTACATACTACCCATCTATCATTTATACCACTACTTAAATATGTAAAGCTTTTTTTTTTTTGTGGGGAGAATACTGAGAATTGAACCCGGGGGCACTTTACCACTGATCCAGAGTCTTGCTAAGTAGCTGAGGCTGGACTTGAACTTTCCATCCTCCTGCCTCAACCTCCTGAGTGACTGGGATTACAGGCCTGTACCACCACACCTGGCTGTAAAGCATTTTTATTGCTCCATGCCCTCACTGCCCTGTAAGATAACTGTTAAAACTCAGAGAGGGGCAGAAACATGACCGATGTCGCATAGCAAGTGTGTGGTCAAGATGAGATCCAAACTCGGACATTCTGGTCCCCTGACTGGGAGAGCAGTTTCAGTGGATCTCTTCTGCCTGAAGAGAAGAGACCATCTGAAGGAGCTCAGATGACATTGTTCCTAAAGTTAGGAAGGAGAAGGGATGAAGTGGGTCTTGGGGCTGGTACCTCCTAGGACTAACGGCGATTGTTGGTTTGTCAGGCCCAGACATGTTCTGCCTTTTCCACGGGAAGAAGTATTCCCCTGGCGACAGCTGGCACCCCTATTTGGAGCCACAAGGCCTGATGTACTGCCTGCGCTGCACCTGCTCTGAGGTAGGTTCCTCTGGCCACCGACACCTCACTACCGAGTTCTCAATACATAGGAGTAGAGGTCCCTGGATGCCTCCCAGAGCTAGGTCACAGTGGGTCAGGGGCTTCTTTCCAGCTGGTGCTGGTGCCATCGTCTGCTTCCCACACAGCCGAAGTCAGAGCCTTTCTGACCTTCCTCCCATTCTTTACTTTCCCATATGACTCCCTCCAGCCACCTCCTGCCCTGCCCCAGGATGCATTCCCCCAACTCTACTGGCCCAAATATTTGTTTTCCTCAAGACTGCCCAAATGGGCAGATGACCACTGCCTGAAAGTAGTTTTTCCTTCTGGGATTCCACACAAGTTTCTTTGTTCTTTTTACTTACTATTCATAGTTTATTTGCATCTGTCAGTTACTGTACCTCCAAATTGAGTCCCCAAGAACAGGTCTTGCTGGACCCTAACAGGTATCCAGTGTGATGCCCTACCAAAGGCTGAGCCAACTGAAGCAGAGACCACAAATTTGTTCTCACTTGTCTCCTCTCACCCACCCCAACTGTATTCGTCAACTTTCTGTCACTATGAAAAAATACAGAGATAATCAGTTTATAAAGAGAAAAGGCTTGTTTTGACTCATGGTTTTGGAAGTTCTAGTCTATGATAAATCAACTCCATTGCTTTGGGCCTGTGGCAAGGTAACACATCATAGCAAGAATGTATGGCAAAACAAAACCTCTCACTGTGTGGCCAGGAAGCAAAAGGGAGAAAGAAGCCAGAGACCCATAATCCCTTTCAAGGGTACACTCGCAATGATCTAAGGGCCTCTAACAAGACCCCACCTCCTACGGGTCCACAGCATCTCCTCAGAACACCACTCTGGGGACTAATCCTTTAACCCATGGGCCTCTAGGTAATATTTAACATCCAAATAATAACACCAGCTCAGTGTCTCCACAGGGCCTTGTAAAATCAATTAGGTAGAACAAATGACACTCCCTTGTGATCCAGAGTCTCAGGTGAGGTGTGAGGTTGGAAAGGTAGGAGATGAGGGAGTGGCTTAGGAGGCTTGAAAAACCCTTGGCTTTGGCTCAGTCACTGGGTGCCCAGTACAGATGTCCCAGCTCTCTGCCTGGGTGTCCGTGCTTGGGCAGGAAAGTGTAGCTTAGCTCCCAGCTGGAGCCAGCCGCCTGCCCCTCTGTAACCCTGCACAGATCAAGAGTGGAAGGCAGAGCCTTCCTAGATAAGACAAAAAAAGGAAGAGAAGAGTTCCTGAGGAGACCCAGGGTGAAGGAGCAGGTGGGCCAGCCCTCGGCTGACTCACCCAGGGGCTCCTTCCTACTGTTCTTTCCCTGATTCTCCCTTGCTTCCACTGTTTCTCAGGTAGATTGTTGACACAGACAGGGACACAGCTCCCCCATGGCTGCCTCCCTGTGGTTTTCCTTAGCACATCTGAGGCCAGTCAACCTTTTCAAGAAGAATTTTATGAAATGTAGCCAGAGAACAAAACTAAACCATAACAGAAAATTCCAGACATATCATGTGGTCCAGTTGACAAAGTCCAAGTTTTGTGATCCAATGGAGCTCTCTCCTTCCCCAGAGTTCACACACGCAGTTTCTTCAACCCAAAAGACTGTTGAGAAAATAGTCCTGTGGTATCTCCAACGTGTTTGGAGTGCCTCCACTTCCTGCCACCATCACTTCCTCTGACCTAAGTCATCTTCATCTCTTACTTGAGCTGCTACACCAGCCTCCTAACAGTCTCTCTGTTCACCTCCCCAAATCCATCATCCACACAATAGTTAGAATGATCTTTTATGAACATGAAATTGATCATGTCATTCCACTCTTAAAACCCTCCAATGGCTTTTGTTGCACCTATAATAAAATTCCCCCTGCTGCGAGCTCTGTGTGATCCCATGTCTGTCTGATTCTCCAACTTCACCTTATGCCTGCTCTCTCTGGGGCAGCAACACTGGCTTGAAACTTTCCCATGTATTTGCTCCACCTAGAATGTTCTTCCCTGGATTTCATGAATGGCTCCTTCTCTCTTCCAGTTCTTAACATGAATGTTACCTTCTCATGAGGCCTTCCCTTACAGCCATTTCTAAAGTAGTCAACCTTGTCACCTAAACTTTACACTGCTTTATCAAGTCACAACTTTAACATTGGGGGAATTCTCTTGTTTCCACCTGATTACATTTTTCTAATCTAACTCCAACTGCTAGAATGTGAGCTTGGTGAGAACAGAAAGCATGTCATCTTACTCTGCTGTGTTCCTAGTGCTCAGAAGAGGGCCTGGCTCCCCTAGACATGTAGCACACATTGAGTGAGGAAGTCCAGGCCCCATCCACCCTAGGCAGCTCAAGCTCCTGGACAGTGCAGGGTCCCTGGTGATGGTATTTACCTGCTCTGTGATCTCAGGTACTTCACCTCTGGGATACTCTTCTCATTTCAAAAGTGGGAATAGTAGTACTTACCTCTCTGTTTGTTGTTCGGGAGAGGAAATGAAATAATCTATGTATGTATATGTATATGTATGTATAATGCAAAGTCCCTGTCTAGTAGCCACTCAATACATAGTGGCTGTGACTTATCCGAGAGGTTCCTTTTGGTCTCAAAAGGCTTTGCCCATTCATCCCAGCCTGTCTCCACCTCATTTCCTGCTGCCTGCTGCTGGTCACCTCCAACCCATGGCTCCTCCAAGGCCACAGTCAGCAGAGACACTCTAACTCCTTAGGCCACACAGTCCTTCACACTCCACCTAGTTTGTCATCTGAGGGGATTAGTTTACCCTCCTGATGTTGATTAAGCACTCATGTGTGCTGGGCTTCTGGAAGACCCCTATTAGAGCTCAGCAGTCCCTGTGGACTCAGGGATGCTCCTCAACATGGAGATTAGTCCTGGTAATTATCTCCGGCCATCTTGAGCAGCAGTGACTCAGAGGGGCTAAGACCTGTCTCAGGTCTTCCATGGGGCAAGAGGCAGCCTCTGGGGAAAATACTGTCAGGGACCTCTGCTGAGAAAATGGCAGTAGGAAGGACCAGGATATGGGACCTAGAAACAAGTTACCAACTTCACAGTTTTGAACAAAGCCTACTATTCATCTGAGAGAGATCATCTGTGCCTCATCTCCTTGTTCTCATCTATTACTCACTCATTTGTTCACTGGGACTTGAGTAGGCACTCAGAGCAAGGCCCTGTGCTGATCACTCCTTTGGGTTCATTGTTGAATAGGTGAGACAGATATTGATGGCTTGTGGCCACACAGTGCAGTGAACCTGTAATGAGGGGAGAGTGAGAGGTGGGACGGCTGAGGAGGGGCTGGGAGGCTGCCTGGTGAACTGGAAAAATCTCCAAAAGGGGTGGTGGCCTTTCTTGCAGTTTCTGCTGGTCTCTCTGTGTGTGCGTATGTTTGTGTTTCACTGCCTGATTCTCTCTCATGTGCTATACCTGAAAAAGTAAAAGAACTTTGGGTCCCTCCTTCTCTGGTGCTAACTCCAAAGGCTCTGTCCAGGATTTCCTGGACCTCTGGAGATTCAGGGGATGGAATCTTAGTACCCTGAGTCTTCTCCACATTAGGTATTTAGTCTTGTCCCCATCCTGGTCACCTGCCCTCAGGTGTTACATTCCTCCCTTGACAGGAAGGCTCAGGGTCAGAGTTAAAAGCCCTACAGTTAAAGATAGCAGTGTCAAAGCACCCAGATCAATGTCAAAATAACTCAAGGCTATTACTTGTATTTCTCACACACTATGAAGGGACACAACATCTGAGCAAAGCCACAAGAAGGTCTGCCCTCCTCCAGGGTGGGAGGGGGATGCGGATGAGTGGCCAAGTGAGATCCCCACAGTGGGCAGGGGTGGGGAGGGACTGGGCCCACTGGAGTTCATTGGTTTTAATCCCATCGCAGGCTTAAAATGAGGCAGAGAGTTCCCTAGTTGGGGTGGAGGTTTGGGGAAAGGACCACCAGTGCAGGAGGGAGGCAATGGTTCTTCAGAGCCAGGGTTGACCCCTGTGTCCCCTTTAGACTGCCCAGGTGAGTTGTTACCGCCTCCACTGCCCACCTGTCCACTGCCCCCAGCCTGTGACGGAGCCACAGCAGTGCTGTCCCAGGTGTGTGGGTAAGTAGCCTCGCTCTTCCCCTTGCACCAACATCCTCACTGCCTACTGCCCTTCACCTTACCCCTGATGCAGTTTCCAGCTGAACAGAGCCCCGGAAAGAGCGGCAGTCTCTGCCCACTAAGGTACTGAGAAACAGAGAGTCTTAGAGGAGAAAACATGGATCCCCATGCAGGGCTGGGGTAGCAGCGAACTTCTCATTCTTAAGTAAGTGTGCCTGGCAGGAGGAGGTAGAAAAAGTAAAAAAAAAATAACTGGAGGAGATAGGGGCTTGCTTGGCCTGTTGACTGGCACACTTGGGCTCCAATCTCTCTCTAGCTGGCCAGGGTTGGGGGGAGCGGACACATTGTGGGAATTGACGGCAAGTGATCGTGGGCTGGAAGGCTCTTATATGGGTTCTGTTTCTGAACCTGAAGTTGGGTACTTATAAAGATTATATTATAAAGATTATTTAGCTCACAGTTTTGAAGGTTGAAAGTCCAAGATCTGGCAGCCTCCCCAGTTTGGCTTCTGGTGGGGTACCTCTCAATGGGGTCACAACATAACATAGAAACAGAGAACTGACTTGACTGTGTGCAGAAGGCAAGAGCACAGGTGGACTCACTGTGTTGATTTATTGGTTTGGTACCAGGGATTGAATTCAGGGTGCTTTACCACTGAGTCACATCCCCAGTTCTTTTTATTTTTTATTTTGAGACAGGGTCTCACTTAGTTACAAAGGGCCTCACTAAGTTGTTGAGGCTGGCCTTAAACTTGTGACCCTCCTGCCTCAGCCTTTCAAGTTACTAAGATTAAAGGTGTGCACCACCATGCCTGCCTGGCAGACTTGCTTAATAACAACTCACTCATAGGAACTAACTAGGTCCTGTGGGAATTACATTTTTCTCTTCTAAGAACGCTCCCCATGACCTAACCGATTCCATTAGGCCCCACCTCTTAAAGGTCAGGCCATTTCCCAAGACCTACACTGGGGACCAAACTTCCAGCTCATGAACCTCTGGGGGACACAGTAAAATTGTATCCAAAACCACAGTAGTCCTGTAGGGGAGCCCCCACGATGACCTTCCTGGGGCTGGGAGGGAGCAAAGGAGTTGGTGTCTGTACTCCAAGATTCCTCCAATGCTGAAATTAGGTGACTCTATTTGTCCTAATGCTAAATGTCTGTGATTCCATGGCTTTAAAACTAAGAGCCTCTGAGATTAGGATACTAGGAAGTAAAGGCAAGAGAGAAGAGAGATAGTTTGAGAACAAATGGCACAACCAAGTAGACTAGGAGAGACCAACTTAGAAGGACCATTGAGATGCTCAGAAGAGAATCAATGTTCAGAAACATCAAGAAGGTGACAAGGAAGGGGTTCCCTATGGAGACCTCAATCTGGGCTCTGGAATCAGGCTCTCCAGTGAGCTGTAGGGAGGTTCGTGTGGAGAGGTGCCCATTTTCTAAAAGGGAGCCCAGGAGGGCCCTAACATGAGTCACAGAGATCCCTGGCTTTGGGTTCCTTAAGGAGCAGAGGCTCTCAGCATCACCTTCTCTGAGGGCATCATGCCTCTTCTGTGTCTGTACTGACTCCAGGGCCCCCACCTCTCCTGGCTGACTGTGGACTTTCCTGTGCCTTGGCCTAGGTCCCTCCCTACTCCAGTGTTTTTTACTGCCTCTCCCCACCCTCTGCCCCTCCACCTGCTTAGCTCCATTTGTTCTTCTATTTTGGGGGGACTAGGCTTGAACCCAGGGGCATTGGACCATTGAGCCACATCCCTAGCCCTTTTTATTTTTTTTTTATTTTGAGTTGCCCACTAAGTTGCCCAGGCTGGCTGGCCTTGAACTTGCAATACCCCTGCCTTATCCTCTCAAGTCGCTGGGATAGGTCACTGGACTATCACTAGTTCTTCAAGACTCCATTTAGCCATCAGCCTCCTTGGGAAGCTTTCTCCTCTTTGCAGCCATTTCTGTCCTTCCACGTGCCCCAGCCCTCACCATTCTGCAGTTCCATTGCCTGTGGCTTGTTTCTCTCCCGTATTTACATTGTGGGACTTCTGATGGTAGGATCTGGAGGAATCTTGGTCTTCACTCCATTCCCAATGTCTTGCATGGTGCCTGGTCCAGGGAAGGTGCTTGGTGAAGGTTCTTGAATGAATGAGTGAGTTGTCTCAGGCACAGCCCTCTGCCCTGCAGGAGGATTGACTTATTGGTGATGATTGGGCGGGGGTCCTGGCCCTCAGTGAATGATGGAAGTTTACCCCATTACAGGGGCAGTGGAGATCATTCCAGCTGACTCTGAGATCATAGCTCTCTGAGGATGGGGACTTTTTCCTCCCAGCTGTGGCCCTTGGCACCTAGAACAGAGCTTGGCACCAGGAGCTGCTACATGAACGCTGTGTACTTCAGTGGGGCTGAGGCTTCTGGGCTTTCCTTCTCGCTCTGGTCAGGACCAGCTCAGATGCTGAGGGGCTGCAAGGCTGTGGTGGAGGGCGAGGGAGGAACATGGTCAGCTGTAGGTGTCAGCAGGACCCCTCGGCGGGCTGACGCGGGGAATGGCTGGGAAGGCAGACACCAGGGTTTGGTTTAAATGCCAAGAAAGGATAATATGCAAAATCTTCAGAAGAGTGGACTGTTTAATTCTAGCAAAAAATCATAGGTCCACATAAAACCTCATTTTCTTCTTCCTCCTGACCCTCCCCACCTGCAGAACCTCATACCCCCTCTGGGCTCCGTGCCCCACCAAAGTCCTGCCAGCACAACGGGACCATGTACCAACATGGAGAGATCTTCACTGCCCGGGAGCTGTTCCCCACCCGCCTGCCCAACCAGTGTGTCCTCTGCAGCTGTACAGTAAGACTTTTACTGTCCCTGTGGTGTCCAGGCCTGGAAAGAGCACAGCAGTATGGATGAGGGTGGGAAGCATTTTTTCCCTGGTCTTAAAATGGAAGAGCATAGAGGGAAGGGAACCTCTAGGGTCTGAAATATCCTGCCTTATCTGGGTCAGGTGACCTTTCTGGGTTTCCACACCCTCCTAGTCTTCCTGTTACAGCACTGATCACTGGTACTGAGTAGCCCATTTCTGCTTCCCTCAGTGGGCACTGCACTCCTTGAGAAGAGGGAATATAACTCTTTTTGGAGGCGGGGCAGTGCTGGGGATGGAACCCAGGGCCTTACATACGCTCAGCAACCACTATACCACTGAGCCCTGAACACACCCATTTTGTTTCTGTGTCTCTGCTGCTCTCAGCCCAGGACGTGGCATGCAGAAGATGCTTAGGAGAATTGCAGAATGAATGAGTGAATGATTGTTCATCAGTCCTAGGGCACAGAGAGAAGGCCAAATGGTAGCAAATGGAATTTAATCTGAAACTGCTTCAACTCTCCCTGCCTGTGGTCAGGGATAGGCAGGATGGACTTGGCAGTATTACCAGAGAACAGAGAATGGCCTGGAATGGCTTGGCCTAGAAAGTCTTCGCCCTCTTGCTCAGAGCCCTCTAGAAGGGGCTCTCTTTTGCATCTAGAGAAATCTCTGCTCTTCTCACCTCCTTGCTAGCTGATCATCCAGTTTCTCTAGCCATAGTTCCTCTAAGAGGGAGTCTGACTTGGTGATGTCCTCTCTAGGGGAAGTCTCCCTAGGGGAAATGAGGTTTGAGCTCCAGTTCTGCCTTGGTTCCTTGTGTGACTTTGGGCAGGTCATTTCTCTCAGGCCTGCCTCCCCATTTCTTCAGTGAAAGCCCCATCAGTCTGAATCCAATCTGTTGCTGCAGAGCAAACAACTTATAAATACCTGGAGTGACTATGAAACAACTTTGCACGTGGCCTGAGCCTCTCTCAGTAGTGTAGTACATTGCACCACTAGATTCATAGAAATGCCATATATATCTACCTATAGGAAACAGAAGGAGCATATCACTATTCCTATTCTTTTTTAAAATATATATTTTTATAACTTTTTTTAACTGAGGATTGAACCCAGTACCTCAAATGTGTTAGGCAAATGCTCTACCTTTGAACCTACAACCCCAGTTCACTATTCCTATTCTTTAGGAAACTGCAGCTAAGATCAGTCAAGTGATTTGCATAAGGTCACACAGCTAGTAAGTGGCAGAGCCATATTGCAGATGTAGGCTAGGTCACTCCAAAAAGCTCACATTCTTTTCCCTGTGTCATATTGCTTCTTGTGTAGGGAGAGCCTGGATTAGTACAGGTGTGGGGGAAGAGGCAGAAATGATGGTAGTAGGCTGGTGAGAACATTCTAGTGATACCTTTGTCCATTCTAACTGGATACTAGAGTCCCCACTTCTTTCTTCTCCTCCCTGCTTATGAGACTGGCTCAATTCCTGGCTTCATCTGAGGGATAGAGATTCTTTCTTCTCAGCCTCATTGGGAGGAGCAGGAGGAGCACTCCAGGTCACGTCACTTTCTCTGGGAACTTAGCCTCACAGTTGGTTTTTGTAACCATTCCCTTGGTTGATCCGCAACCTAGATGGATGTGCCCCCATTTTACAGAGGGGGAAATTAAGCCCAGAAAACAGAAGCCCTCACCAATGTCATTTGGCCTCCTTCCTCCCAGAGGCCCTTTGCCCTGTGGTCTTGTCTTTCAAGGCTGGTACCAAAGTGGGAGGCCAAGGACTTTTAAGTAAGATCAAGATAAGCCCCAGGTGTCACTCATCTGGACCTCTACCCATGCTGGGGCCCCTGTTCCAGGCCAGGAGATCCTGATTTTAGTAGGAAAAGTCTAAGGGCTGGGCTTCAGTCCATTCTGCCCCAACTGTCTCTCTGACTCCATGAAACAGGCCCTTCTCAGGGATCCTCTCATCTGCGGGTGGGGAGAACCCCACTTCACAGGTTGCTGTGAGAGCCCAGGGGAGACTAGGTGTGAAAAGGCTTTAGAAAAAGATGATATCACCTTCAGGGGCCATGGGGGAGTGGGGAGGGCACAGGGGACATCCCCCTACCCCTCATCCCATGCTGGCTGGACCTCGCCCAGGAGCCTCGTGCTCTCCTCCCCACACCTCAGGGGAGACCTCCATAGCGCATTTGCTCTCAGGGACCAGGGCTCTCCTAGCTCCTAGGCAAATCCTCTTCAGAACCTTTCAGCGGCCATTTGTTCTGTGTGTCAGGAGGGCCAGATCTACTGTGGCCTCGCCACCTGCCCTGAACCCGGCTGCCCCGCACCCCTCCCGCTGCCTGCCTCCTGCTGCCAGGCCTGCAAAGGTGAGTCTGTGCCTAGATCCGCCAGCCACCCCGGCCCCTCCTCTGTGGACTAACCATGAAGTGTCAGAGCTAGGAGGAACCCCGGGTACACCCAGCATACAGTGACCATTCCTCCAGGGCAAAGGTGGCTTCGCCTGGACCCCTACTGGAAAATAGAGCTCATTGCAGAGACCAATGTGCCATTTACATTATCATCACAACCCCGGAAGCAGGGAAAGGGAGAGTGGGGCAGAGCAGGAGAGAGAAGTAACACAGGGATGCCTTTGGGGTCTGGCCTCTGCTTGGCAAACCAGGGGATCTTGTGCTCTAAGTGATCTTCTTAGAAAAGCCCAGGGTGGGGCTGGGGCATAGCATAGTGGCTACCTATGCACAGGCCTGGTTTCAATCGCCAGCACTAGGGAAAAAGAAAGAAAGGAAGGGAAAGAAAGATAGATAGGGGGTGTCAGAGGAAGAGGTAAGAATTTACTCACCCATGGTCAAAGGTTCACCCCAAGGGTGGGGAATTCCTTTACGCTTCCCTGCCATGCATTCATGTCGGTGCTGGGTGCTGGGTACTGGGTGCTGGGTAGCACTGGGAGTGGCAGGCAGGAGTGGAGTGAGGTAAGAAGTCAGGACAGGGGCCATGAACAGGAGATGCAGGCACAGGAGGGGTGCTGCTAGATTAAGGACCTGTTGGCTGGAGCAGAAGCGGCACTGCTATAGTGTGCCAGTGGACATGTCCCTAGATCAGAAGAGGCTCAAAGGGGTGAAATGGCACAAGACAAAGGACTAACCCAGGCTGGGACCATGTCTCTTCCTGTCTTCCTCGTGGCAGGGTGGGGCATAGGATTTGGCTCACCAGGGTTCAGAAGATGGCTGTAGAATCTCTGGATGAAAGAGAGGCCCACACACAGGCTAGTGAAGGGCAGGCTGGGCTTGAGCAGAAGGAAGTAGCCAGGCTGTTCCCTGTGTGCTTGGTAGTCAAGGACAGCTTTCTGGAGGAGGCAGCACTGAGGACAGGGGAATGCTTCAGATGGTGGCATTTTGGAAGATGCACTGGACCAGGAGTTAGGTGACTCAAGTGTAGTCCCAGTTCTTGAAGCTAATGCCACAAATTTCTTGCCTTCTCTGGGCATCAATTGTGCCCACAGAAGTTGGCCTGTGATTTCCTACAGATATTAACTCCAATGTCTGATTCTGGGAAGCAGGAAAGCTCAGTGGGAGCTAGACGGTAGAGGCCGGCCTAGGAGATAGATGGCACTCAGGGCTATAGGAAGCTGTGGGTCTCCACAGGACGCTGTGAGCTGGTTCCCTAGGGGAGAGGAAACTAGAAGGTCCTGCAGTGTTCAACTGGAGGGGCCGAGGGGCTGGAGGGTAGGGACCTGGGAGTGTGTGGTGAAAACCAAGGCCTCATACTTCAGTGCAGCTGTAGGTAAGAGGGGTGGCTGTCCAGGACACTGCAGCTAAACTGGCTACAGGAGTGGGATTCTGGGTCCTTGGACATCCATGATGGCTCAGTATCCCAGAGAAGAGATTTGTCTTTTTTTTTTTTTTTTTTTTGGTACCGGGGATTGAACTCAGAGGCACTCAACCACTTAGCCACATCCCCAGCCCTATATTTTATTTAGAAACGGGGTCTCACTGAGTTGCTTAGGGTCTTCCTAAATTGCTGAGGCTGGCTTTGAACTTGCAATCCTGCCATCTCAGCCTCACAGGCCACTGGGATTACAGGCATGTGCCACCATGCCCTGCGTGATTTGGTTTTGTTTTTATTTTCTTGAGACAGAATCTTGCTATGTTGTCTAGGCTACTCTTGAACTCCTGAGTTCAAAGGAACCCTCCTGCCTCATTCTCTCAACTAGTAAGACTATAAGTGGGCACCACTGTGCCTGATTTAGAGATTTGAGAGGTTGATGCAGGCAGATCACAAGTTCAAGGCTAGCCTCAGCAACTTAGGAAGGCCATAAGCAATTCAGCAAGACCCTGTCTCTAAATAAAAAAATAAAAAAAGAGTTGGGGATGTAGCTCAGTGGTTAAGCACCTCTGGGTTTAATCCCCAGTACAAAAAAAAAAAAAAAAAAAAAAAAACCCAAGATGAACACGATGCTCTGGCCTGGTCAAGCAGTTCAGTCTTAATGGTGACCAGGAGGTCATTGTGGGGAAAACAAGGAAGAAATCCAGGATGAGGGGAGGCTGAAATGGAAAGTGGGATGAGTTACCCCTGGGCAGAGGAGCCTGCTGGTAGGCTGGGGCTGTGGAAATGCACTAGACTCTGGAAAGGGCAGAGTCTGTGGATGGAAGCCTCAGGGCTGGAGCTAGCAGGGCTGAGGAACTGGAGGCTGACCTATCTTCCTTTTGAGTTTTCAGATGGAGCAGGTGAGACATCAGCTGAAGAGGATCCCTTGCAAACACACAGTGGGATGGTAAGTATGTAGCTTACCCTAGTAGGGAGGATAGAGAGGCTGTATCTGGGCCTAAATCCGCATGACTCATGGATCATTAGTGCCTTGGGTCAGCTATGCTAGCCACCTCCCCGCTACCCCAGTCTAGTTCCTCTCGCTGCACTCCCATCATGGCTGATGGGCCAGGAGGAGCCTGGGAGAAAACAGATATCCACACAGGCTAGGAGCAGGACCTAAACTTCCTTACTTCCCTCTTGGGGATCTCTTTGTCACTGTTCCATCCGGCCTGTCCTCGGGCTGCCTCCAGGAACATGTTCTCCTAAGGGAATGACCTCTGGTTTGAGTCAGGCCCCCCACCCAGTTCTTGGGACACTGGTTCTTTGGGATCTACCTCTCTGTTTTCCCTTCCCAGTCCAGTCTGCAGTTAAGTTGGGCTGAACTGCTCTCTTGCTGGTCTGAGAGGAAGGAGGTGGGAGAAAGGGCCAGACACTGACTCGAGTCTCCCATTGATCCTCTGTGCTAGGTCTACAGCAGGAACAATCTCATCTGCTCTTTCAGCCTGGGTCTCCTGAATCCTGGGGCACTGGAGGCTGGGTTCCTCTTCTCAGAGATCCTCAGGAGTGCTCATGACCTCTCCTTCTCTGCCAGATCATCCTCTTTTTCCAGGCTGGACCTTCTCAAGGGGAGGCCTGTGCCACAGGACCTGAGCCATTCTATCCTCTCCCTAGGAGGCAGTGTAACTTCAAGCCCACCCAAGCTTAGTTCCAGGCCCAGGGCAGCAACTTACTGACTTGCTGGATGAATTGGGCAAGTCACCACATGGGGAGTGGACTCCCTAAGTCCTTCTTACCTCAATTCCACTCAAAAAGCATTTCCTGGAAGTTTTCTGTGTACCTGGGCCTGTGCTAGGGTCTGGGACAGTTTCTACACTGGGACCTCTTGTGAGCTCAGTCTCTGGCCTACGAAAGAAGTGACTCAGAGACTGTATGGGCAGGAATGAGCTTTAGAAGAAGGGATGTGACTCTGGGTGGAGAGGGCAGTACTAGGCTCTGTCCCCTGTCCACTTGCTCCTCTCCCATGGCCTGGAGCTGCCCAGTTCCCAAACTGAACTGCAAAGCCCGGAAGCTGCCCTCGCTTCCCACCCTTTGCCATCATTGCTAGTCCAGATCTGATCTGAAGGGGCAGCACCTTGGGTTCTTGGATTCCAGGAGCTCAGGAAAAGACTTTTGAGCTTGAAGACTTTTGTCTCTGCATGCAGCCTGATCTTAGTCTTCTGCCCCATAGGATTTGGGGACCTACTGGGATCTTCAGAGGCCCATCGTTTTTTCATACCAACTAACTCTTCTCACACAAAAGAAAATTCCTGGTTCGTACTCTTACTATGTATCACTTTCTTTTTTCTTTTCTTTCTTTCTTTCTTTTTTTTTGGCACTGGGGATTGAACAGGAGCATTTTACCACTGAGCTACATCACCAGCCCTTTTAACTTTATTTATTTTTAAATAAAAAATTGACACAGAATCTTGCTAAGATGCTGCATTTCTAAGTTGCTGAGGCTGGCCTTAAACTTGCAATCCTCCTGCCTCAGCATCCTGAGTTGCTAGGCGTGCACACTGTCTTCACTTTCTGTTTCTCACTTAAGTTCTCCACATCTTTCATCAGTTATGTCTCCCAGATCAAAACCTCAGCAGCTTCTACTCACTCCAGCCCCAAGGTCCTGGCTCTGACGAGGCCTGGAAAGGTTTGATGGAGACTGGATTTTAAAATCACTATGCTCTGAGAGTTTTCAAAGATCCACTGAGAACATCCTAGACTCCATCCAGATCTTTCTATCTGGAGCCTATGCCCTCTCTTTACCGGGAAATCTGTGGTGTTCACCCTCAGGCCTCTTGCTGCAGCCTTGCCCATGGCTCCTCCCCCAGCAGTGGACCGTGGCACTCAGTGAGTGAGCCGTGTTCTTCTTGCCATTTGCAGAGACGTTCCCAGGATCCATGTTCAGGCGATGGCGGGAGAAAGAAAGACCCTGGCACCCCAGCCCCCACTGGCCCCAGCTCCCCTCGGGGCTTCATCCCTCGTCACTTCCGACCAAAGGGGGCAGGCAGCACAACTGTCAAGATTGTCCTGAAGGAGAAACATAAGAAAGGTGGGGCTGGACCCTCCTCCAATCTGTTGATGGGTGCAGGGGACCCAACTGTGTCTACCTCCTTTACCCCTTCTTCTGGTTCCCCCAACTCAACTTGGCCATGAGCTTGTAATCTCATAGAATATCAAAACTGAAATGCCCTTGGAGGTCAAGGGGTCTAACCCCCATTTGACAGGACCTTGAAGGGCACAGCATTGAGTCAGAGATAGAACCAGTCCTAGAACATTACAGCAATATTTTTTGAGCCTCTGTCGTGTCTTTTCTGGTAAATGGAAGAGACAGAACAGAGAGGTGAAGAATGGTCTCTGCCCTCAAGTGGTTCATGGGCTAGCTGGGGAGAAAGATGAATAAATTAATATCAAGCAGTGCTGAGGAAATTTTTGACAAAGGAAGAAGGGAGCTGGGCTGCAGAGAGACCGTGGGGATGGAGTCGGGGAAGCCAGGGCTGCATAAGGGTCAGGGCCTCACTGCAGGGGTCCCCCACTGGTGGTGATGGAGAGCCATGTGGCTACCAAATCCCAGCCATTGCACAGATAGGACACTGAGGTGGGGAAGGGGAAAGGGACTTGCCAGAGCTCATGCGATCAACAGGTGTCAAGTTGATCTCAGTTCTCCTACCCCCAGGCCAGCCCTCTCCTTGCTCCCGAAGCTAGGGGAGGGCTCTCCATCTTCAGCTAGTCCCTACTGGGGCATCTCAGCCCTGGGTGCCGAGATGGGGGAGTGTCAGAGGACAGGTGTTACACCCTGGCCTGTGCTTTGCAGGTCTCACTGTTGCGGGGAGGGAGCTCCTCCAGGGCCCATCCCATCTGCTGCTGCCCAGAGAATCTGGCTGGGCCTGAGGCACTGACCCTTCACCCTTCCTGTCCTCATCTAGCCTGCGTGCATGGAGGGAAGACATATTCCCATGGGGAGGTGTGGCACCCCGCCTTCCGCTCCTTTGGCCCCCTGCCCTGCATCCTATGTACTTGTCAGGATGGCCACCAGGACTGTCAGCGTGTGACCTGCCCTACCGAGTATCCATGCCATCACCCTGAGAAAGTGGCTGGCAAGTGCTGCAAGATTTGCCCAGGTACAAGGAGGTGCTGGGAGCAGGGAGGGCACAGACACTCTCCCCAGGGCCACAGACATTTGGAATATCTCAGACCTGGAGGTGCACACACTCAGAGCCACAGGACGCAGGGTTTATAGATGCACGGACTGTAGGAGCACAGGAGGGGAAAATGTCAGACCGTAATGGAACGATCAAATGTTATAGTAATAGAATCAGGTGCCTGACAAAGATGTAAACTCATATAATGTCTGGACTCCATCAAGTCATAAAATCTTAGAACCTTAGAAATTTCAAGAATAGCCATTGCTGATTGAACACTTCACGAGTTCCTTATCTCATCCAGAGGACAAGGCAGACCCTGGCCACAGTGAGATCAGTTCCACCAGGTGTCCCACAGCGCCCAGCCGGGTTCTCGTCCACACGTCAGTATCCCCAAGCCCAGACACCCTGCATCGCTTTGCCCTTGAGCACGAAGCCTCTGATCAGGTGGAGATCTACCTCTGGAAGCTGGTAAAAGGTGAGCAGCTCACTCTGGGCTGGGGATACCTCTGGCCTTTCCCCTTCCTGTCCTCCAGACCCCCCGGGGCCTTAGGCGTGTTTTGTTGATCAGGTGCTTCTGAATGCCCTCTCAGGTGTAAGAGTCCCTGATTCCAAGAAGCTGGGAGACCAACTTGGTCTGTGATTCTCTTGACAGTTCTGATAAATTCCCTCTCTGAGATGCCAAGACCTTGAAGTGCTCCCTCTCCTGGGGGGAAGGGGTTATTGCATCTTGCAAGGAGCCTACCCTGATGGAACTGAGAGATGTTTAATGGTAGGATTTCAGTGGCCCCTGAGGCAGATCTTTCCAGGCAGGACAGCATCCCCAAAGCATTAGGCCTTGAGGCTAGTTTCACTCAGCCTTTTCTCAGTGGTGGATCCTATCACTTCAAGGTAAGTTGATGTCAGAATTCTGTGAGAAAATTGCCCTATTTAATAGGCTGCTCCTATTACCAAGTGAAGATCAGGAGGAGTTTTCACTGATAAGGGGGTTGCTGAGAGTTTGGTTTTTGGGTAGAGTGAAACATTAAACCACGATTCAAACTAAACTCTTTAAGTGTGAATTACTGATAAGGTCACTTTTCTCCACTGATGGGTTTGGCCGGGGGAGTGGGGTGGAAGCGGAAGAGGGAATGATGTTAAGAATGATGAATGACCATGACAACCAATGTGTGTCGCACTTTATAAAGTGCTTCCACATTCACTATCTCATTTGATCCTCAACGATCCTGAGAGTTAGATATTATTATCCCCATTTTACAGATGAGGAAACTGAGGCTCAGAGAGGTGAAGTACCTGGCCCAAGGCCACACAGCCAGTAAGTAGAGGACGGGAGCTAGAGCCCGTGTCTTGTGACGTCAGATGCGGCTCTTTCCCTGCTCTACTCTGCCCCCTGTCGTAGGAAGAATGGACGAAGAAAGTGGAGCTGTTCAGCCTGGAGAAGAGAAGACTCAGGGGGCCAGGACTGCTGGCTTCATGGTTCTGAAGGGCTGCCCCAGGCAGAGGGAACAGCCATGTTCTGAGTGATCACAAGGGTCAGACCACAAGCATGGGCTTTGGAATAAGGCAGACCTGGGTTCGAATCCCACCTCTGCCACTTCAAATCCTGATTCTGCTCTTTCTTAGCTGTATGAACTTGGGCAATCACTTGACCTCTCTGGACCTCAGTTTTCTCTTCTGTTAATCGGGGAAGAGGGGTTTTGTAAGATTAAATGAAATGATATAAGGATAACCCCTAACCTATAAACATACTGCAAATGTCAGTTTCCTCCTCCCACCCATGGGTTGGTAAGAATTGCAGAGAGGCAGGTTCCTATCAATGAGAGGAACTTTCTCATAACCAGAGCCTTCCTACAGAGGAGGGAGGGAGCAATCTCTGCTTAGAGTAGTGTGTGAGCAAGGCTGGGGGGTCTGTCCTTTCCATTGTTTTGAGTCTTAAGATTCTGTCAGTCCCTGGGCTGGTGCTGGCTGCATGTTTACTCTGGGCCTCCCCAGAATCCACACTCTCCAAGCAGGTGCTGGGGCCATGGAAAGTAATAAGCCCCAGGTTCTGTCCTCAGGAATGCATGGCTTAGTGACCCAAGTGCAGTGAGAGCTGTCGGGGGCTGAGCTGGCCAGGAAAGGCTGCCAGAGATGGGCCTCCACAATGTAGGGGGCTGAGAGGGACTTCAAAGGGGTGCTTTGCTGGCAGAATGGTAGCGACAGCCTCAAACTTTGGCTCCGGAGCCTACGATCACATTCCCTGTACTCTGTGACCTGCATGTAGCAGGCACTATGTAGCATGCGCCTCATCTAATCCTCGTGAGAAACCTAAGGGGTATGTATGAATGCCCATTTTGTAGATAAGAAAACTGAGCCTGAGAAATCAAACAACTTGCTCAAAGTCACACAGTTTAAACAGTAAACCAAGGATTCAAACCCAGGTCTGATGTCCCCAGTGCCACCTCCATAGAGGTACTTTATGTTTTTAGGGAGCCACTTGAGGAAGGCTAAGCTGTGCCAGGATGGCACAGCAGGGCTGTAGCTCACTGCCAATCACACCAGGCCCCACAGAGAAGACTCTGTGTAGGACTCTTCACCTTCCCAATGCCAGGCCACCCTCCTGTCACTACCATGTTCCCCATGGCCTGACCCCTGAACTGCGTAAATGTTAGATCAGCTTCCTCAATCCTTCCCTGTCCCACTCAGACCAGGAGAGTCAAAATGAGCATTCCTAGGGCTGATTGTCAGGGGACACCACTCACTGTCCTCACAGAGGAGTGAAAACAGCAGGCAGGTGGGTGCTGGGACTTGTGCTAGTGAGGCCTCCCCACAGAGGGCCAGCTCCAGGCACCGGAACCTAAGAGAGAGCTGGCCTAAGGGAAAGGACCTTGGATATTCCGGAGCTTTGGGGTAGGGAAGACCTCAGAGGTCTCAATCCTAAGCCCGTCTGGGAAAGAAATGTCCCTGCAGCCTCCTGACGGTCTCTGGTCCAGTGTGTACATGCCCCCAAGTGACTCAGTTCCAATACTGTGAATGGCTCAGCCCAGGCATAGTTCATCTTCACAATAAATGGAAACTGTCCTCTTTCCTGGAACTCATCTACCAAAGCCAGTTCTGCCCTTGGGGACCACAGGGCCCAGTTACCCTCAAATCTTCACAGTCCTTCAAAGGACAAGAGACATTACCATGGCCCTCAGGCCAGCTCTTGATTCCAGGTCAAGAGCCCAGTCCTCCCATTATGCTTTAGAGACTATAGTGCGGGCCCCCTCCCTCATTCCTGTCACTCCCTCTCCAGGGACAGGCCTGTGTATAAGGACTTGTTCCTTCCTCATCTCATGCTTGTAACTGTGATGTAGCCCTGCACTTTTGGAGTTATATCCTGGTCCTTGGCCTCTGGGCTGGGGGTACCAAAGACAGTGCTAAGTGTCAGTGGAAATAACCCTGGGGACAGTTTCCTGGTTCCTAAAACTCAGTTCCAAGATCAGTATTTTATGTTCCCCTTGATGGGGTCCCACTCCGATTCCCATAAACCTGTTTAGTTCTTGGTTTTCTTGAAGGCAGTGCTGGCTTAACAGAGGTCTTGCTGGTTACATCTGTTCTTTTTGGCCAGAGGCCTTGGTGGGTAACAGCTGGTACGATGTCACTGTGCTCAGGGCCTAGTCTCATGTGTGTTGCCAGGGGCCAGCTCCCCATGAGCTACAAACCTCAGGGGATCTAGCTATACTTCATTCCTCCTCAGAGCATCACCTAGCCTGGGCACATATGTATTTGTTCATCCTCTCACCCATTTGTCCATCCATCTATCCTCCCATCCATCCATCCATTCATCCATCCTCCCATCATCCCATCCATTTCTCCATCCATCCATTCTCTCATCCATCCATCCATCCATCCATTCATCCATCCATCCTCCTATCCTCCCATCCATTCTTCCACCCACCCTCCCATCCATCCATCCATCCACCTATTCTCCTATCCATCCATCCATACATTCATACATACATCCAGGGATTCATTCATTCTACATACCTGATATGGGCCAACCTCTGGATCCAAAGAGGAAGGCCCTCTAGAAGTTGGAAGTCTGGTAGGGACACTGGAATATACATAATAGTAGCACCTTAGAAATGGGTACAATGGCAAAAGCCAAATGCTATGGTTGTTCCAAGGAGGAAGTTCTCACTGTCTCAGGGGTGGATTAGGGAAGATGTACCAGCCAAGCTTGGTGAATAGTCAGTTCACCTGGCAATGGGAGAAGTAGAAGGAGCAGAGAAGGTGTTGCAGCAAAGGGGTTGGTCCCTCAGGAACTTCAGGTGTTTGCTTAGAGCTGGACCACATGCAAGGTACTACCATTCTGAGTTCTTTAGTGACCGAGTAAGCACAGCTATTGGTCTTTACCATATGTTCT
Organism: Marmota monax; assembly: GCF_021218885.2. NCBI lineage: Eukaryota > Metazoa > Chordata > Mammalia > Rodentia > Sciuridae > Marmota > Marmota monax. Next base: position 5,039,078 of record NW_026692352.1, on the reverse strand, counting down.
CTGCCCAGAAGAATGCTTGACCAGTCTATATGGGCCAGCCACCCACTTCCACTCCCTCCTTCTCTCTCTCTCTGTTCTGGACCTGTGGCCAGGTAGCTGTGTGAGCAGATGGTGCTAGTGACAGGAGCAGGGTCAGCAGAGAAAAGAGATTATGGAGTATGGACCTTGTCTTGGAAGTGGCGTGTGAATGTCATAGAAGGGGAATGGCAGGGTTCCATACACATGTTAAATGGCCACCACTAGGATTACCGTTAGATGGGCAGTAGGAAGAGTTAGGCTCTATAATAGTGGGTGGGGCAGGGCAGTGGGGGCCTGACTGAGGACAATGGCAGTGAGACAGGAGAGCAGATGGAAATATTCAGATTTATTCCACAGGATTTGGTGACTGATCAGAATGGGGGAAGGGGAGGGAGGTGGCTGGGTTGGTTTTAAGTCTAAGTCACTGACGGTAAGGTCCTGCTTTTCCTGCTCATGCCCTTGTCTCTGCCCTCAGGAATCTTCCACTTGATTCAGATCAAGAAAGTCAGGAAGCAAGACTTCCAGAAAGAGGCACAGAACTTCCGGCTGCTCACCAGCACCCAGGAAGGTGGGACCTTGGACTGAGAAATGGGGCCTCAGAGGAGAGCAGGGATGGAGGCAGGACCTCTTGGGGAGTTCCCAGGCTGCTGGTGCCAGGAGGAGGGGCTGTCAAGGGGGGGTGTCAGCCACAGACGTCAGTTCCCAGCACAGGAATCCAGTGGGCGGCTGGGCCAGATTTCTCAACTCGGAAGCCAGAGAGGGAAGGTGAAGCAGAGCTGGCTGGCTTTGGTCTTGGTGTTGGGGGTGGGGGTGAGAGGACAGAGCTGTAGGAGGGAGGTTTAAGCCTCCAAACCCTGGTGCTGCCCACTCCCTCTCTACTGGAACATTTCCCATTGAAACCCTCCTACTCACTGTCCTTAGTACCCTTAATTTGTTCTGCATTACTTTTAGGAAAATGGGCCCAGGTAGGGGTAGGGGAGGGCAGGGCACAGATGTGAGTATTACCAACAGGAGTCAGGAACCATCCCAGTCCCAAAACACAGGTTGTCTGAAGACTGGGTCATGGACCAGAACTGTTATGATGAGGATGACACCTCTTTCCTCCAGCCCCTGGCTATGCAACTCCTCCTACCCTCAGCTTTCCCCATCCCCAGTCACCGCCTCTGTTGTACGCGTGCTCACACACATACTCTTTTCTCTCTTCTGCCTCCCTCTATACAGGTCACTGGAACGTCTTCCTAGCCCAGACACCAGAACTGAAGGTCACAGCCAGTCCAGACAAAGTGACCAAGACCTTATAACAAAGATCTAAGCAATTGCAGATGTGAGCTTTATCATTTTTGTTATCATATATTAATAAATAAGAACTTGCATTACCCCTAAACCCTGTGTGCTGCATTTAATCCAGTCCCATGTGTGCTCTTCCAGGGACTCCGCAGGTTGGCCCAGTTATCCGTATTTTACAGGGGTGAAATCCAGAAGGGGTAGAAAGGAGCCCTCATCCTCATGGTGGGTTGCCACTGGAGCCAGGGAGAGTTCCTTCAGCCTCGTAGCCCAGGCCCTTGTGTGCTACAGTACCCTTGTCCTTTGCCCAGCACTTCCTCTATCCCCAAGCCCCCCACTAAAGCAGCTCCTGCTTTTACGAGCAGTTTCTTCCCCCCACCCCAACCCTCCTGGCCTCACCTAAGTGGCACTGAGCCCAAGAAGGGGCACTGACTCAGTTAGCCAGCAGTGTAGTGAATGGAGCCCCAAAGCCCTTCCCCAGGAGTCAGGGGCCCTCACCATTTTCAGTCCCTTGATAGAGACAAAACTGAGTTTAAGGAGCATAAGCAGCATTTGCCAGAAGGCACAGAGCTGGTTATTAGCAAAGGTAGAACTGGAAGCCAGGGCTGTGCTCAGGCTGGCACTCCTTCCCCAGTTCCATGCTGGGATTAATGTTAGAAGCCCAAATATTTTCACCTCTGAGGCGTTCCAAGGCTTTGCAGTCAGATGGCCAACTTGGCATCATGAGAAGAAGGACTAACACATATAACGAAAGACAGATCAATAATTGATCCTGTCCACATGCATTGTCCTTGCAATATCAAAAACGTTTTAAGACCCATGATTTCCTTAAGGTTAGTAAGTATAGGATTTATGCCCTTTGTAGAGAGGAGGAATGGGAGGCTCCGAAAGGTGTTCTCTTCCCCAACGCCTCACAGCATTTGGAGTGTTGAAGCAGGACCAGAGGCTCTGGTACAGTTGGTCTCAACTTCCTGCAGCCACAGCTCCCTATGGACACCTTGCCCAGGACTGGTTGAAAGCCCTGGAGAAAAGGTGGAGAGGATACTTATGCAGCCACTTAGAGGGCCTGACAACTGTTCTCGTAGTCTTGGCCTCCAATCTAGGGTTCCTGAGGTCCAGAAAGACAGCTAAGTATCCCACCAATGTCACCCCCACTGATCAGGAATGGGTGTCCAACTTCCTCAAGCTCCCTTTGCCAGATCTGGGGCCCCTGGTTTGAGATACTGGGAATTGAGTAACATGGCCAGAGCCTTACCCTCATCCCCTGAGTCAAAAGACATTCATCTCCTTCCCCCGTAGCCTTTGCCTGTCCCTCCTGAAGAAGACTCTTTACTTCAGCCTGCCTTGTTCCCACACAGGCTTAACCTGGAACTCAGAATGGGCTCTGAGCATCCCATATTTAAAGTAGCACAAGAACTGCAAGGCCCAGCCATTCACATGGTGACCTTTGGTCCTCTTTCAAGCTAGCTCGGATGTGTTCTTCTAGTGAAGCTTTCCCTGACACCTTCCCCAACCCTGCCCTGGTGCCACGCCCCTCCCCTCTGCTAGAGAGTGGTCTTGGAGGTGCTAACCTCAGGGTCCCTGGACAGGAATAGCTTCCCCTGTATAGTTATCCTGCTGTTGCAAGCCAATCTGCCATCCTGGTTGCTTTAATGGGCTTTTCACTTATCTGAAGCCTATGCTGTGAATCCCATGTTCCACCACGGTAGGGGCACATCAACCCCTCCTTAAATCAGTCTGGGCCTTTCTCAGTGTGCGAACACAGTGGTGTTAATCCAAGAAGCTCACACCATTCTAGTTGTCTTTTCCTTCCATCATTGTTCATAAAACATTTTCTGAGCCACTCTGCCTAGGCCCTGTGCTAAACCTTTGACACAGAGCAAGGATCAAAATTGCCCTTCCCATCCTGAGGAAGCCCCAAGTCCTGAGGAGAAGGGGGAGATGAAAGTGTTGTGACACCTGAGTGCTGAGGGTGGTGTTGGCAGGGACTGTGGGGAGTACAGTGCCCTGCCAAAACTGGGGAAGAACAAGATGGCGCTGAAGGATGAGGAGGTGGGAAAGGGGTGGGGGTGCCAGGCGAGGGTGTGCACACCTGTAATCCTAGTGACTTGGGAGGCTGAGGCAGGAAGATCCCAAGTTCAAGATAAACCTCAGCAATTGAGCAAGGCCAGCCTCAGTGAAACCCTAAGCAACTTATTGAGATCCTGTCTCAAATAAAAAATAAAAAGGTCTGGGGATGTGGCTCAGTGGTAAAGCACCCCTTGGTTCAATCCCTAGTCCCCAAAAAACAAAAAGGAAAAAGAGGAAGATGAAGAGAGAGGAGGGCTGGTGATAGCCTACATAGAGAAAACTCCATGGAAGATGAAAAATAGGGAGAATCACAAATAGCTCACTGTTGTGAGATAATAGTTTGAGGCAATGGGCAAAGGGAAGTGAGGTTGCCTGTCTGGCTGAGTCTCTGACTTCATTCTAGGGCACTGGGGAGCCTGGGTAGCACTGTGGTTGGATGTGTGGTTTAGAAAACCGGAAGGGGCTTAGAGGTTGGGAGAAAGAGGCTGAGACCAGGTAGGAGGTAGTTGTAGGAATCCAAGTGAGGGATGATGACAATGGCCTGGTAGGAGGGAGGTCATGGAGAGGCAGAGAGGACAAGCAACTGACTGGATGTAGGAGTGAAGGAGAGGGAGGAGTCCATGTGTTCCTGGAGTCTCACCTGGTGACAACAGGGAAAAGGACCCAGAAATTTCAGCTGGGCACACCTGGAGTCTCCGGAGACAGCCATAGCTCTTTGGGCATATTAGGGATCAGGAGAGAAGGCTGGGCCAGAGATGGGGGTGGGCACTGTTGGCCTGTGGTGGTAACTAAAGCCAGCGGAGAGACTAAAGAATGAAACGAGAAGGGGGACAAGGACAGAGCCATCAACAAGGGAACAACTGCAAAGATTAGAGGGAAAGCAGGAGGAATGGAGGTTGAGAAGTCTGCTAGATGAGGTCTTAAAGAGCCCTCTGTGAGGACAAGAGGGCTCTGGTGACCATGGCAATCAGCAATGTCAGGATCGTTGACAGGGAGATGCTGGGGTTTGGGAGGTGGGGTTGAGGTGGTATCTGGGGAGTGAGGAAATTGAAAAGTCTTTTAAGGAATCTGGTATTAAAGAAGGGCCAGGCTGGTAGTGCATGCTTATAATCCCAGCAACTTGGGAGGCTGAAGCAGGATCAGAATTGTAAGTTCGAGGCCAGGATCAGAATTTAGGGAGACCCTCAGCAACTTACAAAGCCTCTGTCTCAAAATAAAAAGGGCTAGGGATGTAACTTAGTGGTAAAGCTCTCCTGGGTTCAATCCCCAGTACCAAAAACTAAGCAAGTAAGCAAGCAAGCAAGCAAGTAAATAAATAAATAATAAAAGAAATTTGGCTATAAAGGAGAGAGGCAAAAGAGTGGTTGGCTGTGCACATGAGATGGAAGAAGGGTTTTCTATGGGAGATTCAAGCAAGTCTCAGTGATGAGAAGAAAAAGAAAAAAAAAAAACAGAAGTAGGAGGGAGGAAGATGAGGTTCAAGGACAAACTAAAACCCATTTTTCTTGGCTGCAGAATTGCTGTGTAACCCTGACTTGTCTCCCATGACAGAGATGGGGGAGACAGGAGAGGTAGTCTCCAGGGCTGCCCAGCTCTTCCCCTCCTGGGGCTTCCCAAGGGTCCAGCAGGGAGTCCTGTAGATCCACTGTCCTTCCTGGTGACCAGTGACATCCCTTCCCACATGAATGGCCATTAATAAACAAAGCAGTTTCATATTCATTGTCTTTTCTGATCCCAAGGACAACCCAGTGAGGTGGGGCTTGTTAACAATATCATAGAGATGAGGACATTAAGGCTCAGGGAAAGCGACCACATAATAGCAAATGGAGGAGTTTGGTTCCAACTGAGGACTATGATACAGTATCCTTAAAAATCCCAGAGCACTGGAGGGGGCCAGATCCTGGGCTGAGTCAGGTGCAGCAGACCTGGGCTCAGAACCTCTCTCCCACTTGACCCTCCTGACCCCCAAACTGTATCATCCTATTACAGTGCCAGACCTGGCCTCCAGGTTTCCTGGGGAGGCTTCCTCCTCCTCTTCCTGCAGCAGCTGTGAAGCCATGTCCTCCCATCCCCCCCAAGAACACTGGGCTCTGGGAAATGGCAGTATTTCTGAGAAACAGGACGTGGCCTGTGGTTTGGAGCTGGCCTGGGGGTGAGGGAAGGCCTGGGGCCCCACCAGGGACAATGGCATCTCTTTCTAGGGCTGGCTCAGCAATCCTTCTTCCTTTACCCTGATCCTTGGAAGTCTCCTCTGCCTGCCTTCTCCTTCACAGTCAGTTCATGGAAGATGGGCAGGAATTGCTGTAGGAGGTTGGCTGAGATTGGAAGGGGCATGGGTGGTAAGAGTTTCTATGTTCAGGTCTTTCTATGTATATGTTTTCTCAGACCCTCTAGAATGAGAACCTGGATCTTTGGATCACAGCTCCAGACTGGTTTAATGGCCACATGAAGTCTAATTTCTCTCCCTGGTCTCACTTTTATCTCCCTCTGGCATAAATGAAAGTTCAAACAGCAACTGAATGTGTAGCTACAACTGGAATCTGAGGGTCTGCTTCTGAAGTTTGGGCCTCCCCTGCACATGACATCTGTCCCAACAATGAGTAGATCAGCCTTCTCACCAGCTCCTCTGCCACAAGACTATTCTCTAGAATGACCTTTCAAAAACATAGATCTGACCATGTCTCTCCCTCATCAAGGCCCTCTGTGCATGACTTTCCACTGCCCCCAGGTTAATGCCAAGCTCCCTCTCCTGACCCTTCCTGGTCTGTCACCTGTTGCGGATTCAACCGAATCCCCTGTTTTGTCTCCCAATGGCACCCCAGTGTCCAGTGTGCTGCACCACCTGATCAAGTTTGGGATGGATCTGGGCTCCGGGAAGACAGGAATCAGACTCTGACACCATCAGAAACGTTCTCTCTCCATTCTCAATTCTGTTGCCCCTGAATGTCAGCACTTTCTTTCCAACCAACTCTTCTTAGAAGTAGACAACACACCATGCACTACTGAGCACCCTCACAGCTCACAAGCAGACCGGATATGAAGGGTCCTCCTCTCCAAGAAATGTTCTTGTGGGAGACTCTGATCAGTCCTCCTTGGGTGACATATCAATAATCCTAGGTGCTATCATATGACTGGAGTGGGGAAGAGCAGTGCCCCAAATAAGGTGGGTATAGCAAATACATGGTCACCAAAGAGATCCTTGTTCTCAGACTGCTACCACTATAACTTTGCACCATGTATTGGACCTGTGTGTTTTCTTTTATTTTTTTAACATTTATTTTTTAGTTGTAGGTGGCACAATATCTTTATTTTATTTTTATGTGGTGCTGAGGATCAAACCCAGTGCCTCACACATACTGGGTGAACGCTTTTCCTCTGAGCCACAACCCCAGCCCTGTGTGTCTTTTCTTCTGTGCCTTGTACAGGCTATTCTCTCTTTCTGGAAAGCCTTTTCCTATTTTCTGCTCTTATTATTCCAGTTTGTACCACTTGCTCTCTTGTTTAAGAAGCCCACTGACCAGTAGCAGAAAGGCTCAAAAGTCAATCATTGAAGTCAAAAAGAATAAGTTCCACTGCAGAAGGGCCTATAGCGCCAGGCAGCAGGGAAGACCAGGGCTGGCTTCCCAGAGGACATCTTGAGGATAAACTGGAATAATAAGAGCCACAAACCCCAGCACTATCTTTCCACTTTGACAAATATAACTTATTACTTAATGACCTTGATGTCCATGTTCAAATACGAAGTTTTCTGACTTCTCTGAATTCTTTGCCAGAATATAGTAGCAGAATAGGGAGTTTTCAGCCCTTAGCTTACCACTCTTATTTTTTGTTCTAGCTCTGTCCTGTACTGAGAGGGGTCTTATACATACGCATGCTGAACACTCCAGTGTGCATGTCTGTGATGGTTTTAGAATACCTCCATAAATGCTTTTATACTCCCCTCACTGTAAGGTGTGGCCCATGTCTTTTCCCTTAAATCTGGGTAGACTTGATCATTGGTACCAGCAGAATGAAGCAGAAATTAGGCTGGGTGACTTCCAATGCTAGACCAGAACAAACAATTCGACTACTGCTTTGTTTATTTTATTTTTATGTGGTGCTGAGGATCAGCTTTTGGAACCCTACATTGCTAGATTTGAAATCCAACCACCTGAGGCTACCATGCTATGAGGAAGCCCAGGCCACCTGGAGAGGCCACACATAGATGCTCCAGTTACAGCTCTAGCTGAGCTCCAAGCCAGCTATTGGAAGCTACAATCAGATCATGTACATAAAAACCTCTCTAGGTGATTTCAGTCTCTAGCTATTGAGTCTTCCCAGCTGAAACCCCAGACACCATGGAGCAGGGATAAAGCATCCCATTCCTCCCTGCCCAAGTTCCTGACACACAGAATTCATGAGCATTCTAAAACAGTTGTTTTAAGGTGCTGAATTTTGAGGATAATTTGTTATGCAGCAAAAATAAGTAGAACAGATTCGAATTTCACCCACAGCTGGCCTGACCCCTTTAGTGGTAAACAATCTCTCAGGCTAGAGAAGGGGCCTAGGGCAGGGAGATGTGCAGGTCTGTAACTGAATTTGGCTGTTTGGCAGAGAAGTTCAGGATTCTGGGATTCTGAGTGTATTCAACAAGGAGGTGGGGGTGTACATTCCCCTGATCTCATGGACTCCTTGTGCTAATGATGTGGGTGGAGGGGCAGCTGGAAGAGGGCCTACATGGGGCCCTTTAGAGGCCTGGCTGTGGGTGAATGGGGAGTCCCTCTTTCTGAGTCTAAAGGTGGTCCTGCTCTCCACTGCCACCATCAACACCTACTACTACCAGCATAGGTGATGCAAATATTCTCTGCATCCCAGCCATGTCCTCAAAAGTCCCCAGTGTGGTGAAGGAGAAAGAGACATAAATAGTAACAAAAGAGCATGACAAGCATTCAGATAGAAGGCTCAGGGAGGCTGTAAGAAACCATGGCTGGCAGCTGGGGGAGAAGGTGGTCAGAGAAATCTTCCCAGAAGAGGGACCATCCAAGTAGATACCTTAAGGAATGGCCCCGGGAAAAATTGCCCCAGGTGGCAGGGGACAGATAAATCTTGTTCCAGTTCTAGGAAACAGTATGGCCAGAGGCCCTGCGACAAGCATGAGTGTGGACATCTTGGGAACCTGCAAGAAGTCCAGCCAGGCAAGAGAAGAGCTTTGGGCAGTGAAGCAGGGATGAGGGGCACAGTGTGTAAAGAGAAGCCTGGAGAGGGAGCAGGGGCCAGCCTTTCCATTCTTTCAGAATGGGGCTGGCGATCAGGGAAGAGGTGCTGGCATGGTTGCCAATACCAGAGCTTATCCTGATGCCCCAGGGCCTCTTTCAAACCAGTAGTTACTTTAAATGTCTCCCCCTATTTTTGAGCCTGGAAGGATTTGTAGCAGTGGAGTGGCTCAGTCAGATTTGTGCTTTACAAAGAACAGTCAGGCTTCTGTGGGAGAGGGCTGGGAGGGAGTCAAAAACAGGAGTAGAACAATATCTTGGTAAATGATCGTAGCTCTCAGTGTCAGACGTGGTAGGAGTCTGGACTAGGGCACAGACAAGAGATAGAGAAATGGACGGGTTTGTGAGTTATTTAGAATCAAAAGAAGCCAGGGTGAGTCAGACATGGCCCCTACCTTCAAGAAGCTCACTGTGCAATAGAGAAGAAATAGCATGGACACGAATAGCAATTACAATCACTGTTTTGCAGGTGATCTCACTTAATCCTCACCACCAATCTCAGATGCAGGTATCAATATTCCAGTTTTGCAAATGAGGGAAATTGAGGCCCTGTGGCAGATGCTGTTAGCTGCCCACCCAGCAATCACTGTCTTTCTCTTTTCTAATAGAACCCCATTTGGATGGATGCTTAGCATCTGGGGTGAACCATGACTGACCTAAGCCAGTGCTGGTAATCCAATTCTCCTCTGTTGGTGAGTGACCTAGGGCTAGGTACATGATCCAGTGCCAGTGGAGGGCAGATTTTCCTCCTCACAGGAGGGAGTCACATGAGGAGAAAGCATTTTTGTTTCTTTTTCCCTTTGCTTCTTGTTTCATATGGTATTAGTTAAGGATGTGAGACATGGTGCTGCAGTAGCCATATTGTAACCATGAAGAATGATGAAAGCCAACAATGCTGAGGAAGACTGTAGGGAGCTGAGTCTTCAAAGACATCCATGAGCCCCATTGGACCAACCTAGGAGTCTACCTCCACATTTCTTATTAAGGAAACAAGGAGGCTGTGATTCTGGCTCAGTGGTAGAGCACTTGCCTAGCACATGTGAGGCACTGGGTTCAATCCTCGGCACCATATAAAAATAAAGCATACAATTACAAAAAAAGAAAACAAGATGTCCTCAGAGCTTATATTACCATAGAAGTGCTTTAGAAGTGACCCACTCAGTACCTCTTATCCCTTTGCCATTTTCAGATGCACGGGCTCTCAGTGCTGGATATTTATCTCCCAACATCGAGGCCAGCATCTACTTCTTGTAAAAGAACTGTCCTCACCGCTGGAACCTAGTTTGCATGTTTGAGCCTGGAAAACCAGAAGAGCCTGGGAATCTATAGCTCCCACTCCCCCGTCCCCCACCACCACCCCTGTGGCCCTTAACCAGTGACTGATAGTGAAAAATCATTAATCCCCCAGCTCCCTTGTGATGTGGACAACTGAGGAGTAATTTAAACTGTCCTTTGTGCAGCTCTAAAACTGAGCCAAATTCCCCTTTGTGGGACTTGCCCTGAATCATGCTCTTGCCTTGCCTTCTTTCCTTTTTCCTGCCGTCCCCTCTCCTCCACTCCCCTACTATGGATTTGTCTTCAAATGTGTTACTTTCTAACACATCACTTTCACATGACTCCTCATCTCAATTTCTCCTGGGAACCCCAACCTAAGAGCCACCATTAGCCAGGTTTTCTGTACCTGCAGCCCAGAGCATCTTAAAGGACACAGGCCCAGCAGGGCAAGTTCCCATGGCAAGTTTGTTCATATCTATCTACGTTTTCTGCCTGAGAATCCTGTTTTGCTTCAGTTTGGGGTTTATTTTGTATTTTTTGTAGTACTGGGGATTGAACCCAAGGGTGCTTTACCACAGAGCTACAATCTTCAGCCCCTTTCATTTTTTAAATCTTGAGACAGACTCTTGCTAAAGGGCTGAGGTCAGCCTTGAACTTGCAATCTTCCTGCCTCCGCCTCCTCAGTCACTGAAATTACAGGCTTAAACCACCATGCCTAGCCTTCTATGGTCTTGCTAAATCAATTAGCTGATGATTGAAAATATATTTTAGTAAAGTTCTATATCCTAAATATAATAACAAAGACAGTTAATTACTACCCAATTACTGAGCATCTTTCTTAAGTGGCACTAGGCCAATACTATCTCAGTGACCTCTTTAAATTTTCACTAGATTAAACCTATGTGGTGGATACTGCTTATATTAGTTTTCTATACTGAGTAACAAATTGCTGCAAATTTAGCATCTTAAAACACTTTTATTGTTTCACAATTTCTGTAGGTCAGAAGTCTGAGGACATGTCTCTGCTTCAGGGTCTTACCAGGCTGCGATCCAGGCACCAGTTAGGGCTATAGTGGAATGAGAGCAACAAATCAGGCTTATCAGATTTCAAAGCCCAAGGTCTTAGCCAGTATAGAAGGTAGCCAGCATTTTGACAGGAATAGAGTGTGCTAAAGGGGTTCATAACAACAAAGAACACCCCACTGCATCAGTGCAGGGCAGGGCTAGAGGATGTAGACTTCCAACAGGGTCAGAAAGAAATGACCAGTTTTGGCTATTTGAGAGTGGAGGAGGAAGGAGAGAAGAAAGCATTATTCCGGGGACAGTTTAGGCAAATGAAGGAGGCAAGCACAGGCATTTGGGATGGGATAGGGTGGCAGGTTGTTTTGGCCCAAGACAGGGGAGTGTGGGAAAGGAGGTTGAAAATATGGCCAGGTCCTCATTTGGAAAAACAGGCTGAGGAGTCACAGCTTTATTTTGAAGACAATGGGGAGTGACAGAGGAGTGTTGAGCAAAAGCAGACATACACAAAGATGCCTTTAGAAGGGTTAATGGCAGAGAATAAATGAGGGAACTGTTGAGCATCTTCTGGCCTCTGGTGGCCTTTTTCACCCAAGGGCACCTTTGATTCTCCCACTTAGAAGGGACAGTACATGAGTGAGACTGTGACCATTTTATGAATGAGGAAAATGAGGCTCAATGAAAGACATGGGGCCCTGTGAGTGAAATGAGTCTCAGTGGTGGGAACAAATGTCCCATTTCCCATTTCAGTGATGACCCATGGGAGAGTGGGGACCAAGGATTATATATATATATATATATATTTTTTTTTTTTCCTACAGATGTTGGTTTACCCACCCTCTGTAAATCCCATGTTCATACAACAGACTCAATATGGGGATTGATCAAATTCTGGGACCCCAAGCCGAGAAGTTCTGATTGGGTAGGTACTGGGTGGAGATCTGAATTGGCATTTTAAACAAACACCCCAGGAGTACCCAAAGGTCCTGGTTATCCTTCAAGAAACTATCAGCCTGGTTGGAGAAGGCTACCCATGATCCAGCCTGACCCTGCAAGGCCTTCTCCTCCTGTCCCTCCCTTTGGTGGCTGTCTTAGCCCAACTCATGCCTCATCACAACTTCGGCCTCAACCCCCCACCCCAGCCCTACTTCACCCAGCAGCTCTTCGGAACTTTCCAAAGCCCAGATCTGACCTTCTCAGTCCCCAGCTCAAACTCCTTGCGGGGCTCCCCATCACCCACAGGTGAGCAGCCACCTCCCTCGCCCATGCAGGAGGCAGTCCAGCTCTGGCCGACGCAAGGCACTCTGGGTGGCAGCCCTGCTCCCTCTGCCTGCTGAACACCTCAACTTGCCCTCCTCCGCGGCCTCCTCGTTGGGGGTCTTTCTTCTGAGCCTGGCCCCAGCGCTAGCTCGCCTGTTAACCTTTCAATTTTGGGTGTCAACCTCCCAGTAACACGGTAGGGGCGGCCGGCTGGCTGAGGTGAGTGCGGTCAATAAGGGGGAAACTGAGGCGCAGCGCGCGGATAACTCGCCCCCCGGAGACTCGAACTCGAGACTCCGCTCCACTCGGGGAGGGCCCCACTTCCGGCGGCTGCTCGCCCGCGTACGCTGAGCCGGGGCCGGGAGGCGGGGTCGGGGTGGGGGCGCTGGAAGAACGGGGCTTTGATTCTGCGTCCCGGCGCAGACCCAGACGCTAATTAAAATCGCCTGTGCTGCGGGGGCGGCGGGGCGGGCACAAAGCCGGCTTTGACCCGGCGGCCGCGGTACTGGCGGGCGCGGGGCCCCGCCGCACAGGGGCCGCTTGTGGGACTTGTTTGTTTTTGCTCGTAAAGCGCGGCCGCCGAGCGGTGCCCGGGCGGCGAGGGGGGCCGGAGCCGGCGAGGGCCCCTGAGGCCACGGCCGCCCGCCCCGCCCGCCCGGCAGCGCTGGGCTCCCCGCGCACCCCTAGGCGACCTTGGGCCAGTCCCACGACACCTGGGGCCTCAGTTTCCCCTTCTGTTACATGGTAACGGTGACAACATAGTAGTATTACTAAGAACGTTCGAGTGCTTGCTGTATTCCAGGCCCTGGGCATAGGCTGTTCCCATTTCATTTTGTGAAATCCTACCAGCTTTATTAATATCCCCCCACTTTTTTTTTTTTTTTTTTTTTGTACCAGGGATTGAACTCAGGGGCACTCACCCACATCCCCATCCCTATTTTGTATTTAATTTAGAGACAGGGTCTCACTGAGTTGCTTAGGGCTTCACTTTTGCTGAGACTGGCTTTGAACTCGTGATCCTCCTACCTCAGCCTTCAGAGCTGCTGGGATTACAGACTGGCACCACGCCTGGCGTAATATCCCCATTTTATAGGTGAAGCCCAGGGAGGTTGAGTGCCTTGCCCAAGGTCACATGGTTCTAAATGAAAGAGCCAGCCTGGAACCCAGGACTATGTCTCCAAAAGCCACAGTAGACTGCCACTCAGCCCAGGGAGAACTAGGAAGGGCCACCTGGGTCACAGGGAGGTGGGCTTCCACAGGGGTTTTTCTGGTCAGAGCCTGCTTACTACCTACCAAGCTGTCCATTTGAGAGTGAGCTCCCAGCACAGGGTTACTCAGGTAGGGCCCTAGACAGAATTACTCTGAGAGTTGCCTTAACAGCCCCAGACTTGAGGGTCTCTGGCTGCAGCCAGTGGCACTGCCCTGCAGGAGGAGGTCCCTTCCATCCTGGGCTACACTGGGTGGGATTTAGGGTTATTGCTAGTGCTTGCAGGGGTGCAGGTCTGTGTGGATGAGTGGACACTAGGAAAAGATGGGAGCCTCCTTATTGGGAGCACTCGTGGTTGGAGGTATCCCCACCCCCCAAGCCTCCATGGTCACCAAGTCACTGAATCTTGGGATCATACTCTTACCTCAAGGTCTTTGCTCTTGCTCTTGCCATCTAGCTTGCTTGTCCTCTGACTTTTCACCTGACTCCTGCTGTCTTTTCATTTCTCAGTTCAAAGTAGGCTATACCCTCCCAGCACTCACCACTTCTCTTCCAGAATACCCAGCCCAAGGGTAACGACATGCTGAAGGCCTTTGTCCTTCCTGCCAGACCAGGAGCCCCTGAGGATGGGACTGAAAGGACTTGTTCCCCTCTGTTGCCACTTCAACTCCCTTCACAAACTGGCCCAGGAAGAAGATACACTGGGGAGTAATTTCTGTGGTACTTTTGGTGAGGGCTCAGTCAAGGCCTTGTTGAGGGACTTTAGGTTAGGGTGGGTGTTATTAGAGAAATACAGAACCTGGTGGTCCAGGTTCACTGCCAAATGAGGTAACAGGCAAAGCAGCAGATAGTTCCCATTCAGTGAGGTGGGCACTGACAAGAGTGGCCCATGCTTGGGGTCCTGCCTTACCTCTGGGACTGGTCCTTTAGCAATCTCAACTCTATACCTCCGCACCCTGCCCCCCTCCCATGGCTCTGTGTCTGCAGACATGTGGCTGGGGAGGGCTCCAACTGGGATGGGAGTCCTCCACTGATCCCAACCACCTGTGAAGACGACAACACAAATGAGGAGGAGGACAAGGAGGGAGGGAGGGTTTCTCAAAGGCTCTCTCCCCCGCTAAGCCCTGGGAGCCAAAGCTTGGACAGAGACACTATTAACACAAAATTTGCAAACATGGCTTCTAAAATTAGCTCTGGCTGGCAAGGCCCACCTGGCACAGACTGCACCTTTGCGGCTGCTGGCCTGCTCCCTTGGAGTGCTGGCCATCAGTCTGTCAGCAGACATGTCACTCTGCCCTCCCCCACCTGTGGTAAGGGGCAGCCACAGCCCTGGGCTGGATCCAGGGGAGAGACCAACGTGAAGATGAGACTTGTCCCAAACTGATGAGAGGAAGGGGAAGGATGAGCTGGGTGAGGGGGAGACAGTGCTGCTGACCACAAAGAGTTTCCAAAATGGGGTGGGCTTGGGGGACAGGGCATGTGTGTATGAAAATGACCAAAGCAGTGTTTAAACTCTGACAAATGAAAATAGCCTCAAAGAGAAAACACCCAGAAGATGAAGACAAAACATGGAGGAGGAGGGAAAACCAGAAGAGCAGTTCCATGATCATCCTGGACCCGGAGTGGGGTGGGCACATGGTCACCCCCTAGTAACCCCTCAGAGCCAAGAAGGACCTGAGAGCTCATTTTGTCCAGCTCTGTCATTGAACAAGTGAGAAAACTGGGGTCCAGACTTGTGATGTGCCTTGCCGGGTCCCTGAGCAAGGCTTGCTCTAGGTCTGGCCTAGAACTGGAGTCTGCTGGCCTGATGCCATTTCCAACGGGCCTCTTGGCCTCCCACTCTGCTGACTGATGGAATGACCATCATTAATAATGACTCTCAAAAATGCTCCTTTCCACTGTCAATTTATTGAAAAAGGATTTACTGAGCACCTATGGTGCGTCAGACCCTGGGTTCAAGAAGGTGAACTGACAGGCAGCCCCTAATTTCCAGTAAGTTCCATTGTAGTCTAATGGCAAGAATGGCTTAGGTGTGCACAGAGCTCTGCTGTGCTCAGGTGCTTTCCCATTATTGCAGGACAAATAGCATGTGTTTCGCAGGATACAGTGAAGGAAACCAAGTCTCAAGGTAGTTACATAACTTGCCTGAGGTCACTCAGCAAAGTTTGGACTTAAGCCTCCCCATTTTGCTTCTAGAAGTCTTGGGCTCTTTGTGAGTCAGTGCAGACAGGCTTGTCAGAGGCCAGCCACTTGCTCGTGGAAGCTTCCTGTTCTGGATGCCCTCATGGAGGAGAGCTGGAGTCCTTATGACCAGAAGCGTCAGATTCCTCTGCAGTGTCTTACTTTAGGTAGGGCTTTTTGGAAACCTCTGGACACAGTACATAGGTAAGTTCCCTGCCCTCATAGAGCTCATGGGCAAGCCTAGCTGCTCCCTATTGGATAGTACCTACCCAGCTCTTCCCAGGAATGGATCAAACCAGACACAAATGCCCATTCATAGAATGAGGGAGTAAATCAAAAGTTTTAACTTTCTGGGCCCTCACACAGGCTGGGTTAGGAACTAGACACTAGTAGATCAGGAGATGTAAGGACATGTGGCCTTTCTCAAGGGTACCTGGCTGAGCGTTCCTCACAACAGCCTCTGGGCATTGCCAACCCGTGGCTACAGAAGCTCAGGCTCACACTTGTGAGGACCTCACATACCCACTTCCTCCTCTGTTTTCACATCATGTTGAATTTTTCTCTGCAGCCAGCTTGTTCAAGGTGGCCTTACCTGCATAGTCCCTCTAATTATTCCCCTACACCACAAGGGCACATCACAACTTTCCATTCACTGTTAAGAACTTCCCAGAACACCATGATGCAATCCTTGCCTCAAGAATACCCATCTAACATCCACTTTGTGGGCTGAGAGGGCTTTGAGCATAGGCGCTGAGAGAGAACCGGCTGTCCCACTCTGCTCACAGACACTAGAGATCCATCTGCATCTGGTTGTCCTTTGCCTGGGAAAGCTTCTTTTGAAGACACCACTGTGGACACATAGTGGCAGTTTGGAGTTATGTCCCTACCAATCCTAGCCACACCTAAGACAGAAGTGTCCATTTCTAGGCTGGGCCTAAGAGAGACTAGTGCTCTGGGAGGTGGGCTGGCTCTGAGGAGTTGGGGGCAAAATCCAACTTAAAGGCGTAAGGGGGTTGGCAGCAAGCTTCCTCTGTCCAATATTTTGTTCTTATGAAATTGATCCTATATTCCCTTCAAGGAAGTTGTGCTGGGCAGATTTTTGCTCAGGGAAGGCTACTGCTTGAGAATAAAATGAGGAAGAACACCAATTTATGTGCTCCCAGAGCTCCCAGGGTGATCTTTGGGAAAGGTCTGCCAGAAAGGTGTCTGGCTCAGCCTGACTGATACCCTTCCAGGGCTCTAGACTCAGAGCACCGGGCAGTGAGAGTGGAGGAGAATGGAGCATGTGGAAAGTGGCCTTGGTATTCCTTTCTCAGTTCTAGGCCATATGCCCCCCAGAGAAGTATCCTAATGTGGCCCAAGAGCCTGGCTCCTTGCAACCAAAATGCCTGCCTAGCTAACAGATTGTCCCTGAGGGGGGTAAAAATAGGAGACTCAGAGAGTGCACAGGAAAGAGAAGCAGAGACTGGGGAATTGAGAAGGTACTTAAGGGATATCAGACTGGCAAAGCTGCAGTTTAAACCCCAAGCTCATCACTGCCGTGCTGCCTGAGAAGTCCTTTGTGCTCTCATGGTCCCCACGTCTCCTGCAGACCTCAGTGGCTCTCTACTCCTTGCAACCTGAAAAACCCAAACTTACCACTAGATTCCTGCAAAAACCCCTGGGCTAGAAGGGACAAGCCCCAATTGTGGCATCAACTACAGAGTGACCTAGATAAATCACGTTTCTCCAGGCTCAATTTTCCCATCTGGAGATTGGGGAGACCAATCCCAGTTTCTCCATGTCCTCCCATAAGACATGATGCTGGCAGGGGGTGGGAGAATAAATGAGATCACAAATTGGAAACCACACGGAGGCTCAGCAGCCAATTACAAGTGATTCATCATTTATGACCTCATCAGCGTGAAAACACCAAATGGCAAATCCTTGCCTTATGCCCTCCCCCAGATTAGAAAATTATTCATTCATTCAGTCAATGGATTTGGAAAAGTCCCACTTAAATATGACACCATTTGGGGCTGGAAAGTGGGGGACAAGAGAACAAGACCCCAGCACAAGCCTCCAAGGGCTCACAGTCTATATTGGGAAGATGAGATTCACAGACATCCTCACCATCATCTTTGGGAGCACCTACACTACACCAGCCCTGTGCTGTGTGATTGACACATGATGATATCAAGCCCATCCAAGGGAGAATGGTCCTCAGGCCACACATTACAGACGAGGAGACAGAGTCAGGGAGTTTCTGGGGATCCTTGTTCAACATCAGCTCGTGGTGAGGAACCCAGGATAAGCTGAGGCTGAGCTTGCAGTCTTTGCAGCATCACGGGCTTCATGGGATGTTGTTGAGGGGACTGTAGGACACAGCTGCCTCATAGTCACTCCCTGAAGTCTGCCCTGGCCTGGCCCCATGTTGGACACTGTCATCTGGAGCAGAATCTTGAGCTTTATACCCTGAACAACAAGTGTGGCCTGAGCCATGTCACCTCCAGCTGCAGTTCCCCCTCCCAGTGCAGTGGGCCCTGCCACACCTGCCAGCTACCCTTTTGTGTGAAGAACAGAGCTCAGGGGTGTGTATTTGCAGCTGGTTCCTCAAAGACTATGAGTTCAGCTAGGCACAATGGTGCACACCTGTAGTCTCAGCAACTCAGGAAGCTGAGGCAAGAGGATCACAAGTTTAAAGCCTGCCTCAGCAACTTAGCGAGAACCTGTCTCAAAATTAAAAACAAAAATGGCTGGTAGAGTGCCTCTGAGTTCAATCCCCAGTACTGGAAGAAGAAAGAAACATGAGTTCTACATTTATCAGGTTAGAGAATGAATCCCCCTCAAGTGTGACCCTGTGTGGGGCCAAGAACCTATGGGAGACTCAGCAAGATTTAAGGAATCAGGTGCCACTCAGGATCTTAGCAACAGAGCCCAGACTAATCCTGGGACATCTAAGGAGTCACAGGGTTGCCATTTGCCATGGATAAATGTGTGTATCAGGATCTGTGCTAGGCACTCCCCCTGCATCCTCTTATTTCATCTGCACATTAAATGCTATCATTATCCAATTTTATAGAGGATGATATGGGGGATTAGAGAGGTTTAGTGACTTGCCCAGGATCACATAACTAGTAAATGATGGAGCCAGATCTCCATCCTCAGCCTTTTGAGTAAAGATCACATTTTCCATCTGGCATTCTAGACTCTTTGCAAGATGACTTCAACAGCATCAGCAAGACTGGCCTCCTGCTTCATGGTACCCAAGTACCTCTGCCCCTTCCCACCCACACAGCTTTACTCCTGCCCCTCCTTAGGATGGGGCAGGAAGGGAGCCAGGGTAGGAAAATGAGGTGTCTCAGGGGTCCAGGAAGAGGGGACAAGTGAACACAGGAAGACAGGCCAGTACCTTGTCTAGAGCTGGGTGACTCAATGTTAGTCATTTGACTGAAGGCCACAGATTGTGTGTGTGCTTAAGCCCTCTCTGGGATTCAGTTTTCTCCAGTCTTGAAGAAGTGGACTTTGTTTGGGTGGTCTTAGAACTCACCAGCTCTGATACTTCTTCTAAATGAGGCTGCTGCAAGACCTTCTCCATAGCCAGGGGACACCCAGCTACAGGTACTCTGTGCTCCAGATGGGACAGTAGCAGTGACCCCCCCCCCACAGCCCCACATGTATACAACATACCCTTCTTCTTGAAGCAGGCTTCAGGGAAGGGTCCAGCCTTGGTGGGTGCTTTCTTGGTGGGAGGAATCTCAAGAGCCCTGTCATGAGAGGCAGGGCACCTGGGTTCTGATTTTGCTCTGAAGATGGGGGTGTGAGGAAGGATGGCTAGTCTCTAAGTATGCTTCCAGTCCTGAGAATCAATGATATTATGAATAAAATTGGAAATAGAAGAATTCCAGGCATTGGTGGGGAAGATGGGGGAGATTTATAACCCCTGGGAAGCACGACCTTTGGCAGAAGTATAGCTGCTCTCTCTACCTGGGCAGCTTCTTGGAGTGGCTGAAAACTAGATAAGGAGCTGGGCAGAGTTGAGGAGAGGTGCAGAGAGAAGAGATGGGGACTGATGGGACAGGACAATACACTGAGGTTGAGATGGGAGGAAAAGGAGAGGTCAAGAAAGAGGGAAGGCAGAAAGCACCGAGGTCAGACAGGTAAGAAGGGGCCAGAGGAGGGGCCATGTCCTGCACACCAGAAGCAGGAACTGCCAGAATTGGAGTGACATCCCTAAGCCACCAAAAGCCACATGTATGAAGAAGAAGCCATTTCAAAAACTCCTTTTTTCTTAAGAAAACATGTTGGTGGGGTGCAGTGGCACACGCCTGTAATCCCAGTGACTTGGGAGACTGAAGTAGGAGGATCAAAATTTGAGGCCAGCCTCAGCACTTGAGTGAAGCCCTAAGTAACTTAGCAAGAGCCTGTCTCAAGATAAAAAAAAGGGCTGGGAATATAGCTCAGTGTAAAGCATCCCTGGGTTCAATCCCCAGTACCAAAAAATAAAATAAACTGGAGCTACCAATTTTGGGGGGTTGGGGGGCCCTCTGATGTCTTTTCTGTACTCTTCTGGTATAAAACTAAAATCACCAAGCAAAAACAATAAGCATAGAGAAACGCCTAAAAAGAACTCTTTTTTGGGGGGTGGGGGGGCAGGTGCTAGGGATCAAACCCAGGGTCTTGCCCATACTAGGAGAGTACTCTACCACTGAGCCTCTGCAGCCTCCTGAAAGGACCTCTTGGCAGGAAGGTAGGGAATAATGTATACTGGTCCACCAGACTTCAATTACAAATATTCAACAGCTTACAAGAGGGCGATGTTCCTGATAAACTCATTGTAAGTTGAAAATATCAGATGTTGAAAATGCATTGAATACACCTAACCTATTGAACACCCTAGCTTAGCCAGCTTACCTTCAATGTGCTCAGAACACTTACACTAGCCTACACTTGTTCAAAATCATCTAACACAAAACCTGTTTTATAATAAAGTGCTGAATCTCTCTTTAAAAACATGGATGGTGTTTTGTACACATGATGGAATGGGAAAACACAGAACACAACATCAAAAACACTTTCAACACAGTACACTGTAGAGTATGAATTATTCCCCTCATGACGTCATGGTTGACTGGAGCTGTGGCTCACTGCGGTTGCCCTGCACTGACAGAGTATAACATGGCATACTGCTAGCCTGGGCAAAGATCAACACTCAACATTCAAAGTAGTTTCTTCTGAATTTGTATCAATTTCCCACTTCAGCAAGTTGAAAAATACCAAATCAACTCATTGTAAACTGGGGACCAGATATGTGTGTGTGTGTGTGTGTGTGTGTATGGTTTTAGGGATTGAACCCAGCAGTGCTTTACCACAGAGCTACATCCCCATCCCTGTTCAATCCCTATTCATTTATTTATGACAGGGCCTAAATTTCCATAGCTGTTCTCAAACTTGCCCTCCTCCTGCCTCAGTCTCCCAAGCTGCTGGGATTACAGGTATGCACCATCACACCCAGCTTACATTTTATTTCATAAAATGGAGGGTGGGTACATGGGTGTGGATCATATTATTCTTACATTTTTTTTATATGTGGAAATATTTTACTTTAAAATTACCTTTAAGAAAATTTGACAAAATGTGAATAGTGGTTCTTTGGGATTGTGGAATTACCATGATTGTTATATTCTTTTTACTTTTGGTATTTTCCAAATGTTTTATAGTGAGCAGATAAGGAAAGAATAACTAAACCTCTTATGATAAATAAACTCTTCATCCTGTGACCATTATTTGTTTTCAGTGGAAATTAAACACAAGTGGTTGAATCACTGTATCTTCATCATCACACGCATTCTCATAGATTCATAGACTCAGAAAATCCCAACCCCCCATCCATCAAAATCCATCTCTATCCAACAGCTGTTGCTTCTCCAGAATAAAGCTTCTGATCCTCTTAGTAATCCACGCCCAACAACACCAAGTACAGGGCTTTATAACAGGAAAAGATCTGTGTTTGAAAGTTAGCTTCAATACCTTCTGGTTGGTCAGTTCACCACCATGAATCTCTCAATTTGTAAAATGACCCAAGATTTTTGTGAGAACCCAATGAAATAATACATGTAAAGTATTCGGCACTAATTGTTAATAAGTTGTTATCGTCATCTCCCTCTTCATTATCACAATTGATGACTGGGCCTACCACTTCCTCTAGGGAGCCTTCTTGACTTGAAAGAAATTTTCCAATCTGAATGGGCCATCAGTCTGGCCTTCTCCTCCTGGCAATACATCTAGGTTCTAGTCTCAACTCTGTCACTCACTATGACACTGAGCAAGCTCCTTCCTCTCTGTAAGCCTTAACTTCCTCAATGGAAAAATGGAAGGCTGGGGTTTCCTGCTCTAAGTCTGAGACTAGAACAATCATATAAGTTATCCATCAAACAAGATGCATTTGAGAGTGAAATGGGGTACTATCACTCTCAGGATGACAGATTTGCCAGGACAGTTTGAGCACAATGGAAATCTGGTCATTTTACACTCAGTGGGTCCATTCCATTGCTTATTTGCTCACCAATGTAGGAAGCAAAATGCCTCTCCCTAGCTCCTCTTTCCCCAAAAGATGGACACCTCCTATTCCACGAGGTCTTGAGATATGTTAGGTTATATAGTAAAAGGAACTAAAGCAAATCAGTTGACCTGGACATGAAGAAATTATTTTGGATCACATGGGTGAGCCCAACATAATCACAAGAATTCTTATAAATTGGAGAGACAGATGTGGCGCTTGCCTAACATGCATGAGGCACTGGGTTCAATTCTCAGCACCACATAAAAACAAACAAAAAAAAAGATATTGGGTCCACCTAAAACTAAAAAATAAATATTAAAAAAAAAAGAAAGGAAGGCATTAGACTGACGCGATGCAAGAGAGACTCTATTAGTCATATTGGCTTTGAAGATGGAAAGGGGCCATGAGTCAAGGAAGGGAGGCAGCCCATAGAAGCTGGAAAAAGTAATATGGAGTCACATCAAGAGCTTCCAGAAAGAAATGCACTTACTGATACCCTGATTTTGGCTCAATGAGACTTGTTTTGAATTTCTGACCATTAGAATCCTAATAAACGTGTTTTTTTAAAGCCACTAAATTGTGGAAATTTGTTATAGAAGCAATTAGAAACTAATACATCCACTCTATAGCTCATCCTCAGTGAGTCTGAACAACCTTTGAGCTGGCTGCTCTACGAATATTGTCCTCGGTGTATAAGGAGAACTAGTTTATACTCTAATCCATGCCCTGATATCAACTCACTGGGATCTTGAGCAGGTAAGGTAACTTCTTTGGGGCCTCATTTTCCTCTCTGTAAAATGGGGGCTAACACTCCTTGCTTTATTTATCTTTGGGTGGGGAGTGTTCAATAGTCAATTAATGCTTACTGACTCATCCTATGCTCAGCTCTGTATGAGGGTCTGGGACACAAGATGACCTAGTCCCAACCCCATTCTTATTCTTGAGGAAACTCCTATTCTGAATGGGAAAACAGTCAGACATGTAAGCACAATGTGATGAACAGAAAGATACATTATCATGTGTGTACAATAAGAAAAATATAGGCCCATCTGTTGGGGGAATGATCAGAGAAGGCTTGCTGGGTAAGGTGACACCAGAGCTGGGCTTTAAAGGTTGAGCAGGAGTTAGAAAAATTAGACAAGGAGGGTCGGGGAGAAAGACAGAACAATCCAGGCAAAGGAAATCTCACAAGCAATACCCCAGAAATGTAAATCAGCATCTCAGGGGACAAAGGAATAGGCATTTGGGTGGTGTTAACTTGGAACACATGAACATAAAGGAGATTAAGTGGGATGATGGGTGAATGTATGATATGAGCGTCAGATTGCATATTTGGTCTGTGTGTCCCCTAGTCCAGTGCTGGGTCAGGAGATGGCCTGTAACGTAAAATCCCTTTTGACCTGGCTTCAAGTGATCCCTTCTGGTATCTCATCCTCGCATTCCCCCAAACAAGTGCCAAAGGCCTGGCAGCTTCCCCGGCATACTGGGGGGAAGGGGGTTGTACAAAATTATAGCCACTGCAAAGAGGCCGGCGTGACCTCAGGATCTGGGTTTCATCATTCTGAAATCATGCTCCTGGCCTCAGTCAGAGCCAGAGAGGTGGGGAGGAGAGGGTGGGAAAGCAGAGTGGGTGGCAGTAGGTTTGGGCGAAGTGCCGGGGCTGGAGAAGGAGGCAGCTGGGACCAGCAGGGAGTTAGACAGTAGCCTGGATACCATCCATTGTGCTGTGTGACCTCAGGCTAGGTTCTTGCCCATTCTGGGTCTCTGTGGGCTTGTTCCCATTGGAGCCTCCTTGTAAAGACCAAGAACCTGGGAATTTTCTGATCATTTCTGTGGATGTGATTTGTTGTGGGTGAGGAGGAGTCCCTGCCAGGCCTGCCAGGGTTTGAGATAGAGCTCTAGCAGTAGGTTTCTCTGCCACATCCACACTTCCCGGATAGTCATGCCTCTGTGAACCCATGAGAAGCTACCTGGCTTCTGTCGGGGATACAGCTGTAGATATCTCTCAGTTTTGGTTTTGCTGGTCCACACTGTTCAGATATGTTCCCAATTTGCATTCTGCATCCTTAGCCAGTTCTTCTAAGCAGCAGTCCCTTCTAGTAGCAGACCCCAGGCCCAGGCTGATACATAATTTGCTAAAGCTGCTATAACAAAATACCATGGACTTGTGACTTAAACAACAGAAACTTATTTCCTCATACTTCTGGACATTCAAAATCCAGGTGTCAGCAGGGTTGGCTTTTTTTTTTTTCCCTGAGGCCTCTCTCCTTGACTTGCAGATGGCCATCTTCTCCCTGTGTCTTCATGTGGTCTTCCCTCTGTGTCCTAACCTTTTTAACTCCATATTGGATTAGGGCCCACTCTGATGACCTCATCATCAATCAATGACCTCATTTTAACTTAGTTGCTTTTAAATGACCCTGTCTCCAAATGTGGTCACAGTCTGAGGTACTGGGGGGTTAGGACTTCAGTGTATGAATTTTTGGTGGGCACAGTTCAGCCCATGACACTGCTTTGGATCACCACCAGTAGAGCTCTTCTCTATACAGATGTCTGGGCCTCTCCTCAGAGATTCTATGTGCAAGCTCCATGAGGGCAGGGACTTTGCCCATTGCTGTATCCCCACTATCTAGAGCAGTGTCTGGCATGTGATGTGTGCTCAATAAGTATTTGTGAAATGAATGGATGATTCAGTAAGCTTGAGATGGTGTTTAACCATGTGTCATTTAGAAATTCCATGGTTGATTTTGATTCATCCTTGGGTGAAACTCTCTGAAATTTCACTGGGTCTCGTCCTTCCTATTGCTGGATGGGAAGCCTCAGGCTGGTAAGGACAAGAAGTACTGCAAGGTGCAGGGGCACACATCTATAATCCCAGTGGCTCAGGTGGCTGAGGCAGGAGGATCACAAGTTTAAAGCCAGCCTTAGCAACTTAAGGAGGCCCTAAGCAACTTAGTGAGACCCTGTCTCAAAATAAAATATAAAAAGGGTTAGGGATGTAGCTCGATGGTTAAGTGCCCCTGGGTTCAACCCCTGGTAGAAACAGTGGCGGTGCAACTCCATGGAGAATGTAAACAGGTTGAACCTACCCTGGCACCTCTCTAGGCCTGGAATATAAGCGAAATGGGAGGTTGGACTTGATACTTCCAGATGCCTCAACTCTAATCTGTCCTTTGTAAGACAGAAGGGTGTTTCTAGAATGTTCATTTGATGACATTTCCCCTGCTCAACACTCTTCAATTGCTTCTCCATCATTAAAGTCCAAGTAATGACTTGCCTGTAGCACACTTCACATTTGGTCTCCTCTGTGCCCCAAGTCCACCCCTGCCCTCACCCCACACAACCTGTATTTAAGCCACACTGAACTGAGCACTGTTCCCTAACCTTATCATGTCTTCTACCTCTTATCTTAGCACAAGTTTTCTGGGATACATTTCTCCACCTTGTCTGCCTAGGAAATGTCTCATCTTTTGAACAGCTATTTGACTTCAGTGAGGTCTTCTCTAAACAACCCAGCTTATAGACAAGGGATAGCCTCTGGGCCCTGGAGTCCCCTGTGCTTCCCTCTCTCATAGTGCTGATCACACTGATGGTGAGTGTCTAGCCCGATTTCTCCATCAGACTTGAAGCACCAGAGGGCAAGGCTGAGCTGGTAAGTAGTTTCTGAACCCCAGCAGCCCTAACAAGGCATGCCACAGAGTCTTAATCCTCAGCAAGGATATGTTAAATAAAGAATGCACTTTGAAGAGAAGTGCTCTGGGAGCGAGGTGTAAGGAGAGACAGGAGAAGCTCCCATATGGGAGTTTCAGGAGACATCTACGCCCTCTCATACTCATTCATGGAGAATTGGGCTGGAGTTGCAGCTCCTCACCTAGACTTCGCCTCCCCTGACCCCCAGCCCCATTATGATGCTCCTGAAGCTGGCCAGTGTGGAGTAAATAGAAAGCAGAATCTGAGCCTTAGATGGGGACCTCAGAGCTGACAAGGCTGGCCTGGAAGTTCTGGGAGAGATGAAAGGGCAGCATCCCCCAGGGGAAGAGGCTAGAAAATATCAGGAAGGAGGAGAAGGGGCAGAGGTGTAGAGCTGCTCCCAGAGGCCTGATTTCTGCTCCCAGTTCTATTGTGCTGCCTCAGAGAAGCTCCATGGCTCTGACCTTTAGCAATTCCTGACCTCTCTAGGTCTCAGGTTCCTCAACTGATAATGAAGGGGCTGGACCTGAAGCCCTGGCAGGGAAGATACGGCAAAAGTGTGGCCACCTTAAAGGTGTGTTTGAGAGGATTGCACCCAGATTACATTCAGATTTCAGGGGCTCATATCCAGTCAGGCATTTGAGGGGATGTGTCTTTGGGCCTGGAAAAAACTGGAAGCAGTTTCCCCAAGCTTCCTGCACTGGACCTCAGCCCACAGTTCTGGCAGGCCAACGCAACTCTCAGCACTAATGAGGCTGGTCACCTGGGGAGCCACAGAAACTCAGCCTGGCTTATTTTGTGGTGTAGCCATGGTCACTTTCCTGTCTAACCCTGAGGTGATGCTCCTGATTGTAGTCGGGGGCTGAGCAGCACCTTACAGGCCACCTGGGACTCTAAGAAGCACATCTGGTGGGGCTGGGCCTGATAGCAGTTCCAAGCCACAGGGACCTAGGGACTAGGTCTCTAGCCATGTGGACAACCTCTGTTGGCCCTGTATTCCCTGGGTCCCGCCCCACCAGGACAGGGCCCAATGTCCTGGGCCTGGGCCTGCAGCCATTCCCTGGGCCATGATTTTAGATTCAATTGGTGAAGACAGGCCTCCTGGGATGAGCCAGTTGGCCCCTCTTGTTATTTGCTTCTCAAAGTTGGAAAAACTACGCTGTGCACCTGGCAGTACTTGCTACTGCTGGGTTTTCTTTCTTTTTTAAAGGAAACGGAGAGGAACCTCTGTGCTTACTGTAACCAAATTCATTTTATTGGCCTCCTGCATCTCCCACTGCAATAATAATGATCCCTTACAGTTGGTGAGTCTTTTATTGTTTACAAAGAATATTCTTATGCAGTTTTCTTTGTGATCCCACAGTTTTCAAAAGGAGAGGAAGCTGGCAGTATTGTCCCTTATTACAGGTGAGGAAACAGACGCAGTAAGTCCAGCTGCCCAAGACAAGCTAAGCAAAGAACCTCTGATTCTAATCTTTCTCTTGCACCACACACCCATCTTATCACTTGAATGCTCAGGGTCTTAAACACTCTCTTCCCAAAACAAGGAAGAGCAGAAGGCTCAACTGCCTACCTTCTGCTCTTTGCATTCTACTTTTCCCCCAGGTGAACTTAACTATCACCTCACCTAAAACTACCATGACTCCTAAATCTGGGCTTCCCTCTCAGGCCTGGAATCTTCTTCAACTAATGGCTGGACATCTCCATCTAGTCCTCTAAAATGCCTAGTGAATGGGACTGAATGTCCTGCATCAGTTAATAAATAAATAAATAAATAAAGGAACACAAAACAAACAAAAATTTAATACTAACTGCTCTTTAATGTTACCACCTGCTTTTCACTCCCCAGCTTAAAAAACCCTACAATACATGGGATAAATGAAAGTGTAATAGTTGAATGAATTTTATTATATTTTCCCATCATGTTAGCATACGGTCTATAACAATTTGTTAACATTTTTTTTTCTTTCATTTTCGGTAAACGAGCTTTGTGGAAATAAAAGAAAACTTTGCAGCACCTTAATCTAATTTCTCCTTTACTATCTAAATCCAGCTGGCCAGGTTTTGGGCATTATACTTAACAATTCATTCATTCATCTAGCAAATACCAATTGTATGCCACATCTTTCCAGTCTACTTTGTATTCCATTGCTACATACTATGTAGTCTTGTGTGTCTGATTTCTTTCACTTACCATAATGTGAACAAGTTTACCCCTATCATAGCATGTATTAATACTTATTCCTCTTTTTTTTCAACCTTTATTTATTTATTTTTATGTGGTGCTGAGGATCAAACCCAGTGTCTCACATGTGCTAGGCAAGTGCTCTCTCTACCATTGAGTTACAACCCAGCCCCTATTTCATTCCTTTTTAGAGCCCAATAATATTCCATTGTATGGATATTCAACATTTTATTTACCACCCATCAATTGATGGACATTTGGGTTATCCCTTGGTTGTTGTTTTGTTAATATGAATAATGCTACTAGGAATTTTTTATTACTTTGGGTGCATACTTAGGAATAGAATTTCTGGGCTATCTGGTTAATGTATGTTTAACATTAGGATTGCCAGTTTCCCAAAGTGGCTATACCATGTTACATTCCCACCAAGATACAAGGGTTCCAATTTATTTACATCCTCACCAAATCTGTTATTGTCTCTTTTGGTTTATAAGCTATGTTGCGTGTAGAGTGGTTTGTGTGATTTTGACTTATTTTTCCTTAATGCCTAATTATATTGAGCATTTTTTCATCTTTCCATTGGCTATTTTTTAATTCTTTGGGGAAATATCTGTTCAGATCTTTGGCCAATTTTTCAATTGACTTGTCTTTTTTGTTATTGAGTTACAAAAAGTGTTCTGGATACAATTCTGTTATTAGATAAATAATTTGCAAATATTATCTATCATTCAGTGAGTTGTCATTTTATATTATGAGGGTGTCTTTTCTTTTGTCACTTCTACTTTTGGTGTTGTGCCTAGGAAAGCTTTGCCTAAACCAAGGTCATGATGATTTATCCCTGTCTTCTGTTTTTTTTTTTTTTTTTTGGTGTGGTGCTGGGGGTAACCTTCATCCTCAGCCCTCTTTTTAAATTTTGAGACAGGGTCTTGCTAAGTTGCCCAGTCTGGCCTCAAACTTGCAAACTTCCTGCCCCAGTCTGCTGAGTCTGAGATTATAGGAACATGCCATGGTGCTGAGGATTGAACCTTGTGCCTCACACATGGTAGGCAAGTGCTCCAGCACTGAGCTACAGTTCTAGCCCCTCGTAGCAGTATCTTTGGTGAGCAGAATCTTTCAATTGAGTTTCAAATTTTGATAAATTCTACTTTATTGATTTTTGTTTTATGGTTATTGCTTTTAATATCAGAAGAATCTTTGCTTTATCCAAAGATCATGAAAATATCCTTCTATGTTTTCTTCTAAAAAATATTTCCAAGGCCAGTAATTCCAGGACCATTTGTTGAACAGATTTTCTTTCCATATTGAACTACTTTTGCTCTTTGGATAAAAGTAAATTAACCACTATTTCTGGACTAACTATTCAGTCCCATTGATTTATTTTTCCATCTTTTTGTCAATACCATCGTATCTTGATTACTGTAGCATTCTTTTAAGTTTAGAAATAAGGTAAACTCACTGCCTCTGTCCTATTTCAAGATTGTTTTATTCTAGATCTTTAATGTATGCATATACATTTTGGACCCAACTTGTTGATTTCTACAAAAAAGCCTACCAGAAATTGGTTAATATTTCTTTAAACCTATTGATCCATTTGGGGAGAACTTAAGTTAATCATATTGCATTGTTCCAATCCATGAACATGGTATATTTTCCATTAGTGTCTTTAATTTCTCATCAGTGTTCATAACTTTTAGTATAAAAGTCTTACATATGTTTTGTTAAGGTTATCCCTAAATATTTTGTTTTTATATTATTTCAATTTTATATATTTTTCAATTATTGTATAAGAAAAAACTGAATTTTGTACATTCATCTTGTATGTTGTCACTTTATTAGCTTACTATCTTAATTCAGTTGTAACTTATTATTAAAATAGAGTTCTCTTTTTTCTTTTTTTTTGAATTTTTTAAAAAATTTATTTTTCAGTTTTCAGTTGACACAACATCTTTATTTTATTTTTATGTGGTGCTGAGGATCGAACCCAGCGCCCTCTCTTTTTTCTTTAGATTTAATAAGCTTTTTTTGTAATAATCATGTTCTTCGAAAATGAATATAGTTTTAAGTCTTCCTTTTTTAATCCATATGCTTTTTACTTACTTAACAAATTGGCTACAACCTCCAATAATAAAATAATGAATGAACTGATAATAGGAGATATTACTGCTTTGCTCCCAAAGTTTTTGGAAAGATGTAGAATATTTTCATTATAAAATATGATAATAAGTTTTTCATAGATTTTTAACTTACCATATTAAGGATGTTTTCTTCTTAGTTTTGCTGCTGTTATTTTTGTTTACTGGTGATTGAAACCAGGGCACTTTACTACTAAGCCACATCCCTAGTCTTTTTTATTATATTTTATTTTGAAACAGTGTCTAAATTACTTAGGCTGGCCTAGAACTTTGCAATTCTCTGCCTCAAACTTCCTAAATTTCTGGGATTACAGGTGTGTGCCACTGTGCCTGACTATTCCTAGTTTTTGTAGTTTTCCTTTTGTCATATATAGGAGTTAAACTTTATAAAAAATGCATGATTTATCTTCCATGTGCAACAAAATAGAACAAGTATTCTGCAGTTATTGAGTGTATTTTATAGTATTTTGTTAAAAACTGGATATTTTAAATAATGTAATAATAATAATAATAAGCCTTGTTCCAAGGGATTGTACCCATGTCAGCATTATTTAATAGTCAATGATTTTTTTTCAGTGGCTGTGCTCAAACACCCTGAGCTACTAGGACTTCTACCTTCTGCAATGGTTTTGTTATAAATCTATGGGTTGGGGAACACATACAAATGCAGTTTATAAGTCTGTTCCAGCTTTTACTCTCTGTTAGGCACATTCCTGTCTGCTTCAATGAATATGAGTATAGCCAAGTCTCTCTTTGGTCTCTCCTGCACATATGCCTTGCCAGGTATATGTAGGAGTTTATCAAGGTCTACTAGGGCTATCTTACTCCCCATGTATCTCTGGTCTCTTACTTGCTCCAGTGAGGACCTTAAACTCAGGCTAGCTTGAGATCTTCCTGGTTTTTTAGTCACTGAGATTGCTGCTGTTTCAATCAATGCTCTGCTCCAAATCCAGTGAGTTCCCTCCCACAGCAAAGCTTCAGGTTTTCATGAGTTGCCTTTCCCTATAGAATAACAATCATGGTGCCTGAGTTGGGGCAGGGTGAGGGGGAATAGAGTTGGAAGAAGCTCCAGGCTAAAATACCACAGACTCCCCCTTTTCTTACCTGAGATTCAGTTTTTCATGAAAGCATCATAATTTATTATAAGCCTTTGGACAATTTTTTTCCAGTTTTATTTATTTATTTTTTTTAAATGAGGATGTCCCTAGCTTCTTACTGGACTATTCCAGTAGTCCTGCTCCCATCACTCTACAGCCTCCTAAATTGTGGACTTATTTACTCTTTCTTTTTTTTTTTTTTTTTTTTAAGTTGTCAGTGTTTACTTCATGTTACTAAGTGTGTGCACATTTAAGGGTGTTACATCTTCTCAATGAATTAGTCCTCTTCTAAGAAATATGTCTTTTCATCTGAAAATACTCCTTATCCTGAAGTCTACTTCATCTCATATTAATATAGCCATTCCAGATTTCTTATGATTTATGTTTACCTGGTCTTTTTCTATTCCAGGAGTGTGTGTGTGTGTGTGTGTGTGTGTGTGTGTGTGTATTACTGGAGATCAAACCCAAAGGCCCTCTACCACTGAATCACACCCCCAGCCCTTTTAAGACAGGGCCTTGCTAAATTGCTGAGACTGTCCTTGAGTTTGCAATCCTCTTGCCTAAGTCTTCCAAGTACTGGAATTATAGGCGTGTGCCAGCTATCTCTGGACTTTCCTTTTTTTTTTTTTTTCCCTCTTCTTTTTGGTATTGGGATTAAACCCAAGGTCACTTTACTACTAACTTACTTCCTAAGCCCTTTTTATTTTTTGAGATAGGCTCTTGCTAAATTGCTGAGGCTGGCCTTGAACTTCACATTCTACTGTCTCAGCCTCCCAGGTCACTGGGATTACAGGCCTGTACCACAATGCCTAGCTATCCTGGAATTCTTACTCTACCTGAATTTTTCTGTTTACATGCTCTCTTATGAGCAGCGTATGTTTGTGCAGTTTTTTTTTTTTTTAAATCTGGTCTGAAAATTCCTATTCATTTTGTTTATGTATATATGTATATTTCAGTACTGGGGATTGAGTCCAGTGCCTCACATATAGTAGGCAAGCCCTCTACTACGAAGACACATCCCCAGACCTTCTTAGCTCTCATTTTGAGCCAGGGCTGGCCTTGACATTGCAACCCTCCTGCCTCAGCCTCCCAAACAGCTGGAATTAGAGGCTTGAGCCACATTTGGCCCAGTCTCTTTATGTTTAATGTTAATATGGTTAGTTTAAGTCTACTAATTTTCTATTGCATTTTACTTGTCCCATCTATTCTTTGTTTCTTCTTTTCCAACTTTCTTCATCTTTATTATTGGTTAAATTATTTTTGCATTTTGTGATTTTCAGTGATTTCTCTGAGTTACAATATGCATACTTATAACAGTTTACTTATTTTCAGTGCTGGGGATTGAACCCAGGGCCTCATGCATGCTAGATAAGCACACTAACATCGAGCTACACCCAACTCTAATAGTTTATTTTTAAATGATATTATACCACCTCAAGTATAACATACTTGCCTATTTACTCTTCCCATCCTTTGTGATAGTTTTGCTATGTAGTTGATTTCTACTTTTGGACCCCACATTATTACTTGTGCTGTTAACAATCAGGTTTTTAAAAGATACTTGAAATACAATTTTATTCTGATTCTAAACAAAAGGAAATGGGAATGTCAATAACAAGATTTTATTACTGAATATTATGATGTGAAATATATTTGAAACTTAAGGAAGATGAGACTCTAGAAGGAAACAACTGTTGGGCATAGTGGTGCATGACTGTAATCCCAGTGCTTAGGAGGCTGAGGTAGGAGGAACCAAGTTCAAAGTCAGCCTCAGCAATTTAGCAAGGATCTAAGCAACTTGGTGAGACCAAAAATAAAATATAAGGACTGGGGATATGGCTCAGTGGTTAAGCACCCCTGGGTTCAATCCCTGATATTTATATATTAAAAAAAAAAAAAAAAGGAAAAAAACTACATTCCAAAACAGCTAAATATATATGTCCAGCTAAATGTTTTTTAAACTGCCACACGCACTCCAAAGCCTATTCAGTCCTTCAGCACCTCAGAGATGAAGCTCAAGTTCATGCTCCATTTAGCTAATGCCAAACATGCTGCACCACTGACATGAAATTGGAGCTATACAGTATGTAGCCTTCTTTTACTTAGTAATAGACTGTCCCTAACTTATAATGGTCTGACTTCGGATTTTTCAACTTTATGATGGTACAAAAGCATACCAATACAACTAATCTGTTTTTCACTTGCAGTATTCAATAAATTCCATGAGAAATGCAATATGTTATTAAAAATAGGCACTTGTTGCACAAGTTTACCCAACTATAGACTAATGTAAAGTTTCTGAGCATGTTTATGGTAGACTAAACTATGATGTTTGGTAGATTAAGTGCATTTTCAACTTAGAAAAATTTCACCTTGTGATGAGTTTATCCAGATGTAAACCCATTGTGAGTCAAGGAGCATCTGTGGTGCATTTAAGTATCTTCTATGTCTTTTCAAGCTTGATAGCTCATTTCTTTCTTGTGTGAAATAATATTCCATTATGAGGATAAACCTCAGTTCATTCTTCATTACTGACTGAGGATATCTTAGTTATTTTAAAATTTTGGCAACTACGAATAAGGGTGCTATAAACATCTGTATGCAAGTTTTTATGTGGATATGTTTTTAACTTTCTTGATTACTTAGGAATGTGATTAATTAATTATATGGTAAGAATATGTTCCGTTTTTTAAGAAACCATCTAAATGTCTCTCCAGTGATTGTGACAATCTGCATCGCACTAGCAATGAATGAGAATTCTACATCCTTGCCAGTACTGGTATTGTCAGTGTTCTGGATTTTGGCCATTCTAATGGGTATGTAGTGGTACCTCACTGTTGTTCCAATTTGCAATTCCTTAATGACAAATGATACTGAGCATTTTTTATATGCTTATTTTCCATCTGTATGTCTTCTTTGCTGAAATGACTTTCCCCTATTTTTTTTAAATCAGTGTTTTCTTCTTGTTGAATTTCAAAATTCTTTGTATATTTTGCATAATAGTCATTTGTCAAATGTCTTTGCAAATATTTTCCTCCATTCTGTGGCTTCTCTTCTCATTCTTTTAATAGTCATTTCCAAAAACAAAAGTTTTGACCTTTAATGAAGTCCAATTTACCAATTCTATCTTTCAAGGATCACACCTAAATGTCAAAATTGTATCTAAAATGTCACCACTGAAATCCAAGGTCATAAGTTTTCTCCTGTGTTATCTTCTAGAAGTTTTCTAGTTTTATGTTTTACATTTAAGGTCTGTATTTAGATTCTCTCTCTTTTTTTTTTTTTTGCTTGTGGATGTCCAGTTGTTCCAGCATCACTTGTTAAACAGACGATTATCTTCCATTGTGCTGCCTTTCCTCCTTTGTTGATGATCAGTTGGCTATATTAAGGTGGGTCATTTCTGGGCTGTCTGTTGTGTTCCACTGATTTGTCTTTTTGTTCTTCTCCTTGGTACTGGGGATTGAACCCAGGGGTACCATACTATGGAGCTATATCTCTACACCTTATTATTATTTGTGGTGCTAGGGATTGAACCCAGGACCTCTGCATCTGAGGCAAACACTCTACCAACTGAGCTTTATCCCCAGTCTCCCATACCTTATTTTTGAGACAGGATATTGCTAATTGGATAAGGCTGACCTTGAACATCCTCCTGCCTCAGTCTTCCAAGTGACTGAAATTATAGATATGTGCCACAGTGCCTGGCTATTTGTCTTTTCCTTTACTAATATCACACTGGATTCATTACTTTAGCTTTATAGTAAGTCTTGAAGCTGGATGGTGTCAGTCATCTGACTTTCTCTTTCCCTATTATGTAGATTATTCAAGTCTTTTGCCTCTCCATATAAACTTTAGAATCAGTATGTCCATGAAATAACTTGCTAGAATTTTGATTGGGATTACACTGAATCTATAGATCAAGGCATGAATTTTTTAAATTACATTTTTCAGATCTTTAATCTCTGATTTTTTGTAATAATTTTTTGGTGGTACTGGGGATTGAACTCGGTACCTTGCACACTCTAGGCACTACCATTGAGCTACCTTCCCTACCTCTTTATAATTTTACTTATTGAAATTGTTTATTTTTCCCCATTATGTTTGTACTTTTCTAAAGCCTTAAATATATTTATAACAACTGTTTTAAACTCTTTACTAATTCCAACATTAATGTATTTATGGGTCTATTTCTATTGAATGATTATTCTGATTATGGGACACATTTTTCTGCTTCTTTGTATTTCTGCTAATACATTTTATGCTGGACATGATAGGTACTGTATTTGGGGTGTCTGTATTTTGATTTTTTTTTTTTTTTGACACAGGGCTCTAGCTTCAAACTTGAAAGCCTTCTACCTCAGTGTCCTTGAGTAGCTGGGATTATTGGCATAGTGCCTAAGCTTTGTTATCTTCCTTAATGGAGTGTTAAGGTTTGCTCTGGCAGATAGTTTATTTATAGATGAGCTTGATCCTCTTGAAGTTGGTTTTTAAGCTTTGTTAGGGTGGATCTAGAGTAGCCTTTACTCTAGAGCTTGATTTGCCCTACATCTTAGGCTAGGCCTTTCTGAGACCTCTACTGAATGCTTGGGAGATTCAATGAGAACTCAGACATCTCAGTTCTCTGCATGCAATAGTAGTTGCTTAGCTTCCAGTTCTCTAGGAATTCTTTTCTTGACCTTTTAGACTGTCACCCTATGCATGTGAAGGGTATACCTGTGCACATTTCTGCAATCCTTTTCTTCCCAGTATTGATGACTGAACCCTTGCTTTACTACTGAGCTAAATCACCAGCCCTTTTTAAAATTTTTGAGATAGGGTCTCGCTAAACTGCCAAGACTGGCCTTGAACTTGTGATC
Organism: Marmota monax; assembly: GCF_021218885.2. NCBI lineage: Eukaryota > Metazoa > Chordata > Mammalia > Rodentia > Sciuridae > Marmota > Marmota monax. The sequence continues at coordinate 5,003,010 of NW_026692352.1, read as the reverse complement.
TTCCTGCCTAAGTAGTTGGGATTACAGGTGTGAGCCACTGTACCTGGCTAGAACTACTTTTCTGTGCAGCTCCATATTTCCTTAAATCCTGTCTCACAAGTTTCAGTTGCCTCAGTCGCCTGAACCCCATCTCAGCAAAACTCTCACGTTCTGTTTGGCCTTTTCTTTCTTGTGTCAGAAAATGCCTCCAAATTGGGCTGAAATGAGGCACACTTCATTTTCCCCCCTTCTATTATGGATTATATATATTGTGTCCATTTTTGTAGTTACTTATTTGTAAGAAAGGGGAGAGTGCTAATTCAGTACTAGTTTTTCTATATAACCAGAAGCAAATATTTCCCAAGTTAAAATCATTTTTTAACTGTGTGATCTTCAGCAAGTCCCCTAACTTTCGTAAATCTCAATATTTTTTCAGGTCAAAATCAGGCCGATAACATCTACTTTAAAATATTATTAAAATGAAATAAATACTGTCTATAAACTCCTGAACTTACTGCCTGGAATATTACTGAAGTTGTAGATGGTTGCATTATGTTAAGGTCTATACAGGGCAGAGGTGATCAAAAATACTAACAAGAGCCAGTGAGGTGGCACATGCCTGTAATCCCTGTGGCTTGGGAGGCTGAGGCAGGAGGATCACAAGTTCAAAGCCAGCCTTAGCAATGGCAAGGTGCTAAGCAACCAGTGAGACCCTGTCTCTCAATAAAATACAAAATAGGGCTGGGGATGTGGCTCAGTGGTCAAGTGCCCCTGGTTACAATTGAACCCCCCCCCCAAAAAAAAAAAAAAAAAAAGAATAACAAGAAGTGAGAGGTGAGGAATCATACCTAGTCACAAGCTTTTTCACCATCCCACAGTAAAAAATGTAGCCATAAAGACACAGTCTGTTGGCTTTGGGTTGCTCTGACCGGCTGCTGATGTCCCTGGTTAACAGGTGCTATTCTAAAACCAAGAATTAGGTAAAGGCCGTTCTCTATAACAAGAAATGAAAGCAAAAGAATTGATCACAATGGAGGTAATGGGAAGAAGAGCAAAGAATACACCGGCTTTGGAGCCTGAAGAGGCCTAAATTCCAATCCCAGATGGGTTATTTGATCCTAGGTAAGCCTCATAATCTTGAATGTAAAGTAGGGGGTAATACATACCTCAGGTTGTTATAAACTCAGAGAGAATATATAAAATCTCAGTATATGGCTAACTAATATTATCTCTATCACTTGAATATATAACTTAATACCTGTCCCTGATTTCTTATATTCCTTAAGATAAAATCCAAACTAGTTGTAAGACCTACCGTGACCTGACCTCCTTCTAACTCTTTAGACTTGAATCTTGACACCCTCAGCCTTGATCTTACTTCAGGTACAATGAACTGTTCTTCATCTACCCAGATCTTTACATTGCCTTTATCTCTGTATGGGACATTCTTCCTATCTCCAACTTGACCTACCAACTTACTTTTTATAAATAAAAATATTTATTTTTTAGTTGTAGTTGGACACAATACCTTTATTTTGTTTACTTACTTTTATTTGGTGCTGAGAATTGAATCCAGGACCTTACATGTGCTAGGTGAGCGCACTATAGCTGAGCCACAACCCCAGCCCTGGCCAATCAATTTAAATACCACTTTATTCATCCATTCATCAAATGTTTATGGAGAAGCCACCACGTGTCAAGGTCTTTGGATACAGCAGTGAACACAGTATATACACCCTGTCCTAATTGGGGTTTAAGCTCTTGCCGTGCCGTACTCAAAAAGCCTGGAGTTGGACCTGCTATATGTTTTTACAATACCCCATATTTCTCCTCTCCTAGCCCTTCTTTTAAGTTATTGCAATTGCTTATTGACCTATAGGTAAGCCTCACTAGATCAAATATTCTGTGGGAACATGAACCATACTGTCCTAATCCTCACTTTATTTCCACTTCCTAGCACATTAAATATTACTGAATTAACAACTAACTACTGAAAACAGCTACAGCACCCACTCTGTTGGGCAGGTAACAGTGGGAGATAAAGATACAAGCCCATCACTTCAGTTCTGGGGACAAAGTCATGTGTGAGGGTAACAATCACCAAGATACTTGAGTCCCCAAATCTGCTGCTGTGGTATTATTACTATACTGTCGTGTCAATCTCTCAACCTTGCTTGAGGTGATAATTTGCCACTTTTTTCTGTACCCCGGCTTCTGCTGGAGAAGTTTTCTTACTTTTTAGGTACTTTTAAGGCTCCCAATTTAAAAAAGTTCTAACAGCTTTACAGGCCTTGCTTAAGTCTCTAGGAAGGACATCAAGTCTGAGTGGCAGCATCTGCACAACCAAGATGCCTCCCTTGCGCACACTAGGCAAGCTCTCTACCACTGAGCCACATCCCCAACCTCTAGAGAAAATCATTCTTATGTACTGATGATGAGCATAAAAGCTGATGCAACCTTTGGGAGGGCAATTTGGCAACAGGTATCAAGAGTTTCTGTAAATGTATATCCTTTGACACAGTAATTCTATTTCTAAGAATCTATCCTAAGAATAATCTAACATGCTTCAAAGATTTGGTTGTAGTTACCCAAAAGGTGAGCATCATGCTCCGGAGAAATTTATCTCTGTCATATTTCCTTACAAGTTGCTTAGGAGACATTCTGTTTTCAGAAGAGTTACTATTACAAGGCATTTAGGTCCAAAATTTAGCCATCTGAAGCATTTGAGGGGAAAAAAAATTTCTCAACTCCAAAATGTGATAGAGTTACTGAGAAGTGGATTAGAATTTTAGGGATCAAGTTCTACCACTACTTACACAACAGACTTGGTAAGTCACCTACCTTTCCTGGGCCTATTTTCATGAGTACGGTGGGGGAATCTCTGTTTTCTACTGACTTTTAACAGGCATTAAGGAATAGTCCAGCTCTCCCTTTTGTCTGAACTAGTGAGGTCTCTATAATGATAGGAATTGTCTTCAATGACTTCCCCTTGACTTGAGAATAACAATTCCTAGCCACAGTCTACAAGCCTCTGAAAGAGCCATCTGGCCTAGGTTACCTCTCTAGCCTTAATTTGAGCACTACCTCCCTGTTGATCAGTGTGCTCCAACCACATGCCCACCCAGGACCTTCACATACACTGTTCCTCTGCCTGAAATTCTTTGCCTGACCAACACCTCATGATCTCTAAAGTCTGAACTTAAGTGCCATTTTCACCAGGAAATCTTCACTGACAATTCCCAATGTGGTTAGGTCCCCCATTAGATACTCTAACCACATTGGGAGAGGCAGTTTTAAACTTCATTCATTCGATAAATATTTTCTAAGAACTCACTTTGTTCCAGGTACTGTCCTAGGTGCTGGAGATAGAATGATGGACAAGACAATCCCTGCCTTCCTGGAGATTATACTGTGAGAGAGGGGATGGCCAATAAGCAAATAGAGAAATAATAGCTAAGAAAAGTGCTATGAAGAGAAAGGTGCTCTGTGGACAAGTCACATAACCAGCAAGCACTCAAACCTCTGCTTTCTGCTTCCAAGTGTAGGGCTCTTTCCACTACACCACGCTGTCTGCCTGAAGTAAACAAACAAAACCATAATTTATGAGTCTCCCTCAGCTGCCTGTGTGTGCACTTGGTGGGGTGAAACCCTCATGCTGTCCATGAAAGAGGGCCAACATCATCAGAAGCAGCAGCTGACTGGCTTGCTTACTAAAGCAGGTGTCACAGCACTGGCCAGCCTGGCCTCTGCTGCCTTGAAACTTCACATCTGGCATCCAAAGAGAGGAGTGTGTTTAAATAAAACAGCTATTGAAAGAGTGAATTGAGGGCTGGAGTTGGCTGGTCTCAGGGAATGATGCAAACCACAAGGGGACAGTACTCAGGAGGTGAACAGAAAAAACAGATGGGCTCAAACTGCAAGCGTGACTATTGCCTGGGCACCCCATATATCACTGGGGGAGGCTTCTTTGCTGCTGGAGACCTGTTTATTTTTTCATTAATCAAGGTACCCTCTGATTTCTGAAGTTAGGGGAAACATTTCAGGTAGAAATTGCAACAAGTGTATTCTGTATGCATGTAGAATAACACAGCTCACCTAAATCAGATGTGCTAGTGGATCATAGTCACAATTTGACAAGTGAGCAGAACTACAAAGATATGCACTGAAAGATTAAGTCCAACAGCACCTCTCCTTACTTTGATGTAACATCCGTTCTGATAGTTATATGTGTTGTCTATAAATAAACTGGGCATTCTAAATTAAAACTTAATGAAGTATGACATCTTATTTTTATCACATGGATAAGATTTAAGCCCAAGGAATTGTTTGGAAATTAGTAATAGTTAGCACTTGTTGACCAACCACTACAAACTGGGCAATTTAAGTCTAATCCTATAGTAACCTTGAGGTAGGTGTAGATTCATCTTACAGGTGAGCAAAGTGAAACCTGGAGAAATTAAGTGATTTTTCTGAAAAGTCAAGTTGATAATAAATGGGCACTGAGTTTCACTGTGTCTCTGAAGTCATGGGGGTATTTCATGCAGGAACTTCAGGATGGTTGTTCCCATATTTTAGGGAAGAACATAGGGGTTTATAGCAAAAACAAAAAGACAACAACAAAAAAAACCTTACTACTAGAGAAAAATCATATCAAAGTACCAAGTGTAACAGCCATCCAGTGAAGGCCTAATATGAACACCAATTATGATACATAAGACTGCTGACTGCATTCCATGCCGTTGGGTAAGACTCATATCAAGAATGAATAACAGGATAGTCTGACTCTTAAATCCTAGCTCTTCCACATTCTAGCTGGGCAACTTCTATAGCACTGAACTTCCTAGTTTATGAAATAGGGCTAACTACATCTCACAAAATTGTTAAGAATTAAATGATATAAAGTGTATGAAAGCTCCTAGAAATACAATAGGTGTCTGATAAACATGAATTCAGTTGACCAGTCTGAGACCATGGTTCACTTTGGCCCAAAGAATTCCAGGGAGATGCAGTCAGTTCCAGCTCTAAATCAGAGTGTGTGCATGTGCGTCAGAAAAGGGCCTACATGAATCCTGAGTGGAACCGTGGAACCAATCCCATCTCCATGCTTTAACTAGGACCATGGCTCAGGGAAGAGCCAGAGGATTTCCAAGCGTGAGATGACCCAGCAAAAGGCTAATCATTCAACACTGAAGTCATTTCTAATACTCTCCTGTCCTGAGTTTCCAAGGGGATCAAGGGAGTCATCTGCCTAAAAGGGAACAAAATTCAACTTTGAATTATTTTCCTCTACTTGTTCTATCTCAAGATGTAGATGCAGTTTGGCTCTTCATACCAGTAGTTTTCACTCCAGTTGACTAAGGGTGATTTTTTTTTACAAATCTGAGATGTCAAAATTCTTCCTCTGTCTATAAAGCAAAGTCTAAACTACTTAACAAAGGCCTATGATCTGGACTCTGCCTATTTGGCCTCATAATGCATTATTCTGCCTTTTACCAAGTCATTTTTTTAACTCTCCGAATATTCCATGCTTTCTCAAGAGCCAGTTCCCTCAGCCTGGAACGCCCTTCTCACTTTTCCATCTGGCAAACTCATTCTTCTCAAGACTAGTTTAAGTACTTCTTCCTCTGTGACTCCTTCCTTAACCCCTCACCAGTCACAGGCAACCCTTATCTGGGTCCTTGGGCACACACCTTCTTTACACAAGACCAGGGACATGTTATATAGAAAGAATACAGGCTTCAAATCAGAAAGAATAGAATCCAAATTTTGGCCCTCTCTCCAGGGAAGCCAAAACACCAACCAGAGGAGAGAAAGCTTTAGCCTCTAACCTAATATATGGTCCACCAGTGTCATCTTCTGCATATGGAAACAAGACACAGGAGATTGCAGCCAAAAGGTTCAGTGTCCTGAACCATTGGCAAGATCATCGCATGAGGTTGACAATTTTAAAGGTATAATTCAGTTTGCTCCCTTTGTTATAAGTGATGGTGAGTCTGTATCCATGCAGGTTTGCTAATCACAAGCATTTAAATATTCTAGTGCTTCTAATTTTTCATTAAAAATCTATTATTAAAAATAAACGTGGGCTGGGTCTATAGTTCAGTGGCAAGCACTTGCTTAGCATGCATGAGGCACTGGGTTCAATCCTCAGCATCACATAAAAATAAACAAATAAAATAAAGGCATTCTATCCATCTACAACTACAAAAAAAATTTCAAAAATAAAACAAACAAACAAAATAAACATGTCAGCCTGGGGATATAGTTCAGTTGGTAGAATGCGTGCCTTGCATGCACAAGGCCCTGGGTTCAATCCCAGTACCACACACACACACACACACACACACACACACACACACACAAAAGTCTTGCTAGGCATTGTGACAAACACCTGTAATTCCAGCAATTCATGAGGCTGAGGCAAGAGGATCACAAGCTTCAGGTCAGCATCAGCAACTTCGCTAGACCCTTTCTAAAAAAAAAAAAAAAAAAGGAGGGGGACTGAGTAGTTGAGCACCCTTGGGTTCAATCCCTGGTATCAAAAAATACAAAAATAAATTCTTTGCCACTTACTGGGAAAATTATAACTCTCTGAGCCTTCCTGTCTTCATTTGCAAATAAAGCATTATGAGGATAAGAGAAAGTGTGTTTAAATATCTAGCAAATTTTGGACCATGGTAAGCATTTGAAGGGCAGGTACTGGGGATTAACCCAGAGGTGCTTTACCACTGAGCTACATCCCTAGCCCCCACCCCCCATTTTTTTTTTTTTTTTGAGACAGGGTCTTGCTAAGTTCCAGGTGATGGTAATGCTAAATTGCTGGCATGACCTTCAACTTGTGATCTTTCTGCCTTAGCCTCCCAATTCACTGGGAATACAGGCATGTGTCACTATGCCCAGCTAAGCATTTTTATAAATGCTATGAAATCTGTGAAATGCAACAACATGCACATGTTTTTGTTTTTTCAAAAGACTGTCAGTTCTAAGAAGGCAGAGAACTTGTTATCTGTTTCTCTTAAATCCTCCATAGCAGACACCAGGGTTGTTGGGCCAAACAGTAAGCATTCAAATACTCAAAGCACACTTACAAGTGGACCACACATTTTCCCTAGGAGTTGATATACTGTGATAAGCCACACGATACAAAGTCTGACGACCCAAGTTCCAGTTTTATTTCATTCCCTTACAGTGAGATGTTTGTTAAGCTAGCACAACTGCCTGGGCTTGTTTTCTGCAAAGTGTGGACAAGAAATACCTTGTAGGATTTCTTTTTTTACTTGCTGATGGACCTTTATTTTATTTATTTTCATGTGGTGCTGAGGATCACACTGAGTGCCCCACACATGCTAGGCAAGCACTCTACCACTGAGCCACAACCCCGGCCCTTCTAGGATTTCTTAAGGATGAAATAAGAGAAAAGTAAAACATCATAAATGTAGATGATAAATATCATAGATAAATTTAGACTATATCTAAGAGGGACAAGAGAAATACTCTTATTAGGTGTTATGGTTTACAGGATAATGATTCTACCTTCTGTGTCTCTCACCCCAGAACAGACTTAAAAAGCTGTCTACCATCATTATTCTGCTTACATGCCTTTGAAACTTGAAGAAGTATCCCAGGAAAACAAGATTTTGATATTCAAAATGAAGACCAAGACCCTGGCCTAAACCAGGGGTCACTTTCCTACCTGTGAACTATAGCATGGCTTAAATAGGGTAAAAAATGCCAAATTCCTTTTTGATTTTTTTACAATGCTTAAATCAAAGGCAAGGCGAAGAATTAATATTTTCAGGAAAACTGAAACCAATTAAATGGATAATGTAGGGAACTATACTCTATTTAGAATCATTTCCTAATGATCTAAAATTCATCAGAAAACTTTATTTTATTCTAGTCTCTTTAAATTCTTCTTAACATTTATTAGTCTACTTATCTAACTTTGTAACTTAGTAAGCTTGGTATACTGAACATAATTGAATCTTTGTTTATAGATTCAGGACCATTTGGCAGGGATGCTGTAGAGGACTCAAGCAAGCATCAGACGAATGGTTGACTTAGATAAACATTTAGATTGCCTTCAAATCTGACAACCTGGTATCTAAACAACTAGGTTGACTTTCACTTATAAAAATGAACATTATCAAATGGTATGGAAGTATAAACTAATATATAGCCAAGAGGGGATATAGCAGTGTTAAACTAATGGAGTTAAATTGTTAAGATTTAAATCCTTGCTTTGCTACTTACACTATCTCTGTGATCTTGAGCAAACTATCTCAGTTTCTTCCTATGCAAATGGGAATAAAAGTACCTATCTCATAGGGCTGCTAGGATTAAGAGTGAATGTATCTCATGTGCTTAAAACACTGCCTGGCACATAGTAGGTGCTCAAAAAATTCTGCTTTGTATTGTTTAATACTAGGGACTGCCTACTCATGCATTATTTCACGAAAGCCTTAAAACAACCCTTTAAGGCAGGTGGCAGCTCATTTTAAAAATAGGGAAACTAAATTTCACAAAGGATGAGCCTACAGCCAGTGTTGGAGGCTTTCTGCCTCCCAAGACTATTGTTTCCATCATAGCACCCAGCTTCCCCCCAAAACTGTTGATATACAAAATTGAGTTGAACTGGTGCTGAATCAGTATATATCCTATAAATTGTCTTTTGAGATAATCCTACTAACTGCTTGCTTTCTTGTCAAGACTCTAATTCTCTAATAAGAAATAACTTCATTAGAGATTCACCTCATCATGTTTTATGTATGTTATGAGCGTATAAATGGTGAGTAAAGTTTGAACAATTAGATAAAATCCACTAAAATGGTGAACCTTCCTCGGCTGTTCCTATCTTAAATCCTTTGATGTTCTCTGCATAGAACTATGAGAATTTGCTCATTATGATGATGCCAGTTCTTTTCTGAATTATTAAGTCCCTTGTCTACCACTCATCTACGCACTGTCTCAAGTGCTGTTATGTGTATAGACCCTATACTCCAAAATGGTAACTTCCAGGCTCTTGTAAAATCCCTAAAGTATCTTTTCCAGGACTAAACATAACTAGCATTCAAGAACCACTTAATAATGGGCTGGGGATGTGGCTCAAGCGGTAGCACGCTCGCCTGGCATGCGTGCGGCCCGGGTTTGATCCTCAGCACCACATACAAAACAAAGATGTTGTGTCCGCCGAAAACTAAAAAATAAATATTAAAAATTCTCTCTCTCCCTCCCTCCCTCCCTCACTCTATCTTTAAAAAAAAAAAAAAAAAAAAAAGAACCACTTAATGCTTTGAATTTGAATGATTCAAAGCAGACACTAAACAAAGCAGTTTTTCCATTCTTCAAGAACAGTCCAGGAAATGACATGCCATATGGAAGAAGAATCTTGAGAAAGAAAACCTAAAAGACAAGAAGAAAAAAGCTAAAGAAGGACTGGCCATGATGAACTCTGAGCATTAAAAAAGAAGGTGGAGAGAGCCAAGGGAGGCCTTCAAGAAACAAGGAGTCTGGCAGAAGCAGGAGAGAAAAATAAAGGAGGAGGAGGAGTTTGGGGAGTCAGACAACATTTAAGGTTTGAAATGGAAGGGGAACTCTAGAGTTAGGTAGGTTCTGATCCAATGGAAAATTATTGGATCAGAAGCCTTACCAAGTTACTCTGGCTGAGGAACCTGGGTGGCAATGTGTGGGTGGCCCACACTTAAGAACATAAAAAACTGGACACAGATACAAGCAGAGAGAAGTGTCATGCAGCAGGGAGTGGCAAGAGTCAATCCTAAATGCAGTCATTTGGGTACAATGTGCCCTTCAGAGAGGGCATGGTGACAGCATGGTCTAATTTACAGAGCTGCCAGGGCAATAACTCAGAAAGCAATACTGCCTTCTCACGACAAAACGAGGCAGCCCCTGAATGTTTCATGGTGGTAAAAGCTGCATTACAGCATATGAGATCCCGGAACCAATGAAAAGAGACAAGTTTACCAAAACGAGTCTTGACACAGAGTACATTTCTGGCAAATACATTATTAGGCACTCCTTCTACTCATGTTCTGAAGAAACTATTTAGTTTCCTTATAAGGCCCTTCTCCTCAGCTCTCCCCTGTATAACTACTATGTCTTCTTAAAGAAACAAAGATAGAAAAGGAAGAGAACTGTTCCACTCACCCCTTCCCCCCACACCACACTCCCTCAGTGTTTTTTTAGGAAGTAGAGTAAGGTTGCTTTGTCATTGAGAGTCTCAGAGGCTTACCAGCTTATGAAATCACTTTTAAAAAACCCATTCTGCTAAAGAATTCTAAATTGATGAGGAAAGATAAGGGAAACAATACAACTTTCTATGCTGGCTGCCAGAATTAAGCAGCATGTTTTAACCATGAGAGGTTTCTTTAATCCTGTTAAAACTTTACTACTACTAGACCTAAAACTTTACTACTACTAGACCCAAGACACAATGTACCAATGTGGGTGAACACACTATCATGGCATACCTAATCACCTTGGGTGCCAGCTGCTACTCTTAACTGATAATCAACTTCTAATGTTACTCCTTAAAATCCTCCAGTTGGCCCTCATTATCCAAAATAGAATCCAAACTTCTCAGCAGCACCCCAACTTCACTTCTCATATATTTCCCATTCTCAAATTCTACAGCCCATCTCCCCCACCAAAAAAAAAAAAAAAAAAAAAAAAAAAAAAAATCTAAAAGCCATGCTCCTTTCCCTGGAAATTCCTGTCCATTCCTCTAGCTTGGTAAAAATCCTACTCGATCTTCAAAAAATTGGCTGGTTTCCCATCCTTCAGAAAGATTGCTTTGACACCCACCGTTCTATGAACTTTAGAGGACCCTGTGCTTATTGTCACTGTACTTGCATATGGTACTGTTCAGTGGCTTGTCTCTTCCACTGCATCCTGAGGAAAAGATACAAATTTTATGGTTTTTATTATATCTTCTAGTGCCCAAGTCAGAGTCCTGATTCATAGTAGATACACAATGAGTGTTTTAATGAATAGTAAATATTCCCATCTATAAATCTCACTTTCTTCCAACAACAAAAATCCACTCTTTAAAGTCTGTCATAAAATAGGATAACTGTCTTCCCCCCTTTGACCAGAACAGCTGTACAGCCAAAACAGCTGACAGTATACCATTTGGGTTAGATCCTTGATAACTTTCAGGAAGCTGATAGCTGATTGCATCATTCATGACATCAGAAAGGAGGTCACCATCTGCAGAGTAGCTATGCGGTTGCCACTGTGTACCAATGCTACATATACATTACTTCAATCTTGACAATCCACAGTAACTCATTTTAGCTCTATTTTGTTAAAGAACCCGAGGCTCAAAAATTTGCCCAAGGTCACACACAGCTAGCAAATAATGAAGCCAAACTAATATAATGTGCAAAGTCAGGACTAGATTTTCTTCTAAATGAACTAAAAAATGAGGTTGGCTGAAAGTAAGATTTCCCACAGGGCTGAAAAAATGATGAAGGAAGCAAATAACTTGTCCATCTCAGACTATGGGTATGCAGTTTTAACAACATAAACTGAAAACCAGTCTTGTTTCTGTTCGGAGTTTAGATAATTGCACATACTGCTGTCTGGCCTGTCAAATAACAGACTCATCAGATATTAGGTTTGAAGCACTGTTTTAAAACAACTTCTCAAATTTATTTAACTCATGTGGATAACATGGTAGAGTATTTTGTATAAAAAGTAAAGGAGAGGAAAAAAAAGCCACCACTCAATACTAACTTAGCCTCATAGACAGCTCTGAGTTTAGGCAGCATGATGGACATAGAAATCACAGGACTTGCATTATCCCTTGAAAGATGAAACTCCAACTAGCAACAGATTTTTCCAATTCAAATTCAGTTTTATTAGAGATCCCAGCATAGTAATTAAAAGAAAAAAAGACTAGATTTTTGCTTTTTAATTTTCCATTCCTATTTTAAAAAAATGACTAGAGGCAATGACAAAAATAACTGTTATAAGGCATTTTTCTCCAGAAGTTGTCTGTCAAGCTTTAATTCCAGGCTTTCCATCCTTTTCATTTTAAAAAGAAAGGGTTTGGGAGCAAGTCAGCCTTGGATTCAGCTTGCTATACAAAGCCTCTGCATTCTCAAGTCCTAGACATACTGCCAGCACTCATCTCCCAGACCTCTGGCCTTAATCAAGTCCATGCTTGGGTGCTAAAGAAGCTCATGTTAACCCAAGGTCAGTCACAATCCTAACCTTCAACAATAGACAGCTGATTGCATCACTTATGATATACACCAGGCTGAGGCGGAAGGAACAGGTCAGCCATCCCTTGTCTGCTATGGGTGAGTCACATCAGAAGTTGAGCCTGGTTTCCCTTCCCCAGAGCTCACTGTGCAAGATCACTGCCACACCACCTCAGTCCACTATCTTACTGCCAGCCTAGCCACAGTGGAAACTGCTTGAAAGTTACTATATTGGAGTAGATGATTTTCCATAAGTACAAAAGAAAATGTTTCATTTATCGTTTAGACCTACCATTCAGCTTTTCCATTTCTTCTTAAGGAGCCTCTACTATTAGGCAATTAGGAGAGTTAAAAAGAAAGAGGAACAACATCTGTGTATGTGTGTCTTAAATTCTTTAACTTCCTGGCAAACTGCCATTTCTGAACATCCCATTTCCTTGAGAGGGACAAATTCTATGTACGTGTTGTACACTACATGTAGAAGTATTTCTCTTTTGTATCTTCATCTCACTGTATGGGTTCTCCTCTCTAGGTAATGAAAGTGGGAAGGTGGGGGAGCAAGAAACCACAAAGAGCACAGTATTCAGCATACCCCGTGTTAGCAACATGACAACTCCTCTAATATCATCCATGCTGACTCTAAGTAATTTCTGGTGGAGTTGGATACATCATTAAATTTCTATTTGTGCCCTGCCTGAGGCTTTTCCCTAACCACTAATTGCCAGGGAAGGTCTAGAGAGCTTTTGTGAAAGAAGCAGAATGCAAGCAATGTCCTGGGTCTGTAGCCAGGTGTCAGTGTACCATATAATGGAGGAAGGAGATTACAAGATGATTTTTGTTTCAGCTTTTAGTCCAACCAAGATTTAAGATTTACAGAAAACAGCTTTATGAGGCGAGGGGACAGAAATGTGGTAGTGGGGAGAGGAGAACACAGGAAGTAGTAAACACATCCAGTAGAATTCAGGGATAAAAACATCCACACAAGTTCACGGAACACAGAGGAACAAGAAGGAACACTTCCTGAACAGGGTACAGGGTGAGTGGGGCACAGTGGGTAATTATGAAACCTGTCAAATTAATTTTGAAGTGAATTGTCCTAGACAGGTCAAAGATTGTGCTTTAAAAATGTCATTAGAAGGTAACAGCTTTTTAAATATCCTTTTGCCTCCTGCTTCCAGATGACTCTTTTGGTTAAAAAACCAGAAATAATATAAACCTCACAGGTTAGAAGCACAGTCTTTTGATACTGGTGAGGTGAGGAGCTAGATGAACTTACATAGTAAGTGAGAGCGTTTATATTTCTTGGTCTTCTCCCTTGACCACTCCAAGTCTTTGACCTGCCAGAAATAGCAGTTATTTCCTCTGGAAGAAGCCAGTAATGGACACTTGTCGGTTGGCTTTGCCCAGAGCAGCAGTCCCTTTTTTGGGGCCCTTTCGTTCCTCTTTTGGCTCTTTTTTCACAGTCATGGCAGGAGGTCTTTGGACACAGGATGTCTTCGTCTTAAGCTCTTCTTCACTATCTGTGCAAGATTCACTCTCGTAAACTTTTTCAGTTACTGGAATAAGGGAAAAAATGGGGACATGGGTAAATGGAGTAATTTACCAAGAGAATGATATGTCTGCTTCCCACCCCACCCCATCCCTGAAACTGAACCTTTCTCCTATTGGGAGACCATATCTAGCTTCAGGTAGAAAGTACGTGGGCTTCTGAGCTTACATATCCCCCTAGCAAGGCTAAGAATTAACATTCATCCCTCCTTCCTCATGCCATTAAATGGGCCTTTATCATTAATTGGGTCCCATTCTAGGCTAGCTAACTTCTAGAGCTCTACATTTGAGTCATCAGTCTCATAGACACCTACTTATAATACCATGCTTTAACTGGTTCTATCTCTGTTATTCACAGAGCTTGCCTATTCCCATTGCCGGTTTTCCTGGTGTTAAAATTTCTGGCCCACTGAAGCCCCCACTCTGTCTGGTCAGGCTCACTGTCATGGACCCTCCTGGCTAGTTCCATCCTGATGTCATTCACACTCTGTACATCTTAAGCACAGAGAACTGGACATTAATTACTCAACAGTTCAGTTCTTAGTTTTGTGTGACTACAAAATAACCCAAGATTAAATACAAGTCTACATCATTAAGATAACTGTCCCAAGCAAATCCTAGCAGATGAAATACTTAGTAGTTTAAAGAAAGGGCAATAACAAAATGAGAAGCAAAGTTACTAGTTTTCTTCCTTCCAATCAGCTGAAGGCATAAGTTGTCTGTTCTGCCACTAAAATTCTGCAAATCCTTCTCCAGGGAAATTTGGAAAAGAACTACACCAGTGAGTAGTCATTCACTGTAAGCAAATCCTAAAGGGCTCAGGCAGAAACAGTGGTTTCTAACCATGATGTCACAGAACTGATGAGGATCTCTTCACTACTACTGTATTACATACACCAACCACAAGTCAAAGTACAATGCCACCTTTCTGCAACTTTAGAGACTGTAGCATCAATGCCATCTAAATTCTTTCTCAGCCTTTCTGGTTGCAGCAGGTGGTGGAAAACATCTTTTCTCAGATGAAAAGAGTATCTTAATATGTACAATAAATGCTCAAAGTATCAAAGTGTAAGGTATTTTCCCCATTAAAGAACATAACAGTTTTGAACTCTTAAATTACTAATAATTATTTCTAATATATTAGGTAACTTGTTCTAAAAGGCCTAGTCTTTGGAATCTAATATATCTGTTTTCTAATACCTAGTCTGTTACTTATATTCTCTCAAACTTTAACATTAGAATCATCTGGTGTGCTTGTTAAAACACAATACTGAGGGCTAGGGGTATGGCTCCGTGGTAGAGTACTTGCCTAGCATGTGTGAGGCACTGGGTTTGATTCTCAGCACTACATAAAAATAAATGAATAAATAAAGGTCCATCAATATCTTAAAAAAACAAAACAAAACAAAACACCACATTACTGGATTCTATCTCCAAAGTTTCAGATTTAATGGGTATGGGACAGGAACTGAGAACTTGCTTTTTTAACATGTTCCCAGATGACTCTGATGCTGCAGGTCTGGGGATGTTATTTTGTCATTGTCCTCCCCATCCCTGTTAAAATGGGGATAACACAGTTCCTCAGGATATATAGATAAGCCTAACAGTCTTTGGCAAGTACTCTTTAGTGCTACTTTTTTCCTGCACAATAGACTGTGCTAAAGGTCAAATGACTACTACCACTATAGCATTCCTTCACACTATCCATCTAATTCCATTAGGGTTGCATAATTAACAATCCCCTCCCTAAGAGTTCCTATATTTCTTTACTTTCAAGAGCCTAGAGCTTGCTTTGATGACTCCTACCAACTTAAATGCTAAGAAATTTATATATGTGTATATACATACACACAAACAGATACATATTTAAAGAATATCAAGTGTGTGTTTGATTTTTTGGTACTAGAGATTGAACCCAGAGGCACTTTACCACTGAGCCATATTCCCTCTTCACCCCCGACCTTTTTTTAAATATATCTATTTTTTAGTTGTAGTTGGACACAATACCTTTATTTATTTATTTTTATGTGTTGCTGAGGATCAAACCCAGAGCCTTGCACATGCTGAGCCACAACCCCAGCCCCATTTTTAAAAAATTTTATTTTGAGACAAGGTCACACTAAATTGCTGAGGCTGGCTTTGAACTTGTCATCTTCCTACCTCAGCCTCCTGAGTTCCTGGGATTACAGGTGTGTGCACCACCATGCATAGAATATCAAGTGTTTCTGAAGGCTTTGCTACTCAAATTGTGCTCCCCAGACTAGAGACATCAGAATTATTAGAAATGAAGAATCTTAGGTCCTACTCCTGGCCTACTGAACCAGAATTTCAATTTTAGCAAGATCTTTAACTAATGCATGTAGTCAGTAAAGTTTGAGAAATCTTCCAGTCTTTTTGAGAAAATACTTAGGGAATTTCCATGGACTACCTAATAGAAAGCAGGATCCCAGAACACCAACCCCATCTCACATGCATCTTCAAAAGCATTATGTAACTGGCTTAACGGGACAAAATTATGAGCTGTGATTTATTCGATATTTTAAATTAGCAAAGTCTGAAGAGCCATCTATAAAAAGGAAACCATTACTAATAGTTGGTGTATAAGCCATTGCTACTTCATAAACTATATTCTGTATTCAAATGGCAGCATGTCTGAAATATTATACTTCAGCATCAATTAGTTTGTTATTTCACTACTTCTTAATGAAGCCACTGGCTGCCTCATTGCCAATTTTGTGTAATACATTGCTTAGGGGAGTTAAAAAACAGCCAGGGCAGCACTGACAAAATTTCATAAGCAGCACACTCAGTACACCTTAAAAGCTAAAAGGCATGTTTCTATGTTCAAAGTTGTAGCCACTTAAAACTATAGGACAAAGGAGATTTGGACTTAAAAATCCCAAGTGTTTTAGCTGAACAACATGCTATCTTTCTCAGCTTCCATTAACAAAAATATTTGGGTTTTTGGTTATTACCAAATATCTTGTAAATAACCAAATATCTTTGGCTATTACCAGGTATCGTTTCCATTTAACTACTTGGCTCTTAGAAATCCACCTATGTCAGAGAGGAAAGCAGAACTCCTTTGTTGGTAACCAGAGCCAAAATTCATTAGGTTGAGTTTGGATTAAAAACCTTACCAAAACAGTGCAATGTTACCACAGTTTTCACTCTTGCATCCAAGGCTCTTAATAGTCCTCTCTGAAGACAGAGTGCAAAAAAGTCCATATCCTACATCTGGTCAAAACTTAAGTATTGTGTCTTGCACAAAGCAATAAGTAATTAGCCACAAATTCCTAATGAATTGTCATAAAGATATCTTTAACATTTTTTTTTGGTGGGGGGAGAGGAGGAAAAATCTGGCACTGGTGCTTTTGTTCTCTTTGAACTAAAAGAGGGAGGGGAAAAAAGACTAAGAAATTCAATTGTACATACATTTATTACCACCAATGGCCAAATCATTGTCTTGAAAATGAACTATATTAGAATACTGAAACCAAAAAACCAAACCAAAACAACAACAAAAAATAATAAAATAAACTCCCACTCAAAGTCAAGAATCCATAGACTTGTCAAAGAAATCAGGCATGAAAAACACAATAAGTCACAATAATAAACACAATAAATGGATTACATTTATAATGTGTCAATGTATATAATAATGTATCAAAATGCATTCTACTGTCATGTATAACTAATTAGAACAAATTAAAAAATTAAATAAAAAAAGAAATTTGGCATGAAAAAAGAATTCATACAGGTAAGGAATTGTATTACCTAATCACATGCTACCATCAAAATGGCAGGGGCTGGACTGGGGCTGTAGCTCAGTGGCAGAGTATTTGCCTTGCAAGTGTGAGGCACTGGGTTAGCTCCTCAGTACCACATTTGAAAAAATAAATAAATAAAGATACTGTGCCCATTTACAACTAAAAAAAATATTTTAAAATAGGGCAGGGGCTTTTTACGAGGAATGAGAAGTGGTAATTAATGGGATGAGGCACACGACAGATGTTTTCACAAGTTTTAATAACCACATTGCCTAGAAGTTGATTCTTCAAAGCTGATCAAACTTTTAAGACAGAAATTTGAACTAGAAAAGGAAATCAAGAAAGGGGGAAAAAAACCCTCTAGAAGATCCAAGATGTGGCTAGTGCCACAAGAGAGAGAAGTAATAATGATGGGTGCTCCGACTAACAAGAGGTTTATAAACCTAAATCTAAAACTCTTTCCAGACACAAAAGCACAGTATTGGGATCTGAGCATCTCATTGGGCCTCAAGTGCTAAATCCTAAATGCCTCACAGAAGTCTGGTCTGACTGTGGTAAGGGCAGAAGCAGCATTTTGCTTCTGAAGAATCAGCTAATGACTCAAAACTTGAATTCTAATTCCCTTCTGGGCCTTCATAACAAGCACATGCTTTTACCTAACATGGCTTACAAAGAGAAACAAAGGAAGCAATCTGGATGAGTCATACTCTTCTAAGAGCAAACGGGACCAAACACCAAAGACTCTTGATTCTCTCTTCAGAGTCTAATCATCTGTAGGTGCTTTTTCCCCCACTGTTCAAATTCAAGAAACAATCATTCTAAAACAACAAATGTTTCTCGATGTCTACGACAATATCTTAACTTTGTATTGTGATTTCCATCTTGAGTCTTTAAAGATAATTAATTACCTCACCTGAATCTTCATAACAACCCACATTCAGGCAAAGTATGTACCTGCCCTCTATTCTATAGATCAAATAACTCCCCACCAGAAATCACAAGACCTTTAGACAAGATCTCAGCACTTACTTTTATGATATATGGCCCAAATAAGAACCTGGGTGTTTTGACTATAGTTGCAGCATCTCTATACTTTGCTACTTAATGTGTGGGCTATAGACAAGCAACATCAGCACCACTTGGGGGTGAGTTATATACACATTCTGAGATGTACTGCTCTACATAGGATTATGGTACATCTCTGTGGTGAATAACTTTCTCTCTGGATTTGGAGCCCCAAATTTGTCTTACCTATGCAGCCTTCCTCATCCAAAAATGTTTTAGATTTCAGTACACGTTTTCGTTTTCTTTTGTTTTCTCCACTTGAACTCTAGAAGATCAGAGGAAGATCAGAGGATACAATGTTAAGTTGACAAATGAAGCTGTAGAGAAAAACAATGAAAGCTTTTTAATCGATAACAACCACTGCCCAGTATTCCATTATGATTTAAAAAGTTGAAAGAGGACCAACCCTACCACACAGATAAGTTAGATATACTATATGTACACATTTGATGTTTCAGTGACGTTGAGAAGGAAAGTAGCATGCTGAGGAAAGAACTGTATTCATTCTGCCAATAAGTTTTTGTGGTGCAGTACGGGCACCATGGTTAAAAAGACAAATTGGATAAGGATGTTAGTAGAAGACAGAGTCAAGGAGAGAGACCATTGCAATATACTGTGTAAGAGCTTTAATGGGGGCAGATATTAGAGAAGCACACAGCAATGGTCCTTAAATCAGACCAGGGATTTCTTAGTAAATGCCCAGGCCATAGACACTTGCCATGGTCAGCCTTGGCATTTCAATGGCATTACACCCACCAAGTTTAGACTGAAACAGGTGTTACTAATATTACTTTCCTCTTTACTCCATGGGTCTCTTTCATTCCCTCTTCCCTTCAGCTAAAGACAAAATCAGTGCAAGATTTAAATAAGTCTTAACGCAATGAATTAAGGAAAATATCACAAAGAAAAAAAACCTTGTCAGTGCCCATTCTCAACACTTCACTACCTACACTGATAAAGGCACGCACAGTTGAAGAGAATTCAAAACTGTATTTCCCCACTTGTTCTCATCCAGTTCTTTTCTTGAAGAACTTTACCAAAGCAACAAATGTTCATGAGTCCTTTGTTCCCTTCTATCTTTCACACTTTGCTCTGATGCAGGCATTACCTCTTTCTTTCCCTGCTTTTTGTGGTACTGGGGATTGAACCCAAGGATGCTGTACCACTGAGTTACCTCTCCAGACATTTTTATTTTTTTTGAGACAGGATCTCACTAAACTATAGCAGGACTTCTTTTTGCACAATTCCAACAGCAGCTGCACATCACAGCAGCCCTTGTACTAAAGGTTGTGGAAAACAAAACCGCTCCCCAAATCCATCTCTAACCTCCCCGCGACTGACCTTCAATAAATCTCCCTAGGCTGGGGATATAGCTCAGGGCTGGAGTTACTTGTCTAACATGTGCAAAGCCCTGGGTTCAAGCCTCAGTACCACAAAAGTAAAATAAAACAAAATAAAAGCTCCCTTCTAGCTGGGCACAGTGGTGCACGCCTGTAAACCCAGCGGCCTGAGAGGCAGAATCAGGAGGATCCCGAGTTCAAGGCCATTTAGTGAGGCGCTAAGCAACTCAGTGAGACCCTGTCTCTCAATAAAATACAAAATAGGGCTGGGGATGTGGTTCAGTGGTCAAGTGCCCCTGAGTTCAATCGCCGGTAACAAAAAAAACCTTCCATTTTGTGAGAAGAGAGGGAATACCCATTCTGGTCAATCTGTAGAGGAGCAAAATAAGAACCATGTACTGGCATTTGTGATTTTTACAGCAAGAGAAATGACTCAGAATAGTAACTGTAGATCCTTGGGCAATCAAGGATACATGGAAAGGAAGCCTCCCAGTGAAGTTTACCTTGACAGAAGGAGGCTCAGGTTCAGGCTCAGACTTCCATACGGGATCAGGAGATGGAGATACAGGAGGAGGTGGGGACGGTGACTTAGCTTCATAAGGCCCAGGAGAGTCTCGGAACGCTGAAATAATGGAACAAGCTAAGAGAACTACAAGCTTAGGCTGGTAGAACTTCTCCACTGGCATCTCTATGTCCAGCAAAGAAGACTTTGCAAACAGTAATTGAGGCCAACCAAGCACTCTGCAGTTATGAACTTATCTTTAAAATATACATTAATTTTGTACAACTAAAATCAAAGAATCAAAAATTATTAGTGCTAGAAGTACCTTAGAAGTCATTTTAGCTAAATGCTTTATTTTACAACTTGGTCAGGGCATGAAGTTGATTTATAAATATGAACTGATCACCTTCCATTTTTCATATATTTTACTTTACCCTCACAACCACCCTAAAAGACAGATACTATTTGCATATTACAACTGAGTAAAAAGAGGTTCAGAGAGATTCCTTCACTTGGCAAAGTCACACAGCTTGTAACTGAGACCAGAAGTTTTAAACCCAAGTCAGTCTGGTTGCACAGCCTTCCTAAGCCAACTATCCATGCCACCTAATGATTCATGACCAGACATTTTCTCTTTAGATCAAGTAAGTGTAAATAATCCTCAGATTACCCCAAATGCTCCATGCCAGTCTTTGTGATCTGAGGATTATTTGCAATCTTCTGAGGTGTTTGTAAGATTGAAAATTTCCTGCCGATGGTAAGAGCATGAACTTTGGGGGACAGATCATCTTTGAAATAAAAACTCAGTATTTTGTATGGGAACTATTTCCAGGCTTGTTCTGCTATACCGAGAGTGAAGAAAAGAACACTTTTAGGATAGAAATGATGTTATGGAAGTGGTATCACCTAAGAGTGCACCAAAGAGAACCCATCATTTCTCAACATTTGCAGAAACAGTGGTCCTAGCACAAGGCCCTAATAGAAGAAAAATGAAAATCCTCAGCTGACCTATTGCTTAATCACCACAAAGAAACTGCTGGTCAGGGGATTGGGTAGCTGCTTAGCCTCACCTGCTCCCTAAACTTCCTGGCTGCATTCAAACTCTTAGCACAAGTCTTGGATCTAAAATTCTCCCAACTGATTAGGTCAGCATTAAAAATTATGACAGTAGAGGGTTCAAGGCCAAATGACCTGAAGAGGTAAAGCAGAACAAGGGCCAGAATGAAACAATAAATTACACACTTTGAGTATGAAATGGGCCCCAAAACTTTATAAGTGCTGGGAAACAAAAGACAGAACATAAAGACAAAGAGGTCCAGCTATTAACCCAGCTCAGGGAAATTAGCACATGATGGGAGCCCAAGCAAAAGGAGTGTCACACCCCAAAACCAAGCACCCATTGTGCTAAAGCAATAGCTGTTAAGAACTGGGCCATAATGGCAGATGTGTTACAGTGGACAGAGGAAAGTTTAAGCAGCAAGGAAGCCAAAGAAAAGGAGTTTTGAGTACTCACAGTAATAAATTTACTTATTCTATTTCCAGTTCTGCAACCACTTGACTTATCCAAGGAAAACACTTAATCCCAGTAGCACCAGCTTAGACCCCTCTTACCACACTGCATTGCAGCTGTGTGTTTACCCACAACCACCCTCCAGACTCTGTGCTCCAAAGAGGCAGGGATGCCACAATTCCCCTGGCACCACAGAGCAATATTTTTTTTGTTTGTTTTTTAATAAAGAAAAATAATAATTTTCTGAACTAAATTTAGGATGAGGAACATCCAGGTTAAGGAAGACTCAGCACAGACTCTTCCTTTAACATGTCCCCAAGAGAAATATTATAATAAAGAAATATTGTGATCCCCCCTCATAAGAGAGAAGAGAACAGAGAAAGAATCAAGAGTCCTTAATAAAGAAGAAATTTCAACCCATGCCTGGAAGATGGAGAGCAGATGGGAGAAAAGTGACAAGGAATCATCAATTACATGATTCAGATGATAGAGATTACTATCTATTATAAAACTTCTGAGTTGAAATTATGTTTATCTACTACTTTGTTTAAACTTTAAAAAATATTTTAAGGAAGGGTAGAAAAAACACTAAAATTTTCTAGACTTTACAAACGCTAATCATTTTTTCTGATAAAACCCCACAAATCTCTACTATGTGTTTTAAACACCTAAGATTTCAAAAACATTTCTTAAAAAAATTTGCCCAGGGCTGGGGCTGTAGCTCAGCGGCAGAATGCTTGCCTAGTATGCATGAGGCACTGGGTTTGATCCTCAGCACCACATAAAAATAAACAAAAAAATAAAGGCATTCTGTCCATTT
Organism: Marmota monax; assembly: GCF_021218885.2. Classification (NCBI taxonomy): domain Eukaryota; kingdom Metazoa; phylum Chordata; class Mammalia; order Rodentia; family Sciuridae; genus Marmota; species Marmota monax. The sequence goes on along the minus strand of NW_026692352.1, from coordinate 4,980,252 downwards.
ACAACTATTAAAAAAAAAATTGCCCACATTCATATGCTGGAATAGAATACAATGTCAGTTTGCCTTAGTACTTAACCATCAAGTCGAGCTTTCTAACTCAATATATTTTTAGTGACATAAACCAATGGAAGTTGGATGCATCCGTGTATTTTAAATATATTTATAGCAAATCTGCAACTCTTCAGATGAAAGATACTGAAGTAGTAAAACAGAACTTAAGCCAGGAAAGCAACTTTTGTTGGGGCAGAATAAGAACTGTGGTAAAACTAATTTCAGGGATCCAGCAATGGAACCACTTGTTTGTTAAGAGTCCTCTGGCAGAGATGGGTCATTAGAATTCCTGGAAAGCATTCGCAGCTTCCTAGGACCCAAGTTTTTAAAATATCTAGCCTTACCTTAAGAAAGGTATTTTAAAGATGAGGAAACAAGAAATTAAAGAAGTGAAGTCATCTGCCTAAAGTCACATAGTTAAGTGGTGCAGGGGAGATTTAAACACAGTCCAACTTCAAAGTCCTTACATTTCCTCCATTCTTGCTGCTTCCCTGCTAACTAGTAGCTTAAGATAGCTAACATCATATAATTAGTGCAACAGAAATAAAATGATAATATGTTAGAGGCTGTAAAGATTTAAAATAACACTGGCTTTGAGACAAAGAAATTTAAGAATAAAATGGCAGAGGTTTATAAATTTAGTCAGGGGCCAAAAAGTATCTTGCCAGGGGAGAATATTTGACAGCCTCTGGCTCTCTGTCATCTGTTACTTTAGGTTGCTCACCTCTATCACATTTCTTTACATTCCTTTCCAAACTAAATAGCTCCACCCATATTTCTAATCACCCATGGGTATTATTATTTTTGTGGGCTATGGATCAGAAACTAGGGAGAACATTTCAGAATTATGTAATGATGTTCAATCAACCATAGTAATTCCTTGATTTAAAGCTGACTCTCACTACTACTAGAGTATTTAGTGTTTTGTTTTGTTTTGTTTTGTTTTCTTCTCTCTTCTCCTTCTCCCAGTGGTGCTAAGGATTGAACCCAGAGCCTCACACCATGCTAGGCAAGTGTTCTACCACAGGAGTTACATTTCCAGGCTTAGCTTACCTTTTTTAAAAAAATATTTTTTTAGTCGTTGATAAAACTTTATTTTATTTATTTATATGCAGTGCTGAGAATCGAACCCAATGCCTCACACATGCAAGGCAAGTGCGCTACCACTGAGCCACAACCCCAGCCCCTTAGTTTACCTTTTAAATGTATATTAGGCTGATGGTTTACCCCTAAATCTGTAAGAATCAAAATGGTACTTCTACCCCAGAGATTCAACTTCTTAGGGCTATTTTTTAGATCTGTTCATTTGCAATACAGTCATCTACATATACAATTTGTTTCTTAACTCACTATTACTATCCTTTTGACAGCAATAGTAGGTTCCTCTTTTGCATTTTTTTTTTTGGCACTGGGAATTGAATCCAGGGCCTTGTGCACGCAAAGCAAGCACTCTACCAACTGAGCTATAACCCCAGTTCCTCGTTATTCTTTAATCCCTTTTACTATCAGTTTATTTGCATTGTGTATGTACTTTTTAGTGATACTGAACTCCTTTGGATTGGATTTCCCCCTAGCACCTAAAATGGTTTATGCCAGGAATTCTTGGAGAACTGATCATGATAGCTTAAGCTTTTCACCAACTGGTTTTACAAGCATGACTTTCAAGGTAGCATATCCAGCATATAAATTCATCCCAGCTATCTTTCTCTTTAGCCTCTCTATGTATACTTTCCTCTATATTATGTGGTATGATATCTTGGTTCTTAAGAATACTTGACATTCTTTTAAAAACCATATTAATTTTCCTGGCCAGAGTCTTGCTCTTATTCTGTTTGCTTATCTAACATTGCCCATGGTCTAAAACTAGAAGGGTCCATAGTGACATTCCCTTTCAACAACATTTTTATCATGATTTTATTTCTATGGTGTGGAACACCAATATCCTCGGTTCCTAGAACATTACAATTCTTAAGATTCACAATAAGGTAGCCAAAGGAATACACCCCCTTAAAAAAAAAGAAAGAAAGAAAGAAAACGTATTAGACAGTATGTATACTAGTAGTACTTACCCTCTTTCCCTTTTTGTTGGTTATTTTGGCGAGTTACCAAAAGGTCATGGTTTTGGTCAAAAGGCTAAAGTAGATTTCAAACAAAAATAGATGCTATATTCTCTCAGTGCTAGGATTACTACTCTCATTATGACCCATAATAAATTACTTTTTAGCTCCTTCAGCATCATAAGAATTGATACTCTTAATAAAAAAATTAATAGCAATACCCACCTTCATCTTCACTGCTATCAGACTGAGGAAGTTTGATTCTTCGCCTCTTTTTCTTCATGATTTCAGTTTCCTTTGTTTCATCATCAGATAAATCTACTCGCTTCCCCCTGTTGCCATCAGGAATAAATTAAGCATGTTACATAGAGCAAAAATGTAAGTATTTACATGCTCCTATGAATCTCACTTTATAACTCATGGTCTTAATTCCAGAGGGTAGAAAAGAATAATCAAAGTATACCAATAAAGATTCTTTTTAAGGATATACTGTCAACCAACCATAGCTAGGTCACTTCAGAAGGTGACCAGAATAAAAAATTTCTCTAGCTCTCTTTAGACCACTGGCAACTGCAACCAGGTTATCAAGAATTTTTCTCAATGCTTTCTTACTTTCCCCATTGGCCTGTTAGTCATTTGACATGAATTAAATAAGCAGCTATTACCTATATATAAGGCTCTTTGCTTAAACACAGAGGATGCAAAGATCAGGAAGGAAAGACTGTTCTCAAGAAGCTCTGGCTGACATAACCAGCTATATAATACAATATAATAAATTTTAATGGAAAAAAAAGATACAAAGCATGACTATTACTTGAAAACTTTAAAATCTAAGTAAAAGTTCATCAGAAAAGAGAAATATTTTAAAGGGAAAAACCAATAGGAACAAAGACATGACATAAGGCCATAAGGTGATTCTTATGAATAATAAAAAAACCTAGACTTCATCTTGATATTATTTAGCTTCTCTGGATATTCCACCAAAATTCATTTAATCAACAAATAATTTATCCAGGGCACATCATGTATTAGAAATGAATAGGAATTAAGACACATCCTTTGTCATCAAGCACCTTATGTCTTACTTATTTTTAAATATCAACCTTTCTTCTATTTTGAGCTAGAAAAAGAATATACTAAGCTCAAAGTAAGTAAAAGGAAATAATAAAGAGCAGAAATCAATGTGATAGAAAACAAAATTAAAGTGAAAAGTTGTCAGTTGGGGGGTAAAAATAAAGTTAATAAACTTTTTACGTGGTTGATTAAAAAAAGAAATGTTTCTCACCAATCAGAAATGTAAAAATGAGGGACTGGGGTTGTGGCTCAGAGGAAGAGCACTCGCCTAGCATGCGTGAGGCACTGGGTTCGATCCTTAGCCCCACAGGAAAATAAAATAAAGGTATTCTGTCCACCTACAACTAAAAAATAATTTAAAAAAAAAAAAAAAGAAATGTAAAAATGAATTTTTTAGTGATAACTACAGATTCCACAGATATTCAAAGAACAAAGCTGTATTATTAACAACTTTATACTAACAAGCTCAATAACTTAGAATTCCTTTAAAATTACAACTTACTCAAAACTGATCCAAGAAAAACTAGAAAGTTTGAATAACTCTATTTAAAAAAAATCAAATTCACAATTTCAAAACACCTCCTATGAAGAAAATCCAAGCCTAGATTCACTGATGAACTTTATCAAACATTTAAGAAACAAATATATCTATACAAATTCCTTTGGAAAACAAAGAAACTCTTCTCAACTAATTTTGTAAAGTTAGCACAACCTTGACACTAAAACTTGGCAAAAACATTACCAGAAAAGAACTGACCTACAGTTCCCGTAAAAAGAGAGGAAAAAAATCCTTAGTGTATATTAATAAATCCAACCCAGCAAAATATAAAAATAATACATCACAACCAAGTGAAGTTTATCCCAAGAATGCAAGATTGGTTTAACAGTTTAAAAAAATCAATCAGTATAATTCACCACAGTAGCAGAAACACCATAAGCATCTCAATAAATGCAGAAAAAAATTATCTATTAAAATTCAACAGCCAAGCTGGGGTTATAGTTCAGTGGTAGAGCACTTGCCTCACATGCGTGAGGCACGCACTGGGTTCGATTCTCAGTGTCGCATAAAAATAAATAAATAAAGATATTGTAAAACAAACAAAAAAACAACAATTCAACATCTATTCATGATCAAATCTCTCAGCTTAGAAAAAAAAACTCAACCTGGTAAAGGGCATCTACTAAAAATGTACACTTAGTATCACGTTTAGTAATGAAATACTGAATGCATTCCTGGCAATAACCACCAACAGTAAGTATTATACCCACAGTTTGGGACATTTTAATCCATATGTATCACATGTTCCTAGGAGGTAAGGTCTACTAGACAGAGCCTTAACCCTCTGAAACAGCACCATTTTGTTGATGTTTTCTACTAAAGTTACCCCAACTTTGCCACAAAAGTCAGGTCTTTGTGGGCCTATCAGTGCTGACAGTGTCCTTTAGAATTTCTTTCAACAGACTAATTCCTACCAACTATGAGGTAGTGTCTCAAATTCCTGGATCCATTTTTAACAGCTTGTGTGCTTTTTATTTTCTTTTCTAATTACATTTTACCACTTGAAAAATAAACTCATTGATATAAAAAGAAAACAAAGAACTTTTTCTCTTAAATTTGACTGGAAACAGTAACCTTTCATTTGGCAGCTTGAAGTAAAACACATATGCTCACGCACACTCACACACACTTTTAGGTACTTATGCCATGTCCACATGTTTAAAATTAAGTAAGGAGAAAAAGGATTATCAATTTAGATCAATGAAGCAAAAATGAAACTTTGGGCCCTAAATCACCCAAATTGTCTTGATTTCACAAGACTATTTCACTAGATAAGCTACTAAGTTTCTCTCTCCATTTTGGTTGTGTGGTTGTATCCCTAAGGCATTAAGAAGGATTTACTACTCAACTGAAAAGTGTCCTCTGTCAATAAGCCCAAATAGACCTCTCACCCCCAGTAGACACTCTTCCCTCACAAGCGACAAAATTTTCCTACCATTTTTTTTCCTTCTGCTGCATCTTAACAGGCTCTGCTTTTTTGCTGGATTTCTTCAGGTCTGCAGGAGTTGCCAGTTTTGGTTCAGTGACAGGCACTTGAGGTTGCTCCACTATTTTTTCTTCTTTCACAGCTTGTTCTGAATCCAAATTGACTTTAAGTTTATCTACAAATAAAGTATAGCTGACGATACATAACCCCATGGTGCAATATTAATCCATCATTCTTTTGACAGTCCACTATGCGCCAGGTAACATATTAGCAGCAAGGCTAAAAGGATAAAAAATAGTCTCTCTCTTCCTAACAGATCCCATAGTCTATTCAGAAAATATTTCTCCTTTTTGATGACTACTCTAGCTATAACTGTTTTCATTTCTGCCTTCCACTAATCTCTCATCATATCACAGCCCCCAGGCCAAATGATAGTAAAAACAAGGCTTAGAAACACAACTTTGTGAGGTATCATCTTTCTAATTTTTTAGATAAGGAAAACTAAGAGTCACAGGAATTAAAAGATGCTTCCCAAGAATATATAGTTTACAAATGACATCAACAGAATTTGTAGCAAGACCTATCATATTCAACCTTTAAAACCAGGCTATCTTATATTATTTTAATGATAAAATTGAAAGACATATTTTAGTTCAAATCCTCTTTCCTCCTGAGCAAGTTATTTTATCTAAAAGTCATTTTTCTCTGTAAAAATTGGGATAATAGATACAAGATTTTCATAAGGCTTCAAAAAATGCATTATAAGAGTTAAATGACTTACCCAAGGAACACTGATAGAAAAAGTAAAAGTGAAGATAAGGACCTGGTTTAACTCCTCAAAATTCTGGTCTCTTTCCTACACGAAACTAAAGAACACGAAAACAACTACTGTGCAACACAGAAGACTAAGAAATGCAAACAGGGTGGGCCTAGTCATCTGAGAAACTATAGAAACATATAATCTTGGTTTCAAGCTGAACTCAGGAATAGCTTTCTGCCAGCAAGGTCACAAAATACAAATAGAAAGCTGTAAACCAGCCGGAGACTCCTCAAAAAGGTTTGGTTGCAAATTTTATCATAGTTTAAACCATCTATTGTGTAGGAAAAATAGAACAAAACAAAACAAAACACTGACATTGTAGTTTTGGCTGTTATGCACAGCTTAGAATAATGATTTTTTGTCATGTATATTACTTGAAAGTGTAAGGGATGGATCTGAATGTAAAATGCAATCCATTTATACTTTTGAAAACTTGAATGAGAAACCTGAATGGTGGAATCCATCAGCCAATGATGATACATTTGCTTGCATTTTCAATACTGTTGTTCTCAAGTACCACTGCTTTTCAAACTTTCCATCAGAACATCCCAAACTGAACAGGAGAATAAATATGTTGCAAATGATAGAATGCCATTCCTTTTTATGGCCAAATAATATTTCACTGTCTGGATATACCACATTTTGTTTATCCATTCATCTAATGATAAATGATTTTTAGATTGTTGCCACTTTTTTGGTTATCATGAAAAATGCTGCTATGGACATTTTGTACAAGTTTTTGTGTGGGAATACTGTTTTAATTCACCTGATACCTAGGAATGGAATTACTGGGTAACTCTGGTTTCATTTTTTAAAGTACTGACAAACCATTTTCCAAAGTAAGTACATTATTTTACACTTTCCACAGCAACGTATGAGAGTTCAAATTCTCCACATCCTTGCCAACACTTGCTATCATCCAGCATTAAATTTAAATAGTTCAAGTCCCCACAATAAACTCTCTTCATCCAATTCTAGAGCTTATTTTCATTGCAATGATCTTGTCATGTGTCAAATGCAATAAAAAAATCATAATTTTACCCTGAACATTCAGCCTTTAAGAACATCTGTTAAATAAATCAACTTTGTAAGTGATTCTTTTATTAGGTGAATAATTTTCTTACTTTGTCCAGGTTTTCCCTCTTCCTCTATTACATGTTATCATAACATCTGTCTAGCAATTACACTGATTATTTTATTTTTTTCTATATATTTCTCTCTCTCTCCCATTTGTGTGTCTTCTCCTAGTAAAACATTACAGCCAAGGGCCTTTTGTCTTTTGTTTAACATTGTACCACCAGTACACACAGTAGGTGCTCAATCAATATTTGTTAAATAAACACATGAATAAATAAGTCTATTTTTATGTTCAGTTTGGTATTTTTTTCAAAACAAGCAAATATTCAAGTATCTTATGTATTTTTAAAACACTAATTTAAAATATCACTGTTTCTTAAGGTTACTAACATAAAACCACCACCAACTCCTGGGTCTCATCAAAATTGCCAAGAAACCATAATTTGCTTGGGTACTGGGTGGCCCAGTACAGTGACATCAGCATGATGTGTTTTCACAGAAGCCCTTTGATGCACTGTGCCTGTAATAATACAAATGTTGTTTCTCAATAACCTGAAAGTATAACATTTTCTATATGCTTTCAGAACACAAATGTTCTTCTTTGATAGCTTTCATGGTAAACAAGACACTATTACCTTAGTCCCTTCCTTGGCTACCAATTTGGCCATCAGAGGCAGAATTCGACTAATTTTCCTTGCATGTAACAAAATTTTTCCCTAAAAACTCTTCGCAAAACTGAGACTCCAGGGAAGTGTGCCATAATTATTCTGCTTCTCTTGAGTTGTTTCTATCCTAGTATTTTGTCACATATCCTCAGAGGTTGTGTACTTGATATTAGAAGTAAAAAAAAAAATGTGACAATTGATTTTTTTTCCAAAAGAAAGACTTATTATTATTCTAAATATGGGAGAGTTTTGGTTTCCCAAAAACTATGTTTAAATGACCATTACTACTTGGGCTTGTCAAAATCATAATGAGGTCTAATTCATTATTGTGAATACTCTAAGTGAATGATCAACAAATATTATGAAAAAATCTTCATCATCACTAGCAATTGGAGAAATGCAAATTAAAACTACACTGAGCTGGGCCCAATGGCGCACATCTATAATCCCAGCATCTTGGGAGGCAAGGGAAGGAGGATCATGATTTCAATGTCAGCCTCAGCAACTTAATGAGACCCTGTCTCAAAATTATATGTGTGTGTGTGTGTGTGTATACATATATATTTTTTAAAATAAATAAATACACACACACACACATTCACATACAAATATAACTGGGGATGTGGCTCAGTGGTTGAGCATCCCTGGGTTCAATCCTAGTACAAAAAAATAAGTAAAAAAAAAATACTACACTGAGATTTCATCTTACTCCAGTCAGACTGGCAATTATCCAGAATATAAGTATCAACACATGTTGGCAAGAATGCTTTCCCTGCTTTTTAAAATTGGTTCTTCTTAGTTGTACATGGTAGTAGAATCCATTTTGATAAAATTATACAAGTACAGAATATATCTTATTCTAATTAGGAGTCCCATTCATACATTTTTGGTGGGACTGCAAATTGGTGCAACCACTCTGAAAAGCAGTACAAAGATCCCTCAAAAAACTAGGAATGAAATGACTATTTGACCCAGAGGACTTAAAAATAGCATACTGGGGCTGGGGATGTGGCTTAAGTGGTAGCGCGCTCGCCTGGCATGCGTGCGGCCCGGGTTCGATCCTCAGCACCACATACAAAACAAAGATGTTGTATCCGCCAATAACTAAAAAATAAATATTAAAATTCTCTCTCTCTCTCCTCTCTCACTCTCAAAAAAAAAAAAAAAAATAGCATACTACAATGACCCAGCCACATCAGTGTTTATAGCAGCACAATTCACAGTAGCTAAGCTATGGAACCAACCTAGATGCCCATCAACAGATGAATGGGTAAAGAAAGTATGCTATATATGCACAATGAAATATTACTCAGCCATAAAGAAGAATGAAATTATGACATTTGCTGGCAAGTGGATTGAACTGGAGACTATCATACTAAGTGAAATAGGCAATATAAAAAAACCAAAGGTTACAAATTTTCACTGATTTGTGGAAGCTAAACCACAATTAAGGGTGGGGGAGAGGAAGAGGAGAAATTCAGTAGATTAGACAAAGGGGAACAAAATGAAGGAAGGGGGAATAGGAAAAGGAAAGACAGTAGAATAAATGTAACATAATTTTCCTATGTACACATATGAAAATACCTAAGTGAATCTCACCATCATGCCCACCCACAAGAATGGGGTCCTAATTAGCATAAGATACTTGTATAATTTTATCAAAATGGATTCTACTGTCATGTATAAGTAAGAAGAACCAATTAAAAAAAATAACTAAAGAAAGGCAAAAGAAAAAAACAAAAGAAAAAAAAAAAAAAGAAAGAAAGGCAAAAGATTTGCTTTTGAGGCCCTTTGGGACACAGGAATAATTAAAGTCATACAAGTAAAGTGATGGCAATATCAATGACACTGACCTCAACATTATACTGTGTAAATAGGCAGTCTCCCTTTTGTTTTGAACATCCATTTTCAAGAGGCTTATAAAGTAAATATATCATTCTTGTTTGTCAAGGCAGTAAGTAGAAGTTCAAATAGTAAACTACCTTCCAAGATATCTCAACTGAGCCCAGCTAACCCAGAAAATTCACCTCGTCAGTTCATCACTTTCATCAACATATGATTAGTATATTGCAAATGTATGTAAGGAAGCAGGAGTGCCTGGATGGGCAAAAACTGGATAAGATGGCATTCATCTCAGGTTTAAAATGTTATTTCATTAACATTTGCCACAGTCTGGCTGGGCACACAATCACGAGCCACCACACAGCTTGTAGATTCAAACAGCAACTCTTTATTCCCGAACTCACACCAGCCGTCTACAAACACGTTCTGGGGAAATCCACGTTCTCTGTCCAAATCCACCTCCACTGGGCTTCTATCTCCAAAATATACTGTCTGAATCCCGTGAGAACTCAAGGGGAACTCAGGCAGCAGGATACGCCCTATTCCCAGCAGGAATAATCTTAAACCTTAAACCTGGAACCTAAACCGGGAACGCCCTAATCCGCCTTGGTCCTTGAACAAGGTCACCTACATTCAATGTCACTGCAACATGTCAGCAACATGGGGTACGCTGGCAAGGAAATTGTCATACCTACTTGGCTAATGGCTCCCAGCAAACATTCACTTATTAGTCAAAGGAAAATAAAAACATGCTTACTCATAGCAGCTTTTCCAAAAAAATTGCTCATCACATTCCCCTTTCCTGGTACTTTGCTGCCTGTTGAAGATGCCTAAAAACATGGAAAAGAAAACACATGATTTTTTTTCTAGTGTTTAGGCTCCTCTTAAAGTAGCATTGTCTTGAACAATCTCTTCAATAACAGAGCACTGGCCAGTGGTACAGACTCTATGTAATCATGAGAAAATGTGTAAGCATTAGATTATAGTATCAAATGTTAATTTCCAAAGCTTTACTTCTCATAGTTCTTATAAAAATTATTATTATCCATGGATATGTTTAGGTTTTTCTTGAGCATATTTTACAACAATTTAGATTAAGAGGATTAAAAAAGATCAGAAGCAATACAGCAAAGAAGGAAACAAAATATTACGTTTTTAATAATCAGTAGTAGACTTGAATCCTGGTTCTACTTTTTTTTTTTTTTCCACTTTCATTTTATTTGTTTATTTTTATGTGGTGCCAAGGATCGAACCTGGTGCCTCATGCATGCTTGGCAAGTGCTCTACCGCTGAGCCACAATCCTGGCCCTGGTTCTACATTTAACAGCAGTATAACCTCTACGCAAGTTATAAGTTTAGGCTTTAGTTTTATTACATATAATATAAAAATGGTAAGATCCAAAAAGAATTGATAAGAGGATTTAAGGTCTGGGGTTATGGCTCAGCAGTACAGCGCTCGTCTCGCACGCGCGGGACCCTGGGTTTGATCCTCAGCACCACGTAAAAATTAAAAGAGTGAAATAAAGGTATTGTGAATAAATATTTTTAAAAAAAGGAGGATTTAAGCAAAGATCAAACCAAATCAATAAATGTTTTGTTTCCCTCCACCCCTCTTTTCCTCTCCCAGAGCAAAAGCTTGAAAATGACAGTGATGATAACAGTAGTAACAATGCCATACTTTCCTGAATATTTTAAATGGCACCTGACATTTTTATTAAGTCAATACCCAAATAAGTGAGTTTAGATGACTAATCAATAAAAAACATGAAGAGAAGAGAAAGAAGGAAAAGATTCATAAAATAAAAACGTTAATTACACTAGGAAGGTATATATGGCAAAGACCAGAATATAAGATATTCTCAAAATGACACATTGCTAATACACAATTTCTTGAACTTTGTAATTTTTGAGGCATTTTCACATGCATTATTTCAACGGGCTCTCCTAATAATCTTACAATGTGTATAGGGTAGGCATTACCATTTTATAGAAAGGGAATGCAAGCATCAGTGACAAGCATCAGCCAAAGAAAAAGGACTTGAGAATACAGTATTACAGGGATCAAAGTGGTAGAAAAATCAGAACTAAATGTCAGAACCTTACATAATTAAACTACCAAGGGCACTAGTAATGCTTTCCTGGATAACATTCCACACTGTAATAAAGGTCCATTTTCAAAGACGACTTACATTTGTTACTTCTTTAGTCTCTATTTTGGTCTCCTTGTTTGTATCTTGGCTTTTAGAAGCAGCTTTGGAGGCAAACATTCCCATAATTCCCTTGGGCTGCTGGGAAGCCTGTTTGGAGGCAGGTGGGCCATGACCATTGGTTGTCAGCTCATTACTGGCTTGTGTCTCACTGGATGCCTGAAGATTGGACTGTTCAAAATTGCTAGAAGATGAGGATTCTGTGGGAGCTCTAGGGACCGCAGCTGCACATTGTATGGCACTAAATCTAAAGACAAAATGGTAATATTAATTTGATGCCAGTATCAAACTCTTATTTTCAAACTCTTGTTTCTTTCACATAGTACCTTCTAACCCCTAATATTATAAAACTAGGGACTGTTAGAACTAGAATGGATTTTGGAAAAACTTTTGTACAAAATTTTCATTTAGATAAATAATTGGAGAGAAATAAGTGATCTGTTCTAAGTTATCCATCCAGTTAGTAATAGAGCTAGATTTGGAATCAAATAAGGTATTTGGAATACCTTATTGAATACTCTTGCTTTTTTGAAAAAAAAAATCCTAATTTAAAAAAAATAAGAATATACAAAACAATAATAAAAGATTTAATAATTTTTCCATCCTTAGGAAACCAAATGGTTATCCCTTATTTAAGGACCTTCCTCTTATAAGGCCAGATACGCAACAACTATTGACTGAATCAAAACTAAAAGCAGTGGTGCATGCCTGTAATTCCAGCAGCTTGGGAGCTGAGGCAGGATGATTGCGAGTTCAAAGCCAGCCTCAGCAACGGCGAGGCACTAGGCAACTCAGTGAGACCCTGTCTCTAAATAAAATACAAAATAGGGCTGGGGATGCTGCCCAGTGGTCGAGTGCCCCTGAGTTCAATCTCTAGTACCCAAAAAACAAAATAAAAACTAAAAGCTCTAAATATTAACACGTTTCCTGGCAACTCTCCTGGCCAGAGTGGTTATGCTTTAAAACATGGAAGCTAGAAACAGAGTCACTGGCTCTTATAACTTGTGGTCCTTCACAGCCATTTGCTACTAATTTCTTTCTTTCTTTTCTTTTTTTATTAGTTGCTCAAGACAATACAATGATCTTGACATATCATATATTTGATTCAAACAGGGTATGAATTCTCATTTTTCCATGTGTACAGATTGCAGGATCACATTGGTTATACATCCATGTGTATACATACAGCAATCCTAGTGTCAGTTGTATTCTGCTGCCCTCCCTATCCCCCCCTCCCCTCCCCTCCCATCACTATTCTCTACCCATTCTACTGTGACACTTATCTCTTTTTTTTTCTTCCCTTCTCCCTCACACTATCATATATGTATTTTGTGAACCCATGAGGGTCTCCTTCCGTCTTCCGTGCAATTCCCCTTCTCCCTCCCATTCCCTCCCACCTCTTTTCCTTGTTTCGTGGTAATCTTCTTCTCATGCTCCTCCTTCCTACTCTGTTTTGAGTCACCTCCCTTATATCAGAGAAGACATTCGGCATTTGTTTTTTAGGGATTGGCTAACTTTGCTTAGCATAATCTGCTCTAGTGCCATCCATTTCCCTGAAAATGCCATGATTTTGTTATTTTTTTAGTGCTGAGTAATATTCCATGTGTATAAATGCCACATTTTTTTAAATCCATTCATCTGTTGAAGGGCATCTGGATTAGTTCCACAGTCTAGCTATTGTGAATTGTGCTGCTATGAATATTGATGTAGCTGTGTCCCTGTAGTATGCTCTTTTTAGGTTTTTTGGGTGTAGTCCAAGAAGGGGAATAGCTGGGTCAAATGGTGGGTCCATTCCCAGCTTTCCAAGGAATCTCCATACTGCCCTCCAAATTGGCTGTACCAATTTGCAGTCCCACCAGCAATGTACAAGTGTACCTTTTTCCCCACATCCTGGCCAGCACTTGTTATTGTTTGACTTCATAATTTAATTTGCATTTCTCTAGCAATCAGAGAAATGCAAATTAAAACCACTCTAAGATACCATCTCACTCCAGTAAGAATGGCAGCCATTATGAAGTCAAACATTTGCTACTAATTTCTAATAGTACCAACTAGCAACAGCAGACAAGTATTATGCTGAAGGCCAAGTGAAGGAATATGGTGAATGATCTGCATGGCCTATTAAAGGGAATATTCATCTCTTATTCTCTAAATTGTAGCTATGCCTACTTCACACCAATATATAATGTAATGTTCCACATTGTGAATGGGTAACTGATTCAGCTTTCACAAAGGGCTCTAATAAAGCAAAGTTCTTCAACTTTCCATATCAAAACATTTTGCTTCCCCTAGTTTGTTGCTTAATGGGGTAGGTGAGAGTTCCCTGAAGATCTTATTCATCTTTCATATTCCAGTTACCTGACACAAAATCTGACATACAGCAAGTGTCAGAAAAAACATGTTGAAAGAAAGACTATTTAAGCCACTGAAAGTGAGGTTTCTGGTTTGTCTCCCTTCTTTAGTGTATCACCTCAATTTGGAGTGGGAGATGGGGAAGATTTAGAAACTATGCAGTGACAGCAATTACCAGAAATCACAAATACAACTTCAACATTAACTGTTGGAATCAGTGGCGTAAGGAAAAAAAAACCCTAATATATCATTTCAATTCAGAAATAACATTAGACTCGAAAAGCCCTAAAGCTAGAGTTTACAGCTCCAAATATCTTACACTGATTCATTATGATCCCAGCAGAAAACCCTACATTAAAACACATCTTTGGTGTATCAGAGCTAAGAACAGACGGAAAACATTTACTTTCACCCACTGTTCTTCCTCTCTGGCCTTGCAGTGCTTCCATGCACAAGGAAAAGGGCAATGTTTTATTTCATTGTCAACATATAAAGTTGGCCCTCAGACAATTCTTTCTCCATTTGGTCTGCATTCCACGCCTTAGGGTCAAAACCAGGAACTGGCAATGAGGAAGAGACCAAGTTAGGTTGGGAGCATGTCTGAAGAGTGAAGAATCTGCTTAATCCTAAAATTTCAATTTTCTTCCTGTCATAGCACTTAAAACACATGAAACTATGAGTCAGATCTCAGTTGGCCCATAATTCTCAGGACCAAACACAAACTTCTTTATTGGAGATAAATTCTTCACATTTCTACCAAGGATACTTGAAGAATTTAGGTAAAGTTTCACTGAAGTGCATCCTATTACCACATTTCTACTTGCCCTGTTTATTTTAGTGGGCCCTGGGCAAATTTCATTTTGAACTTGTGAGTCACTTTTATTCTTGTTTGCTTACTTGCTAGCTATAACAGAACTGGTTTTAAGAACTTGACACGCCATGATAAGATTTTAATGCAGATTATTTTTAAAATCTAACAACATATTTTATATAAACTTATCAGAGTACTCTTGAAATCCTTCCCTAAAAGACACTGGACTTATAAAATTATGACTCTCTGGCTATATAATTACATTTATTTACTTAATAAATATTTGAATAGCTATATAATCAAAGTTTCAAACTAAAGAACAATTATTAAAGAACATTATAAAGAACATTAGTTAGCATTACTGAATGCTAACTAAATGCTAGGCACTATTTTTGGGTATATAGTTAACAAAATAGACACAGTCCCTATTCTCATGAACTTAACTATTTTTGGCAATTCTATATCTATTTCTTCTCAAGGACCAGTCTCTATCAGTTATCCCATCTACCCCAGGACCCTCAACCTTTTCCTATGAGAGTTTCTTAATAATACAACTTGAAGGCATTCTTGACTTTAAAACTGTATATTATCCTTCCTCAATCTCAACTTCTCCTCAGCTACCGCTCTCTTTCCCTCCCATTTTCACAGTTAAATTTTCCAAGAAGAGTTGTTCATATCAGTTTGTCTCAATTCTCCTTGTTCCCCATTTACTTGGTTGACTAGCATCTGGTCCTTGCCCTGAAAAACTGTCTTGTCAAGGTTATCTCTAGATCCAGTGGACACTTTTCAGTTCCTACTTTACTTGGCTATTCAGCAACATTAACAATGTCTACCAGTCCATCCTTGTTAAAACTTCCTTTAGCTTCTGGAATCCCATGTCCTTGTGCAATTTTCCTCTTTTCTCTGGCTGCTTCCTCTAGTACCCCTCTTTTTCTGACCATCTCTTTAAAAATAACCATAACTAGGGCTGGGATTGTAGCTCAGTGGTAGAGTGCTTGCCTCGCTGAGGCCCTGGGTTCAATCCTCAGCACCACATAAAGATAAATAAAAATACTGTGTCCATCTACAACTATTAAAAAAAAAAATAACTATCACTAAATAGTGCTTACTATGTGCCAAAGACTATTCGTAAGAGCTCACATATTTTAATTTATTTAATCCTCTATAGCCCTGTGAGGATGGTACTATTAGATCAATTTTACTGTAAGGAAGCTGAATCACAGAGAAACAATTTTTCCAAGGTCACACAGCTACTAATTGTGGCCTAGAGTTTTACTTTCTGCCTTTGTTCCATTCTATAAGTCTCTGCATGACTATATCTGCTGCCATGGCCTGACTGTTTACTTACCTCCTTTGATTCTAAAATCTCTGTCTTTACCGCTTTTGTTAGCTCTAGACTCACCTATCTAATGGAATGCACATTCCCATCGGGATTTCCTACAGGCTTCTCAAACTCAACATGTCTAAAATCCAATCCAACATTTCCCCCTCTTTTCCTAAAGCCAATCTCTCTTAAATTCTCTTTTAGTACTCATAGGACCAAGCCAGAAACATGAGATCATACTTAACACCATGAACAGTGACCTCCACACACACACCTTATCCCCAGCCACTACCATACTTAGAGGTTTTGAAGAGTTTTCAACCTTCATACCTCTCCACCCAATACCATTACTTCAATTCAGATAACTGTCAAATGCACACTGGATCACTGAGATATTTCTCCACTCTCATGTCCTTGCTTCCAGATTATTTCCTTCTGATCTACCTCCAACATCATAGCCAGGGTCACCTTTCTAAAGTACAGTTATGATCATTTCATCCGCCTGTTTGAAAATGTTCAGTGGTTCTCAGATGCTCAGAATCAAAGCTAAACTCCATTTCCTAGTAGTCAAAGCATAATTTGACTCCTTTTAGACTTCTCTAGTCTTCTAATTATTTCTTACCTCTTACTCTAAGTTCAATCATAGATGATTATCATGGTTCCACACAAGCATGTTTTCTCTTAGCTGTATTTACTCTCCCATTTCTTTGCCTGCCTATTTGTACTGGGCCTTCAGTCATCAACTTAGCTGTCCTAAACTTTAGGGAGCCTTCTCTGTCTTGCCCCTTGCCTCATTCATCCAGAAATGGGGCGAACTACCCATCCCCAATATCTTTTACACTATTCCTCCTGTGATTGCACTGCCAAGCTGTACTGTAACTGCTCATCTCCCATCAGACAATTAGCCCTAGAACAAGTACTGGCAAATACTCAATCTATAGTGTGTGGCATTTCATAGGGATTCATCAGATATTGCTGAATGAATTCAAATTACCTTGCTTAGTATGTGTCAAAGCAGTAGGTGCTCACTATGTATGTTTGGGGAATTGACTTGAACCCTCAATAAAATCCCACTAAGCAGGCTAAATTATACCTAATTTATGGATGAATAAACCAAAGCTTAAAGAGTTTATGTAATTTGTCCAAAGCACTGGGCTATTAAGCAGCAAAGTACAACTTAAGCCTATAATCATCAATTTCCAAAATGTACAGGTATCATAGGCCATTACCTCTCTGTGCTGTAGAAGATACAAAAGATGGCCAAGATCTAATCCTAGCTACAGAGGAAAGAGATGCTTTTGGATGGAAGGCAGAGGAACATCAAATTAGGAATAATTTTTTGAAGGACAATATTTGAACTAGCTTTTGAAGGATGGGTAGAATTTAGACAGCAGAGACTGGGGTAAGGGAGTAATGAGGGGACACAACAAACATTTCTGGTGGTGGTGACAGGATAAATATATGAGAAATAGATTTATGGGGAGTCCACTGGGGTTTTCAATATGGGTTGTGGCTGCTATTTTTCACCTTATGATGTACTAATAAAACCAGGCATGTGTCTTACTGCAAGATAAATGGGGTTTTACTAGACTTGGCATTCACTCTTAAGAGGCAGCCACTGTGTAAACATCTTACAAAATCAATTCGTAAAGAAGCCCACAAGGAACATTAAGGAGCTTACTTGCTGCAGTTCTGCAAGTTGCTTTTAAGGATGTCATAGTCAGTATTGAACAGAGGCCCACTGTCCTTTAGCATAGCTTTCTGGATGCTGTACACATGGATGCTGGCAGTCACAGCTAGCTTGGACTTCACTGCTACAAGTCAACAGGAAAGCAGTCTGTTAATACACAAACTTCATAGCATGGGGGACTTTAACAAGAAACCCTTCTGCATTAAAACCATTTGCAATCTGTGGTGGTCTAAAAAACTCTAAAAGGCCAAATAGCCACATATACAATGTAATATCAACTCTTCTGTCTGCAATGGGGACATTATGACAAGGTAGGTGGTGGTGAATCATTTCTAAGTACATCACCTGTGAGATTATCACTCATCCAGTAGACACTCAGCAAATATTAATTAATGATTGATGATGACTATGGGTCCCCCCCCCGCCCCCGTCAGGGAAGAACCTTACACTAGCATATAAAGACTAAATAATCTCAACCTGAAAAAAGTTGTTTATGTAGCCCAATTTTACTTTAGAGAAAGCAACTATATAACAAAAATACAACTAACTAGATAAGTCTGCAGAAGAAAAACTAGCATAAATTTAAGTTTCACAAGGGAAGGGGTTAGGCCTAACTTGCTCCATGTCCCCATTCCCTACCATAGAGCTTGGCACACAGTAGATAATCAATACACATATACTAAATGATGAATGCCTGCTTGCTTTGCTTCCACTGTGGAAATCCAGATAGAAAAATTAGACATTCCCAACACTTTGAATATTTCAGAATTAATTTGGTAAAAATCGCACTCCACTGGCAGGAGCCTTTGCATATACAAGGTACAACAGTGAAGTTTTGTCTTCAGATATGGACCCAAGATCATGAGGACATGAGGGTCATATTATTTTTTGAAATGGATTTTTAAACAATAGAATAGTAGCATTAATAGCACTGAAAGTCAGACTTTTTGTGTGTTTGATGCTAGGGATCAAATCCAGGACCTGTGCCCATTAGGCAAGCATTCTAACACTGAGCTATATCTCCCAGTTGGATTTATTTAATTTATTAGTCTTTCTGACTTTTAGAAAAACATTCTACAATGTTCTTCTCTAAAAATGTGTTATGAAATACAGCGCAATATTCAGACTACTGTCTTTTTACAGTGGATGAGATGGCCCACATTATATACATGACAGTTTTGCGTGTCTGTCATGAGGTTTAAAATCCTATGATAAAAGTGCTTTATAAATGTCAGAAGCTATTGACTTAGTGGGAAGTTATGCAGATGAAGTATCATATTTTAACATGTTTCAGAAACTACTAATAAAAAGAACACAGGGTTCTTAGGCTAAATTGCTAACATATTATATGCAGATGTTAGGGGCAGATTTATTATTATACCAACACTGATGCCATAAGAAGAAAAAGGAAAAACTTACTAAACTGTTAAAATACCTACCTTCCAATTTATCTTCTCTCACTACTGCAACCTTGTGGCACTGTAAAGAAACAACACTTCATCAACAGAACTTGAAACCTGGAAGTTTCCTTGTTAATAATTCAATTGTGCTTGAATTGTGAAATTAGGAAAATAATGGTACCATTCAAAAGTATGTTATAGTTTAATAAAGTCAGATTCATTTTTAATTTGCTTCCTTTAAAACTTCTTAATAAGGTTAAGGAAAATGAGAGTACAGGGATAAATACTACAATGAAATAAAATACAGCATCTCAAACCAGTGTGAGAAGAAAGAGCTTTTTAGTAAGTGATTTAATGAGAAGTATTGTATTCCCATATGGATCCAGATAAAATTAGATCTTCCCCCTCATACCGTATACCAGAATTCATGCTAAACAGGGAGCATGGAAGTCTGGGTAGAGGCTGAAAGGAGGAAGAGGTTCTGGGGCTGTGGGTAATTGAGAGCCCATGCCATGGAGAAGAAATACCAAAAAAAGAAGAAATAATGGTCAGGCCAAAAAAGCCACAGCCATGTGCAGCCTATTTGTTGCTCAAACTGTGCCAGGTGCATGCCAAGGACAAGGCCATTAAGAGGTTCGCCATTTGAAACACCACAGCCATCAGGGACGTTTCTAAAGCAAGTATTTTAATGCTTATGTGTTTCCCAAGCTCCATGTAAAGGTGCATTACTGTGTGAGTTATGCAATTCACAGAAAGGTGGTCAGGAATCAATCTCATGAAGCCTGGAAGGACTGAATACTCCCACTCTGTTTTAGACCTGCTAGTGCCACCCCATGACCTCCACCAAAGCCCATGTAAGAGCTAGGTCCTTAAAGAGTGAAGAAAAGCTATCTTCTAGAAAAAAATGAAATGGGAATTATAATAAAAAAAAAAAAAAGAAAAGAATGCTAAATGGATCAGAGATTTAAGAGTAAAAAATGAAAACATATATGCAATAGAAAACACACATGAATTCTTCTGTAATCTAATATAACCTAAGAATGAGGAAGTATCCTATGTATGATTCAAATCCAGAAAAAATTGAAATAACCCATAAAAAGACAAATGATTAAGTAAGAAAAGTATCTGCAACTAGCATCACAAATGGTTAGTAGAGTTTCTTAAAAAACAAAAAAAACCCCACAAAACTAAAAACGAAGACCCTTTAGAAAAATGGGCAAGAGTTACAGATGATTCACAGCAAAAGGAATACAAATAGCCCTGACACAGATGACAACATATGCTGTGTGGAAACAGGTACTCTTCATACCTGTTCAGGAAAAATAAGAAATGGAGATGTATTCGTCAATCATCAACAAAAGTACATATATAGCCTAGTGACACATGCTTATAATCCCAGCATCTCCAGAGGCTGAGGAAGGAGGATCCCAAGTTCAAGGCCAATCCGGGAAACTCAGTAAGACCCTATTTCAAAATAAAATAAAAGGACTGGGATGTAGTTCAGTGAGGAAAGGACCCCTGGATTCAATCCCTAGTATCCCCCCACCAAAAAATACATATACATTTATACTTTGATCCAACCATCCTACTTCTAAGAATGTAATTTCAAAACACACTAACAAAAATACACATAATTGCCAGGTATGGTGGTGCATACCTGTAATCCCAGCAGCTTAGGAGGCTGAGGCAGGAGGATTAAGAGTTCAAAGCCAGCCTCAGCAACAGCAAGGCGCTAAGCAATTCAGTGAGACCCTGTCTCTAAATAAAATACAAAATAGGGCTGGGGATGTGGCTCAGTGGCTGAGTGTCCCTGAATCCAATCCCCAGTAACCCCCCCACCCAAAATACACATAACCCATATACTCTGAGCTATTCACTGAAGCACTATTGGCAATAGCCAAAGATTGTAAACAACTCAAATAATTCAATGTGGGACTGCTGAATCAACTAAGACATATTTATCAATGAATCCAGATGTGGCTATAATGAAAGAGGAATAGTTTTATAACTGCTACATAATACTCAGGATCTACCTCTCAATTTCTTACTTTCCCATTTGCTGTGATAATTGGCATGATCTACACCATCACATCCAGCTATGCCACCATGACTGGCAGATGAACAGAATCTTTTTTTTTGCAATACTGGGTTTGAATCCAGAACGTAGGAGGGGTGCTCTACCACTGAGCTTCATCCTCACCCTTTTAAATTTTTGTGTTGAAACAGAGTCTTATTAAGTTGCCTCAAACTTGACTCCTCCTACTCAACCTCCCATGTCCCTGGGACTATAGGCATGTTCCACTGTGCTCAGCTAAATGTCCTCTTAAATTTAGAATAGAAGGCCCTCTATAAGTAAGGCACAGCATAAAAGTTTTTAACTTCTCCAACAGTTGGATTTTCAATGTTCTCTGAAGGCCCATGGGTTAAAGGCTCAGCTCCCAGCTTGGTGCTATTGCTTGATGGTAGAAACTTTAAGAAGTGGAGCCTAATAGGAAGTTTTAGATTAGTGAGGGCATTGCCCTTGAAATGGATTGTGGGATGATACTTTCTTCTCTCTTTTGCATCCAGCCATGAGATGAGGGCTTCCTCTGCCATATATTCCCATAATGATGTTCTGCCTCATCACAGGCCCAAAAGCAATGGGGCCAATCAACCATAAACTGAAACCATGAGCCAAAATAAACCTTTCCTATTTTTAAGTTGACTATCTCTGGTCTTTTGTTATATTAACAAGAAGATGTCTAACAGAATTTCTATAAGTTTTTAACTAATGATAGGTGATACATATTTTGGAAGAAATTTTTTCTCAGAAAAATTCACTGGGGAACACAACTAGAATAAAATTCTAAGATCTCATCTAAGAATCCCCTGAACCCTAAAGACCAACTGCTAATACCATTTAAGGATTCCAAATTAAGAGTCCATGCCATAATGAGTTGGAGTAAAAACGTATGTTATCTGAAAACATAAATTCTTAACTTTAAATCCTAATACAGAAGATCTGTGAACTCTCAAAATTTTATGAATAACAACATATAAATCTCTATTACAAATTCTCAGATCAGTGACCAAAAACAAAATCACTGTAGGTTAAGCAACCCTAACTCAAAATCCCAAAGCTATAAATTCTGAAATCTTTTGAGCACTGGTAATAACATCAAAAGTAAAAAATTCTGTACCATGAAACTGCTTCATGCAGTTTCTTCTTTTTCTTTTGATAGTGCTAAGGATTGAACTCAGTACCTTGCAAATGCTACATAAACATTCTACCACTGAGCTATGTCCCCAGCCCTTAAGCACAAAATTATTAAAATACTGTATAAGATTACATTTCAGGCTATGTGTATAAGACATATATGAAACAAAGGAATTTCATGTATAGACTTTTTATATTATAGTTCCAGGTGGTATCTGGTTATCCATCAACACAGATTACTACTGAGGGCTCTGAGAAGGAGCCCTGGTCCATGGGACTGGTGGTGAAAAAACAAAAGAACCGTCACATAGATTTCAAGAAGATGAGAACAAAGAGGGGATGTCTACTTTTGGGAGGAAGCCAGAGAGGGGGTACTAAATCAGAATTTATCACATTTCCCAAGATACCTTATTATGCATATGCAAATATTGAAATAAACAAACAAACAAAAACCATAATCTGAAACACTTCTCGTACCAAGCATTTCAGAAAAGGGAAATTCAACCTGCACTTCAAGGGAATACAAAGATACTGAGGAAAAGACTTAACTACATAGTTTAAAGGTACTGACATATCTAAAGAGACACGAATGTAGTTAAACCTAAAAAGAAAAATGACATACAGTTGCCAACTTTGACAGTATCCATTCAAAAGCCATACAGAGAGAAAATTCTGGTGACAGGTTTATCCTTGAGAGTAAATAAATCAAGACTGCTTAATTTCCTATTTCAGATATATAATGATATCTGATTCTAAACTTGCAAATACCTTGATTATCATTTGGCTTGCCAAATAGCTTGCCAATAAGGACAGAAAATGCTGGCTAGAAAATATAAGGATTTGATCCCTTGAGGAGTTTTGTTTCTCCTTATGAATTACTAAATTAACATTCCAGTTTTAAACATCGCATGTTTAAAATTCTTTTGCCAAAAATCAAAGAATCAGTATTTAGACAAGTCAGGGTTCTAAACCTATGATTCTGAGGACAAGTCAAAAGGGAAGAGGGAAACATATTAACATATCTCTGAGAAGGAGCCCTGGTCCATGGGACTGGTAGTGGAAGAAGCAAAAGAACTATCACACAGACTTGAAGAAGATGAAAGCAAGGAAGGTGTCTACTTTTGGGAGGAAGCTAGAGAGGGGGTATTACTAACATTGTTCCCAAGGCTCAGCCTGGTACAGGAGATGGAATAAGATATCTCGGCAGAGATTCCAGTGCCCACCAAGGCATGGGAATAGAATAATCTCTATGCCCCTGAGAAGGACAAATACAGAAGTAGTTAAGAGAAAGCCAACAGATTTGAGAAAGCTTTGTTGCTGGGTTGATGAAAACAGAATAGTAACCTGTGTTTAGAATGACCAGATAACACCTGGACCACAATACAAAAAGAAGATGTAGGAGAATAAAAGTGTTTCCAGCCCATGCTTCTGCACTGTATTAGGTCAGTCCCTGGCCAATATTTCCTACCCATTAAACATAGCTACACAACTACCAAAATGAGTGCTCAGAATTAAAATGAAGTTAAAAAACTTTTTTTTTCTTGTTTGAACACCTAGATTTGTGGCCTGAAATATGAACAAGATGAAAATTAATGACCACTGTCTCCAACATATCTTGAAGAAAGATATAAAGAATAATGGGGGCTGGGGTTGTGGCTCAGTGGTAGAGCACTTGCCTAGCACGTTTGAGGCACTAAGTTCGATTCTCAGCACCCCATTAAAAAAATAAAGATATTGTGTCCATCTAAAACTAAAAAAAAAAAAAAAAGAATAGTGGAAGCAATCTCCCAATATCTTGTTGCCTAGAAAACTGCATAAAGATACAGCCTCTGTATCACAGCCAAGATATTTCCCAGGCAGGGGTTGTGGCACAGTGGTAGAACATTTGCTTAGCATGTGAGAGCACTGGGTTCAATTCTCGGAACCACATATCAATAAATAAAATAAGTCCATAGACAACTAAAAATATATTGGGGAAAAAAGGATATTTCCCAAACTTTGTTGAGTTTCAGATGTAGTCTAAAAATTCAAATCCTCCTCTAAGATGAATATTTTGAACTTAAAACTTCCACAATACTGAATCATCTTCTTGTTTTTTTCTTCTTCTCCAATGTAAGGTTATAACACTGTTTGTAGCTTAAACACATATAAGCCCATTATAAAATTCTGAGAACTCACGGAATGTCCATTCTGAATGATACTACCAGACACTAAATAGGTGACATGCAGTTGGGCTCCTGAATTTTCCCTCCGTTTCCTTTCGACATAATCATATAGCATCCTGTTCCAAAGAAACAAAAGTAATTCATTAGTAATAGTTTTTAACCTCATAAACTCTTTTAATTCATGACTTAAAAGCAGCCAGGCACAAGTTCAAGGACAGCCTCAGCAAGTTAGTGAGATCTTGTCTCAAAATAAAAAATAAAAAGGGTTGGGGATATAGTTCAGTGATAAAGTACCCCTGGATTCAAGCAGGATCTTTGTTCAGTCCATGAACAGAGTTTTTTTTTTAAAGGGACTTTAGATTGGACTTGGGGATAGGAGTCAACTTGTTTGAGTTGGCATAGTGATTCAGTAAGTAACATACCCCTGGGTTAGATCCCTGGCACAGCAAAAAAAAAAAAAAAAAAAAAAAAAAAAAGTCTAATAAGAGGATAAGAGGGACAGAACCCACATTAAAATGGGAGCCATGATTTAGAATGAATACACTGCTGAATCAAGAGTAAGTTCAGTCACTTATCTATCTAGCTATGACAGATCCAGGATAAATCAATTTTTCTAGGCTCTTAACATCCTGAGGCAATGCAAGGGAATGCTGTACTAGATTAGTGAATCTCTTAATCTGGGATTCACATGTCTTGTATAACCCTAACCACCAAAGTATCAGCAAATATATATGTGCTTTTTGGGGTGGAGATGACTCAGGGTTTTAAGAGATTTAGAATTCATTACTCTAAAATATTAAAAACTCTATTATGTATATGATCACAAATGCCCAGCTCTGAAATTCTAATGCTAATAATTACTCAGATTCAATGCTGCTTCATAACTAGAGAATTAAACAGCTTACTTATACCACCCAATATCCAAAATATTCATTAACCTGAAAGAACCAAACACTAAATGCAAAATGTTGCTTTTAATAAAATCCTTTAATTCATTTTTATCCTTTCTTCCAGCAAATGTTGCAGCTGACTCCCCTCAATAATTTATAGTTTAATGACAAAAAGATATCATTTATCTTTTATTTTAAGAGGCATTAATTAAGGTTCTTATATCATACTTCTACTAGGACAGCCAAAAACTCAAAAATTCCAAGAGAAAACTCCACCTACACTTTTGATCATTCTCTTCACCTCCTTAGCTACCATGAACCACGCCCCACTGAGTCTCCTACTACCCCTCCAACCGCCAAAGAAGATACACAAATGGCCAATAAGCACATAAAAGGACGTTCAATGTCATTAGGAAAATGCAAATTAAGACTATATGAGATACTACTTCATATTTACAAAGAGGTGAAATAAAGACATAATAAAAAGGGTTGGCAGGCTGGGGTTGTGGCTCAGTGTGTGAGGCACTGGGTTCGATCCTCAGCACCACATAAAAATAAAACAAAGGTATTGTGTCCACCTACAACTAAAAAATATATTAAAAAATAAATAAAAAGGGCTGGCAAGAATATGGAGAAACTGAAATCCTCACACAATGTTAGTGAGATTATTAAAATGGTTCAGCCATTCTAAAAAATAGTTTGTCAGTTCCTCAAAATGTTAAACAGCAATATGATCTGGCAATTCCAATCTGAGGAATCTATACTTGAGAATTAAAAGCATGTGTTTATACAAACATTTGTACACAGGCATTCACAGCAGTGCTATTCATAATAATCAAATGTAGAAACAATTAAAATGTCCATTAACAGATGAACAGATAAAATTAAATTTAGTATATCCATGCTATTGGCTAAACTGAGTCTGAAAAAGAAATACCTTTGCAATACCCTTAACACATTAACATATAACCTTATTTGGATTTAGGGTTAATACAGATGTATTTAATTAAGCCCAGATCATACTGTAGTTGGATGGGCTCTTAATCCAACATCTATGGTGTCCTTACAAAAAAATGGCTATGTGACGATAGACACACAAGGAGAATATTATGTAACAATGAAGGCAAAAATTGGAATTATGTAGCTACAAGCCAAGAAATGCCAAAGATCCTGGACAAAGGTAAGAAAAATTTCCTTACAGGTTTCCAAGGGAGCATAGCTCTGCTAACACCTTGACTTTGGCCTTCTAACCTCCAGAACTGAGTAAATAAATTTGTTGTTTTAAGCCACCTAATTTGTAGTGCTTTGTTATGGTAGCCTAATTAAGTGGAAACATATACCATACAATGGAATATTATTTAGCAATAAAACGGAATTAAGTATAGATGCATGCAGCAACCTGGACAAATCTGGAAAACATACTAAGTGAAAGAAACCAGATATATTAGACTGTACATGATTCTATGCATATGAAATGTCTGGAATAGACAAATCTACAGACAGAAAGATTAACGGTTGTCTATGGCTGGCAGGAAGAGGTTGGGGAAATGATTAGTGATTGTTAATAGGCATATAATTTCTTTCTGGGGTGATGAAAATATTCTAAAATTGATTGTGGTGATAGTTGCACAATTTTGATTATACTGAAAACCATTAAACTGTATACTTTAAATGGGTGAATTGAATAGTAAGTGAATTATATATCCATAAATCTTTATATCCATAATTTTTTTTAAAAAATGAGTATGAGGGACTGGGTTTGTGGCTCAGTGGTAGAGTGCTCACCTGGCATATGTGAGGCACTGGGTTTGATCCTCAGCACCACATAAATTTGGATAAATGAAATAAAGGTGTTGTGACCATCTACAACTAAAAAAAAAAAAAAAATTTTAATGAATTATGAGTTAGGCACCACCACACCCACTGTAATACCAGTGGCTTGGGAGGCTGAGGCAAGAGGATTGAGAGTTCAAAGCCAGCCTCAGAAACTTAGTGAAGCTCTAAGCTACTCAGTGAGATCCTGTTTCTAAGTAAAATATAAAAAGGGGGCTGGGGATGTGGTTCACCCCTGGGTTCAATTCCAGGTACAAAAAAGAATTATGAAGGAAATTAATAGGATGACGTGACAAGAATTAAGAAGAGGTGAAACACTTGAAACAGAGCATTAGGGAAAGCTTATTACATATAACATGAAATCTGAGTTGAAACCTGAAGAATGAGGAAAGCTGGAAGAGGACCATGGCAGGCAGAAGAACTAGTACAAAGGTCCTACGATGAGAATAAATTTTGTATATTTGAAGAAGATAATAGGTGAGGTAGAGAGTAGAATAGGATTAAGTAGGACAGAAAGGCAGGAGCTAGACAGTGTTAAGCTATAAAAAATGATATATGATCAGTTTAGCGACAGTAAAATTATAGGCATCTTTATTTCAGAAACTCTAACCCTTAATATGCATTTTTAAACTCCAACAGGTGTGTATGTGTGTGTTTGTGTGTATATATAGTAACAGTTGCTCCATTTCATATCTACACATTCATAATTGCAATGACTAATAACTCTTATAAATGTCTATAATCAAAGTCACTGAAGCTCTTAGGTTTAGACCAGCACCACGGTCTTTGGCAATCTCATTCAAAACCAGCTCAAGTCTATCCCAGAGCTAATAGTTTCAGGTCTTAAAAGCTTAAACATCACAGCCAAAATCAGTCTCCTAGACCTAATATTAATACAACAAAGTCAAATCAATCTGCTCTAGAGATTAGGGACTTTTTAATTCTTGTGGAATGTTTTTATGATTCAGAGAAAACTCCTATCACTCAAGGAACAGACAAAAACCAGGTTACCATAAGGAATAAAACAAAGTAAATGTGTTCAATATGTGTGTCCTTAGTTGGTTCACCAATCCTGCCCCTTGGAATACTGACAGTATCTGCACTTTTGCAGGCTGAAAAATTCTAGAGTTAAATCAAAAGCTTGCTATTCCCCTCTGGGCTCAAGTTGGACCACAAGTTTCAGTGAGGAAAACTCATATAGTAAAATTCAAAAATGCTCTGCATCACCTTAAACACTCACTTTGTAGTTTCACTTAGTTTTCTTGTCATACACTATTATACAGCTGTCAAACACCTGTTGACCTCCTTATGATAGTACTTCAATAACACCCCAAAATAAGCCTAAGAAGTACAGTGAAAATGTAGTAAAGATGTAAGATAACAGATATATAAATTTGAGTTATAAACAGAACTGGCAAGTCCATTTAATACATTCGAAATAACAAAGTGATGCTAACCAGAGGCCAAGGCTGCAACTAAATCCAGCAAAATTTATCACCACACATTCATATACAAGCCCACTAACCCCCCTATAGAGATAAAAGTTATTAAAAATAATATTATTTCCCATTTATCCAGGAGAAAAAAAATCAGTTCTAACCTAGGGGCTATGTATAGACAGGAAAATCAAAATAAACAAAACAAAAAACTCCAATGTCATTAAAATTGGAAGTAAACTGAACTTACTGTTTGGCCTGGTTAACATGAACCCCTAGCGTATAGCTCAGCCATTTGTATGTCACCTGCAAGAAACAGCAATATTCAAAATGTTTTATTAGATGACTTCAGTGTGCAGAAAATTCCCAAGGGCCTGATTCCCATTATTAGATGATTATCCCTTATAAATTACAATAGACGCCACTGTAGTTTAAAAGAACCCTCTATCTGGGCAAATTGAACCAGCATATTTGTCTGTCTAGGAAGTCTGTTTTCACAAACTGATTAATGTAGAAGAATCTAAAATAGTAAGTGGAATATGCATTTAAAAAACTCATTTCCCTCACATTCCTTGTTTTACTTATGCCCTTTTTTCACATTCTGTCTCTGGTGGGGCCACTACCCAAAACTATCCCAAAACTCACCCAGAAACTAGATGACTCTGAAGTGACTTAAAACTTTTAGGGAAAGTTGCAGCCATACAAACATTAAAAGACACAGGTGTGGAGGGTCAGGAAATGAGTGAGTAAAGTGGATAAACTGTATCAGTGGTTAGATTGGGAATTACTGGCATCAATTCTGCATTCTTCCTTGATCCAGTAAACCTCTTCTCTCGAAGTCTCTTCCTATTCAAAATGCTGAGCTTCCCAAAATAAAACTAATAGGTCGGGCAAAGGCAGTATAGCATTAATGGAGGAGAGAGACTTGGGTTCCAAAACTACCTATCCCTTACTAACTGCAAATAAACAATTTATTTGACCTCTTTGCTTCAACTTTTTCCTGTAGGGGCACTACCACCCACCCGAAGGGCGTTTAGATCACTGCAAAGTCTACCAAAGTAAACAGTCAATCATCACAGTTTGCAAAGAGCGCTCAGATCCGTCCTCTCACTTGATCTTTACGCCAACCCCATTAGGCGGGGCAAACCACTATCAATATTTAAATTTTCAGGAAGAGGAAACCGTCTTGAGATTACACAACTTGTCACTTAACCAAGACACAGTTTCCTCAACTGTAAACCTGGGACTCTGGACATCAACCACCTGAAAAGCTAGATGTACCCTTACAAATGTTCTCAACCAACGCCCCGCCCTCCGCGTTGACCTCGGTGGCGCCAGCCGGGTGCACAGTTCCCACACGTCCGCCCAAGACCCGCGGACTTGCGCGTAAGCCAGAGGATCTCCCCGCGAAAGCCCTCGCTCTTCCTGGGGCACGAGGGGTGGTGACCTACCTCCCCTAGTCCAATCCCCAAGAGGCTACAAGCACAGGAATCAAGGGCCCCGCTGCCCTGGCCGGGCCCAAGACCCCGCTCGCACGCCCACATTCCCCAGTCCTAGCTCCTCACGATCTTGTTCTGGTCCGTGACGAACTCATCTATATTCTCCAGATAAAGCTGGTCCGCCATCGTGCTGCAGCGCTGGTCCACGCCCGCTCCGAGCCCTTCTCTCAACCACAGCCACAGCTCCCGCCGGCGGGAAACAACTTCGTTCCTCCCAGGTCGCGGGTCGTTTCCCACAGCAACGGAGGCGACGCGCTACGGCAGCCGTCCGAGGGTCAAACTTGTCATGGAGACTGCGCAGGCTGGAGTGGGTGGAGCTAGTAAGAGAAAACGGAAGTGAGGAGCTGGGAAGGAGGGCGCGAGCAAGGCAAGGCTTCGAACTTAAGCTGTGCTACCAAAGATCAAGACTAAATACTTAATCTTTAGGAGCCTCAGTCTTTCCTCTTATAAACCTCTCGCAGAATGAAATTTTTAATCTTAAAAAAAAAAAATCTTGTTAGACTCTATTATCCCTTCACCAAAAAAAGGCCGAAATTTGAAACCAGCTTTATGTTAATGGAAGCGTGAATAGGAAATAAGTCCGTATAGATTCCAAGACAAGGTTTGCTTAAACAAGTAACTTAGTAGAATTTTAGAACAACCATCTTCATAATATAACAGCATTAGCATCTAATAACTTCTCAATAAGTGTTTATTGCCCTAAATTTAATTATATTAAAAGCAGTGAGATTTTAGAGGGAAAACAGTGAAATAAGAAACAAGGAAAGGTCCATCAACATCTAAAAAATACATAAAAAAAGAAACAAGGAAGCCAGGCATGGTTGGCAAATACCTGTAAATAAATTAATAAAATAAAGGTCCATCAATATCTAAAAATATATATATATAAAAGAAACAAGGAAGCCAGGCATGGTTGGCACATACCTGTAATCCCAGCTGCTCCCAATCCTGAAGCAGGAGGATCATAACCTTAGGCTCTTCTCCTTAAGGATGAGGTTTAACACAAGGGCCTTATCTTGAGAACACAGCAGTTCCCCAGAATCAATCAGCCCAAGTATTTGCAGAAGCCAGACAAAAAATGGTAGGATATTAGTGCCAGGTACTACCAGCAGTGGGAGCCATAGGATCACAATTCCTGTGGGGGCCTGTAGCACAGGCCCGTAATCCCAGTGGCTCCAGAGGCTGAGGCAGGAGGACCACAGGTTCAAAGCTAGCCTCAGCAATTTAGCAAGGTCCTAAGTAACTGAGAGACCCTGTCTCAAATTAAAAAAAATAAAAAGGGCTAGGGATGTGGCTCAGGGGTTAAGTGCCCCTGGGTTCAGTCCCTGGGAGGAAAGGGGAGAGGGGTGGAGGGCAGGGGGAAAGAAGGAAAGGGATAGATAGATAAGGCTGACCTTCCTCTTTCTTCCTGTTCATCCCCATATCATCCCCAAAATGATGGGCAGCTGTGAGTCTAATGACAATGACAGGGCACGGAGTAGAAAAGCTGGACAGGACTCAATGTTGGGGTGGGATGAAGAGCAGTTTACCTATATGTGGGTGTTAACTGTCTAGGAGTGCTGAGTTTGTTTTCTCCATTCAGTAAAGAATTGAAGAACAGGACACAGAGAGAGCAAGCAAGTGGCAGGTTTATTGCAAAAGCGACAGAGACATACTTTTCTAGAGAGAAGGGGTCCCTTTTGGCTTGTTCTTTTTATGATCTCTGGAATTTCCTCCTTTCCTTATCTCCTCAAGCTCATCACCATTATTGATTGGTGCCCTTTGTGTCCTCAAGTCTATCTTAGTTTTTTTAATTGGATCCCCCGCTTCGGAGCATGAATACAGAAGTGTCTGTCTGATTGGGTCCCTGGCTTGTGTTCATGAGCGCTTTTGTTGGAAGTTGACCTCCTTAGAAGGTCCTCTCTATGCTTCTTTGTTCTACCCCTGCCTCTGACCTCCTCACTCTCCATCTTGTCCTGGCTGCCTAAACCCTTCTACATCTCCCTCACAAATGGAGATCCCTGGACTCAGAGGGCCAGCTTCTTAGGAAAGAAGGCCTGCAGAAGCAACTCTGAAACTCCACCAGCTTACTGGGTTTCAAGGCTAGCACAGGTCTCCCAGGGATAGCATTCCAAGCCAAACAGAAGGTCAAAATCATGAAGTACAAGATTAAGAAGTATGACTCAGGTGCCCCATAACTGTTCAATCATCATTTCTCAGGGGCCCAGGGATTATTGATATTAAGGGATAAAGTGGATCATTCCTTCCTTCAACAAACATGACTAAAGGTCTCCTGTATGCCAAACTCTATGTGACTAATAGGGACACACAGCATAGTCTTTATCTCAGAGAGTTTACAGTCTGGGGGGTGTAAACAGCATGTTGTATAAGGGAATAGGGTGCCATGAGAATCCAGAAGAGGCAACTATCCCAGCCTAAAGATGAGAGGACATAAGGAGAAAACTTCAGACTTGGCTATCTAGGTCTAGATTCTATATTCTTTCACTATGGAAAAATATATGTGAAATGAACTCCTAGTGCTGCCTTTATTGTGTCTTTTTTTTAAATTATTTTTTAGTTATAGGTGGGCACAATATCTTTATTTTATTTTTATGTGGTGCTAAGGATCGAACCCTGTGCCTCATACATGGTAGGCAAGCCCTCTACCTCTGAGCCACAATCCCAACCCTTTATTGTGTCTTTTAACACCCAACAAGCCTATATTTCCTCTATTTTAAAGAGTTGTGTTTTTCTAAGATTTTTTTAAAATATGGACACAATATCTCTATTTATTTATTTATTTATTTATTATGTGGTGCTGAGGATGGAACCCAGTGCCTCATGCATGGTGGGCAAGCTCTTTACCCCTGAGCCACAACCCCGGCCCCTAAAAAGTTGTTTTTGTTGGATACAGAAAATGACAAACCCCAAAATAATATGGCCCAGGGAGAAGGAATGAGGGAGAAGGCAATACACTGATTCTTTCCCAGTGATAGGACAGGCCCTGAGGAGGAGATGTCCATCAAGTCTGAAATGACAGTTTATGGGAAGAGGCCAAAGCATTGATTCTGCCCTAAATAAATTCTTTCCCACATATTGACCACTGGCCCCACACCCTCCATCTGGCCTAGTAAAGATAGTTCAAACTGACATATTCATTGATCGAGTCACCCTCTCAGTGTAACCTAGATAAGCCTACACTCCCTCTTTGGCCAATGGCTCATTTTCCACCAGGAAAGTTGGTCCATAAGAGGTATCACTCTGTTCTTGAATAAAAGCTATGCTGAGCTGATCCATGCAGTTGCATCCAGCCTGGTCCTTTTGTTGCTAACAGTTTTAGGGCCCAGAATTTGCATCCAGCCTGGTCCTTTTGTTGCTAACAGTTTTGGGGCCCAGAATTTAACACAGTGTTAGAGCACTTGCCTAGCATTCATGAGGTTCTGGGTTCCATCCCCAGCACCACAAAAAAAAAAAGTTGATTTATGAGAACATGTGAATAGACTGTCTGTATTGTGGAATGTACAGCTGCCCCTCCTGGCAGCTGGGGAGGCAGGAACTCAAGGGACACTGAGATAAGCCTCCAGGTGCCTGTTCTAAAACAATTTATCAGTTCTGTAAAATCAATGTAAAATCCCTCAGTTAACAAAACTAAGAGAGTGAGCCAAGAGGACATGCTTAGATACTGTTCCCCTGTTTCACACAACCAGCCTCTTTATTCCTCAATTCAATTACCAAAAGTTCACAGTTCCACCTTCACCTTCTCAGACATTCAGGAAAAAAAAAAAAAAGCAGGAGGACCCACACCATATCTGGCATGTCTTTTGTATATATTTTTTCCTTTCTCCCTTTGCTTGGGGGTTTGTAGGGTACTTTGGAATAGTGATGGTAAAAGTGAAGATAATTGGAAACTGCCTGAAATGTTTTATTGTAGGCACATCATTTCTGGATTCTTAAAACATGAAGGGGTTGTTGTTCAGGGCTAGGAAGAAATACATGATGGTTTTCCCAGAAACCATTGCTCTCTGACCCCAAAATGCTGCTGGTTGGGAAGACTTCCTGAGGAAATGTCATCTGGGTTCAGCTTTAGAATCCAGTAAAGGACAAAAGCCATTCCAGACACAGTCTCAGTGGAGTGAGCTGCTCATTCTGCCTCCTTGTCTCTCTCTTGACATCACTACTTCTTTTCATATGTCTTCTGTTTTCTTCTTTGATCCATGGTTTCTACTTCTTTTTAAATTTTTTATATTTACTTTTATTGATTGATTGATTGATTGATTGATAGATGCTAGGAATTGAACCCAGGGCTTAGCACATGGGAAGCACACAGTGTACCACTGATCTATAGTCCGGACCCCCTCATAATTTGAAACATAACCATAGATTGCCATGACATGGCTCATCTCTATCACTACCTCTGGCCATTGCCTTATCCCTAACTACAGTTTTCTTACCAATTCTGTTTTATAATTACTAAACCTGATTTGTTCAGTTTTTTTTTAATCTCACATTATCAAAATGTTTTTCAGTAGATGGAAGCCAGGGAACAGCTTTCTCTTGGATAGATACTCATTTATTAATTCTTCAATTGTTCACTGAATTCCTTTTATGAACTCACTATATATAAGGTACCAAAGAATAAAAGAGACATATGGCCCTGTCTCAAGATAGATAAGTGAACAGTTTTAAAAATCATGTTATTAGAGAGGAAATGGGCAGGGAGCACCTACTGGAGTTCTTCAATAGGCTGTGGCATATATCTGTGCTTAAATGCAGGCTTAGATTGGGGATCCATAAGTTATAAATGGCAACTGAGGCTACCGGAAGGGGTGGGTTAGATTACCCAGGGACAGAGCTGAAGGCAGAATGCTAAATAACAGTAGTTAAGGGACATGCAAAGGAGGAAATGCCTAAAAAGGAAACTGAAAGAGAGGAAGATTCCCCAGGAGGTTTCAGTGTGGAAAGAAATGGAGAAGTGAGTTTGAAGGAATCATCAACTATGTCAAATGCCTATTCCAAATGGCTTTGGATAAAAATAGAAATGTATTGGACTTGGTAATTAGGAGACCTTTAGTGACATTGGCCAGAGGAGTGAGAGACACAATAGCCAGAGTTCAGCAAGTTCAAGAATGAGGAGGAGTAAGAACTGAAGACAGGGTGGCAACAACTCTGGTCAGTTAACCTTGCGGAATGGAGAAGTGGGTAGGGCTGAGGATGGTCATGAGGCTTATAAATGTGCCCCTGCAACAGCAGGAGATGTGTCTTAGAAATGGGTGTGACAGACATTCTAGAGGCACCTCTCTCTAGAGAAGGACACTGACTGCAGGAACTGAAGGCCTGAATCTGTAGGACAGTAGGTAGTAGAGTCTCAGTTCCCACAGAATGGGACTTCTTCAAAGGTCTTTTCATCTCTGGATTCTTAGCACGGCCCCCGACCCCTTGGCCAAAGCTAGCATGGGGTAGGCCCTTAGCAAATATTTGTTGAACTGATAACTGAATGAATAGATGGATGAAATTGAATTAAATACTGTTCTGCTCTATAATCCCTTTTGTTGAGCTACAAAATAGTGTTTGTAGAAGGTGTTGTCTACTTTTCCTTCCATCACTGAAATTGTTATATTATGTGATCTGTTATCAGGGTGAGCATTATTGATAAGCTAACTGGGAGAAATTCAGCTTCCTTCAAAGGCCCAGTGATCAGAAATGAGGTGAGAGAAGTGACCTTTTAGGGAAAAAACTTAGGACCAAGCCAGATATTAACCTGTTTTGAGAGCTGCAAGAGAGCTACACGGCTGCTAGAGACCCCGGAGGGAGGCTTCAAACACTCCTATACATATATTTTTGATACATGGAACTTTTGGAAGCTCTCCATACACTTTGGGCTGACTCACTGAAGTGTCTTACCTTTCAATATTTTCTTCCAAGTCTCTGGAGTAAGTCCTCAAATGGAGGACTTTCCCAAACTCTCTCTCCTCTAGTTCCCTTTCTCATTCCCCCAGGAAGATGCCTCCATATACTTCAGATCTCCCTGCACCTGCCCTATTTCAGAGCCTCCTTATTATCAGTCTGCTTTTTTCTTTTGTTTTTCTGCTGAAAGGGGAAATTCATGCTACTCCTCATATTCTCTAGGCTCATCTCTATTCTAATCTGCCCCGTCTTGCCCTAGCCCACTTAAAAATAGATTTATGATTATACCCTTTATTTGCAAAATTATTTTTAAAACATTTCTTTTTAACACACTTGAATTTTTCATATGTGTTTTAAAGGAAAAATTCCACCCTATTTAAAAATGTACTAGTAAACTTTAATGTGTGATTATATTGTATTACAAACAATGACAATGTCTTATATGGTGATCAAACACATGCTCTTGTTCCATTTCTCAGTCATTGTCAGAATCCTTTGGAGGCAAGAAAATCACAACATTGAAAAGATGTCCAAATGCCTTAAGATGGTATACCCCATATATCATTATATGATTAGGAGTCAGTCCATTAAGAGTAACAGCCATATCTGAACAACATCCTTCTACCACCTGGTTGGAGTGATTAGTCATTGCTTCTTTAATAAAAAGCCCAATGGATTTGGTATTAAATACATCTTTTCCATCTGTATTTTCTGCATTTTCTGCCAATACTCCAGCATATTTCAGGCAGACTGCTAGCTGCTTATCTTCAGATATCTTCCAAATCATTCCTCCCTGTTCAGGACGCTTTTTTTAGGGACACTGAGAAGACTGTTAAGTCTTTCCATTGATTCTACGTTTAAAACAATTCCTCCTTCCACACTCACATATTCAAGGTCTCCATGTTTTATAGTGTGACCTATATAGAAAGGTTGTGATGGATCCTTTTTTAACAAAAAATACTTTAGATTTTCAACTATACAAATGTAGTGGGGTGCACAAGGAAGAACCAGTTGTATTGGTCGCCATACTTATCAAAGGTGTATTTGTAAGCTTTTCTCATCACTAACCAACCACATGTCACTTCTTTCCATATTAATTGACTCAAATATTTCAACATTTTCAAAACTGAAGAACTCTGCTTTGTCACGGTGTTTGGTTCAAGAATCCTTCACTGCAGCCCCAAAACTCACATCTTTGGGTTTTAAAAGGATGATACAATATACCTGCAAGCTCTTAGTGAGCTCTGACTGAGTTCATCCTCTGAAACTTTCAAGAGATTTTCTTTGTTAGGAGCTGGTACATAATGATGCTCATGGTGGTGCACTGTATTTCCAGGACCAATTCTAACATAGCCTAGCAGAGTGATCAAAGCCCATAAAATGCTTCCAAGAATCACACTCTTCAAAAATGAACTGCTTTCAGAAAGCATTTTTCTCATGTCTTGAATGGCTTGGAGACAGGAAGGCCCAGCTTTCTTTCATAGTCATGGTGCGCCACTCTATCACGCTCCTGGCTGGACTACTCTGGGTGCTGGTGGTGCCCTCTAGTTGGTCTTGCTAAGCGCCGGGATATCCTGGAAGCTGATGCTGGGGGGCTGGTGGGTGGCCGGCAGAAGAACCCTGTGCCAGGCGGAAGGGCCTATGGCCTTGCACCCTAGCCCACTTTAAAATTTGTTCCAGAATAATGTTTTTAAAACCCAAAGATGTGAGTCTTTGGGCTGCAGTGAAGGAGTCTTGGACCAAACGCTGGACAAAGCAGAGTTCTTCAGT
Organism: Marmota monax; assembly: GCF_021218885.2. Lineage (NCBI taxonomy): Eukaryota > Metazoa > Chordata > Mammalia > Rodentia > Sciuridae > Marmota > Marmota monax. The sequence goes on along the minus strand of NW_026692352.1, from coordinate 4,942,225 downwards.
TCCGAAAATGTTGAAGTACTTGAGTCAATTAATATGGAAAAAGTGACATGTGGTTAATGATGGTGTTATTCCCTGCTTAAAATCCCTCCGTGGTTCCCAGTGGATTTCAGAATAAAGTCCCAATTTTTAGCAAAGAAGAAGAGCATGCTATATAGCCAGGCGCGGTGGCGCACGCCTGTAATCCCAGGGCCTCCAGAGCCTGAGGCAGGAGGAGTTCAAACTCAGCCTCAGCAATTCAGGGAGGTCCTGAGCAACTTGGCGAGACCCTGTCTCAAAATAAAATATAAAATAGGGCTGGGGATGAGGCTCAATGGTTAAGCAATCCTCAGCTCCAAAAAGAAAAGAAAAGGACTTGCTTGAGGCACTTCTGATCTGTCCTCTCTCACTTCCCTCTTCAGCAGAGTCAGACTGCAGCGATGGGCCAGCCCCAGACAACAGCATGTGTTTTCTTTCACAGCCAGGCGCCTTCACTTCCCACTTTCCTACAGGTTGAAACATCACCCTCTTTCTCTTTTGGCCTTCCTCTTACAGCCTCCTGATGGGTATGTACCTAGCCCAGACCATGCTGCTGTCTGTCCCTCTCTGGCATTGGCCTCATTGTATTTTAGCTTCTGATTTTCACAGATGCAATCATATAAAACATTTGAGGACTTGGGTAGGTTACTAAGGATATGAGGACTGGAGGTGGAGGGGACAGTGCATAGTTTACCATAGTTCACGCCTTAAAATTTCCACCCAAGGTCTCTCCTCTCTGAAATTCCTTTCCTTCAATCAGCATCCCAGTGCTGCATATCTGCCTATGGTATCTGTTTCTTTTCCCTTGTTGCAGGGGCCAGGGGTGTCACTTGTAAACCTCCCTTGTTTCATGCAACCCCATTCCTTCCATCTCTACTCAAATACCAGGTGGTCATAAGCTCTGGTTATGTCCCTGCAGAGTAGTTTATCATAGATTCTCATAATCTCTTAAAGAAAGAAGAAAATAAATAAATGAATAATAATATATATATATATATATATATATCATGGATATATATCATATCCACCCATTTTAAGTATATAGATGTCCACATCTTACACATCTCTCTCCCTGAATTTTCTGTGATCTCCTCAAGGCTGGGCCTGTCTGAATCCCATTCATCTCTGGTACAGATGGGAACTGGCACAGAGAAGAACAGTAAATGCATGTTAATCAGCATTGTCATGGCTGGGCCACAAGTGAGCCTCCAGACTATGGTGTGACCAGATGGGGCTGGGGACTGTGGGATTGCAGGTCAGTGAGAAATACCTCTCATTTCCCACCCTAAAGGGTTGGGCTTCTGACTACCTTCCACCCGTCCTTGTTCTCAGAGCTGACTCATACCCAGAAATACATCCACAGCCCCTGTCAACAATCTCTGCCTCTCAGTACTCTGCTAAGCCAGACAAAGGCACTATCCATCTGCTGGGCACTTTCACAAGGCCTTTCCTCCTCCAGGAAGCTGGCCGCCTCTGTGGCAGTCTCAAGGAGCCATGTTCCCTCCAGATTACCTCTCTTAAGAATAGGCTCTACGTTTGTTCCCACCCTGATTGCTCATCCCGTAGCATAAAGCTGCCTCCCCACAGCTCTCCCTGCCTGCAGTTCCCCCTCCTTTAGCCTGTCCTCCACCCCCAGAAAGATGGTTTTAATGCCAAACAGATCTTGACCACCTGCCCCAGGTGACAGTCTTTTCAGGGCTTCCACTACTTTATTTGAATTGGGGAACAATATATATATAATGAATATATATCATATATCAATATATATCATATAACAATATATATATATCATGGATATATATCATATCCACCCATTTTAAGTATATAGTTGGATGAGTTCAAGTAAATTTACAGAGTTGTGCAACCATCAAAATTAAAATTTTAGAACACTTGGATCACCCCACCACCACCACACACCCCCCAAGAATTCCACTGTGGTCTTATTTCCTACTCATGCAGTTAATATCTGCTTCCACTCCCCAGCCCCAGGCAACCACTGCTTTCATTTCTGTCTCTATAGGTTTGTCTATTCTAGAAATTTCATTCAAATGGAACCATACAATATATAGTCTTTTGTGTTATTGCTTTTGTTATAAATTGAATGGCTACTCCCCCACCCCTAGATTCATATGTTGAAGTCCTAACCTCTAGCAACTCAGAATGTGACTGTATTTGGAGATAGTTTTTAAAGAGGTACGTAAGTTAAAATGAGATCATTAGGATGGCCTTAATCTAATATGATCTGTGTCTTTATAAGAAGAGGCGATTAGGACATTAACACATGGTAGAAAGAAGGCCATGTGAATATACAAGGAGAAGGTGACCATTTATAAGCCTGGAAGAAAGTGCAAACACACACACACACACACACACACACAGATTCTAAGTTCTCTAGGACTTTTGGTTAAGTTGGGAAAACAAGACCCACTCAGGAACACTGGTTAGAGAACAAGGCAATAAAGAATCCAGGTGCTAACAAGCACTGCGGAGACCATTGTTCAGATTGGCAAGGCATCTGACTTATCTGGACCTCAGTTTCCTCATCTGTAAAATGGGGAGAATAATCAGACATATTGAGTTTGAGGTATTAGTGGAATATAAATGCTAATAATTAAACAACACCTCTCTTCTGGGTGGTACTTCACAGAAGTTTACAAATCTTATTCAAGTCCTTTATCTCATTTGATAAATTTTGTGAGATAGTCAGATATTATAACATAGCAACCATGGCAGACTATAAAAATGGGCAAAAGTTATTTCCCTTCTTCATACCTACACTTTCTGGAAGTGTCCTTCCACACTGTTTTGGCTTTGTGATCTGCTGTGACTAGAAACATTCTTGAGCATGGAGGCTTGTCCTCTCTTGTTACTCTTGGAATCCTGGGGCCACCATGCATGTGATGGCCTAACTAGCCTGCTGGAGGATGAAAGGCCACATGGAGGAGAACCAAGGTGCCCTGGCCAATTGCCAGTCACCAAATATGTGAGTGAGGCCATGTTAGACACATGCTAGTCCAACACAGATCAGCTGAGCTGGCTGAGACCAGAATTATGTGCTATGTAAATCTACTAAATTATGGAATTGTGAGCTTAAAAAAAAAAAAGGTTGTTCTTTTAAGCCTCTACATTTCAGGGTAATTCATTTTATAATGAAAGATAACTAAGACAAAAACTCAGCAACAAAGCCTTATAGCTAAACAGTCTGGGGTTGGATTATAGCTCTTCCACTTTCTAGTCATGTGACTGTGAGCAAGATACTCCATTTTTAGAGCCTCAATGTCCTCACCTGAACAATGGGAGTAATGGCAGTACCCATTCCATGGGATGGTGAGGATTCAAAAGGATGACAGAGGTCATTTGCAGCTTGTCTCAGCACAAAGGGAGTCACTGTCATGGTTGCCCCATCATTTTGACTATTAAATTAAAGATGAGAAAACTAAACTCTGAGGTGTTGGTGACTTTTCCCAAGGTCACACAGCCATGAAATGAATGCCCTTGGGACTCATACTCAAACTACTTGACTCCCACTCAGTGTAGGATTCCTGATAGACTAGTAGGGGTAGCTGGCTGGGGTTAGTGATGAACATTTAGTGTCTACCTGGTGACAATTACCTTCTGTCCTGATGTCAGTAGGAAGCCAAAATAGGCTGGAAATGTTGGGTATTTTACAACATTTTCTTCCTTTTTGTTTTCTTTTGTATTGTTTTCCTTGGGCTAGAGTTAATGAATGATCAAACTGAAGTTTATGAAAAGTAATCAGTAGCATAAAGTGTAACTCCTTGGCAGGCACCCACAGACACACCCCTTCACCCTGTGTCTGACCTTATCCAGTCAGATTTTCTTTTTGTACTTTTTTTACACCAACTCTTTTCTTTCCATTTTCCCGCCTCAGCCTTTGGTCCTGAGATCTGCAATGGCCTCAAACTATTCTGGTGTTTCCCATTGTAGTCCTTTCTGCTCTCCTGCCACCTTTCTCCAGCCACTCTTTGGCCCCTGCACTAGCACACGGCTGATGCTCCCCAAATCATGAGCTGCTGGCTAGAGGTTTCTGAGTGTTGGAATGTAAGGCCTCTATGTGCCTCACACACACGCTGGAGTAGATGCCCCACCACAACGCCTTCCACATCTGACCCTTTATGAGGGGAGCACAGGAACCCTGTACACTGCAGGTACATACCGCTAATGAGCAGCAGATGGCAGAGTCACCTCTCTTTTTCCATCTCCTGCTGGTGTTCCTTCCTCACATGAAGAATAACAATGAAGACAGCACTGCAGCGGCCAAGTAGAGAAAGTTCTGTGGGATGAAATTTAATTGAATTAATGGTCTGGATGAAAGAAAGAAAGAAAGAAAGAAAGAAAGAAAGAAAGAAAGAAAGAAAGAAAGAAAGAAAGAAAGAAAAAGATTTCACATTAAATTTACATTTTGGGCTTTTAAGAAAAAAATCCAAATATCTGGCTGCCATCTTTTCTGTCAAGTCACAGGCTCTATTGTAAACCAAAGTCCTTATTATTTCACCATGTTCTCCCCAACACTTAGGTCAAGTTCTTTTGCCGTTATCCAGGTGTTGTACTGTTATTTTTCTTAAGCCTTTTACTTACAAGTAAAATATTTCTTGATCACACCTTCAATAAAAGTAAGAAAATAGGACCCAGAATGAGAAGACCATAAGTTTTCAAAGAAGAGGGCCTGGAGAAGAACACATCTCTTTATGAGAAGGAAGCAAGCACAGTGCATATGTGTTCCCAGAACATAACCTAAAATGCCATCATGAAAGTAAAACTTGAGAAGAACCATGAGAAAAATATGCACAAGATGTGAGATGAAAAAGCAACAAAATGGAAAAAAAGTGCCGGGTGTGGTGGCACACGCCTGTAATCCCAGTGGCTCAGGAGGCTGAGGCAGGAGGATTGCAAATTCAAAGCCAGTCTCCGCAACTTAGTGAGGCGCTAAGCAACTCAATGAGACCCTGTCTCCAAATAAAATATAAAAAAAGGGCTGGGGTGTGACTCAGTGGGTTAAGCACCCCTGAGTTCAATCCCCAGTACAAAAAAAGAAAGAAAGAAAGAATCCAAAATTGCAACAGAATTTGTCCTTTGGAATGCAAATACCTGTCTCTGCTCTACATTGTAATCAAGAAGGAACCGATTATGAGTGAATAAAATATAATGGAATAAGTGAAACAGTAACACCTGCTGGAGGCTGGAGGCATTTAAGATTGTGTTCCTCTCCCCTGAGGTCCCCCACCCCATCCACTGCTTTTTGGATGAGATAGCTGAGGCCTGGAGATGTCAAATTACTTGGCCAAGATCACAGAATGACAAATCCAGGAGTAGAAATCACATCTCTGGACTCCATATTCTCTGCTTCTTCCATATATCCTGTGAATACAGAGGTTAAAAACATTTGTCGTACTAATGTACAGAAGCACAGAATAGGGAAAGAACATTAAATTTGCTTAAGGAGTCCTAGATTCTAATCCTGGCTGTGCCATTGACTAGTTGTGTAACCTCAAGGAAATAACTCTCCCCCTCTGAATCTCATTGGTTTATATCACAGTATGGGGAAGGCTAAACTCCTAAAGGTACTAGGAAGTATGTCGCATTAGACAATAAGAGCCCTTTTATCCTGGGGCTAAGGACTCGCCCCCGAAGGAAAAGAGACAAAGGCTTTATGGTTGTAAAAAACTAGTACATGAATGTTTATAGCAACATTATTTGTAAGAGACAAAACTGTAAACAAAAAATTATATACAATGTAATATTATTTAGATACATACAGGAATGGAGTACTAATACATGCTACAATATAGACAGATCTTTAAACATGCAAAATGGAATCAGCCAGTCACAATGACCACATATTGTATGATTCCATTCATATGAAAATCCAAAATAGGGAAACCTAAAGACAGAAATTAGATTAGCAGTTGTTCAGAGCTGAGGAGGGATGGGGTCAGGGAGATGTTGAAAGCGCTAAAGCATATGGATGGGGTTTCTTTGAAATTATCAAAATGTTCTAAAATTGACTATGGTGATAGTTTCACATATCCATGACTACACTAAAAAGTTATTGAATTGTACCTCTAAATCAGAAAATTATGTGGTGTGTGAATTTTATTTTATTTTTTTATAAAGGTACATTCACAGGAACACTTTTTTTTAAGAGAGAGAGAGAATTTTTTAATATTTATTTTTTAGTTATCGGCGGACATAACATCTTTGTTTGTATGTGGTGCTGAGGATCGAACCAGGGCCACACGCATACCAGGCGAGCGCGCTACCGCTTGAGCCACATCCCTAGCCCCTGTGAATTGTATTTTAAAATAAAGTGTTTTTAAAGGATGGTATAAACAAAAAGTCAAGGCAAGTATGATCTTAACCTAAATCACAACAAAACCAATTCAGTAAGGACACCACTGCTATCTCTATCCCTGCCCCAAACACTGGACCCTGAGGCTACCACTTGCTCTGCTGGCATTGCTGCCCCCAAACCTAGATGTTACCACCACTGCCCCACAATTTGCCACAATGAACTCCACTTTCCTTGCTTCTTAATTTTATACACACACACACACACACACACACACATATATATATATAAAACTTAGTCCTGGGGATCAAATCTAGGGCCTTCTACATGCTAGTGAAGCTCTCTACCACTGAACTCCACCCTCAGTCCTCCTTCCTTTTAAGCATAAGTTTCTTAAAGTTCTAGATGAATATATTTGAGCTTGAACCTTACATGTTGGGAGCAGGAGCAGCAGCAGTGCTGGGGAAGCAAATACCTAGCCTTTTCCACCTCTATAATGGAAGACAAGATCTGTCTCCCTCCAAGACTCATGGTGGAGAATTATCCAAATATAAAACAAGGATTTGGATGTTAGATTTCAACCAAAAAAAAAAAAAGCAAACAAACCAACTAAACAACAAACAAAAATGCTATATACACATATATAACCTCTGTTAAAAGGCAAATATTTCAGATTAATCAGATTAATTGAACATTCTTCCATTCGTGTGTGCCTGCAATCACTTGTAAGCATTTGTTAAGTACCTACAAACTCTTGCCAGGCCCATTGCAAAGCCCCATGGAATTAGAAACAAAACTCAGACTCTGTTTTCAAAAGTTCACCATTAAGAAGGAAGAAAATGGAGGGGTTGTGGGTCCCACTCTAAAAGTATAACTAGCACAATGGTAACGGAAAGGAGAGGCTGATTAGTTTTTCTTGGGGGACAGGATTACAAAGTCTCTACAGAAGTAATAACTTTGATAGAAGTCTTAAAAGGAGGGTTGGGGCCTTGCTAGGCATAAGGAAGGAAATAGGGGCGTGGACCAGCCAAATGTATTGGAGGAAACTGGGTAACACTCTTGTGGAAGTTCAGGGTGTAGATGGGGCACAGCAAAAGAGGGGTGGAAGAGGTCACCAGGGGTCAGCTCAGGAAGGGCCTTGGAGCTTATACCAAAACTATTCAGACTTTCCTCTTTTTCCTCACCCTACTTCCTCCCTTCCTTCTTCCTATTTTGCCTTTAGTTAGCTTTAACCTTTAAGCTTTTAAAAATGTAATCAACCATGTGAGGCTCGTGGGAATATTTTCCAACACTTCCAGCATAAATGTAAATTTATGTTCTTTGAAGTAAAACAGGCTCTTCACCATTTTCAAAGTTACTCCCAAATTGCAAAAATTCTCTCCACATTTTCCCTGTGTCCCTCTATTCAATCAGACAGAAAGCGCAAGAACATTTTTCTCCTTTCAATAGAGACTTACTGGGGGCAGGGGTTGTGGCTCAGTGGTAGAGCCCTTGCCTAGCATGCGTGAGGCACTGGGTTTAATCCTCAGCACCACATAAACAAATAAACAAAATAAAGGTATTGTATCCATCTACAACTAAAAAAATATTTTAAAAATAGAGACTTATTGAAGGGTATTCTGTTTCTGAAACATGTTTTTGATGCTGTGCAGAGGATAGACTGGAGGACAGACTGGGCAAAGGAGTTAATTTAACAGGTTGCTGCCAGAGTCCAGATGTTAAATGGCTGAAGAAGGCTTGACCAAGGGTGATGGCAGTACAGATGAAGAAGGACAAAGATGAATATGAGCAATGAGGCATAGAAAACTTCAGTGCACCTTCCCTGCTCAGAATTACATATGAGAGCAGGAGCCTGATAACATGGTTATCAACCTGTCCACCCATCTATCCCATCCGTCTGTTCACTCACCCGTGCCCTCACTATTAACTAATGCCCTGAGAACTGGGCATTCAGAAATGGTCCCCAGTTGGGAGGGACTTCCTAGAGAAGCAGACAGGCCTCTAAACAGATGGTTATAGAGTGAGGAGACTGCTGGAGGGAGGTTGCTGTGGGAGCACTGTGACCAGGTATTCAAGATTTGAGATCCCGAGGAGATGACCCAAAGAGAGCATTGGAAGGAGGGCATTGCAGGCAGAGAGAAGAGCATGTTGTGGGACTGTAAAAATTTCAGCTGAGCATGGTGGCACACACTTGTAATCCCGGCAATTTGGGAGGCTGAGGCAGGATGATTGAAAATTCAAGGCCAGCCTCAGCAATTTAGCAAGGTCCTAAGCAATTTAGTGACCCTGTCTCAAAAGAAAACATAAAAAGGGCTTGGGATGTGATTCAGTGTACTTAACCCAAGGTTAAGTACCCTTGGGTTCAATCCCCAGTACAAAAAAAAAAAAGTGCCCTGCACACCTCCAACTTAGAGGAGCAGGGTAGCCTCTCATGTGCTGCTCTGTGAAGTCTATTTTCTGATTTGTGCTGAGCCTCACCCACTATGAGCTACTGCCAAGCACTTAGTGTACCAGAGATATGACAGTAGGTACATTCTTGAGAGACATGGACTCCACTGACAGCCAATTTTGACTATATGATTATCCAAACTTTCTTACAGTGCATGGCAGTTTGGGATACTTCCACTCAATCTCCCTTCTCTGTCTGCTTTACTTAAGGTCAGATTTGCACTACAGACTTATGGTTAAACTCATACACACAAACACACACACACACACACACATCCATGCTCATATTTTCAGAAGTGGAGCTTTGGGGAAGTGATTGGATCATCAAGGTGGATCGATCCATCAATGGCTGAGTGGAACACTGGGAGGTGGGACCTAGTTGGTACAGGTGGAAATATATATATATTCCACTAATAAAATCCTTACATTCATTATCCCATCTCAGCTCTGCTACTTAGAGGACTTGGCCTTATATATTGTGTATGTATAAACTCTAAGATTAGTCTTATGGAATAATTCATAAGACTTCAGATAATTTTAGTAAGGTATAATGACACAAAATAAAATTTGAAACTTGGAGGTAGATGTCTTAGAGATGCAGAAAAAAAATGCAGAAGGAAAGCAGTAGCAAACTGCTGTAACTATTTTGGACTGATGGTCTTTGGGTCCTCTTTTTCATGCTTGGAGAGTTCCCCACCCTATGAGTCAGATAAATCCAGCTTCCCTTTACAGGAATAGAAAATGCCAGATTCACTTTTCCAGCATCCTCTGAAACTAAGGCATGGCATGTGCCAGCCCAGCAAGCACTGCAAGTCAGGCCCACCTGCAGCAGAATTGAAAGCTGGTGAGTCAGAGTAGCTGCGCATGCAGAATCAACGTGAGCCACGACTGACAGTGGACAGCAGTGGCTGTAATGTGTAAGAGGAGCAAGGTCCACAGCAACCCATTAGCTATGTGACCTAGAACAAGTCAATCATTTGTCTGACCTCCAGACACCTATAAAATGGGGATATCAAAATGGGGTTTCTCTCATAAGACTGGGATGAGATCATGGACATGAAAATGTTTCACATACAGTAAGTGAGCTCTATAAATATTTGTATTTTGCCTCCTTAACAGTGCTTGATTCAAAGTACAGCAGACAGAAAATGTTCTTTAAACATTTGATGCAAAGAGAAAGATTATAACAATTATTTTTGAAGCAATTACTATGTGCCAAGTACCGTGATAAATGTTTTATCAATGTTGTCCTCCTAATAGCCCAAGGTGACAGCTAAAGTCTGCTGCCTCCAAACTCATGTTGAAATTTGGTCCCTACTGCAAGTGTTGAGAGATCGTGGGAACTTTAAGAGGCAATTATGTCATTAAGAGGTGATTATTGCCAGGCATGGTGGAGAGACTAAGGCAGGAGGATCATGAATTCAAAGCCAGCCTCAGCAATTTAGTGAGACCTTGTCTATAAGTAAAATATAAAAAGGGTTAGGGATGCAACTCAGTGGTTAAGTGCCTCTGAGTTCAATCCCTGGTACAAAAAAATGAAATAAAAGAGGTGATTACATCATTAAGAGGGAGATCAATGCTGTTCTCAGAGACTAGATTATTTATAGAGAAAGCAGATTTGCCTTCCTCTGCCTTCTCTTTTGCACGTGCCCAATTACTCTTCATCTTTTCCACATTATGATATAGCACGAGGCCCTCTCCAGCAGCTGAGCAGATGCCAGCCAAATAAACTTCTTTTCTGTGTAAATTATCTAGGCTCAGGTATTCTGTTATATCAACAGAAAAACAGACTAAAACTATGACCAACAATGCCTGGGTCTCTTCTGGTTCTCTCATTGAAAGTCTCATGTGCTGGGATTCCAGCACAATATACAAGGCCAAGTCCTCTAAGTAGCAGTCTCAGATGTGGGTATAGAAGGTTTGAGTATCAATGTTTATTTCACAAGTGAGAAGTATATACTGTGGCTTAGGGAAAGTATGCTACACACCCCAAATCACATTAGTAAGTGACAAGAGTCAATATTTGAACACAGATCTCTCAAGGATAAAATATAGGGAGAGAAATTTTGGAATAAAGAATGGAGACTATTGGATGGAGGCTGTGGCTCGTGGTAGAGCGCTTGTCTAGCATGTACGAAGCCCTGGGTTCGATCCTCAGCACCACATAAAAATAAATAAATAAAATAAAGATATTGTGTCCAACTAAAAAAATAAATATTAAAAAAAAAGAATGAAGACTATCGACCCCTGCTCTTTAGCTACATGGCTCTATGTTTCAGGGGCATGTTGGGAGATTGCCCTAACGAAAACCAGAAGCCAGGCTCAACCTCAGGTTGCCTGCTCCTCTAGGGCAGTCCCTGGAAGATTATATTCTTCTTCTTATTATTATTATTTTACTACATAGATACTCTTTTTCTATGGGGTAATTATTAAGTCTCTCGTGTCTCATACTGTTTATATTTTGCTTTGTGTTTTGTTTTGCTTATGAATAAAAGAACAATTGAGCCTTCTGTGCTGGTTTGGATCTAAAAGGTCCCCCTGAGGCTTATGTTTCCAGAGGTGGAGCTTTGGGGAAGTGATTGGATCATGAGGGCTCTAACCTCAAAGGTGGATTAATCCATCAATGGCTGAATGGGTTACTAGGAGGTGGGACCTTGTTGGAGGAATTAGGTCATGGGAGCATGCCCAGCAAGGGTTTATCTTCTCTCTAGCCCCTTCCTCTCTCTCCTGGCAGCTGGGGTGAGCTGAGCAGCTTTCTTCTGCCATGACCTTCCACCATGCCTTGCCTCAGGCCCAGAGCAATGTAGCCAGCTGACCATGAACTGAATCCTCTGAAACCATGAGCCCAAATAAATCTTGCCTCCTCTAAGATGTTCTTGTCAGGTACTTTGGTCACAGTGACAAAAATCGGACACATCTCTCAATCCAAACTGCTTGACCCTTAAAGCAGGTTTTTTGTTTTGTTTTGTTTTGTTTTTTGAGTCTTGAGCAATAATGTTACTATAAATACTTAAAAGCAGGCTGGGTAATTCTGTGCTCAGCCAGCATCATAAGCAAAGCATGTAAGTTCTGCTTGAGTGCAGAGGGAAAGTAGCTAGGGAAAAAAGAAGCCTGGTTGGCCTCAGCATCATGCTTCCTTTCTGCTCAAATATGCCCAGTTTCCCTGACTGACCTTCTACCCTTAGGTGTTACTGAATCCAGAGTCTGGGGGCCAGCCTGGGACCCCTAGCTTTGTCCCCTGGAAACTGTATGACCTGCACAAGTCTCTTTTCTCTCTGAATGTCAGTTTTCTCATCTGTCAAACGAAGGAATCGGATCAGATTAGATGCTTTCCTGGGGGGTCCTTGTATGGTTGACACTCTAGGACACTATAATTATACATATAATTAAACTGCTTCTGAAGGCAGGTTCTGGATTTGGTGACATGTACAAGTGCATGTGAATGTGTGTGTGCATGAGCATTTGAGTTTGAGACAGTGGGTGTGAATGTGCATATAGATGGTCCACTAAAAAACCAAAACAACGCTATTCCTAGGGCAGAGGGGAATCTCAACAAAGGGCCTTTCTGAAAGGTAAGGAATAAGTTCCTTATCCCCAGGGGGCCATAAGGAAGGACTACTTGTCATAAAATTACCCTTGTTGGAAGTCTTATAACCTAGAGTTGTTATCTTAAAGATAATAGAATTCCAGGGTGGATGATGTTCCAGGAGATGAAGATGAGGATTCAGGACACCTTCTGCAGCTTCTGTTTGTTCTGTAGCTTCTCATTCTGGGAAGGATCTGGGATACTTCAATGATTAATCAATAAACATTTACTGAGGCCAACTGTGTGCCAGGTCCTGCACTGGACACCAGGGACCCAAAGACAAAGCAACACAGTCTCTTTCCTCAAGGTCTCACAGTTTTGTAGGGACATATGAATGAAAGAACAATTGAGCCTTCTGTGCTGGTTTGGATCTAAACCATTTTTCTTGTATATTCACCTAAAAGCATGTACAAGAATACCTTGAGCAGCACCATTTGTAATAGTAGGGGAGATCAACATGCAGACAAACTATCACCATACTTGATGGTATAGTTTGTATGTTGAATGTCCCCTAAGTCCATGTGTTAAAGGGTGGTGCTAGTGGGAAGTGGCAGAACATTAAAGAGATAGGCCTAGTAGGAGGCCCTTAGGTCACTGGGATGTGCCCTCAAAGAAGATTATGCCCTCAAAGAAAGATCTCTCTTTTCCCACACTCTAGTTTGAGGTACAACTGCTCACACTAACTGATGTGTACTCCCGCCATTGCCATCTGCCCTCATGAAGGACAAACCAGTGGCCCCTGTGTGATCTTAAACCAAAGAGGTTATCTTCTCTTGTAAAGTCAGTTGCCTCAGGTATTTCTTTGTAGTAATGCAAAGTTGACTAATGCACTTGGAGTCGGGATTGGGATTGAAGGAAGCACAGGGGTGCCCAAGGAAAAGGGTGACAGAAAAGGAAAATAAGAATTTTCATGGCAAAGGAGAGGTATATATCTTTTGCCAAGAAGGAGGGGCAGCACAACCAAAGCCACAGAAGCATCAAAGAATGTGGCGATAAGGGGAACAGTAGGACTTCCCACACAAATAGAACTTCCGGGAAAGTGGATGAAGCAAGAGGTAGAGCTGTCAGTAGTGACTACTAGATCACAGGACCCTTTACTGCCAGACTAAGGAGTCTGGATTTAAACCTGTAGACTATGGGAATCCAGGGAAGTGATCTGTATATTTCTGAATGTTATACATATTGCTCTGAGAGCTGGGGATGTAACTCAGTGGTAAACTGTGGGCTTAGCATACATGGGACCCTGGGTTTAATCTTCAGCACCTGTGTGTGCACATACACAAAACAAAAACCAAAAATATTGCTCCATACCTGAAGCAGTGGTGCAAACATGTAATCCCAGCTACACAGGAGGCCGGGGCAAGAGGATCACTTGAAACCAAGCAATGTGGGGCCAGCCTGGGCAACACGACAAGAGGCTCTGTCTTAAAAAAATTATACTGTTCTGAAAGAAAAGAAAGAAATCGCTAAATGAAAAACACAACATCAAGTGTTAATACAAGCCAGCATAGTGGCACATGCCTGTAATCTCAGCGGCTGGCGGTGGGGAGGGTGGGCTGAGGCAGAAGGATTGCGAATTCAAAGCCAGCCTCAACAACTTAGTGAGACTCCTTCCAAACTCTAAATAAAATATTTAAAAGGCTGGGGGTGTTGCTCAGTGGTTAAGGGCCCCTGGTTCAATTTCTTGTACCAAACAACAGCAATAACAGAATGACTGGAACTCTCCTGTGTTGTTGGTAAGAGTGTAAATTGGTTTGACCCACTTTAGAAATACTTTGGCAGTATTTGTTAAGCTGAAAACACACGTGCCTGATGACCCAACCATTTTTCTTGTATATTCACCTAAAAGCATGCACAAGAATATCTTTAGCAGCACCATTTGTAATAGTCAAAAACTGGAAACACCTCAAATGTCCATCAATAGTTGATCAGATAAAGACATTGTGACATTGTCAATCATTGGAACATTACACATCAGCTAGAATGCTACTTGTAACAACTTGGGTGAATCTCACAAATCTAATGTGATGAAAGAAGCCTGACATAAAAGAACACACACTACATGATCCCACTCATTAAAGTTCAACAACATGGGGCTGGGATTGTGGCTCAGCGGTAGAGCGCTTGTCTAGCACATGCGAGGCCCTGGGTTTGATCCTCAGCACCATATAAAAATAAATAAATAAAATAAAGGTATTGTTTCCAACCACTTCCAAAAAAATTATTAAAAATGTTTAAAAAAAATAAGTTCAACAACAGTCCTTGGTGGATAGGCTCCATTGCTATGGGCCTATGGTGAGGCAAAGAGGGCATGGTGGGGCAGAACTTCTCACTTCATGTCTACTGAGAAGCAGAGAGAGGAAGGGCAGGGGACAAGATAAAGTCCCCCAAAGTACCCCCCACCACTCACTCTTTTTAACTAGGTTCTACTACCACCTATGGTTTCCATCACCTCCCAATGAATCCATCAGTGGATTAATCCATTGATGAAATCAGATCCCTCATGATCCAATCTATTCCTCAAAGCCCCACCCCTGAACACTGCTGTAAGGGGGAACCAAGCCTTCCGTGCATGAACATTTGGGAACATTCTGGATCCAAACTATAACAGTGAGGGTCCCAAAATAACCCAAGAAACAAAAATCAAGACTTGGAAATCTCTTCCATCCCTACTCCTTCCTGAAACCACTCTGGCCATGGGAATGGGTAGATGAAGGTCACAGCAGGTGAGTCACTTGCTTCCTTAGTCCCTGAGAATATTTTCCCCACTCTGTTAATTCATCCTGCCTCCCTCCCAGACACAGAGGCTTGGTGTAGGATAAGGATGTCATGCATCCTTTCCCAGAGACTTGATCCTTTCTTTTACCTCTTTTACGTCACCTAAGTCCTTCTGGACCTCCAGGAAAGGAACTGAAGGATGGGGCCCAATGACAAAGAAGGAGCTACTGGGGGTGGAGGGTCACTGTCCACTGGGCAGAGGAATCCTACAGACCAGGGTATGACTGCACATTTGGAAGCTGGGAAGTCAGCCAGTGTTTCATCTTTTGTTTTTTCCTCCTGGGGCTTCCTGTCCCCGAGGTGGATGGAGAGGGGTCATGGAGACTTCCTGGCCCCTACAAATAAGCCTTTCCGTTGTCGTTGGTCAGGCCGACCAGGTTGATGGGCAGTCAGAGAAATAGCAGTGCTGCCCTCAGAGGAAACTCACTTCCAGTTCCACCAAATGTCCCCACGAGGGGAGGCTGTGCACTGCTGGGGTTGAAAAGTGGTCATGGAGGAGGCTGGGGGTGACTACCCATTATTGGTAGGCGAGTGGGAACTGAGAAGCATCAGAGAGTGTGAGCACTATCTGGTTTGTTCTATGATGATTCCCAATGCCTACAATAGTTCCTGGCACAAAATAGGAGCTCAATAAACATTTTATTAAATAAGTGAGTGAATACAGTCCAGCATCTTGTTATTGGACCAAGGAAGGAAGGCCCATAATGAGAACATTTCTCCAGGACACTCAGTGAATTAGTGTAATAACCCAGACTACAGCGGCAGTTCCACACCAGTGTCCTTTTTGCTGGGTAAACCTCAGTGCATAGGGGAGGGAGTGGTGTTCTTCTCCTTCCTTAAGCTAATAGAAACAGGAAACTTCAAGAAAACCACTCAGAAAGTTTGACATCTGAATGGCCCCAAAGTTTGGGGATCCTAAGATATGGAGTTTAACACATACTTGAGGAATTAAGAGCTGAGAGATTGAATGGAATTTGTAGGACAAGGAGAGAAATTGTTGTGGTGAGAACAAACCTCCCCTACTGGTTGTAGGGCAAATATGGGTGTTTCCTCAGGGTTGATGTGGACCTGTATTGCGGGGTGGTCAGCACCTCACCAGGGAACTCTCAGGAACCTGCTCAGAGGGATAAGCTTGCAAAGAACTTAAAGTCTGAAACAATTAGTAAAGAACAAAAGAGAGAGTCAGAATTATAGATTTAAAGGATGGAGCACCTGATAGGTTCAGTCCACACAGGAGCTGGAGCTGGACAATTAGAAAATGGCTCCCTTGGTTTATTTAGGGAGTACATCAAAGGCAGGGATAAGGTTTCAGGGGTGGAAATCTTGCTTCATGATGTTTTGCAGTGAACAAGTTGATTGGCATCTTGGCAGGTTACACCCATCTCTGAGAGGCTGTGTGACTACGGCAGGTCACCCATCTCTGGTGCTAGGTGGGACCTTTTTTAGCAGAGCTGAGGGGTAATTCACATGTATTTGGGCCATCTTACCCTGTGAGATTACTGTGGGAAGTTCCTAATACCAGACTTTCCCACTCACTAGCTACAATGCTGAAAAAGTCCTCACGTGCAGTTCACGGATGGCTCTCCACAGGCGTGGAAGAAGGGAGTTGACCTATGATCTTAGACATGACCTGTCCTCAAAAGAATCATATGGAGGGCACTATGACCCCCAACGAAGAGGGAAGACTTCTAGCAGTTCAAGAGCTAGTCCAGAAGACAGGCTTCACTTCCATGGGAAGTGCGGTTAGAGGCTCAGGGATCCCCAAAGGACTAGACAAAGCTTTCCAGAGAAAAAGAATCAGGGTTGGACATACGACCCACCCAAACAGCCATATCACATTGCAACTCATGTCCTTCCCCCTCATCTTCTCTTCCTGGAGGCAGAGATGGATTTACTTTGAAACGAATGGTGCTAAATATTCAGGACCCCTCACTTGCATAGGTGTCTCTAGACCCATCCATTTTGTATTTATAACTTTGAGTTCTTTTTTCCATTGATGCATAAGTAATTACCACAAACTTAATGACTTAAGGTAAATTTGCTATCTCAGTTTTTGCATAGCAGAATTCTGGTAGGGTGAGACTCGGTTCTCCACTCAGGACTGAATGCAAGGTGTTGAATGTCTTGGGCTCAGCATCCTCTTTCAAGCTCACTGGTTATTGACAAACTCTAGTTCCCTGTGCTTTTAGGACTGAGATCCCTGTTTTCATGCTGGTTATCAGTTGGGGACCACTCTCAGCTCCAATAGGTCACTCACAGTTCCTTGTCACATGGCCCCTATTAAGGCTCGGAGTGTTTATGTTCTCCAAAACTCACATGTTGAAGCCTTAATCCCCAATGTGATGGTATTTGGAGAAGGAGTCTTTGGGAGGTAGTTAAGATTAGAGGAGGTTATAAAGCTCTGATCCAATAGGGAAGGAAGTATGTAGGAGAGATGAGAAAGAGGTCGAGAAGGTTTGTACACTCTACCGCTGTGAGCTACCTTTGAGTAGGGAGAAAGGACATATCAACTTCTATGATTGGTAATCATGATTAGAACATAGGTGACCACCTAGACTTGACTGGACTTTTTAATACTTAAACAGGACTGGAATAACTGAGAAATAAAATAAAACTCAAAAACCCTTTGTGATCAGGCCAATATTTCATCAAATGGCAAGGAAAGACCTATTTGGTAAATTGAATTTTAGAGAAAATGGTCAGGAAAAAAATAAGTGTTTCTGGCCACAACAGAGTGAGTTTAGCTTGTTCAACAAACTACATTTACATAATAGCAGAGGAAGCATAAGTACAATAAAACACATAGTAGCCAGAGTGGAAAAAAATTCCTAGCCTGGGAGTTGAGAGATTAGGAAGTAGTTCTAATTTTTGCATTGACCACTTAAATTTCAGTGTGGCATGTATGCAAGAAAAATGAGCAAATGACAGAACAGATAATCCACAAAAGAGGAATTGTGAACCGACAACAAACATGAAAAGTTATCTTGTTATCTCATTTTGCATGGCAGAATTCTGGTAGTTGTCAAACCTGTTAGTTGTCAGAGAAATGTAAATTTTAAAAATAGTTCAACAATATGTCTGACAAAAATTAAAAGATTAAGAACACCTATCTCTTGTTACTGTGGGGGAAATAACTGTTTTTTTTTTTTCTTACCATTTTAGTTCTATGTCTGAGGCCCCTGAAACAAGAGAGATAACAAGCATACAAACTTATTTGATCCAAATTTTATGTGACACAGAAGGCTTTCTGAAGAAATGAAGACCAAAGGAATGGTATTTTTTTTTAATGTAATACCTGATGAAGAAGTTGATAGTCTTGACTCTATGAGTGGAAACTGAGATTAGTATTAACTCACTAAGTTTGTATGGTTACTTATGAGTCAATGGAAAGTTAATGCATCCTTTAAGAAAAAGAATACAAAATTATAAATACAAAATTCACCGGCCCAAAGGAGTCTATGCTTTATGAGTGGTTCATAAAAATCATGCTCTAATGATTATAAACTGGTGGGAAGGTAGCAAGACCTGTCTGTTCAGATTCTTCTCTGTGACCATGTGTCTTCAGTGATAAATTCCTCTAGTTATGGGGAGCAGATCTCTCAAATGCTTCAGGAGAAGGTCAGAAAATCTTTCCTAGGTTTCATGACCTGGGTTTGGGAGAAAAGGGCAAGAGAAAGGTAAGAGGGACCTTCCTACTTCTGCTGTTCTCAGGTGCCAAGGTGCCATATTTTGGGGTAGCATGTTCCAAACCTCATCATTACAGTAAGAAAATGAACATTATTCTGTATTGTTGGTAAAGGTATAACATTATACTATACTGTTTAGAAAGTCTGGGAGAATCTAGTAAAATTTAAAATGTCTATACCCTTGGCTTAGGCATCTCTGTTGTCAGACTACACTGTCAGAACAAAAGTATCAGTGCCTAAAAAATTATGTACAAGAATGTTGATGAGAACATAATTTATAGTGGAAAAAAAACCCAGGGGCTGGGGTTGTGGCTCAGTGGTAGAGTGCTTGTCTAGCATGTGCAAGGCCCTGGGTTCGATCCTCAGCAACACATAAAGATAAATAAGTAAAATAAAGATATTGTGTCCAATTACAACTGAAAAAGAAATATTTAAAAAAACAGAAATAATCTAGATGTCCAGAAGCAGAGAAATGATTGAGTATATTTTTGTTCATTTATATTATATTATAGAATATGTCCTAGCTATTTAAAATATAAGCTAAATCTTATACATGTTTAAATCAAGCCTAACATGTACCATCCAGGAGGAGTGTCTATAAAATGCCATCAAGTAAAAAAGCAAGTGGCACAGTAATGTTTGATGCTGTGAAATGTTTTTGTTAAAAAAAAAAAAAATCAGGGCTGGGGCTGTAGCTCGATGGTAGAGTGCCCGCCTCGCACCGGGTTCGATCCTTAGCACCACATAAAAATAAATAAAGATTAAAAAATGTAAAAGAAAAAAACTCTTCATTTGCCAATATTTTTGAATTAGCAAAAAGAAGAATGGTGAGTTGTGGAACATGCTGTTAATATTGGTTGACTGGGGGTGGGTGGGGAACAATAGTGAGAAAGTGGTGAAGATGTTAAAGGGAAGAAGGGGGAAATTTTTTTCTACATGGAATCTCATTTTCTTTTCATCCTTTTTACTATTGTAATCATTAGCATATATTAATTATAAAATTAATGGACCTCATTATGACATTTCCTTCCACACCTGTATCATACCTTGATCACGTCCACCTTCTCTTCTGCCCTCTCTTGCCCACCCCATTCTCCCTCAAGAAGGGGGAAACCAACATGTGTTTTATATCTTAATTTTTCCATTGTTTGACTTATAAAAAGAATGTATTATTCTTCTAATTTTAAATAGTACATTGATAATCCCAGGGGCTTGGGAGGCTGAGGCAGGAGGATCATGAGTCCAAAGCCAGTCTCAGCAACTTAGTGAGGCCCTTTCCCCCAAAGGTTCATGTACTGGAAGCTTGGTCTCTAGTGTTGGCAATGTTGGGAGCCAGTGGAACCTTTAAAAGATGGAGCCTAATGAAAGGTCATTAGATCACTGGGGTGCTGACTCAGAAGGGATGAACGTGGTTTCTGGAAGAGGGGTTATTATTATTATTTTGTAAGATTTGTTGTTACACATTTGTACATGAAACAGTGGTTCTTACAAAAGAGCAAGACGGCCTCTCGACATTCTGACTTCCTATCTCTCCATATAAGCTCACCCTCTTGTGTGCTTCTGCCCTGATGCCATTCCACCATGATGTGGTATAGCCAAATGGGTTCTCACCACAGCCAAGAAGATGTCAGCGGCATATCAGGCCCATTTGCCAGTGAATCAACTATAACCGGAAAAATTATTAAATTAAAATTATTAAAAACATTATTAAATTAAAATTATTGATTTTAATTATTAAAATCAATAATTTTAATTTAATAATTAAAATTATTAAAAAACAAATTGGAATCTGCAGATTGTCCTAAAGCATACAAAGACAAGGAAGCATTATTCAAGAAAGTCTACTACATCCCAGTGAGAACAAGGAGAGTCTTTGGACTTGGGTCATGATCCATTTCCCATTATTTCCCTTAGCTCATTTTCCTCATTCAAAAATTGTTAGCTGCTCAATAAACATTCTTAATAATAAATTCATCAATTATAACATGCAGTGATTTTCATATTTTCAAAAGGGACTAGTCGAAAGGCACTGAATGGAGAGGAGAGAAATTGCCCAAGCAGACTCCAGAAATTACTCCAGTCGACTAATGATCAGTGAGGAAACTACAAAGGTCAGGGAAAAAAAAAATCTCCCAAATGGACTACAGGTTACAATGCTCAGTACTGTTCAAGAATAGTGTGTCTTCCTACCAGCCAGACTGGAAAAACATATTTCACAGGCTACTGGATGGAGTAATTAGGAAGATCTTGGTTCAATAATTAATTAGCTGTAGGATGAACTAACCTCAAAAACCATCTCAAAAAAATAATACAGCCAATACCAAAGACAATCAAACTGTTTCTGTTGTTTTATTTTGTTTTTGGTACCAGGGGTGTTTAACCACTGAGCTACATCCCCAGCCCCCCTTTTTTTGTTGAATTTTTTTATTTTGAGACAGGGTCTTGCTAAGTTTCTGAGACTGGCTTGTCACTTGCAATCCTCCTGCAAACTGTTTCTGACATAACTATTTTGTAAAACAAAGCAAAAGATTGTTTACAGGAATATGAAAATATCCAGCATCCAATAAGGTTGAAGTTATAATGTCTGACATCTCATCAAATATTGGGAGACATACAAAGAGGCAGGAAAACATGACTCACAATGAAAATAACTGATCATTTGAAATTGATCCCAAACTGTCACAGATATTAGGATTAGCAAAAAAAGACTTTAAAATGGTTACAATAACTGTTTCCCATATTCTCAAAAGCTAAATAGAAACATGGAAAATATAAAAGAGATACAAATCAAAGTTTTAGAAATGAAAACCTCAAAGTCTGTGATGACAAACACACTGGATGGGATTTACAGATTAAGCATATAGAAGAAAAGATCAGGGTATTTGAAATCATAGCAACATAAACTATATCAAATGAAATACAAAAATAGAATGAATTAAGAACCTTATTAAAGCCAACCTCAGGGAAAAAAAAAAAGTGAGGCGCTAAGCAACTCAGTGAGAGACCCTGGCTCTAATAAAATACAAAAATTAAAAAGGGCTAGGGAAGTGGTTCAGTGATTGAGTGCCCCCTGAGTTTAATCTCTGGTACAATATTGGGCACACCCCGCCCTGCCAAAAAAATGAAACTTATTAATAAACATAAATAAAGAAAGAACATGAATGAGCTGTAGGATAACTTCAATCATTCTAACATATATGTAATTGGAGTTCCCACAGAAGAGAAAGAGGAAGTTGGAACAATATTTAAAGAATAACAGTGGAAATTCTTAAAATTTTCATTAAAATAAAAACCCACTGAAAATAAAGCTCAATAAATGCCAAACAGAAGAAGTGAAGAAAACTACATTAAGACACATCATAGAGGGCTGGGGCTGTACCTTAGTAGTAGAATGCTTGTCTGGCATGCATGAAGCACTGGGTTTGATCCTCAGCCCCACATAAAAATAAACAAATAAAATAAAGGCATGCTGTCCATCTACAACTACAAAAAATTTTTTTTAAAAGACACATAATAGAGCTGGGAATGTAGCTCAATGATACAGTGCTTGCCTAGAATGTGCAAAGCTTGGGGTTCTGTCCCCAGCAAAATACACACATACAATACATATATCATAGCTAGATTATTCAAAATCAGTGATAAAGAGAAAATGTTGACAGCAACCAGAGTGAGGGGAAAAGGCATGTTACATACAAAGGAACAAAGATAAGGATAATAACAGATTTCTTGTTGGAAACAATGAAAGTGAGAAAGCAGTAGAGTAATATCATTAAAGTATTGAAAAAAGTTGTGAACCAAGAATTTTATTACCAGTGAAAACATCATGTAAAAAAGTCAAAACAAAGTTTTCTTTTCAGACATATAAAAATGGAGAGAATTTATCACTAGGGAACAAGCACTCTAAGAAAGGCAGAATGAAATTCTTCAGCAAGAAGGAAAATAATATCAGATGGAAAAAATGGATCTCTACATAGGAATGAAGAGCATCTGAAGGGCTATCTGCATGAGTAAATGTGTAAGAATCCTTATTTATATCTCTTTCTAAAAAATTAACTATTTAACAATAAAAAAGAAGGTAGTGTATAGTTATACCATATGTAAAGAATGTCACAAAGCGCAGGAGACGAGAAACAGAAGTATGCTTTTTTTCAAAAGTATATTATTTTATGATTCTTATATCATATGTGAAATGGTACAATATCACTTAATGGCAGACTATGAAAGTTAAAAATGTATACTCTAATGTCTAAAACATACTGAAAAGAACAACACAAAGCATTATAGTTATAAGTTACAAAAGGAGATGAATGGAATTATTTTTAAAATTATACAAAAAGTAGGGTTAAGGAGAAAGACTTAACTTTCACATCCAAAAAAAGTTGATTGTAATGTTTTTCTAGACAAAATTTTATCTATATTGGTGACTAGGGAATTGCCTGGAAGGCACACATGACTCTGATACATTTTGTTTTCAATATCCACTTTTTTCCTTCTTGCTACAATTCATGCACAAAAAAATTAATATAATAATATAGCCAGGCTGGGGTTGTGGCTCAGTGGTAGAGTGCTTGCCTAGCATGTACAAGGTACCGGGTTCGATCCTCAGCACCACATAAATGTAAAATAAAGATATTGTATCCACCTAAAGCTTAAAAATAAATATTTTTTTAAAAATATATAGCAATACAATAAACGTATTGCTGCAAGAAGCTTAACCTGGTCACAGGTCTCATCCTGACACTCTGGCTACAGTTTTAAAATCATAGAATGTTAATGATTGGTAGGACTTCACCAAGCACCTATTACATATAGCATTTATAGAGTATGAGGCCCAGCGAGCAGAAATGACTTGTTTGAATCAGACATTGATCACAGGACAGGAGCTGGAGCCCAAGTCTCCCGGCTCTATTAAATTCCATTCAATGTAATAATCACCAAAGTGCACCCTGGGGACCCAGTCAAGGAAAAGGAGTGGTGGGGGTTTTCTGGGAAGGGGCTCTAGATGTGGGTGACTTCACTGGGGAGGGGCTCAGAGCCAAAGAATATTTGATTGTTCTACACAGTTGATAATCTGCCCCATCCCCACCCCACAGTGGGTGTGTCCTGGGTAAGTGACCCTGAATGATGCAAAGCTAGATTAAATTCCTGCAACCCAGGAGGCCAAGCATGAAGAAAGGAAGAGAGCTTAATTCTGGTAAGGATTTTTAAAAATAGGCAGGACTTCCACAGGTGAAGCTGGCAGCCTGCAAGTCATACATGTGCAATGATAATGCCAAAAGTGATTTGCACGTCTGAGTTAGGTTTGAATTCCAGTTCATCTAGTTGAGCAAATTCCCTTCACTCTGTAAGCCTATTTGTTGAGCTATAAATTTGAGATAAACTATCTTCATGCAGTCTTGTTGGGAAGATTGAATGAGAAAAAGTAGGAAATGTGCCCAATACTAATGGTGCAGATTAGAATTATTATTATTGTGTTCCAAGTATTTGCCCAATTAATTCTCGTAACAACACTGAAAGAAAAAGAATTATTGGCATGACCATTTTACAGACCGGAAAGTGGAATGTGGGAAATGGGGGACCTTACCCAAGTCACTTCATATACACTGCTAAGGTATCAACCACGTGGCTGCAGCAGAGGGTACACATTGCGGGGCAGTGGAAAGTAGCAAAGTACAAAAAGTACAAAAGTCACACTGTTCCTGACCCAGGAAGGTGCGCTCACCTCCCTGAGGCCCTGTTCAACTTTTTCTGGAACTATGTAATAACAGGTTGTGGTTCATCTCTTTGGAAGTCATTTTGACCTAAGGTACAGCTGAAAAGATTCCCTTTCAACTGGAGAAAGAAGTTCTGAACGATGAGGATTGCCAAGAGGCTAACAGAATGTTTTTCGAACTCAGGTAATACGTGGGTCCCTGTGTAAAATGCTTACAGATCTACTCCAAACTTAAATTATTTTTATTTTAATACCACTTTCATATTTATAAGCACACAACTTAGTACAAATTCCTTATGCTTATAGCTACTCTAAAACTCTGAAGCAAGATAAGTGGGAAACAAACAAAACAACTAAATATGCCAGAAGCCATCGCCTTGCTGAAAGCAAATTGCTATTTGCAACCTGAGTGTGGTACGGATTGCTCTGGCACAAGTTCTTTTACTTCTTTCACACCCACAGTTCTGTGCAATGCAGACAGCTCCTACCATGCTGCTCTGGTCAAACTTCTGGAAAACCTCCACTCTAACCATTCAACAAGACCTCATTGTTTTTGTTTTATGCTTTTTTTCCCCCCTCTTTTGTTTGGCAGTGCTGAACCCAGAACATGACCCCCTTTGACTTTCACTTGGCATGGAGGCATCTTGTAAATCAAGTTCATCTCTCAATTTACCTTGTTCAGGCTATCGTAATTATTATGGCACTATCAGGCATCAAAGCAGTCACACACCAAAGTGCCAGGTAGGTGGGGGTCTTCCAGAAAATTTAGAACATGATTATTTCATTCAATTGTATTATCACCAAAATGAAATAAAACATTCAAAAGTTTCCTAGCTTAGTTTCAGGCTCCTAAAAATACATCTATTAACCGTGAGGGAATCTACAGACACAGGTTTGAGAAACTCTGAAGTAATCATTCCTCAACTCCTGGGTTATCTTTACCTAAAAGCTATAAGGCAAGACATGGGTATTCAGAGATTGGAATGACTGAGTCACACAGCAGCATCTGTGCATATGCTCTCCTGCTGTTTCCTCCTTTTGAGGGGAGGGGAGGGTACGGGGATTGAACTCAGGAGCACTCGACCACTGAGCCACATCCCTAGCCCTATTTTATATTTTATTTACAGACAGGATCTCACTAAGTTGCTGAGGGCCTCACTAAATTGCTGAGGCTGGCTTTGAACTTGTGATCCTCCTGCCTCAGCCTCTGGAGTTGCTGGCATTAAGGCATGCACTATTGCGCCCACCTGCTGTTTCCTCCTTTATCAGCTGTTGAACTTCCATTTACTCTGAGTGGATTCTTCCTCTGGAAGTGTTTTCTACCTCTGCAAGCTGAACAGGTTTCACTTATTCTGCTCCCTACTGTCCCCTGCACACTTGGTCTCCAGCTCAGAGATTGAGAGCACATTCATTCATTCATTCATTCAACTTCTTGCCTCATTCCCAAGTTATCCCCTCTGTCCTCTAGACTGTGAGCTCCATGAAGGCAGGGACTGAGTCTGATAGCTCCTCATCCTCACTTCCCTACACAGAACTAGGCTTGGTAGAAATACCAAATGAATGAGTGAGTGAGCTAGATGATCTCTCAGATTCCTTCAGTTCTGGGATATTCAACTCTATTATTCAGCTCAGCATTTTCTTTCTTCTCTCCAACTCCCATTTTTGCCTCTGCAAGGGCTTAAAAAGAGCACATCCACATGCAGAAAGAATCAATCAAATATAAATCAATACATGAACCTCCAAGGGAAAGGAAGTCTAGTAAAGGAAGGAGAATGGGAGAGGGGAAGGAGGATTGGAAGGAAACAGGGAAGGGAAAAGGGGGATCATGAACTGAAATTGAATTCCATGCATGTATGAGTTTGTTGAGATGAACCCAACTATTATATATGAATATAAATCTCTTAGAAACAAAACAAAACAAGCAAGCAAAACAAACAAACAAACAAAAACACACACACACACACAGCACATGCTAGATTCTTTCAATATGAGAGGCAGAAACAGCCTCATAGGTTATCTGGTGCCTGGTGCCTCCCCGCATTCTGTGCACAAAACAACTGATGTGCGATGGGGAGTGACTTGTCCCAGGTACCCAGCTTGGATATAAATATGACAGACCAGAAGCCATGTGTCCTGATACTCACTTGAGTGTTTCTGCTAGGACACAGTCTTTTTATCATTGATTCATTTATGTCTTTTGGTCAGGGCTGCCCTGGGGGAAAGCAATGTTCCCTATGACCTCACCTCCCCATGGCAGTGTTTTGAGAACAAACTAGATTCTCACGGTTCTCCCAATAGTGGCAGGGTGCCCATATCAGGCAAGGTATTTTTCATACTGAAAAAGAAACAAGGATAGCGTCAGACCTCATTTGTAATTTCCCCAGAGCAGCTGAAATCTCAAAATCTCTGTTTCCCTTCATAGCTTATAGTGTTACCCTCATTCTTGGTAACATGGAGCAAGAAGACAGAGTTGGGGGGCTTTAAAAAATAAAACCTGTACTTATTTATTTACATATTCATTTCCAGACGCATTTATTTTTGCAACATAGTCCAAATGGACATCCTGCAACTCCTGCCTGCCTTTCCTCCTTAATTTAGATATTTCTCACTTCTCTCCCATGGCCAAAACCACTAGTGTCATCCCTGACCCCCGGACATCCTTCTTCCTTCCAGGCAGGGAGGTAGCCTGCCTCCTCATGCCTGACCTTCAAGTGGGCCATCCTGTCTTTGACCTCGCAACCACCAGACCCTCGTTCAACATTTAATCACTTCCTCTCTTGACAACCTGCCTGCTCTCCCTCACCCTGCGTTTTGGCCATGGCCCTGAAACCCAGGTGGAGAGAAATCCAGAGGGAAGAAGAAGAAAACATAGACCCATGGTCAAATATAAGAACACACAATAAATTATAAAATACATAATAATGATATTTATATATTAAATTTATAAA
The DNA here is from genome assembly GCF_021218885.2 of Marmota monax. Lineage (NCBI taxonomy): Eukaryota > Metazoa > Chordata > Mammalia > Rodentia > Sciuridae > Marmota > Marmota monax. The sequence continues at coordinate 4,914,741 of NW_026692352.1, read as the reverse complement.
AATTACAAATGCATATAACAAATGGTGTTTTAATTTTGTCATCTAAGTCACCACAACTTACATTGATTTTTATCATTCCTTAAAGCAATAGCTAAGTTTATAAAGAATCAATCACATATGCCACAACTAGACCTTCATATAAACAACTATAACAGTAGCAGAAATTGTTTAATATTGCAAAATATTTATTGATTCCCATGTACAACTGTTTCAGATACTCAGTAATTCCTAAACTCCACCCAGATCACAAACGAAAACACAGAAAGAAACAAGAAAACACTCTCTAATCCCCTGGGATATTATACCATATTATGCACTCATACTGTCCGAGAGAAAAAATTTCACAGGACTTGTGTGGTGGTGCACACCTGTAATCCCCATGACTTGGGAAGCTGAGGCAGGAGAGTCATAAGCTTGAGGCCAGCCAGCCTCAGCAAGTTAGCAAGATCCTGTCTCAAAATAAAAAATAAAAGGGCTGGGGATGTAAATCAGCAGTAGAGACCCTGGGTTCAATCCCTACTCCAGTACCAAAAAAAAAAAAAAAAAAAGATTTCACAGGACCAGTAAATTGATGTGTCTCTTTTCTTACCCTAGAGTTCTTGTCACTCACATGCTTTCCATATTCCAAAACAGTGGTCATTTCTGGCATGGGCAGCAGATGATCCATGGAACATCAATCAGGGTGTGGAAATGGAAATTTCCATTGTTGGTCTGTACCAACAATCTCTTCTTAACAGACTTCTCTGCCTCCACTCTTGCCTTCTTACAGCCAGCATGTGTGGTGGTTGCACAAATACATACAATTGCCCAAGCTGCTTAAACTAGGCACTTTCACATATGCATCTTATTTTATGTCTTGTAGTGTGTTTTGGGGACGTAAGGCAAGATACAGAAGTGTTTCCATGGGCCTGAGTGGGGTTAGGAGGAATGTTACGGGGATAGGACACACAGTGCCAGTGCTGAGTCCAGCTCTTGAGTGTCATAGTAACCACACATTCATTATTAAACTCTGCATTTGTTTGGATATACGTGTCCCCTCTTATCCAAGTCCATGGGTGATATTGCTTCCTTGATTCCTCACTCCCTATGCTCAACTAAAGAGCTGGTTCTGTGGATTTCACCATCTTAAATTTCTTCCCTTTCTCCATCTCCATTGCCACCCTCCCTGAGAGCCCAGGCAGCTGTTTCTCACTTGGATTACAACAATCTCTTCTTAACAGACCTCTCTGCCTCCACTCTTGCCTTCTTACAGCCAGCATGATTTTTAAAATGTAAATGGTGCTGTGTCACTGCTTTGGTTAAAACCATTCAATGGCATTACCTTTGCTCTGAAGATAAAGACCAATAACCTTAATGTGACTTGCAGGGCTCTTGGGCCTTATTTCACAGCAGCCTTGCCCACTTCTTATATTTTCTTCATTCTATCACCCTACACCTTCACACAAACTCTTCTTTCAGCCTGGAATGATCTCCCAAATAACACTGGCTTGTCCTTCAGTGTCCTCAGAGACCTTCATATGGACATTATCTCAGGTGATCCTCCTGTTTTAGTCTCTATCGCCACACCTTGTTTAGTGATTTATTTGATTGTCAATAGGTTTGTGGGCTCCCCTACCTATGCCAAATAGGCAGAGACTATTATATTCACTCTACTTCTAGTGCTTATTCCAGTGCCTTGCATGATGAAAGCACTTAATAAATATTGCTAGACAAATGGACAAATGAATGTTTTAAAACAGGAGGGTGGCATTGACAGGACTGGGTCTTTGAAAGGTCTCTGGTTGCAGTGTGGAAGGGGAAGAAAGTGGATGGATACCAGCAGGAGGGAGGTGGCGGCCATCTAACCTGGGCTTAAGATCTCAGTGGACCGACTCTCACTATTGAGAGATTATGATTGAAAAAAAAACACAACAAAACAGACAGGTTTTACATAAAGGCTAAGACAGAAAGGGAGAAGTCAAGAGGGTGATCTTCTGGGAGCCCTACCTTACTTTAAACAGCCATTCTGCTTTATATAATAGGGATCTGTGTAATACCCATTAAGAAAGGGCCCCACAAACTGATTTCAGCCTTCTCCCATAATGCAAAAACCACCAAACTAAAGGTCAGGAGCCCTGAGTTCCTGTCCTGTCTATTTTACTGGATGCCCTTGCCTATCCTGAACCTTGGGGTGGGAAAGGGATCTGGATAATTTCTGAGATCAGGTCAGTGCTGAAAGTCTACACAGTGTGGTTGCTCTAGCCACAGGCCTTGTTTAGTCTGATCTTCGCCTCCTTAGAGGCTGATGAAGAAAGGGCCAATGATACCAAGGACTCAAGTCTTATGTCTTACCACATGCTTTGGTATAAAGGGTCAAGGTCAATTATCAGCATCAAAGTTCGAAGGGAGAGAAGTGGCTCAATCTAGGGTCATGTTAGCCAGCAAGAACCCCAGGATTCAGACTACATACAGAACTCTGGATCCCCAGGGCAAGGGTAGCTAGCAGCTGAGACAGGTTGTTCTGTCTCTGGATACTTGGGCTAGGGTCAGGCAGAACCCCAATCAAAATCTGTTCTATAGATTATGCAACATTTCTTGACAATCCCTATTCTGCATACTGTGCTGCCATTGTCTGTGGACATGTGTGACTCTACCTCAAGATTGGCAGCTTCTCCAGGACAAGGACAAAATCAGATTTGTTTGTTAATCCCTGGCACTGTGGAGTGAGGGAAAATAGGGTAGAATAATAGCTATATTCATTGGATTGATGGACACACAAACCACATATTTTGAGGGGAATTCTGGGGCTCAACAGGCACATTGGTACTCAGGGAAACCTCATGCTTTTCTGATACCCAGCTGCCTAGCTTACTGTAGCTGTGTTCATTTATCCAGCAAACATTTACCACACATCTACTAATTGCTGGACCATGGGATGTATGCTGTGGGGTATTTAAAAATCAATAAGAAAGGGTCCTTGATAAGGCCAAAGATTCTAGAGCCTAACTTCCCAAATTTGAATCTTTTCCCTGAAGCTTTCTAGTAGTCCAATGGTTAGCAATTTATTCACTCTGTGCCTCAGTTTCCTCATCTGTAAAATGAAACAAATAGTAATACCTACTTTATGTATTATTAAGATATTAAATGCATTGATTATTTTAAAGCTTTTAGAGTACTCAACACATGGTAAGTACTATTTAAATGTTAGTTATCAGTCTGTGTTCTTAAGTCAGGAATGGAGGTGATAAGCCCAACTCAGAATAACCACAGCAGACTGGTAAGTAGAGGTACAATTTGTTGAGGTAGCGGTAGAGGAGACATGGTGGAGGAAGCAGGCTCTGAGCTGAGTCTTGTGGGCTAAATACAAATTTGATTCACCACGCCATAGTGTGTCATCCTTAAAGAAAAGGAGGTGTTGGGAAAACATATAACGACAGCAGCACCCCAGAAAAAAACCCAACATGGCGTCTAATGACCCTCTTTCTCCTCTTTGTTTCTTTCATTGGCGCAAAACGTTCCCGCAGGTGCCAATGTTCAAACCCTGCTGGTGGGAAGCCTTAGCCCCAATTAGAATTAACTTCTTGCGCTCCGGAACTGACAAATGGAAGAGCTTGCCAATAAACGGGCGACCTGTTATCTACCTCAGCCCTGTGACCTCTCCTTAGACCTATATAAACACACAGCCTTTTGTAATAAAGCGGAAACCTCTTTGGTGATCTGTGTCGTGTGGTGCGGAGTTTTCCAGTCTTACAGGAGGAAAGCAAAACACCATGTGCCTAATGTTCCTTTTCCAAAAACCTTGCCAAGTTAAGGGGAAAATAAGAGCGAGCATGGATCAGACTGTCCAGATACAAACTATCTTGAAGGAAATGGGCTTTCTCTTTGTACAATGGGAACTAGGTCAAGTTAGTGTTCTGTAGAAAGCTACTCTTACATGTACACTATGATAATTGCTGCTTGTGATGCTGGTTACACAGCAAACTAAGGTAAACTAATGCTGATGATGTCACTGCTTTTACAATATAACATATAAAAGCCCCCCCCCCCCCGTCTCTCTTTGTGGCCACTGGAGAAACTGAGAGTAATTAGTAGAAAGGATATGCATCACTCATCCAGCTGGTTGCCACTGGACAAAATGCCGTGAGGGACAGGAGCCACTGCTTGGCAAACCACTTTGAGGAATGGAGGTACTATCTGTTCACCTGCTGCCACTGAACTCTTCTTGGAACAGTCGCTGATCTCTTGGCGGGCTTTTCCCAACAAATCATATGTCCTGCATGCCATCTCAGGGCACTTTCTTTAGCCTCAGAAACCTACCCTATTTTCCTGACATACGTGGGCTGTGGACACAACATATGGACTGCATATTTTTTACAGGTGATGCTAGTCCTTGCATCCTGAGAACATGGGATCATTAGGGACCTGGAGGCCACCTTGATCCTATGCTTCTGTTTTTTTGGTTGGTACTTTGGTAAAAGGTCTCAATTCAAGGAACACACAGCAAGTTATTTATCAAATAATTCATCTATTCTGCAAGTATTTATTGAGAATTACTGGGTGCCAGGCTCTAGGCAAAATGGGAACCCAGGGATAAAGCAAAGAGTTCATTCTCAAATAAACAGTGATGGAGATGGAACATGACCCCTGATCCCTGGCCTCCCTATTTAGGACTCCTGTATGTCAGAACACATTTCAGGCTGGGGCACTGAGGTCATCTTCTTCAAAAACCAAGTCTTTTGAGTTTCTTTCCCCACCTAAAACATATTTATAAGCTTTAGGTACCATGGGACATGGCCTTATGTAATCTAACCTCTTTTTCCCTCAGAGCCCCTGGCTATCTAAAAGGTATGTTTATTTTTTCAACCAAAGTGCTGCCATTCATGACTCACAATGACTTTTGTGATCTGGTCTGAAACCTACCATTGTCTATTTTGCCCATGCTAGTCTGTCTTCCTTCCCAACTTTTGGCCCTGAGCCTCACTCCGATTGCTATTCTGTTCTTCCTCTTACCACTTCCTGCCCTACCCACCCCTGGGGACTGTTTCCCAAATATATGAGGATTAGTTAATAATTGAGTGTTTACATTACCTTAGCCCCACCACTTGTATACTGAATCTAACCACACACCCTGTGCAGGGGTTGCCTTCCTGTTTAGAAGGGGAATGGAAGAGAGAGGGAGAGATTATACTTGTCCTGGTTTCTTCTCTTGGATAGTGGCCTCATAATTCACAGAGATCTTGTATGCCTCAGGGACAGCACCTGGAAGTGACTTTTTAAGGGCCTAGAAAAATGTTCAAATGTTTAAGAACAGACCCCCCACCCTTTTTAAACAGATTTGCTCAAATGACACTCCAATTGCAACTCAGTGGGTGCTGTGGGCCACTATCAGAACTTAATCATTGATTCCTCCAGCTTCTAGGAGTGGGTTGCTAATGACTCACGACTGAGTTCCTCTCTGGGACCTGACTGTCCACCACTAAAGGAAGCTGGCTTACCAAAAGTCTCAGTGCCTTTCTAGTGCAGCCTGTATCGGTGGGTCAATGCAAGGATCTAAATTTCTGACTCCTTGCTTCAATTTGGAATAACTGATGGTTCATACCAGGCTCAGAGCACTCCTTGGGTTTGGCTAAGGTCTCTGATGTAATTGTTTCAAAGTGCAACTTCTTCCTCCTCAATCCTGCTCTCTATCATCCTCCTTACAGGTGATGGTCTTGAAGGACAACCCTCTCCTGCCCTTCATAAAGCCTCCTGCAGGTAATCTCCATCTTAGAATCTTCTAAAAAGTCAACCTAACACCACATTACCGTGTTTTATTTTTCTTTTCATAGCACTTATCACTATGTGAAATGATGTAATTTAATACTTTAATGCACTTGCTAGTTGTCTGCTGTAAGAATGTACGGCTACCAACGCAGATCTTTCTCATACATAGTGAACCCCTGTACCGCGCGCCCAGGACAGTGCCTGCAGGAACAGCACATACTAAATACTGATTATTGAAACTAATGAATGGATGACGCCGAACCTTCTGATCACACAGCTTCTCCGGAGCTTACACCAGGACTCCGGAACAGCGATTCGGGGCGTGGCCTTGAATCCCCGCCCTCCGGCCCAGGCAGGGGGCCGGGTCCTGGACGCCACCGCCAGTAAGATGTCGCAACCCGGGGTTCGGCTGGTGTGGCTAGGTCGCGTGCAGTATGCCGAGCTACTGGCGCTACAAGAGCGCTGGCTGCGGCGACTGCAGGCCGAGCCTGCAACTAAGGCCTCGTCGGGGACTGAGGCGGGCGCGCTCCTGCTGTGCGAGCCCGCGGGGCCCGTTTACACAGCCGGGCTGCGCGGTGGCCTGACATCGGAGGAAACGGCGCGGCTGCAGGCCTTGGGCGCCGAGGTGCGTGCCACAGGCCGCGGCGGCCTGGCCACCTTCCACGGTCCGGGGCAGCTGCTTTGCCACCCGTTGCTGGACTTGCGGCGCCTAGGCCTGCGCTTGCGCACTCACGTGGCGGCGCTGGAGGCGTGCGCCGTGCGCCTGTGCGAACTCCAGGGCCTCAGGGGCGCCCGCGCGCGGCCCCCGCCCTACACCGGCGTCTGGCTGGGCGAGCGCAAGGTTTGCGCGATCGGTGAGCGCCGCGGGGCGGGGCCTGGGGCTGGACCCGTGAAGGTGAGGGTAGAGCTCTGGGCGGAGCAGGGGTGACCCTAGTGGGCTTTGAATCCGTACTGCGCGCTACTGCGTTTGAATTTTTTTAGGTTCTTCAGAGACATCTTATATCCAGAAGCAGTAGGGTCCTCAGAAGTCATATAGTCCAACACCTTTTTTAAGGGCGGAGAGACATAAAAAGTGAATCGCCAGATTACTTGTGAATCACAATGTGAAAACAGGACACTAATTTTCAAACTTTTAAAGCAATAATCCTTCTATTAAAGGAATCCCCATAATAAAGACAGCTTGGTTTGGTAGTCGCCGTCCCCCAGTCTGTGCACAATCCAAGCTCCAGAAACAAAAATTGAAAACCAGTCATCTGGCCTATTTCCCTCTTTGTGCTGAGACCCCAAGACCTGGGAAGAGGAGGCTATCTATTCTAAAACCCTTTGACTTGCCTTGCAGGAGTTCGTTGTGGAAGGCACATCACATCCCACGGCCTGGCTCTGAATTGCTCTACGGACCTCACATGGTTTGAGCATATTGTACCTTGCGGACTGGTTGGGACAGGCGTCACTTCCCTAAGTGAGGAGCTCCAGAGGCACATCACCGTGGATGATATAATGCCATCTTTCCTTGTGGCCTTTAAGGAGACGTACAAATGCACACTGGTCTCGGACGACAGCCCCAGCTGAAGAGTATTCATGTTATCCCAGCCAGGATGACCCTGTCTTAGAAACCACCAAATCTGACTTGAGTCACTGGAACCCCAGTTCTAGACCTGGCTTATTATTCACTGACTGTGAGACCAAGGGCAAATCATGAGCTCTGAACCATTGTCTGCTTATGTGTTGCAGTTTAATTATATTATCTTTGCCTACCTCAGGTTCTAGATTGAAAACATGAAAAGAAACATATGCTGTATAACATTAGTATGGCCCGTTTCTCAGCCTAGAGAAACTCAGATGTCATAGACTGACATTCTCAATTGTTTGTTACTTTCCTAATACTGTATCTAATTGAATATTTCTGGTGGAGTTCCATTGATTTTTGTAGGAATCAAATCCCTGGATGGCCCACATTAAAGTGATGTGATGTGGCACTTTTTGCATTCTCAAGAGACCTGGGTGCCTTCTGCAATAAAGGGAAGAGCATTATCAAAGAAAAAAGTGGGATCTTGTCTTCCTGGGTTAGATTCTTCAAGTTTGATAATTTCCCTGTTTTGGGTTGGGATACCCTGAACTGGGTCAGAGGTTACAGGAAGAACAAGAATAATTTCTTGGGCTGGGGATATAGCTCAGTTGGTAGAGTGCTTGCCTTGCATGCACATGGCCCTGGGTTCAATCCCCAGCACCACAAAAATAATAATTTTTCACACTGTACAAATGCTGAAGAGGAAAGTGAATGTTCCTACATGAGACCCTTAAGTTTAGAATGCTGTGTACTGGTTGCCTCTTGCTGCATAATGAGTCACCAAAACTTAATTGACTTAAAACTATAGTAAACATTTATTATCTCATTTTTTGTAGATCAAAAATTTGGGAGAAGCTTAGCTGGATGTTTCTTTTTTTATTATCAAATTTTTTAATTGATTTTATTTTTTAACTACATGACAGCAGAATGCATTACAATTCTTTTTTTTTTAAAGAGAGAGAGAGAGAGGAGAGAAAGAATTTTTAATATTTATTTTTTAGTTTTCGGTGGACACAACATCCTTGTTTGTATGTGGTGCTGAGGATCGAACCCGGGCCGCACACATGCCAGGCGAGCACACTACCGCTTGAGCCACATCCCCAGCCCAACATTACAATTCTTATTACACATATAGAGCACAATTTTTCATATCTCTGTATATAAAGTATGTTCACACCAATTCATGTCTTCATACATGTACTTTGGACAATGATGTCCATCACATTCCACCATCATTGCTAACCCCCTGCCCCCTCCTTACTCCCCCCACCCCTCTGCCCTATCTAGGGTTCATCTATTCCTTCCATGCTCCCCCTCCCTACCCCACTATGAGTCAGACTCCTTATGTCAGAGAAAACATTCGGCATTTGGTTTTTTGGGATTGGCTAACTTAGCATTATCTCTCCAACTCCATTCATTTACCTGCAAATGCCATGATTTTATTCTCTTTTATTGCTAGTAATATTCCATTGTGTATAAATGCCACATTTTTTTTATCCATTCATCTACTGAAGGGCATCTAGTTTAATTCCACAGTTTAGTTATTGTGAGTTGTGCTGCTATAAACATTGATGTGGCTGTGTCCCTGTAGGCTGATTTGCAGTCCCACCACCAATTTGCAGTCCCACCAGCAATGTATGAGTGTGCCTTTTTCCCCCACATCTTCACCAACACTTACTTAATAGCTGCCATTCTGACTGGAGTAAGATGATATCTTAGAATAGTTTTGATTTGCATTTCTCTAATTGCTAGAGATGATGAACATTTTTTTCATATATTTGTTGATTGATTGTATATCCTCTTCTGAGAAGTGTCTGTTCAGGTCATTGGCTCATTTATTAATTGGGTTATTTGTTTTTTTGGTTAGCTAGATGTTTCTAGTTTAGTATTATGGATGATTTTGGATTAAAGATGTCAGCTATTATCTGAAGGCTTGATGGGTTGGAGGACAGCTTCCAAGATGTTCACACAGTTTCCTGGTTGATTCTGGTTGTTGAGAGGAGGCCTCAGTTCCTCACCATGTGGACCCTTTGATAGAAACTACTAGAAAGTTCTTATGATAAAACATGTGGCTTCTCCAAGCAAGTGATATTAGAGAGAAAGTAGGAGCCACTGTGACTTTTATGTCCAAGCCTTGGAAGTCATACAGTAATTTTTGCAGTTTCCAAACAGATGAGCCCTATTTAGTATGAAAGGGATGTCAGGGGTGCTGCAAGAGATGAGGATCTTTAGGGGCCAGCTTGGAGTATGGCTTCCACAGCTCATTGAGAATAGAAAGAACCTTGACTGAGAAGACAACCTCTCTCTGGGCTTCAGCTTTTCCCTGGACCAGTGTTCACTAGAAATTAACGAGGGCCACTGTAGAGAATCAGATGTAACTGCGTTACTATTACTGTCCTTGATGGAGTCTGCCTGCAAAGGGATATTCTGTCAAGGTATAGATAGGTAACAGCGGACATGCTTGAAAACAAGGTGTCTGCTGTCCTTGGGAGGGCCTACTCGCAAACGAGAGGCTCCTTCAAGGTTTAGATAAGGTAACAGCCGACATGCTTGAAAACGAGGTGTCTGCTATCCTTGGGAGGACTTGCCTGCAAACGGGATGTTCTGCCAAGTGGGCTAGGAGGGCGCTGAGAAAAATTTTATTATCTGTTCTTAACAAAGAGCAAGCTCAACATACTCCGAGCTGAGAATAGATTAGCCATGAGAAGCGGGTCACTTCTGATTAGAAAGTAAAACTTCTGTATGCTATGTTTAATTAGCTGAAAGACCTGATTTATTGATGTTGGAAGGCTGCCTTCTTTGTTCACAATACTATAAAAAGATTGCTTGTACACAATAAAGGACTTTTTTTCTGCTGCTGCTGCTTTGCTTGCTCTGCTTCTTCTTTCTTTTCCCATGCTGACCTGCAAGTGAATTACTGCAACAGGCCACATTGTAATTTGACATTTTCTAGGAGCCCCACTAAAAAGGTACAAAAAAGGAAAAAAGGGTAATATTAGTTTTAATATACTTAATCTTAATTTAGTGAAAAATTAATATAAAGCAATATAAACATTAATGAGATATTTTACTGTTTTTCATATGAACTCTTTGAGATCTGGTATGGGTTTTGCACTATAGCACACCTCACATTTTATAAGTGCTCATTAGTCATTCAGGGGTAGCCTTAGACTGACTTATATCTAAAAGTTCTTTTGAGTTCCAGGATTCTGTGGCTTCCCTTGCTTTTAAAAAGAAAGGCTGGGGCTGTAGCTCAGTGGCAGTGCACTTGCCTAGCATGTGTGAGGCACTGGGTTCGATCCTTAGAACCACATGAAAAACTAAACAAATAAAGGCATGCTGTCCATCTGCAACTACAAAAAAAAATTTTTTTAAATAATTAAAAAAAGAAAGGCAAGGCCTTTCTTTTGACATCTGATTTTTGAGTGCAAACAATTTATATCAGTTGTTCAAGATGAAATTAGTCTAGAGGTATATTTCTACTCCCTCCTCACCCATTGTATAGAGATGAAACCAAAGCTTAGGAAAAACCTGAAGTTCCCACAGTAAATTCAAGACAAAGCTAGGACTGAGTTTTGGGTGGAAACCTTTTCTCCTCATCTTTTCCTGCTGTGCACAGACTTAGAGCTCAGAACAATATGCTTTATGACATGGACACTCAGTCAATATTAATTAACTGATGATTTGTCTTCCTCTTCCCATGATTTAACTCATATCCTTTCTAAGCCTTTAGTTTCCCACTCCTGGGACCACTGCCACTGTTATAGATTGGGGGCAGGTTGGGGAGTAGTCAATAATTACCTTGCAGTATTACTGCCAAGAAGGGAAATAATTATTTTTTTAAGAAAAGAGATTTTCACGCTTGGAAGGTCATGAACATGTTTATACCCATCTGACACTTGGCCTTCCTCTCTAGCACCTCTAATAAGTGACCACACAGCTCATTCTTAAATGACTCCAGAGAGAACAAAAATTTACTCAGCACCCATTTATAGTGCCAGATATTAGCTCTCTTAGGTACATTCTCTCATTAGACAGCCTGTCCTGCTCTGGACCAGAGAAAATATTCTGTGTGGTGTAATGGCTGATTTACCTGACCTTCCTGAGACTCACTTCATTACATGAAACAAAGAATGTTACAGCATTTGCCTCAGAGAGTGGTAAAAATTAAGTGACCTAATGACAGGTAAAGCGCAGAGTATCGTGTTGGCATAGAGCAAATGCTCAGTAAATTGTTATCATTATTATTAATATAATCTGTTTTCCATGAATCTCCTTGAAAGAATTATCCTCAGATCACTTAACTGACTCCTCCACCCCCAAGGCAGTAGGGTCCTTAAGAGTAGAGCTGTGGCTGTCCTCTTTCCACTAGTTGTAAATACTGATTAAATGGAATTGAACTATTTAAAGTTTCCCCCCATCCTGCCTACCTGTCTGCACACCAGCCCTGGCTCATGTGTGTCCTATTAGGGGTAGTGGTCACAGCTGAGCATCACACCCTTGGTATAGACAGACCAGTGTGTAGCAAGGCAAAGTGTCATTCTGTGTGCTAGACTTGGGGGCACAAACTGGCACTCGTGGGCTATTGGTGGCCCCAGATGTGTTCTTGAGAATTTATGAATGTGTATCTAATTGTTGTTAACATTTAAGAATGGGCCATCTTCCTGACAATTAGTGAGAAGTGAGAAGTAGGTATAACGATCTCCAGTCGCTGCAGTACCACCCCTTCTTTCTCCTCCAGCCCACTTGTTGACATTGGCTTTCCGACATCTAGAGGCATTTGAGTTGTTGACTCCTGATGTAGACTTTCCCTTATTTTGAGATGCCACAGAGGGTGGACCCTTCTATCACAGCACCTCTGTACTGTTGTCATGAGGAGGCTTTCGGAAGGGCCATGACTTCCAACAGGTATATGAAAAAAATGTTCCACTTCACTAGCAAACAGGGGAATGTAAATCCACACTATAATGAGATTACTACCTCACTCCAGCTGAATGGCTTTTATTGAAAGATAAAAGATAACAGATATTGAGAGGATGTGAAGAAAAGGGAGCCATTACATACATACTGTTGATGGAATATAAATTCATACAACAATATGGAAAACAGTATGGAAGTTTCCCAAAAAATTACAGGATAGAATTACCTGTGATGCAGCAATCCCACTACTAGGTATACATTCAAAGGAATTGAAGTTAGTATACCCAAAAGACATTTGCACTCCATGTTAATTGCAGCACTATTCACAATAGTCAAGAAATAGAAACAACATAAGAATCCATGAACTAGTGAAGAAAATATGATACATACACACACACACAATGGAATATTATTCAGCCCTTAAAAAGAAAGATATCCTGTCATTTGCAACAACATGGATGAACATGGAAAATATTATTTTTAGGTGAAATAATCAGACACAACCACAGAAAAACATACTGCATAATCTTATCTGTATGTGGAATCTAAAAATTGATCTCAGGGAAGTTGAGAGTAGCATAGTAGTTACCAGAGGCTGGGAAGCATAGGGAAAAAGAAGGGTAAGGAGAAGTTGGTCAGCAGATACAGTGTTATAGTTAGATGAGCTCTAGTGTTTTATTTTTACACAGTAGGGTGTTAGTCAATAATATAATGTATATTTCGAGCAATTAGGAGAGAGAAATTTGTTCTCACCACAAAGAAATGATAAATAATAGGTGATGCATATGTTTTTTACTCTGATTTGATTAATGCACGATGTATACACATATCAAAATACCATATCACACCCCCAAAAATGTACAATTATTATGTCAATCAAAAATAAAATGAAAATTGGGCGGGATTGTGGCTCACTTGCCCAGCATGTGTGAAGCACTGGGTTCTACCCACAGCACCACATAAAAATAAATAAAGATAATGTGTCCCTCTACAACTAAAAAAATATTTTAAAAAAGTAAAATGAAAATCTTAAAAATCTACTAAAACAAAGGAGCCATGGCTTACTCGTTCCCATATCTCTGGCTCCTACCTCAGGGCCTGGCACAGAATAGACAGCCGGAAATGTGTGGTAATTATTAATGTTCACCAAATATGTCTGGCTCTCTACCTTTTGGACACATGATAGAATTCTACTTCATGGCCCCCCTTGTGATTGGATAAGGCTAGGTAACTTATTCTGGTTAATGAGTTATAAATGGAGATAGCTTATAACTTCTGAGCTGGAGTATTGAGTAGCTGGGACCAATTTTTCTTTCCCTCTGGAACATAAACCAATAAAATTAAAGGTGGTGACTTTTTTTTTTCTTAAATATTTGTTTTTTTAGTTGTAGTCAGGCACAATACCCTTGTTTTATTTATTTATTTTTATGTGGTGCTAAGGATTGAACCCAGGGCCCCGCATATGCTAGGCAAGAGCTCTACCACAATCCCAGCCCCAAAGGTGGTGACTTCTTCCTGAGGGACTGCAATGAGTAGAGCCTCCTGCTTCTGACAGACACATGTAAGAGTTAACCCACCTAAATGCGGAGGTTAATTATCACAATGTAACTTGCATCCATGTTGTTGCAAATGACAGGATCTCTTTCTTTTTAAAGGCTGAATAATATTCTATTATGTGTATATACCATGTATCTATCCTGATTAATACATTTTTATTAATCGGAACTCTTATATTTGCAAGTATAGAAAACCAACTCAAACATAAAAAAAAAAAACCACTGAGAACAGACAGGGATGGGGAGAGGTTATTGGAAAAGGTTCTGGGGTCTTATGGATTCCAAGGGTAGGGCAGCAGCTGGACTCAAGAATAGGACCAGAGCATGAAGCCCTTTAGGGAACTCAGGGAGTCTTTTCTCTCCTATTTTCTGCTTCATCCCCTCATGCATGCTTCACTCCAGCTTTCTCTACTTCCCAGGTTACGTGATGGAAAATGGCTGCTTCTGCTCCTGCTCCTGTTGTCATCTATGAGTAATGGCATACCACTCAGGAAAATCCCCAGATTTCTGGCTTTAGCAGGTGGGTGGATGGATGCTAGAGGTAATGCTGGAATGGAGAACACCGAATGAAGACCAAGTTGGGAGAGGAAGATGATGAGTTCAGTTTTGATAAATCAAATTTGAGACACTCATTGGAGATCCAAGTGGACAGAGTCAAGAAGCAGGGAGCATGGATCAGGAGTACGGTGTGGATGAGTGAGGGTGATGGCTTAGGTCCGGGATCTCTAGGAGAGAGAAGAGAGCAGATGACTAATAAATGTGAGCCATAGGCTGAGGAGGAGCAGGCCAAGGAGATAGAGAAGTGCCACATTCCTCGTGACAAAAACACTCAGGGTCACTCCAGGAGAACTGGGCCGCGCTAAATAATCACACAAGAGACAGAGAAACCTTTTTCTTTGAGGGTCCTGTGATGGCTCCTCTGACCTTAAGGGTCCGCAAAAAGAGAGAGCCAGCACGTGCTGTCCCTTTTATTGAGGAAAAGCCATTCAAATGAGTCAAGGGGTCAGGTTTCAGGGGGTTGAGTCTAGCTTTGTGATGTCAGCTGTCAGTAGGTTGACTGACATCTAGGAAGGCCACACCCAAAGGCAGAGCAAGAGATGGGGACACACAAAGGGAGTTTCCATGGAACATTCTATCCCAAACAGGGCAAAGGGGTAATATCACAAAAGAACAGGTGAGCATAGCTCAATCCATGGGGCTGCAGGAAGGCATGCCTATGAAGGAAGACACATTCTGTTACTTCCGGGCAGTGGCCACTTCGAATGTGGCCAGATCACTATGAAAGTGACCGGCAGAGCCTCTATCGATCACAGGAAGGAAAATGCTGGTCATTCAGTGTGACGGCCTCCCACAGAGAAGCAGGTAGCACAGAAGTGGGGCAGGGGAACAGAGATTATGTGTCTGTCTCATTCAGCCATCCCACAGCCTGGCAAGGTTGATTGATTGTATGGATGAGAAAACCAACGCTCAGAGGCTAAGTGACGTCCATAATCGTGAAGTTGAGAAGGGGCAGGATTAGTCTCAGGTTCCAGGTCTGGGATCTGAAGAGCAAGTGGGGCTAGCATTCTGGAGGAGTGGAGCCTCCAACAACAGGTGGGCAGGGATGGGGGGATGCAGAGTAGAAGGCCAGAGTTTGGGTAAGCTGGGCCTGTGGCATAGGGTCAGGGCACTGTTTCAGATTCCTGACTCTTCTTCCTGCCAGGATGGATCCCACTCCAGTTTCCCACTGTAGCCCTTCCTCCAGGAAGGAAACTGAGCATTTGAAGGAGGATATTTAACACCCTGGTTCTCCTCCACCATGGAAAAAATCCTCTTCTTGTTTGTTTAGAGTCTTTTCCTCATAAATAAATAGATTGTCTAGGCCCAGTGAACGAGTGCCGAGGGTGAGGACGTGACCAGGTGCAGTTACTGGCTCAAGATGGAGTTCCTTCAGTGAGGCTGGCAGGAAACCAGATAGAACCTGCTCTGGCAGCGTGACCAGGTGCCCCCAGCATTGTATAAGCCTCTCTCTGAATCTTCTGGTGAACATCAGATTTTTGCAATCTAAATCAAAACTTGATTTTTAAACCTATTTTTCGTTTACTGTACTCTACATATTTTTCATACCATACTATAATATTTAAAGTTAAAAGAAAAAATAATCCTTGCATTCATCTAACACATCCTTTGACTTGTGTTTGTTTCCAGTACTTGATCATGGAGAAACATATTTGTATGTACTTTTAATTATTACCTGGTTAAAACCAAATATAAAATTACAAACATTGTCCCACACTGCTTTGTTTTTTATAATTATATATTTCAATGCCTTAATTTTTTTATTTTTGAAAATCTTTGATCAGTTTTTTAAATCTCAGTAATGCACATGGAATAAAATTTAAAAGGTGCAGAGTGGTAGGTTTGAAATATAGGTCTTATTCCTACCCCTTTTCCCTATAAATGAAGTTTCCTTTCCTGGAGGCCTAATGATGATAAAAATCTTCTTTAGAGGTATTTCCTGTATGCATTTTTCTTGTAGTAGCATACTATGTGAACAGTTCTGTACTTCAGCCATTGTTTCAGATCACTACATAAAGAACATCCTCATTCTTTTAACAACTATGAAGTATTCTACTGAGTGATTTACTAGAATTTAATTAGCTAATCCTCAATGAAGACATTTAGGTTATTACAAATCTTTTGCTTCTAGATCAAGGCTGCAATGAGAATCCATACACAAATATGTGCGTGTATTATTTCACACAAGGTGAGTACAGAGGTTGCATTTCTAGAAATGATTTTCCAAGTCAAAGGATATATGTTTTTATTTTAATAGATATTGTTATATTGCCTTCAATAAAAGTTATACAGATTTATACACTTAACAGTTGTGTACAAGTGTTATGGAATTTTAAATACACAAGTCATGGAATTTTCAATTTCCGACATCTTAAATTTTTTTTTGTTACAAAAGTTTTATAAAATAAAAAATTTTAACATAAGCCAAGTGCAGCAGCGCGCATGCCTGTAATCCCAGCCACTCGGGAGGCGGAGGCAGGAGGATAGTGAGTTCAAAGCCAGCCTCAAAAACTTAATGAGGCCCTAAGCAATTTAGTTACTTGAAGTTTGCCAGAAAGCTGGACAGCCTCATGTTAAACATGAAATACAAAGGATTCATTAGGTGAGAGATTTGACTAGAAAACTGTAAGAGTCCTTCAACTTAGGTTCTGTCACTAAATGACTCTAGCACTCTAAGTTGGTAAGAATTTAAAACTATAACTCTAAAATTGTATTAAAATAGGAGACAATCTCTGTCTTAAAGAACTAACCATCTAGTAGCTGAGGAGGAGAAATAGTTACTTTCACTAACTATAATAAGTAGTATTAAGGAATGACTGCAAGTCCTGGACAGGATCTGGGAGGGAGACCCCACTGAGCAGAGCTATTTCCTCAAGGCTAGTCTCAAACACCATTTGCATCAGAGTGTTTGGGAATCTTGTTAAAAATGCTGATTTCTGGGCTGTACTCCAGATCTGCTGAATTGGAATCTCTGGAGTAGAGCCCAAAAGTCTATTGAGGGGCTGTGGCTGTGGCTTAGCGGCAGAGTGCTTGCCTGGCATGTGTGAGGCACTGGGTTTGATCTTCAGCACCACATAAAAATAAACAAATAAAATAAAGGCATTCTGTCCATCTACAACTACAATAAATAAATAAATAAGTCTACTGTGTTAAAAACAAGTTCTCCGGTTGATTTTTAGGCAAACTGAAAATTGAGACTGCACAGCTAGGTGGTCAGGATGACTTCTCTGAGCAGAGATCGCCAGACTGAGAAGGAATAGCTGGGTCAAAACATGTGACCACAGAAACAACCCAGAAATCAATGTGTTTTGATGGAGATTAGAGATTTTGTACAAAATGTCCACCATGTGGTAGGTCTTTTTTAAATGATAGCATTTCTTAGATACTATATCTTGAGATTCTGTGAACTGCAGATATCCTAGAGCAGATCTTTGCAAAGGCTGAGTTTGTTACTAATTATTGCAAGGCCTTGGTCTGGTATTGAGGATTTAGATAGGCTCCTTACAGAGTCCCTGAAAGGTTGTTCCTTGTTTCTGTCCATTCCCCCTCTGTTAGCTTTCTGGCCTTCATTTCTGACTGTCCCTGACTGCTGCTTTTTTTGGAGACTGCAATGTCACCAATAATATTTGAATGAGGACCTGATGGCTGGAAAATGAAGAGTGTTCTGGGACAGAGACAGGTTGATGTGCCAAACACAAGCTGGTCAGGCTTGAGGGACCTACTGAAACTTTGGCTGCAGGAGAAACCTGCTGGGGCTAGGGAGAGGGATGTAGTGGATTCTGAGTCTGAATTCTGCCACTGACTTGCTTGATGAGCATGAGCAAGTCCACTTCCCAATTTGGGGGTCTGTATCCTGTCTGGAAAAAAGGATTTGTGTTACAATCAGGTGTTTTCTCAGTGACCCTCCAGTTTTCATATTTTGTACTTCCTGAGAACTCGTTTGATCCTACCATAAGACTGTGAAGAACATATGCAGGAACCATACCCACTTCACAGACAGGAAGCCAAGGTTCAGCAAGGAGCAGTAACTTGCCTATCACAATACAGACACGGAATTCGGCCTCAGGTCCAGGAAACGGTACGGGGACGGAAGGTCCGATCCCACAGCAGGGTGAGGCTAAGGAGCTGGGCGGAGGCGCCTGAAGCCAACCCCGGGAAAAGTGGGTGTGCTAAGATCGGGCGGGGTCAGGGGAGGAGACACCCTGGGGAAGGGAAAAGGGAGCTGAGCGCGGGTTGGAGCGCAGAGCCCCGAGGGCGCAGGACAGTGCTGGGGGCTGTCGGAGCGCACCTGGAGGGGGCAGAACTCTCACCAAGAGCGGAGGGCGCCTCATCCAACGTGCGCCCTTGGGTCTTTGCCAGAGACAGGTAAGGCGCACTCTCAGGGCTGGGAAAGCTGAGCTGCAGCTGGAGATTTAAAAAAAAAAAAAAAAAAAAAAAAAAAGCGAGATCTTTGGGCCTCTCTTCCTTGGGCCAAAACACGTTCTCCTTGAGAGTGCGGACCCAGCAAGGGTTGCAGCTTAAGTACCAAGCAGATCCTCCCGGGGCAGAGAGCAGATATTCGCGGCATGAGGAGCTGGACACCTTGCATACTAATGCTAAGCCAGCGCGTGTGTGTGTGTGTGTGTGTGAAAGAGAGAGGGAGGGAGGAGTGTGTGTGTGTGTGTGTGTGTGTGTGTGAGGGGGGAGGGGTGGGGGCGGAGGGGTGGACTTGCACCCATGCTCCCAGGCCCCCCAGAGGGTGGCATAAAAGCTCCTCCATGCCTATAGGAATGCAAGCAAATACCTGGTCCGCAGCTCCTGTACACGAGGAACTCCATTCCAGCGGTCAGTGTTTCCCCCTTGGCCAGAACTGCTGGCTTTGCAGAGTTGACTTACTCATTCTCTACTTGGTTGTGTGTCTTACCCTGACCAACCCAGTACCTGGGAAAGCATGGGGACTCCCAGAGGCTTCTGCTGCTGCTAGTAACCTTAAGGATTAGTCTGGTGGTCCAGAGATCTGGGTTTCAGTGAGCAGGTTGTGTTGCCTGCTCTGTGCCTTGTGCTTTCTTATCCTGGTTCACCACCAGTAAAATGGGTCTTGTGCTCCTATTGCCTAGTACCCAAGGGACATGAGGGGAAGGGGGGCCTGGACCTGGAATCTCTTATCTAGTAAGTAAGTATTAAAGCTCAGCCCTAGCATGAGAGCCCACTGAGAGTATCTTCTCTTAATCCCCCTCTCAACTCCCCTGGGCAACATGATTAACTTACGGTCACACCTGGATCCAAAGAGAATTAGAACCAAGTTTCTTCACTCCTACTCCAGGGCTCTCTCCACAATCTCCTACAAAGGGATATTGTAAGGGTAGAAACTCATTATCTCCTGGCATCCGGCCACTTTGCCAGTTCCAAATGGAGGAGGTAACATGCTAGAGGCACGGAAACTGCTTTCAGATTTTCTTGACTCCTGGGGATGAAAACCAACAACACATTCTCCATCCTTCTCACTTCACTCTTCTCAAAGTATATTCCTACTCATAAACTTAATGTGTGGGTGCTCCAAATTCCTTCTAAGAGGAAGACAAGAAAACCCATCTTACTAAGGAGGAAAACAAGGCTGAGGGGAGAAGGTTCTTAACACATGGCTAGACGTGTTGGAAAATGGAGGCAGAAACCCAGGTCTATTGATTTCCAAGACTTACAGAATGGTGCCTTCAAATGGTCAGGGACTACAAGAATGATCAGAGAGGGTGGGAAACAAGGATGGGTCTGAAGGAGGTAAGCATTTCTGAAAATCCTGAAGAGTAATAAGAGCCCCCGGCTGATTCTGAGGGTAAAAGAGCCAGAGTGGGGAGAGGTGGCATTGAGATGGCTGGTCTAACTAATATGGGGGAGGGGGAGAGTTGGAGACAAACAGTGTGACCAGGCTGCCCAGTAATATTCTCCTATGTTTACAGTTTCTAAAACACTTTCCTATCTGTTGTCTCCTTCAGTTTTCATGTGTGGTAAGCAGGGCAGGGATAATTATTCCCATTTTATAGATGTGGTTCAAAGGAAATAAATGTGGTCCTCAAGGTCACAAAACTAAACATGGAGCCAAGATTGGAATCTGAAAGGCACCCTTGAAAGGAAAGATCAGAAGCCAAGAATGAGACCTGGATTAAGTGTGTGTGCTTTGTAGTGGGTGTGTAGAGCCACACCCTTCGTAGGTATACAGGGAAGAAGACTGCAAAACCACTGCTTGTGTTTGGGGCCCAAGAATGTTTGCTATTTGGATTAAATGGGGTTCAGGTGCAGGAAGTGTCTGAACTTCCAAAGGACTCTCAGAATTCCTCCTCCCCTAATTAGCCCCACCTGATAAAGGCGGCTTCTTTTCTTTGAACCTTCTCTTTCCCAGACTAAATGAACAATCTGTTTTTGCCAGTCCTTGATGTTGGTTCTCTTTTTAAAAAAAGTATTATAAGCTGTTTACATGATACAGAGAGAGAGAGTGTGAGTGTGTGCGAGGCTGTGTGTCCTGGAGGAGGGATGCCTGCATAGAGGAGGTATTGATTCATTTATTCCTGAGTGCCAGCTGTGTCCTCAGGCGTGGGGAATAAAGTTATGTATGAGGCAGAAATTCTGGCCCTCAACACCTCACAGCACCTGCACACACACACACACACACAGTTTCATTACAGCACAGTATGCTTTGTGCAAAGCAATTTGGGAATAGATAAGAGGGAGAGAATAACTGTCTAGGGAGTAGGGAAGGAGGTGTCTCAGGGAAGGATCTAAAGAGTTGACATTGAAGCTGGATCCTGAAGGGTGATGAGTAGGCGTTTGCTGAGGGGAAGGAAATTCCTGCTAAGAAAACAGCATAATCAAAGGCAGGAGGTGTGCCAGTGCAAGGAATGCTTAGAGAATGGGTACAAGGCACTGGGAAAACTGTAGGGTGATGGAGCCCGTGTCGGTGTCTTATCCAAAGAAGTTTGAATGATAATCAGAAGAGTTTAGACCCTACTTTATAGGAAGCAGGGAACTTATGGTGGAAATATCTGTGGAAGGAGAGTAGGAATATCTGATTTTTGGTCCCATCCCTGCCTCTACCAGGCGTAAGACCTTGAGCAAGTGATTCCTCGAGGTATGGATGGTTGAAAGAGGGTGCATACTTACAACCTAGTCATTAAAATCCCTTCCAGCTCAGATTCCATTCCTGTGTCTCTTCCCAACTAGATGTTAAGGTCCACCCTTAAACTCTTCTCCGGCTCCGCAGGCTTTCCAGTCTACAGCAGTGACAAGACCATCAAAATGACAGTGGCAACACTGTACACCTCAGGAGTTATCTTTGGATCTCCTATTTGCTTTATGTCACTTTTTCTATCTGCCTCTCTTTACCTCAACTCCAGGGCCTTAAGACACTCATCCAGAAAGAGTAGTTGAAACAAAGCAACGGGGAACTAAAGGAACCAATGGTGGAGTTTCACTTTTCCCCAGAGAAACCTGAAAGAAAATGTCACTAAGTTTATCCTTCATATCACACTTGTACCCCAAACCCCAAATTAGAGGCTGGTGAGTTCAAGTCAAATACTTTTTTTTTAAAGAGAGAGAGAGGGAGAATTTTTTAATATTTTTCAGTTTCAGTGGACACAACATCTTTATTTTATTTTTATGTGGTGCTGGGGATCGAACCCAGCACCCCGCGCATGCCAGGCGAGCGCGCTATGGCTTGAGCCACATCCCTAGCCCTCAAGTCAAATACTTTTACAGAGGACTTGTTTATGTGATGGAAATAGCAGGAGCACAGTGTAGACAGAGAGTGCTTGGGAGTCAGGAGTAGGTCTAGGGCAGAGCAGCCATGGGAAATGAGACCACAGAGGAAGGCTAGCTGTCTTTCAAAACCTACCAACTCCCCCCTTACTGGATCCTTGACTAAGATTGGCAAGAATATGTAGTATAGGAAAAGGTAGTGATAATAGAATAGGGGAGGATGCCCCATGCCTTGAGGAGGCAGTGTTTGGTGTAATATCCAGCTAAGATGCAAGGGAACACTGTCATCTGAAGTAGAAAAACAGCCCAACAAAGACCTGGGTTCTCATCCAAGTTCTGCCACTCACTGGCCATTTCATTTTGGACTAGTTACTTCCCCTTTCTGAGCATCAGTCTCCCCAACCACAGAAATGGAGACTTGGGCCTAGAATTTAGACTGGAGATGGTCTTTAAAATACCTTTCAGCTTGCTCAGGAACTTTTAAAAATCTTTCTTCTAAACTGGTCCATCTTGGGAGCTTGGTGATCCATTGATGCTCTCTTAGAGAGGGAAGCCAAAGAGCACAGGAAAGAGAAGCAAAATGCCCAGTGTTGCTGACTGCCAATACCCAACCTGAAATCAAAGGCAGGTCATAGAGAACCAACCTGTCCCTTCATTAGCTCTCTGCCTCTCCTGACTGAAACAGGATGCCCTTGTACCCAGGCCCTCATCCCCATCCAAATCCATGGCCTATGGCCTCTTTGCTCCTCCCATCAGAACCACAAATACCTGAGTTTATCCACAGAAACCCTAGCAGGAGAGCCTGATGATGAATCTTCACACCTTTCAGTGAACCCCACCTCAGAGCCCACCCTGTCCTCCACACTGTACCATCCACCACTTTGCACACAGTATGTCTCCTCCCCATGCTAGACCACTTATCAGCAGGTGGGCTGCTAAGAGGGAAAATGAACAAGTCAATTGATTTGGTTCTTAGCTTATCTAGATTGGAATGAATATTAGGTGTAAGTTGGTCCCAGGGCTCAGGAGTGACTTTTTTTAAAAAATATTTTTTTGAGTTGCCAGTGGACCTTTGTTTTATCTATATGTGGTGCTGAGAATCAAACCCCATGCCTCACACATGCTAGGCAAGCACTCTACCACTGAGCCACAGCCACAACCCTCAGTAGTATCTTAACCTGAGGAAAACATCTGCAGTCTTCTCTATCTTGGGAATTGAGGGGCTCTAAAAAACCATCAAAGTGCCTCTCCCACCAGTCTAACCAGTCTCCCAAGATCTCACAGCCTGGTTTGTGATCTGTACTGTCACAGGATGTTAGAGCTGATCAGATCCCTTCATTTTACAGAGGCCGATAGAAGCTGAGAGGGAAAAAAAAAAAGGAAGTCATATGCCCAAAGTCACACAAGTAGCAGCTGAGCCAAGGCATTTCTCTCATGAAATGAGGACACTTAGACTAGATGGACTTTGAAGGCCCTTCCAGCCTCTTCTTCATAAAAATAAAACGTCCGTCAGTATCTGGGGAGTGTCTGGTTCCAATGCTTCATAATATTCTGCTTTAATTTTCCCAAGAAAAGTGTGCACAAATAATGTTAATTGTGAGACAATTGAATGTATTTGGACCCTGTCTGTCTAAATAGATTTGATCAGTAGCACATCATTTGTTATTACATAACTACTATTCTACCACTTGCATCACTCCCTTGGGATTCTAAAAGTCTCTTGGGTAGGAGGATGTTTTAAGCTGCACCATTAGCTGATCCCACAGCAGGAGTCCATATATTAAACTGGGGCTTTTCATGAAGTCATGCAGTTAAGACATTGTGAGTCTGGAGCTGGGAGACAGCAATCTGGTGCCTCTTGGCCACTGCATAGTTCCTGTAAGTACAGCCCTAGGCAGGCCTGACCCAGCTGCTGCAGGAAGGGGAGGAGAACTAGAAGGGGGTCTGAGCCCACAGAAAGACTATTGCACAACCCTCAGGAACTGGCCTTGAGTGATCCACCCTGGTTCTGAAGTTTGTTCTGTGTGTCTGGTTTCTTCTTCCTTCCCATTTTCCAGCTCTGGCCCCTTCTAGTGCCTAAAGTCAATACTGAGACCCCAGACATGTCCAGAGACATCCTGAAGAGACTGAGCAATTAAGGAGCCTTAAGGTATCCACAAGGAGATTCCTGAAGCCATCTCAGAGTCAGAGAGTTTGCCTGCCGTTTGGTGAGTTTTCTAGATTGAGGTTACCTTCCCTCTAGCCGTCATTTAAAGCCCCTTTCCAAGGATACCTAAGAAAATTAACAATAGTGTCTGCCCTGGAAAGGAGCCCTGGATGACCAGGAATAGAGAGAGTTTACCTTCATATATGTACTGCTTTTATTTAAAAAAATATATATATGTATTTGTTTCTAAAAAAATTGAGTTATATTCAACATAATAAAAATATATGCTTATAGCAAGCCTTTAGGGAAGCCAGGGCAGGGGTGATAATCTTTTTTGATTGTTTTAACTATGGTAAAAAAACACATAATACAAAATTTGCCATCTTAACCATTTAAGTATTGGATAATGTTAACTATTTTCATATCATTGTGCTATAGATCTCTAGAACTTTTCCATCTTGCAAAACTAACATTCTGTGCCCATTCTATAACAACTCCCAATGATGGTCTATTTTGATAGATAAGAAGACTGAAGGCTAAACAGGGAATACTTCCCTTAAAGTATGCTCCTCTAGACACAAATGCTGTCTATTGTCTACCTGTAAACTTGTCTGAGGTCTCTTCCTCCTTCAACCCACATTTAGCCCTTCCATCCTCCAGACAACTGTCACATCTCCACATCTGTTCCTGCCCCAGCCCAGTCATCCCTTCTGTCCTCACCCAGGACTCAGCATCTTACCCCTAAACAATTTCAACACCCTTATCACTAGACCTCCTGCCTCAATTCTTGTCCCTTCCAGTCCACATAGCAACCAGAGCATCTTTTCTCAGTATAGATCTGATCATTTTATCTTCTTTCAAAGGATAAAATGTGAGTTTGCCTGCCATTTAGTGAGTTTTCTAGATTGAGGTCTCTCCTACGATTGCTTTTTTTCTTTCTTCTTCATCTTTTCTTCTTACAATCCTACTACAGGATAAAGTCCAACTCTGTAGCATGTCACTCACAGTCCTTCATGGTCTGGCTCCTGTCGGTTTCTCCTGTCCCACATCCTGTTTTGCCCTCCATGACTTTATGCTCTAACCTCATCATGTTACTTTCCATGCATCTAAACATTTTATGCACTTTCTCATTAATGTACTTTGTTCAACCCTTTCCTTCTCTTGTCTTCTCTACCTCCTAAAAATCTTTCAAAGTCCAGTTGAAATGCTTCCCACACTGTGAATGTTCTCTGAGCCCTGATCAAAATTCATTACTTCTTTTAAGCCTCAGTAGCTCCTGGTTTGACCCCAATCATTTAAAACTGGAGATGAGCCTCTGAGTGCAGGGACTAGGTTCAAGTCTCCCTGAGGTCCCAGCATAGGACCTGGCCTAGAAAAAGGATGACTTGCTAAGTGATTCATTGAGTCATTCATTTCATTGTGATGCTCCTCCATGCCACTGGCACATGCAAGCAAAGACACAGATTTCTTGCCTGTCAAGAGTAGTAGGTGAGAATCTATGTCTCCTAGATCTTAACTGAGTGAGCCCTTGATCTTTTCCCCCTCCTCCATCCAGATAAGACAGCACAAGTACTAGATGGCAGAGGGTCCCAAAGCCCTTGCATGAATGAAGTGTGGGCTAGTCCTGGGAGACTGATTCTTCCTCCCAACTTATGCATTCAAAGAACCACTGATCAATATTTATCATATTTTCTGGGAGGGAGACCTTGCAGTTAATTATCATTATTTGGTTTATTGATAGCTCTACCTACATGAAGGAGGGCTTTGGAACTAGTGAGTGAATTATGGGTGTTTGAGCTATAAAGTCCTAAGAGTAGACATATTTACAGGAAACTGCTGAGAGGAGAATACCCATCCAGTCCCCTGGTAAAAAAGAACACCAAATGAGTCTCAGGGTAGTCTCCTAGACTTGGGGGGAGATATAGTCCTGCTAAATAGGACCATGTGGCCTGATATGCTTATGAAAAACAAGAGTACAGCCACTGGCTGGGGTTGTGGCTCAGCAGTAGAGCACTCGCCTAGCACGTGTGAAGCACTGGGTTTAATCCTCAGCACCACATAAAAATAAATACATAAAATTAAGGTATTGTGTCTAATTACACTGAAAAAAAGAAAGGAAGAAAGAAAAAAAGAGTACAGCCACAAATTGCCTTATATGTAAATGGTGGGGGAAGGGAAAGCTGAGCTGGTAAACTTATGGAATATGGTTGAGGGGTGGGAGCCCTGGATGAAGGCTTCCTGATGGAAGTAAGTGTGAAACCTAGTTAATGGGAATGGCATGTTTTTTTGTTTGTTTGTTTTTTGTTTAGAGACAGGATGCAAAGTTGTCTTAGGATTTTTTTTTTTTTGTAATAGACTAAGGATTTCTGAGAAGAAGGAAAGGGAAAATTTATTATCACCTAATGTAAACAAGGTATGTAATGCCTTTGTTTTAGGAGGCAGGATAGTTGAGGTGCTGCAGGTAAACCCCAAACCAGACTGAACATTTTACTCCCTTCACAGCTGGATCTGTTCTCCTTTTCTCCAGTGCCTGAAGGGATCATTAACCTTCTTTCTCCTCTTCCAGTCCCATCTTTTCCAAAACAATTTCCCCAAAGAGCTAGGAATACCTAGTATTTGGCACCAAGGATTCTTTTTTTTTTAAAATTTTAATATTTATTTATTTTTTTTAGTTCTTGGCGGACACAATATCTTTGTTTGTATGTGGTGCTGAGGATCGAACACGGGCCGCACGCATGCCAGGCGAGCGCGCTACCGCTTGAGCCACATCCCCAGCCCGCACCAAGGATTCTCGAGAGGTCCCATGAGCCAGTCTTTGGTTCCAAATAGGTGAAATCTAAGCCATCTAAGTATCTTTAAATGGCATCTATGCATTATATAAAAAGAACTGTTCTGAAGGAGAGTTCTGATGCCTATCTTCTAATGGTTCCACATGGTCCCATGGAGAGCTGGGACGGGACCTGAAGGAACTCTAAGTTGGTCTTGCAAGAGTGAGACTTTATCTCGGCCATACCTCTCAGTCTCTGTGATCATGGACAAGCTACTTATTTGTTGTGGGCTTTAGTTTCCCTGTGCATAAAATGGAAGGAGCTATATTAAATAATTCTAGGGCCCTTCTAGCCTAAAGCTCAGTGACATATGGGATAAAAGAAACAAGTGAAATTAATGTGGGTTACAATGGTCCAGGAAGGTTTTATTCTACAGGTATTTACTGGAGCACTATGAAGTACTGTCACAAGTACTGTCACTACCTATATCAGTAGATAAACAGATATAGTTCCTGCATTTATTGAGCTTGTGATGTAGTGGAAAAGACAGACAAGTAAGCAAATAGTGAGAGTACACTGTAATGTTAGGATTCTAGCTGAGATCTGAAAAGTGGGGAAGTCACTCAAGCTGAAGGTAATAGAAGCCATCCTCTCCCTCTTTTCTCTCACCATCATAGCATCCTGTGATTCTCCCCCAGCCTCAATTTCTGTTGCTATGGAGACTACCAATGGGACTGAGACGTGGTATGAGAGCCTGCATGCTGTGCTGAAGGCCTTAAATGCTACTCTTCACAGCAACTTGCTTTGCCGGCCAGGACCAGGACCAGGGTCAGATAACCAGACTGAGGAGCGGCTGCTCAACCTCCCTGGCCGTGATGACAACTCCTACATGTATATTCTCTTTGTCATGTTCCTGTTTGCTGTTACTGTAGGCAGCCTCATCCTGGGATACACCCGTTCTCGCAAAGTGGACAAGCGTAGTGACCCCTATCATGTATACATCAAGAATCGTGTGTCTATGATCTGACACAAAGGGGCTGGGGATGGTAGATATTAAGACACTTGAGGATTGTCTTCTGGAACCTCCAGAACTCAGCTATGGACCACATCAGCCTTCACTGTCTCTATAAAGTCAACAAGAAACAGGGCTAAGGGAGGTCGTCAATGGGGTGTGAGAGGAGGGGCTACCAGGCCTGGGCCTTGTGGATAAAACTTTTTCCAGGCAAAGACAGACTTTATATAACAGTGTGAGCCCATGAACAAACACAGAACAGTACAAAAAAGATAATGACCAATGATTGGTCAAGTGGCAGGAGTACTTGGGGGATGGGGTTGTAAAGAAGGAGAAGTTGTAGCAAAGGGAAATGAACAGGAAGATGCTCTGGAGACATTTTTTAATGTGTTATCTTCAATATCCATGAGATGCAGTAATGATTATCCCATATCGTGGACAGGAAGTCTGAGTAAATTTACTTATTTATGTTAGTTCACATTTCTGGGTGGTTTTTAAAACACACACAGTTAACATTTGTGGTTTTACCTTTTCTACCCTGCACAAAAAGCAGGCAAAGTGCCATGCTGCCCATTTGGGCCAGAGAGGTACCATGACTGGGAACCACAGAGCTCTGGTCTCCTTGCCTAGCACTTCAAAACTCTGTGTCACACTGGAGTGGACCCAAGCCTGAAGCCTATACAATTCTGGGGATTCTCTTTAAGAAAACGAATCAGCGAGGCCCTAAACAACTTAATAAGAGCCTGTCTCACAATAAAAAATAAAAAAGGACTAGGGATGTGGGTGTGGCCCCTGGCTCAGTGGTAAAACACTCTAGAGGTCATTACCTGGTACAATAAAAAGAGAGAAGAAAGGAAAATTCAGAAGTACCTTACTTTAGTAAAGATTACAAAAATGTAACACCATATCTCCAGTCATGGGACCTTCACTACATCTAAAGCAGCCTCTTCTGCTTTGATTACATTCTGTGACATATCTTCTGATACTAAGTTGGAATGCTCTTCTAGAACATTATTATCACACCTATGAGATTATCATATTAACAGATTCAGAGTGTGGTTCAACAGGAGAACTAGCCCTGTTTCTGCCACTAATATGGTAAATGACCTTAGGCTGGTCATTTTTCTCTCTAGTCCCTTTTCTCTCTGGTCCTTTTTCTTCTTCAGCACCATGTAATAATTAAACTCGAAAGTCTCCAAGGAACCCATGAGTTCTGTCCTAGGCTTCATATGCATTCAGTTGAACCATGTAAAATCGCTGTGTTTTTATAGGACAAAAATTGCCAAATATCAGTAATTTCATGTAGTTCAATCTAATTTGTACAATATGGTGAGTGAATTATTTAAAAGCTATTTGCCCTGAATCCCTGACTGGAGCTGCCCACCATTCTGTCTGTCTGATTTCAATTTAAGGGATCTCTATGCGGTACCCAGCAGGCCCCACTGAAACATACATATTTGTGTATAGCAAAACTCTGAAAGACTATTTTGATCTCTGAGGAATAGGATTATGTATGGTTTTTCCCTTTCTACTTTATAATTGAATATATAATACTTGACTTATTTGACCATAAGTATGTTACTTATGTAACAAGTGGGAGAGGAGCTACTTCTACTTTGAAAAAATAAAAATAAATGCCTTTGTGTTTCTTGAATGGAAGCTTAAGGATGCATTCTCTCCCACAAGCAGTTGGTGAACTACCTGCAAATCTGTGTTGAGCCCCTTTTGTGTTCAAGCCTTCCTTTATTTCTTCTTGAGGGAGAAAGTGGAGACTTTCTTAAGGAGATGTGCCCTATGGAAAGAACAGATTCTGAAATATACAGCTTATAGGGCTTTAGAGACTGCCCAGCTCAAACTCCCAAATAAAATATGGAGAACAATAGAGTGTAAGAATGAATGGCCAAGGGAGAGTGCTGTAAGGGTTTTGAGAAATGAGATTTAGTAGCTCTAAAAGAGTCATTGACTGGGCTTTGAAAGATAGGACAGATCTAAGTGAGCAAAGGGAATGAAGGGAATAAGGCAAAGCAAGCTTGTTGAGAAAAGTGTGAGAAATAGCTTCCTGGAGAGACAGAGCAGCAAGCAGGCCTGGGATGGCTCCTCTAAGACTTCAGAGTCCCCATTTGTAGGAGAGGTTCTCCCTCACACACTTTTCACACTCACAGAGCTTAATAATAAAATAACTCAAATGCTTTTGCTTGCATATTTTAGAAGCCCAATGTAAATTAGCATAAGCACAAAAGGGGATTTATGAGAGGTCTGGGGTAGCTTCTAAGTTCAAAAGAAGAGCTACAGATAATATGGCAAATCTAGGGAGCTCTCAGGGCCTTAGAATTAATTATCTATCTGAATTCACAAAGTAGATGATGAGTGTATTACATTACTGAGAGTTGGATTAAATAAAATTCTAGTATTTTAAAGGGTTATATTTAAACTTTTTAATGTGCTGTGATGTAGGCATTGCTCTCTCAGCCCTCCCTTATATCTGTGCCAGCCTGTCTGAAAGCTCTGTTCCAATCATCTCCCTCAGCCCATCAGATCTTTGTATAGGTTCTGCCCTCTGCTGGTCAAATGCCATCACATCACCTTGAACCCTCAAAGCAAAACTTAAATAATCATTCATTCAACACATTACTTACTGAGTGCACACTATGTGAAAGTACTCACCTGGATGTACTTGGGATACACAAGTAAACAAAAACAAAAACAAAAAAAAAAAAAGAAAAAAGAAAAGAAAAAGAAATTCCCGCTCTCAAACTTCCAAGAGAATGTACTACATGTCAGGCACTGGACTAAGTAAGCATTTACCTCAGAATGACCCTATGTTGCAGGTATTTCTTACAATTACTTCAAAAGAACCCACTTTTTTTTATCTAGTTCCTTAGTACACACACATGAGCTAATTTAGATCCTGTGATGCTCACAGCCCAGAGTGGATCTGAAATTCCCCAGAAATTAATAAAAACATGATTTGGGAAAATAGAGCAGAGTATTAACATGTGGCCTGATGCTGGGTTCCCTATAAGCAGAACCTGAGACAGGCATTCAGTGATGAGGAAAAACCTGCAAGTGAGAGACTGAAGTAGTTAGGAAAGGAAAAGAGCCAAACAAAGTGTTTCAGTTTATGTCTAATCTTAGTCTGATCCATAGGGGCACTGTGACATATGGTTGGGACATAAACCACTTGGCAGAATGTATACATCTTTGAGGCAAAGGAAACTGTATCAGTCATTGTTGTGAGCCATCTTGTGGAGGTGGAGGGACTGGAGGAAGGTTGCAAGGAGGTTCCCTTCAGCAGAGGGCAATTCTGTAGAGAAGGGAGGCAAAAAAAAAAAGTAGGAAGATGACTCTGCTCTACTCAATTAAATAATTACTGCCTAGAATAAGTGCTGCCATCTTCAACATGTAATGTCCAAGTCAATCTGGTCAAAGCATTTCTAGCTAGTGAGGAGAGACAAAGAAGTCCAGGGCAGACAAAATCTGCATTCATTTCTTCTGCTCAGATCCATTCACAAGGACATAGGCCACAAATGGCATGGAACTAGTGAATGAGGTGACTATCTGGGTAGTCATGTTCCAGCCAAATGTCTACTCCTATGGAAGAAAGAACGGATTCTGGCAGACAGCCAGAATGGTCCTTACCACACACTCATCCCTTTCTCCCCAGGACTAGTAAGATCACAACATTTACAACTCTTCCAAGAAGGGAAAAGTGCTACTACTCTGATGAGCTCATGCTTTTAGAGGGGTGAGGATGGGAGTCCTATAAATAACTAATCCTGTCTTGAGAATGTGACTTTTTCTCATTTTTTTTCTGGCACCATGGAGTCTGGTCTCTCCTCTCATTAGAATAGTAATATCAAGATATTGGTATTATCTTACCATAGGAGGAATAGACAAAGCATGGTTTTCAGCCAATATTGTACTCTTGTACTCTTTCAAGTGCCATGAAGAAGTCAAGAACATAATCTTCCTGGATGAAATCAGAGACCCCATCTGTGGCAGTGGTTAAACTGACAGAGAATGAGGTCCTGGGAATAAAGGAGTCAGAAATTAATGAAAAGGGAAGAGAAACTAATTTGATGAACAACTGCATCCCTTACTGCAATTCCCCTGAGCCATAGGGAACTGTCTTACTAAGGTTACAACCCCTCTAGGAGCCTCTCACAACCAACACAGAGGGATACAAAGGTCTTGCTCTACTACCTCAACTTGGGTCAATTCTGAGGGATCATCTCAGCTCCAGAATAGGATCAGCTGAGTCATCAGCTGCAACCGCATTGTGAGTTAGCTCCTTCTTTTGCCCACTCCTGTTTCCTAATTTCCTTACTGATACATCGTCCAAGAACACTCCCCCAAGAAAACCTGCATGAAATTTTCTCTACCTTAATCTGTTTCCAAAGGGAATCAATATCTCCTTCTAGAACTGTGCCCTAATACTGAGCCTGTTCCAAACGAAAACTAGAGGAATGGGATGACAGAATGTACATGGAGTCTGTCTAGCAAACCAAAAAGGGAAAAAGGCAATGATGAGACCAGCAGTGCAGAAACAGCCAGTTATGTTCATTGAATAAAAAGAACTAGCCTCTAGAGGGCCCAGCACTACAGCTCTGCAGCTCTGCTTCTACTTCACAGCATAGAACTTTACCCTTGACTCCCAGCATAATTGTCTATGAAAGGGAAAAAAACTGATGGCCCATTATTCCCTTCTGCTTTACATATTCCAGGGACACCAGTGTCCTAGGTTCTTTTTTTAAGAGAGAGAGAGAGAGAGAGAATTTTTTCAGTTTTTGGTGGACACAACATCTTTATTTTATTTTTATGTGGTGCTGAGGATCGGACCCAGCGCCCCGTGCATGCCAGGCAAACACGTTACCATTTGAGCCACATCCCTAGCCCTGTCCTAGGTTCTTATAATACCTTTAACACTGATCCCTCTGTACCATTACATATACTAAACTTACTCTCCCAAATCAAGGTTTCCAAAGCCTGTTTTTTTCCGGCTACCCTCTACCCTCATTATTTTCAAGGGGTTCTGAAGACATGAAATGTAGAATTCCAAACAGTTGGTTGGGAGGGTTCATATAGGAATGGAAAGAATTGGCAAAATAATCTGTTAAGTCCTGGCACTTGCCCCACCCCTTCTACTTTCCCAATTTGCAGCAAAGATAAGACATACAGGCTTTGGGGCTGGGGCTGTGGCTCAGTGGTAGAGTACTTACCTAGCATGTGCGGGGCCCTGGGTTCAATCCTCAGCACCACATAAAAATAAATAAATAAATAAATAAAGGTATTGTGTCCGACTACAATTAAAAAATTTAAAAAAAAAAAAGACATACACGCTTAGATCTAAGATATAGAAAGGGTCATGGAAGCCTGAAAAGTCCAAGCACATTGTATAATGAAGTGAATTAATTAATTTTCTGATGTGTACTTAGTAAAGAGACTTAAAGGAAATATTATTCTGTACCCTATTTAAAAGAACATTTAGTCCTTTATAGGTTGGATACTTTCTGGCAGGAAACACTTGAAGGTCACTGTTTCCAATGTATACATTTCTGAAGGGACAGAGTTGTAATAGTAATGCCTGGGCGCAGGAAAGCTCTGGGGATCAAAAGGAGCAGAGCCAGATTCTATAAAACTGGATGGGCAAAGGGGTGTTGGGTACCAGTGCTTGACCCTCTCCCAGTGCCCTCCCACTATCCCTGGCAGTGATCATTCCAGGATACTTGGGGAATGGATACCAAACCATGGCTTGAGAGCCATACAGAAGTTCATGGTGGCCAGGTTTGCAATGGAAGGTATAGATGCATACCTTGAAAAACTGCACTAGGGACTTTTTACTGGTCCATACCTGCTTGGAAAATCAGTGTCTTCACTACAACTACAATGGACTGAAGACAGTTTCCCAGATTTTCTAGATTTGGTAAGATCTGGAATTTTGCATCCCTACAAAAGATCTGAAATTGCATATCTCACCAACCTGGTAGGTTGGAAGTGAAGCAAAATTTAATTTAATTTTTTTTTTTTAGTAGTGATGATTGAACCCAGAGGGCTTTTACCACTGAGCCACATCCACAGCCCTTTTTGTTTTTGTTTTTTATGTTGAGACAGGGTCTCAATAAGTTGCTTAGGGCTTTACTAAATTGCTGAGGTTGGCCTTGGATTTACCATCCTCCTGCCTCACTCTACTGAGTTGCTGGATTACAGGCATGCGTTACCACATCCAGCTAAAATATAATTTCATTTTTAAGTTTTTATTTATTTAAAATTTCCTTTAGGGCTGACGCTGTAATTCAGTGGCAGAGCACTTGCCTAGCATGTGTGAGGTACTGGGTTCGATCCTTAGCACTGCATAAAAATAGACAAATAAAATAATTATTAAAAATGGTTAATAAAAATTTCATTTATTTAAATTTTGAAACAGGGCCTCAATGTGTTGCCCAGGCTGGTCTTGAACTCCTAGGTTCAAGTGATCCTCCCATCTCAGACTCTCAAGTAACTCAAATTATAGGTGTACATTGCAGTGTCCAGCTTTTTTTTTTCCTAAATAAATAAATGTTTCTATACTTGTTATTAAACAACTCAATTGAGTTACAATATTTGGAGCTTTAATATCACAATAGCAAATCTAGTCTACCCAGGTAAATGAAAGAATAATAATAATCTATTAAGGGATTACCATGCATTAGGTAGTGCACTATTTTGTTTAATCCTCACAACATACCTGTGAAGTAGACTGAGACTCAGAGAAGTGGGCTGCCCAAGGTCACTTTGGTTAGTAAATGGCAGAACCTGGTTTGTTGAACTCCCTATCTAACTCCTAGAGCCATTCCCTGACATCTAGTTTATCACTCACCAATTCATTTAGCCAGACATGCACTCAAACAGTGAATGGGATTACTATAATTATTTTGTAGAAGTTTAAAGAACAAAAGAATCTTAGAATAATAAACTGTGTGTACTGGCAGCTGGTCTAGTGAGAAGAACAAAGACCAGATAGACTAGACTGGAATCTTTCCTCTGTTATTCACTCCCTCTGTGACATTAAGCAATTTAATTAGCCTTTTTGGTTTTCAACTAGCCTGTCTGCATGTCATAAATAATAATACACATACATTATCATTAGACTGAGATAATGGTACCCAGGACCAGCTACATAATTTTCAGGGCCAATCCAAAACAAAAATATGGGGCCCCTTGTTAAAAATGATAAAGAATTTCCAGATGGTGACAGCAGAGTATTAAACAAAGTGCAAGGCTCTTTTAAGCACAAAGCCCTGATTGCATGATCAGGGTGGCACACATGAGGTGTGCAATAAATTGTTGTCTTTTTTTTCCTCTCTAGATCATTGATTCTAATCCTCTCCTTATGCAGATGAGGAAACTGAAGCTCAAAGAAGAGTAAAAATGCAAGTCAGTGGCAAAGCCAGGACTGCAACCCAGACCTTCTTTGTTCCCAGCATTTCCCAAGTGGGTTTTGTGTAGTGATTATAGATATCCCATGAATAAAATTTTCCATCAACAAGAAAATTTGTAAAACATTGGTTTAAGGTTAAATAGACATCTTTTGCAGAGTTTTTCAGACATTTCTCTCTGCAACATGAATCTCCAAGAAGGAATATAATATGGAACAAAAATATCTGATATGAAAACCTCTTTCAGGAACACATTAAATATCTCTTAAAACTCTTTCAGAAATGCTGCTCTATATACTGCTTTAGGGCAGTGGAAGTTTCCATGGGTTTAGATCTGTGGGGTGTGGTTGTTCTTATTTCAAATTAGAAGCACACATATTCCTTCCATTAGGCCTTTCTGCCGGCATCCCTGTCCTTTTGAGCCTGAGAATACACAAGTAATGAAAACCAGATTCCAGGAAAAGCATACTTGTTTAGAGTCACCCAGTTGCATCCAAAAGGCAGATCCAATATGCCTCTCTCCCAGGACTGAGAATACAAAGACAAAACATACACCACGACCCCAAAATTCTTTCCATTTTGGGTAATTTTCTCATAGTCTTCACATTACAAAATTAAAAGCTAATGTCCCATTTAAAGTCACATGAGAAACAGGAAAATCAGAATTCTCAGCTCCACAACTTATTAGCCATTTGACCTACACTGATAAATTCACCTGCTTATCCCTTTACTTTTTTTAATTTCTATTTTTTTTTATAGTTGTAGATGGACTTAATACCTTTATTTTATTTATTTATCTTTATATGGTGCTGAGGATTGAACCCAGGGCCTCACTCTACCACAGGGCAAGCATTCTACCACTGAGCTACAGCCCCAGCCCCTGTCCCTTTACTTTTATTCAATACTCTCTTGAATCAAATTAACCTCATGCCTCTTTTTATTTTTTTATTTTGGTGCTGGGGATTGAGCCCAGTGCCTCAAATATGCCAGGCAACTGCTACACCACTGAGCTACATCCCCAGCCCTAATCTCTCCTTTCTTTAAACTACCACACTTTTAGATTTAATCTGTAGCAAGCCCTTGAAAATCTCTACGGGACTTAGTTTGGAAACCAGCTGACTAGATGATCTCTATGGTTCTTTTCAGCTCTGATGGTCTGTGATTAGAATTGTTAGATAGTTTTGTGACCTCTTGCCTCCACCTGTTAACAAAGGCCCCTAGCTCCTTGAGAAATGCTCCTCTTAATATCTGAGAGGCTTAAAGGGTGAATCTCACAAGCTATACTGATGAGATGCCAGGTGGCATGGATTCTTAGAGTTCTCAGTATGTGGAATCCATTATATAGAACTTACAGAGGGGAGAAGATCACCTGTCCACCCATCACGCTGTATGTCACTTGGGCCTTTAATAGGTATTACATGTGCCCTTTTGACTCATAGTTTTTAGTAAAGTGATTCTTATATATATTTCTGATTTCTCCCTCACCCCCATTTTATTTCCACAAATTACTAAATATAAACTGCTGGTGGGCTTGCCGTAGGGCCAATGGCAATGTGGGGCTGCCATGAACCCAAGAAACAAAATTGCATGCTAAACCCAATGTTGAATTTGGATCCGCTCCTCCTTGCTTTTGAAGATTCTGTTACTGAACTCACATTGCTTAACTTTTCACTTTCTTTAGAATGAGTTCTCTCCTAGGAGAGACCTAAAGCCCTCAGGAAAAACAGACTTTTTGTGATTCGGGCCTACTGGGTTGGAGTGCCTGTATGGATCCACAGGGAAACAGATCAAGATGGAGTAAGAAGTGCAAGAAATTTATTGGGGGAAACACCTATGAAAGCATAAAGGTGTGAGGCATCTGGTGTAGGTGGGAGAGCCTCAGATTGTGATGCAGGTCTAATACCAGTTTAAAAACAGAGGGAAGGATCAAGTAGAGGGAGTCTCAGACTTTGATGGGGCTTTGAGAAAGTCTCAGCTAGGTCGATGGGAAGCTGAGATTGTCTGTTTGAGGAGCTCTGTGTTGGGCAGATATGAGCTAGCTTTAGTACCAGGGAGACTGTAATGGAGTGAGGTGGGTGAGGGTAAACACTGCAATAAATCCTGGAAGGTGCACCTAGATGCCAGCAGCTGACTATACTCCTCCCAGCAGGTTCCTTAGGAGATCTGAGCAGCACACCCCCTAGGGCTGCCCCATGGATGCACATGCCCACAGTCTGAATTACAAAAATGGACATAATTTGGGGGGATAGTTCTAGAGAATGGACCTAGGGGTGCTTAACCACTGAGCCATACTCCCAGCCCTTTTTATTTTTATTTTGAGGAAGGGTCCCGCTAAGTTGCTTAGGGCCTTGCCAGTTGCTAAGGCTGGCCTATGTGGACATTATTTAAACTCAAACTGAGGTCTATTGAACACTAAACCTGTTTTGATAAAAGTTATCTCAATTGTAATAATATTTATTACAAATATTTAATACGTGTAGAAAAGATATTGTATTAGGCACTGCAGCAGCCCTTCCCTTTCCAGTGGCATAAAAAGCTAAAAAAGGGCTAGTATGGGAAGATTTCAGGCAATTAGATGAGTTGTTATGACCATTATTGTCAACAATACGCATGTCTTAATAACCTCCGTTGTATATTAACACCAGGTCAATATGAAAGAAAATAATCCTTAGGGAGCTCAAAGTAAGTTTGCAATAAAATATCCCTTACCTTTGGGGAGCTCAGAGCAGATTTTAGTTTTCATGCCATTCACTGAATGCTCCAAGGACATAGGAGCCTTTTAGTAGAATTGGCCTTGGAGATTGCCAAAAAGACCTTGAAACTGATCTGGCAGCCAGTTTGGTAGTGCAAGGGCATGCTCCACCCCCAGGACCCTGCCAGCCAAGATTCAGGATTTGCTGAGATGCAGGCCCAACACCTGTTGTGGCTACTGGACAAGATTCAAAATTTGAGAATGGAGGGAAGAGGAAGGAACTAGAAAAGAGCAATTTGTAGCTAGAAGAAGTAAGACAGAAGGCTATTTAGAACCGTACAAAAAATTCATTCCAATTTAATCACCTGGCACAAAAGAAAGCGTCAGTAGTAGAGCACTGGCTATGATGTCTAATCTCTGCCTCTACACCCTGGCTGACCTTTGTCACTCAATGCCCCTTTGGGCCTGTGCTCCTTGGCTATAGTCTGCAGAGCTAAGCCAGATACTCTTGAAAGTTCTTCCATTTGAATAGTCTAGAATTCTAACAGCTTCTTTAAGATAATCTTGGAAGAGCTTACAGAGAAGCAAGAAAGAGAAGAGGAACGGGATGGAAAGAATTCCCCATGAACCCAGAAATAATATATCATCATATCACAACATAATATCCTCACCCCCTACCCTAACCTAACAAGCATTACCATGGGTGTGGAGTCTGGTAATGGGGACCAGTAACATCTTAAGGTGGAGCTAATTTCATGATTGAGATACCAGGGCATTGAAATATGACCCTGTTCTATCTTTAAAAAAAAATTTTTTTTTGTAGTTGTAGATGAACAGAATGCTGTATTTTATTTGTTTATTTTTATGTGGTGCCAAGGATTGAACCCAGTGCTTCACGCATGCCAGGCAAGCGCTCTACCACTGAGCTACAGCCCCAGCCCTGTTCTATCTTTACACAGAGGTGCAGATGGTTGGAGAAGGAAAGTTGTCCCACCTGTCAGCTGGTTCTAAAAGATCTGTGATTCATATATATATTTCAGCAACACACGAACCCTCAATGTAACTAAAGAAAACATGAAACTGTACTGAGCTCTCTTCCAGTTTTTTTTTCTTATAAAAACAAACAATTTCTACACTCCTTTAAATCTGCATTTGCTTTCATTTCCACTTAGATAAGAATGCTGAAAGGGTTTTTTCCCCAGGCCTAATATTTTAGGATTCTATAAATAACAGGGGCGCATATACCCTTATTAGTTTCTCCTATTGAGCTAAGAAAATGCCACAGATGAAAGAAAGAAAAAGAAAGAAAGAGAGAAAGAAAAAGAAGGAAACAAAAAACTGCAGTCCAGGGAATAACATAATTAGCAGCCAATCATGAAAAGGCTATGCAATCCTCAGGCCTTCTGATACTTAACCTTCCAGGCTAGGCCTCCCAGAGAGGATCAGGTTTTCTCTTGGGGTTACTTCCTTTTTGAATTAAGCACCACTGCAGGCCACAGTCCAGAAACACAAACTCTTAACCTAGTCCCCGATAGACAAACAGATCTGGGGAGATTGAATGACCTGCAGGGACAGAGTGCTCAGGGTTCCATGGAAGACCAGACTAAAAAGAAGGAGAAGGAATTGTGGCTTCAGAGAGGACACCAGAGCAGCCACAGGAGGGCCATACTGCCTCAATAAATAATGGCACATTTGGCAGCTGACCCCGTTCTGGGACAGGCCTGAGGCCTTCAGGTAGGCAGCCTGCTAATGTACTCTGGCCCTTCGATCTCAGCCTAAATGTAATTTCCTCCGGGAAGCAGAGTGCCACACACAGCTGTGCTGGCTGCATACACCTAGGGTGTGCTGAACACAGCATAGTGAATACAGACTTATAAAAGTTTAAGACAAATTTCTGTCATTTGGCATCAAGAGTTTTGAGGAAAGGATGCTTATTTCTCCTTTTTGTTCTTCTCTTTCTGTTTCACAGAAAGTTACAATAGGGACTGGCACTAGCCCTGCTGACAGTCCTTCCCTAACTCTTTTTTTTTTTTTAATTTTTATTTGTTCTATTTATTTGTACATGACAGCAGAATGCATTTCAATTTATCACCTTCCCTAACTCTTATCAAAACAAGTTTAGTGCTTCTCATAGCTACTTAAAACTCCTTCCACCATTCCATCTACCATACTTTATCTTAATTTCCTGTTTTCTGGGATATATATTATGCTAGATTATCATCTTTGTGAGGACAGAGACCATGTCCTAGTTAGTCCTATACTTGGGTCCTAGAATGGCACTTTGTCCTAGCAC
The DNA here is from genome assembly GCF_021218885.2 of Marmota monax. Classification (NCBI taxonomy): domain Eukaryota; kingdom Metazoa; phylum Chordata; class Mammalia; order Rodentia; family Sciuridae; genus Marmota; species Marmota monax. The sequence continues at coordinate 4,874,347 of NW_026692352.1, read as the reverse complement.
AGGCTCAATGATGTTTGTTGACTGAATGAACAACATATTCTGAATCACTTTAAGGCTCTTGCCCAAGTGGACAGAGAGCTTGGCATTTCTAGCAAATAGTACTAGCTATATCCTGGGCTCAAGATCTTAATCTAACTGGATGCAATGGTGCATGCCTGTAATTCGGAGTGAATTCGGATTTTGAGGCAGGAGGATAACAAGTTCAACGCCAGCCTCAGCAATTTAGCAAGGCCCTATGCAACTTAGTAAGTTCCTGTCTCAAAAGAAAAAATAAAAAGGGCTGGGTATGTTGCACAGTGGTAAAGCATCCCTGGGTTCAACTCCCACTACCACACACACACACACACACACACACACACACACACCAGAAGTATCACCTGGTAAACCACAAAAATACTGAACACATGAGAAGTAAGGGGCTGCCCCAGGGAAGCTGAATCATATGTAGTCACCTCCAGCAGAAAATTTGTCTTCTTTCAAATGGTGTAACCCACATAGCTTATAGACGGAGAAACCAGAGTCTCAGAGAGGGAAAATTTCTTATCTAACATCACATAATAAAAGGGAGCTCACAGCTAACCCAAGATCGGATTCCAGGTTATCTGACACTTGATTTTCCCATTAAACTTCCCTTTGTTTTTTTGCATGTTTATGACCTGAGAGTTGAGGTCAGGGAAAGAGCTGAATGCTAGGGACAGAAAGCCCAAAATGTCAAAGGACAAATTTATTGCTTCACATAAGAAGCGCTGGAAATAGATATAATAATGCCACAAAGTAGACTGTATTCTTTTCTTTATTTTTGGTACTGGGGATTGAACCAGGGGTGCTTTATCACTGAGTTACATTTCAGCCCTTTATATATATTTTTTTGTTTTGAGGCAGGATCTTACTAAATTGCCAAGGCTAGTCTTGAATATGTGATCCTCTGTCTCAGCCTCCCCAGTAGCTGGGATTACAGGCAGGTACCACTATGCCCAGCGGACTGTATTCTCATTCTCCTCTTCTTCTCACCCTCCTATGCTGTGTCACCTTCCTCTTTTCTCTGGGTGTCAGCCTACTGAGTACAGACCAGTTTCCTCCTCACAGCAAAGGACACGGCTACTAATAGCTTCTGGCTCCATCTCACTGTTTTGCCATCTGAGAGGAACTGAGCCCCTATCCTTATTTAAAATTGGCAAAATCTCTCCTCACCCTGGCTTGAAGTGACACATCTACCCTTGTGCTAATGATTTTCAATCTTTACCAGAACTACTAGATTGGAGTGGGGGAATCAGTGTTGAAAAAAAGGGGGATACTGTTCCAAGAAGAAAGAATGGGTACTAGGCAGACAAAATGATTGATGTCCACCACAGTATTCTAAAGATCATTCTCCCACTGAGATCTGAAGTGTCACCATTTGCAATCAGTTTTCTTTATTTTGGGCCCTGCTCCTCTAAGATCATTTCTCCATATACCTTCTCTGAGTTCTATAATAGAAAGAGGAAAGCAGGAGGGTGCCAAGATCAGGAGGGAGACAGGAAACTAAATAAAATCACAGTGTGCTTTCCTCTGCAAACCTTCAGTAAGCACAGAAGTGAGCCATGAATTACAAAAGTTAGTTTCCTTTCTAGAATTGTTACTTAGTGACTTCATTGGCTCAGTATCAGGTCCTACATTCCTTTATGCTCTGGCCAGGCTGTGGCTGGAGTGTCAGTGTTGCTGAACTGTAGCACTAAGCTACTCAATATAGCTTGGCTGACTTCTGTGATGAGTGTTCAGTTCTTGTCTCCTTCAACCCACATAGTTTATAGTTGGAGAAACCGGAGTCTCAAAGAAGGAAAATTCCTTATCCAACATCACATAATAAAAAAGGAGTTTATGGCTAAACCAAGATCAGATTCTAGGTTATCTGAAACTTGACTTTCCCATTATGCTTCCCTTTGTTTTTCTGCCTGTTTATGACCTGAGAAATGAACTACTCTTAATCTCACTTTTCCCCATTCTTTTCTCTCTAGGAAAACCTCGTGAGATGCCTTCTCTGGTCACTTTCACTACATTATTCACCTTTGGGTTATGATCAACTAGACTTTGTCTTATTCTCAGCTGTCAGGAATGAAATTCCAGTACCAGATGTTGACCTCAATAATGTGGCATTCTCTTCACTGCTCCTCTGCATGAGCTCACTATTTAAGCGAGCTAGTCTTATAAAATTTCAGAAACAATCCTGGCCAACTCCTACTTATCTCTTGAGTATCCATTTAGATCACATCATTTCAAGAGGTGAAATACATTGTATTTGGTTTCTCTCCCCACCCTGAGTCAGGAATACTTCCTGGAAGATCTGGTAACACCCCATGCTTACTCTAACAAAAAGGTCTCCATGCTGTATAGTAATCACCTGCTGACTTCATCTCTCTTCTCTGCTCTTCTGTAAAATCTGTGACAACAGAGACAATTTCTGTTTACCTTTCCATTATTTTCCTCCTGACCCAGAAAAGAACCTGATACCAATGATAAATGCTGCAAAACTATTTGTTGAATCAGTGACTAGAACTCTGACTTCATGTTCCTAATTATTTGCACACTAGAAATCAAATGACAAAAAGATTTGAAATGTTTTATAGGTGAACATACAATACAGATATTAAGGATTTATTACCCTAATGGGACTTATACTAGCTATCATTATAATATAAGCCTTTCCTACCTTTGACAAAAAGATGAAAAAAATTCAGTAGTCCATCCACAAAAATTGAGCAGACACTTAAATCTTTAGAAGGTCTGTGCTACTGTCAAAAGCAAACACATTATCAGAATAAAATTCTGCCTTTGGGATGTCCCCCTCACCTTGATGGTAGGCTGGGCTGCCCATCTGCTTGATGACCATGACTTGAGTGCTCACTATGAGTCAGCTCCTGCTCTAAGTTTTTTACTTATGTTACCTCATTTGCAACAAGCCTTTGAGGCAGGTTCTATTTTTATTACTTTTTAACAGATGGCAATACCAAAACACAGAGAAATTCTATGACGCTAGAAGTCATAAAGCTGCTGAGCAGTTGAGCTAGGACACAAACCCGGCTCTTACTCTGAATCACTGTGCTATAAGACTCTTCCTTCCTCTATTTCTTCTACAACAACTTTCTACCTTAATTAGACGAGCCTACTGTTTTCCAAACATACCTTGGGTTTTACCAATTCTATAGATCTAATACTGTAATTTTTAAAACAATTTAAAGGAGAGTTATAGATTACCTTATCAAGAATTGCTATGTCATAGGTGACCAAGTAGTAGTATGTATTTTGGAAAGAATACGATCTTTGCAACAAGGAAGACCTAACATCAAAACCTGTCCATTTCAGTTACCTAATAACAAACCTCTTTATAATATAGCAGCTCAGAACAACAACTATTTCTTCTCACAGTTTTGTGGACTGGCAGGACAGTTCCTCTGCTGGCTTCTCCTGCAGTTGCTCAGCTGGAGGGTTGGCTGGGCTGGAAGGTTCACCATCATCTCACTTATGTGTCTGGCTTGAAAAGGAACCTTCCTTTGGCCTCTCATCCTCCCAGCAAGACCAGCTTCCTTAGATAGTGGCCTTGATGAGAGCTACTGAAAAGAACTGTGATATTTAGTCTCCTTCAATTCCTAGCTAATGGACCGCAGGAAATTACATTTTATTTCCTGATATCAATTTCATTATCTATACAATTTCGATTGTTTATCCCAATTATTGTATACAATTGAAATTATATAGATTGTAATCCAATTATCCCAGGTTCTTGTGAGCATTAAAAGAAATAATAGGTTAAGTATGTAGCAAATTTCCTGCCATGTAGCAATCATTCATTTAATGTCGGTTCTCTTTGCTCTATGTCATTTTTTTACTTGCCACTTCTAGGGCTTGGAGTGAAGGCATCCTCCCCTTCCCCATAATCTCTCCACAGTCTGTTTAAATACTATACTTTTATCAATCAATACTATACTTTCTCTACCTCCATGTCCTCTAAAAAAATGTCCCAAATCATCAACTTTCAATAATTATCTACTTTAGAAAATTCCAAATTCCTATTATGTATTTATTGTTCTCAGTCTTTCTTTCATCTCCACAGGGGAAAACCACTTAATAGATTTGTTTTACATGTAAATTTATTTATTTTTATGCACAGTTTATAATCTCTGACTAGCTGGTGTCAGAATACCACTCCTTTCTTCACAGTTAAAGAATGCCACTGAAAGGCAAGTGAATGAGAAAGTCTTTATCATCCCTATGACTGCTTTAAAGGAAAATCATTTGCAAAATTTGCTACCTTATTATTAGCAACAAATTACTTGTCATGCTTCACTGGTTTAAGTTTTTTTATTAACCACTAAATACATGCTCCTTTTAAAAAATCCTTTTGTGGATCTGTCCTATATTCCTAACTGGATAAAAAAATACTAATAAAACCAAGAACCTTTATATATATGCATATGTATAACATATATGCACATATATATTTTATTTATCTTGTATTCGGTTATCATACCCTAAACATAAGAGAACACATTTCCCAACACTCTTTATTGAGGTTTATGTGGACAAGGAGTGAAGCAGCTAAAGAATAGTGGGAAAGAAACTGGATTTAGAACCACAGAACCTAAGCTTATGTGCTGGCTATTGGGTTGTGGACCATGAAGTTACTTATGTATTCCTTAAGCTTCTTTACTTCTATAGGAGAAAACACTGGATGAGAAGAGTAGGAGCTCTTGGGTACTCAAAATGCATTTAAGCCAGTGGGTATTAAAGGGGTATGTGTGTTTCTAAATATATTTCAATAAAATATATTCCTCCTTCTCATATTCACTAATGCACATCAAATAGGACAGGGCAAAGAGAGTAGTATTTGGAAAATGTTTTCTCAGTGAGAAACATGACAGCCTTAGAATCTAAGATATTCACTGTAATTAACAACTGTGTGCAGTTGCAGGGAGGAAGCATCTTTGCCCATATTTCCATATTATTCTGATTATTAAAAGCCATTTTTAAAACTGAACCCAGTTACCATTTTCTCAGAGTATTCATCTCCAGGTGACTAGAAAGGGGAACACTGAGATTCATAGGTTTCTTAAGCTCTCTATGGTCTACTAAAAGCCACCTTGCTACATTTCCTAATCATATTGTCACTTTCTTAATACTTTCTTCCTTATCACAGTCAAGCCAGAAAAGTTCTTACATTGACGGGAGCTTGTATAAACCCTTGAAGGTAACACAATAACTGCTGCCTAACTACTCTCCAGCAGCATAGAAGTTTGCTTTCCTGTCATAATTCACACTAACTGTTATAGCTATATTTGGTCTTGCACAGGAAGAGACACCCCAAAGTGCTCAATAAGTACTTTTGAGCTGACCAACTAGAATTACCATACATTTTTGTTCTTTATCGGGGCAATGAAGAAGAACCTCTAATTCAAACCAACTCTGGCTCTTACTAGTTCAGGGAAAAGTCTAAGGAAAGGGGAGAGAATTAAACCTTAGGGAGGTTGTTAACAATCTAGCATTTTTAAGTCAGGTGGGAATATTTAATTTGTTCACCAAAGAGAGCAACATGATCTCCAGGGTATGATGAGAACAATGCTATGTGCCTACAGCAAACAATACCATATTGTGCACTTAAAGGAAAAGGGTACACTTGTACATTGCTGGTGGGACTGCAAATTGGTGCGGCCAATATGGAAAGCAGTATGGAGATTCCCGGGAAAGCTGGGAATGGAACCACCATTTGACCCAGCTATCGCCCTTCTGGGTCTATTCCCTGAGGACCTTAAAAGAGCATACTATAGGGATACTGCCACATCAATGATCATAGCAGCACAATTCACAATAGCTAGACTCTGGAATCAACCTAGATGCCCTTCAATAGATGAATGGATAAAAAAAATGTGGCATTTATACACAATGGAGTATTACGCAGCACTAAAAAATGACAAAATCATGGAATTTGCAGGGAAATGGATGGCATTAGAGCAGATTATGCTAAGTGAAGCTAGCCAATCCTTAAAAAACAAATGCCAAATGTCTTCTTTGATATAAAGAGAGCAACTAAGAACAGAACAGGGAGGAAGAGCATGAGGAAAAGATTAACATTAAACAGAGACGAGTGGGGGGAAAGAAAGGGAGAGAGAAGGGAAACTGTATGGAAATGGAAGGAGACCCTCATTGTTACACAAAATTACATATAAGAGTTTGTGAGGGGAAAGGGGAAAAAAAAACAAGGGAGAGAATTGAATAACAGCAGATGGGGTAGAGAGGGAAGATGGGAGGGAAGGGGAGGGGTGATAGTAGGGGATAGGAAAGGTAGCAGAATACAACAGTCACTAATATGGCATTATGTAAAAATGTGGATGTGTAACCGATGTGATTCTGCAACTTGTATTTGGGGTAAAAATGGGAGTTCATAACCCATTTGAATCAAATGTATGAAAGATGATATGTCATGAGCTTTGTAATGTTTTGAACAACCAATAAAAAAAAATCTGTTAAGAGAGTAGATCTCATGTTAAGTGTACTCATCACAATAAAATAAAAATTTTAAAAAGGGCTCTTACTTTTATTTAATATAGGTTACAAAGTGCTTTTTAAAAATCTCTCATCTCAGGGCTGGGGCTGTAGCTCAATGGCATAGTGCTTGCCCAGCATGTGTGAGGCACTGGGTTCGATCCTTAGCACAACAGGAAAATATACAAATAAAATAAAGGCATTCTGTCCATCTACAACTATAAGAAAGAAAGAAAGAAAGAAAGAAAGAAAGAAAAACAAAATCTATCATCTCACTCAAGCCTCCAGCAATTTTATCAGTTAGATAATCTTAATTTTACAGAAGCAGAAGCTAAGGCTGAGATGGCTTCTGTCTGTGCCCAAAGTCACACAGCTAGTCAATGGCAGAGATAAGTACCAAGATCTTCCTAGACAAGAAGGAAACCTAACATAAAACAGTTTAAGCAGGATATAGAATATTGGCTTTGTTGCTGGGCAGGTATAGAAGATATTTATGGTTAGCTCCTGATATTAATCCCCTTTTCTCTTAGTAGCTCCCCTAATTGTTGTTTATTTTCATTCTCCCCCTTACTTCTATACTGTGGAGCCCAAGTGCTTTTGGAGAAGGCAATCTCATCCCTGACTCAAGAGGCAGAGCTCATGGCTCAGGTTTACATAAATCAGCACATTTTATTTCCTGGCTTTGGCTACTGTCTCAAAGATGGGCATGTGACACTATCTCAGCCAATAAGAAGAAAAGAAAGTTCTGCTGAGGGTTTCTGGGAATGAACTTCTTGTATTTTCTGAGAGCACCTGAAAGAAACTGTCTCCCACCAAATGTGAAGAGGGTACATGTGCATGTCTTTCTACAACTCTGTAGAAAGCCAGTTTAGAATGAAGCTGACACTGGAGGACAAACAGAGTTTTTGGTGACACTGTCAAGCTAGTAGATCAATTAATTCTGAAGTACAACCTTACTCTGGACCTTTCAGTTTCATAAACCACAAACTATTCTAGTCCAATTCATGGCAAGTAACAGAAAACCCAACTCAAACATTAATGGGCCTCCTATTACTTGCCTTCATGCCATGGAAGATACAGTTAACAGTAATAAAAATAATCTAATAATAAGTCCATGAGGTAATTCATAGAATGGAAGGAGGAGCTGCAGAGATTAGGACCTTGGGGACTAGAATTAGGGGCTCCACAGCACTTGGACACCTCTCTCTCTCTCTCTCTCTCTCTCTCTCTCTCTCTCTCTCTCTCTCCCTCCCCTTTTCTCTTATTCTCTTCTACTAAACATGTATCTTTTCACAATGTGGCAAGAACTTGATCAGTCTATTGGTGAGGGTTGCAACAGGAAAGAGGTGCCCTTTTAGAATGAATAATCTGAGAAGAGTATAATAAACTAGACTATTGCTGGGGATATGGCTCAACCGGTAACACGCTCGCCTGGCATGCGCGGGATGCTGGGTTCGGTCCTCAGCACCACATAAAAATAAAATAAAGATGTTGTGTCCACCGAAAACTGAAAAATAAATATTAAAAAATTCCCTCCCTCCCCCCCCCTCTCTCCTCTCTCTCTCTCAAAAAAAAAAATTTTAAAAAACTGGACTATTTACAAAGATCTGGGTAAAAAATACCACCAAGAATAGTGCAGTGCCACAGAGCTGGAAATAGCCTGGTAGGGAGATAGTACCACTTCCAAGCCTTAAGGGATGAGGGGAAGGAACCAGAGACTGACAGGGCTGTGTGGAGAGGGCCACCTGAAAGGGATAAATCAGATTGCTTTCCAACCTCAACCACTTCCTCCCTCCAATCACCTGCTGGTATTCTCCATAGTTTGGCCCCACCAGAAGCCAGAAGAAAGCCTGTGGATGAATTCCTTAGGGTCAACCTCCTGAGGCACTGAGTGGGCCATAAAATGGTGGAGGGTGGGTTTGAAGGAACAAGTAGAAGATATCCAGTACCCTTAGGTTAGTAACCTCTGCAGAAAGAGAGCATTTCTTTTCCTTTTTTCTTTTATTTTCTTTCTTTTTTTCAACAGCATTTGAATGCCAAACCAGAAAAGGGTTTTGGCACTATCTGGCACAGCAGCTCAGTTCTTGGATCGACTGAATAAGCACAGAAGCAATTCCTTACTCCTAACAAATATTCTATATCAACATGAATCAAAGGATATTTACCTGGTTTCCAACTGACTTTTTAAATGTATGAATTTAATATAGGGGCTATCATAAAACATATCAGGTCTATGAAACAGTGTTATTATGCACCTATTTGTTTTTTCAAAAATAAATTATAAGCATGTTATTATTTTATTGTAATTATTAGATTATATAATTATTTTATTGTCGTTTAAATAAAGCATTATCAGTACTACTATGGCTATTATTATTTTAAACTTCAATTATTATCAGCAGAATTTTTGCAATTGCAACAATATGTATTCAAATCCCAACTCTTCCACTTACTGGTCTATGAAACTGAGCAAGTCATTTATCTTCCCTAAGCTTCACCTATAAAATAAGGATAATAATTTGGCTCTTATAGATTTAAGATAATAAAATAACACAATCATTAATGGGAGTGGCATATATGATCTGGCCAAGAGAAGCCTCAGATCAGGTTTTAAAAACTGTTGAGATTAGACGGATGTCCCATCATTTCTACCTCTCTTCTGATGAATACTGAAATAATGCAGAAATGTTCATTGACATCAGATGAGGATTAAGACATGGTATCTGTTTCCAGCAAATTGGATTAGAAAACATAAATTGGACTGCTCCCCCAAACTAGGCTTTGGACCTGCATATGGGGAACATTACTTCTTGGAGCAGACTTACCCAACCAGCCATGTGGAGAATCAAAATCAGCTTCATGCTACAATGACCAGAGCAAAGGAGTCAGGCAGCTAACTAACATCCATGAGGGAGTAGAACAGGTGTAAAGGATGCAAGAATCCTAGGAACTAATCCCTACATCCCTTTGTCAGAAACAGTATCAGGAATATACCATCTATAGTAGGAAACATCTAGAAGAGTTGAAGAAACTCTGAGGATAACCTGTACTCAAGCTACAAAGAGAGAGGAATATTGGCTAGAAACAAGCACCAAAGTATGGTTGTGGTTCAACTACTGAGCCAAATACGATCAACAGCAGCCACGACAGCAGCAAAAGCAACCACTGGGGGACCAAAACTGAAAAGAGACGTGCAGCCAGGACCAAGCCAGGCACATCACTCAGAGCCTCTGCCTATCCTGAGGTCTTTGAAGTCTCAGGTTTCTGAGTCTTTCCTTCACTCAACCCTTGGGAAATTCCTATAGCAGCAGAACTTACTGCTTCCAACAGGGAGCACACACTGTTCATGAACAGAGAATTTCCCCTGGCCATTCTGAGTACCTCCCATCTCTACAGCTCTTCAGTATCTTTTTACCTACCTTTCTTTCATGAGGCTTTGGTGAAGATGATTCTCTAGAATTGAAAAATAATGTATTAGGTCAAATCTGAACTTAGAGAACAGCCTATTCATTAAGATGATTTGCAGATCTCTTAAAGGAACCACAAGATATTAGGTAGGCAAATAAAGAAAGCTTCCTATCAGATATTGAAACTTTAAAACGGTAATAAGCAAAGTGGTATTGGTGCCAAGATAACTAAATAGTCTAATGGGACAAAGCAGAGAGCCTAAAAAGAGACCAACATATGGAACTACGTACATGATAAATATAACATTTCAAATACACATATATAGATTGTTAAATAAACAATGCTAGAAAAACAGGTTAGTCTCATGAAACTATATTCAGTGAGACCCCTATCTTTTACCACACTAAAAATAAACTGAATATGAATTATAAATTCAAATCTGAAAAGCAAAACTTTCAAAGAAAGGTTTGGGGGGCTTCCTTTTTTCTTCCTCTCTCTTCCTTTTCTTTCCTTCCTTTCTTCCCTCTTTTCTTTCAGGGTACTGGGGATTGAACTCAGGACCTTGTACCTGCTAGGCAAGCACTCCACCACTAAGCTACATCCTTAGCCCTTGTTAAAATTTTGTTTTGAGACAAGGTTTCACTAACTGCCCAGGCTGGCTTGGAACTTACCATCCTCCTGCCTCACCCTCCCCAGTAGTAGTACTACCATGCTCAAGGTGGAAGGGTTACTTAAGGAAAAAACTATATTGCTTATGTTATGTAACAAACAACCCCAAAACTGGGTGGTTTTAAACAACCATCATTTTATTTGCTCTCAGTTCTGTGGTCAGCAGTTTAGGCTGGGTTCAACTGGGTGATGCTTACAAAAAAATATATTCAGTAAGACTCCTATCATTTACCATACTCAAAAATTAATTGAAGATAGATTATAAAGCCAAATATGAAAAGCAAAACTTTAGAAGAAAAGTTTTTGGTTTGTTTTTTGTTGTTTTGTTTTGTGTGAAATACTGGGGATTAAACTCAGGGCCTCATACATGCTGTGCTAGGTGATGTCACCTGGGGTCTTTCATGTGGCTGTATCAGCTACATTAGGGTAATCTAACGTTGACTGACTTACATTACTTGCAGTTGGTGCTGCCCATAAATTAGGTCACATGTCTCTAGCAGGCAAACCTTGAAGGTGGCTGTGTTCCAAGACACAAGTCCCAGTACATAAGCACTTTTCCAGCTTCATGTTACATCACAGTTTCTGATGTCCATTTAGCCAAAGCAAGTCATTGAGTCTATTCAGTCAAGTCCAGAATCATTGTAGATAAGAGCATGGATAAATTAAGGTGTGATTCATTAGAGCCATTACTATAATAATTTATGGCAAAATTATAGAAAACATCTTTATGACATTGGAATTAGGAGAGCATTTATTAAATGAAACAAAGGGCACAAATTTTAAGGGAAAATATTGCTGAATTTGATCACATTTAAAATTAAATCTGTGTGATCAAAGTAACATATGAAGTAAAAAGACAAATCATAAATTGGGAAAGGATATTTGCCACCAACAAAGCATTAAGGAATAATATCCAAAACATACAAGGAGTGTCTTCATATTGATAATAAAAAGGTAAATGACAAAAATTTTAGATGCACAAAAGGTAAAAGCAGGCAATTCACAGAAAAGGAAACCCTAAAGACCAGTAAATATATGAAAAGATGCTCAACTTCATTAAAAACAGTAAAATAGAAATTAAAACACATAACATACAATTCTACACTCATCTGAGTTGGCAAAGAATGAAAACACAAAATGTTGATAAGAATGTGGGGAAATGGAAACTCAGATATGTTGCTATTGGAACTGCATATTGATAACTAATTTAGAAGGCAGTTTGTCAGTACTAACAAAGTGAAGACATGCCTCGCCTCTAACTTTGCAATTCCAAATCAAACATATACTTAACTGAGTGGTTCTCAATTGCCTTTTTTTAAAAAAAAAATACTGATACCCAGAGCCCACTGTAAACAAATTAAACCAGAATATATATTGTGTGGAGGGATGTTAAGAGTTATTGCCCTAAGATAACTAGCTCATGCACATATGTCCAGGGTATAGGAGGATGTTCATTGCAACATTGTTTATTATTATGAAAAAATTGGAAACAATGCAAGTGTGTATCAATAGGGGAATGAATAAATTGTGGTTAATTATTTCCACTCTTAGGACAATTTCAGTTGTCCTATTTTCAAGTTTAGTTTTTCCTACATATTCAATTGCTATTGAACTCCTCTAGTGAAATATTATACTTTTCAGTTCCAAATTATTTCCCTTTGTTTCTCTTTTTTTTTTTTTTCTAACAATTTCTCCTTTTTGATACTCTCATTTTGTTTATTGTTTTCCTGGTCTCCTTTAGTACTTTGTCTGTGATTTCCTTTTTTTTTTTTTTGTCTACTAAACTTACAGTTTCTACCAAATTATTTTGTTCTTTTGAGTGGACAAAACTTTTCTGTATCTTTATATGCTTTTTCTTAATAGAAACTATTTTTTAATTATAATGTAGTCACTTTGGAAATCAGATATTCACTCTTCATTGAGTTTTGATGTTGTCAAGTGTTGAGAGCTGTAGTAGTCTGTTCATTTAATGACATTTCAAATTATTTTTTGCAGACTCTATTCACTGTCATGTATGTATGGTCAGTGAAGATTGATCCACTGTTTCAGTGGTTAGTCAAGAACCTAACAGAGATTTCTTTAAATACCTGGAGCCAAAAAGAGAGAGAAAGAGAGAAATACTACTCTTCTGGTCTAAACTAAAATGATGGCTGCAAAATATTTAATATAATGTGCAAAATATGAGCAACCTCATAATTTTGAAAATATAAATTGAGAGTCCCTGCCAGAAGCATAATTGCCTGCTGAGCTAAATGGTATCTGCTTTTGTGATCCAGGAGATGGGGAGATGTGGTTTGCAGAGGCGAGGCAGTTCCCTCCTTGTGGCATCTGCTCACCAGAGCCCAGGGGCCCCTCCCAGCTTGTGGAAGAATCAGTGTCAGGTTTCACAGTTCTGTAATGACCTTAGATAACATCAATTTTGTGGCTGAGGATTGAATAATCCTGGTGAATTATGCAGGTGAATATGGGGCAAACCATATCCATGCAGGCCAGATGGCCATCCTGGGCAGGATAAGCATAGGGCTGGTCTTTTGGAAAATGTGGGATCAAGAAAAGAACCAGTTGGAAAAGTTCAGCAAGCTGATGGGTGCCTTCAGGGTCCGACCAAAAATTCTCATGCCCTTTTGGAACATGCTGGGCTTTGCACTGGGGGGCAGGGGCCTCCAGGGGCTGCTTTGCTGGGGAAAGAAGGAACAATGGCCTGCTCTGTGGTGGTGGAAGAGTCCACAGCACATCACTATAACAGATCAGGATGCTGATGAAGGAGGACCTTGAAAAATATGAGGAGTTTCTTCAGGTGATAAAGAAATGTCGAGATGAAGAGCTTGAGTACCATGATGTAGGACTTGACCATGACGTGGAATTGGCCCCAGCATATGCCATCCAGAAGAGCACTATCCAAGCTGGAGGCAGCGCAGCCATATATTTATCAGAAAGATTTTAAAGTATTTCTGCTTATCCCTGTCTATAAAAGACGGAAGTAGTACAGTTCCTTCTCTGTAATGAGTAACATTTACAGAGAAGGGACTGTACAATCATTATTATGTGAATTTTGTTAAGAGACTATAAGTTAAAAAACTTTTATTTTTCATTAATAAAACCCTCCAATGTTTTTTTTTTCTTCAGTCTTATGCCTAAGGCTGTTTACCAGGTCTGTTCAAATTACAGCAAATAAACCAGTCATTTTTTGGTCTCATGGTTAATTTTGTCCTACAGCTTCAAGAATGAATCAACAAGTTAATAGGAATAATTTTTTTTTTCTTTTTGTGATGCTGGGGTGAAACCTAGGGCATCAAGCTTGCTAGGCAAGTGCTCTACCACTGAGCTACCACCCCAGCCTGAGGAATCTTTAAGAGGAAAAAAGGTTGAGTTCTCTGGCGACAAAATGCACTTTAAAACTTAAAGTTATTTAAGTTTTACTGAGCAAGATTATGAAGTCCATTGAGTAAGATGAAAACTGTCATTGTTTCTGTTTTGAATTGTGCATGATGTGGGTGGGAGGGTGCTATGGTCTCAATGTTTGTGTCTCCCCCAAGATTCCTATGTGGAATTCCCCATCCCACAGGTGATGATACTAGCAGGTGATCAGGCCATGGGAGTAGAGGCCTTTCAAATGGTGTTAGTGCCTGATAAAGGAGGCCTGAGACCCCTCAGCCCTTCTACCCTGTGCTTCAGATGGGAACCTCATCAGCCACCAATTTGCTGGCACTTTGATTTGGGACTTCACAGCCTTCAGAACTGTGAACAGGACAGTTTTGCTGTCTATAAGCTGCCTGGTCTGTGGTGTTTTGTTCCAGCTGCTGGAACAGATGAAGACAGGGAAGTGTTAATCCCAGCAAAGAACATACCAAGTTGTGAATTATTTGCAAAGTCGAATTATACTTATTTCTTTAAGGTCTGTTACCAAAAGAATGAACCAAAACTGACTAAAAATTTCATTCTTTGATGAAATATTTTATGATTTTCAAATTTTAAAATTATTTAATAAAATCCAAGATCAATGGTAAAAGAAACAATAAACTGAAATTTTAAAACTTTTTGAAAGGTTTGTAACAAATTGTACTGGCCAATGTTTGAGGGATAAAATGAGTGAACAGAATCCAGAGCCTCCAGTCCTTTTATGTCATTATCTCTTTTCATTCCTCCGTTTATTTATTTAACAGAAATTCATAACATGTGGTGATTTCCTCTTAGGTGCCAAGTATTATTTGAGTTGAATGCAGAATTAAACAAAATAAATAAAACTCTCTGTCCTTATAAAGCTCACATTCATTCAGGTAAGAGGTAGGGTAATGTGGTGGAATAAGCTTTGGATGAAGAGAGGATACTGTAGGAGAGAGAAGGATGAACCTTACCTTCTGCACATCTCTCTGTGTATGAATCTCCTCCTTTCCAATTGTCTGTCAATATTCTTCCATCCCAAATGAACTTTATCTCCTCTTTGACTATTTTCTACCCACTGCATATTGTAAATTTTTTTTAAATTTTAAGACACGGGGCTGGGGTTGTAGCTCAATGATAGAGCACTTGCCTTGCATGAATGAGGCACTGAGTTCAATTCTCAGCACCACATATAAATAAATAAAAATAAAGTTCCATCAACAACTAAAAAAATTGTAGAACATTATATAATTTAGTAGGTTTTTAAATATTTCTCACAGCATATACTATATAGTTTTGTCTTGAATGTTTTGGGTGGTCAGTAAATAAATGAATTTTTGTCAAAGACAGCATGTGATATATGAAAGCAGTGATGCTGTTATAAGAGAAAGCAGATGGGCACTGGGGGAGAATACAGATCAGATGACCTGGTTGCTGCTCCAAGAGGTAAAACATACACATATTAACTGTGTGATAAACATGAATCATCAATACTGAGTCAACAAATATGAAATCATTTTAAGCATTTTGTTTAAGGTAGTAAAAGGATTAATGAAATATAATAAAAGCAGTCCAATATGCATATCTATTTTTGTTTGACTAATTAAAAACAATGTATTAAATAGGTGAAGCCATAATACAATGAAAATATACCTCATTAATAGTTAAATAAAAATACTATAGGGTTGAAGAATTACTCTTGAGGCTTTTCAGCCTAAATTTAACTAACTGAAACTCTTCTGAAGTGGAATATATTCAGTCTTTTTGAAATAAAATGTTTTTCTCCAGGGCTATTATTATAAAGCTGGAACACAACAACTTTGTCTTAACATGTAATAAAGCTGCTTTATTTTTATGTGTATACTTGTAATTCAAACATGTATAAAGAGAGACTGCAGAACATTCAGGAATGAAAAACTGAGAACAAGTGGAAACAAACAAAATAAAAAGCCGACATTACAATGCTCAAATTACATGGTTCTAAGAGCTGTATAATGAATGCACTTTTCAAAGGGTTACACATTACCAAACTCCCTTTTCACCAACATGAGGTCAGGGAAGTAGAGGAAATAACACAAAGAGGCAGACTTAGAATAATTAAGTGACATAGTTCAAGTCAGTGATTCATTAGGAAAGAGTTCCCAAGGGTCAAATGAGTCATCATCAATTTTAAGCAATAAATTTTCCATTTCTTATTTTGGGGGACAAGTACATTGCTCTATCCTACTTCAAGTCATTATTATTACCAATTGAAAGTAATGAATATGTATTTTAAAGATATAAGAACAAAAAAAGCCTGCACTGTGGTGAAGGCCTGTTATCCCAAAACTCAGGAGGCTAAGGCAGGAGGACCTGCCAGCTTGAGGCCAACCTTGGCAACTTAAGGAAAACTTGTCTCAAAACAAAAATTTAAAAGGGCTGAGGATATAGCTCAATGGTAGAGTCTCCCTAGATTTGATCCCCAATATAAATAAATAAATAAATAAATTTCAAAATATAAATTGAAGGATAGTTCTTCATCTACAATAGGTAGAAATCAGAATCAATACTAAAACCATACCAATGGCAACTAAACCCCACAAGGTAGATGTACTCAGGGCAGAATTAAACAGAATGAATTGCTATGGGGGCATCCTATGTGAGGACCTGTCTCTACCAATGTATTACAAACAATAGGAGTTCCAACTTAGGCAGCAATAGCTGCCTTCTAAAGTCAGTCTCAGCTTGCCAGTTGTTAGCATCTATCCCCAGGGTTCCTGTAGGAGATGATGTACCCCAATATCCAGTGGTTGCTCTAGGAGTTAGGGACTCTGATAGCTTCATTTCAGAGAAGAGCTGTCAAAAAGAACTGCTAAAGTGATTGTGTTGATCTTTTCAATATGCATTCATAATAAGGAGCACGGTGAAATAAAGGTGGGCTGTTGCTTGCTTAGCTGATGCATTGGGTGGATCCAACACTCATACTCTGTGGATGAGGGCACAGAATCAGTGGTTGGGAAAACCAGGGAACCCGGTGGCTACACAAAGGTTTTTTGCCCCCCTGATCCTTAGGTGCTCATGTACTCTGTATTGTTATGTATTATTTAGCATCATGCCCATCTTCTCTATGAAATAACATGTAATGGTTAGTATAGACACATCCACATAGCCCCCTAAACTCTCATTGTTCCCTACTCGAATCAACCAGCCACACCATGTTTCTACACCTGTCCCAAATCTTCTTCCTGTCTCTTAGTCCAGCGGTCAAAACAATCTTTTCTCCCTAAGGCCTCCAGTTGTCATGGTAACCAAAAGCCTTGTACAAAGAAAAAAAAAATCATACAGCAAGGCTAGATACATAATTTGAGCTATCCCCAACTGACTTGCTGAGACCACTTCCTTTCTTTCATCTTGAATGTGTGTAATAAATAAACTAATCTTTGTGGTTAGTTTTAACCATTTTACATGCTTACCTTAAAGAGAGGGGGAAACTGGCTTTACCTGTTTAAAAAGAGGCTTGTTGCCAAACTTTAAGGCTATTTGCTTTAATTGCCTCAGATTTTTAAAGACCTTATTAAAAAAAAAACTTTAAAAGTGACTCATAGAGGATTTCAATGAATTCTACTTCAGACAAAGAATATCCACTTCTTGATAATAGGGAATGTTTTATGTATAAACAGGTAGTCCACTGAGCTCCATTCTTGCTTACTTTCCATGATTGAGATCAAACATAGAAACAAATTCTCCAACTGTTCAGTGAGCACCACCACAGGAGACAGTGGACTGTTCTTGGGACAGTCTGTATCAATTGTTTAAACATGTACTTCATGTAAAGGTTCATGCAGTCAAACATAAGAAGTAAGCACAAATTAACTTCTTTGTGAACTCCAGTCTCTCTCTCTTGAGGTTCTTTTTTTTAATTGATTTTTTTTGTAGTTGTACACAATAACTATTTATTTATTTTTATGTGGTGCTGAGGATTGAACCCAGGGCCTTTCACGTGCAAGGTAAGTGCTCTACCACTGAGTCATAACCCCAGCCCCCCTCTTAAGGTTCTTATGGGTGGATATGACATTCTGATGTCTTCTTAGGATATTTCGATACCACTGTGCCTTCAAGAACTTAGAAGAGTGTGTCCTTTCTGTCTCTCACTCTTATCTTTGATATTTCTCTCTCTCTTCCCTTTGTTATTTTTATTGTCTTTCTCCATCTCCAGCAGATACTGCTGGAGCTTCTCCCTCTGCCACTTCTTCCTTTTCCTGTACTTCCAGAACTCTACATTTTTAAAAAAAAATTTTTTTAGTTGTAGGTGCACACAATTCCTTTTTTTTATTTGTTTATTTTTATGCAGAACTAGGGATCAAACTCAGTGCTTCCCGCATGCCACGCAAGTGCCCTACCACTAAGTTACAATCCCAGCCCCACAGAGCTCCACTTTTGTGTAGGTTCCCTCTTTCTGCCCAAGGCCTTCTAGCTCTGGTCCTCCAAGAGGGAATTATGATGGATCTAAGGCACTCATGTGGTCTCATTCACTTTGATAGAGATTAATTAAGATGTGTCTAATTTGGGCAATTAGATTCGAATATAAATTTACTAAGAATTTCTGAAAAAGGCTTCTTAGCTAATAAAAAGAAACACACAATCCTTTTCTGCTGTTGGACATTAAAATGTAATACTTGAAAATTTAGTAGTAGCATCTTGCAAGCATGAGGTTAAAGATGATACATAGAAGATGGCAGAGTTCTCAACCATTGAATAAAAACAATCCTGCAATGTTCCCAATGCAGAATTTCCTGTGTTCTGCACAAGAAATTGTGCATTCCCCTATGATTGGAACCAATTGAATTAAGGTTTGCAGTTACTTCCTGCTAAGATTTCTCAGGAGATTTTTTTTTAACTTTTTTCCAATTTTACTTTTTTTAAAAATTTGTTCTAATTAGTTGTACATCACAGTAGAATGCATTTTTACACATCATACAAAAATGGAGTATAACTTCTCATTCTTCTGGCTGTACATGATGTAGAGTTATACCAGTTGTATAATCATATATGCCCATAGGGAAATAATATCCAACTCATTCTACTGTCCTTCCTATTTCCATGCCCCTCCCCTCCCTTCACTCCCTTCGTCTAATCCAAAGTACCTCTATTCTTCCTTGACCAACCCCCTTCTCACAAGTTTTTTAAGGAAATTAAGGAATGAGTACAAGTTATTGTTTTCTAATTTGTAATAAATACAATTTATAAAAATAATTAAAATCAGAGCAAACCTGGCAATGGCTAAAATGGCACATGGTAAAATTGGTGTTTTTTTTTTGTTTGTTTGTTTGTTTTAGAGAATCAAATTTTCACAGAATTAATTTATATAATCTCACTTTTTATAGTAATCTGAAAAACAGCCTGTACTGAGTGCTATAGCCAGCAGCTGGGCAGCCTGTTCTGCTGAGGCCTTGATAAGTAGACAGATGATTCTACCCACCGACCCTGGCCCTGGGAAGCAGCTAGGTTGCCTCAATTCCGTGCAATCCCACTAATAATGATGGACACCCCAAACCTGAAGCCTGGTACATCATTTGTAGGGACACCATTTGTAGGGACAACCTACAGAATGAAGGAAAATATTTTCAAGCTATTCATCTGACAAGGAATTAACAAATGGAGTATATAAGTAACTCAAATAATTCAAAAGCAAAAAAAAAAAGAAGGAGGAGGAGGAGCAGGAGGACGAGGAGGAAAGAAAAGAAAAAAAAAACATGTGATTTAAAAATGGGCAAATGCTTGAGAGGATGAAGCAGGGGGATTTGCAAATCTGAGGCCAGCCTGGGTAACTTAATGAGATCCAGACTAAAAATAAAATAGCTACGTGTAGCTTAGTGGTAGAGTGCTTGCCTAGCATGCATGAGGCCCTGGGTTCAATCCCCAATACTGAAACAAACACACAAAGGGCAAATAACTTGAATAGGCATTTGCCAAAAAAGGATATACAAATGGTCAAGAAATATATGAAAAAATATTCAAAATCGCTAATGATCAGGGAAATGCAAATCCAAATCACAGTGAGGGGGCTAGGGTTGTAGCTCAGTGGTAGAGAGCTTGCCTAGCATGTGTGAAGCACTGGGCTCAATCTTCAGCACCACATAAAAATAAACAAACAAAATAAAGGTATTGTGTCCATCTAAAATTAATATATTTTTTTAAGAAGAGTGAGAATCTTCTCACTATAATTAGAATGGCTATTATCAACAAAACAAAGAATAACCAGTGCTGGCAAGGATGTGGTAAAGGGAGAATTATGATACACTGTTATAAGGATGTACATTATTAAAGCCATAATGGACTTTCCTCAAAAACAAAAACTAGAAATACAACTATCAACCTTCAATCCTACTACTGGGTATATATCCAGAGGAACAGAAATCATCACAGAGATATCTGCATTCATATGTTTCTTGTAATACTATTCACAATAGCCAAGACATGGAAGTCACCTATGTGTCCACTGAGAGATGAATGGATTTTAAAAATGTAGTACATATACACAGTAGAATAATGTTTGGCCATAAAACAACCAAATTCTGTCATTTGCTGCAAAATGGATAGAACTGAAGAACATTATGGTAGTAAAATAATTCAGGCACAGAAAGACAAATACCAGATGTTCTCACTTTAATGCGGAAGCTAAAAAGTTGGTTTCAGATAATGTGAGACTAGAATAGTGATTACCAGAGCCTGGTAAGTGTGTGGGGGAGGGAGATGGAGAAAGTATGGTTAACAGGTGCAGGGGCATGGTTGGATAAGAGTAATAACTCTAAAGTTCTATAGACCATTTAATAACAATGGATGACAAAAATTGATTATTTCAAAATCATTAATAGAATTCTGAATGTCTCCAACAAAAAAATGATAAATGACTGATAAGTGATAGATATCTAATTACCCTGATCTTACCATCACACATTATATACATAAGTTGGAATGTCACACAGTACCCCATAAATGTGTACAATTACTATGTGTCAATTAAAAGTAAAACATAATTTTTAAAAACAGAACAATGTGACAGCGGCTAAGATACTGTTGGACAGTTGGTAAGCGCCAGACAAAATATATGCCTATGTTAAAGTATTTAAGTCTTACAAGAATCCTATGATAGACTTATTGTTAGCTCATGCTAGAGAACTTCAGAGAAGTTCAGTACTTGTTCAAGACCAATGAGTTAGAAAGTAACAGAACCAGAATTTGAATCCAGAGTTCAGTTATCTAACTTGCCTGAGAAGGAATGGGAAACAAGATTGGTAACAGGAGGATACACTGTACTCTGTGCCTCCACTGCTTACCTTGTGGAAATAAAAGTAGAGAACCAGGCAAGGGTACTGTGAACTATCATTCACATACATCCCTGAGAGAGACCACAAATAATTTGTGAATGGGGAGAAAGTCCCCAAGTTACCCAAGGCCAGCATTATAATGGTAAATTCCCAATCCTCAAGGGAAAATATGTCAAGGATTCCCTTTCCAGCTTATGGTTCTCAAAGAATTGTTGAGTGCTCAGTTCTCTTTTTGTTTCTGTTTCTCTGTTTCTTCAGGCAGGGAAGAGATGGGTTGGGTTGCACTTTTGCTATAGCTGGCCACTCTGAACGTTGCCCAGACATGTGATGGTATATTTTGTCCTCAAGTCATTCTGCTGAATTACAAAATTCTAGAAGGTCAAACCTCACTTGTATAGAATTGCAACTTTTGTCAACAAGGTTTTTACTGTGAAGGACAGAGACAAACCTTTTTTTTAGTACATCTTTGTGCGTGTGTTTTTGTTTGTTCTGTTTTGTTTTAATGGTACAGGGAATTGAACATAGGGATACTTTACCACTGAGCTACATCCCTAACCCTTTTTATTTATTTATTTTTAATTTGAGACAGCATCTCACTAAATTGCCGAGGGTGGCCTGAAACTTGTGATCCTCCTGCCTCAGCCTCCTAAGTCACTGGGATTTACAGGCATGTGTCACCACACCCAGTTTAAGTACATCTCTAATTGTTTAATTTGGGGAAAGGGAAAAAAATAAACTGTGAATATTCTTTTAGAAAACTTATATAATGAATTCCCATGTATCTATCACTTAGCTTCAATACTTAAAGCTAATTTTGTTTCATCTATAACCCTACCCACTTCTCCTATCCCTAGGATTTTTTTTTTTTTTTTTTTTTTTTTGGTACTGGGGATTGAATCCAGGGGTGTTTTTACCACTGAACCACATCCCTAACCTTTTTTTTTTTTTTAAATTTTAAGACAGGGCCTTGCTAAATTGCTGAAGCTGGCCTTAAACTTGCAATCCTACTGCTTCAGCCTCCCAAATGCCCGGCTATCTCTAAGATATTCTGAAGCAAATCCAAGACCTCATATTATTTCAAGTAAATATTTTAGGTATTTATAAGAAATAAAGACTCTTGAAAATATCATTATCATACCTCAAATTAATAATTGATCAATATCATTAAATATCCTGTTAATGCCCAAATTTCTCAGGTTGTCTCATTTCTTTAAATCAGGATCAAACAAGATTCACAAATTGTAGCTGGTTGACATGTTTCTTAAGTCTCTTTTTTGATGGGGTAGTGGGTACTGGGGATTGAACTCAGGGACACACAACCACTAAGCCACATCCCCAGCCCTGTTTTAGATTTTATTTAGAGACAGGGTCTCACTGAGTTGCTTAGTGCCTCACTGTTGCTGAGGCTGGCTTTGAACTCTCAATCCTCCTGCCTCAGCCTCCTAAGCTGCTGGGATTACAGGTGTGCACACCATACCCAGCTTCTTAAGTCTTTTTAAATATATAATTTGTTCTGCCCCTAATTTTTCCTTGCAATCTGTTTTTTAATAGATTTTAAAAATCCACTCCAGAAAAAAATTACATTTTATGGAAATAATAACCACCAAAGAAACTGTACAATGGCAGAAGTTATAGAAACTTCTGTCCATCTGATATGGCAAAAACTGATCAAAAAGCCAACTCTTGGTTGTAAGATATAAGAAGAAAGGAACTTATTTCAATAGTAATTTTAGGGAAAAAATATAAAAAAGAAAAACAAAAAATGGAAAATTGGAAGAAAATAGTTTAAAATACACATTTCTCGTGGCATTTGCCCCATAAAATATTTTCATGAAAATTTATCGACATCTCTGGCTCCCAGTGCTAGGTTGAAATCTATTGCTGTTGTTTGCTACAGAACCAGATACTGATAAACTCATTAACTTCATAGGATCTATGTTATAGTTTCTAAAGCAGTCACTGAGATAAACTCTTCAATACACTACAAAATTTGTAGATTATCAAGCTCTTGAGTCACATCTTCTTTCCCCCATTGACACCTGTGGCAGCTCTGCTAATTACTTACAAAATATCCATTCTTCCTGTTTCTTTGCAATGAGAAACACTCTTTTGCTCAAGGCAACAGCATGTCCAGCTAAAAACTTGATTTCATAGTAATCCACAGACACAGTACAGGGCAATGAGTTATAAGGAAAAGTATATGGGAGGGGCTCAGGGAAAAACAGGGGGACGCAGGCAGGCTTGGCTGATATGTACTATCTGCCTTCACCCTCTGTCTTGTCTAGAATTCAGACATAAGGCTGAAGATGGCAGAGTCATCTTCTGACTGTGAGGGTGAGAGCACATGGTAGACGGAGCAGAAAGATAAAAAGAGACTGGGAGCCTTCTTTTACTACCTGCATATGATATGCCTTCCTTGGAACTTCTTATTATTTAAATAGAAAAGAAAATGTATCTCTCTTTGTCAAGCCACTTAGTTTGGTTTTAGTTACATGCAGCTGAAAGGCAATCATAATTGATACTTTTTGCCATTTCAATTCTCACAGATAATTTTAACCAAAAGGTGGGTAAAAAAAGTAAAGATAAAATTTTTGAGTGTACAAACATTATATAATATACATACATGCAACATAATTATGTATATATGTGTATAAATTGTTCCAATTTATGATTTACATATTGATTTTCAAACAATAAAATCTACAGAAAATCATATCTTTTAGTTTATCAAATAACATGTGTTTTTCCTGTTTCCTTGAATCCAAAATGAGTCATTTTTTTTTCTAATCCTGGAAACTTTCCAGGATATATCAGGCTGAGAGAATATCATCATAAAATCATAATCTCTGACCAAGAGCTGGTTGCAACAGATTTAATTTCCCTTTGTCTACAATGTATCATACTGTCTGCATTTTATATTTGAAGGAGGATCTTTGATTTCATCAGGAAATAAAACACTGTTAGGAATATGAAATTGACTACAGGTTCTTTCAACTGAATAAATAGAACACACAAAAAAAAGAATGATAGGAGAACAAAGTACCATACAACAATAGTATCCCCAAGTGCAAAGATATTTTCTTAAACTGAAAGCAACATAATTTTCAAAATGAGCTATCGGGTATGCAGAAAAGAAAATGAACACAAACCAGAAAAATGAAGGTTCAGAATTGAAGTAAATAAATCACTTCACAATTTTTGAAGTTCAGAATGACACACATATATATTAAGGTGCTCTAGGTAAAGAATACTTTTTGTTTTATTTACTCAGTACTGTTTCCTCCCTGTCAGCATCACAAAAGGGGCTTGCAGCAGACATTTGTCATGTTTAGGTTTCTGCATCCAAATATCCTTATTTTGTTTCCTTTGCCTAGAATGCCATATCCTCATTTGCTAACTCTTATTTATTTTCTTCAGGTCCAAGCTAAGCTATAAAAACAAAAACATTTACATTTGCACAAAAAGCATAAAATATTTAGTAATACATTTAAGACTTACAAGATCTCTGTTGGGGTTGTGGCTCTGTGGTAGAGTACTCACCTAGCACATGTGAGGCACTGGGTTTGATCCTCAGCACCACATAAAAAATAAACAAATAAAGGTATTGTGTCCATCTACAACAAAAACATATTTAAAAAAGACTTATAAGATCTTTACACTGAAAACTACATATTATTGCTAAGTGAAATTAGGAAAATCTTTTAAAAATAGAAATGCCATTTTCATGGACTGGAAAACTCAATATTTTTAAGATGTTAATTATCCCCAAATAGATCTTGAGATTTAACATGATCCTAATCATAATCTCAAGGGACTATTTTGGGTAGAAATTGTTCTAAAATTTATATGGAAATGCAAAGGACCCAGAAAACACAAATACTACTGAAAAATAATGACCAGAGTGGGGAATTTCGGCTACCTGACTTCAAGACTTACCAATTTTAGCTAAGCCTTCCTCTCAGTTGACTACCTTAGTCCTTAGAGTCTGAATTTAGTGCCCCTCCTCTGCAGTTCCATAGTGTTATGAAATACTGTCAGCAAAGCAGTTATCACAGTGTATTTCAATTATTTGTCTGTTACCCAAGACTTCTTAAGGGCAAGGAATGGGCTTGTTTATCCTGTTTACTACTGAGTCCAGAATACATGAAATGGTACCTATACGCTATAGAAATAACGTTCATTGCATGAAGTTGAATTTAAAATAAATTATGCAAAAGAGTTAATATTTTAAAACAAAGCTCCATCTTCTGCCTAAGAGCTTTTTATTCAGGTATACAGGACTAGTTTATTGGACTTGGTTTTAAAAGATAATAATATTACTGTCACAGAGAGAAAAAGATTAAGATCACAGTTTGATTCCCTAAGAAACTGGTTCAAACTCTTGGAAATCAAACATCTTAAACATTATAGAAAATTGCCCAGTAATTGTACTCTCAAGAATTTAGATGTATGGATTAATGTAAAAGGCAAAAATAACTTTATGCACGAAGATATTCATTGTTGTTGTTATTCCGGAGAAAAATGGAAACAACCTGAGAGTCCTTCAAATGAGAATCATTTTAAAATACCTTAGTAGATTAACTTGACATATTTTACAGCTACTAGATGATTAACAAAGCTCAATAACATTTTTAACCTTCTTTTAAGTTACAGAGGGGAAATGACAGAACAGTAAGAAGTTACCAGGGCAAAGGTGAAGGGAAAATGTTATCCCAGAGAGGTAGTTATACAAAATGTGGCTTTTGCCCTGAAAGCATTTACCAATCCTAAAAATTCTGAACTTTAATTTTGAAACTCCAGTAGGCCAATGAGACAGAAAATAAAGTTCCATGGTTAAACAAAATTGACAGGAAAAGTCTTCTAACAGGAAAAGTCTTCTCACAATATGTTGGGATCCCAAAGAACTACCACTCAGAGTAGATAACCTAAAGAGGAATATCTTACCTGAAATTACAGCTGACATAGAGTCATCAGAGCTGAAGAGAATTTCAAAACTTAAAATAGTCAAACTACCAGGCACATGTGAAATCCTCTCTAGAGAAATAAAGTTTCATTGCAAGTCTAAGTTTATTCCCACAAATGATTTTTCAAATATAATGTCCAATACATAAGGCTCACAAGGAAACTAATTCTATAAGCAGAATCTAACAAAAAGCAAGAGACAAGAAAGAACTGACCCATAAAAATTTTAGACACTGGAGGCTGTGGTTGTGGTAGAGCGCTCGCCTGGTGTGGGTGAGACACTGAGTTCGATCCTCAGCATCACATAAAAATTAAGGCATTGTGTCCATTTACAACTAAAAAAAAATTTTAAAAAAATTTTAGACATTGGATAATTATTATGCTGACCATAGATAAAAAAGGTAAAAACCAAGTTTGAAGAATTCTGTAGAAAATAAGAAATAATGAAAAGTACTATAGGAAATTTTCAAAAGAATTAAAAAAGAATTCTATAAATAAAAATGCAACAACTAAAATTAAAAAACCAAAGGTGGAACTGCTGGCTTGGTAACTACATCAAGGTGTAGGAGGGTGGTGTGTCCTGGGAAGCTTCAGAATCACCATGTCATATGCTCCTATATAATATGTCCTATGTTTTCTTCCATTTGGCTGTTCTGGAGATTGAGAAGAAGGTCCCCTGAAGACAGAGGTAGAGATGAGTTATGCAGCCATGAGCTAAGAAATACTTGCAGCCATCAGAAGCTATAATAGGCCAGGAATTCTTCCAAAGAGTCTAGAGGGAGTTTGCCCTACTGACATCTTGACTTTTGACTTATCGTCTCCAGAATTCTGAGATAATAAATTTCTGTTGTCTTAAAAACAATCCCAAATGTCAGATATCTGCTCTGAAGAGATGCCTTTCAGCCTTGGCAGTACATTGGAAATACCTGGGAGAACTTAAAATAGACAAAAACTATTAGTGTTGCTCCCACTCAAATCAGAATGGCAGGGGTGAAGCCCAGGGGTTAGTTTCTTTAAAAGATGTGCATCCACAGTTAGAGATGGAAAAACTGTAGCCCATGGAACAAATATGGCCTTCTACCTGCTTTTTCAAATAGTTTCATTGTAATACATATACATGCACACATACAAAACCAAAAGGTCAGTGAGGCGGATTAGATAATGTTGGAAGGAGAATTAGTAAGCTGAAGGAAAAGAAACAATAATGAGTAGAGTGTCAAGTAATTAAAAAATAATTTTAAAACTTGGAAAGCAATAAAGGAAATTAGTGAGACCAAAAGTTTGTCCTTTAAAAAGATCAACAAAATTGACAAACCTTGCTGGGTTAGTGCAATACCTGTAATCCCAGTGGCTCAGGAGGCTGAAACAGGAGGATCTCAAGTTCAAAGCCAGCCTCAGCCTCAGCAATAGTGAGATACTAAGCAACTCAGTGAGACCCTGTCTCTAAATAAAATACAAAATAGGGCTGGGGATGTGGCTCAGTGGTCGAGTGCCCCTGAGTTCAATCCATGGTATCCCCCCAGTCCACCCCAAATTGACAAACCTTTCACTAAACTAACTGGGAGAGAGAGAAGACCCAAATTATTATGAACAAAAATAAGAGAGGAGCCATTATTACTAATCTTATAGAAACAAAAAGAATTATAAAGTAATAATATAAATAGTTGTTTATTAACAAATTAGATAAAATGGATAAATTCTTACAAAGACACAAACTGAAACTGTCTCATGAAGAAGCAAATGAATATGGATATAGCATATGAAAAGAGTGAATTAATATTCCAAAACTTATCACAAAGAAAAGTGCAGTCTGAGATGGCTTCACCAATTAATTGTACCAAATATTTAATGAAGAATTAATGTCATTTTTTTTTAGTGCTCCTGGGAATTGAACCCAGGGTGCTTTACCACTGAACCATATCCCCCAGACTTTTTTTTTTCTTTTAATATTTATTCTTTAGTTTTAGGTGGACACAATATCTTTATTTTACATTTATGTGGTGCTCATGCATACTAGGCAAGCACTCTACCACTGAGCCACAATCCCAGCCCCTTCCTAGACTTTTTTTAAAATTTAAGATAGCGTCTTGCTAAATTGCCAAGGCTAGCCTCAAACTTGTAATCCATATGCCTTAGCTTCCTGAGTTGCTGGGATTTCAGGCATGCATCACCACCCAAAGCTAATGCCAATTCCTTTATAAGCTCTTCCCAAAATTAGAAGAGTAAAGAATACTTCTCAAATCATTTTATGAGGGCAGTATTATTTTGAAACCAATACCAGAATATTTTATCACAAGGAAAGAAAACTCCAGAAAATATCTCTTATGAATCCTCACAAAAACTAGCACATGAATCCTCAACAAAACTAGCAAACTAAATCCAGGAAAGATGTAAAACAATGATATGTCATGACCAAATAGGATGCAAATTTGGTTTAACTTCCAAAAATTAATTTTCATATCAATATAATAAATAAAAATCACATGATCAACTCAATAAATGCAGAAAAGGTTTTTAAAAATATAACACTCTTAATGATAAAACCCTCAAAAAACTAGAAACAAAAGGGAACTTTATCAGTGTGATAAAGGACATCTACAAGAAACCCACAGTGAACATTGTACTTAATGGTGAAAGACTGGGTGCATTTCCCCCTAAGATCAGGAACAAAATAAAGAGGTCTACTGTTGCCACTCCTGTTTAACATTGTATTGTTGAAGGTTCTAGCTAGGGCAACTAAGGAAGAAAAAGAAGTCAAAGGCATTCAGATTGAAGAAGTAAAACTCTTTCTCTGGACAGGTGACACAATCTTACATATAAAAAATTCCAAGGAGTGGGAGGTGAGACAGGAGGATTGCAAGTTCAAGGCCAGCATCAGCAAATAAAGGAGACCCTAAGCAACTTAGTGAAATCCTGTCTCAAAATAGTATTAATAAAAAAGGGCTAGGGATGTGGCTCAGTGGTTAAGTGCCCCTGGGTTCAATCCCTGGTATCTAAATAAGTAAATCCTAAGGAATCCACTAAAAAACTATTAGAGGTAATAAATGAGTTCCATAGGGTTGTAAGACATAAGGTTAATATATAAAAATCAATTTTATTTTCATACACTTGAACTATCTGAAAATAAAATCAACAAAAATCCAATTTGCAGCTTAGGGCATAAAAAGGAATAAAACAGTAATAAATTTAACAAAGTAAAGTGCAAAACTATATTGTGAAACCCACCAAACCTTTTAAAGATATTAAATAAGATGTATTATTAGAAAAACATCCATGTTCATACACCAGAAGAATTAACATTGTTAAGATGTTGATGAATCCCAATCTGATCTATAGATTCAATGCAATCCAATCAAAATCCCAGATGACTTCTTTGTAGAATCTGACTAGCTGACTGTAAAATTTATATAGAATTATTTAAACAATCTTGAAAAAGAAGGACTTATACTTCCACATTTTAAAATTTACCCCAAAACAACAGTAATCCAGACCCTGTGGTACTAGCACAAGTATGGACACATAGACCAATGAATAATACTTAGAGTCCAGAAAGAAAGGCATATGTTTAAGGTCAACTGACTTCCAACAAGTATGCCAAGCCCATACAATGGTGGAAAGAATAATCTTTTCAACAAAAGATTTTGGGGCAACTGGATAGTTGTGTTCTAAAAGAATAAAGTTAGACCCCTTCCTCATACCATAAAATGAACATAAAATGAAGCAAGGTCAGAAATGTAAACTAAAAAATTTAAAACTCTTAGCAGAAAACACAAGGTAAATTTTCATGACCTTGGATTTGGTAAAGCACTATTTGATATGACACCAAAGGACAAGCAACAAAAGAAAACAGGTAAATTGGATTTCATCCAAAACTAAAAACTTCTGTGCTTCAAAAAACAATATCAATGGGGCTGGGATTGTGATTCAGCTGTAGAGTGCTCCCCTAGCACGTGGGAGGCCCTGGGTTCGATCCTCAGCACCACATAAAAATAAAATAAAGATGTTGTGCCCAGTTATAACCAAAAAATAAATATTAAAAAAATTTCTCTCTCTAAAATAAATAAATAAATAAAATAAAGATATTGTGTCCAGTTATAACCAAAAAATAAATATTAAAAAAGACACTATAAAAATATGAAAAAAATGTAGAATCAGAGAAAATATTTGCAAGTCATATGTCTGATTTGTATCAGCTCTCACCTTTATATCCAAAAACATAAGAAAACTTGCAACTCCATAATAAAAAAGACAAAGAATTTGAACAGATACTTCTCTCTAAGGTATACAAATGGCCAATAAGCACATTAAAAGAGTCTCACCATTACCAGGGATGGTGGTGCATGCCTGTAATCCTAGCAGCTCGGTAGGCTAAGACAAGTTCAAAGCCAGCCCCAGCAACTTAGCGAGGCCCTAAGCAACTTAGTGGGACCCTGTCTCAAAATAAAAAGTGAAAAGGTAAAAAGGGCTGGGGATGTGTCTCAGTATTTAATCATCCCTTGGTTCAATCTTTTTTTTTTTTTTGAAAGAGAGAGAGAGAGAATTTTTTTTAATATTTATTTTTTAGTTTTCGGCAGACACAACATCTTTGTTTGTATGTGGTGCTGAGGATTGAACCCAGGCTGCACGCATGCCAGGCGAGCACGCTACAGCTTGAGCCACATCTCCACCCCCCCCCCCCCAGGGTTCAATCTTTAGTACCAAAAAAAAAAGATTCTCAGCAGCATTAGTCAATAGGACTTCCACAAATGAGTTACCATATGATCCACAAAGTCGAATACTTCAGAGAAATGAAAACATATTTCACTCAAAATTTTTTTTCATGAATCTTTGTAGTAACATTATTCATAATAGCCAAATGGCAGAAATTACCAAAGATGCATCAACAGATGAATCAACATTTGGTATATCCATCCATTGGAATGTTATTCAGCAGTTAAAAAAAAAAAAGAATGAAGTACTAATACATGCTACAATAGAGATGAACCTTGCAAACTTTATACTACTTAAAAGAATCCTGTCACAAATACCATATATTATATAATTCCATTCCGATGTTTAGAAAAGGCAAACTACAGAGAAAGAAAGATTAGAGGCTGCTTAGTCACAGAGGTGGAGAAACTCACATGAAGCTAATAGCTAAAGGCAGTTTTCTTTTTAAGGTGATGACAATGTTTTAAAATTGACTATAGGGGGCTGGGGATGTGGTTCAAGCGGTAGCGCTCGCCTGGCATGCTTGCAGCCCGGGTTGGATCCTCAGCACCACATACAAACAAAGATGTTGTGTCCGCCGAAAACTAAAAAATAAACATTAAAATTCTCTCTCTCTCTAAAAACAAAAAGACTACTGTAAATATCACATGACATAATAGATACAAAAATACTTTAAAAAAAAATTGACTATGATAACGTTTATTCATATCTGTGGATGTAATACAAACCCAATAAATTGTACACTTTATTTTTTAATAGTTTTTGTAGTTGTAGTTGGACATAGTACCTTTATTTAATTTATTTATTTTTATGTGGTGACAAGGCTTGAACCCTGTGCTGGGCACGTGTTAGGTGAGTGCTCTACCACTGAGCCACAACCCCAACCCTGAATTGTACACTTTAAATAGAAAGATTATATGATACATGATTTATGTAAGTAAAGCTACTGAAAATGTAATGAGATACTCACTCTTGGGTAACAACTCTGTACTGCAAACCTGAGAGTAAATGTCTGTTTGCATTTTGCACCTGGGTTCTTCACTTTATTGTAATCATGGTTGTGTTCTGTACCCTTTCTTCCTTACACAAAGGTAACTACCTTTTTATTTGTTGATGTTGTATCTCCTTGCCTAAGAGGAGGTTATTTGTATTAGGGCTAAAAGTTGAGTTGCTTCAAGGTACTTCCTTTTCTGACACTCTTTCTCTTTTTAAATAAAGAACTCACTAATGTTTATGACAAGTATCTTTATGAGCAACAAGAAAATACTTCTTTTAAAAGAGAAATCACAGAGTAAAATGATAAATTTCTTCCTATTTCTTAAAATAGGAAGATGATATAGTCCTTGAGTTCTTCTTGGTGGCAGCCCTTCAAGGAATTGGCAGGATTTTGGAGGGGATGGCTGTATGGTAAACCTAGACAGAGGCTTTCAGATTCAGAGCCTCAGTCAAGTTTCCTGGTGATTGCTTACGAATATTATGTAAGGAGAAAGCTGTCAGACTTGCAGTGTCAGTGACCAGTATGGCCCTAGACAATGCAGATGTTAGCAGGAAACTTGATGAGCTAGGGCTGTACACTCTTGGTGTTTCCCCCTGTACCATATAAAGCTGGAAGAACCTTAAATAAAAATTTAATCTCTTGCTACCCTCACAGAATGAGGGCATCAAGTCTTAGAATTCAATTTTTAAAAACAATCAAGAAATGCATAATTGAGGTTTTTCTTTTATACTTTTTTATTAGAAAATAATTTTAAAGTTAGAAAAAAGAAAAAGATACAAAAATACCTATATACTATGCCCAGGTTCACCTATTGCTAACATTTCTCCCTGTTTGCTTTATCATTTACTACTCATGTAATTCTATTATATAATAAATATAAATCCATATATATATATATATAAATCCATATATATATGTATATATATATGGCATGTGATATTATTTTTCTGAACCATGAGGGAGTGAGTCCAAAATATTAAGTCCATTACATGTTTTTGGATCATATATATCAACATATGATGTATAAACACCATGCTATAGTTTGGGTCTTAAATGTTTCTCCAAATGGGTGCCTATACTTGAAATATTGATCCTCACCCTGTCACACTATTGGGAGGTGGTGGAATCCTTTTGAAATGGTAAAAGGAAGTTAGGTCATTGGAGATGTACCCTTGAAGGGGATCTTGTAAAAATGTAGATTCTGATTCAGTAGAACTGGTTTAAGGTTTTAAATTCTGTATTTCTTAATAAACTTCCAGAGGATGCCAATACATTGGTCACACTTTGAGCTGCAAGATTATGGCCACCTCACAGTCCATAGATAATTTTATATAGGTACTTAAGCCCTGGTTTCTCTCTTATTTCCAGGCCACCATTCTCAGAAGCTTTGCTTTACCAGTGCTTCCTGCCCTGATATGCTGCCTCATCATAGGCCCCAAAATAATGGGGCCAACCAACCATGGACTGAAGCCTCTGAAACTATGAATCAAAATAAGTCTTTCCTCTTATGAAGTTTTTTTCTATCTGAGGTATTTTGTCAGAGTGACAGAACGCTAACACAATATACAATATCATAACTATATATGATAATGTTATATGTATTACATACTTATTAATTATACAATCATGCATTATATAACAATGTTTGAATCAAAGGTATATTGCACATACGATGGTAGTCCCTTAAGATTTTATCACACAGTGATGTTGTAGCCTTTGATTTTCACACAATGATGATATTGCCTAACAATGCATTCTTCAGAAGATATTTCTGTTCTGAGAACCAAGGGGAATATTCTCTTTCATAACCATAGTTAGGGTTGACAGACTTAGGAAATAAAAATACATGATGCCAAAGGCAAATTCCAACAGAAATGAAAGTTTCTGAACTTTTCCAGATTAGAGAAACTACTATACTCCCCCTTCTGGAAACACTTTGACATTGTTCCTAGATTTGATGAGTTTTGGGTTACCCATCAATGGCCTGGGTTACTCATCAATGCCTAAGCAGTAAGTTTAATCTGCTGGACAAGATTTCTGGTAACCAGTTAATGTCTGTAATGATCTTACTGATAAAAGTGAAGGTTAGCTGACTCTGGTATCAAATTAAAGCTTGTATTTCTCCTATTTTCTACATCTGCCCCACGTGATTCCATTTCTTAAATATTCTGTTGATCTGGTTGTATATTGCAGGATTGAATAAGAATTGTCTTATAAAAGCTACTACTTCTAAAATTTAAATATAAATCATCATTGGATCTTGTAAAATTGTAGACTCTGATTCAGTAGAACTGGTTTAAGGTCTGAAAGTCTGTATTTCTTAATAAACTCCCAGAAGATACCAATACACTGGCCCTATCATTGCACTTTGAGCAGCAAGATTATGGCCACCTCATAATCAATAGACATTTTTATATAGGCACTTAGGCCCTATCCAAATACACTGAATCAGAATCTGTGGGGGCATTATCCATGAATATACAGTACATTTTAAACAATCTCCTAGGGAGATTTGAGAGATACTGGTCTTTGCATTTGAAATGGCCTCTGCCTTTTCCCTTGACTTGTTTATTTTCTGTTCCTGAAAGTTGAGTGTAATTTGATGCTTTTACTGGTCACCTCAAACTTAAATTACCAGTTGTTTGCAACAACTATTTGCTATTTATCATTAGCTATACTTTCTTGCATATATCCTATCTCTCTAGACAGATTTTACTTCTTGAAATAAACAATTATACACATTCTTGTAGCCTCAGATCCTAGCATACTTCTTAGTATTGAGTAAATTTTTAATATTTGTCATGGACAATAATCATGATGATGATGGAAGATCAATTTCTTTCTCAGACACATGGTTGTTTTCCAGGCTCTGTGTGATTAAAAGAACCTGCTGACTCCATAAAAGAAACATTCAATTGCTTAGCAAAACTCTAACTCCCAACTATGGCACAACATTTTTTAGGAACTGGTACCACAATCCTTTTTGTGCTTTGGTAGTTTGGATTTTATTATGGTAAACAGAAGTTTAAAGGAAAGGAAGTAATGCTTTGAATTTATTTTGTCTTTCATCTGAGAACCTCAAAACATTCTAAAACCACTTATCATGTTTCTGTGCAGCTGTGCTGTAAATATTATTATACTCTCCTTACAAAAAGCTGACTAGGGAGAGTTGTAATATACTTGATCAAAATCATAGCTTTTGTAAGAAGGCCACACCAAGAAACTCGGGAGCAGCTGGGCTGAACTTGACAGGTAACACAGCACTTTCTCAAGTTATATGACTTGACAGTGCACATTCAAGACCTCAAGTTATATAACTTGACAGGTGCACATCCGTTGAAGGTGAGAGGAAATCAAAGATTATTTCCATTCTGGAGAACAAATTCCCCCCCACCACCCATTCCCAGTGCCACTGCCCAGTGTTACCATGACTTATACATTCTTACATCGCGGTTAACAGCTTCTTTATCTATTTCCCAGTCATTTTCCCGCTTAACAACTTCCTTATCTATTTTGCAGTCATCTTGTTCTCCCTATCTCCGAGCCCATTGGGGCAGCTGAACAAAACACTGCTTCTTAGAAAATTCCTTTCACCTCTCAGTTTCCTCTTTGTGTGTACACGGGGATGGATCACGCCCACCTACCTCACAGGATGGCTGGAGGGGCAGAACGCGCCTCAATAAATGGATAAATGGACACTCGTTGCTGCCTTACTATGCCACTCCTTGTTTAACTTAACGCCACAAACCATAACAGGCACAGGGCATGTTGACAGGGCACAGACTCCAGGCAGAGTTTTTTCCTCTGCGGAAAGGGAGAGCGCGGGCTCCTGCGAGCTGTCTGGCGGTCTTCGCAGAGCGCCGGAAAGGAAAAACTACCTCTCCCGTGAAGCCGCGCGGGGCAGCCCGCGCCGCCCCACCAGGCGCGTACCCCAGACAAACCTGGAAGCGGGTGTTGCGGGGGGCACCAGAAAGAAATCGCTGAGGCGGGCTACTTCGGGGGGGGGGGGTACTTGACAGCACATAGAACAAAGGAAACGCATAGGACTGTGGGGATGGTAGCCAGGATAAGACTCCTGGCGAAAGGCAAGTTTAAAAATAGAGCCGTGCACCCTTTCCTCGCTACCCCAGCGGACAGTAAATTCGCCCGGCTGCGGAGACGTCGAGGACGCGCTCCGGGGCTCGCGCCTCTGCCTCGGGGACTCAAATCAGCGGGAGCGGGAAGGGGCGGGGCGGACGGCGCGGGGGCGGGGCCTGAGGCGGCGAGGGCGGCGGCGGCGGCGGCGGCGGCGGCGGCGGCGGCGGCGGCGGCGGCTGCGGCCACGACCCAGACATCTGGGACTGTTGTTGTTTTCTCGGCGCACGCCCGCCTCAGTCAGATCACCCAGAGACCCGGACCTGGTCAGCCAGGGCGCGGGCGGCGGTATCCGCCCTCTCTCTCGGTTCTCTAGAGCTACGACAGGAGGTGGCACTAACACGCTGCAGCTGGTCTCCGATGCCCTTCAGTGAGGAGGGGGAGTCCGGACCCTGGTGAGCACATCCAGGTTCCCAGTTGGGTGTCTTGGCCGGCCGCTCAGGCCCGCATATCCACGTCTCGCTGACATGGCTGAAAACGCAGAGGGAGACCTGAACTCCAACCTGCTCCACGCCCCCTACCGCACCGGCGACCCTCAGCTAGACACGGCTATCGCGCAGTGGCTCCGTTGGGACAAGGTAGGTACCTGCTCAACCGTCATCCAACCCCTCTTCCTGCACACCCTCCCACGCACAGTCCGCCCTTTCCAGTGCCATCCAGGGCTCCACAGGCTTCCGAGGAGATGGCCCAGGGAGCCGGGCGTTGCCACCCACTTAAGCTTCGGCTGCCTTCCTCGGGTGGTCTGGGCTGGTCGGGGGCATCCGCAGTCGCTTCCTTTTGCGGTGCGCTAAATTGCAAACCCCTCGTTTTCCTCCCTTCAGTGCGTGTCATCTCTCATTCTCAAAAATAATCATCATCGTAAGTTATATCCTTCACAGAGCTATTTCTTTCCTCGTTTCTCTCTTAACTTCCTTCTTTGCAAACCTGCAAGTGGTTTCAGGCATCCCTGGAGGTTTCCAACCTCTCTCCGCTTTAGTGCTGGTCTAGTGTGTTTCCATCTTCTGTCACTAGCTAGTCGCTGGTCTTTATACACTCCCTTGTATTCTATCGTATCACCTTTTGCTCTTGGTAAAAGAAAAGATTCTCTTAACTCTTATTTCTTTCCCTTGCTGGCCTTTGTTTTCTGGAAGTATCCTGTTCAAAATATGGTGTTTTCTAGGTTTCATATGATATTCCTGATATGAAATTGTTTTTGGTTTACCCCCTCCTCTGCTCTCCCCCTCTTCTTGTGCAGGCATATGGAATGGATTCATGAACGCAGAAATAAAAAATACAGCTGTCTCACTTGTAATAGAAGCCATTGGAGACTGTAAGGGAGGATGATAAACCAAGCTTTTGCTTTGTCAGGTGCATAAAAAAATACATTTGTTGAAGCAGAGAAGGCAACACATTTAAAATTGAATTAATAATACTGAATTAGGGGATTTGCATGGCAGTATGTGAAATCATGTTGTACAAAAGAATTTCTAAAGGACAAGATTTCTGAAAAAAGTTTATTTTTACCTTGTTCAATCATTCATTCAGTAAAAACAAACAAACAAAAACCCTGAGCATTTGAATCATCAAATCCAAGTTCTAGGCCCTATTAGGGCCAAGAAATACTAGTGGTGAGGAATATAGAAAGGCTTCCTGTCTTCAATAAGCTGTCAGCGGATAGGGATAACCAGCAGATAAGCTATTATGATGAGGTATTGGGCATTAAGTGGTCATGTGCATCTTGGCCATTCTGATTTTTCTGGAGTCTAAACCAGTGCTTCTCAAATGTAAATTGCTTATAGATCATCTTCAAGGTCTTTAAATGCAGGTTCTGATTCAGAGATCAGGGGTGGAGTCTGTGAGGCTGCCTCAGAGTGAGCCTCCAGGTAATACCAGTGATGCTGATTTGTGGACCACATTTAGAGTAGCAAGGCTTTGTCTTTTGGTACCTATTTTGACTATATTTTCCCTAATCAATGTCCTGATTAATTTGTAAAAGACTGGTTGAATGATTAACATTCATTAATTGCCCATGCTATGCCTAGATACTGTGGAGATATGTTGAAATATTTAAAAACTATAAATTGTACATAATAACACAAAACTAGAATAATTTTGGTGGCAATTAAATAGTTTACAGATATCTAGTTTTCATAGAAATTCAAAAGTGGGAGTGAACTGTGGATTGGGATGGTCAAGGATACTTTATAAGAAGATAGAATACATATAAAAAGAACAAGGAATGCTTTCATTGAAAGTGGAATAGAAAGTCTTAATTTATTTGAAAGTGCCCTCTACATAAAAGGAACTGACTGAAAACCTATAGGAGATAGAAAGATTAGACAGACATGAATCAGACCTTCAGAGAATATAGAAGGAAAGATGAAAGAAAGGCTAACAAATATAATGCAGGGAGCAAATAATAATTGCCCTTAGCAAGAATAGATTTAAATACTTTTATTAATTATTTAATAGAAATAATAAATATCTTCATGATTCATTTTTTTAATTTAAAATTTTTATAAATGTTCTTTGTTCACAAAATGGGAAAAAATTACAACAAACACAAACATACATTTTCAGATATGGTACCTCCTATCACTTGGAAGCTATGGTAAAACCAAATGATAAACCAAATGATTCGTGATCCTGAAGAATCCAACCACATTATTATCTTTTTTTTTTAATAGAGAGTGAGAGAGAGAGAGAGAGAGAGAGAATTTTTTAATATTTATTTTATTTTATTTTTTTAGTTTTTGGCCGACACAACATCTTTGTTTGTATGTGGTGCTGAGGATCGAACCCGGGCCACACGCATGCCAGGCGAGCGCGCTACCGCTTGAGCCACATCCCCAGCCCAATATCTTTTGTTTTTTGAAACACCAAATTATTTTGGAAAAACTGCTATGAATGAGATAGGAGGCCTCTTAACTTCTTTATATTCATATGAAATAATTCTTAAGAGTATCCATATAGTATTAGAAGGCCCTTCATTTATCATTATATGTGTGATCATGATCCCTTTTTTAATGGAGAAAATATTTTAATTGGGAAACAAAAATGTATATACTGTAGATGGATATTGTAAGTAAGCTAGGTTAAGTCCCAGAGCACTGAAATTTAGAGGACAGAAATGTAAAATAATAAATCAGATTTTTAACATTTATTCCATTAATTGTTGATAGCACACATAGTCTTTTAATATAGGGAAAATGAATTTAACACCTGATTAATACCTATTTTGTTAAAAAAGGAACCTACCAAATAGTGCTGATTGTTAATGACTATAATGGTATGTGATAAGTTATAAACTGATCTGAGGGCAATTTGCTATTTACCTTGGCCACCAAAATTACTAATTTTAGCCTTGGTGGTACTTTAAAATATCTTCATGAAAGAAAGTTACTTGTGTTGAGCTTTCAGAATTAGTTAAGATTTAGACTTGTTAAGGTA
This sequence comes from Marmota monax, assembly GCF_021218885.2. Lineage (NCBI taxonomy): Eukaryota > Metazoa > Chordata > Mammalia > Rodentia > Sciuridae > Marmota > Marmota monax. The sequence continues at coordinate 4,834,837 of NW_026692352.1, read as the reverse complement.
GAGAGGACTATGACAAGCAGAGAGATTGGAACTTTAATGCGCGTAGTTAGCACATTTGTTTCTGTTATAGCTCAGGGTACATAGATTTTTGGAAAAGTGTGAAGAACAGATCATAGCAGGGCTTTAGTATGTGTTTAGTGGCTTTGAACAAATAAAGTGTATGTAAGTTTTAAAAATAGTGCAAAAAGACAGGGTTTATTGGGGGCAATGTAGGGTTTCCCATGTAGTTCTCATGGGGTAACTTTTTGTTAGTACATTTACCAGTCTAAGGTCTTACCTCCCAGTTCCCAGGCCTTCAGTCCAATATGTTAAGCATACCCTGTCTCAGTATGGACTCATCATACTCAAAGTCACAGAAACTGATGTTCTATTTAAGAATGCCTTTTAATTAATTTATGGTACAGATCTAATAGCTAAGTGGATTTGTTTCTAGCTAGGGCATTTTATAGATCCAAAGGGAAGTAAAAGAAAAAAGAAGGTTTTTGGTGATTGTGAAACCAAATAACAGGAGGTCAGATATATGATGTAAAAAATTAACAGCATCAGCCTATAACAAGTAAATGCATCCATCTTCACGATGGGAGAACCCTACCACTAGAACCCAATAAGTCCATGGATCAAGGTGTTCTTCCTCCAGGCAGTGCACAGATAACTCTTCCACCAGAGTACTCTCCCTCTTGTGTTCTAGGGCTAAAGCTTCTATCTCCTCCCCACTTCTTTCTTCAGTGCTTTCATGTATTGTCAAATTACAGGCATGCCATTCTTACCTAGAAACCAGGTTTTCTTTAACATGATAACTCTCCTGTTTCTGATCCATCATGAATTTTAACTAATAGTGGTTTTATATGCTGTATATTAAGCACTGTCAAAGCTTGGGTGGGTAGATGGGTAGGGAATGGACTAAGACACTGGGCAGAGCTGCTCATCCAGCTGTAGTAGCAACAACAAAGGTGTTGAACTTCCTATATATTGACAACAATGTGGAGGCAGAAAATGACTGTTGAATTTTAAGAAATAGTGAGTAGAGTACTGGTCTGAAGAAAGTAGGTCTGCATTGAGAAAGAGTTGACTTCACAGTTGAAGATAGGTTAAGCTTATCAAAAGCTTGAAAACAAAAGACTTTGGTACAAGCCAATGATTTTCAAACATCTAACAATAGAAAGTTTTTCAGCCAAACTGTAGCCCAGGTAAAAAGAGGATGAATTCCCTTTTAAATCATTATTGTATAATGGAAAATAGACCTATGAAGCACCTCTGCAAAGTGGGTCTAGTTCAATTTTATTGTATAGAGACCCAAGAAAGTTATAGAAATCATCCTTTGTGGAACCTGAACTGAATTTTCTACTATTTCAATACAATTTTATAATACTAGTTTATATAGCCTTTTTGTTCACATTTTTCTAATACTTTACTCAATTTAGCACTCAATGAAGAGTATAGAATACATATTGGCCTTATGAACTTTGGGAAATGTTTGTGCTTCTTCCTAGAATTTACTTGTTTCAATCTTTGTACAGTGATCTAAATCTCATTTGATACAGCAACCCTATATGGTAGGAATGTGGTAGTTATCCTCATTTTTACAAGTAAAGAAATAGGTTCAGAAAAGGAAAATGATTTACTCAAGAAGAAATGACCTTTAAGTGGAAGATTTGGAACTAGAACCTGTCATGTGACTTTTTACTTTAGTCTTCTTATCACTGTAATAGACTTTATAAATTGAATATTCAGTAAATGTTAGTGATATCATAACCGAGTTTCAAGGACCTCATTAAATCATTTTATTGGCTTTTGTAAAGCTAGAGGATATAAGATACTGTAGAATAAACTGTTTTGGATTTTGTTGTTGTGAAGAGCTGCTCAACAGTTGCTTTGGTCTCCTTAGCAACAATATTCTCCCTTTGTCCAAGAAATTTAGTACATACAAATAAGTGCTTGAATTTTTTTCTTTTTAGAATTAACATTAATTTTTTATTTCCAAATTTCCTTTATTCCGCTTAATTTTCAACTTATTTGTACTTATTTTGGATAAATACATACTTACAGTTTTTTAAAGATAGTACAGAAGGGATTATCATGGAAAGTAATGCTCTTAATTGTCTCTTCTCTTCCTTAGTTTGCTCCTTAAATGCCATTTTTAATGATTTTTTAGTTATTTTTGCATTACCATGAACAGACAAAATAATATGCCGGTGCCATTATTTCTTGATTTAAAAAAAATTTTAGAAAGTATGTCAAATATATGCCTATGCTATAAGAACATGGGAGCTCGCTCACAGTATTCTCTGTGTCTCCTTCATTAGTTCACATTACATTGCTATAATAATACCTGAGATTGGGTAATGCATAAAGAGAAGAGGTTTATTTAGCTCACCATTTTGGACGAAAAAAAACACAAGACCCGGTAGTGCCATTGTTTTCTCTCTAGGTAGGGCCTCATGGCTGATGGCCTCATAGTAGGAGCATAAGTAAGAGGGATCACATGGTAAGATAGAACGCCAGAGACCTGCGAGGGGCCAGCCTTCATTTTTTTTTTTTTTGTTTGTTTGTTTTTATTAACAACTCAAATGTGTGGGAACTCACTCCACAAAACTAGCATTTCCTTCCCAAGGCAGTGCCTACAGTGACCCAGTTACCCTTCACTAGGCCCCACCTCTTAAAGCTTCCAGAACCTCAACACCTCCACACTGAGGACCAACCCTTTAACACATGAACTGTTGGGGGACAAACCACATCCAAACTATAGCACTTCCTAAATTTTGATAGTTATGCTATTAGTCTTTTACTTATTTCTTTGCAAGTTTAAATAATAAAGAATTCTGCAGGACAATAACTCATAAACACAGACCTTCCAATTGGCCATTCTGTTTTAGAGAATACTGGCAGAAAATATATTCTATGTACAAAAATAGAGAAAACCCATATTGGCTTCCTGAAAAAGTCTGTGGATGTCAGTAACTAAGGATCAAGCTATATGAAGAGGGCTGGGGTTGTGACTCAGTGGTAGAGCGCTTGCCTAGCATGTGTGAGATACTGAGTTCAATCCTCAGCACCACATAAAAATAAATAAATAAAATAAAGGCATTGTGTCCATTTACACCTAAAACAATTTTTTAAAAAGCTATATGAAGAAAACAGTTTACATGAAAAATAAAATAAAGCAGTAAACATATACACAAAGAGATAAAACAGAGAACAAAAGATCTTAAATTTCTCTAATTAAATTAAAGTAGGGGCTGAGATTGTGGCTCAGTGGTAGAGTGCTCACCTAGCATGCATGAGGCACTGGGTTCGATCCTCAGCACCACATAAATGTAAAATAAAGATATTGTGTCCACCTGAAGCTTAATAATAAATATTTTTTAAAATTAAAATTATTTTCATCAAAGAAAGATACTATGAAAAAGAAACAGAAAACAAGAATGAGCTCTAGGAAATTAATGAGCTCTAGGAATATAGAGTGATTCCACCTCCACCTTCTGCCAAATATAATAAAAAATATAAAAATTAGAGTTGGGGGGCTGGGGTTGTGACTCAGTGGTAGAGCGCTTCCCTGGCATGTGTGAGGCCCTGGGTTCAATCCTCAGCACCACATATAAACAAATAAAGTTAAAAAAAAAATCTATTGACAACTAAAAAATATTTTTTAAAAAGTTGGAGTTGGAAAAACATGCTAAAAGGAAGTAGGAAATATGAGAGGAGTCTGATATGGAATAACTACTCCAGGAGCCTAATGTAAATATTCTAATTGATAATAGTGCACTAGATCCACATTGGGCTTCAAAAAATATATCTCAAAAAAGAATGCAATATCTATGTCCTATTAGTAAAAAAATTGAAAGCTGTGGTGTTATGGTGAAGATGGCATTTTTCTGTCAACAGCAATATCAAAGAAAAGCAGTCAGTCTTGGAAGGGAGGGAGGGAGGGAGGGAGGGAACAAGGCAGGGAGGGCAGGCCTGAATAAGCAAGAAGAGAGGAAAGAGAGCTGAGGTATAGCTTAGAGGCAGAGCACTTGCCCTGGGTTCAATCCCCAGCATCACTGGAGGAAAAAAGAAAGGACAGACTTGAACAAGCTGAAAATGAAGCAAACTAAAACAGGGCATGATTTTGAATATTTAATTAATGGACCTTAAGAAAAAAATACATTTAATTTTAAAACTCATAGGTGACACAAAATGAAAGTTAAGAGAAGAAAGCTTAATCTGAATCCATTGTGGGATCTAAAGTGAAGAATACTTAGATAGTTTTAACTTAGTGTATTAGTCACCTTTCTATCCCTGTGACCAAAGTACCTGATGTGAACGATTTAATGGAGGAAAGGTTTATTTTGGTTTATGGTTTGAAAGTCCGTAGTTAGCTGGCGCCATTGCTTTGGGCCTGAGGTGAGACAGAATATCATGGCAAAAGGGATTTTGGAAAGAAGCTGCTCAGTGCATGGCAGCCAGGAAGAAGGGACAAATTATAGTTCCTAAGGGCATGTCTCAGTGACCTATTTTCTCCAACTATGGTTCATCTGCCTACAGTTTCACCCTCCTCTCAGTAATCAATTCAAATTATTAATCCATCAAATCCACTGATTAGGTTAGAGCCCCTCATGATCCCATCACTTCCCCCAAAGTCATGCTTCTGCACATTTCTGCATTGGGAACCAAGCCTTCAACACATGAACCTTTGGGGAACATTCAAGATCCAAATCATAACACCTAGTGATTAAAGTATTTTAAGGATCAAAAAGAAGACAAAGCACACAGTTCAGTTATGGTAGAAAACACATAACACAAAAGTTGCCATCTTGACCATTTTTAAGTGTACAGTTCAATAGTTTTTTTTTAAGTGTATACACATTGTTGTGTTACAAATCTTCAGAATTATTTTTAATCTTGCTGAACTGAACAACTTCCTGTTTTCCTCCGTCCTTTTCCCCTAGCAACCACCATTCTACTTTCTGTTTCTACAAATTTGATTACTCTAGGTACCTCATATAAATAGAAACAATTGGACAGTATTTTGTCTTTTTGTGACTGGTTTATTTCACTTGTCATAATGTCCTCATGGTTCATCCATGTTATAGATAAGTTTTAATTTTTAAAATATATACCACAGATTGAACCCAGGGGGTGCTTAACCACTTAGCTAAGGTCTTGCTAAGGTACCTAGAGCCTCACTAATTTTCTGAGGCTGGCTTTGAACTCAAAATCTTCCTGCTTCAACCTCCCAAGCTGCTGGGATTACAGGTGTGTGCTATCATGCCCATCAATAAGATTTGATTTAGATCAAAATGTAGATGTAATCATCAGCCTGTTTGGTGTTTTGACTTATTGTGCTTTGTAATTGTGATTTGAATCATCAGACTGTGTGTCATTCAAATATTTGTTGAAATTACATCTGCTTCTCTATATGCACTGACTCTTTTCTTTTCTCGTTGCATTGTAATAAGTTCTCAAGAGGGAGAGGAGACAAGTGTTTATGTCTTTCATTTTGAACTAAGACTCTTTTAGTTTTCAAAATTGGAGGCAGTTAAACTGTCCTTCACTATGTGAAGGAATACACAAACTGGTATATCTACACAATGGAATATTATTCAGTGATTAAAAAGAAATAGGCTATAAGGCCATAAAAAGACACGGAGAAACATTAAATGCAGATTGCTGACTGAAAGAAATGGGTGTGAAAAAGCTACCTACTATATGATTTCAATTACATGTCATTCCGAAAAATTTTGGCAAAACTACAGAGACAGTAAAATGATCAGTAGTTACCAGAGACCTGGAGAAGCAGAAAGGAAGGAGAAATAAGTGTAACACCTGTGATTTTATAGCAGCAAAGCTATTCTGTATGATACAATAATGATACATGTCCTTATAATTCATCTAAAACCTTAGAACTTTAATATAGGAAAATTGAGCCATAATGTAGTCTGTGTATTTTACTAATAATGTATCAGCATTGGCTTAAGTATATGAAATGTACCACTATACAATGTTAATAGAAGAAACTGAAAGGGGGATGTGTATGTGAGAGTACCCTGTATTCAGTTCTTAGTAAACCTAAAACTGTTCTAAAAATAGTATATTTATTTATTTAAAACTGTTCTAAAATAGTGTATGTATGTATAGATATATATGTGTATTTATATTTATATTTGAAAGGGGAGAGATTCATATGTGAAAGTACTTTCTTTCTAGAAAATTTTCAAAATAGGTAGACTTCTCCTTTGAGGACAGTCTCTGTCTTATTTCTTTCTTTCAGAAAGGATTTTTGTTTAGTTCCTTCAAGTCTCCTACAAGGCCATTAGAAAGCCTATTTGTTTATATCTTTGGTCTAGAATTATTTTCCCAGTCTCTTATTTTTTAAAATAATATGGAGAATCTAATAAAAAGACATTTATCATCATTTGGTTCCTCCTAATTTTACTTGTAAAGTATATTGAATTAACAAAAGAATATAAATACTACTATATTCCATTAGTTCAGATTTTCATGGTTCCTTCTTGGATAAAAATTAGATTTTTTTCCATCTGTCTTTTTGCAGAGACATCATGATTGACTTGTTTAATTATTTTTACCTAATTTACACATTTGTTCTGTTTTATAGAAATATTTCCCCACAATAAAAGGTTGACTAGTAATTTAGTGCAGGTTTTACTAAAGGAGTATATTTTTCTTTAGTGAATTGCTTTCTTCATTACTGCTAATTACTACTGAGGCTGCTGCCCTCTGGTGTTGGGAGTTAATGGAGAAAATGATTTATGCAGGTGGAGAAGAGGCAGGGAGATGCTTAGTGGGATAATGTCACCAATTCTGCATAGGATCTTCTACACAAAACAATTGAATGAGCACTATATCTCACTAAAATATGGAAATGGTCATATTTAATGGCAGAAAGAGTATGAAACCTATAACACTGTAGATGAAATATATTCTCTTGGATACAAAGGAATTTTGGTTTTCAGCTAAACAGAACCTATCTTGTTGGAGAATCCCTTTAACATAAATAGTAGTTTTGTTTTGTTTCTGCTTTAGAATTTTCTCACATCATTTTCTCTTTGAAATATTTAATTACTTATGCAAATAAAAATTAGAGAAAGATGAATGCCCACTGTGATTGTTAGCTTCCTATCACACAAAATGTCTGATATAATCCACTTACAATGAGTTTTGGAGGTTATAGTCCACGATCCATTGGCTCCATTGCTTTGGACTTGGGGCAAGGCAACCTGTGATGGCAGGAGCATGTGACAGAGCAAAACCACTCACCTCATGCACAGGAAGCAAAAGAGAGAGAAGATGCCAGAGTCTCACATTCCCCTCCACAGCACAACCCTAATGACCTAAGGACCTCCCTAGAAGGCCTACCTCTTAAAGTTTCTGCATCTTCACAATAGCGTTTTCCTGGGACCAAGCCTTTTGGGAGACATTCAAGATCCAAACTATAATATGTACCTGTAAGGAAATGTTTAAATAAACTGGAACACTCTTCAGTGAAAAGTGTAGTGTAGATATTTATTATTATTATTATTATTATTATTATTATTATTATTATTGGTACTGGGGATTGAATTTAGTGGCACTTATCCACTGAGCCATATCCCCAGCCCTTTTTTGAACTTTATTTAGAGACAGGGTCTTGCTGAGTTGCTTAGGACATTGCTAAGTTGCTGAGGCTGACTTTGAACTCATGAAACTCCTACCTCAGCATCCCATGCCATAGGCATGCACCACCATGCCCAGCAAGACTATATATTTTTAAAATTTTATTTTGTTGTGGTGAAAACATTTAGCATGAGATCCACCCTATTAACATATTTTCAAGTATACAATACAATATTTCGAACTATAGGTATCTTTATTGTTGGTAGACAACTATACATAATTGTTAGTATTTACTGAACTGAACACTTAAAAGGGTGATATTTACTATTAATTATGTAAATGTAAATTTTACCTCAATAAGCCCAACTTACAAAAAAAAAAAAAAACCCCAAAAGTATACAGAAAGCCCTGTCTAAAATTGATATTGTACAGGCTATATGGATAAATCCTAATGGGTACTGTTTTGTTCTTATGTATGAATTAATGGCAAAAAATACTTGATAATATTCAAATTTTTCCTTATAAAATATTTGGGAAATATAATTTAATGTTAAAAACCCAATACTTGAAATATGCCTGAATTCACAGTAGCTTCTTATGAAGCAGAGATTTTTTTTCAAGGCATGCAAATTATGAAAATAGATTCAGGACTGTGGCTGTAGTTCAGTGTTAAAATGTGTACTTAGTATGTGCAAGACCCTGCATTCAAACCCTCGTACAAAAAAAGCAAAAACAAACAACAATAAAATTAATTCATGTTGGTTTGTATTGTAGTATATTATCAACTTACTTTTTCCATATTTTTATTGGTGCATTATACTTGTACATAATGGTGGGGTTTGTTGTTAAATATTTTTACATGCATATAACCATGTAATTTGGCCAGTATTATTCCCCAGTATTTTCCATTTCTGATCCTTCCTCCCTCCCCTAGGTTCCTTTCCTTTATTCTACTAACCTCCCTTTGATTTTCATAAGATCTTCCCCCACTTTCTTTTCCTTTTTTCCCCTAGCTTTCACATCAGTTCTCTCATTTTTAAGTTTTTGTTGATCATGATATAAAATTTTTTGATATTTGAGGGAGAGGACATTAAGCCACTTATTTTGTATAAGCAAGAACCCAATTTTGTCTTTGCCACATGCATCTCAGGTAGAGCAGTAATCTCCAGGATACATAAAGAACTCAAAAAACTTGACACCAAAAAAACCAAATAACCCAATCATTAAATGGACAAAGGAACTGAACAGACACTTCACAGAAGAAATACAAACAACAAATATATGAAAAAATGTTCAACATCTCTAGCAATTACAGCAATGCAAATTAAAACTACACTGAGATTTTATCTCACTCCAGTCAGAATGGCAATTATCAAGAATAAAAGTAACAATAAATGTTGGAGAGGATGTGCGGTAAAAGGTGTAATGATACATTGCTGGTAGAACTGCAAATTGGTGCAACTGCTCTAGGAAGTTTATGGAGATTCCTTAGAAAACTTAGAATGGAACTACCATTTTTTCCAGTTATCCCACTCCTCAGTATATACCCAAGGACTTAAAATCAGCATACTATAGTGATGCAGCCACATCAATGTTTATAGCAGCTCAATTCACAATAGCTAAGCTTTGGAACCAACCTTGGTGCCCTTCAACAGATGAATGGATAAAGAAAATGTGGTACATATACACAATATTACTCACCCATAAAGAAGAATGAAATTATGGCATTTTCTGGTAAATGGATGGAACTGGAGACTATCATGCTAAATGAAATAAGCCAATCCCTAAAAAACAAAGACTGAATGTTCTCTCTGATATGAGGATGCTGACTCACAACAGGAGGGAGGAGGAGGAGTGGAGGTTCACCAGATTGGCGATTGGGGAGTGGGGGGAAGGGAGGGAGGATGAGAATGGGAAAGAGTAGAATGAAATGGACATAACTTTTCTATGTTCATATATTAATACATGACCAGTGTAATTCCACATCATGTACAACCATAAAAATGAGAATTTATACTCCATGTATGTATGATATGTCAAAATACATTGTACTGTCATATATAACTAAAAAGAAATTTTAAAAAAGAACCAAATTTTATAGAAATAAAAAATGGAAATTAATATCTTTGTAAAATATGATATTGTTATTTAGAGAACATCTTAAGCTGTATTTGCAGTGTTATTTTGTTGTTGGCTTGCATTTTGTTAAGGAACTATAACTTCTGAAAATCTTGTAATATACTATTTAGGGATCAGTTAATAGCATCCACATTTCAAAAATTACATCTTAACTATTTATAGTAGAAGTGTAATAAATATTTCATTTTTGACTTGAGTGTTCTGGCATTTAAATAGTTTTGTTTGTTTGTTTTTTTAAAGGGGCTGTTTAACTTCCAGGATAACCTTTTTTTAAGTAAAAACAAAAACAATTTTTGCTTTAGTACTGAGGATTAAACCCAGAACCTCATGAGTGTTAGGCAGGCCCTTTACCACTGAGCTAGTTTCACGGACCTTTTTATTTTCTTTTAAAACAGGGTCTCACTCAGTTGCCTAGAGTGGCCTCAAACTTATAATTCTCCTGCCTCAGCCTCCTGAGCAGCTGGGATTATAGGATCATCGTGCCTGGTTAGAAAATAGCTTTTCAACCAAACCAGAAGCTCCAGACAAAATGCTAGTTCCTAGATATGCATTGGTAACTGTGAGGAAAGGAAGAAGGGAAGACTGGGAAGTAGATATGAGAATTTAAAAAAAGAATTTAATTTGTTGTTTTTAGTCATACATGACAGTAGGGGAGAATTTAAGCTATATTCACAATTTATTTCTTTAAAAAGATCTGATTCAAATTAAGCAAAACGTTATGATTAACAAAATGGGAACTCTATTAATATTTTCTGTCTTTTCAAAAAGAAGAAACAAGTCTCATTACTTCTTAATTTTTCTAAAAATGTTCTATAGGCATCTAATGTAAAGCTTTGATAATCACATTTCTCTAAGAGTCTCTTTAGGCTACCACCCTCCACAATTCCTGTCTACCTCATCCTAATTCCTTACTGCAGCAGATTAATTAGCCAGAAATTAACAATAAATAGAATCTAATGCCAGTTAAATCAAATGTAAAGGTTAGAAAGGGCAGATAGATCCCAAAGGGCACAGAAGTTCAATTTTTTTTTAATTCAGCTACTCTCTTCATTTCTCTGAGTCTGAGTTTATTGGTATACATTTAAAAAATGGGACTAGCAACCTCTAACAATCCTTGGGAAGATTAAGATTACTAAAATTTCCATTTGGTTCTTTTTAATATTTTTTGTTTCTCCTCTGAGATATCTCATGTTTTCCTTCATTACAAGCATGTTTTCCTTAAATCACTGAGCATAGATAATAGCTGCTTTAAAAATTCTCGTCTGCCAATGCTAACATTTGGATGTCTTGGAGTTGTCATCACTGATGATCTTTGCTTTTGGTTCTTTATTTGTTTAGTAATCATGGGTTGTATCATAGACATTGTAAATACTATGTTGTGGAGATCCCGGATTCTGTTAATCCCTAGAAGAGTGTTTGATTTGTTTGTTTTAATAGGTTATTAAATTGGTTGGATTCAGACTACAAACTCTGTTTCTTAAACCACTCAAATCTCAATCTCTCTCTTCCTTCCTTCTTTCCTTCCTTCCTTCCTTCCCCTCCCTCCCTCCCTCCTTCTTCTTTCCTACCTTCCTTCCTTCCTTCCTTTCCTTCTTTCTTTTCTTTATTTCTTTCTTTCATTGGTGTCTGCCCCACACATATGTAGTACAAGAATCAGCCAGAGATTTGGGTAGAGTTTACACACAGAATGTGAGATTCTCCCTCTCTAACTCAGTTCTTTCTGGACACATATTCTAGTGGCTGTGGTGGCCCTAACTATGGCATTTCCACTGGTAATTTAGCCCCTATTCATGGCCCTACTAATATCTGTGATCAAAATAAATCATAAAAATGGGTAATTCGCCATATGCTGTCCTATCTCTTAAGTGTTAACTCTTCTAGAATCAATTCTGTTTTTCTTCACTTTTTAAAATCTTCAGTCCTTTGTGGGCTTTGGTTTTGTTTGTTTTTGTATTTTGTCTAGAATTTATAACTATTAACTGTGGGAAAGTCAGATATGGTTGGAATTTATTTGATCATACAGAAAACAAATGGTACTTGTTTTTTGTTGTTGTTCTTTATTTTTTGGTGCTACTGGCAATTGAATTCAGGGTTTTGCATATGCTAGACAAGCATTCTACCACTGAGCTACATCCCTAGTCCTTTATATTTTATTTTGAGACAGGATCTCACCAAGTTGCCCAGGCTGGACTTGAACACTTGAACACTTACCTTAGCCTCCTAAGTAACTGGGATTATGGGTGTGTGCTACCGCACTAGGCAATACATGATTTTTTAAAAAATGCCATTTGAAATTACTTATTTTTCTGTTTGTTGATATGCAGAAGTACAGTTAACTTTTGTATAATAATCTTGTATCTAGCAGCTGTACTATATTCTAACACATCTAAAAATTATTTGCTACTTTGGATTTTTTTTTTTTTTTTTTGCAAACTGGGAATTGAACCCAGGGCTTCACATAGGCTAGTCAAGCACTCTCTGCCACTGAGCTACATCCCCAACCCTTTTTATTTTATTTTGAGATAGGATCTCACTATCTCAGCCTAGGCTAGGGTTGAACTTGCAGTCCTTTTCCCAATGGCTGGGATTATAAGTGTGTATCACCATGCCAAAGTATATAAATCATTTCAACTGAAAAATATGAGTTTTGTTTCTTTTCTTTTTTTCTTTCTAGTTAAGACTATTTTTCTTTTATTCTTTTCAATTTTTAATATAGCTACCCATTATCAGTATCAGGAAGTTTCTATTCCTTATATTTTAAGAGTTTTTATATATATATAAACATACATATATATACACTAAACATACTGTTTAAATTTCATAGGATTTTGAATTTTATAATGATCTAGTATTATGTTATTTTAAGGAATATATTTGTTTTTGTTCCTTGTTCCTGGTGCAGAGCTTTTGGAATTTCCTGAGTTACAGGAATGTCTTTTGTGTTTTGTGTTTCAATCATATCTGAGTTTATGCTTATGAAATGACTTAAGTGGAACCCCTGGATATCCTTAGAATTGGGCTGGTCACCAGAATAACCCAAGTGATAAGAGGATTGGACCTTTCAGCCTACCTACCAAGCTGTAGCCTCTGGGGAGGAGAGGCCAGGGGGCTGGAAAGTGATCATTTTTTTTTTTTTGGTTTCATTCTTTTTTTTTTTAAATTTTTTTATTGTTGGTTGTTCAAAACATTACATAGTTCTTGATATATCATATTTCACACTTTGATTCCAGTGGGTTATGAACTCCCATTTTTACCCCATATACAGATTGCAGAATCACATCAGTTATACATCCATTGATTTACATATTGCCATACTAGTGTCTGTTGTGTTCTGCTGCCTTTCCTATCCTCTACTATCCCCCCTCCCCTCCCCTCCCCTACCCTCTTCTCTCTCTACCCCCTCTACTGTCATTCATTTCTCCCCCTTGAATTATTTTTCCCTTTCCCCTCACTTCCTCTTGTATGTACTTTTGTATAACCCTGAGGGTCTCCTTCCATTTCCATGCAATTTCCCTTCTCTTTCCCTTTCCCTCCCACCTCTCATCCCTGTTTAATGTTAATCTTCTTCTCATGCTCTTTGTCCCTACTCTGTTCTTAGTTACTCTCCTTACATCAAAAAAGACATTTGGCACTTGTTTTTTAGGGATTGGCTAGCTTCACTTAGCATAATCTGCTCTAATGCCATCCATTTCCCTGCAAATTCTATGATTTTGTCATTTTTTAATGCAGAGTAATACTCCATTGTGTATAAATGCCACATTTTTTTTTTATCCATTCGTCTATTGAAGGGCATCTAGGTTGGTTCCACAGTCTTGCTATTGTGAATTGTGCTGCTATGAACATCGATGTAGCAGTGTCCCTGTAGCATGCTCTTTTTAGGTCTTTAGGGAATAGACCGAGTAGGGGAATAGCTGGGTCAAATGGTGGTTCCATTCCCAGCTTGGAAAGTGATCTTGATGACAACTCTGAACAACCAGATCCAGAATGCTTCCCAGTTGGTAAACACATCTCAAAGTACAGGAGGGTGATGTGCTGGAGACAGAATGGAAATTCCACGCCTCCTCCCATGTATGCTGTTAGAGTCTGTAAACAAGTCAAGATGGCACCTGGGATTTTGCAGAGGGAGTGGTTTGTGAAGTAACGCCAGCGAGCCATTAAGTGTGGAGATTCCTTATTGGTTGACTGCTGTATCTAGTTTATGTTAATTAAGATAAGCTGTGTGTAATGTATATATACCCCTCCGGTCCTACAATAAACGGCTCCCACTCCTGCTGTATCAATGTACACAAGTTGCTTGTCACCCCCCGGTTATTTTGCTGCAGCCGGACTGCGGCAGTATGCCTTGCCATATTCATTTCTTCCATTTAGCTCTTCCTGAGTTGTATCCTTTATAATAAACTAGTAAACTTAAGTGTTTTCCTGAGTTCTGTGAGCTGTTCTAGCAAATTCTTGAACATAAGGGGATGGATGGTCTTGAAAATTCAATCTTCTGATCTTCTAGCTCTTTGATCAAAAGTATCCATGGCCCAGAATTTGGGATTGATATCTGAGATCGTGGTCTTGTGGGACTAAGCCCTTTAACTATTGATATCTAATGCCAACTCTAGGTTGATAGTGTCAGAAATTAAATTGAATTGTTGAATTCTCAGTTTATAGACAGAGAGGTGAAAAATTGATTGATGTTGGGAAAGATACCATGTGTTTGGTGTCAGGAGAAAAAAACTCAAAGGTACAGTTTATAGTACATGGTACATATTCAACAAATATTTATTAAATAAATGAATAATTTTATTTTCCCCATAAGTTCATTAGGTCTTACTTATTTTAATTTTTGCATAAGTTGTGTTATGAATTGGAGCAAGTAGATATATAATTTTATAACTTTGTAATAGATAAAAACCATATTTAGGGGCTGGGGTTGTGGCTCAGCAGTGGAGCACTTGTTTCTCAGGAGTGAGGCACTGTGTTCAATCCTTGGCACCACATAAAAGTAAAATAAACAAAGTAAAGGTTTTGTGTCCATCTAAAACTAAAAAAAAAATTTAAACCATATTTAATTAATTTAAAATACTTCGTAAACACTTGAGTGCTACTAAATTTGTCTTTGTATTTAAGATTGAAATGAATGGTTAGGCTTTTTTTTTTTCCAAACAAAATACAGTATAAGAGTTGAGATTCAGTGAGAGATTCTAATTCTGAATTTAAAAAAAATACTAAAAAATTCACCACTTTGAACCATACATATTAAGTCAGTGACCTGTATGCTTGTAATATAACTTAGGAAATATTCTTTTTTGGAGTCAGGGCTTAGTGTGCTTCTACAGAAGGATTTTTTTGTTACAGTAAGGTCCAAGTCAGTAGTGCTTGTTTGGATGTCGTTACCTTATAACAGATGTTTATTTTTGTCTTCCAGATATAATCTGTATCTGTACCTGCCAGGATCCGTTTAAAAAATTAAAAAGAAAAGACCATTTTAGTGCGAAGCCCATCACATTATCCAATCCTGAATACTCTTAAAATGTTGCCAAATATAGATTTGTCCAGAACATGCTTGTTTAAACACAGATTTCCTGGAGTGGCTCCCAGAATTTACTTTCAGTGAACCCTCTATAGAAGGCTAAATAAAACAAGCTGTGATGTTGACCTGTACCCTTTAGGGTAGCTATGAAGGGTGAAGACAGGAAGGGAGTAGACAGTATTTGCATCAGTGAGTAACCAGGTACTAGACAAGGCCTTTCTAGATGTACTTACATTCACATGCATGCTCACTAAATGACATTCTCAGGCATGTAAGATCAAACATCTAGATCTTTTTCCTTCATCAGTTGTTTTGCATTGTTTAGTCAGTTTTTTTGAGGCTGTGACTAAAAGACCTGACCAGAACAACTATAGAGAAGAAAAAGTTTATTTGGGGGGCTCACAGTTTTGGAGGTCTCAGTCCATAGGCAGCTGGCTCCATTCCTTGGGGCTTGAGGTGAGGCTGAACATCATGGCAGAAGAGTGTGTTGGAGGAAGCAGCCAATATGATAATCACAAAGTAGACAGAGAGAGTCTGCACTCCTCAGATACAAAATACATACCCACAGGCATGCCTCCACCCCTGCCCAGACTCACCTCCTTTAGCCACACCCCACTGGCCTTTTGTCTCCACTCAGTTGATCCCATCAAGGAATTATCTTACTGATTGGATTAAGGCTCTCATAACCTTCTTGCATTATCTCACACATAAGCTTTTGGGGGACACCTCACATCCAAACTATAATATACATATGAATAACTTTAATATATTAGGATAAATTAATATAAAAACTTAACACTGTAATATGACATCCTTATAAATCTATTTTTCTTTTTTCCCATTTAGTCTTTGTCAATAAGCATATCTAGTTTTTCCTTGCTTGTTAGCACAGTGTAATTAAATTTGTGGGATTTTTCCTACTTAACACATTTCCATGCTTATTATATTTTCTATTCTATATAATTTTTAATTATTTAAAAAATAGCCTATACATGCACAAATACTTAGTAAACACTTGAGTGCTACTAAATTTGTCCTTTGTATTTAAGATTGAAATGAATGTTTAGGGTTTTTTTCAAACAAAATATAGTATAAGAGTTGAGATTCTGTGAGAGATTCTAATTCTGGAAAAAAAAAAAAAAAGAAAAAAAGAAACCTCCAAAATTCACCACTTTGAACCATACATAGTAAGTCATTGACCCATATTCTTGTGATAGAACTTAGGAAATATTCTTTTTTGGAGTCAGGACTTAGTGTGCTGTTTTAAATGAAAAACCTATTTGACTGTGTAACCTCTCAATTATTTTTTTCTATAATCATCTAGTTTTCTATCCAGAGACACTATCATTAACTTACATATATATGTATTATATATATATATATATATATATATATATATATATATATATATATATATATACACACACACACACACACACACACACAGAGAGATATTTAATATGCTGCTACTACAAATAGTATAAATAGTAGAATATGATTCTGACAGTGTACTACCCTTTGCTTTTTTCCCGTGTGTGTGTGTGTGTGTGTGTGTGCGCGCGCGCGCGTGCTTCATTCCAAACTAACAAGTCTTACTGATGAGCATTTATGTTCCTTTTTTTCCTTTTCTCACTTTCAGTTATTGCAATATAAGTACTGTTTCTAGTGTACAATCTTCAGATACATGTATAAATATCTCTATGGAATCAATTCCTGGAAATGGAATTATGAGTCAAGTGTTGTGTATTTAAAATTTCACTAGAGGTGGGTGCAGTGGCTGCTTGGGTGACTGAGGCAGAATTGCAAGTTTGAGGTCAGATTCTACAACTTAGTGAGACCCTGTCCCAAGATTAAAAAAAAAAAAATAGGGGCTAGGGTTGCTGCTTAATGGTAGAGTGCTCGTCTAGCATGCATGAGGCACTGGATTTGATCCTCAGCACCACATAAAAATAAAATAAATATATATGTCCACCTAAAACTAAAAACTAAATATTAAAAAAAAATTAAAGGGCTAAATGTATAGCTCAGTATTAGAACCAGTCCCTTGGTTCAATCCCCAGTGGGGTGGGGGGAGTAAATGCTCTATATACATCTATATTTGAGTGTTTTTCATAAGCGTATATTTAATTCTGAAGGAAAACTTGAAATTATTTGTCATTAGGTCTTTTATCTTAAAAGTTATACCCTTGTTTAGGAAATTCATTTCTATTGGAAGTTCTTAAAATAGTTTTTTTCTCTAATATTTACTTTTTCTAAAAGAACATGGCTATTTTGTCACTATTATGAATCATAACCAGTGGACACATATTAAGCATCTTCTATATACAAGGAACTGTGGAGAACAGATTAAAAAGACATTTAGGAGGGCTGGGGTTGTAGCTCAGTGAGAGCGCTTGCCTCACATGTGTAAGGCACTGAGTTTGATCCTCAGCACCACATAAAAATAAATAAATAAATAAAAAATTTTTAAAAGATTTTAGGAACACTGTCAACTGAAGGTACTCCCATTATGTGAGTAATTGATTACTGGTTTTAAGGGAATTCTCACTATCTTGACTTTTTTTCTGAAGCTTATTTTTGGTAGCACTGTACTTGGATTATAGGAAAAATACAGAATACCAAGAACATATAATCATTTTCCTCAAATGCTTGCAAAATAAGGACTTTGATGAATGTTGATTTAATGTGTGGATGGGGAAAAAGAATGGTTGAGGATAAGAAGGAGAAGGAGAACTGATAGAGGATAGAACTCTGTATGGAAAAAGATTTGTTCAGGACAAGATTGTCAGAAGACAGTCTTTATTTCACACTAGTCACAAACATTACCTACTGTATTGCTTAGGGCACAGTCTGAGCTCAAAGACTGTAAAATATAGTGTCTTGAAGGCAAGAGAAGATACTGTCTCTCACAACATTCAAAGGAAAGAGGGGTAGTATGGGGCTGGTGGGGTGGCTGTCCCATCCTCAATATATGACTGCCCCTAAGTAACTACTCCAGCTTTCATATAACTCAGCCCATTGAGGAGGGATAAGACTTAGAAAAGGACACATTTAATCCTTTTCAGGCAAGACCTAAAAGTGGAACATATTTCCATTTCTCATGCTATTGGCCAGAACTTAGTTAAGTAGTTATACCTAGCTATAAGGCAAACTGAGGTGTAGTCCTTGACTATGACAAATAATTTTTCAGAGCATAAGGTTCATTAGGAAAAAAGTCAAATGCTGACAAAGAGATTGAGTTCTTGACTAGATTCCAAAGTGAGTCTTGGGTCTGACAATCAAAATGTTAGAATTGGAAAGAATCTTTCTTTTTTAAAGGTGTATAGAGAAACTGAAAACTAGGAGGGGATCTTTTAAGATTAAATGTAAACCCCTAAATTGTACTGATGAGCCTCAGGGAGGCTTATTTGAAAGAAGAACTCAAACCTTCCAAGTCTTAGGCTGTAAAGAGGCTAAGAACATTGTGGTAAGAGCCCAACCAGGACACAGCATGAGTTGAAAATACAGACCCGGAGAGTGGAGCCATTTCTTTCAACCAACCACTTTTATAAAAAGTTTTGAGGGTTATCTGAGTAGTTCTTTCTGTATACTAAAGAATGTATACTAAGTATTAAGTAGTACAGGCTAACCATGGTAATAAATGCTTCAGAATTTCATTGGGTTAAACAATGGAAGTTTATTTCTTGTTCACATTACAGTTCAACACTGGCCCATGAGATAGGAAGTAAAAAAGAGGGCATTTTGCTCCATGAAGTCCTTTATTCTATCCTTTTACTACAAACTCCTCTTGGTACTTGGTTACTAAGTGAATGGGAAAAAGAAGATAGGCAGGGGAGGTTTTATGGGTTAGGCTTGGAAATGATGCACATCTCTTTTTTCTCTCATCTGCTGGCCATACCTCTGTCACATGTCTTATGTAGCTCCAAAAAATATTATCCTAGCCATGTACCCGGGAAGGTTAGAACATTATGCCTATTTTTAGAAGTAAAGATACTATAATGAAATTACCTGTTCATGGTCCTAAAACTAGTAATACATGCTACTGAATAGAGCCCTTGAATTTGGTGTTCTTAGTAGTTTACATGATCACTTACTGATAAAACCTGTAGAATTTGAAAAGATACCAAATTCAACATACCTGCTTGGAATCTAAAGATCAAGGGGAGATAAAATGATTTGTTCAGGATTATCTAACTAACCAATTGCAGACTTGCAATCAGAATCATAGTTCAGTCATCTTTCCATTACCCTATAATTATCCACTGTGCTGCTGAGCAATAATTGGATTCTTCATTTGTTAAGAAAAGAATGATATGTCAGAATATCTAAGCAAGATTATGAACATTTGAACTATTTTATGTTGACTACCGTATATGAGAAATACTTTTTATTTAAAAATATTTTTATTGTTGAAACTTAACAGAGATAAGTGTTTTTGAATAGTAAAATTCAGCTCAATGTATGTGGTTTGGTAGAAAAAAAAGTGTAGTTTAAAAAAAAATTTTGTGGTTGTAGATGGACAGTATGCCTTTATTTTTTGTGCTTATTTTTGATTGCGGTGCTAAGGATCGAACCTGGTGTCTCATACATGCTACACAAGTGCTCTGTCACTGAGCCACAACCCTGGCCCCAAACAAGGTAGTTTTTTTTTTTTTTTTTTTTTTTTTTTTTTTAAAGACTCTTTAGTACTGGGCATGGTGACACACACAGAGTGGCTTGGGAGGCTGAGGCCGGAGGATTTCAAAGTTCAACTTAGCAAGTTACTGAGGACTATGTTTAGGTAGCTTAACTTTTAAAATAATAAACATTATAATTTTTATCTCTCACATTAATCTTGGCATATCCAATATTATGCGTAAGTGCTAACACTATGCTATATTTCAAGGCTTATTTTCTGTTTTGGAGATAGTTAACATCTTCATTTCCTTGGTTGATTTTTGTATTTGTTGATTATTCAAGTAAATCTCATTTGTATGAAAAGTATAGTCATTCGAGTTTTTTTTAATCTAAGCCAATTCATGCTAATTTCTACCAAATTTTTAAAATATGGAAATTAAATTTAAAATTATACAAAAATCCTTTAAATGAAAAACATTGATTGGTTTAGCATGACTATATTTTGGACTTAATAAGGAAGCATCTGATTTGGAAAACCTGCCCTACTCCAGAACTCTGGAAATGGATCGTCAAGCTGGCTGATGCTCAGAAGTAAATGTCAAGCTGTGTTCACCCTTCAGCTTTTCAGATTGCAGTTTCCTATTTTAACTTCTGTTTAAAAAGAAACTTTACATTTTTTCCTCTGAAGTTATATTAAATTAATATTTGTTATTTAAGCACAAGTCTTTGACAGTGATATTTTAGAATATTATCTGTAGTTTCATAACTTTAGATGTATTCGAGTGACTAAAGAGTCAATTTTGTATATTTGCTGCCTTACATGAATAACAATATTAGGATTTGGGGTTGTTAATATATATCATGTTCTTTTAGATCTGTTCCAATCTTCTAAATAATGAAGGTCATGGTTTAGATTGTTTCTAAGCTGTTGGATCTAGTACTAGAATATTAATAAAATAGATTCAAGTTGTATAGGAAGTATAAAACTATTAGGTTTATAAAATAGAAAAAAGGTAAATTCCTCATTGGCAAACTTGATCGCTTTTTTTTTTTACACACTTTTATATATGTTTGTATTTATTGTGTATAAATAATACAGGAGTGCCTAGTTATTAACACAATAGGTTCAGAAAGCTTTGATGAGTCCAAAATGATCCTTAAGTGAATGCTGATACTTTGATTTGATGGCAGGAAGAGTTGGTGTGATTTTGGTCTGACATGTAGCTTTCTTCACATCTATGAATGTCTGTAAAAAGTTATATTTGTTAAAAGAAATCCTTCTATATGTTTAACATTTTAAAAATAATTTCTTTCATATTTTCTTTGAATTGGGTCTTATGGTTCTACAATATGGGAAAAACCTCCATGAGTATTATGTAAGAGGACACTTTCTTTTCTTCATTTCAGCCATATAAAGTTACAGCAATCCATAGGATTAGAACTTAAAGGTTCTACATTTTTGGTATACAGGTAAAATTTGAAAATAATGCACAAATTTAATTCTATATTCTTCAACTTACTGATTTCATACTAAACAATTATTTTATTCATTATGAATGACATATAGAAAATGCTAGTACAGAAAATGCTAGGGATCACTAAAATCTCTCTGGATTTTCTACAGGATTCCTTTTGGGGGCTACTAAAATTATTAGGAATCTAAGATGCCAGATAAGAGTAAATTTAGTTCAGATTGAACGTATTTACTTCTAAATAATTTTCATTTTATGTCATGGGTCAATAGGTACATTCTGAAATACGTTAATTTAATAGCTACTACGTACAGTTTTAGGGGTACTTTTTAAATAATTGGTGCCAGCTGACCAATTTTATTATTCTTTTTTTTTCCTGACTGGTTTCTCTTGTCCTTAGGTACAGAATAAATTGTGAATAAGAAAGCACATTTAAAAAGCAAACAATAATTTATATTTGAGAAAACTTTAGTATGTTTTATAAATTCAGATCATATTAATAGCTTTCTGTAAGTAGGAAAAGAAAGGCAATTTGTGAGATGAAAAGTATTCACATAGACATACAAGTAGTTGTTTTTCTCAGCCATCATGAATACTTAACTGGCTTGACCATAAAAATTAAGTAATATGTACATAAAATACTCAAACAACCCATAGCTATAGTCAGAGGATCATGATTTTTAGCCCTTTTTTTGCTAAAAAAATTGAATATTTCTGGATGGTATATAAATATACATATACCTCTTTTTTCTACAAATTCTTCTGCTTTCCTTTTCATTTACTGTATCTGAATTCTGCATGGAAATTACATTTGAAAATAATTTGCTTAAACCAGGTATAGTGGTGCACGCCTGTAATCCCAGCAGCTTGGGAGGCTGGAGGATCTCGAGTTCAAAGCCAGCCTCAGCAAAAGCAAAGCACTAAGTTCAAAGCCAGCCTCAGTAAAAGCAAGGCACTATCTCAAAATAAAATTCAAAATAGGGTTGGGGATGTGGCTCAGTGGTTGAGTGCTCCTGAGTTCAATCCCTGGTACCCAATCCCCCCCCAAAATAATAATAATTTGCTTATAATTCATTAAATCTTAAGATTTTAGCAACAAAATACAAGTGCAATGTATTACCTGAATGGAAAAATATAAGATAGTGTGGCTACATAGATAGTTTTTTTAAGTTATATTTTTTAAAATTTGTAATTTGATATCTGGCTGTTAAATAGTGGAGAAATCTGAATTTAAAGTAGATTTTAAATGGCTATCATAATTATTTATCTCATCTTATCATACAAGTTTACTAATTATATTTAATGCATCATGATTCTTTATCTGTTTTTATTTTCTCAACCCTACAAACCTTGTAAGAACCAGGAATTTCGTTGTGAGGTTTGTAGTAGGAAATGGAATTTTCAGGCCCTACCCTAGTAGCTGTTCAGTTAAACATTAGGAAATTCAGTAAGTTCATAGTATTTGTGTCTGGTGTATCATTTTTATATTTTATAGCTATAACGAAAATATTATTTTGCTTTGTAGCTGAAGTTAAATTATTATCAGAAGCATTATTTACCTGCTCAATATAGTTATTTTGTTTTATTGAGATAATACAGTTCTTAATATAGTCTAGACTGGTGTAGGTTCAAATCCTGAGTAAATCTCTAGTACTAGCTCAGTGCTACTGGGCTCCTTGTGTAAATTTTGTCTATGTAGTGGTAATAATGATACTACTAGTAGGAATGCTGCAGTGAATATTCTTGTTTAAATATTTTTGTTTGTATGAAGATATTGCCATGGTCAGAAAAATCTGTGAGCCAATAAGCATGTGCAGTTTAAAATTTAATGCTTTGCTTTAAAATCACTCCAAAAAGATCATCCCGATTTGCAGTCTCACTGACTGTATCATAATGCTGTAGATCTCCTATGTGTGAAAAATCCACTCAATTTTTGCTGTTCTTGTGCCAATCTTTAAGTGTTGACCTTCTCTGAATCTCTTTGATGTCCTTATCAAATCTGGTGATATCTTAGACTTTGGAATTATATGCTAGTAACTCAGATATTGTTATTATTTAGATTTTTCTTTTAAGAGCTATGCTTCTTTTTATGTAAGCGGTGTAGTTTTAGTTTGTGCCATTTAAAATGGAAACTTCTTGAGTGTAAGTATATATATATATATATATGTGTATATATACACATACATATGTATATAGTATATATATTTTCAACATCCATCAATTTTAACTAGATTAAAATTTCAGTTAACCAGAATTTTCATGGTTTTGTTGTTAGTTTGACCATGTACTCTGTTTACTTTAATTTCCACATAAACAGAAAACTGTATTGTTTAAATTATATATTGATATATTTTGTCTTTGTAAGTATAAATATACTCTAATAGCACCTTTTAGCTGCCTTGGATTCTAATTCTGAAAATTCATTATAGTCTATAGATATAGAAGATATAAATAGTACAGACTCAATTCATACTAACCTGAAAGAGAAGTTGTATTTTACCTTATTTTCTTGGTAAATTGACTCTCCAAAAAGAAAATATTAGAAATTTCCATTTAAGTTTTATTTTATATTATAATTTCATTTCTATTTAAAATATGCTACTGTTTAATTTATATTTTTAATCTCAAAAGTGAATGAAGGGCCTTGTACATGCAAACCACACGCTTTACCCACTGAACTTATACCTCCAGCCCCATATCTGCAACTTTTTGGTAAAGCACTGTTTTCAGTCATAGATGTCCTTAAGATTTATGAAAACAAGTTGAAGTACATGCCAGTGAAATACAGAATCCTAAAATATGGATGTCGGCATTGCCCTGCCTCTCAACCTATTTTGAAAATTCAACATAATATGTTTGATATCTAAGACCTTTTTATGTTCAGCTATAGATAAATTAAAAGGTTTTCTATGATTCTAAAGAGTAGTAAGGTTTATCCAGTTATTTGGATTTGCAGAGGTTTAGGTAAGGTGATTGGTAGGCATGTTTTGATGGTGTTATTCAGTAGCAGTCATATTTCTTTTAAAATTTATTAAAGATTCTAGTCAGGCGCAGTGGCTCACACCCATAATCTCTGAGATAGGAGGCTCATGAGTTCAAAGCCAACTTCAGCAAAAGTGAGGTGCTAAGCAACTCAGTGAGACCCTGTCTCTAAATAAAATACAAAATAGGGCTGCGGATGTGGCTCAGTGGTTGAGTGCTCCTGAGTTCAATCTCTGGTACCCAAAAAAAAAAAAAACTTAATATAGATTCTAAATGATGTCATTTTTGACAAGTTTATTTTGGATCCTTGGCTCTTAAGTTTATCAAATTGTTTAGAAGAACATTCTTGAGTATGTTATTTAAGAATGTTCTAAAAATCAGAAGTATGTAAATTACCTTTAATGGGCCCTGTCCTTGTGGGACTCAATAAATGCCAGGTATTGTGTTTATGTTAGTAAAGAGTATAGACTAATTTAATAAGTAGCACTATGGAATTTGTAGTGAATGTAAAACCTTGTGATATATGCATATTGGACCCTTAGAAGACTTTGATATTTGGACTCTAATCCTGATTTAGCTTTAACTTCTTTTGTAGAATCCTAAAACAAAAGAGCAGATTGAAAATCTTTTACGGAATGGGATGAATAAGGAGTTGCGGGATCGTCTTTGCTGCCGAATGACTTTTGGGACTGCAGGACTTCGTTCTGCTATGGGGGCAGGATTTTGCTATATTAATGACCTTACAGTAATACAATCAACACAGGTAAGTATTATGAATTATACTTTTTCTTACTCTGTCATTCAGCTTTATAAATTAGGTAATGTCTTTCTTTAAAAAAAAAAAAAGCCAGTGAGGGGGAGCCTTTTGTCTGGGGAGGTATTCTCCTGTAAGTAAAGAGTATAGACCAAATTCTGACCTTTGTTCTTGCCTGAGATTAATCTTAGAAGTAATTTTTGTATCTTCAAGTTCACAGACTAAGTTTCTGATTAAGAGTTATTTTGGTAGCCATTGTCATTTCTTGCCAGAGTTACTTTGCATTTGAAACCAAGAAATGGATAAATTGATATGTCCAGATAACATAAACAAGCAAACTTAGAAAGAAGATAATTACTCATTTGGGCATCTGGTATTCATAAAGGCTAACCAGAGTATGGAAAATTTAGTTGAAAATATTCTACTTAGATATGGTTTTCCAAAGCCATTTGAGAGTTCTTTTATAACAAAATATAATTTGTTTTTATTTCTCTCCATTTTTATGAAACTTATTTTAGAAACAAATTGCTTCTCTTCCCAGTAAATCATCCTCGCTGTTTGAAGGAACCACGCCTTTGAGGCCAGTAATGCATTTAGCATACAGTAAAAATAGTTCCAGGCTATAGAATACCTCAGTGGACATTAATTCTAGTCAATACTGCCAAACAGGAAATCATCTTTATCCTCATTCTAAAGCCAATGGCTTATATGCAGGGGATGGAGAAGAACGAATGACAGGTTAGCACTGGGTAGGTAGGATACTTGTCACCTTCCCTACCTTCCCCTTCTTCATATCCTTTCTTGTCCTCACCAGAAATGCTTATAGTTCAGTCTTTTTTTATGTATATATTGAGTTTCCTCATAAACCAGGCCAAATGAGATCTGGTTCATAAGGACTAACCCTTTTCATACTTTGCATGTGAGGGAATAAGATAAAATGGATTCTCATAGTAGATAATAATATGAGGGTCTATAAGGTTTAGGATAGTGTCATCATTAGAAAGAAATTGGTGAAACTAGCCCATTTGGGCTCTATTAATCTGTCTCCATCACCCAATCACTCATAGGGAATAGTTGGAAGAAATAAGTGTACTTGAAAGACCCATGTACTGGAAGTCACTGGGGCTTTATCATAGGTCTTCAATAAACTTTAATAACTTAAATTTTAATTGAATGACAGGCCTTGGACAAGTCATTACATGGAGCTTCAGACTTATTCTGTTTCTTCTTTTTTAAAAGAAATTTTAAGACAGACAAAAATGGTATTTGCATTTCTTTTCAGGGTTGTTATAATGATTAAATTTTCTATCCTTGTGTAGATATGTGTTTGGGTGTAATTCTAAAGAACTATAAGGATATAAGTGTTATTTTTAGAGATGAAATGTTTGTTAAAGTTAGAAAATCATTTCTAAGATAAATGGTTTTATTTTATCATTGCTATAGTTTCAATGTGAAATATTTCATTTTTTTGTCACCCTTGATTGCAGATTTTTCTAATCTGACTTCTTCTTTTCCTGTAAAATTTTAAAACTAAAAAATTATAAGTGGTATCAGCCATCTTAAAAAATGTGCCAGTGAAGAATTGTGTGGCTAATTAAAAATATTTGTGTCATAAATAGGTCAGATCTTTTGGTTAGCTTCAATGGCATGATTTAGCAAGGGCCTAAATGGTTAAAATTCTGTTTTCTAGAGCCTTGAAGCAAGAAACGAGTTCTTTTGACTCTTCAACAATATATTTTAGCCCATTGACTCACAGCTTTCATCTTTTTTCCCCTCCTGTTTTATGGATTTTATGGTTACTAAATTGATATTTGTATCATATTAAATGTGTCTAAAAATCCACAAAATGTTTGTCAACTCACACTTGTGGATTGAACATTATTGTGTCCACATTAGTAAACATGAGCATAAAGGCAGAAGCCAGTAAGATGCACACCAAACATAAAGAGATTTTAAGTCTTATAATACACAAGTAAGCATTCAGCAGGAACTGATCTTTTGTATTTATTTGCTTCAGGGGATGTACAAATACCTTGAGAGATGTTTCTCAGACTTCAAGCAGAGAGGCTTTGTTGTTGGATATGACACTCGGGGTCAAGTAACTAGCAGCTGCAGCAGCCAGAGGTACAGTGTTAATTTGTTTCAAAGATTAAGTTGAAGTGGACTTAAACAAGATTTTTTTTTTTCCAATAGTAGGATTTCTGAACAGGAGACTGTCAAACAGAAGTGTGAACACATGACAATGTTTATTTTAGAGCTGAAAGAGAAGTAAAAGTATTTCAAAGATAAGGTTTAATTTTACAGAAAGAAGTAAAATGTTCAAATACTTAAAGGTCACATTGAGAATAATATTGTAGCTTATAAATTAACATTGGTGGTGGCACTGGGTAGGAATGATTATGTAGCTTGTATTCTTGCATTAAAATCTTATTTGGTTATTTTTAGAGTTTTTTTATAATAGATAATTATGATGTGATATTTTCTTTTCAGGGGTAATTATACATTTTGGATTTGTTTTATTTCACTTTCCTCCATTCCTGTTACCTTGTTACATTCCTGTTACAGGTTATATTTCTTAGTAAAATACTCATCAAAAGATTATTTGAGAGCAAAAGAAGAATTGTAATGTCAGTTCTGTTAATTGTTAAGTTCCGTTTAGTTTAGGGGGCTTTTTGTTTTGTTTTTTGGTTTTTTGTTTTTGTTTTTTGTTTTTTTTTTTTTTGCTTATTTTTTGTTGGTTTTGTTTTTCTTTTTGTGTGGTGCTGGGGAGGAACAAAGCCAGGCCTTGCAAAGCTTAGCTAAGAAGGCTCTCTATCACTGAGCTATATCCATAGCCCAAAGCTTCTTTAAAAAAAAAAACAAAAAAAAACTTATTTAACATTTTTAAGTTGGAGCACATGCTTAAATAATCAGTGATGATAAGATCTGGTTTATATTAAGATATCATATATTCAGAATAATTGGAATATGAAACATTTATGTTAAAGTTTGGTTTTTAAAAAGTGGTGGAACTAAGCTGGGTGTTGTGGCACAAGCCTATAATCCCAGAAGTTTGGGAAGCTGAGGCAGGAGGATTATGAGTTCAAAGCCAGCCTCAGCAACTTAGTGAGGCCCTAAGCAATTTATCAAGACCATGTTTCTAAATAAAATACAAAAAGGGCTGGGGATATAGCTTAATGATTAAATGCCCCTAGGTTGGATCCCTGGTACCAACAAAATAAAAAATAAAATAATAAAAAGTGGTAAACTAAAGACTAAGTGAGATCTCTCTTATTTTTAGGCTTGCTAAACTCACTGCTACAGTTTTGCTGGCTAAAAATGTTCCTGTGTACCTTTTTTCAAGATATGTTCCTACACCTTTTGTAGTAAGTATGTTGTGTTAGTGATCATTCAGTTTGCTTCCCTTGAAAATATTTTTTAAATCAACTAGGATTCAAATCTTTGTCATAAATATGGTTTTGTATTGAGTGATATGAGAAACCAAAGGAAGGAAAACAAATTTTACTCTGAGTTTATTTTCATTTCATCAGTCATTTGTTGAACTACAAAGAATTTGATCAAGAATTGAGAAGTCACAGTCATAGTGGGAAATTTCAATACCCTTCTTTCAGAAATTAATTAATCAGGTGGATAGGTAGCTTTGAGCACAATGTTAGCAGGTTTGGTATGTGTGTGTGTGTGTGTAAAAACTCTGCATTCCATGATGGTAGAATGTACATTATTATTTAGCAGAGTCACAAAAGAAGTCTCAACAAATTCCAGAGAACTGCTTATCAGGTACTGTGGCACACACCTGTAATCCCAGTGACTCCAGAGGCTAAGGCAGGAGTATTGCAAGCTTGAGTCCAACCTCAGTGACTTAGTGAGACCCTGTCTCAAAAATAAAAAATAAAAAGGACTGGGGATGTAGCTCAGTGGTAAAGTACCCCTAGGTTCAATCCTCAGTACCCAAAAAAGCAAACAAGCTATATACTTGGACTCCAATACAATAAAATTAGAAGTAAAAAACTCCTCCCAAATTCTCTATGTTTAGAAATTTTAAAACACATTGATAAATAATTCATGGCTAAGGAAGATAACACAATGAAGATGAGAGGTACAGACAGTCCTTTTGAATGGTGCTATAGAATTATAAAGGCAGCTGTGCAAGCTAAAAGCATGCAAAGTAATCTTTATAATCAATAAACAGCTACAGCTGTTCTATGACCTTTAAAATATCTGGACAAAACATTAAAAACACCAAAGTTTACTCTTGGTTAAAAATATTTAAGGGGGGCTGGGGTCGTGGCTCAGTGGTAAAAGTACTTGCCTAGCATGTGTGAGGCACTGGGTTCAATTCTCAGCACCACATATAAATAAATAAAATAAAGGTCCATCAACAACTAAAAAAATATTTTTAAAAAATATTTAAGGAAAGGAAAAAATGGTAAAAATAATAGTATATTATAATTTAAAACAATAGAGACGTTGAGAAGTAAAGTGTTTTATTACTTTGTTTTTTAAAAAAACTTACCAAGAATATAAATATTACTTACTTCCTGTCATTAACTTTCAATATGAGTAAGCATCTTTTGTATGCCTTGGCAAATTATTATATATCTTTGTAAGTTTGGATCAGCTTCAAACATTTTATCCTTTGTTATTTTAAATGTAGTAAAATATCTCTGAGAGTTCCTTTAATGTATTTTGCCTTAAAAGTGCTTTGCTTATATCACTTCTTCTGAAATGTTTTGCATTCTGTTTAATCACAACCCCGTTCCTCATTTCCTCCATATGTTCACCTGCGGATGGTGAGATCCTTTGGTTGCATTTTAAATGTGGCAGTGTAAGCATTCCTGACTGTTTCTTTTATAATTCCATTTATTCAACTCAAATTTCCTTTCTACCATTGTCATTTTTTGTTTCTTTGCAGCACTTTCATCTTCTTCGGCCAATACCCATTTTTAGTTATGTAATTTGGTAAACTGTCATGTGGATTAATCACTGGAAAATAACTGTCATGTAGATTTATCACTGGGAAATAAAGAGGCAACATAGGTACATGCTTTGCTATTTGTGACTAACACTGACAGGATTTAAAAGAGTGATGTGGTTGGTCATTGATCATGGTGGAAATAGTGATTTATGGACTGAGGAGTAAGCAACCACATTTGTGCTTAAGTGGTTAATATACCATGATATCTGAATTTGAACCTGTTGTTAGGAGACTGGTACTATTTAACAACAATATGGTAGTAGAAATCTGTGTTTATGAACTGTGCAAAGCAAAGATTGCCTGTATTTAAAACTGAGCTATAATGAAAACAATAAATAGCAAAAATTTGGGCTAGAGGTAAGCCCCATGTAAAGATAAATTTATAGTTTTAATGAGTATATTAGGGAAAAAGATTAGAAAATAATTAGCTAAGCAGTTAACTTAATATGTTTGTGCTAAAACTGAATAAATCCAAATTAAGTAAAAGGTATGAAATAATAAAGGTATGAGAAAAAAATCAAGTAAATAAAAAATAAAGAAGATATCAGCTGCTTAAAAAGCAAAAGTTAGATCTCTGGGGCTGGGGCTGGGGCTCAGTGGCAGAGCGCTTGCCTCTCACATGTGAGGCACTGGGTTCGATCCTCAGCACCACATAAAAATAAGCAAACAAACATATTTCTATAACTAAAAACAAAATTTTTTTTAAAAGTTAGATCTCTGAATAGAATTACAGATAAAACCCTGGAAAGGGTGCTCAAGAAACAAAGAAGGCATAAATTTAAAAATTAAAAGGAGAGCATAATAAATAAAATAGGAATTAAGAAAAATCACAACATTCTGAACAACATAACACAAATTAATGTGCAAACTTAAATGAATTGGCCAGTTTCCTAGAATAACAATTGATACATTAAAACTGATAAAAAATAGAAACTGGAATAAGCATATAATCATTAAATAAATTTAATTTGTATTTTTTAAATATTCTAAAATTTAAAATATAATGTCCAGATGATTTTATAGCAAGTTTTACCAAAAATTTGAGCAATAGAAAATGTTTCTATAAAATATTGTAGTGATTTGTTGGAAATATAATTAGTGGCTTAAGAATCAAAGTAATTGCTAATATACATATATGTGTGTGTATATATATAAGTATATGTTTATATATATATGTCTATATATATATATATGTATATATGTATTTTTGATGAATAATGGAAGCCGGGCACTGTGGTACACACCTGAAATCCCAGTGGTTTGGGAGGCTAAAGCAGGAGGATTGCAAATTCAGAGCCAGCCTCAGCAACTTTGTGAGGCACTAAGCAACTTAGTGAGACCCTGTCTCAGAATAAAAAATAAAAAGGACTGGGGATGTAGCTCAGTGGTTAAGCACCCCTGGGTTCAATTCCTGATACCAAAATAAAATAAAATAATAGAAGCCAGGGAGAATCTAGAAATATAGACCATCTCTGTAAGATTCTGTCACTGAGTTGTTATTTCCAGTCAGCATCAATCCTACTGTGTTGGCTTTTCTCTCTCATTGCAGATAGATTTGCTTTAGCTGGTAGGGGAGGTATTTTTAGCAATCCCAGATTTCACACTCTTTTATCACCATGACTTAAGTGAAAAGCACTCTTGACTAACTATAGCCAGAATATTTTGGAGAAAGACTCTGATCAGGTTTGGTTGATGAAACAGTTTCTGAATCATACCAAGGGAATAGATTGCTGTGATCAGATCTGGCTCATGTATTCAACATTGCCCTCCCACAACTGTGATCCAGGAGGGCAGTCAGATATGATGGTAGAAACAGAAGGAGAACTATCCGAAGGTGACAAATAATAACTACTACTGAAACGGGAAATACAATCTAAGAATTAACTGTGGGAGAGAATACGGTGAGTTGACCCTTATATATATGACATAGAGGCCACATAGTATATTTAAAAATCTTTAAATTGGAAAGCAAGAAACTTATGCTCTCCCTTTGAATCTTCTACCAATGACTGTATTATGTTGGATGACCCTCAATGTAAAGTGTAATGGATTCGATGATTTCTAAATTTACTTCCAACTCCAATATTTTATGATTCTATTTTTCACATCTCCAGAGTTTGGTGGAATGTCTGACATATAGTAGGTGTTCATTAAATATTGTCAAATAAACAAAAGAATAAGAAATGCTTATAGGACTAAGTTAAACAAGACTGGGAAAGCTGTTCAGTCTAACAATTGGATGATTATTGATCCACATATTTTAGAAATGGACTCCACCCAATCAACATGGAGTTGATAAGATTTAGGTCATTTAAGCCATAATGTCTTTTTCTATTATTTAATCAAAGTTCTTCTCACAACAAATGAAACAAAATGGAAATATAATGTTATTATTTTTTAGCCATATGCAGTCCAGGAGCTCAAAGCAGTTGCTGGTGTGATGATTACTGCATCTCACAACCGCAAGGAAGACAATGGATACAAGGTAAACCTTGGACTCCTGAACTTTACTTATTTTATAGTTTTCTCACTATGAGCTTTTCAGGGCTTGCAGAGAGAATCCTTTTTTTTTTTTTTGCAGCTTGGAATGTGGGAGCATCTCTCCCGAGCAAGTTTGTTTAATGTCTGCCAGAACCTCAAGGGTTTCACTAACTGGGAGCAATTTCTGTGTTAACTTATCAATTCTCACATTTGAAATTTTGGGGGAGGGGAATAATACAATTTATATAAAGTTCATAAATATTCAAACAATGTTGTGTATTATTTGCATATTCATGCATATATAGTAAACCACACAAGCATATAAACAAAAGATTTCTAATAGTATTCACCCCTGAAAGAGGTAGGGAAGTAATATGATCAGAGATAGTATCTTCCCTTGGGTCTTTCAGAAGCAGAAGTTGAGATGAGAATTTCTGTGAAAGTGGCTTTTTAAGGGAACACTCTTGGAAAAAGGAAAGTAAGAGAAGCAGGTAGAGGGTGGAGTGATAGTAGGGTGAAAATCAAGCAACTGTGTGGTCTCAGCTGGAATTTAGATTCATCATGGTCTTATAGGAGAGATGGAATGAAATGTGTGCATCACAGGACATCACCAAGCTGGCCCCATTTTGAGGTTCACACCCCCATGTTAGTCATTGACCAAGAGTAGCTGGTGGTGATGGGTAAACTTCCCAAGGACTTTTGGACAAGGAACGGTCTCCAGAGAATGGGGCAGCTGTAGGCAATGTAGCAGCTAAATGATAGATAAATTAGGTCTGGCTAGGGGGATCTGAATGGGTACCAAGAATATCTACTATAGTTCTTCACTTATATCATTCCAGTCCTCATTTGGCTCATTATATTCAGTCCCAACTTATTTAGGATTCTGGTTGGTCAGAATTTTCTGGAAATTCTGACTGGAAATTCATCTCAACTTCTACTTCTAGAAGACCCAATGAAAGATAGTTCCCTGATTATATAAAAGGAGGATTTGTGGGATGGACCACAGCCCTGACTGTTGCATTTGCCTCTGAGGAATTAACTGATTACTCATATCACTGTCTTTGGCCATACCATCTATACTTCCCTACTCCTTTGGTAGTTATTTTTTTTCTTATCTAGATGGTTTGTTCTATAGGATGACCCTCTGATGGGTCATTGGTTATAAGCCTATATGAATCCATGGCTGCTATACTTTTTTATTTACAGTTAAAACAAGACATACCCCAGTAAACCAAGTGCCAAAAATATTTGCTGAGGCACCCAGTTTGTAGTAGCAATCTTACATTTTCATGAAGATCAGAGTCAAGTGGCCCTACCAGTGTGATAATGCTTTTTCATGTCTGCTCAAAATGGCCAGGCAACACCTCTAGCTTTAACGTTAGTGGGACTCACACTATTTGCTCAGAAGCATCCTCTCTGGGACTCAGTTCCTCCAGAAAGTCAGATTCTAAAGGGTTTCTGAGGTCTCAGACCATAGATGGCCAACTCTGTTGCTCTGGGCCCAAGGGGAGGCAGAACATCGTGATGGAAGTAGCTTGGGATTTGAAACCAGGAAGTAGACAAAGAGCTGAAATTTTTTTTTAATCGCCCAAAACCCAAGAAGAAATAGACTTGCTTCCTTATGATCTCCCTACTATAGTGAACAGGATTCTTTCTGTTCTCTTTGACTAAGAGGGAAACATTTCAAGATTCTCATTTTTTTAAATTATTTTTTATTCTAATTTGTTATATATGATAACAAGAGTGCATTACAGGGCTGGGGATGTGGCTCAAGCAGTAGCGTGCTCACCTGGCACGTGTGCGGCCCGGGTTGGATCCTCAGCACCACATACAAACAAAGATGTTGCGTCTGCGGAAAACTAAAAAAATAAATAAAAATTCTCTCTCTCTCTCTCTCTCTCAAAAAAAAAAAAAGCGTGCAATACAATTCATATTATATAGAAAGAGCACAATTTTTCATATCTCTGGTTGTATACAAATTAGAGTCATACCATTTGTACTTAGGGTAATGATGTCCATCTCATTCCACCGCAAGACTCCCGTTCTTATTAGGGGAATCTCAATTCCAGCTCACTACCTTGCACATAGGCATTACAATGTAGAAGCCAGATAAATCAACAGTTCCCAAACCCCAGCATTACCCCTACAAGCTTATCACTCTGAGTTTTAATTCTTTCCTTTTTCCCCACTGCCTGGAGTTCTGTCCTCTTGTGAATTAAGCTATATATTTAAGGTAATATTTTTTCTATTTTATCTTTAATTAGAGCTGTTTGCTTTTAGAACAATTTTTTAAATGTGTATTTATTTTTTAATTGTAGAGAGACACAATACCTTTATTATTTTTATGTGGTGCTGAGGATCAAACCCAGTGCCTCACACATGTGAGGCAAGCACTCTACCATTGAGCTACAACCCCAGCCCCTAAAAATGTATATTTATTTTTAATTGAACACAATAATTTTACATAAGAACAAGAATTTTTAAACTATGTAGTTCACCATATTTCTTGACATAGAGCTTAGTATGTAGTACATATTCAAGTGTATATGTCTTTTCTTCATTTGGGGTGCAATAGAGAGAATTCATATCATATACATGGTAGAAATCCAGCATAGATATTCTCTAAGCAAAGTCTCTTTTAATTTTGAGATCTTGTGAATTATTGGAATTTATATTTTTTGCTTTTTTGGTAACTGTTCCTAATACTGTTTTTATCAAAGTATTTGACAAACTGAAAGCTTATTGAAATGTATGTGGATAATTGACATGTTAATTATATTTCCTGATATGGATTTTATTTGGTGTGACATAAATTCTACTTTAATTTATGATAGAAAACAGCTTCTGTATCACAAAATAGAATCATTTTATAATGTTAAGTTTAATAGTATGGAGTTTTATGGGATATTTTGTGGTTTCTTAGATTATCTCTAATATACAATTATAAACCTAAGAGTATGTTTGGATACTGTGGTATATGCATATTCTAATATTGGCCTGATGCCCTGCTTATATTTTACTTGTATTGTTTTCCAAGTAAATTCTTAAAAAAGGAAATAATACATAATTATTTTATTATTGAGTCTCTGTGGAATCATCATCAGTGTATTTTGGTATTTACTAGTCTCATGTTGACATTCTTTTACTCAATTTACTTGATATGTTTCTTCATAAAGCCAAAGATCTCTATTGTAGCTAAGAAAAATCTGTTAAGTATTTCAATATATCATTCATAACAATATTTACCTACACCTATCACCTAGGTTTATTGGGAAACTGGTGCTCAAATCACATCTCCTCATGATAAAGAAATTCTGAAATGTATAGAAGAATGTGTTGAACCCTGGAATGGTTCCTGGAATGATAATTTAGTGGACACTAGTCCACTGAAGAAAGATCCTCTACAGGACATTTGCAAGAGATACATGGAAGATCTGAAAAAGATCTGTTTTTACAGGTAACCAAATGGGAATATAGGATAGTATTACCTTAGGATAAGGTTAGCAAGTGAGGAAAGAAAAAGTGATAAAAATACTTTCTGTTCATCATATTAAATTATAGCTAAGTAGTATTATTCATAACAGAATAAAAGTGGAAGTAACCCAAATATCCATCAAGTGATGAATGGATAAATAAAATGTTTGTATCCATATAATGATAATATTGTTTAGTACTGATGCATACTATAGGTATATAAACCTTGAAAACATTATGCTAGTGAAAGAAGCCAGTCACAAAAAAACACATATTGTATGATTTTGTGTATATAAAATGTCCAGAATAGGCAAATCTGCAGAGACCAAAATAGAGTAGTGGTTGCCTATGGCTGGGAGGAATCAGAGTTGGGAGGGTAACAAAAATGGGATTTAGAGTTTGTTTGTGGAGTAACAAGAATGTTCTAAAATTAATTGAGGTAATTAATGGTTGAACAGCTCTATGAATATAGTAAAAACCATTTTATTGTACACTTTGAATGGGTGAATTGTTCAGTAAGTAAATTATACCTTAATAAAGCTGTTAAACTAATTATACTTATAACTGTATGTATTTCCTTTATGTAAGATACCTATGACACAAAATTGATTTTTAGCTTTTTCTCTATTTTCAAAAGTTTACACATCACAATTATCAGTTGTTTGCTTCTCCTTCCAAAATGAGAAGTAGGCTACAGTACTAGCTAACTGCTAGCTATAGTCAATCTAAAAAGACTTTGAGCCAGGCACAGTGATGCATGCTTATAATCTCAGTGACCCAGGAGGCTGAGGCAGGAGGATTGCAAGTTCAAGGCCCACCTCAGCAAGTTGGCGAGTTCCTGTCTCAAAAAATAAAAAGGGTTGTAGCTCAGTGGCAGAGTACCTGAAGATTCAATTCCTAGTACCACCAAATAAAAAGTAAAAAATATGATATTTTCTGTCTTTGCTTACTTAAGTTCTTGTTTTTTAAAGAATGTATGTACAGGGACTGTGATTGTAGCTCAGTGATAAAGCGCTTGCCTAGCACTGGTGAGGCCCTGGGTTCAATCCTTAGCACATAGAAACAAATAAATAAAATAAAGATTAAATTCTTTTTAAAAAAGCGTTTATATGCAAATGCAAATTAACAAATGAATCTAATTATATATCAAGCTGAAAACATAATCACACAGAGAGAGATTTCAAGTGACTTTAAATCTGACTATTTTCTAATGGGTCATATGGAAGGATAAAGAACCACACACCTACAATGAATCAAAATGCATTCTGCTGTCATGTATACATAATTAAATAAGTAAATTTTTTTACCATACGATTTATTTTTATTTTTTTAGTCATACATGACAGCAGAATGTATTTTGACATATAATACATATATGGAATGTACATACATCAATCATAATGTCTATTCTATTCTGCTGCCCTTCCTATCCCCCCTACTCCTCTCCTCCTCTCCCATCCTTTCTATCCAATCTAATGTGACACACTTTTTTTTTCTTTTTCTCACCACAACATTATATATGTATTCTGTATAACAATGAGGTTTTCCTTCCATCTTCTGTGCAACTCCTCTTCTCCAGTAAATTTATTTTTCAAAAAAGAACCACTTACCTGATTTGTACTTGTCATCTCTACAATTAGTAAAATTGATGGTTTTATAGATATAAATATGCATACATATATCCATAGATATATTATAAAACAAATGGATAATTTTTAAAAATATTTTTTAGTTGTAAATGAACACAATACCTTTATTTTATTTATTTATTTTTATGTGGTGCTGAGGATGGAACCTAGGGCCTCACACAAGCTAGGCAAGTACTCTACCACTGAGCCACAACCCCAGCCCATGGAGAATTATTTTGATATCAACAAGGAACTAAGATTTTAGTATAAGAGAAGTAAATGTAAAATAAGAGAAAATAATTGTAAAATTATATTTTAAGTTTGGATTTGAAACATTAGTGATTTATTTACTTCTTTCTGAAATACTAGTTCTGTTGCTAAAAAGGCTTATGAGTCACCTTAAAGCACAGATTATAGTTTCTAAATGGCATTTCCCACCAAAAGGAACCAGGGCTCCTGGAGAAATTGATGAATCCAGGACTGGGGCAAAAAATATACTTCTGGAATTAATCTTAATATCTCTGTGTCGCTCTTTGTCTCTGCCTTTCTCTGCCATAAAGCAAGAAAGTACTGAGAGATATTTGGTTCATATCAAAAGGATATAAGAGCATACTTTATGGGGGCTTTTATTGACCAAAAATTGGACAGTTGGGTATCAAAAAGAATAATCACTAAGTTGCCCATGCTGACTATTAACTTGCAATCCTCTTGCTCCAGCCCTCCTAGTAGCTGGAATTACAGGTGTGCACAACCCTGTTTCAAAACAAGGGCTGCCAGAGTAGCTCAGTGATAGGGTGCTTCTTCCCTAACATACCTGAAGACGGGGGTTCAATCTCCCAGAACTACAAAAAAAAAAAAAAGAAGAAGAAGAAGAATCACTGTAATTAACTAAGACGTTAAACATAAAAGGTTGTTGGCTGGTAGTAACACTACGCAAACATTTCACAGATCACCTTCGAGAGTTGCTAGATTTGAAATTACTCATTCTGAAATTTGATAAATTCTGAATTTTCATTCAGCAAATTGATAAATGCTTAGATATTTTCTTTTGTCTTTCCTATATGTACTGACTTTCAGCGTTAATTAAATAATTGCTGAAGGATAAATATTTTAAAAGAAAAATCCAACTATTAATTGCGAAGGAGTAAAAGAATTAAAATAATACTATTTTATTACCACTAATAAAAGTGATGATCATCAAGGGCTACTAAGACTTATAGGTAAAAAGTTATTGGGAAATTTTTGATGGATGGATCAAGATGACAAAATTCTGATGAATCAATGACATCATGTGCCTCCCCTCAAGATTCAACATTTGTTCTTGCCTAAAGATTTGAAATTGAATCTATAATCTATAATGTTGCCTTTAGATTCACCTACCTATTTACAGAAAAAGAAGGTTTGTGGAACATGCTAATACATAAAGGATGAAATATGCATACCCAAGATGTAGGAAATTCTCCAGAACAAATGATTTAGTTTCTTCAACAAATGGCATAGGGATTGGAGAAGAAAAAAAGAACATGTCTAGATTACAAGTGATTTGAGAGACAGATGGTGTGGACCTTATTCAGGTCTGGATTCAAGTAAACCAATTGTATTTTTGAGACATTTGGGGAAAATTTGAGCACAGATAGGGTACTGAATAATATTAAGAAATTATTGTGGATTGGGGAGCCTTGCGATATAGCTTAGTTGGTAGAATGCTTGCCTAGTATGCAGAAGTCCCTAGATTCAATCCCCAGTACGACAAAAAAAAAAAATTGTGGGTTTTGTTTGGTGCAATAATGGTATTATGGTTACGTTTTTAAATTCTAAAGCATTTGTAAAGTAATTTGATGTCTTGCATAAATGAAACTAAGTTGACAGAATGTTGATAAATGTTGAATTGAGATGATAAGTATATTAATAGTAGGCATTCTTCTTATGTATATTTTGAAAATTTTATTTTACTTTAATAATTTTATTTATTACAGAGAGTGGTTAATAAGTAGTTGGTAAGAATGTAGAAAGTTTTGCTATAGAAGAACCAAAGAAACTGTGACTGGATGTTAATGGGAATGATGCAGGAGGGAGGGGGTGACTAGAGTGATAAAGTTCTTGAGTGAGAAGAGATGGGAACCAGAGCCAAAGTGGAGCACTGACCTTTGAGAGAAAGAAAAACACTCTGTTGTCAGAAGAAGGAAAAGATATGTATGGATGCTGTTAGATTATGGATTAGATGTAGAAAGATTAGGAAGTTCTCATCAGATGGCTTCTGTATTATGTTTGCATTAGGTAAAGGGAGAGGAAAAGAAAAGGAGAGAAGAAAAGATTTTACACACCGTTTTAGAGAGAAAATAGTAAGCTTTTTGAGTAACAAAGTAAAAGTGCCTGACAGTGCTGAATGCCCTTTGAAAGTGAAGCTCTTAACCCTTTTGTGAGATTTACTCTAGCAGTAAATATATTGTGCTATTTTGGTACAAGTCTGGAAAAAGGTACATTGTTGGGTTCAACACAGGGTAAGGTATTAGAGGATCAAGGTATCCAATGTGAAAATAAAAGAAGGTAATTGAAATTAGATGCCTTGGAATTTAAGCTGGACTGAAAGAAAAAAAGGAGTCTGCAGAGAATAAGAAAGGCCAGTTAGGAAGTTCTTGTGGTGGATCTGGCAAGAGATATATAGCGGCTTGGGTTAGGATACTGGTATAGCATATGGAAGGAAGCAATCCAGGTTAGGAAGTTGAATCACAAAGGAAGAATGTAGTTGAATTAAAAATCTTCTGAAATTTACTTTAATACCACATAGTTTAAAAAAAAATCTTACAGGGCTGGGTTTGTGGCTCAGTGGTAGAGTGCTTGCCTAGTGAGGCACTGGGTTCAGTTCTCAGCATCACATAAAAAATTAAAGATATTGTGTCCAATTATAACTAAAAATATTTAAAAATATATCTTACAGCTCTGCTGAAGGCTTTAATCACTTTTTCTCAAATTTAAGTGTTTTGAATTACATCACAGGTGGCAAGTTTTATGATATTGATTGGTGATTTTTACCTTACAGGGAATTAAACTCAAAGACCACCTTGAAATTTGTGCATACATCCTTTCATGGTGTCGGACATGACTATGTGCAGTTGGCTTTTCAAGTGTTTGGTTTTAAGCCTCCAATTCCAGTACCAGAACAAAAAGATCCTGATCCAGACTTTTCTACTGTTAAATGCCCAAATCCTGAAGAAGGAGAATCTGTACTGGTATTTTTCTAATACTTAAATTATTACTAGTTTATTAAACCATCAGAATAAATAGAACTTATTGACAATTTAGACATTACTTACAAAAGCAGAAACCATTGTAGTTTATATCATTTAAATTACACTGGAATATAATTGTGTTTTGTTTGAAATCTCTACTACTTCTAGGCTACTTATTTTAAACTTAACCAAATTGTATGCCTTCTAAAATTCATATCACTAACATAGTGCCTACATTTAGGAATATTAGCATTGATTCAGATTCTTCAATACAATCTAACTTTTTGGGTTACTGTTTCAGGAACTTTCTCTGAGACTGGCAGAAAGAGAAAATGCCCGGATAGTGCTAGCCACAGATCCTGATGCAGACCGACTGGCAGTGGCAGAACTTCAGGCGAAGTAAGTAGAATCTGTTATTTGATTAAAAGCTTGAGCTATGAGGGGTCGAGACTATAAAACACAGTGGTTTTGACCATTGTAGAGGGCTTGACTGGCATACGTGAGGCCCTGATTTCAACCCCAGCATCACACACACAAAAAAAGCTTGAGCTTTGGAAAGCAATTTTTAAAAACAAAAACATCAAAAAAATTAAGTCTCACAGGTTCATTGAAAATAGGAAAGAAAATAAATCTTATATAACTCCACTATCCATATAACTACCTAAATCAATACTTCAACATTTCCTTTTTTTCTACTCAAATAAAGATGTATTTGTTCATATAAAATTGTGAAATTATGATCATACTATATGTAGTTTTATATCTTAATTATTTTCTATACCAATTATACTATGAGCATTTTTCTCATTCTTATATAATTGTTTGAAAATATTAATTTTAACCACAGCATATTTCAACAGGTTGCTTTATCAATATAATCATTTCCTAATCCTTGTCCTTTGGATTGCTGTATATTTTCACCATTTTGATATGACATGTCTTCACAATTTTTTCTCATTAAGTAAAAGAATAAAATTAGCCTTGTAATAATCTTCCAAAAGACATTGCAACCTGGAGTAGTGGCATATGTCTGTAATCCCAGCAACTCAGAAAGCTGAGGCAGGAGGATCACAAATTCAAGTTGAGCCTCAGCAACTTAGCAAAATAATCCTGTCTCAAAATAAAAAATAAAAAGGGTGGGGGGGTTGGGGTTGGGGCTCAGCTGTGGAGTGCTCACCTAGCATGTGCAAGGTGCTGGGTTCAATCCTCAGCACCACATAAAAATAAATTTTTTAAAAAATAAAGGTACTGTGTCCAACTACAACTTCAAAAAAAAAAACAATTTAAAAAAAAAAAGGATTGGGAATATAGCTCAGTGGTAGAGTACCCCTGGTTTCAATCCTCAGTATAAAAAGTAAGATGGGGGGAAGAGAGAGAGAAAGATTGATTGGTTATAACTATCCCTACCCTAAAGATCCCAGGTCAATTATAAAAGAAGTAGTAGTAAATATTTTCTCAAAAGTCCCATATTATAAAACTGAATTGGAGCAGGTTGTATTCCCTGTTTTTGTGATAATGGCAGAGTGTATCCTTGTGTTATAAATAAATAAAAAAGAATAAAGTTTTTTAAAAAAGTCTCATAGCTGTAGGATTTTCCTATCTGAAGGATGATAATTTGTAGGTCTTGGAGTCAAGAAGTTTTAATGAGAAGCTGGAAAGGTCTTGACTTGGAATTTTCTCTCTACAGTGGTCGTTGGAAAGTCTTCACAGGAAATGAGCTGGCAGCATTATTTGGATGGTGGATGTTTGATTGCTGGAAGAAAAATAAACCAAGAAATGCTGATGTGAAGAATGTTTATATGTTAGCCACTACTGTCTCTTCTAAAATTTTGAAGGCAATTGCACTTGAAGAAGGATTTCATTTTGAAGTAATAAATAATATCTGTGTGCTACTTTTCTAAATATATTCCTGTATATTAAAGGCACCCCACCAAAACTGACATTTCATTAATTCATTTATAATCTCTTCATTTTTTAAAATTGCTGATATTTGCTTAATATTTTTATAACTTAGACACCCAGAGACAAATTCATCTAGTATGTGAATTTTTAACTGAGACAAGATTTTTTCCAAAAATTACGTTAGCACATATTATTTCATACAACATCTGGTTTGCAGATGGAAAATCTAGTGACCTCATCACTAACACAGACTTCACTCCAAAAGCTTGTAAATGCCATCAATCCTTTGTTTAGATTCTTCAAGCACAGTATTAATAAACTTTTAAGTAGACTTCAAACTTGCAAACAAAAATCCATTGGTTCTACATAATAATAATAAGAAGAAGAATGACTTTGTATCAACCAGATCATTAATGTTTGTGAACCG
Source organism: Marmota monax (assembly GCF_021218885.2). Lineage (NCBI taxonomy): Eukaryota > Metazoa > Chordata > Mammalia > Rodentia > Sciuridae > Marmota > Marmota monax. Next base: position 4,791,645 of record NW_026692352.1, on the reverse strand, counting down.
CAAACAGTTAAGTAGAACAGTTTTGTAACTACCTGGACTAAAACCAGCTTTATTGCTTTTCCTCTACCATCTTTGCCAGGTGTCAGTAACTAAGTGTTACCCCCAGGCATTTTCCTTGAGTCATACTCAAGCAACAAGTCTCAGTAATAATTGACTGAGTAAAAGAAAATTGTACTTGTTTTTATGAAATACAGCTTTTAATCTTAGACTTTCAAAAAACACCGATAGCAAAAGATACTGAAAATTTATTCAAGCCTAAAATTCTGAATTTCAATAGTTTTTTTGTTTATATCTATAGCAAGAAAAGTAAGTGCACAAAAGAAAGAAAATAACATGATTCTAAAGATCAGTATTATAAATTTGTTTTGGTTTGAGGGGATTGCCAGAATTTTTATTTTTGGTGAAAGTAGAAAAGTGATTTAGGAAATTTAAGTTAGTAATGATGAACCCCAGAATTAGTGTGCATATGTTGACTCTAGAACGCAGCAGGTCTTTAAAGCTCATCAGATGAAAGTTCCCCGAACATAATTATTAATGAATGACTTGGTAACTGTCTTGGTGGTTTTATTTAGGTCACAGTGTTGTGGAAAGGTGTACTTGTTTCAAGCATAGGTTGTGATAATGTATTACTTGGGGAGACTAAATCAAAACCTTCACAGGCTCTCTTATGTTAGTGACTGTAGTATGGCTTACAGGACAGTTGTTGGGAAGCAGTGTAATTGAAACGTACCTCCATTTTGTATATGCTGCATCTTAGGCAAATTTACTTAATCTCTGAGCCTCTCTTCTGACAACAGTGTTTATGAACATTAAAAAAGATCATGCTTTGGGGCTGGGGCTGGGACTGGGGCTCAGCGGTAGAGCACTCACCTGGCATGTGCGAGGCACTGGGTTTGATCCTCAGCAACACATAAAAATAAATAAATAAAATAGATAAAAATTTTTTTAAAAAAGATCATGCTACTATAGTGCTATTAAGTACCTATTATAGTATTTAGTAAATAGTACTAATAGTACTTAACAAATAAATATAGTACCTATGTTTCAGATAATAATATAGGTATATATTTATGTTACTTTGTAACTTTATTGTCGCACATATAAATATGGGATATATTTAATATAAATCATCTAGTACTGTACTGTATCAATAGTAGACCACCAGTAGTGGTAGTATGTGTGTTTATGGCCCTTTATGACTATATGTCTACCACTGTATAAATCATTGTGGACCAAAAAGCCTAATAGAAGATCACTACTCAGGAATTATGTGCATTTATTGATAGATTTTTCTCTGTGTTTAACTAGAGTATCTTCCTCTGCATTTCAGGAAACATTACCAGGTTTTAAATGGATTGGAAGTAGGATAAAAGATCTCCTGGAAAATGGGAAAGAAGTCCTTTTTGCATTTGAAGAGTCTATTGGTATGTAGTAAATATTTAAATCTTTGAAGTTTGATTGAAAACATTTTTTTAATGTGACAATTCTGTAGAGAGGAATTTTTGCCATCTGGCTTTATATTTTAAGTTGTAAAAACTGCAGAGAACTCAGAAATATGTAAATGCATGTCTCATCAGGAAAAGAAAAAGAACATAAAGGTCTTCTGAATACATTCAGTATTGATGGGTTTTATCTGTTTCTAGGCTCTTAAAGTCACTGGTCCTTCTGAAGAAATATGAAACTATGGGTTTAAGTTTTCCCCTTTTCTAAAGATGGTTTTGAATCCCCAGGTTTTCTGTGTGGAACTTCCGTTTTGGATAAAGATGGGGTAAGTGCAGCCGTTGTTGTTGCTGAGATGGCATCTTACCTGGAAACCATGAGTATAACATTGATGGAGCAACTGATTAAAGTTTATGAAAAGTAAGTTCATATGCTAGATCTTTCGTTCAATTTTTTTTTGTCCTATCCATAGTTTTCTAAATTTGTTTTTGTTTTGTTTTGGTTTTTGGTTCTGGGGATTGAACCCAGGGGCACTTAACCACTGGCCACGTCCTCTTCCCCACCTTTCTTTTAATATTTTCTTTTAAGATAGTTTCTCACTAAGTTGCTTAAGGCCTCAATAATTACTGAGGCTGTCTTTTGAATTCACAACCCTTCGGCTGCAGCCTCCTGAGCCACTGGGATTATAGGCACAGACACCACCATGCCTGGCTGCTAAATTTGTTTTTGAAGAACAGTCAACATCCTTTTATAAAAAGCATTAAAATTCTACAAAATATTCTAATAGGCTTGTTTTTATTTAATGTGTACATTTCTAAAGTTATCGGAAATCTGATTTTAATACTTTAAATCTTTGTACAGATATGGTTATCACATGTCAAAAACTTCATATTTCTTGTGTTATGATCCACCTACCATCAAAAGTATATTTGAAAGGCTTCGCAATTTTGATTCTCCGAAAGAATATCCAAAGTTTTGTGGGACATTTGCTATATTGCACATACGGGATGTTACCACTGGATATGACAGCAGCCAGCCTAATAAAAAATCAGTAAGTACTTTTTAAATTTATAACATTGACAAAAACTTAATGGCTCATGTCACCAAAAAGTCCAGAGATGGGTTTTACATGAGGCTCAATCCTGTTTCCTCATGTTTCCTAGTTTATTATAAAGGAAACAGTTTAGGAACACCAAGACAGAAGAGATGCATAGGGCAGGGAAGGTATGGAGTAGGATCTCATGCCCTTTTTAGGTACATCACCCTCCCAGAAGGTCCATGTGCTCACCAGCCTGGAAACTCCTGAAAGTACCTGTTTTAAAAAATATATATATTTTTAATAATTTGTAATAATTCATACTATACTAAAATAGTAGAAGTTCAGGCCTGTGAGTTTTTGGGACTAGGACCCATCCCTAGAGTAGTTTTAAGTGACCAAAGATCCTCATCAGTCCCCAGGTAATCATCTGGAATACCTTAGGGAAAAGAGTATGAGGATAGAAAGAGGAAGGTAGAGACAGTGAGAGAAAAAGAGAATGTACAGTGACACTAAAACAATGTTGAAAATAAAGTCTTTCTAAAATCCAAGAATTGCAAAGTGTTTATACTACTTTTTTTCTTTTTCTTTGAAAAAAGAAAAAAGTATTTCTACTTTGGGGTGTGGAGAGTACGGGGGATGTTAATCAAGGACCCTTTGACCACTGAGCCACATTGCCAGCCCTTTCTTGTCTAAGTTGCTTAGGGCCTTGCTAAATTGCTGAGGCTGGCTTTGAACTCATGATCCTCCTGCCTCAGCCTCCTGAGTTACTAGGATTAAATGTGTACCCCACCATGTTGGACTGTCCTTCTAGTTTCAAGTTCTCTTTTTAACTTTACTTCTGGTATCTCTAGCCAAAAAGAATAAGTTATAATTTCAAATATATATAATTTATGTATTTCTTTTTTCTTTGTTAAATTATATTTTTATCTTTTTTCTGATTTCTGTATTTTTGATCAAGTTTGTTTTCTTAGTTTACCTTTTCTTCCTCTGCTACAGGTTCATACCTTGCCATTATTTAAGATTTAAGGCAAATATGTCCTCCAGGTCCCACAATCATATACCTTCCTCCACATGATATGTGTCATTTTTTTTTCTATTTATGTTACCATTGTGTTGTGCATGGCAGGTCCATTTCTGAAGGACCTTTATGCCTTTCAAAGCTCCTGCCAGTGGGATAGGTGCTCAAACAAACACTTACATACAAGAGATTGCTGATCATATTCATTTTGTTGTTGTTATTTTTAGGATGATTATTAGCTTAAATTTCCATTTGTAATGCTCTGATGTTGTCAGAAGATTCTGGGACATAATGTATTTTGGGAAATTTGCAGCTTCTTACATAGGATAATACTCATATTCCTTATAGATAGGCAAAATTAATATTGTTTAAAATGAGCATATATACCAAAAGCAATATACAGATTCAGTGCAATTCCCATCAAAATACCAATGACATTCTTCACAGAACTAGTCCTAAAATTCATTTTGGAACAATAAAAGATCCAGGGCTGGGGCGGTAGCTCAGTGGTAGAGCACCTGCCTTGCATGTGTGAGGCACTGGGTTTAATCCTCAGCACCACATAAAAATGAATAAATAAAGATATTGTGTCCATCTACAACTAAATAATTTTTTTAAAAAAAGACCCAGAACATCTAAAGCAAATCTAAGCAAAAAAAAATGCAATGCTAGAGGCATCACAATACCTGACTTTAAATTATCCTACAGAGCTATTGTAACAAAAACTGCATAGTACTGGCATAAAAACAGACCCATAGACCAGTGGCACAGAATAGATGACACTGAGACAAACCTACACAGATGCAGTTATCTGGTCCTTGACAAAGGCATGTTGGAGAAAAGACAGCCTATTTAACAAATGGTTCTGGGAAAACTGGTTTCTCCATAGATAGAAAAATGAAGCTAAATCCCTGCCTCTTGACCTGCACAAAAGTCAACTTAAAATGAATCAAAGTCCTAGGAATGAGACCAGAAACTCTGCAACTCCTAGAAGAAAATGTGGGGTCTACACTCCCAACATATTGGTTCAGGCAAGGACTTTCTCAATAGAACCTCTTAAGCTCAGAAAATAATACCAAGAATTAATAAACAGGATGACATCAGATTAAAAAGTTTCTGCCAAATATATTAAAAATTGTTCAACATCTTTAGCAATTAGGAAAACGCAGGTCAACACTACACTGAGATTTCATCTCATTCCAGTTAGAATGACAGAATATAAACAATTATAAATGCTGGAGAGGATCTAGGGGAAAAGGAACACTTTTACTCTGTTGGTGAGATTATAATAATTTACAATCAATGGAAATCATTATGGAGCTTCCTCAAAAGACTAGAAATGGAATAACCATATAACCCAGCTAAATTACTCTTCAGTGTCTATCCTAAAGTCAGCATACTACAGCAATAGTATTCTGTGTATGTGTGTGTGTTTGTATATTATATATTAACTGAATAAAATCTTGACTTTTCTTTTCTCTAATGTTTCTATAGTCTTTGGTATGATTTTTTTCTCTTTCCTGTCTTTAAATTTATGATTTTATTATTTGAGGTGCTTTTAAACTCTTCTGCTCTTATGGTAAAATATGTTTTTAGTAGCACAATTCAGAATAGCCAAACTATGAAACTAGCCTAGGTGTTCATCAGTGGATGAATGGATAAAGAAAATGTGGTATGTATACACAATGGAATTTTATTCATCCATAAAGAAGAATGAAATTATAGCATTTGCAGGAAAATGGATGAAACTTGAGCGCATTCTGTTAAGTTAAATAAACCAGACTCATAAAATCAGAAATCATATGTTTTCTCTCATCTATTAAAACTGGAGAGGAAAGAGGAAAAGAAAGGTTGGGGAAGAGTCATGAAAATCTAAGGGAGACAGGTAGAGTAGAAGAAGAGGACTAGGGAGAAGGAAGAGAGGAGGGGAAAGGAAAATACTTAAGAAGTATATTTACCAAATTATATTGTTATATTGTTTGCATGTATGAATATGTAACAATGAATCCCACTATTTTGTATAGTTATAATAAGCCAATAAAAACTGTGGGAAAAGAATACTATCCATATTTCATTTTTTGCAGATTTATCCAGTCAACAAATATTGGTTCCTAGTTGTCAATATTCTGAGTATGTGCACAGGCATATGTGTGTCTTTGTGTGTTTGTGTATTTCTCTTTTTTATATATTTTTAGCTGTTAATGGACTTTATTTTATTTATTTATATGCAATGCTGAGAATCAAACCCAGTGCTTCACACATGCTTGGCAAGTGCTCTACCACTGAGCCACAACCCCAACTCATGTGTATTTCTGTCCTTGTAAATTAACTGAATAAAATCTTTGACTTCTTTTTATTTCTCTAATGTTTTTATGCTTAGTCTTTGCTGTGATGGTTTTTTCCTCTTGTCTGTCTTTAAAGTTTAAATTTATTTAAACTATTTAAGGTATTTCATCCCTTCTGCTCTGACGCTCAGAGCTTTGTAGGATAGGTAGCATAGATGTTGTTATCCCCAAGATTCTTGGTAAGTGTGGAAGACTTCCTGAATTCTCTCTTCACATTTCAAATTGACATTCATCTGTACATTCATTTATAAAAATCATTCTGTGCTGCAGCCAAAGGTACACTAGAGATACAGTGATAGCAAAGGCATGCTTGCACTTAAGAAATGAGTATAGAGGGGCTTTAGCTCAGCGGATGGAAGTTGAGAGCATTCTGTTGGATGGAAGAGCATAGAAAAGACCTCTTACTGAGACTCTACTGAGTTCTCAAGTATAATTAGATGTTACCCAGATACAGGAGGTGTAGAGCCTGTTTCAAACAAAGGAAGCAGTAAGTGCAAGGCCTGACAGCAAGAAGGCATGTCCTCCAGAAAACCACAAGTAGTTATTTGTAACTGGAGTGTAGGCTGAGAGCAAGAGTGGCCTGGTGAGTGGGTTACCAGGGCAGAATTCCAGGCAGACAGATCAGTTACTAAGCTGTTTCAGCAGTCTTAGTGAGTGATGTTAGTGGCCAGAATTTAATATAGTAACAATGGTGATGGAGAGAATTGAAAAGGTGAATTGAATGAAGGATATTATAAACAGGACTTGATAGTTAATGGTCTATGAGTGAAAAAGAGGAGCAAAAGATCTGTTTTAAGCATCTGGCATATCATAATGCATTGATGGAGAGAGGGTTCTTTAGGCCAGGGCCAGCACTTGGAGCCCTGAGGAGAAGTAGCATTGGCAGCCCCTCTGTTGTAGGACAACAGCACAGTCCCCTCGAGATACTTCAACAGGTTAAAGTGTGAATGAGAAAGAGTACCAGCATTAATTCATATATTCAATGTCAGTAAAACTTCATTTCTTTTTTAAAAATACAGTTTTTGTCAGCACCTAGTACATTCTTTTGCATATCCTCTAGGATAACGTATATTTATCTTTGGAGGCCATAGATTAACTGTCATCATGCTTTGCAAATGCAGAGGTGCTTTGGAACAGATACAGCTTCCACTTTTTGTTTTACCACTTAGCTAGTTGAGCAGATTGTTTACTCTCATTGAGCCTTGTCCATAAAATGGCAATTATACTGACTTTGCAGGATTATTGTTGAAGCCTGGAGATCATGTATGTAAAGTATATAAACCAATGCCTGGATTATTATAAGGGTTCACTTAATGTGTTTATGAATTATTATGGTAATCTTTTGTATTTTCATTCTTTTAATTTTAAAAGTTTTATAATTATGGTTAAAAACATAGAAGATTGGGGCTGGGGATGTAGCTCAGTGGTAGAGCGCTTGCCTAACATGTGAGGCACTGGCTTTGATTCTTAACACTGCATATAAATAAATAAAATAAAGGTCCATTGACAACTAAAAAATATTTTTAAAAAAACACAAAAGATTTACTGCCTTAACTATAGTTAAGGGTACAGTTAAATTATCTTAAGTATATTCATATTGTTGTGCCACAGATCTCTAGAACCTTTTTACCTTGCTAAACTGAAACCCATTAAACAACTCCCAGTCTTTATTCCCCTAGCCCCTCACAATCAACATTCTACTTTCTGTTTCTATGAATTAGACTAGTTTAGATGCCTCATATAACTGGAATGTATTTTATAATTCTTGAAAAATGAATTTAGATACCAGATGTAATTAAGCTGTTGTTGCAATCTTGCATAGGTGCTGCCTGTGAGTAAAAACAGTCAAATGATTACTTTTACTTTTCAAAATGGATGTGTTGCTACTCTTCGGACAAGCGGTACAGAACCAAAAATAAAGTATTATGCAGAGATGTGTGCTTCACCTGACCAGAGGTGAGAATTGATTTATTAGATACATATTTAAAAGCTTTTTTGAGATATAATTCACATACCATAAGATCATCCACTTAAAATGTATGATTCAGTGTATTTTAATATATGCAGAGTTTGTGTGGCTATCACTACTATCAATTTTAGGATCACCCCAAAAAGAAGCCCCATATTCAATAGAAATCAATTCCCATTTCCCTCCCTCACAGCCCTAAGCAGCCACTAGTCTACTGTCTTTCCCAATAGATCTGCATATTCTGGATATTTCATATGAATGTAATCATACAATATGTGGTCCTTTGTGATTGGCATCTTAGCATTGTTTTTCCAGGTTTATCAGTGTTAATAACATGAGTTAGTACTTTATTCACTTTTTTAAAAAATGTATTATTTTTGCCCCGAATAGTCCATTCTGTGGATATACCACATTTTTAATCCATTCATCAGTGGATGTTCAAATTATTTAAATTTTTGCTTATTATGAATAGTACGGTTATGAACAGTTGTGAACAGCTATTTGTATGTGGATATATGTTTTCATTTCTCTTGTATATATATGTAGGATTGAAATTGTTGGGTCATATTACTCTATGTTTAACCTTTTGAGGAACTGTTTCCCAAAGAAGCTGTATTTTGCAGAACTGAATATCAAAGTCATAGTAAATTTCTATTCTTGAGAAGATTTTCTAAGCTTTAATTTATATATAATGAGCCTAAAGAAATGATCAATAAATAATGTGTTTGTTGCCAAATATTTGTTTTCTGTGTCCAATTTGGTTTGACACAATCTGCCTAGTTCATTTCTTTCTAAGGGTACAAATTATGACTATGTCACAAATTGTTAACATGTTTAATAAACCAAAGACTATTTAAACTTATTGAAAATAGTATTAACTTTGTTGTTAATGACCAATGTATTTTTTGAAATAGCCTTCAGAACCCAACCAGGGCACATTATTTTGTATTTTCCTACATCTTTGCCTTAAGATTTTATTTCCACCGGGGGAGAAAAAAGACCTCCTAAAGTCATTCAGAGAAGTATTTAAAGTTAACCAAATCAGGTAATGCTATATTTGGTTAAAAACAAAGAATGGATATCAAAGTAATAGCTAATTTATTGTATAGCTGATAAGATGACTGTGAAGGCTGTTTGAAAGAGGCTCCTCAGTGACAATTTTGAAGGGCTTACTTGTAAGTTTATGTATCTGTTTTTTAAAACACTCATTCTTCTGCTACCAACAACCTGAAGGATAGTCATATTATCCCACAACACCTTAGCTGAGTCTCCTTCAAAGCATTTCAGGAAGCCATTCTATTATAATACTCGTATTGATGTTTAAAGTTGTTAAATTGCCTGACCCAAGAGAATCATTTAGACATACTGTAATTCATTCTTTATCATGTGCCAAGGAATTACTATTAATGAAGTTCAATTTCAGTTTATGATCATGTTATTTTCTTTGTGTGTTATTTTATTTGAGGGGTTAGTTTTAACTGAGCAAATTTCTCTTTTGTTTATCAATTATTTAATCATTACATCAGATATATGCCCTCTCCAAAGTAAAAAAATAATTAAAACAAACTTTAAATCTATTAAATAGAGAATTTCAAAACTCTTTTTTCCTTAGTGATACTGCATTGCTAGAAGAAGAATTGAAGAAACTCATTGAAGCTCTGATAGAGAATTTTCTTGAGCCTAGTAAGAACGGACTGATCTGGCGTTCTGTGTAGGGCACCTCGGCATGTCATGACTTTGCACTGGCATATGGAACAGACAACCCAAGACTCCACGTGTTGAACCTCATGTCAGCCTTCTCTATCTCATCTGGCCAAGTATCTTTTTCCTTTTTTTTTTTCTTCTTTTCTTTTTCATTTGTTCAGCTGACTAAATGAAAAGTATCAATTTGAAAGTAAAATGTCTGGAGGGAAATGAAATTCAAGTTTTTCATAATCTTGAATGAAAATCATAACGTTAAAATATTATAGTGATATATCATTACTGTTTAAAACTAATATCGTGCTGACTTTAAAGCAAAGCATAACAATATAAAAGTGAGTTTTCTTATTGTAGTGTGATTAAGCTTAGTTCTGTATCTTGTAACTGTGTATAGCATGGTTTAAAAAATGGGGTAAATAGATAAATGTTATGTAATTACACTGGTAGCTAAGGTAATTAATTACTAAAATTGGCAAGAAAATAATACTCTTCCTGGAGCATTATGGAAAAGTGTCATTGTTGTATCATGAGTATTAACTTATAAATTAGAGTATTTGAAATAGGGTATTTAGTTCTTCTAGTTTAGGACAGATATTACAATATGTGGGTTTGCACCTCTGCTTCAGGTGCCCTTTTGGTGCAGTGTAAATTTACTGTATGTATTAAAAACTTTGATGTTTACTAAACATAGAACAATAGTGGCAACACTCCTAGTGGCTTTGTTCTTGTCAAATTTCTCAGTGCCTTCTCAAGAGAATGGTATGAACTCAAACAATGTTCCTGCATTGAATATCATTTTATCAGTCAATTTTCAGATAGTTAAGAAAAAAATCTTCCAAACTTTATGGGTGCTTCCTCTATATCAAATGGGTTTGTTGATTTCAAAAATCCTATGATTGTCTTTTTTTTTTTTTTTTGGTGGTGGTGGTTGGGGAGGTGCTGGGGATAGAACCCAGGGCCTTGTGCATGCAAGGCAAACAATCTGCCAACTTAGCTATACTCCCAGCCCTATCAGAGAAGGTCTTAATAAAAGAAGGCTTAATATAACTATAGTCAAGAGTTTTCAAGTTAGAATTACATCAGTTATCTTAATCTTTAGGTAAAGGGAAAAAGGGGGAACTATAAATGAGCTCTCAGTTTGACAGTCCAACATTTGAATCACCTGTTTGTAAGTAAATTTATTCTTTAGCTGATGAAATAATGTAAATTTTACTAAAAAATAAAGCACCCAGATTTTAAGTATTAATGAAACCCTAAAATTACTGTTTAAAACTAACATCATGCTGATTTCTAGGGAATTTTTGATTACATGAGGAGTATTTATCTTTTTTAATATGGAAAACAGTTGTTTAGGAAAGTCATTTTTGGTTGATTCTTCAATCTTCTGAAAAGATTCAGTGCAGAAGTAGTTTAATCTTCTTAAGATGTATTTTCTCTTGTACAGTTTGCAGAATACAAATGGCATAATTAGGAGGTAAGAATAACAAGGCCTTGGGTGTAATCACCTAAACAGGTTGCCTATGGGAGATAGCACTGATATTAGAGAAATTATTTCCTAAACATAATAATGACAAAGATATAAAGTTTGAACTGATTAGAATGTCATGGTTTGGTTTGTTACAGCTATAAACTAACTTTTGAGCTGATATAATCCAAACATAACTTTTAAATTATTGTATTGCCACTATTGTTAATTTGTTCCTTCCTTGCTTTCTTATAGCTGGATCTTGTATGATTCCAGATAATAGACAGGTAACTATATGTAGAGCACCATTTTATGAATGAATTTGTGTAGAATTTTTATTTAAAAATGTTTAAAACATTTTTTGTTTTATTGACTTTTAGTAATGTAGATTGTAACTTAGGAAATGGCATATATTCTACAAAATATGAACAATGTTTTATATATATATATATATGAAAAACATGTATATTTGGTTTTGGTATCTGTGTTTCAGAGATTGTCATAAAATATTTGAAATGAATTTAAAGTGATACAACAACCCATTCAGAACCACTAAAGCCATGTCATGATTATCCTTTTATGAAGAAAATAGTTTCATTTGCTTGCTTTAATATAAAGTAACATGTAAGTCATCTTAAGGTGAAAAGTCATTGAAGCTTGGATTCTCATCTCAAAATTCTAAATCTAAAGTTAAAATTAAAGAAATTTTATAAAGGTTCCTGAATTATATAAATCTAAGGAACTGTCTGATTCTGTCCACACTCTTGAGTCTGTCTGAGCATGATATTAACATGAATGTGACATTGTGCACCTTGCCTAACAGGATACATTCAGAGACCTCCCAAGAGACAGAAATGCAGGCCTGGGGTCTCAGCCTTGGGCCATTTTTTTTTAAATATCGTGGAAATACGTATATTCTCATTCTGCGCATAAATCAAAACTGGTATTTTCTGAAGCTTTGGGGAAAAGAAAAGAAGTAGGACAAGATCAAAGCATAAATTAGAAATAAAAATTAAACAATATAAAGGGCAATAAGACAGCACATAAAATGCTTCTTATGAAAGACAAACCTAACACCATAAAGGTAGAAAATAAAGTGTGTATAAGGTTGTTTACTTGTGTTTATTTGTTGTTATGATGAGCAGGCAGTGAACCTATTGTTTACTTTTATTATTCAAGTTTTTGGAGGTGAGAAAAAATATCCCTATTATGGAATCAGTTCCTGATAGGTATTGTATCAGAATCATGCGAGAACTTGGGAGGAGACAGAGCAAAAATAAAAAAGAATAAACTACAGAAAAAATTCAAATTCTGCCTGGATACATTTAATTTTTATATAAATAAGACCTCCAAGAAAAAGTTCAAGAATTTAGGTTCATTTAACTCTAGAGAAAAGAAAGCCATTGAGATCATTTACACTAAGTTATTAATCATTAATCAATGTTTTTGTTGAAGGACTCAAAATAAGAAGTACTATTGCTATACCATTTTCCTTCTCTAGTGAGGATAGACCAGAGGGAATTTGGGATTAAAAAAAAAATAGGCAGCAGGAAATGTTTAAGAACTTTGGCAGAGATTGTCATAAAAATCTATTCTTTTAAGGAAATAGTTTTTTTTTTTTTTTTTTTAGTTAAGGGATACTAAATGACTTTAGAAGGTTCCTTCCTTCCAGCACATTTTTTTTTCAAATTCAGGTTGGAACAAAAAGGATGTTGTAAAGAACACTAACAGTATCATTTGGGTTTCACTCCACATCTACACAGCTTTAGCTCAAAAGACATTTTTTGTGTGTTTTAAATAGTATATGCGTGAATGCAATGAATAAAGACCTGCTTCGATGTTATTTTTAATTTGACCTCGAAAATCAATTGAGACTTGAACACAAGTGTGTTCGTCTTGAAGAATGTATAGTGTTATAGGATATTTGAGGTTTTTGCTTTAAATATAAAATATTGATATTTAGATGTACAAACTTCCACAGAGAGGATCTGAGAGATTGGACATTTAGGAGAATACATCTTCCATTTCTTAAGCAGGATACTTCTGAAATTGATGCAACAGAATGTTAGCTGGAGGATGATGGGGAAATTGTTCTATGAACTGCTGATATTGTTGTTGTTTTTTAAGTTGTATTCCACTGGTGTTTGTAATGCTTGAAAAATCCAAATTTCTCTTGGATACATTTAATTTTATGCCTTTTTCTCTCTACCTCCCTCTTTTGCCACACACACTCCTCTACATTTTGTTACTGTGAAAAGCGTTCGCCCTATTACCTCACTGATAAGAAATTTAACTGTTTTCATTCAGAGTGCTTTAAACTTATTCATAAACTGTTTATGAACTTTTAAAATTTTGTTACTATTATAAAAATATTTAAGATTTCTTATAAGAAGTAATTTTAAATCTATTTCATAGCCTGTTTTAGTCTGTCTGGATACTACTATATGTTAATTTATTATAGCTTTTTACAATTCACTTGTTTTCTGAGCTTACTCTAGAAACTGATGAGGAAGTAGTCATTCTAACCAAAATGGTCACTTGTTCTAGAATTTCTTTTGAGATTTCCTTGTATTTTGGGCAGCCAAAGTGCACAATTTGAGGAAATCTTTCTTATATTTGTCTCTCAAAGCATTTTACCATTAATAATAAGTCTAAATAAAAAGAAGAGGCTGGTTCATTGTTTGACTCTACAAAGCATGACTTTAGTTCCATTTGGAAACATAATTAATGTTGATTATTGGTTATTTTTAAATATTCACATACTATTACATTCACTAAGGTATCTTTCTTCTTGGTTAAGTCAAGACTGTGTACTTAAAGAAGAGAACCTAAAAGAATGAATAAAGTGGCCAATATATGGGGCAAAGGGACATATCTAGAGTTTGCTTCTCAGTTTTTTTTCACCAGCAGAACCCTAAATCAGAGGAGCATGAAGGAAGGGGAAGGAGGCCTGAGAGCAAAATCGGAAGCAGCCTACCACTGATGATGAAATTTCGTGTTCTGGCTTTAATTTTGCCTTCTCCTAATAAAACTATTTAATATAAAAGTGAAATCTTCAATCTTGAATGAAACTGGTATACCAGAAAGGAGCACCGTGTTTATCACATGGCCTCTCAATTTTCTCCCTCATTGCCCCCACCCCCAATTGCTGCATATCCCAGTACACAATTGACTCTAGTGTGAGAAACATAAGCATAGAACATATCTAGGATATTCCCTGCCCTTTAGAAGCTGACCTCCTAAAATATTAACCCCTAGTTAACTAACCTGCAACATTTATGTTATATTTGAACCTTACAAGATAGTCTGAGGTGTTGGCCTGTTTGTTCTCTTCAATTCCTTGGCATTCCTTGATGAAGAAGGAGCATCCACCTGTCAGCTCCCTAAGAGTGAGAATCATGGCTCACTTTTCCTATCCACACTACCTACCTAAGTTCAGTAACTAAACAATATTATTTTAAAGACATGAATAGTTTTAAAAAGTAATTAAAATTTTGACTTTAATTCAGTTTTTAATGACTCTCATTACTGAAATTTATAATAAGTGGTATTTACTAAGAACACACACCCTTAAATACTCAGCTTCTTTTGAGAGAGCAGAGCATTTTTCTATGTGGAAATTGTATATAATGTTAGCACTTTATATCAAAAGCAAGGTGTTGACCAGGAAGGCTCAGAATGTATCTCTGTAGGCTTAATATCACTAGTCTAAGCACCATTTTGAGCCTATTAGTACTACCTTCCAAATGTTTCACGTCTAATTTGGTACTATTTGGTATATATTTGTCCAGCGTTATGATTCATCATGTGCCACTCAGGCAAGAATCTGCATCTATATATGGTGAGGTCTTGTTATAGGTTAGAATAAACTCGTGGTATACATCATTGAAAATACCAGGTAAAATATGTACAATTAAGAATGAATTATTTTTCTGACTAAGTATGTAGAAGTAGTTCAAAATTGTGCCCTTATTTTAACAATTTCTGTCAACATCTCATTTTCCCCAACAAAATACCAGGGTGTATTATAAATACTGCCTATGAGAATTTGCACTTTATGTATTTGTGTGTGGATTTCTTGTGGTTTTAGCCAAATAAAGTTTTATCAATAATAAACAGGTCTCTTCATAAGCATGAGTTTCTATGTAATTTTTATTATCTTAGATACTGTGCAGTTCACAATCTGAAAATGTTCTACTCAAACTGAAAATGTTCTTGAAATTTATTCATGACATACACTAGTATCTACTATTGAGTCTAAATATTCTGGCTGTGAGCACTCAGTAAATATTTTCCTGATTGACTCATCTGATGTCCTAGAAGTAAAAGCTAATGCTAGAGTCCTTACAGTTTTCTTTTTTTTTCTCCCTCAGCAGACCTAGTTTGTTTCCTGATGTTAGCATTAGCTTCCATAATAACATAGTAAAATTAAAGGTTTGGAAATCCATCAAGGTAGCAACTATAGATGTGTGATGCAATAGTGGTAGAGAATGAGTCTCCAGGGGTGGTTATGTCTGTGGTTCTGATCTCCATTGTCTGTCTTACCCCTGATCAAGCTCAAAAGGAAAGAGGAGTGACAGTAGTATTCCACAAGGCGCTTCTATCACCACCTTAACTGAAGATCTGAGAACCATTTTGACCCTATTTTTAACCCCTTCGTTAACTATTATTCTTTATAGCATATAAACAAGGGAACAAATGAATTTAAGTAGTAGTTATCATCTGTCTTCCTGAGAGTAGCTTTTTCACTAGACCACTGCCTGGCACCCAGTAGGTGCTCAATAAATATTTTTTTGAATGAATGAACCCATCTCATGTTTTCTCTTGCAGACAAAAAGTCCTTCATTCTGCATGTGCAGAGTTGCATGTGGTATGAAATGCTCAGGAGCAACACCATCTGTTCAGAGGCTTCTCGCTGCCACTGGGTCATCTTTACCCACAGTATATATCCTGCTGAAATCTCAGGCTCAATGTTTTTTTCCTAATGTCCCTTAGGAGCTTTTCATCTTCCTGGTTTGAAACCTCGAGGTCATCTTTGATTTCTCCTGCACTGGATACGTGCAAATCGACAAATTCTTTAACATTCTTTATAGGTAAGGACAAGGTCATTGATTTGAGACCCACATAAACAGAGACAAATAGGCTAAATCAACCTAATAGGACTGTTATCACTCCCAAAGGAGAGGAGTTGGTAGGTGTATAAATTAAGAAGTTTTAGAGGGAGGATGATAATGAAAAATTTATTATTCACCACCTGTCCTCCTTGAACTAGCGCTTCCTCATTATATTTTATTATTCTCCTCTGTATCTTTATTTCCTTCTCTTTACCTTTGGATCTAATAATTAAGTGGTCCAACATTACGTGTAATTTGTTTTAATTTAAGGATTTGACCTATATCCCTCTGCTTTATTCATTTCTTTTATAAATATGTATTAATTAACCTGGAAATGGGTAGAAATAAAGGACACCCCAGAAGGCTGAATAGTAGGAAAAAAGAGATAGCAACCATTGCCTGCATGGACTGTTCAGGACACCATTCCCGCTCTCCCTACAACCCCAGATATATCACCTTTATCTACCCCTTATGTGTTTGAATTCAGAGGTCTTCAAGAGAAGGCCTATCTTGAGGAAAGGTGGATGTAGTCCCACACCTGCCTGCTGGCTGGTAAGGGAAGAATTGGATTCCCCCAACTCCCTTCTGTATGGTAGAGGGAGGAGCCACTAGGTATCCTTCCATTAAGATAAACCGGGAGAATTAATGTCCCAAATCAGAAGTTATGGTGTAGACTAAAAGTGCACCCACTGCAATGCCAAAGAATATTTAGAAAATAAGTAAACTCTAGATAAGGGGGGAGTGTTTTAAACACAGAAACAGCAAGTGCGTTCAGAGAACAAATGGCTTGGTGTTGCTTCTGGAACACGAGGCTGATCATGAAGAGGAATGCGACTGGACAGTGGCAGAGGCCCTGTACTGTGCTGTGGAGCTTGGCCTTCAGTCAGCAAGTGATGAGAGTGTTCAGGGATTATGGGAGACGGGGTGCAATGGATCCACACTGGAAAGAGCCATCTTAACCAATGCTCCTCATTTCTTTCAATATGACTACCAAATGCAGATGTGTTTTCTGGTTTCCAGGACTGATTTGCCAAGACAAGTTGGTTCCCTCTGAAAGTCCAGTAGAGTTCTTTTTTCTTTTTTTTTTTTATTTCTTTCTTTCTTTCTTTTTTTTTTTTTTTTTTTTTTTTTGTAGATAGACACATACCTTCATTTTTTTTTTATTTATATGTGGTGCTGAGGATCAAACCCAGTGCCTCACACGTGCTAGGCAAACGCTCTACCACTGAGCTACAACCCCATCCCCCAGTGGAGTTCTTTCTCAAGTTCAGCTGAAACTTGCCTTCTGAAGCTTCTATGCTTTGGTTGTACTTGAAAACTCAGTGTTTTACAAAAGTCTGTTTCCTTTAATTCAGTCTTCCTACTTTAGTCTAAATATCTATAATTCAGCTACTGGTTCCCTATATGACCAGTTTGGGGTAACTTCATTTTCTTTATCACTCTGCAGACAGTTTGTTGGGTCCAGAAATTAATATAATCCCCTGGAAATGGTGGAGCTGGCCCAGAGTAGAGAAAGGTGGGACTTCTGCCTGACATGGGGTAGACAGAGGGGCTTCAGCCTGCAGCATGCTGTGGGACTCTTCTTCAACTCTTCTTCCTCCTCCTTTACTCTAAACTCAAACATTGTCCCTTCCCCCAAAGCCTGCCTATTACCCCAAACCAAGCTGGGAATCCCCTGCCTCTACTTCCTCAGGTCCCTATGCCACTTCTGACACAGTGTTTCCTGTTGTGGGTTCCCTGAGGCTGGAACTAGCTGACTCTCTTCAGAACCTAAGTGCCCAGAACCAAGCCAAAGCAAATAATGAGCCACTAACTGAATAAATAAATAATAAAAGATTGAACTGAAGTGGAATTTGAGCTGTTTTTAAAAGCAGGTAAGATTGTGAGTAAACTGCATGATGAGGAGGGGCACATGGTATGCAAATCAAGTCAAAACACTCAAAAAAAAATACTCAAAACACAGGAGATAGCTGCAGGAGTGTCGAGTGGGGAGCAGGAGGTCCTGAGACTTGCTAGCCACTTCCAGCCAGGCTTAAGCTAACCTGAGGTGAGTAATGGAAAGTTGAGTGGCAGGAGAGCAGATTCCCCTGTGGGCAGGGAATGAGGACAGAAAAAAATAAAGGCACAGCTGGATCTGATGAACTGCTTCCAGTTGTTGGCCCTCCCCACATGTGCATGCTTACCCCTGGCAGACAAGGAACTCCTGTCTTCTAGCAGAATTCCAAATTCAGTTCCAACATTTCTCTCTATAGTCAGGAAAGCCTGAGAGTCAGGTTGGAATGACTTGAGTCCACAGAGTGGATTCCTGACAAATCCAAGGCACCTTCTTCCCACTCAGCAGCTTCCTCCTCTACGACCTAAGGATGGCTAAGTAAAATCATTCCAAGAATCGTAGTCTTCCAGCCAGATGGAAACCTCCCTACTTCTTTCTATATAGGAGAACACTAAGGCCCAGAGAGAAGCGATTTCCCAGTGGTCACAGGGATGGTGGCTGACCTGGGTCCTCAGGTTCTCCTCCTGTATTAATGTCTGCTAGCCTAAGGAGCAGGACGGTGAATAAAAAGTTGCTAAGATGTAACCCACACCTTTGAGAAGACAAAAACACTTAAGGTGCATTAGAAGTGCTCTAGTAGAACTAAGTACAAAATGGCACAGGACAGAGGAAGGGAAACTGTACTGGGCCCAGGAGGATCTTAAAGAAGAGCAGGGGCTAGAGGCACGCCTTACAGGACAAGCAGGTGTTGGTCACAAAGAAAGTTGGAGAGGCATGGCAGAGCCAGGAGAGAGCACAGAGAAAGCAGAAAGCAGCTTTCTGGAGACACTAGGGCATCGATCTCCAATTTCAATCAACAGCCATTCCAATTCTAAACACACTTTCAAATTCCAACTCACTCTGAAGTTGACAACTTCCCGATCTGCATTTTTAGTCCAGTCTTTCTCTCCGGGCTTCAGAGCCATACATCCAATGACTTTCAAGTCATCCCCACCTGGCTACCCCCAGGCACTTCAATCCTCCTCTGTCCAGATCCAAGCTTCTTTTCTTTTTCACTGCTGATATCCCCACCACCATCATGCCACCAACCTTGCTCCTTCTGCTCTATGGATTGTCACCGTGGGCTGTGGTTCATTATTTCTTCTCTCTCCCTCTCTTCCCCTGACTTGAGTTTAGTATCTGGTGCTTTTTAAATATGTGGGAACCCCTTTCTGATTCAACAGAATGGAGGTGAGAATTTTTTCATTAAAATAATGAAATAGAGACATATGATTTTAGGGTAATGGAGCCAGCCTTCGGTTTTAAGTATGGTTGTACTATCCACATCTGCCCAGCCCTGACTATGGCTTGGTTCTACCTGGAAACAATTCCTGGTTGGGAATTCCTGACAGGAACTTTGTGATGGCAGTAAGGATTCTAGTTGATCCTTTAGTGGTAGCTGAGGAGAAAACTCAGTATGTCTGAAAGCCATCCTCCACCTTCTAGTTTCTGAAGTTGGAGTTGCCTGCTACAACTCACCTTCCCCTTCAATAACCTTGGCCCAGCCAGCTATGGTTGTCAACTCAATTCAGTTCTTGTGGAGTTTTACTATAGAATGCATATAAAATCCATCTCCCTTTTCCTTCTTTACCTGCCCTGTAGTGGTTATGAACACAGGTTGTGATGTCAGAGAATATTGGTTCAAATCCACCCCACATCAATTACTAGCTAGCTACAAGACTTTGAGCAATGTGATGGCTGTGCTCCAAGAGGGTCCCCAATGAATTCTGCCTGGCAGAAGTGATGGCATGCCACACCAAATTAGGTTATAAAAGACACTGTGGCTTCCATCTTGGTTGCCCTTTTTCCGACCATTTGCTCTGGGTGAAGCCAGTTGTTCCATGGAAAGTCTCATATGGTAAGGAACCAAGGCTCCTGGCCAACTGCCATGAGGATAAAATTGGAAGCCCTGGTATTTCAATGAATTAAGTATATGAATATGGATGCAGCTGATTTTATGAGACTGCCATCAGATGTCAACAGGGGATGCAATCATAAAAAGGTGGAATGTGGGCTGGGGCTGGGGCTCAGTGTTAGCACACTTGCCTGGCATGTGTGAGGCACTGGGTTCGATTCTCAGCACCGCATATAAATAAATAAATAAAGGACTATAAACAAGTTTAAAAAACATTAAAAAAATTTTTTAAAAAAGGTGGAATGATGACTTGGAGAATCAGCTTCCCAGATGGCTCATTCATGTGGCTGTGGCAAGAGGCCTGTTTCCCATCTATAGGGTTGCTTGAGTATCCTCATGACTGAGCAGCTGGCTTTCTCCAAAGTGGATGATACAAAGAAAGAGAAAGATACAAGCCACAATGTCTTGTGACCTAGCCTTGGAAGTCACACTGTCGTTTTTGGCGAATTCTATGATTACACAGATTAAATGTGGGGAAGAGACTATGTAGAGTGTGAACATCAGATGCTGGGTCTCACTGGGGACATTGTGGTGACTAGCTACCACAGAGGGGAAGATTAAATTAAATTTTAAACATATTATATTTGAGATTCTTAAGAGACACTTAGTGTAGATGTCAAGTAGAAAATGAGTCCAAAGCTTGAATGAGAAGTCAGAGCTAGAGATATAAATTTGAAAGTTATCAATATACAGAAATATTTAAAGCCATGGAAATGTGAATATGGAGAAAAAAAAGAACTCCAACATTTAGTCTCTTCATTTTAAAGATATGATTTAATTTTTTTATGATGAAACTTTAAAAAATCAGATGGAAGAATATAACAAATATCCATCCACTTACCACCTGGGAAACAAATGTCAGCACTCTTTCTCATTTGTCCCACATATTTTCCTTTCCTTTTAAATTCCTCCCTATCCAATCCCCTGACTTGACTCTTCTATTGTTTAGATGTATTTTAATTGGTTAACTTTTGCCGAAACCACCCCTAAAGACTTAGTGGTTTAAAACAGCAAGCATTTATATAGCTCACAATTCTGCAAGTCAACAATTTGTGTTGAGCTTGGCTAAGTTGTTCTGGCCTTGGCTGGGACATTCATGGGTCTGAGGTCAGTTGCTAAATTGGCTGAGTGCAGGATAATCTCACATAGCCTCAACTGGATGGCTCATTTCTGTTTCATGCAATCTCTTGGCCTCCCAATAGGTTAGCTCAGGGTTGTTCATGTGAATGGCTGGACAGGAGTTCAAAAGAAAGAGCCAAAACATGCAAGGCACCTGGAGTCTTAGGCACAGACCCCATGCCGTTCTTCTATTGCATTCCATTGGCAAAAAAAATCACAAAATCAGTTCAGATTGAAGAGGAGGAGAAATAGTCTCCACTTCTTAATGGGAGATACTGCAAAGTCACAACTCAAAGAATGTAGATTCAGGGAGGATTAAAAGATAGCATCCAGTGGCTGGGGATGTGGCTGGAGTGGTAGCATGCTTGCCTGGTATGCACGGGGCACTGGGTTCGATCCTCACCACCACATACAAATAAAAAATAAAGATGTTGTGTTCACCGAAAACTAAAAAATAAATATTAAAAAAAAAGAGATCGTGTCCATTTGTAAAATCTACCGAACTTCACTCTATGACCATAGTTGTTCACATTACTCCCACAGGAAAAACATTTTCCTTTATTCCAGGACCCCCAAAATCTCTTGCAATTATGTTATCAGGCTTGAAGCCTAGGATCTTATAATCTGCATAGGTTTGATGGATGCTGTACTTTCTAATCTTGACAATATGAATTTAAAAGACACATTGCCCCATATACCCTTAATATACAATGGATAGAGGTAGGATAACCTCAATAGACTCTCATCCAAAAAAAAAGGCGGGGGGGAGAATAAGAGGCACATGATCATCCTCAAGCATAATAATTTAAACATTTCCAGGTTCCCCTGTCCTTGGAGAGCAACTATTTCTTGCCAAGGCCTAAGTTCTACTCTTGGGAAATGGTTTCTTAGTCCGTGGATCTCTGGCTCTTGGCTCCACCCTCTGGAACGCTGTCCATTATATATAACCCTCCTTGGCTACTTTTGAAGAAGTGGCATATGTTGGTAGCTGAGTAGCAATTTGAATAATTTCAGTTCCTTTTGGTGAAGCTGGTGATGCTTTCACATGTACAACTCACTTAAAAAATGTTGTGGGCTCTTTATGTATCTAGTCTATTCCATATTCCAAATGACACACAATTGTTTTTTAGATATCTTGCTCAATTTTATCAATGCTATTTTGGAAGTGGGCTTTTGTAGGATCTTATTCTTGAGATTCCAAGAATCCCTTTTGTCTAGGAATCTACTAGGCAACACTTTAATTCTTTAAAAGGTCTTTATAAAATGTTTTACAGCCACACCTTGGATGAACTAGATTTGCAGGACGTATTTTACTATAGGGACCTTTGCTTGCCAGAACTGTAAGATGAAAAGGAGTTGTATTTATTTATTTATTTATTTAATTTTTGAGACAGGCTCTCATTATGTTGTTCAGGCTGTCCTCAAACTTCTGAGATCAAGTGATCCTCCACCTCAACCTCCTGAGCAGGGGGGAATACAGGTACATGTCACAATATCTGGCTGAGTTTTAGTTTTTTAATCTAGCAAATTCTGCCTGCTCTCTCTGAATTCTTTTTGCAAAAAGGCCAGCTCTTTAGCAGTCAGCTTTAGCTCTTATTCCTCTCCCTGTTATAAAGTGTCACATACAGCTACAAACATCCAACTGATACTTTCTTTTTTTTTTTTTTTTGAGAGAGAGAATTTTTTTTTAACATTTATTTTTTAGTTTTTTTGGCGGGCACAACATCTTTGTTTGTATGTGGTGCTGAGGATCGAACCCGGGTCGCACGCATGCCAGGAGAGCGCGCTACCACCTGAGCCACATCCCTAGCCCCCCAACTGATATTTTCAACATTCTGTTTGGAGATCTCCTTAGCTAGACCAAAAAATTTTAAAGTGCCTTTCCCAGGATCTTCCAAGTTACTGCAGTTGGCAACCACGTTGCCAACTGCTTTGTCACTATAAGACACAGGTTGCCATTTCTCTAGCCTCTGCTAAGAATTTCCTCACCATTCTTCCAGACTTCACTGTTTGCCATTTTTCCAGTCTCCACCCATCCCCTATCCCAACAGCCAATGCCACAAATTTTAGTTTTTTTTTTTTTTTAAAGGTAGGATCTCACTTTGAGACACCCCTTTCTCTATCAGTCAACTTCTGCTGCAAAACAAACAACTGAAGAGCTTGGTGGCTTAGAACAGCAACTATTTCTATATTTCCCAGTTGTGTGAATTGGCAATTTTGACTGAGACCGGCTGGGTAGTTCTTCTGGACACCTCCCCTGGTCCAAATAGCAATTTCGACTGAGATGGGCTGGAGTTTGCTTATCAATCATAGGTCCACCTGGCAGTTCAGTTTAGACTGGTTTAGTTTGATAAGACCTCAACTGGCGTGGCTGAGCTCTGCCCCATGTTCTCTCATTTTGCAGCAGGCTAGCCCAGGCCGGGGCACATAGGTGCCCGGACAGGGTTCCAAAGAAATAGCCATAGCAGGCAGACAGAGTCTCCAGAGGCCTAAGCTCAGGCCTGGCACTCTGCCCTTTCCGTGGCAAAGTATTGGCTAAAGTAAGCAAAAGGCCTTCCCAGATTCAAGGGGAAATAGACTCCATCTCTTTTTTCCTCCCATTTTTAATAATTTTATTGAAGTATAATTGATAGGCCATAAAGCTCACATATCATACACAATTTGATAAATGTTGACATATGTATATGACCATGAAACCATAACCACAATCCAGAGAATGAACATATCCATCACTCCCAAAAGTATTCTGTGACCTTTGCAATATCCTCCTCTCCCAGCCCAACTTTTATGCATGCCCTCAAGCAATCACTGATTTGGTTTTGATCACTATTGATTAGTTTGCATTTTCTGGAAGTTTATATAAATGAAATCACAGAGTATTCTTTTTTGTCTGGATTTTTTTTTGCAGCATTATTATTATTTCAAGATTAAGCCACATTGGTCTATTTCAATATTCTTTTCATTGCTGAGTAGTATTCTAGTGAATCTGTGTATCCCAATTTCTATTTACCATATTTTGGTTGCTTCCAATCTGGGATATTACTATGTTCTTATTTAGACATAGACTTGGCTTTTCCTCTTGAGTAGAGACTGAAGAGTTAAATAGGTGGATCATATGACAGGGGTATGTTTCACTTTTTGAAAAACTGCCAAACTTTTCCAAAGTTCTGCTATTTGACATTTATACTGGCTGGTGTATGAGTGTTCCAGTTTCTTCACATTCTCAGCAGTTGGTATAGTCACAGGCTTCCCCTTAATGGAGGGGGCAGGGGATACAAAATCATTCAGCAAAGGGTGTGAACGTGCAGACAACCATGACTGTCTTCACAATCTCCCACACCTCCTCAGAGGCCACCCTCATCATGAAGTTGGTGGCATCCTTTCTTCCCAGTCTTTTGAATTTATGTGGTATCTGTATATATCAAAAGTATATGGTAGTTTTTCCAGTAAACTTTATGCTTTTAAGTGAACAGTTTCACATATACTGAAGAATTTGTGTAATATAAATGTAAGGTATAAAGAATGAAACCCTTTAGAACCTCCACCCAGGGCAAGAAATGGAATCTTACCAATGTATTTTAAATCCCTATGCATCCCTCCTGATCTAACAGTAATTCCTTATCTAGAATGTGCTGCAGCTTCCCAACTGTCTTCTAGTTCTGCTCCTCCAATCAGCTCTCCCCACTGTATCCAGCATGACCTTTTAGAAACAGAAGTCTAATTATAACATTCTTCTGCTAAAACTGTATGGTTGTTCCTATTAACCATGGAGTAAAATTCAAATTTGTTAGTAGAGGAGCCTCTTCATCATCTGGCTCTTGTTTATACTTCATGTCCTATTTTGTGCTATCCATCTCTCCATGTGACATCCTGTTTTTCAAAAGAGATTACTGAGTTTTGGCCAAAGAAAGTTGCTTTCCATAGTCCCCTGTACTTTCTTCTTCATAGCATGCATCACTGCTATGATTGGCTGTTTACTTGTCTATTTCCACTCCTTGACTAGAAGGGTTCTGAGGGCAGGCTGTCCACCTGATTCTTCTGCTATATCCCTGGAAACAGGCACAGCATGAGCATCAGGGATGCTCAGTCGTGGTTGAATTAATGCATAAATGAGGGAATGGCCAGACTCTGGCGACTAAGAGGTATTCCTCAATAAAGTTCCTAGTCTTGGTGAAGAATAGGTATGTACAATTGTCCCTCAGTATTCATGGGGGACTGGTTTCAGGATTCCAGCAGATACCCAAATCTGCAGATACTCAAATCCCTCATATAAAATGGCAAGTTATTTGCATACAGCCTGCAAATTCCTTCCATATATTTAAGTCATTTCTAGATCACCTATAATACTTAACACAATGCAAATGCTATGTATAATTCATACACATTGTTTAAAAGATAATGGCAGGAAAAATGTGTGTACATGTTCAGTGTAGATACAACTTTTTCTGAGCATTTTTAATGCATAGTTGGTTGAATCCATAAATGTGGAACACGTGGATATGGAGGGATTAATAAATTAATCTCTTGGCTAAGCCAATAGCAAATGTATGACAAGGATGGTGGACACACATTAGCTTTTAAAGGACAAAAATAAAATAAGATAAAATAAAGGGTTCCACCAGGGGGCACTATGGGAATGCTCAGATTCTCCTTTAAAAATCACGTTATTTCTTTGGAAATCACATATCTACTTTGAATGGGAATGTGATTTCTAAAGTGTTTGTTTTTCCATCCAGTTGCTGGAGAAATCTGTATCTGAGCCGTCTGTGAGTTTGAAGGACTGGGTGACCTCTGTTGGTGTCTACTTATACCTGTAGTTCTTCAACTTGGAATTATCATAGCAGCTTCCACAAACATAATATAATTTATATTCTATGTCTGTTGTTGGGAGCCAGGATAGGGACTGTTATTATTTCCATCTTAACAATGGTAATTCTAGAAGTCAAAGAATTTAAGTATTTTCCTGAGGAACCACAGATGGAAAACACCTAAGCACACACTTGAATCTGTTTCTCCCAAATCCAGATGTATTTGGTCACAAAACACATTGAGTTCTAGGCTCTATAAAAGATGATAGGGGGCTGGGGCTGTGGTTCAGTGGTAGCGCACTTGCCTGGCATGTGTGAAGCACTGGGTTCAATTCTCAGCACCATGTATAAATAAATAAAATAAGATCTACCAACAACTAAAAGAATTTTTTAAAAGATGACGGAGCACAAAGGCGTGTCCTCCAAATTTATTGTCTTAGAAGCAAAGGCTGTCAAATCTAGAAGAAACTTTGAAATCTAATGAACTAAGAACACCTTGTGAAGTATTCTTAACTCTAATGTGGATAAGAAACACCCCTAAAGTCTGTTAAAATGCAGATTCCTGGGCTTAGCCTATCTCACCCACCCCTACATTCTGATTTGATGAGTTTGGATGGAGTCCAGGAAAATGATTGTTTTCATAAGAAAATCTACCTTTCCCCTTAAGATTCAGATACAAATGGACTGTGGACCAGACTGCAAAACACAATCCCTTCTTAACACAGAGGGGAAAACTGAGAGGTGAGCAGAACTGAGTCCCCCCACCCCCAAAACTCTCCTTGGATGTAGAAAGGAAGCTGATCCAGGACTGATAATGAGCCACCTGAAGAAATGAGTCTGGGCAAGAAGAGCAGAGACCCTGGGTTCCATTTCAACCTTCACCATTTTGCAACTGAGTCCCTTAATTCAATAAACTAATTTTCTCAATTGCACAGAATAAAAGGACAGTACCTCATAGGTTTATGATGAGAAATAAAGAAGATAAATATTATAAAAGATCTGGCAGAGGATTGGCACATAGGGAATCCTTGATAAGAGATTGATGAATGGGTTTGTTTCAAATACCCTCTTTAATTTATTTATTCTATTATTTTAAATGAGTACCTACTGGTTACCAGGCACTCTGCTAGATACAGTCCTGCCTGCATGAAGTTTAAAATCTAGTGGGGCAGGCAGCCATTAACTACACAAATAAAAACATATGATTGTAATAAACATTCCCAAGGGAAATAAATACAGGGAGCATTTTGAATAATATGGAGACTTGAATCTAGTCTGCAGACAAATAAAATGTCCCTGAGAAAATGACTCAAAAGATGAGTTAGTCAGAAGTTACACATGAATCAAGAAAGAGCTTGGCAGGAGCAAGAAATGACGAGGCCAAAGGCCAGCATGGCTGGAGTGGCATGAGCAGGGAGGGTGACTCCACTAAACCTGAGGGTAAGGATTAATCTTGGAGAAGACGTTCTCTTTTCCTTGGAAATCTTCATCTTTTCCTCAATCTTTTTACTTCTACATCAATTTTTCTTCCTCCCCACCCCCAACAAAGGGCCTCAAAGCTTACAAACATTTTCTTTTTTTTTTGACATTCAGAAAGGAATGGTCTAATAATACAGGTTGCAAACAAAATAAAAAACCTCTACCTTGCTAAGTAACAAACAGGAAGTTGAGCTCTCACAAAGCTAACTGCACTAGGAAAATATTCTAATGTCATATAATGATTTGTATTTGTAGATTAATTTAGTTAAATTTTAGTTTGATTCAGTTTTAGTTAAACTTGGAGCCCTGCTGTTACTTAAAGTGACTTAAAGTCTTACCTGATGAGGAATTTAAACAAAATATTGTGGGACATTCTGGTTGTGGGAAAGATGAAACTAATGCATTCTACCCTGTCTGTCCCACTGTGTGTAGTTATAAAATCCGGACAGAATGTATGGAGCAGGCATTTGAGGGCTCTGTCATGCCATTTGGCCTTGGATATGTGTGGTCTCAAAAAGTACATAGCATAGTGGGTAAATGAAACCTCTGGTTTCTGGCCAGAAGACCAAATGTAGGAACTTCAAGGGACTGACAAATACCAGACTGATCACAGGGAAGACCTTGGGAGAGCAACCCCATAATTCTTGTGTTCACTAAGCTATGCATACATGGATTTGACATTGAAGGGTATACCAAAGGTTTGAGTTCTGAGGCAGAACACTGTCTACATCCAAAACCAGCTAATGGCTGTGCACAGGTCTGAATGGAATTGCAAAGGCATTGAAAACTGAACTGACCACAACCACAGAGGCAGACCAGGACTTGTGCCCTCAATCCAAGTAGGCCAATAGTATACTTAAACAAGGATATTAATATTTCTCTAAAGATTTAGACAAGCTTTAGACACTTGTAATATTCAAAATGTCTAGTATTTGATCCAAAATTACTCTGTATAAAAAGATCAAGGAAATCTCAATTAGCATGAAAAAGCAATCAATAGCTGTCAATGAAGAAAGAACACAAACTTTGAACTTGTTGAAGATGTTAAGATAAATGTTATAAAATGCTCTAAGAAGCAAGAGTTAATATTCTTGAAATTAATGGAAAGAAAGTATCAACAAAATATAGCTGATTTAAAGAGGAACTAAATGGAAATGTCAGAACTGAAAGTTTAATAACCAAAATAAAAAAATTCATGATGGATTCAACAGAACAGAAATGACAGAGGAAAGAAGAGTCAGTGAACTTGAAAATAGAAAATATTTAATCTAAATGAAAAAAAAATTGATGATCAGAGCTACAGGGACCTGTGAAGCAATATCAAATTCATGTCCTTAGAATTCTAAAAGAGGGGACTGGGGTTGTAGCTCAGTGGCAAAGTGCTTGCCTTGCACATGTGAGACACTGAGTTCGATCCTCAGCACCACATAAAAATAAGTAAACGAAAATAAAGATATTGTGTCCATGTATAACTAAAAAAACAAAAGATTTTTAAAAAAGAATTATAGGAGAGGAAAAAGTTTTTGAGGAAATAATGCCTAAATATTTCCCAAATTTGATAAAAGACACAAAAGTACAGAACTAAGTTCAGTGAATCCCAAACAGGATCAACTCAAAGAAATCTATGACATCCATATCATAATCAAACTGCTAAAAAATAAAGACAAAAAAGAGTCTTGAAACTAGCCAGAGAAAAAATGATGCATTATAAATAGGATAACAATGATTCAAGTAACTAAATTTCTTGTCAGAAACTATGAGTCCAGGACATTTTTAAAGCACTGAAAGAAAAGAATTGCTAACCCAGAAGTCTACATTCAGTGAAAATAAACATCAGGAATAAAAGTGAAATAAAAGCATTCTCAGATGAAAGAAAATTAAGAGGATTCATTGCCAACAGCCTTGCTCTAAAATTGCTAACGAAATTGAATCAATAACAATAATAATTTCCTAAAAGAAGCCAAGGCTTAAATGACTTTAATATGTAAAGAAGAATGAAGTTTAATCCTTCACAAACTCTTCCAAAATATAGAAAAGGAGGGAACCGTTCCCAAATCTTTCTCAGAGACCAGTGTTGTCTTTTTTTTTTTTTAGCTGCAGATGGACACAATACTTTAAAAAAAATTTTTTTTAGTTATCAATGGACCTTTATTTTATTTTATTTATATGCTTACAATCGAACCCAGTGCCTCACACATGAGAGACAAGGGCCCTATTATTTATTAATTAATTTATTATTAATTAATTAATTACTTTTAAGCATGATTTTTATTTTATTTGTTCATTTTTATACGATGCTAAGGATTGAACGCAGTGCCTCAAGCGTGCTAGGCGAGTGCTCTACCACTGAGCGACAGTCCCAGCCCTGAGATCAATATTATCTTGAGAGCAAAAGCAGACAAAGATAACACAAGAAAACTATCAACTAACTTACTCTATGAACATAGTCGTAAAAATCCTCAACAAAATTTTATCAAACCAAACCCAGCAACATGTGATCAAGATTATACACTGTGAGGGATGTGGGATGTGGCTCAGTGATGGAGTGCCTGCCTAGCATGCTCAAGTCCCAGGGTTACTTAGCTATTTGTCACTGTGATCAAAATACCTAACAATAACAACTTAGAGGAAGAAAAATTTATTTTGGAATCACGGTTTTGGAGGTTGACTCCATGGTTGGCCGGCTGTATTGCTCCGGACTTGAGGTGAGGCAGAATATCATGGTGGAAGGGTGTGGCAGAGAAAAGCTGCTCAGCTCATCACAGAGAGGAAGCAGAGAGAGGGCATGAGGAGCTGGGGACAATATATATCATCCCCAAGGACACCTTTCCCCTATTTCCTCCAGCCATGCCCCAACTGCCTATAATTACCAGCCAGTAATCCTTTCAAATTATTAATACATCAACTGGGTCAACCCATTGGTTAGGTTACAACTCTCATAATCTAATCATTTCACCTCTGACCATTCCTCCATTGTCTAACATGAGATTTGGGGGTGGGAGTAACACCTCACATTCAATCCATAACAAATTGCCAGCACCACACACAAAAATAAATAAATAAATAATGATTATATGCTATGACCAATTAGCATTTATTTTAGGAATGCAAAGTTGGTTCAAACATACAAAAATCAGTCAATATAACACAGCATATTAAGAAAATAAATGACAAAACCACATGATCATCTCAATACATACAGAAAATACATTCACCAGATTAACAACTCAACAAACTGGGAGTAGAACATTGACACAAAACAAAAACAAAAACACCCAACCCTACAGCTAACATCAGATAATGATGGAAGACTGAAAGCCCTTTTACCAAGACGTGGAATAAGAACATGTTGTCTTTTCTTGTCTCTTCTATTCAACATTACACTAGAAGTACCACCCCCATCAATTAGGTTCAATAAAACAAGGAAAGAAAGAAAAAAGGGGCTGGGGTTGTGGCTCAGTGGTAGACTGCTTGACCCTCACTTGTGGGGCACTGGGTTCAATCCTCAGCACCAGATTAAAAAAAAATAAACAAACTGAAATAGAAGAAATAAACTACTTTCAGATAGTTTAAAATAATAAAATCTATAAAATCATAAGAAATAAAAAGCATCATTAGACCTAATAAACAGGTTCAATAAGATGACAGGATACAATATCAGTATACAAAACTCTATTGTATTTCTGTACACTTGCAATGGACTGTATCTTATCCCTGACACCTCCCCCGCATGTCTCTTTCCCTCTCCCCCACTTCTGGAGGCCACCACCAGGGGAGTTAGTACATGTAGGATGCTTGGGACAGTTGCCAACAGGGAGAACTTAGTATTTATTATTTTACGGTTGCTATTGTTATTACTAGTATCATAACCTTTAAAAATTCTATTGGGTTTTCAGAGGAGAGTGGCTACGTTTTCTTTGTATGACATGCACAGGCTTTCACAACCTGGCAGTCCCAACCATCCTGAGCGTTTCATCATTTTTGGAATTCAAACTATTTTCCACCTGCAAATCTTGGTACACATAGATACCGTCTGCCAGGAAAACCCCATTTGCCTGTCATCATCCAGGCAATTAATTCCTTTTCATCCTGTTGGACTAATACACATCTGTGAAACCCTCTCCACCACCTATAAACAGGGGTGGGCTCCCTTCTCAGTGCTGCCGTGGCACATCACACAGCCCTCGATTATCTGACAGCATTTTAAAAATTTTAATTCATTATTTATTTATTTTTGCGGTACTGGGGATTGAACCCAGGGCACTTACCATGGTACTACCCCACTAGCCCTTGTTTATTTTTAAGACAAGGTGTCACTAAATTGCCCAGGCTGGCCTCAAACTTGGGATCCTCCTACCTCAGATTCTCCAGTATCTGTGATTACAGGTATGTGCCAACGGTTGCCAGAGGAAAGCACTTTTTTATGGGTTTTGTAAATATTTCCATCTGCCCATGTGAGTACTGGTTTGGATCTGCTATTTTTCTATATCCTAAACACAATAGCATAAATGCTAATATTTGTTGCATGAAAATAAATGAGCGTTGCCTGGGAATTTAATAAAAGGGGCAAAAATAAATAACCTGGTAGAATATTGTTGTTTGCTTAAGTGACTTTTAAGATACACAACAGGCATATTGTGTAATGACGTAGGATCCCTAGGTTTTAAGTTCTATAAGTCCTGTGCTATTCATCCTTCAAGATAGCTCAGGGGTGATATCTGCGAAGTGTTTGCTGTTTGCCATTTGACATCTGCTCTCTCACCGTTTCACCCGCACCGCTATCACCGTACCGCATCACTTACTCTCGCCTCCCCACCAGAATCCAGGTGTGTATTTCCACCTCTTGAACCCGAGGGGTGAATATTTGGGGGATGGTATTGTGCAGCCCTGGACCAGTGAATTCATTGCTCACTACACCTCCTGCCTCAATTTCCCCACTGTGACCGGCACAGAGGAAATCTTCCGGGGACTGCGATTTAGTGTCGGGTGGGCGGACACCGAGGTGCACCAGGGGCAGGTGGAGCGGCGCTAGGCGTCTGAACCCCGCGCTGCGCCTGGCGCGGGACGAGACGGGGCGGGGAGTTGGCCGAGGGGCGGGGCAGGCAGGAGCGCGGGGCCGACGGGCGGGACGTTGAGGGGACTCGCGAGCGCCGGCGATGGGCCCAGCCGCGAGGCTGGCGGCGCTGCTGGCGGTGCTGGCGCTCCGGGCCGAGGACCCGGCGGGGGTAGCGGCGCGAGAGGACACGTTCTCGGCGCTGACCTGCGTGGCGCGCGCCCTGGCGCCCGAGCGCCGGCTGCTGGGGCTGCTGCGGCGCTACCTGCGCGGGGAGGAGGCGCGACTGAGGGACCTGACCAGGTGAGGGCGTGGAGGGTGAGCGCCGCCGAGGACCCTGAGTGGCAGACACTGTGGCCTGGGGTGGGGAGTGACTCTGAGGCTCAGTGTGACCTACAGAGCCACTGTCACTGTATGCGGGACCCTTGGACACCGTGGGGGAGCTGTTTCATACTGCACACCATGTGGGAACACACACACACACCAGATGCAGCCTCACACAGAGAAATTGATACTCTGTGGGAAAGTGTGGCGGGGTGACTGTCTGTAGGGCCAAGTGGGACCTCACAAGAGCTGTGTCGAGCTGTGTGGGACCTCAGGCTCTGTGTCACATTGCCACAGGCACGGGAAATGTTGCATTGAAATAGAGACACTGCCAGAGTGAGTTGGTGTGAGAACAGGGTGATGCTGTATCTCAACGTGTATTGGATTTTCTTTTAAATTGTAGATGGACACAATACCTTTATTTTATTTATTTATGTTTGTATGTGGTGCTGAGGATGGAACCCAGGGCCTCACACATGCCCAACAATTGCTGTACCACTGAGCTATAGCCACAGCCCTGTGTATTAGCTTTTTGAGCCCCCACTGTGAAGTACTATGTGACCCAGCAAACTGATGTTTAGTATGAGGAATCAGATGACATTCTGCTACCACGTAAGAGATGGATGTGTCACTGGGACACAATATGGATATCATACTGTGCATATGAAAGATGACAAATAATTGTGCAGATCACTATATGAATAATGCTTTATTAATTCATCCAACACATATGTTTGAGTGCCCACTCTAAGCCCTGCACTGTTCCAGGCACTGGGGATAAAATGGTGAAAAGACCTAACTATGTCATAAAAGAGTTTGGGTCTTTAGCACTATTATTCTATTATTGTTAATCAAAGATATATTTTCTCTCCCTTGTTTTCCTCTCTCTCTCTCCCAGGATTGAAATCAGGGGCATTCAACCACTGAGCCACATCCTCAGCCCTTTTTCATATTTTTTATTTAGAGACAGGGTCTTGCCAAGTAGCTTAGGGCCTTGCTAAATTGCTGAGGCTGGCTTTAAACTTTCAATCCTTCTGCCTCAGCCTCCAGAGCTGAGCCATTGGAATTACAGGTGTCTCCCACCCCCTACCGTGCCAAACTTTCCTTCTCTTTACACACGAAAAAGCTGCTCAGGTGGTGGGTGGGAGCCTCCAAGGAGCCTGGGTGGGGAGACATTGTTTCTTGAGGTTGGGAGTAACTCTAAGGCTCAGTGTGATCTCCAAACCTACTAAATACTAAATAAATGGTAACTGAGATGTTATATGTGTGTGAAAGTATTTGACACCAAGAAAACACTTTGAAAAGCCCTACTTGATGCTAGAAGATATTGAGGGTAGCATTAATAGGCAGATGCTCAGTTTTTTGCTATCCAAGCAAAAAACTACACAATATGGGATAAATTATTATAAAGCTGGGGATTCTGGGACATGATGATCATGTATTAACTCAGCGTCAAATGATGAAAGATGAATGTTTGTATATAGTACCATATGTATCACTATGTGTTATGCCTTCTCTGCTTGGGACATTGAGAAACCCACAACCCTGTAAGAAGCAGTGATTGTGACCATCTCGCTATTCAGCATGCTAAAATTGTACTTATACAAGTGACCCTGTCAGATGTATACAGCTGAGACAACACAATGAGCTGTTATAAAACTTTCAGTGAGGGCTGTGGTTGTATCTCAGTGGTCAAGTGCTTGCCTATCACATGTAAGGCGCTGGGTTCGATCCTCAGAACCATATAAAAAATTAAAAAGATATTGTGTCCATCTACACTAAAAAAACTTTGAGTGTGTGTGATATTAATACTGATTCTGGAGTGACACGGGGAAAAGGTGTGTGGGACTCTGGCTGGCTGTGTGAGAGTCCATGTAGAAGAGAATTTGGAGATGTGTGAGCGGCTTGTCACAGTTTTGTCACAGTGGGAGGCCTTGCATAAACCTTATTTCATTTGATTCTCACAATGCTTAGGTTTGTTTTATGCTCTTAGTAAATGAGAGATCATCTAGTAGCTTGTCCAAGATTATAAATCTAGGAGCTAGCAAATCCATGATAGGATATAGTTCTCTTGACCCTGTTTACCCAATGTTCTTTCCATCATGCTGCAATGTCCGTCCTGCTTGCTTTGTCTGATATGCCAGGACACAGACCAAGCCCCATAACTGCAGGAGGTTTTGTTAGTGGCCAGAGTATGTGATGGCTCAGTGCCTGGATTCAAGAGTTCAGTAGACCTCTGTTTAAATTCTAGACTCTGGCCTTGGACATGTTCCCTTATCCCTTGAAGCTTTAAGCAGCTTGTCTATCAAATAATGATAAAAATAGTGCTACCCCCCTCATAGGATTGTTGTAAGGATTGATTACTGTGTAAAGGTATTTATCATTGTGTGTGACATGTAATAATTACTTGACAAATGTTAATGCTACCTGATTATTGTTCATTAGGACTGGCTGATGAAATTAATCCCCACTGTTGGCTCTAAGCATTTGCTAGAATTCTAAGAGGCCAGATAGAAAAAACAATTAGAAAAGTTCTAAATCTGTTTCTCAGATAATTTATGAACATTTTATTTTGTAAAGTTTGATTAAGTTGTAAAATTGTGAAGTTTGATATTTTGGAGACTCTAATTCTGTTCTCTAGTTATACTCAAAAACCCAGTGAAATATTTGCTTTTTAAAACCTGAATTTTGGGCAGTTTCTGCTCGCTTTTCTGTACCTCCAATATGGTAATCTTATGTAATTTCAGATGTTATTTCTAAAGCCCCCAGTTTATATTTTTTGAATTTCTAAGTTGGGAAATGAAATATTTTTGAATGTTGAAACGACTCCCTACCCCAAGTAAATGAATAAAATTTATACTAGTTATAGTATCTATCATTATATTCTAGCATAATCCATATATTACCCATACATATATAGTTAACCTATAGTTTTTTTTTTTGTTGTTGTTGCAGTTTAAAAACTATGAAGTGTGAATAGATTTAGAATTAGAAACAATTTTTTTCTGGACTAAGAATTAAGTATTCAGAATGTCTCAGAAGCACTGAGACAAAGCCATTTCTGAGTTTCAAAGAAGAAACACACTGAGTTGAAACAGCCATGTCCTGGATCAGATAACCAACCAAGGCTATGTTTTATGCAGGAAATGGGTTGCAAATTTTCTGTGCAAATTCTTGAAGAAAAGGATCAGATTTTCCACTCTCAGAAACGTTTGTTAAAGCAAAAAGCCATTTAAGAAACCCTGAGGTTTGAATTCAGCATCCCATAACTCAGTCTCTGGAAGCTAGCTATTTGCTCAGACACTGGGCATAGGGCCAATTTTTGGATTCCAAACCAACCTCAGATTTCAGTCAATATATTTTTTCCCCTTTTTTCTTTGTGGAACAGAAAAAAAAAAAAAAAAAAAAAACCCAGCATATTTGAACAGTGGATTGGGTTGATGTGCTCTAGTAAAGATCAAACTCCTGACCTAAACAAATCAACCCCAAAATGGAAAGTGGGGTGAAAGAAAACAAAGATATAGACAGTACTTTTAATTTGATGGATGGCTTAGAGCAAATATTCATCTCTCTGCCTTGCTTCTTTCCCTTCATGCCTCAGTTTTCTCAGATGCCTGTTAAAAGTTAGTCTTTAAGCTAATGAGGAGTCTACTCAGTCGTGGTCAAGGTGGGGGAAGAAATAATGGAATGTGCGTGTCGAAGGGACATATAGAGACCTTCTAGACTAGACTAACTTTTTATTTTATAGAGTTTGAAACTGAAGGTGGGTTGGAGACTGCGTCCAAGTAAGTCTCGGGCCTCCTCCCCGCTCTTCCCTGTCCAACATCTTATAAAATCACTGCCTACTCAGTCTCAATTGTTCCTGGACTTGCTTTTTAAGCTGGGTTCGGCCCAAGTCTCTGCTTGTACATTTTTTGTCGTCTAGCAGTGGAATATCTTTTACTAAATAGTTCCATATGGAGCCAAAACAGGAAATAATGGGCAGTGAAATGATCCCACACCCTGGAGGCTGATTTAGTTTCAAAACCCTGGAGTAGCAGCTCACAGACTGCCCTGTCTTTGGGATCAGAGACATCCCGGAACTTGACAGACATCCCATGTCCTGCCTGGGTCACCCAGGCCCAGGTTCTTGTTCCTTAATTTATGTTGAATTGAACATTCTTCTTCCCAGAAACTTCTGGGCTAGTCACTTCTGTTTCAGGCCCCCTTTCTTAGTTGAGAGCCCCAGTCTTTAGAAATCCTCAGATCAGACTCTGCATCCAGGGATTGAAATCCTTTTGCCCTGCTAGCCCTCTCTTCTTCTTGTTCATGCCATTCTACTTGCTCATTCTTCCCAAAAGACTCATAGTCTCATGTGTTCTTGGACACATTCATATTCTCACCTTGAACACATACTTTTTTTTCTTTCTGTTATTATATTATTTTTGAAATTAATAATATTTAGATAAAGGGAAAACACTCTAAAAGGACAGGACTAACATCCTTAACCTGCCCTATTAAATATAACCAATAGATTTCAATCATATAAATTCCATCAATGTGTTGGAAATAGAATGACCACAGTATGCCAGGAGAGAAAGCAGCATCTTTTGCTAATATGAACACTATTGTAGGACATACAAGGAAGAGATAGAATATTTGGAAAGAAGATCACTTCAGGTCCCATCATATCCAGCCCTTTTCTGCAAATGTCACCAATCTGAAAAGTTGGAAGTGAACTGGACAATCCCAATCTATTCCCCATTACAATCATCACCAGCTTCTACATTGTCTTCTTCCTGAATATCTCCCTTGAATCCATCCCATCTTTTGCCTCTGTAATCACTGTTGTAGACTCCCGTATCTCTTGTACAATTTTGAAGGGACCTCCTCCCTGGTCTTTCTGTCTCCAGTCCCTTCCACTTCTGAATCCTCCCCACCCTCTCATGGATTTATGTATGTAAAAATAAAGTGATTCCACTCTCACTTGTCTCTTAAAACCTCCCTTGACCTAATCTGGCCAATTAACCACCCTGTCTCTGTACTCCCCACTATGTCTTGTTCTTAAACCTGGTATTGCATCTGTAATATAATTATTTGTGTCTGTTTTACCCACTGGACTGTGAGTCCTTGAGGTCAGGTTTTTATTAAAATTTTTTTCCTCAGCTTCTATAAAAGTATATTTCATTCATTTTTGCATAGAAATATGAATTGAACTTGGGTACACACAGTGATGAGAAATATATTTTGGGGGGTCCATAAACTTTTCGTGCATTGGCTCTATCTTTCTTCTGTATTCCCACTATCCAGCGTGGAGTCTGACATCTAGAAACTAACCAGATAGATTAATAGGTTAAAATGAATAAATATAGGTCAAGTCTCTGCCCCTTTGTATACACTGACCCCTGTTGGCTCAAAGAAGATTGTTCCTCTCTTTGTTCAATCACCACAGGAAATGTGGCAGAATCAGCTGAGAACTCAGTCTTCTGAGTTAGGCAGACTTGGGTTCATTTCTGGTTTTGCCATTTACTAACAATGTGGCCTTGTTCCAGTTTCCTCTCCCATAAATGGGCAAAATAAATACACTAAGAGTTGTTGGGGGGATTAAATGAGGCAGTATATTAAAGAATGCCCAATCATGGTAAGGGCTTAGTAAGTAGTAACCACTGATATTTTAACAAATCCTTCAAGAATCAGATTAAATGCTCTCTCTTCTGGGAAGTCTTTCCTCACCTTTTCTAACTGGGTTAGATGAACTGCTTGCAAGCTCACATAAGATTATATGTTTAATTTCTCATAGCATGTGTCATAGTTATCATAATTTTTAAGAGAGAGAGAGAATTTTTTAATATTTATTTTTTTAGTTTTTGGTGGACACAACATCTTTATTTTATTTTTATGTGGTGCTGAGGATCGAACCCAGTGCCCCGCGCATGCCAGGCAAGCGCACTACCACTTGAGCCACATCCCCAGCCCCAGTTATCATAATTTATTCAACAGTGTTTTGAGTTTCTGCCAGACACTAAGTATTGTATATAGGGTGATAACAGAATAAAAAGACTTACTTTTAAAAAATTATTTGTATCTCTAAGACCTAGCATGACATACAGCATTTAGTATAGACTTATTCATTCAGTGAACAAACAAGTAGATAGACCTATTTTTAATTTTGTTACTGGGGATTGAACCCAGGGGCTCTCAACCACTGAGCCTATCCCCAGCCTGTCTCCCTTTTAAATATACCTTTATTTTATTTATTTACTTTTATGTGATGCTGAGGATCGAACTCAGGGCCTCACATGTGCAAGGCAAGTACTTTCCCACTAAGCAACAACCCCATGCCTCCACAGCCTTTTTTTGCATTTTATTTAGAGACAGAGTCTTGCTGAGTTCCTTAGGGCCTTACTAAGTTACTGAGACTGGCTTTGATTTTGTGATCCTTCTGCCTCAGCCTCCCAAGATGCTGGGATTACAGGATTACTGTGCCCAACAGACCTACTTTTAAAAAAATCTATTTTTATATTTATTTTTCATTGTTGATGGACCTTTATTTTATTTGTTTATTTTTTACGTGGTGCTGAGAATCCAACCCAGTGCCTCACACATGCTAGGCAAGTGCTCTACACTGAGCCACAACCACAACCCCAGACCTACTTTTACTGAATGTGTAGTTTTCATATTCTTTGTGCTTCCCTGGCTTTTTGGTTATCCTGTTACATGAGTTTCAAGAGGTTCAGAATTTCAGTTTTAGCTACTCCCCACCCCTGCTGCCCTTGGGATCAAATCCAGGGCCTGGTGTATGATAGGCAAGTGCTCTACCACTGAGCTATCCAGGGTGAAGTCTGACATCCCCCAGCCCCATTTTGTCCTTTACTCTTAATGTATGCACAGCATACAACCAACTTCCATGAGTGGAGTAGTTGTATCAGGAGGTGAGCTCATTCTACTCCTCTCTTTCAGGTTCTATGACAAGGTGCTTTCACTCCATGAGGACCCAGCAGCCCCTGTGGCTAACCCTCTGCTTGCCTTTACTCTCATCAAACGGCTGCAGTCTGACTGGAGGAATGTGGTACATAGCCTGGAGGCCAGTGAGAACATCAAAGGTAATGAGGAAGAGGGCTGGAGGGTGAGGGGGAAACTCCTGTCTTCTGACTCAGTCAGTGGTAAGGAGAGGAACTCTGGTGGGATGCGATGAAGAGTAATGGAGTGGGTACGTGTTAGTTGATGTTCTTAGCTCTTGTAAGTTCAAAGAATTAGGTCTTCTTGTTAGTAAGTTATATGATTGTGGATTGGAAAACACTTTCATGTCCATAGTCTCTGATCTTCACTATGATCCTGTGAGGATGTACAGGATCTATCATGCCATGGGTATGTGTGTGAAAGAGTGGTCTTCTGGTAGTTCCTATTTCACTAAGTTTTTGATGGGAAAATACAATGTCATCTGCAGCAAGAGTACTTTCCTAACTTATTCTACTTGTACTTTAAGAAGTTTGTTGGCTTTTAGAAAGTGAAGAGAAAGAAAAGTTGTCCCCCTGTAGGGCAAGATTCCTAGGGTTATAAGATGGGACAATATGGTGAGGGTGTATGCCTATTTTGTTCTTCATTTACTCATTCTAAATGTTCCTCTACCCTGTTCCAGTAACTGTGATTCCCAGGAACTGGGAACACAATACAAATAAAACCTTATCTCATGGAATATTTGAATGGGTGGTCATGCTTTGCAGGCATTAAATGCTTAATACTTTTTTTTTTTTTTTTTGATGGCACTGGGGATGGAACTCAGGGCCTTGTTCAAGCTAGGCAGGGGCTCTACCACTACCTCATCCCCAGCCCATTACCTGTTTGTTTTGAAGGATAAATTATGTTTTTACTAATTTTACAGTTCTTAAGGATGGTTATGAGAAGGTGGAACAAGACCTCCCAGCCTTTGAGGACCTTGAGGGAGCAGCACGGGCCCTGATGCGGCTGCAGGATGTGTACATGCTCAATGTGAAGGGCCTGGCTCGAGGTGTCTTTCAGAGAGTCACTGGCTCTGACGTCACTGACTTGTACAGTCCCAGACGGATCTTCTCCCTCACAGCAGATGATTGCTTCCAAGTAGGCAAGGTAATGGTATTCAGAGAGAAGGCCAATTGCTTAGCTCTAGTTGCTTGTGGATGAAATAAGTATGTCTGAATTGCTTTTACATATTTCTCATACTTACAGTAAACTTGGAAATTTGATATTATCCCCATTTGCAGAGAAAGAAACCAGATTCAGGGAGTGTAGATAATGAAGATTACACAATTCTAAGCAGCAAACTAAATTTTGAACTTGGTCTTTAAAACAAATCTCATGTTCTTTCCATGGGAAGGTGAGGTGATCATATACTTAGGATGCCCTTGAGAGTGAAATGGGTATTGTTAATTGTGCCAGGACAAAAGACATAAATTAGGCAAAATGATCCTTTGGTCACCCCAATGATTACCCCTGCTAGTAGATGAGCCACTGGGTGGAAAGGGAAAGCAGGCTGAATGGGTGGGGAAAGGGAGAAGATATGGTGATGTGAAGATAAGATCATGGAAACTCCGCCTCCTGAGACTTTCTGGAATCCTCTGCAATGTTTCCTAAGTATTTGGAAATACTAAATTAAATCAGTGTCAAAAAACTGAGGCCATTCACTGTAACATTACTTGGGGAAATAGACTTCAGGAACCTCTTATATGATGTGTTTAACTGGTCTTTGATCACAAGTTATAATCACACTTGAGATCATTTTATAATATACTCTTTGCCAACCTTTGCCTTAAGAAGTAATGGAGGGGCTGGGGTTGTAGCTCAGTGTTAGAGCGCTTGCCTAGCACAGATAATGCACTGGGTTTGATTCCCAGCACAACATAAAAATAAACAAACAAAATAAAGGTATTGTATCTGTCTACAACTAAAAAAAAAATTAAATGAAGCAATGGAGTAAATGCTTTTTAATTTTAAGGTGCATATTAAAAGGAAGTGAATTTTTCCTGACTTCTACAATATTCATTAGCAGATCTGATAGTGGGCTTTGTAGGTCCTACTTCAAACTTTTAGGAATCAGTTTCCAAATTACCACTACAGAGTAGGTAACCCTGGGTCTCTCTACATACTATTTTCCCTTTCTGAGGTCCTGAGTGGAATCAGACCCCAATTGTCATGTTCATGGCTAATTTAAATTTAAGTCAGTTAAAGTAGTTTGATGTATGGTACCAATATGAGCTTCATCAGTGAGGCCTTTCTGAAACTAAAACCGTATGTTGAAAATTTAGTAAATCACTCTGGAAAAACTTCCTGGCAATCCTTATTTCTATATTTATCTATTTATTTTGAAAGGTAAAACATTACAAATATCAGAAGAGTACATGAAATAATATAACAAGTAACTTTATAATTAAAATTATATATGTTCGAATTTTGCTGTTTCAGCATTTTTCTTAGATTTTTTTTTGTTTTGTTTCTGGTACCTGGTATTTTCCTTTTTTTCCTTGAAAATATATAATAAAATGATTTTTGTATTTTGTTTAAAATATCTAAATATTTCTGGAAGAATTTCAGTTATTTCAGCTGACTACATTGCTAGAACTTAAAGCTGCTCATGGAAGTATTCATTAAATAAATAGTTAAATAAATAAATAGCTATTAAATAAATAAATAGCTCAGTGGTAGAGTGCTTGCCTAGTATGCAGGAGCGTCTGGGTTTAATCCTAGCACCAGAAAAAAGAATAAAATAAAATAAAAGGTTAACTTAGTAGAAAAAGTTCAGTCATTTTTTAAATGTTATTCTTCAGCTCAATCCTTTCACAAAGAGGAAACTTGAGGAACAGAAATGTAAAACAGAAGGTTAATGGAAGTCCTAGGATGGGAATTAATTTACTATTTAGGCTACAAGCTGCCATATCTCTAGGTTCCATTCTGTCAG
Source organism: Marmota monax (assembly GCF_021218885.2). Classification (NCBI taxonomy): domain Eukaryota; kingdom Metazoa; phylum Chordata; class Mammalia; order Rodentia; family Sciuridae; genus Marmota; species Marmota monax. The sequence continues at coordinate 4,748,914 of NW_026692352.1, read as the reverse complement.
GATGTTACACCTGAATTTTGTAAGAGTTTTTCCAACTCTGTGACTGTAATTCCATGTTGTTTCCAGTAATGACTTCCAGGAAATTCCACCTTCCGGTCTGGTTTTCTAGTTAGCGTAAGCTATTAGGAGACAGGAGCTATGCTTGGCACATGTTGCCATATTGCCCAGCATTCTGACATTTAATCAGAACAACTCCACTGAGCTGCCACAGCATTCCCATCTCTGCCTTCACTGCGGTGTCTAATGCATTTGTCACAATGATTGGTTTGCTCTTGTACCCTCATTTGATTCAAGTTCTTCAAGGACAAGGACCACCAAGAATATAACGCTCAGCAAATACTGAATAAGTAAATAAATTTAATCCATTTCTCACATTGCCACCAGTAATATCTTCCTTAACAATGTGACATTTAAGACTGTAATTAGCTTAGCTCACGTTCCTTATGTTTATTTTCTGTTTCTATGGAACATATTCTGTCTTTGACTTCTGTTTTTGCCATTCTCCCTTTTTTTATTTTGATACATGGGATTAAACTCAGGGGCACTCAACCACTGAGCTACATCTCCAGCCCTTTTTAATATTTTATTTAGAGACAGGGTCTCACTGAGTTGCTTAGGGCCTCACTAAGTTGCTGAGGCTGGCTTTGAACTTGTGATCTTCCTTCCTCGGCCTCCAGAGCTGAGCCTCTGGGATTACAGGTGTGCACCAGCACACCCAGCCCATTTTCCCATCCTAAAATGCTCTTCTTCCTTACTTCTGTTCTTGAAACCTTTTCCTTCTTCAAAGAAGGCTATCTCAGATGCCGTTTCCTGCATGAACCTTAGACTCCCAAGTCTCCTCACTTCTCTATCTCTCCAAAGCATATTATGCGTTTTCCTTCAAGCATTCCTACCATTCCGTTATGGTTTCTTGAGTTCATATCTCTTTTCTCTCACAGATTATACAGTCCTTAAATGCAACAACTCTTGTGTCTCCTCTCCACCTTGTACAATGCCTTGTATATAATAGATGTTCAGTAAATCAAATTAAAATTAATTTAAGGTTAAGACTTGCCTTCTTGGGTTCCAAAGGCTGTTTTACTCTTTAAATCATCATTTCCTTTCCTCTGCCTGTGGACTAAGCCTTTAGTAGTGGTACTTGTGTCCCTGCAGGTGGCCTATGACATGGGGGATTACTACCATGCCATTCCATGGCTGGAGGAGGCTGTCAGTCTCTTCCGAGGCTCTTATGGGGAGTGGAAAACAGAGGATGAAGCAAGCCTAGAAGATGCCTTGGATCACTTGGCCTTTGCCTGTTTCCAGGTAGGGGAGTGAGTGAAGCTCACTGCTTGTATCATAATAAAGGTAATGCTTTACATCTGCTTTACAACTTTCTAAGCATTTTCTTGTCTCTTAATTTATTTCATCTTCCCAATAGGACCAAGTGGGAAGGGCATTTATTTTATTATTTCCATATATCACATGTGAGTAAACGGAGTCTACAAAAAAATTCTAAACTTATCATGAAGCTCATATTAGGAGGCAATTAGTTTGGTCATGGTAGCTGTAGATCACTTGTTTGTGCTCTCAGCAACTCATAGCTCTTCACAGACATTGTGTCATGATGTTGCCATGGAGGAAGAAGTTTGAGTGCTCTCCCACTGAATCCGGCTGTAACATGTCTGGTGTCTGTCTCCAGAGCTGGCGTTTTTGTGCTGTAGCACCAGCCTCAGTGCCTCATGCAGCTGTCATCTTCCCTTGGCACTGTTGAAGGACTACTTGCTGTGCCTCACTTAGAGGTTCAGTTCCCTAAGTACACAGCTGCCATCTTTTTGTATTGTTAACCCATTTCTCACTGGAGTTGTGCAGTATTCAAGAATAGGCTGAAAAAAAATCTCTATGGAGTCAGTTCCCTGGTTTCCAAAGCTAATAAACCATTTTTATTTCCTTAATTCCTTTTTTATTTTATTTTATTTATTTTTACAGTGCTGGGGATTGAGCCCCGGGAATGCTAGGCAAGCACTCTTTCACTGATCTAAACCCTCAGAACCCCCGTATTCCATTTTCTTTCCTTGTTTTCCTAAGAAAAATGAGGGTGGTGTGGGTGGTTCAAACCCACATGTTACTGTGAAAACAGTCGTATCCTCAGCGCAGCTGATACTGTTCACTCATGGAAGCTCCTGAGTCTTTATTGTAAAATGTCTGTGTGCTTTTCTTTACTCTCCTACTTAATGGCTGCATGTTAAAGTGAAAATGGAATAGTTATGATGTGATAAAGGGGGAGAAGATTTGAGTTTCAATCAAGGAAGAAAATGGAGATTTGATGTAGACAGACTTAGAGAAGGTAGCCTGATGTAGCACATCCCAAAAGATGAGATGTTAAATACAGTGCCCAATTATTATTATTTTGTATTATGCAAAGTGTTTGCAGTGCCTGGATTTCAGTGGGGGTCATTTTTATCACATTGCTCATTGCATATCATATTTTAATGTGCATATTGCTTTTATCACTAAAATGAATTCTTAATATGCTAAAGTAAGATGAAAGGATTGAAAAGATATTTTTTATCAGCTAATCATCATTTGGAAGCACCCAAAGGAGGATTGCACCCCACTGTATGGGATTCTGTTGCCCAGATTGGTCTAGAAATCTCCTATTTCCTTTTGACCAGTTGAGCTCAAGGTTGAATGGCTGCAGGGACAATTAATTCTTATGCATTGGGGAATGTTTCTCTTTTGGTTCGGAGAAACATTTGCTTCCTTCCTCTGACTTTCTATACCCTAGAAATAAATTATAATTTTAATAGAGTTTTTATAGTTTCATTTAAATTTAATAACAAAATACCCCGTCATTATATCATTTTGCATACTTTGAGATTTGAGTGCCTTAAAGGAAGCTTATCTTAATTTATTTTTAAGAAATTTTTACTAAATTACCCTTGTTCTTCTGGTAAGGGTGGTAGTAAATCATTTATAAGTGAGGAGTCTGAGGACACCTGATTTTTGCAGCAGAGTCACAAATTCTCTACATCTCTAGCCTGCTGCTTCTTTCAAAGAGCCTTATTATCTACTTGATAACAAGAATATTTTATAGTTTAAAAAATGTCCATTGAATGATTTGGTCAGAGAGTATATCTTTAATACAGTTAACACTTTCTTTTCTTTTTTTAATAAGGCAGGAAATGTTTCGTGTGCCCTGAGCCTCTCCCGAGAGTTTCTTCTCTACAGTAAGTGATGATAAGATAATCCAGCCATTGGTCTGACTTTTGCTTTTGGCCTGTAATCCCTGCAAAGTAAAGTACAGTTATCTATTTTCATTCTTTTAATTTTGTTGTCTAAAGAACATTTCAAATTTGGGTGAGATCTCATGTATATTCACATCAGTGCACTGGGAGAAATTTGTAAGTCAGTTGGAAAATGCAGAGATGTCAACCTGTCCCTTCCCAGCTTGTTCTTCAAAGGGAACAAGCCTAGGCTGGGAACCAGTTTCTTCAGAGACATTTTATTTTATTTTATTTTTTATTGGTTGTTCAAAACATTACAAAGCTCTTGACATATCATATTTCATACATTTTGATTTAAGTGGGTTATTAACTCCCATTTTTACCCTGTATACAGATTGCAGAATCACATCGGTTACACATCCACATTTTTACATATTGCCATACTAGTGACTGTTGTATTCTGCTGACTTTCCTATCCACTACTATCCCCGCTCCCCTCCCCTCCCATCTTCTCTCTCTACCCCATCTACTGTAATTCATTTCTCTTCCTTGTTTTTTTTTCCCTTTTCCCCTCACATCCTCTTATATGTAATTTTGTATAACAATGAGGGTCTCCTTCCATTTCCATGCAATTTCCCTTCTTCTTCAGAGACATTTTAAAGACCTAGGTTTTGGAAGACCCAGGAATGAATGAAATCAATGTGTGCTGTGTGTGCAGGAAGGAGCATGATTCAGAGGATTATTCACTTTGGCTGTTTACAGAGAGCTATCTGTTCTTTCCTTTAAAACCAGAGCTCACTTTGCTAGGCGAGCACCCTGCCCAGGTGGTTACAGTTCAGCTTCATTCCCCTTCAGGGAGAGCCTTACCGATAACAAAATGAGTTCAACTGGAGGAAGACGCTTCCTGTCTCAGCTTGGATAATTTTGCTTAAAATTTTGGTAGTGAATGGCTTCCTAGGTTTTCTTTTAATAAGGTATTTAGATACTCAAATAAGACACAAAAGCTATTTTAATTGTCCTAATATTTATAAGGTATTTCATGTAGGACTTTATAACTGTATTTATTCAGTACTTCTTAATGAATCCATTTAGTAAAGTCTGCTCTCCACGTCTGTGAACCCAACCACCCAATCAACTTCAGATTGAAGATGGTTGAAAAAAATGGTGTCTGTTCTGAACACGTACAGAATTTTTTTTTGTCATTATTCATTAGGTGATAACAGTAAAACAACTATGTAATAGCATTACATTGTATTGTGTATTACAAATAATGTAGATGGGGCTGGCATTGTAGCTCAGTAGTAGAGCACTTGCCTAGCACACATGAGGGACTGGGTTGGATCCCCAGCACCACATAAAAATAAATAAATAAATACATCTACAACTAAAATTTTTTTTAAAAAGAAAAATAATAATGTAGAGATAATTTAAAGTTTATGGGAGGATGTGCACAGGTTATATACAAATACTATATCATTATATATAAGGGGCTTGAACATCTATGGATTTCTGGAACCAGTCCCCTGTGGATACAAAGCAATGACTGTAACAATTATTCCTTTCTGATAATTTGGCGAACAGTAGGATATGGAAGTTATTAAGTGGTCTGGAAACTCATGAGCATTACTAATATAAACAAAATTAAAACTCAGCCTTCCTTTATTTCTTTGTGCTTGATCTATTAAAATCTGTGTCTCGGGGGCTAAAGTTGTGGCTCAACGGTAGAGTGCTCGCCTAGCATGTGCAAAGCCCTGGGTTTGATACTCAGCACCACATAAAAATAAATAAAATAAAGGTATTGTGCCCAACTACAACAGAAAAATAAATATATTTTTAAAAATCTCTGTCTCTCCCCCCAAAATCAAAATTGTGTGCTATCACAGGTGAGTAAATAGGGCTTAGTAAGTTGAGGGTCCCAACTCATTCTAGCTTTGCAGTATTTTTCACTTGAGTTTGGGCTCATCATTTCCATTCTCCAAAATCTGATTTTTCCTTTTGTTAGCAAGGAATAGTAACTTCTGCGCACTCCTTTGCTCTTTTGCCAGGGTGGTTGTGGTGGTTAGAAGCACACGGGGCTCTTCAGACACTTTGGGAGCATTAGAACAATTCAGCACCTCCTTCTGAGATGCACTGAGAGTCATACACAGAGGCCAGCGGGCCATGGGTAGCTGCCAACCCATGGGACATCTTGCAGCCAAAGTGGGCACAAACAGGTGGGCACAAGCAAGACTCAGGGTTTCTCAAGGGCTTGTGGGAATTAGCCTAGAACCCAGATCTAAAATCCCTTTGTCTCATATTGCACTGCTCTAGGCCTAGGCCTGTTAGGAATGCTGAGGGATCTAATGGAGCCGAGGATGAATTAGCTTCGGGTTCCCCAGGGAAGAACAGGTTGGGTCGCTGTGCCATAGGCTTTGACTCTCTGGACTTCCGTTTGTTGTCCTTACCATGTTTTTTCTTCTTTTTAAAAAATATATCTTTATTTTATTTACTTATTTATTTTTATGTGGTGCTGAAGATCAAACCCAGTGCCTCACTGAGCTACAACCCCTAGCCCCTGACATGTTTTCTTCTAAGCTGTCATTAGACTCTGAATTCTGGGAGGTTAGCCTCTAGCACAGTATCTGGTTGTTTATTGAGCATTTATTGAATGGATGGGTAATGAATGAATGAACAAATTAATGAATGAAGTTTCTATTCTATGGATAAAACTAACCATAATGCCATCCCAGAACAGTCATCTTCATGGTCCCTGGATCTAAGAGTGTAGGTACCACCTTCCTTCCCAAAACCTTTTGCACTTTCAGATCCACCGGGTGCAAGTCAGTCTTTTTTAAATACCAGATTCTCTTCTGGGAATATGGGCACTGACAAGGAGTTATTCAGAATGTCCTAGAGCCAGTCCTCTGTGACAGTAAAGTTGCAGGAAATCTTGGTAGCACTTTCTGGGGCTAGTGTTTGTTAATCTGTATTATTCCCTGCTCTGATTTTCCCCAGGCCCAGAAAATAAGAGGATGGCCAGGAATGTGTTGAAATATGAAAGGCTCTTGGCAGAGAGCCCCCACCAGGCTGTAGCTGAGACTGTCATCCAGAGACCCAGAGTACCTCACCTGCGGACTAGAGACACATATGAGGAGTTGTGTCAGACCCTGGGCTCCCAGGTAGGATTCCTCAGGAAAAAAGAAAGGGGATAGGCCTGGCTACAGAGTGAGAAGCTAGAATTTGGACAGTGAAAAGGGGAAAAGCTGATGCCTTGAAAAACAATAAAGCTCCCTTGGACAGTATCCAAGTAACCATATTCAATATCTCTCAAATTCCTGGTTTTATGCTTTAGTTCCCCTAAGATTATTTCACTCTTAGGTCCATCTTCTTTTATGCTGAGTCTATTTTTTCCTTCCAGCCCATTCAATACCAGATCCCTAGCCTCTACTGCTCCTATGAGACCAATTCCAGCCCCTACCTGCTTCTGCAGCCCATCCGGAAGGAGATCATTCACCTAGAGCCCTATGTTGCTCTCTATCATGACTTTGTCAGTGACTCAGAGGCTCAGAAAATTCGCGAGCTTGCAGAACCATGGGTGAGTGTCCCCAAATCTCCTGTGTCTTCACGTGCCTGGAATTCAGAGCTTGAGAAAGGAAGGCTCCACAGCTAGTCCCTTCATCATCCAGGGGTTCAGAATGCCAGCCAGCCCATAAGATGGTGGAGGAAATCACAACAGCAGTTGCCTCTAGAGGGAAAGGATTAAGTGGAATGAGGTGCCAGAGGATTTTTTCTAGAATGTTGAAAATGTGCCCTCAGTATCTTCTTAAGAGTGTGGAGTCCATAGCTGTACACAGTTGTCAAAACTCAGCAAATGGGCTGGGGATGTGGCTCAAGCGGTAGCGCACTCGCCTGGCAGGCGTGCGGCCCGTGTTCGATCCTCAGCACCACATACAAAGATGTTGTGTCCGCCAAAAACTAAAAAATAAATATTAAAAAAAAAAAAAAAAAAAAAAAAAACTCAGCAAATGGTCCACTTGAGGTCTATGCTTGTCATTGTACGTAAATCTCACCTCAATAAATAAAAAGGAAACTTCCCCAAACACCAGCCATTAATTAGTAGAAGAAATGGAAAACATGACAGGGACAAGGAATAAAATCCTAATACATATTTACAGACTGACAGCTGGAAAGATTATTTAGTTCAACTTCATAATCTTGTTAAAGAGGGAACTAAGGCCCAGGGAGAGGAAAGTCATACATGTAGCAATGTCATTACTGACACTTAGAGGTAGATTGGTTGCCATTCTGCTATTCTTGTAGCCTAAGTTACGTGTGGTAACAAGCAGCCCCTGAATCTAGTGACAGTCCCCACATTACATGTCTGTCCTGGGTGGGCTGCAGCTGTGCCCTCCCATCTCCACTCTGGGACCCAGCCTGGCAGAGCAGCAAATATGGACTGGAGGGAGAACAGCAATAATCGTTTTAACCCAAAGTCTCTCTGGGCAAGTCTGGAATCTTTGTACATGATGTTTTTGAAATGATCAAGCTCTATTGGTGATGGGACAATATATTTTCAATAGCGTCAGCAGTCACATTTGGCCAGCAGTGGCTTTTTACTCAGAACAGCTCTGTTGCTATGGTATGGGACAGGTGGCCCACCCAGAGATGTTCATGGAATCCTTCAGGACAGGTCTTCCATGTGGCACACAAAAGCCTTACCAGACTCCCTTCCCCCAGAAGTTATGGATGCCTGACTGGCCTTTGATTCTTCCAGAAGTAAGCCCTGGGTTTGTGTGGCAGTGTCCCGCCAACCCCCCACTCCCCACAGCTGAGCACAGAAGCTGCAGAGGCTTGAGTTGGATTTACCTGTTTCCTTTCCGCTGTATCTTTCCAAAGCTTGCTCTGTCATCACTTCTCTATCCACATCCTGCCCACCCTGGAAGATTCTGTTAAAACCCCACGCCTCCCTAGGGCCTGCTAGTCCTAACTGCTCTGGTCTACTTTCATTGGTTCTTTGAGTGACTCTACATTTCAGAGCACTTTGGTGGGGGCAGCACATGTAATAATGCATTCCTCCTCTGAACTCAAAATTTTTGTCATGAGTTGTTTGGTAATTAACTTTTAAATTTTGGTACCAAGAATTGAACACAGTGGCACTTAACCACAGGGCCACACTCTGTCCCTTTAAAAAAAAATTTTTTTTTTTTTGAGACTGGGTCTCATTGAGTTGCTTTAGAACCTCATTCAGTTGCTGAGGCTGACTTTGAATTCATGATCCTCCTGCCTCAGTCTCCTGAGCGCGTGCCACCATCCCAGCTAGTCTACCGTTTATATGTTGTTTGATGTTAGTAGCTGTTTCATGGGTTTAGTACTCTGTCTCCCTGGCCACGCTATAAACTAGCAAGCATCATGTATTGTCTTTCTTAAAATGCCTTTGCCTGTGTTGTGCCTCCTGCAGTCAGCGTAATCTTTAAAAGCCAGATTTCCTTCTAAATGCCTTGCTTTTAACTCTTTAATGGGTCACTGTGTCCTTAAATGTTTACAAAGCGCCATGGCCTGACTGCTGCTCACCCCTTTCACCACATCTCCCTCTTGTACTTGACACTCCACTGCAGGGAGCTTTCTTTTCTGTAAATGGCTTGTGCTGTTTCTTCTTTCTGCCTGCAAAACTCTTGATGTCTTTTTACCTGTATGATTGCAATGGGTCTTATGGATATCCTGGGAAGCCTTCCTATCCCTGTAAGAGTGGCCTAGATGCCCATCTTTGTATTTCCACAGCACCCTGTACTTGCTGTTATGGCCCCATTATATGACATGTGGTCAAGGACTCTGGGTTAATGTATTGTTCTTCCAATGCATAGCAGAATACTTAGGACAGAAGACAACAAATAAATTGAATGACTTGGAGGTAAACAGTAAATGAATGTTAAAGGAGTTAGGTACAGAGTAGCTCCTTAATTGGAGAATTTTTAAAAATATTTTTTTTGCTTGTTGATGGATCTTTATTTTTTTTAATTTACATGCGGTGCTGAGAATTGAACCCAGTGTCTCACATGCGAGGCAAGCGTTCTACCACTGACCACAACCCCGGCCCAGGATTTTTTTTTTTAAGTCCTTGATTTTGCCCTAAAATAACAGAAGGAAACATCTTTCATCTGTCCTTTTTGAATTCCTCCTCTCTCCTCTATGCATATCCCAGGAAGAGATACCAGGAACGATTAGTGAAGGATGGATAGAGGTAATATCAGTCACCTGATTCCCTGCATCCTAATCTTATGGAACAACAGGCCAAGGAATGTGTTGAGGTGCTGTGTAGACTGTCCCCACTAGAATCCCAACTGCCTGGGAAGCACCAGGGCTGGCTGAGTCCTGGGAGTACCTTTCAGCACAGGGCACTGTTTTGTTCATCTGTTTGTTTGCTTAATCCATACTGAGCACCTCCCTGCCCAGCTCTGTACCCTGGGGGCACAGCTGTGAAAACAGACCAAGACCTTGCCCTCACAGAGCTGCTACTCTGATGACAGAAGCAGAAGTAGACACATCCTCGTGTAAATAAGTAATGTTTATCTTTCGGTCCCTCATTCAGTGATTTTGCCATTAGGAGGTACTTTATGAAAAATTATTTAAGAGCTATATATAACCAGATATTCACAACAAAATAGAGACATTGAGTTAAATCAGTGACTTCAAATTGTTTATAGATTTTTCCTCATCAAGGCAGTTGAAGTAAAAGGGATTGTGCTTCTCTGTGAGGAAGGGCTTTTGTTAGAATCATTCAAATGAAGCAGCTGCCTCTGAGCACACACTTTGCTGTTATGGAAGGAGCTCATTTAATTCAACAAACACCAAGTGCAGCCTACCTTATGTGAGGGCTGGTGACCCACACTGTGCTATACAAAGAAGGATGAGAAATAGCCCTTGTTCTTATCACAGACTAACAGACACAAAGTAGATTCAAGAATCAGTTCATTTCAGTTAGACAAACTTTTATTAAGTGCTTGCTAGCTGCCAGATCCTGTGGTTAAGGATAAGATTTTTGGTCACTTGTTTTGAGTTTTTTCATTTTCAAGACTGACCCATCCCTAAAATAGTACCATGTGCAAAATATCTTCTAATGACTAAGGAACTGGCTATTGTCTATGTTTGTGCTTCCATAAAGGGCATGTCTGTGGGCATGACAGCCCCTCCCCATGCATCATAACTGCCTGGACTTTGTCTCATGTCCTTCCCACCAGCTCCAGAGATCAGTGGTGGCATCAGGGGAAAAGCAGTTGCAAGTGGAGTACCGTATCAGCAAAAGGTAAGAGGAGCCCTTCCTCTCAGACTCCTGGGCCCAGGCACAGCTGACTGCCCGGTTGGCAAGGACACTTGGAGACCCTACAGGTCAATGTTGAAAATGTTATATATCTCTACATTCTTTCTGAGAGGAAGAAGTTTCCACTGTCCTCACTCGAGTTTGTTATATTTCTGAGGAATTCATGAGGGAGGCCATGAGGGAAAGACTTGAAAAAAACTCCTTTGCCTTCCACCCCAGAATAAGCATATAATTATTCTTCTAACCAGGATCACTTTTCCAGAGAATTTCTGCCTGCATTTGTAATTTGACTTTATAAGGTTCCATTCCCACCTCCTGATTCATATGCAAGCACAGCTTGCCAACATTCAGCAAAAGGGATGAATAGACTTCCAAGACCTCAGGGCTTCTCCAGAGGAAGAGATTCAACTGTGGGAGTCCAGCTTTTCCTCTTCCCTCGACCCCTGCCCTCCCCTTGAATCCCTTATTTGCACTGAGGGGACTGATGATACAGTAGGAGGAAAAAAAATCTCCCTCTAAGCCACTGGAGACAGGGAGACAGCGTTGGCAGCCTCCCTGGGGAGAGACCAGATCTCAGAATGGATGGTTAGTTTGCGTTGCCTAGGAAATGAGGTGAGAAATGAAAGCTTTCATTCAGAATCATTTTGGCCTAACTGGTACCTTTAGCATCAGGAGTTATTCACCAATATTTAAAAGGTCTGTGTGACCTCAACTTCATTGTCTTTTCTAACCTTTCTGAAATTCTTGTGTTAAAGAATATTCAATCTTCTATTTAGATTTGTTTCCTTTAGGGGAATAGGTGATATTTTCTTTTCAGATCAGACTACCTCCATCCTCTCACATCACTCCTTAATCCTCTGAATTTTGGTTCTGTCCTCATAACTCCACTGGAATTGGTCTCTCAGAAGTCCTTGGGGAGCTCTGAATTGCCAAATCATTTTCTTGCTCACAACCTTTGTTACAGAGCAAGGGCCTGCCTGTGGGGCCAAGTAGCTGCAAAGGTGAGGCATTGTGGAGGTCCAGTTCTTGGGATAACACCAGAGAGCTTTCAAACATGTTGTTCAGAGGCATGAGTTTATTAGAAGGAATAGGAGAAGGGGACATTCTCAAGGGAGAGAGTGGGTCCTTACAGAGAGGAGAAGGGCCACATCCTACTCCTGCCCTCCAGTTCTGTTGAGGGTCCCAGAGAAGTTTCCAGAGAGTCCCACACAGGTCCACCTCTTGACTTTTGACTTCAGCAGGATTGTATCAAACTTCCAAGCCCCACTGCACATGCTAAAGGCCCAAAGCAACTCTAAATCTCTTTGGCCCATTGAACTTGTTCTTACAAAAAAGTCACTTCAGGGTAATGTGTTCTGCTTATTGGCATTTTGGTCCTGTATTTCTCCTGCAGATAGCAGGTTGGTTGCTGAGAAATGTAATATATATTTAGTTATAGATGGATACAATAACTTTATTTTATTTATTTTTATGTGGTGCCTCATATGTGCTAGGTAAGCACTCTACCAGTGAGCCACAACCCCAGCCCCAATGTAATACATCTTATTAACTTAACCCAGGCAGGGCTGCAGATAAATTAAATTGCTTTTTTTTTTTTTTAAGAAAGCACATGGGAGTCAGCTCAGTTTATAGAATTATCCCCTTAATCTCATGTTCCCAACACTTATGTCTGTCTGCTGTCACCTTCACTATCAATTACCCATTTCTCAGTCCATTTTTGGTTGCAATAATTGGATACTACAGGATGGATAATATATAAAGAATAGAAGTTTATCTAGCTCACAGTTTGCAAGTTGGGAAGTTTATGAGCATCTGGTAAGGACCTTTGCACATATTTATCATCACACCTTCATGCTTGTACTCATGCAATTTCTTCAGGCTGGAATACACCTGCTCTTTTCCGTCTGTTGAATTGGTATACACCCTTCAGAATTTTGTTTAAATGTTATCATTTTACCTAATTGCCTTGGTAGAATTAACTCCTTCCTCTCTGCTCCCCAGCAGTTTAAAGTGTATTTCTCATTTTCTCACTCTACTTATTTTCTGTTAGTCATCATTTAAAGAGCAAAGAAGTGGCCTTCCAATGTCATGCCAGGGTTCTTCCCTTCAAAGCCTTCATGGTGTTCCCATGAGGCTTTGCTTGGGGAGCATGTTCTCATTTCCCTGGAACCTAAATTCTGATTCCAAAATTTTACTTTGTCAGAATCTCAACAAGACATTTAGGAAGAGTCTGAGCTATATGTTCTTCAGTCTTTGACCTGTCCTGGTTTTCCAGAGATGCTCCTGGAATTCACAGCAGTCACCAACACAGCTTACAAAGCATCCTCATAGTGTTTCTCTCAACAATCTTCATGAGTCTGTGAAGCAAATATTATTATTATCCTCATTTTATTGAAAAGCACACTGACTCTTAGGCTCAAAATTAAGTACCTGACTTAGGATCACACAGAGAGAGGATCAGGAACTAGTCTTATTACTTTAATTCTTCCCTCCCTCCCTTCTTTCTTTCTTTTGGGTCTTACTATGTTGCACAGACTGGCCTCAAATTCCTAGGCTCAAGTGATCTTCCTGTCTTAGTCTCCTGAGTCGCTGGGACTACAGGGGCATGCTAGAATGTTCAGAAATCTTCTTACTTTAAATCCCAAGCTTTTCCATTATGGCACCGGCTTCCTCTGTTGTAGAAGTCTTTACCACATAGCAGTTTCAGGGGCAGTCACAGTCATGAGTGTCGCAGTCATGGGCACCATGCACCTTTACTCTATAGCCTCAGCACCTAGCTCAGAAATGGGTCAGGGCCTCCGAGAATGTTTTATTGACTGAATGAACCTGTGAATGTTGAGACAGAAAGGCAAAGTGAATTGGGCAGACTTAACATGAGGGATGTGTATTTGATCAGGCATTCATGCTGCTTCTTTTCCCCTCTCCCCTGGCCTTCCAGAACTTGTATCCATTTGATCATTTATTTATTCATTCACAGACATGACATGTAGTCATTTCCAGCACTGAATCACTGATGTTCTACTCTGTGGTATGTTTTAGTGCCTGGCTAAAGGACACTGTTGACCCAATGCTGGTGACCCTTGACCACCGCATCGCAGCCCTCACAGGCCTTGATGTCCAGCCTCCCTACGCAGAGTATCTCCAGGTGGTGAACTATGGCATTGGAGGGCACTATGAGCCTCACTTTGACCATGCTACGGTAATAATGGGTCCGATGACCAATCTTCTGAGGCCAAAGCGAATGCATTGCTTATTTATGTGAGATGTAGCTCTTGTAGGGCTCTCAGAGTCATACAAAACGAAATCTTAGAACAAAGGTTCTTATTTAAGGAATGTCTAAAAATCTTGGTTTTAGCTGATTGTTGCTGGTTCATTTTCTTATCTGTTATCATTCCACTTTCCAGAATTTGCTATGTTGGCAGAATGAGGCCTGTTATGGAATCTTGTCTCCTGTTCATTTGGGGACTTCCCAGGGAGGACTGTCCTTATCTCAGCCCTTCTTCTTTTCTTATGATCTCAACTGCCTTCCTTTGCTGGCAGTAACAATCAATTTTTGAGGGTTAAAAAAACAGCCCCCAAATCTAACTATACATTCAACCCCAACATTATTAAAATTCCAGAGGGCTTATTTTTGTAGAAATTAACACACGGATACTAAAATGTATATGGAAATGCAAAGGACTAGAATAGCCAAACAATTTAGAAAAAGAAGAACAAAATTGGAGGCTATACACTACCTGATTTCATGATTCACTTGTTCATTTGTTCACTGACTCATTCACAGACATCATATAGTCATTTCCAGAGTAGAGCTACAAGAACCAGGGCTGTATATGGTATTGGTGGAAGGACAGAAACATAGGTCAAGGAAACAGAATGGAGGATCCAGAAATAAGCCTGTACAATTATGGTCAGTTGTTTTTTTCACAAAGATGCCAAGGAAACTCCATGAAGAAAATATAGCCTTTTCAACAAATGGTGCTGGGATAATTCAATAATCTACCAGCAAAATAATGATAGCAACATCAGAATCTATTTCATGACATTTATGAAAATCAATGCAAAATGGATTGTAGATGTATATGCAAAATATAAAACTTCTAGAAGAGGGGCTGGAGTTGTGGCTCACCTTGCATGTGCGAGGCACGGGATTTGATCCTCAGCACCACATAAAAATAAATAAAATGTATATAAAACAGAATATATTCTTTAAAAAAAAACAAACTTCTAGAAGAAAACCTAAGAGAAAATCTTTATAACCACAGGTTAGGCAAAGCAGAGTTATAGATCACCAAATTCTGATCCATAAAAGAAGAAAAAAGTGATAAATTGGACCTTGTCAAAATTAAAATCTTGCTTTTCAGAAAACACCATTAGAAAATGAAAAATCAGGTCATCAATTAGGAGAAAATATTTGTAAATTATATACTTGATAAAGGATTTGTATCCAAAATATATGCAGAACTTCTGTAACTCAACAGACAACTAATTTTTTCTTTTTTTTAAGGGTGAGTTTAATTTGTTTTCTTTTTCTTAACTTTATTTTATTTATTTACATTTTATTTGGTGCTGAGGATCAAACCCAGTACCTCACATGTGCCAGGCAAGCGCTGTACTACTGAGCCACAACCCTGGCCTCACAACTCAAAAATTTTAAATGAGCAAAAGATTATTTAAATAGGCACTTCAAAGAAGAGAAATAAATGGCTAATAAACATGTGAAAAGATGCTCAACACCATTAGAGAAATGAAAGTTGAACCCATAATGAAATATCGCTGTATTCCTATTAGAAGAGCTAAAATGAAAAAGATATCTTATGAGATCATACCAAGTGTGGATGAGGACAGTGAGGACTCACACACTGGGGGGATGTAAAATAAAACAGTCACTTTGGAAAAGAGTTTGGCAGTTCTTAAAAAGTTAAAGGTACACCAGCCTATGATCCAGCCACTTCAATTCCAGATATTTTACACAGGAGAAAAGGAAATATACATCTATACACACACTTGCATGTGAATGTTCATAGTAGCTTTATTAGCCAAGAATTAGAAACAGCTTAAATACATCCATAGGTTAATGGATAACAAATTTTTATATATCTGCACAATGGAATACTATTCATCAAGGGAAAGAATGGACAGGTACATCCAACCACAGAGAAGAACCTTCAAAATAGTGCACAAGCAAGAGCAGCCTGATGGATAAGATTCCACATTTTATGATTCTATTTATATGAAAAGGGAAAAAACAGAATGGAAAGTAGGTAAGTGTACTGCTCAGAGTTATAGAGGGATTAACTGAACACTGGCATGAGAGAACTTTACCGGTTGATGGAAATGTTCTAAAACTGGATTGTGGAAATGGTTGGACAAATGTTGAAATTAGCTAAAGTTCATCAAATAGTATGCTTACAATGGGTGAATTTTATGGTATGTAAGTTTTATGTCAGATTGTTCTATGACCAAAAAAAAAAAAAAAGATTTCTCTTTGGCAAGTAATTGGGAACTCCAGTCTTATCATTTGGTATTCCTACAGAATAATGATCTATAAGAATTTACATATAAATTTATTTCACAGAATCCAAAGGCAAAATTCACCTCTCATATAGAGCTTTCACTATTGACAAGTAGTTTTATTTGATTAGCACACAGTTCATTCATGTGAGTATCTAATAAATAGTGTCTATAAAGAGTATTGAGTACCTGTCAGCAAAGATGAGCACATGGTCCCCTCATTATGTCATCCTGGTGCCATCTGCATAAAATAATGTTATGTTCTATTTTTGTCTCAGTCGCCAAGCAGCCCCCTATACAGAATGAAGTCTGGAAACCGAGTTGCAACATTTATGATCTATGTGAGTCTTGCTCTGGAGGGACCAGGGCTTCTTACCTAATGACTATATCTCTCCTCTTTTTTATTGTGTTCAAAACAATTTCATGTATTGATTTTATCTGGTACTAAACACAAAAGTCTTCAGGAAATTTATGAATTTTAAATAGCATTTTTTTTTTGTTCAACACTATAAGAGATATAAAGGAATGGATCTAATATGACCTTGTCATAGGCCATGGGTTAGGATGGACAGTAGGTTTACAATGAAGGCAAAGAGTTTGTGAGACTTAAACAATGCAGGAAGAGAATACAGGAGTCTCCCTCTTTGAGGTCCCACAGCCTACTCAGTGTTGAAAAGTGTGGGCCCTTAAGTGCAGCTGCAGAGGTGTGGGAGAGAGAGAGGAGAGACAGGCAGCTCAGTCACCAGCAGGAAAGCACAGGGAGGCCGACAGAGAAATTCCTCAAGTGTGGCCTCTGAGATGAAAATCTCAGAGAAGTCTCAGTGAAAATCCTCCTCCTATTTCCCCATAAATTCTTCAGTAAAATCTCCACTATATCCCCTGAAAAAGCAAAACAATAAATTTGTCTCTTCTGGTTCCCAGCCTGGTCCTGTGGGACTTGGTCCCAGCATTTGTTATCTCACCCATCACCTTCCCTTCAGGTCCTGTGGGTTTATTTCCTTCTTCACACCTAAGCCATAATTCTGATCATCTCTTACTTGGGAGAGATTATTAGAAGCAAACACTTATTGGAAAAGATTACTCCTGACTGAGGCTGTGAATAACAACCAGAGATGAAGTCCTGTTTTCGGGCTCATTGGATGAGCAGACACTCCCTTAGCTTCCCCTCTTCTCTCAGGCCTGTATCTGGTTTCTGCAGATACAAGAGCCAAGAAAGGGCAGTTGGAGACTGGCATTGCATATAGTCTCTATGCCTGCAATTCTGGTTTTGTTTCCAGTGGCTAAATTTTATGCTTCCTGAAGAACTGGAGACTTTTAAAACATGCCATCTGACCTCTCGGTGGTCATTCTGATCAGGCACAGCTGAAGCCAGCTGCCAGGCAGGGAGCACATCTTGGATCTGCAGCTGGTTGTGTCTCTGGCTGATCACTGAAGCTGGCATGGGAGGTCACAGGCAGTGAAAAGTGTAGATATCAACCAGACAATATGAGCATCTGGGGGCACAGTATGTCTGTTCTTTACCCTCTTGCCTTGCCCAAATCTTTTATGGCTAGTTCCCTAGATACAGAAGCCCAGTTATTGTAATGAAGGTAGGATGGATAAAGGCCCAGCAATTTTAAATGGCAATTGTGCACATATCTATTTGTGTGTGTGTGTGTGTGTGTGTGTGAGAGAGAGAGAGAGAGAGAGAGAGACAGAGAGACAGAGAGACAGAGAGAGAATGAGAGAACATGCATGTACATTTGAGTTTTAGGCATTTGAGACACAGTAAAATGGAATGCACTTTGGTTTTGGACTCAGTTGGTCTGATCCTGATTCTTTGGTTTACTATGGGGCCTCAGTACATATCACATCAATTATTTGAGCTCATTTTCTTGCTCTGCACTTCCTCACAGGGTTGTAATAAGGATCTGAGGAGATAGTGCAGGGGGAACGTCACTGTGGAAAGTTTCATATGTTTCTCTCATTGTATCCCACCAAGCAAGTAAGGAAAGAACCCTATAAAGGGGAATTAGTGTCATGGGACCAATACTTTCATCTTCAGGTTGGGTAAAGACCATCAAATTTCTAAAGGCAAATAATGTTAAGGTTTGTGGGAGACAAGAGTAATATTGTAGAGAGAAAATAATTTCTAAGAAGTACAGAGGATGGACTTGAAATAAGTTGGTGATTTTCTGCCCAGACTGGACATAAGTTCAGCCCTAATACAGTGAAGGTATTCATAAAGAATATCTCTTTCAGCACTGTTCTACAATTCATGCCCTTGAACTTCATTGCATACAGAATGAGATTTTCTTTTGAATATGTTGGTTTATCATTCCTTACATTGTGTCTAAAACCACAGGAAAAGGAATGCAGGAAAGTCAAGGTTGCCCCTGGTGAGTCATGCTTGTACCCACAGTGACTACAACAGAACAGAATCATCCCGTCTTTTAGTTTCTTGAACACAAAGATCGAGTTGTTCCCATTGGCCCTCCAAGTGGCCAGAGTGGGAACCAAGGAGCACTGACAGCTAAAACTGCCATTTCCAGGTTCTGAATCACCAAGACAGTTCAGTTTCCTGTAAGTGACAACCTCTTCAGGCCTAAAGTTCTTGCTCTGTAACACAGATTGTGGTGGGATGGGGTTTGATGACCACAAAATTAAAAGAACATGGACCTTCTAGTAGTGCTAGGCAGAGTGATGTAATACTTGCTCTCTCATGTTGTATGGCTGGTGAGAAAATAATTTAGCAGTATATATCAGAAATATTAAATGTATGCATACCAATTTGGACTCATAACGCTAATTCTTTTTCCTATGAAAACAACCCAAAATTCAAAAATAATTTCATTGATTAAGATGTTCAGGGGCTGGGGTTGTGGCTCAGTGGTAGAATGCTCGCCTAGCATGCATGAGGCACTGGGGTTCAATCCTCAGCACCACATAAAAATAAAAATAAAGATATTGTGTCCACCTATAACTAAAAAAAAATTTAAAAAAAAAGATGTTCAAGATGGGCTTGGTGGCACATGCCTGTAATCACAGCATTTTGGGAGTCTGAGGCAGGAGGATTGCAAGTTCAAGGCCAGCTTGGGCAAATTAGTGAGACTCTGTCTCAAAATAAAAAATAAAAGGTGTTGGGGATGTAATTTAGTGATAGAGTACCCCTGGGTTTAATCCCCAATACCACACATACATCCCCCCCAAAAAAAAAAGTTTCAGTGCAGTGTTGTTTATAATAGTAAATATTTCAAATAACCTAAATGTTCAAAAGTACAGCATAATGTTTATGAGCAGGGACTTTGTAGTCAGATAGTACTGGCTCAGCTCAAATCCTGACTGTCACAGAAGAGTTATGTGACCTTTTGAAAAGTATTTAATATCTCTGAGATTTATTTCCTCATCTGTAAAATATAAATAATAATAATTAATACTAATCCTTCTAGTATAGTATTTAATATAAGTACTTAGTGTGATGTCTAGCATATAGTCAGTGCTTACTAAATGTCAGCTATTACTATGTAACTGTAATACTGCATTTTTTTTTCCTGGATGGCAAGATGATAAGTGATTTTTTCAAATGCTTTCCTGTATTAAAAAATGTGCTATGATTACTATGTATTTCTTTGACAATCGAGAAAAAATATCTTTATATTAAGAAAACATATCTGCAATCCAAGAATATACCAGTGGTGGAAACCCTCAGCTTAGGTGACCTAGAGTGGAACTGAGTGATCTGGGGAACCTGAGAAAGGTGCAGTAAATAGTTCTTGAGATGGCCACCTTTCAAAAACAGATCGTTGTAATCTAAACCGGTGTTCAAGTCACAAGTTATGATCCACTAGTAGGTTGTGAAATTAAATTTAATGAATCTGATCTGTATTTTAAAAAACTGTACTAGAATAGAATAAAATAAATAAATAAAAGGAAAAATATCAGAGGTGTCTCACGCAGTTGGAATGTCTTTATGAAATTTATGTGTGTGTGTCAGATTATGATGCATTTCTCCCTGAGGGTCTCAATCAAAAAAGTTTGAATCTACTTATTGTAGCCCTTAATAAGGATATTAGCTGAAAGGAAAAAGAGAGAAGGGTTCCCAAAATCTTGTCTTCTTGTGTTCCTGCCGGCAAACACCAGGGGACTTATTCAGGGAGACTTATTTCCTCATCTATAAAATGTGAAGAATAATAATAACAACAATTCTGACTCATAGTATGGTACTTAGTATAAGCAGAAGTGTGAAGATTAGGGTGAGGAAAATTAGGGTAACAGTCACAGTAGAGCTCCTGGAGGGAAAGGATTCTGTTGGAGTTACCTTTGGGTTCCCTACAGCAGCTCGTTAAGGTTAGGAAAGAGTCTTAGCATTAGTGTTATTGGTTCAAATGGGTATGCATAGATTTAGTACTCCTGATACATACTGCTAAGCTGTTTTCTCACTAGTGTTATTCACATTTTACATATGAGGAAATAAGGCTCCCTGAATTCTGAAGTTGGATGACTGTCTTTCAAGGATGACTGTCTTTCAGAGTTGAAACAGGGCACCACAAGAGGGCAGCTATGCAAAAATGACGTCAGAGGCCAGGCCACTGGGCACAGGACAGAATAGGGATGTGGTGGCAATGTTAACTGTGGCTTCTTCCTCTGGCATTGTAGCTGAGCTCAGTGGAAGCTGGAGGAGCCACGGCCTTCATCTACGCCAACTTCAGCGTGCCTGTGGTTAAGGTGAGTGGGGCCTGTTCCCAGAGGAGCGGGCTGAGAGGGCACAGAAGTAACCCCCTAACCTTCACACTTCTGCTTGAAATCCGATGCCTGGGAGGGGGGATAACAAGAAGTTTTCCCTGATTTTCAGGATCAAACATAAAGTCACAGTCTTCTCTATTACCCTAGCATGTTACTTGTGGCTCTGTTTATTTATACTTCTGTGACAAGTAGGTGTCTGTCTTCCCTGTCACAGTAGAGCTGGAAGGGAAGACCTATTTGTTTTTGTTTGTTTGTATTTTTTGAAGGGAGGACACCAGAGATTGAACTCAGGGTTACTCTACCACTGAGCCACATCCCCAGCCCTATTCTGTATTTTATTTAGAGACAGGGTCTCACTGAGTTGCTTAGTGCCTTGCTTTTGCTGAGGCTGGCTTTGAACTCGTGATCCTCCTGCCTCAGCCTCCTGAGCCACTGGGATGACAGGCGTGTGCCACTGTGCCTGGCTGGGAAGACCTCTTTTGATTGACCCTTGGGTTCTCTACAGTAGTTTGTTCCTGCAGTTATTAATTGCATCCACACTGAACTCTAGAGGCACTGAGGATACAGAGGAATCAGAGTCCTTTTCTTCCGGGGCTCACAGAGAAGCTAATATGTAGTAACAACTGAAATTGGAGCTATGGGAAAGATAGGTCCAGAGGAGAGTCATGCGGTAAGAGTTCTGTTTAATGAATGAATATTTCCTCCAAGTTTCAGATCTATCAAACTCCCTGACAGCCCTTACCTAATTCAGAAATGAAATGAAAATAAATTCATGAGATCATGCCTATAAAGCAATTAGTACAGAGCCTGGCATGTTCTAAGCATTCAATAAAAGATGTGTCTGTGAGTACCTAGGGCTTTAGCATCTCCTAAATTTAGGAACAGAGGTGTCGGCATATCCTTCATTACTTTAGGCTTGATCTACTTCTAATGGCCAAAGTTAAACTAAGTCTCTAGGAAATGCATGGGACAAAAAAGCAGAGTGTAGGGGCAAAAGAACACACACCTGGGCTTGAGTCCTACCTTTGCTCTTTCTTGGTTACATTATTTCAAGCCCTAAGCATGGACTACTTCAGGAAGGGGGTTATGATGAGGCCTACTTCCTGGGTGCTGGTAATAAGTGCCTCAAGGAGCATAAGCTTTGAAACTAATGAAGTTTCCACTGAGGAATATCTTGTTCTGCCTTGTGGGTTTTGTTAGGCATCTGTCCTCAGTAATCCCACCACACCCATCCTTACCTCACCCTTTCACTCCCCACACTGTATCACCCTTTTCTATTTTATCTCTGCCTCTCGTGAACTCCAAAGAACAGAGCTGGATGGGCTTTGTCTCTGCACACTCAGGGCCTGGAGAGGAACAGAGCTTTAAATCAGTGTCCTATGCATGAGTACAGCAATTTATGTCAGATTGTGCTGTTTTCACCGTGCCTTGTCCCAGAGTGCAGGGAGGGTTTCCTTATTGAACCACATGCATGCATTTGTCCTTAGTCAAGGGCTTCCCAAGGACTGAGATTCTGGCCTGATTCTCCTGCTGGGCTGGCCTCTCTTGTTTTCAGAATGCAGCACTATTTTGGTGGAACCTGCATAGGAGTGGTGAGGGGGATGGTGACACACTTCATGCTGGCTGTCCTGTCCTGGTGGGAGATAAGTGGGGTAAGTCCTTCCTTTCTGAACATGAGAATGGGGTGAGGGGTGCCGAGATAGGGAGTGGGTTGGGTGGGAGATCGCAAAGCCCTCCCATGCCACAGGCTTCATTATGGAGCCACACTGTATTAAGATGATCAGACTATCAACCGGGTGCCCCGCACAGGTAGGAGCTTGTGAAGAGCAGGGTCCTGACACAGAGTAAGTGTCTACAAAGGTTTATTGACCTTGCCACATGGGCCTTGATCCTGGGCACAGCTGAGAAGGAATGTGGCAACAGAGTCCCTCCCCTTCACTGCTCGAAGACATGAGCCATCAGGCTCTCTGTCAGTGCCACCTGTGCAGAGGCGGCCCTAAAAAAGCAGCAGGCAGATGTGCTTATGGCTGTGTGTGCCCAAGAGCACTGAGCTCTGAAAAGGAGGTGCAAGAAGGCTTTCATGCTGACATGGGCACTGCCAAAGAAGCCACCGCACTTCTGTCATTACTCAGGAGTGGCTTTGTGGGGGAGGTGGGATTTTATAATGAAGGGTGAGTGACTTCAGTGCCCACACACTTGAAAATCACTTTCTAGTAGGCAGGATCTCTTGGACTTTAGGAGAACACTGTCCTCTGCTATTCTCTGCTAGAAGAAACAGTGTGAAACCCAGTGTGAGCTGGGACTGGGTGGGCCGGAGGGTGTTAGGAGGTGCTTGCGAATCTGCCCCTCCCAGCCCACACAGCCCACGGCTGCCCTGCTCAGCTGGCTGTCTTCCTTCCCGCTGTCTCCAGTGGCCAACAAGTGGATACACGAGCATGGACAGGAATTCCGCAGACCCTGCGGCTCCAACCCAGAAGACTGAAGATTCCCCAGAGCAGCTGCGGAGTCTCGTGTCCAGGAGCCAAAAACTGGAGAAGGAGAACCAGGGGAGAGCAGCCTCCTGAAAGAGGCATTTGACCATTCCTTGAAAATGGAAGGCTAGGAGCCTTCACCGGGGACCCCTGAGAAGTTAAATTTGTTTCTGGTCCAGCCACAAGAGTCATAGGAGAATGGACAGTACAAATAAGGGGTCCATGGAGGCGTGGGAGAGAAGCTTCTAGAACTCAGTCTGTGTTAGGAATAGAATTTACCCACAGTCTCTAGGGTTTGGGCTTTCAGAGTTTTTGCCACTCTGACCACGGGGACCCAGAAGTGGCAGTGAGGACACCTGCAGAAGTCAGTCCGATCCCTAAGACTTTTGTCCTTCTCCCCACTGACTTCTGCTGTAGCCTGAGCTGGGAGTGTGTCTGACTTGGATGTGCACCCCATGCAAGAAGTACATCATTTGGTGATTTTTTTTTTTTTAAGTAGAGAGCAACTTTTATGTGATGATTTTTTTTTAGTACATTAAAAATTTTTAATGTAAACATTAAAAATGTTTACAAATCATTCTTCCCAACTACCGATCTTCTTATATTCAAATGATGCGTGAAATAGCAGAGTGTACCATTTTGTCATATTCTCCTCTCGGCCTGGCTCGCTCCTCTGCTCACATTCCCTGCGCTGACATTCTTCCTGTCCCTTGGAGCCACTGTGCTCAGGGCCACCTTTGCTACCTTCTCAGGCCTTCTTTTGCTGCCTCTTCAGCTCCCCACAGCCCAGCTCTGCTCATTCCGTTCTTGGCCTGATGTTCCCTCAGGGGGCCTCCCCTGACTACCCTCCCTTCTAGCCTCTTTATGCTATATTACCTGATTTTATTTTCTTCCCACCATTTATCAGTATTGAAGTTACTTTGTTTGTTTAATTGCGGTCAGCTTCCCTCCTTGCAGGGCAAATGTTTCATGGCCCCTGTACTTTGTCAGTGTCTCTGTTATAGCCCCTATCTCACTGAATTTCAATGTTTGTTTATTTGCCAGGCTGCTCCCACTAGACTGCTCTGTTCCTCTTGGAGTCCTCAGAAGGTCTGGTTCAAACTAAGTAGGCATTCAGCAGTTTTGCAAAGGCATCCTTTGAACAGCACTGTAGAGGTGGAATTTCTACAGGTGGGGTCTGAAGAGAAGTCTTTCCCAGCAGAGGGACTAGTGTGGGCTGTGGCCGCAGTGATGGTGAAGGTGCTATTTGAGAGCTTGCACTGAAACATCACTTGGTTTGGGTTCCTCCCCAGGGGATGTGGGTGTGTCTTGCTCTCAGAGGAGCCACAAGGTGAAGGACCAGGTGGTTAGACTCCATGTTGCCTCTGCCCCCTCCCCTCGCCAAGCCCCTAGGATCTCAGCTTCCCGAGCTGTGTAGCCCTCCAAGGTTAGGGCTCTGATGTCCTGATGTCCAGCTTCCTTGGAGCCTCTATGAGTATCTTGTCACATTGCCTGTATTTATGCTGATTGTGCCAGTATTCTAGAAAGCTGCTGTCACCCACTCTGCCTGCCTCTTCCAGCTCCAGAGACAGAAGTAGTCCTGAGACAGAAAGCTTTGGTGGGGCGGGGTACTGCTTCCTTTCTCCACAGAACCAGAACTTCTCAGAATTACATTGTCGGTCTGAGCTAATGTAGCAATGGAGCAACAAACGGTGAGTCTATTGAGATGGCACTATTTTAAGGGCCTCATGCATTCCATGTTTAATGCTCATCCTAACTCTGGAGGTTTGATATGGTTTTCATCCCTGTTTTATAAACAAGGAGGTAGAGTTAGAGTTAAGAACTTTTTAAAGTCCTACAGTCTGGCCCCAAACCTTGTGCCTTTAATATATGTGCTTTTAACCAAGCCTGAGATATGAGAATTATCAAACACCTTAACCAAGTGACTAAGACCCGGGAACACCTAACTGCAAATTAAGCAACAACTACTTACTGAACATTTTCCAGGAGGAGGTGTGGGGCTCAGCCGGTGTTGTGGGTATATAGAGAGGCCCAGGACAGAATCCCTGGGAACAATGCCAGCAGGAGTTAATCACCATTTGAACACAATATGAAAATATTGCATGCAAGAAGAAATGAATTACTACTGATTGCAGTAATGAGAGCAAGGAGATCATGGTGATTTAGGGTATTTTCCTGTGTTAGTTAGGTTTCCTGTGTTAGTTAGGGTAGTTTCCTGTGAGACTTTTCTGTTACTCTAACAAAATATGAGAGGCTGGGAACTTTTCTTTATAAAGAGGTTTATTTAACTCCTGGTGTTGGAGGATCAAGGGCATGGCAATGGCCTCAGTCCAGCTCTGGTAAAGGCCTCATGGTGGATGGTATCACAATGGCAGAAGCATGTGCGAGGCAAGCAACCATAGAGAGATTCAGGGGTCTCAGAAACAGAGATAGACCCTCAATTCATCACAAGACCTTGTAGCCATGAGTAGACAGACATGATCTGAGGGCACTATGAGTCTTCATGGGAAGGAGGGCCATGCACAAGTCTTGAAGATGAGAGGCTCCATAGTGGCCAGGAAGGAGTGACAGGACTGGACCGGCAGTAGGGGAAGTGCCTGTCCCTAAAGCTCTGAATATTAATACCTTACTTTGGCCAGCATGTTAGTTTTTAAAACTTTTCCACTCCTCTTGAAACTCACTTCCCTGGGGAGGAAAGCAGAGCAAGTGCTATGGAAAGTGACTTGCTGGGGTGACGTAGCAGAGTATGGGATAGACACCTGGCCATCTGTGTCCCTCACCAGTGCCCTTTCCACTGGATACTTTCTGTGTTAGTCAGCTTTTTGCTGTGACCAAAATGCTTGACAAGAACAATTTAGATTAAGAAAAGTTTATTTGGGTCTCACGGTTTCAGAGGTCTCAGTCCACAGTCAGTCAGCTCCATTACTCTAGGCCTGAGGTGAGGCAGAACATCACAGCAGAACATGGTAGAGAAAAGCCGCTCAGCTCAGGGCTGTTGGAAAGCAAAGAGAGGACGAGGCCAGAGGCTGATACCATCCAAGGCTGCACCCCCAGAGCATGAATTCCCCTGGCCAGTGCTCCGCCTGCTACAGTTCAGTAGTTCATTCAAAATACTGATCCATCAAGTGGATAAATCCACTGATGAGATGACAGCTCTCATCTTTCAGTTTTTTCCCTAAAGTCCCACCTCTCAACCTTGCTTCATTGTTTATCACGCTTTCAACACAAGCTTTTCTGGGGACACTTCATATCCAAACCATAACACTTTCAAAGCCATGTCCCTCTACCACACCACAGCCAGAGTGGAACTGCCTCATTCTTTTATATTTTCGCCAGTCTCCATGCCCCCAAAGTCTGACTAGTCCTGCTAGGAAGTGCTGTGCAGATGTGAGGTCCCAGTAGCACTAAGTGGGTAGGTAGATCATTCATAATAGGATCAATTTGAGGATTGCTTATTTATAATTTTCTTTGTCTTTTTACACTGAGTTTCCAACTGTTTTCTAACAGCCTTGTCCAACACAATTCCTGACCTTGAACTATATATCACTTGTAAGCCTCATGGAAGGTAATCTTGTTGACATTAATGATTGTTATTATCCTTAGTAACCCTATATTGTTTAACCTGGGCAGTTTGCTAAGATCATAGATGCACTCATCCCCTTTATTCTTTATAATAAGTACTGTTATACCTGTTTTATAGATGAGAGAAACTGAGGCAGAGAAAGTCTAACTTGCCTTAGGTCACGTGGCTATAAGGTGGCAGAGGAAGGATTCAAATCCAGATTTCTCTGTCACCAAAGAGCTTAACCAGCCCTCCACTGTCTGGATGGTGTTCCTTTGGCTGTTGGTGCTTTGCTCCTGTTGCAGTAATAGTTCTCAAAGCCAACAATTGTAGAGATGTTTTCCAATACTTTCCCAGGTTGAAAAGGTCTATCCATTGTGCCTCTGATGCCTGCTGGCCACGAGCCCCGTCATATGAATCATTTCAGTTCTGCAGATGTCAAGCGAGTGGCCACTGGATGAGCAGCCCCATGTTAGCTGCTTCACGAGAGTCCAAGAGAGGAGGTGCCCGGCTCGCTGCCCTTCAGGCACAGGTAGCACACTCTGAATGTAACAAGAGATAAGTGGGTACAATCAAGTGGGAAGCAGCGTGGTGCTCAGCCTAAGGATGGTGAGGCCAGAGAGGGTCGAGAGGGCTTCCATGTTGGAGCCCCAGGAACACACTGGAGAGTGAATGTGTGCCACTGGAAGGCGGGAGCAGGGGCTACCTGCTTGTCCCCCTTTCACATACAAGGGAGCAGGGAGAGCTATCCTGGAGGAGGAAGTGAGAGGGTGTTGATCCTGGGGAACTCCTGTCCAGCAATGCCAGGAGCAGCACAAACTGCCCTTTCATGGCATGTCTCAAAGAGTCCCCTGTTTGGGGACCTTGGCTGCTCAAGCTGAAGAAGCCAAAGAAGCCTGTATGTAGGGTATGTGTGTGTGTGGGGGGAGGGACATTTGCCTGCAGGTTGCTGTGTACACAGCTGAATTATGGAATCAGCTAAGAGTTAGGGGGAGGAAACAAACATTTGTGTCCACTCTGCAAGCTATTTAATGTCCCATATCTTATTCTCAACAATTGTCAGCTTTTTGGCAAAGGAGGAAAGTGGGGCTCAAAGGTAAGATTTCCTGGGCTCACACAGCTGGGAGCAGAGACAGCATCTGGAGCCAGGCAGGTCTCCGCCACCAGCTGTCTCCAGGATCTTTCTCTCTGGACTTCTTTTTCTTCCTCACCTTGAAATTCTCACAGTTTTCTCCCCCTTTGGAATAAAAGCCTGTTTCTTTTCTCTCTGTCCATCCCTCTTTATGTTTATTTCTTACACAGAATCCCTCTGTTTCCACCAAGGTTTGAGTGACAAAAAGTTTCTCTGTCCTTGCAAGGGAAGTATTTGCATTTGAAATAAGAAACCTGGAGAAATAAAAAATTATCTCAAAGGAACGAGGTGCTAAGGGTAGATTTAAGCATCACGATAGCTGGGTGGTGTCTTTTTGGCTATGGGCTGAAGGGCATGGCTTAGATGGCTCCCCATAGACAACTGCATCTCTACCTTGCTTAGAATTCACCACATTTTCAGATGGAGCATAACTACAAGATCATACCCCCCAGGGCTCCTGTTCATCTGCTTACCATCTAATAGGGACTGAGGGCAGAGTTACTTCCTCTGGCCCAGGAAGGTGAAGTGACTTGCCCATATCTCAGTGTGTCAGGGTCAGAGCCAAGGCTAGAAGCCAGATTTTCTGGTTCAGAGACCCGTGCTCTTTCCACGGCTCCCTAGGTGCTTTGGAAAGCACCAGGAGCACAGTGACAAACAGTGGTACCAACCCTGGATGGGGTTTTAATGGGACAGATAGTGTGTGGTCTGTCACTCATTCAACTAAGCGTGACTGATGTTACCTCTGCACCAGGTCCTTTGTGGGGCTGGAGATGCTGGGATGACTAATCAATCTCTGTCTTTGAGCTCCCAGAGGAGAAAACCCTCAATGACAATACCAGTGAAATACTTGTGGAAAACATGGACTTATATAGTGAAAACAGTGACCATGCTAGTGAACCACAAGTGAAAAGAGAAACAAAATGCTACAAAGGTCATGAGGGACCTGATCTTTCATGTGATGGGGCTCATGCAACATTTGGTTGGGACCTTGAAGAAAAAAGAGGTGTGTGTGTGTGTGTGTGTGTGTGTGTGTGTGACGGTGTGGGAGTTTTTGGCCCTAACTCACTGGTGTGTAATGAGTTCTGAGATAAACAGTTCTCTAACTCTTAAGAAATCCATATCTTTTTTTTTCTGGGATAAACCTAAAATTTTCTGCAGTTCTGAGGGCATGGGGTAGCTCAGCAGTAGAGTGCTCATCTCATGTGCACAGGCTCTAGGTTCCATTCCTAGCACCACGAAACAAATTTTTTATTCTTTAGTCCTAGAAATTCAGATACATAACCTCAGGAGAGAAGATTTTATCTAAATTTATGTTCTGTAATTTTTTTGTTTGTTTTGATAATGGGGATGGAACCCAGGGGCACTTTACCACTGAACTATAATATCCCCAGCACTTTTTTATTTTGAGATAGGGACTGCTAAGTTGCCGATGCTGGCCTCCAACTTGCGATCCTCCTGTCTCAGCCTTCTGAGTAACTGGGATTTCAGGTGTGCTTCACTGTACCCAGCTTATAATTTGGTTTTGGAAGACAGATTTCCCCCCTATTTTTCAAATTAAAAACTTATGTCAAATCATGTCTTAAAAATTACATATGGAGGGCTGGGGATGTGGCTCAAGCGGTAGCACACTCACCTGGCATGCGTGCGGCCCGGGTTCGATCCTCAGCAGAACATACAAACAAAGATGTTGTGTCCACCGAAAACTAAAAAATAAATATTAAAAAATTCTCTCTCTCTCTCTTTAAAAAAAAATTACATATGGAGGGGTTGGGGTTGTAGTTCAGTGGTACAGCACTTGTGGGAGGCACAGGGTTTGAGCCTCAGCATCACATAAAAATAAAATAAAGGTATATAAAAAGGGGGGATGGGAATGTGACTTAGTGGTTGAGCATTCCTGGGATTCAATCCCTGGTATAAAAAAATATATATTTTAAAATTATATGTGGATTTCTAGGGGGCACCACCGAGCCTCAAAACTCCTATAATGCTTCTCAGGTTCTGGGACTCTAGAATATCTGGTTTTGATTCCTGCAATAAAACAGGGAATAGGAAATGCCTTTGGCTTTGCTGGAAGGATCAAGGTCATCCTGCTGGCTTTGCTCAATCAATTCTACATGAGCCTCTAAGCCTGGTGAACCCTTTGGTGCCTGGAGCTAGAAAGGCCCTTCTTCCCTTTCTAGCTGATCCAGCCCTGTCTCTTTTAATTATGGGGCAGGGAAGCCCTAGTGCCTGGGCTGCAGTATTGGTCCATGTGCCTGACTCTAAAGTGCTCTGTGGATGCTCTGCTTGGGGTGGGGCCATTTGCCCTCCATCCACATTGGCTGTCTTGGAGAATGCAAAAATTAGAGGTACACATGACATACCATTTCACACTTACTAAGATGCCTATCATTTTTAAAATGGAAAGTAATAAGTGTTGGTGAGGTTTGGAGAAACTGGAACAACTGCACCTTGCTGGTGGAAATGTGCGGGGACTGTGGAAACCAGTTTGACAGCTCCTCAAAAACATTAAATACAGAAATACACATTAAATACAGAACTATAACATATAACCCAGGGTTCTACCTCCAGGTATATATCTGTAAGATTGGAAGCGATCACTCGAACAGGTATCTGTACCCGAATGGTCAAAGCAACATTATTCACAATAGCCAAAAGGTGGAAGCAATCCATCAACAGATGAGCAGATAAACAAAGTTTGGTACATGCACACAATAGAATATTACTCAGTTGCAAAAAGGAATGAAGTTTTGATAAATGCTGCAACATGGGTGGACCTTGAAAACATTATGCTTAGTGAAATAAGCCAGATGTAGGATGTATATTATGTGATTACATTTATACTAGGTACCTAGAATAGGCAAACTCACAGAGATAGGAAGTAGAATGGAGGTTCTTAGGAACTGGGGGAGAAGGGAAGAGGGAGTTATTGTTTAATGGGTACATTGTTTCTGTTGGGGGATGATAAAAAAAAGTTTTGTGAATAGATGGTGGTGATGTGTAGTTCCACAGCATTTCAAATGTTAATTACATGTCACTGAATTGTAAAAGGTTAAAATGATAAGTATTATATTTTACCATAAAAATTTTTAAATTAGAGAAGGTCATTGCTGAGCCAGAGGAGGATTTCCAGTAAGAGGCAGCGCTCAGGCCCCACCCAAGTGCACACCAAGCTGAACCAACTGAATAGAACCCCACCCAGTGGAAGGAGAGGGAGAAATCCAAGGGACCTTGAATATAGTGGCTTTTGCCTTGGTTTACCCTCTTTCCATTCAGGATGAATAATCCCCTAAAAAAAAAAAAAGCTTATGCTTTTTCAGTTATCACACTTACTAAGGCATCTTTGTAAGTGTGAAGTGGTATGTCATTGTGTACCTCTAATTTTTGCATTGTCCAGGACAGCCCATGTGGATGGAGGGCAAATTGTCTCAGATCCAGGAATTTACTGCTTTTCACCTTAACTTCAAGGGGAAGCACATGCCTACTGTCCTTATACACTTAAATGTCCTTTATACATTTAAACTTCCAAACACTTTGAGTTTAGGTATTATCACCCCAGTGTTTGGATGAGGAATTTCTGAAAGAAGTGATGTGCCAAAGTTCCCTGGCTAGTAAGAAAGAGGCTGCACTGACCTGGAAGGATGTCTCCACACACCTGCCACACCCTCATCTCTTTCTGTTGTGTCTTGGGACTGATAAGGTATACAAAAGTCTGGGGTTGTGGCCTGAGCTATAGCCCAGATTGTGCTCTGTGGCTTGGGCAATGGCTTTCCTTAGAACTGCCATTTCTTCATCTGTAAGATGGCACTTCCTTCTGCCTGGCCTTCCCCCTCACAGAGGATGTGTGAGGTCTCAAAGAGGGTGAAGGCCTGCTTCATAAATGGCATAGGCTGTGATATGGGTCTAAGCTTATGCTTTTTCAGTTATCAATATGTAAATGCATCACTTATCATCAGAAAAACTCTCCCCCAACACTCAGTAACTACCCAGGTAACTGAGAGGCAACTTGGCCAGTCTCAGGTTCCAAGGTTCTGCCTGGCTATGAGCTAGGGTTTTCTAGCAAACTTTTGGGAGAGGAAGCCAGTTCGAGGAATAAGGGCGCCTCTTGAGTTTATGTAACTTGCTGAGTCATGGACTCAAGAGTGAAAATGCGTTGACTCTGGCAGCTGAGGGGGTGGCTAGTTGGTTCTGAGGTTGCTAACCAAACACTTACTGCAGGGAAGAATCTGACTGCCCTTTGCTTCCTCTGCTGCTCTTTTTTTTTTTTTTTTTTTTTTTTTAATATTTTTTAGTTGTAGTTGGACACAATACCTTTATTTATTTATTTATTTTTATGTGGTGCTAAGGATTGAACCTAAGGCTTTGCATGTGCTAGGCGAGCATTCCACCGCGAGCCACAACCCCAGTCCTCCTCTGCTGCTCTTGTAGTCCCTCTTCTTAAGTCTTGACCTTTTAGCCCCCTAACCCCAGTTCTGATGATAGGGCCCTGAATCCAACTCAACAGTTACTGCTCCCTGTCTCCAAATCCAAGTGATTTTATTCATTTCACCTCCAAAATATTCAGACTGACCCTTTCTCTCATCCCTGTAGCCCTTTTCCCAGTTTGAACTTTTTACCTGGACTGCTATAACTGCTGTTTATTGATCTCCCAGCCTCTAGTCTGGCACCCACCAATCCATCTACACAGATTACCATGATAACTTTCCTTAAAAAAAGAGAAAAAGCTGATCCTGTGACATCCCTGCTTAGTGTAACTTCTGAAAACTCCCCACTCAAGGTCTTTATGCCCTGACTCCTACATCCCCTCTCCTGGCTCATCTCCTAGCTGTAGTAATCTTCCTACCAGTTTTAAGACTGACTTTCAAGTTTCCCGGCTCATCTATGCTGTTCCCTCTATCTGAAATGGACTAGTCGCCTCTTCTCCACCTCCACCTTGTGATGTTTCAAGTTTCAATTCAAATGCCACTTTTTCTGTGGAATGGTCCCAGGCCTGTTTCCAGATGAGCTTAGTTGCTCCCCTATACATTTTATTCAATGTGGTTACTATTTCTAAATTGCCTCACTAGACTGTAAATTCATTTTAAAGGCCTCAACTTTTTTGTCTCCAATGTTCCACTGGCCATTAGACACAGAATCAGGGCTTGGGTTTACTTAAAGAACAAGTAAGTCCTCAGGAGAGTATCTTAAGAATATAGTACAAAGAAGCCATGCCTGCTCCCCTTATGTCTTTGAGTCTTCTCAATCTCAAGATTATCCTCTTCCCGCATTAGATGTGTCTGCCTCCAAAACATGCCTATCTTCTTTTTTTTGGAAGGAGTTCCCCTTCGAACTTTAGTGACAGAATGATTTTGGTTGGACCCAAACATTCTTCTTCTGGCTCTGTGGTGATCCTTCATTCAGGACCCCTGATTCCCTTTCTGAGTCCACATGTGCTGATCTATATGCTCTGTAAGGACACAGTTAAGGTCAGCACATAGTCAGTCCTCATGAAAGATATGGTAAGTGAACATACAAATGGTCCTCTCCACTGGGGTATAGTGAATGTTCAGTAGACTTGGAGTCAGAAGACAAAAGATGCTGCCACCCTAGTCGTGGCTATGGGCAAGACATTTCATTTTCTTGCCTTTGAATTAAGGATGGTGATGCCTATGCTTGATGGACACCTACATAACCATGAATGGAGATGTAAGTGCTTAGCAAAGTACCTGACAAGCTCAACAAATATCCCATTCAGCCTCTGCCCCTATTCACTAAGCCTACAGAGGCCTCATTTCTCTGGTCACACTCCTTCTCCTCTTTTAAGTAAGGTATCTGGGCCGATAGGACTTCTGTTTAGGGACTTCTGTCCCTTCTATCATTCAGGAGACAGGGTGATGTGAAAACTACCTTTGAATTCTGACACTGTCACTTCTGGGCTGGGTGAATTTGGACCTGTCTCCCTACTTGTAAAAGGAA
Source organism: Marmota monax (assembly GCF_021218885.2). Taxonomy (NCBI): domain Eukaryota; kingdom Metazoa; phylum Chordata; class Mammalia; order Rodentia; family Sciuridae; genus Marmota; species Marmota monax. The sequence goes on along the minus strand of NW_026692352.1, from coordinate 4,715,061 downwards.
CATAAATAGCACCTATCTCATAGGGTTACTCTGAGGATTAAGTTATGTCAAGTAAATGAGATGATGCTCAAATTTAGTAATTATTTTGACTTGCCTGGTGAACAAAAGCCAGTGTTCCTGAAAGCCATACAAGTGATCATGCTGCCCCCCTGTGGACAAGGGGCAATAGCCCAGCAGAGGCACTTCACAGGATGGATGGGAGAAATCAGATCACAAAGAAGGCAGGCCTTTCTCTCCTCTGCTAGGGAGCTCATGATTTACTCAGAAATATTTAGTGAACATCTAAACCAGAACTTCTTTGACGTTAATGTACCTGTTAAAACACGTAAGTTCTGACTCAATAGATCTGGGTGGGAACACACCTATAAGACTCCAGGTGAACTGGTGCTTGTGGCTCATGGGCCACTCTTGAGTAAAGACAGTTTTAAGTATAATAAAGGTGTCACATAATAGGAACTATTTATTGCCTACCATGTTCTATTACTGAGAGCCAGTTAATATATTTTATTTTCTTCAGTTAACCTATTATTAACACATATAGTCGCTAAGACCCTGTATGCCAAGTGCTATTTATCTTCATTTTCTAGACAAGGAAACTACAGCACAGCTAGTAGTAGGCAAGCTTACTGGTGACCTGGTTCATAGTTGATGAGGCCTAGGCTAGGGAATGGCTGTGAAATGGAAAAGAGGGACAGAGAAGAGGGAGTAGACAGATGTGGTGGCAGACTGGATATGGGTGTGAGAGAACAGTGTAGGGGGTCTGGACCACTGAAGACTTGATTGTAGCTATCTCTTACTGTGTTAGGAAAGACAGAAGGCAAATTTGAGAAAGAAGATGAGGACAGTGTTAGAAGTGGTGAATATGAAGATGCTTTTGGTCTTCTGGAAGAGACCAAAGGCATCTAAGGGTTAGAATTCAGGAGACATCTAGGTTGTGCTTAAGTTTGGATATTGGCAAAAGTGAAGCCATGAATGATTGAGGCTATGTAGGCAGACTATACTGTTCTGTGCCAGTAAAAGAAATGGGACTGGAATCCAGGTTCCCTTGGCTATAGTAGAGACTGGCTCTGTCCACCCCACTAGGTATTTTGATCTGGGGAGCAAGAAGAGCACAAATACAGGCTACAGGAAAAGTGGTTTTTGGATTTCTGTAACAAAAATTCAATGAACTGTACCTCTTCCCCCAGATTAGCAGAAATAAGGACAACTCCACAGAGATGCATAAAGGTTGGGAGATATTTATTTTCTTTAAACAAGGTCATAAATAACAAACAAAGTAGGTCCCAGATTCTGGACCTGCAGCAGGACAGGGATAGGAAGTTGTTGGGTGAAAGGTGGAAGGGGCTACACATCACCTAGACAGTCACAGAAAAGATGGGCTTTAGGAGACTGCCCCTCCCTGCCCTTGGAAATGGCGTGCCTGGGCAGCAGGGGGAGGCTGCGATGCTGGGGATGAGGCAGCTGGACGAGGGCAAAGACTGGGGATGCTAGGTTGTAATGTTTCTATGTAGAGTAGCTTGGAAACCACAAATGGCAATGAGAAGCTGTGGGCCTAGAAGAGGCAAGTGGGCATTCTGCACACCTCCAGAACCAACTATGAAAATGGTTAAATTCAATTATTAAAAACAATTCCACAGGTTTTAGCCTATGGCTTTGTGCATGGGCTGTGTTTAACCTGGGTTGCTCATTGTCAGGTGAGGGCTCGAGGCCCCTGGAGCAGCCTGGCCTCAGCCCAGGGCAGGTGCCCAGACATGTGGGAGTGGGATAGTGGGCTCACCCAGATGGGAGGCCATGTGCTTGGACTGGCTGTACCTGATTTTCAGGCTGGTTTCTTGTGATGCTTGCTACCTATCCACCACCCCTCCCTGTACCTAAGGCTGGAATCCTGGCTTCTCTGGGTCTTCTGAACCTAGAAGAGTAAGACTGGGATAAAAAGGTACCTGACTGGTATTAGGGGAAAAATAAGGACCACCCTGTGCATTGTCCATCCCATGAGGTAGGGCAGGACCATGCCAAGAATAATCACAGAGAATGGAGGTCCCTGAGCCTGAAGAGACACCTAGGCCCAGGTGCATTGCATGATGCCAGGAATGGGTATTCTCCGAAGGCAAGGCAGGGAGAACAGGCAGAGGCTACCCCTATACAGGGAAGGGGTAAAAGCTGGGGACCCTGGATTGGGCAGGCCAATGTTGAACAAGGGCCCTGGAAAACAATGCTTTTGGCAGGAATACACAAAAGGGTTTGTACATCTGGGGATGCCCGTCTATAGGGAGCCGGTGTCACATGGCCGGGCAGGATGGTGAGGAGGAGACAGCGGCATCACAGTGGCCTCTGGTGCGATGTATTTACAACAGAGCTCAATGTTGAGGGAGGGGTGGAAAGCAGGTCACTAACAGCCAGGAAACACACTGTCAAGAGTAAAAAGAGAAGGGAAACAAATGTAACTACCAATAGTTTCTCCCATACTTACCTGTCTCCCTCCCTATGACCACCACCAAAGCCCTTGCATATCTGTCCCATTTTCTCATGGCCTCACTCAGGGCTAGACACAGGGTCTGCACTCATTGTACTGCTCATTTGACCACGGGTCCCCAAAACTATTCATTAAGAGAAATGAAGCATTTATTGTTGATTCCTGGGATCTATCAATGATCAGTTGCTAGATATGTGGAATGGCCTAAGACTGTCACTTTTGTGAAAGCATCCTGTCATCATCTCTGATACTTTCTCTGCCTGTCACTATCATTTCCCAGGCCGTGGTGTTCAGAGTTGTCTAAGGCATAAAATATTTCTTCAAGCTTTCTGAGGGTAAGGAGCAAGTTCCTCTGAACCCTCATCAAAAGAAGAAGCTTTCCAAGCTTTCCAGGCACACCTGTAATCCTAGCAACTAGGAAGGCTAAGGCAGGAGGACAGAGTTCAAGGCCAGCCTCAGTAACTTAGCAAGACCCTGTCATAAAATAAAATAAAACAAAAAGACTGAGGATGCAGCCCAGTGACAATGTACCCCTGGGTTCAATCTAATCCCCAGTACTACCACCACTACTACTACTACTACTAATACAACAAGATGCTTTCCAATGGCAGGAGTAACTCATCAAGTTGACTGGATCTCTCAGAACCAAGGGCCTTTGCAGCACAGACTAGGAGGTCCATGAAGTGGCCTGAACCACTGGTGTAGGTCAACATGCCTCTCCTCCCCAAAGGAGTTCAACTGTGTCTCCCAATGAAGGACTTCCTGGGATGAGAGGCCTGGTCTCCTTTTTTCCTCTGGACCAGTGGTTTTCTCACTTTTGCCTCCCTTAAAAGATATTGTAATACCTGCAGGCATTTTTGGCTGTCAGAACTGTGTACAGGAAGTACTAATGCCACTTGGCAAGTAAAGGCAGGGATGCTGCTACATCCTTCAATGTAGAGGAGAGCCCCCTATGACAAAGAATTGCCTACTCCCAGTTATCAATCGTGCTGAGGCTTAAAATCCTGCTCAAACTCCCCCAATGGCCTTCCCAGCTCTGCTCAGTAGTAGAGAATTTCTCCAGATAAGGACCAATTCCCATCCCAGACTCCTCAAAGAAGGAGTGCTTCAAGAAGAAATGCACACTACAGTGAGGGGTGGGAGACAAGGTGTGACTCAACTGCAGTCTCAGCAACAGCTCATTGGGCCAACAACCCACGTGGCTCTGTAGAAAGACACATGCCATGCCCTTTGTTGAGGAGGAGGAAGGAGGGGCATGGTGACCCAAACAAAACAGAGGTAAAGCAGAGTACTGATAACCCTGCAAATGCTTGTGTATTGGGTTGGCCAGCACCGCAGGGCTCTAAACCCTTGTATATCCTTACCACTGGAATCCACCAATGGGCTCTGCAAACCTGTGCCGGATCAGGAAAGTAGCAACAGCTTCAGCTACCTGAAAAAGGGAGAGATTCCAGGTCATATGAAGGTGAGTAATGTTGCTAGCCTTGGGAGTCCTGTGAGCATCTGTTGGTTGGTCAGGCTTGGTGGTGTCCTCACATCAGTCCCATCAATCTGGGCAACTTAAGAGCAAAAGAACCCAGGGTGGGAGACTCCTCTGCACCATCCTTGCCAGGGATGGCTCCAGAGAGTTCAGGAAGAATGAGAGCTTCTTATTACAAGCAGCTTTTCAGAGTTACAAGCACCTTTTTCCCAAAGGAGAAGCCCATATTAATTCCTAATTGTGACTGGAGTTTAGGATGTAGTTTCTACTCCAACGATCCCTTCTTCCATTTGGCTTTTAGGTATACGGAGAAGGAGAACTTGAGATCTTAACCAAGGGCCCTTGTATAAAATAGCAGGGTGGCAGCAGCTCCTCAGCTCAGACCCACAAAGCCCAGATCATAAGCATCTGCCAGGGAGAGGTTTGAGGAGCTGGTGCATTACCCAGGCCCCACCTACAGCAGCTGCCGCGGGTAATGCAGGCTGAGACTCAAGAGGCTTGTCCTGTCTTTTGTGATATCCAAAGTTACTCTCACACTTTGTCCTTTTACGTCTTTCAGTACCAGACCCACCTTGTCGGGTGCATCCTCATGGACTGCGTGGCCACACTGGGGTAGGACCTGCATCTGGAACTTCCCTGGAGAAAAAAACAAAGCCAGGCAACCTCAGGGACTTATCCTCTCCTTACTACCTCTGCAGTTTCACAGGCCATTCCAGGAATATAGCACCTTCCCCCACCCCAAACCTCTTAGACCCAATGACCAAGTCTTTGACGATGATATAAATACCTGTAATTGTAACCTCTGGTCAATTATTTTCCCTTTTATACCTATTTAATGTACATTTACTTTGGGCAAGACTCACAGGAAAAAGATCCTTTCCTCACAGGATTTATAGTCTAGTAGAGGAATAAAACACAAAAATCAATATTTAAATGCAGCATGTAGTTGCTATGATGAAAACGGGCACTTGGGGCTGTGAGAGCATGGGAAAGGGGCTTCACAATCCAACGGGAAGGCTCCTGTACAGAAAGAACAGCCTTCACAAGGGAGGGAAAACTTGAAGTGGTATTTATTCCTGGAAATAACAGGAAGCTTGGTTCTGGAGGTAAGCAGTAACCACATTAAGGATTTTTGTAGACTATTTAAGAATTTTGATGTTTATTATTACAAAAGTTACTGTTTGAGTATTTTTGTGTCAGGCACTGAACTAAGTACTTTCTTAACACTGTCCTTTGAAACACTAAGCTCACAACTAATGTGGAACTATTAAAGAATGAACAGATGGCTGGGGATGGACTCAAGGTAGATTGCTTGCCTTGTATGTATGAGGCCCTGGATTTGATCCCAACTCCGACAAAATTGAAGGAGGGAGAGAGAAATAATAGAGATCATTGATAAAGAAGGTCCCTAAGGAGATAAAGGATAAGTGACCAAGACCAAAGGCACCCACAGGTATAATGAACAGACTCAGTGGCTCAGCTTTTCATTTACAAAATAATAAGCTCTGGAAGTCCTGGTCCTCATTTTGTGCTTCTCACCGTAGTTACACAGTGTTTCAAAAAGTTTTTTTCTTTGTTATTCTATCAACTTTTAAAATAGATTCTCAAATCTATCCTATAAAATTACACAGGATAAACACTGACATTGTTTTGAGAAAATGAAACTGAGGTCATGATGGATGAAATGTCTTGTCTAACGCTGTTGAAATTTAGTCAGAAAGACGCCTGGCATTTTGCCAGAGGGAATGGTTGAAAGGTCACCCTGCTGGGGTGGGGGGGCATAGGGCGGCTCTGGGATTAGGGCAGATCCTGCACCCGCCCGCTACTTTGGAGTTCCCATTGAGTTCTCCTAGGGTTCCGGGAGAATTGGCTCGTGGAGCCCGGTGGAGGGAGTGTGTTCCCGGGAACTGTGTGTAGAGTGCCGGTGAGAGTTCGGGGGAAAAAAGAGTTGCTGTTTGAACCTAAAAGGCTTTGTGGCAGCTCGGTTATTTTGTGCCCAGCCAGACTGCGGCATAATGCTGCTTTATTAGTGGATGAATTGAAACTATTCCATTCGGTAAAGCCCTGCTTAGGACCCTCCTCCTGCAGTAAGCTGCCTCTAGGGCTCCAGCCAAGCTGCCTCTCCTTTCAATCTTTTAAGGTACTACTATTAATGCATTTGGATCCAAACACTCAGCAGTGGGTGCCCCTCTTTGTTATATATTACATGCCACTGGTGCTTACCTCCCAAAGGGCATGTCATTTCTACAAGAACAGGAGCTAGTATTATTACTTGCTCTATATACCAACTCAGGAGTGGGGCACTGAGTAGGTGCTTAAATCGTGGATAAATGAATGAATCTCTGAACAATGACTAGACCCAACACCATTTCTATGAGGTCAGCCTCTGATAACTATGGATGTATTTTTCATTCCTCTTTGGGAGAATAGGAAATAAGTAACTAGGAAGAACTCATATATACTAATAACACTGGGTTGGGTACACATAAATTAACATGTTCATGACTAATCCTCACAATTATTCCCATAATTATTTTATGAAATGGGAATATTTTCATTGATCCAAGTTGCACCATGAATAAGTGGTAGATTTCTAGAATTCTATAACACATTTGACTGGTTTGAACACAAGTGCTGGGAAAGCTGTAGCTTAGGATCTATGCAGACTTAGCCACTTTCCTTTGTTCAATGGAACATCCTTCAACCTAGCCATTTACTCTCTACTCATGGGATACTGTCCTTAAAGAGAAGGTGGCCTTGGATAGTCCATACTGAAGAAACAGGAGGGCATCTAATGAGAAATTACATATACTATGTTTGCTAGACACAATGAAAAGTATCATAAGTCAGAATCTTACTTCTCCCACATTTTCTTACTTCAATCTTGTAAGTAAGTATTAAGATATATTATTATCTCCATTTTATAGATAGAGAAACTCAGGATTAAAGAAGTTGGCAATTCACTCAGGTCACAAAACTAGTAACACTAAGAAGAAAGGTTAAGAACAGAATCTGCTTAAGCGTGAATCCATGTAGTTTAGGAGTTGGCACCTCTTCTTCCCATCACCCCAGATGTAATGTCTTTTGACTTCACTTTCACCAGGTCTTTTACCCATATTAAAGCAAGAAACTCTACAAAATTGGTCCTGCTGTCTCCAATGCCATATGGCCAACACACCTGAACCTGTGCACAATGCTCAATCTGTCACTTTCCTACTCATTATACTTCACAATCCCTTTGAGACTGCCATTAATTTTGTCACTTCACTCATGAAAAAAACCAAAGCTGAGACAAGTCAAGTAACTTGCTCCAGGTAAAACAATTAAAAGGAAAGCAATATTCAAAACCCATTTCTCTCAGCTTTGGAGCACCTGCTTTCACCACCTCACCATGCTATCTTCTAAATAGATTTTTAGATCTTTTGGTATCTGGATTATCTTGGATATTTCCCTTCCTAAAAAAATTTTAAAATAATAAAAGCATTGATCAGTATATAGAATATCTCTGTCCACAATTTTACTTACCTATGTAGTACTTTATTATTTTCAAACACATGGTCTCATTTTAATTCTTGTAATTCTGAAACATAGTTTTATAATCCTCATTTTTAGATGAAAAAGAGAGGTAGGGGGGAGAGGAGGGAGGAATATTGCTCAGAAAAGAGAAACACTTGCCCCATAATTATATGGTGGGTTGGAAGTAGAGGTAAAAGTCAAAGGTAGGTCTTACTCTAAAGTTCCTGTTCTTTCCATTGTATTCATCATCTTAGAATATCAATTTCCACATGACTACCTATTTCTCTGCCCTCAGAAAATGAGACCAAGGGCATAATTTGTGGATAACTTACCCTGCATCTGGCCAATGGTCAGATCTTTATCCAACCTATCAACACCTAGAACAAAACAAGAGAATCAATAAAAGTATCTTTCCAGAAAAGACCCCGTGAAACAGGTTTTGCTTTTCCAATATTAAGTAAAATTGTGATAAAGTTGTAAACATGACATTCTTAATTCACATTAATGCTGATCCTAAATTCAAGATGGTATAGTTTTACCAGATAAAACTTTCCAGGTTTGAGATTTCCCTACAATCATTTTGCTCATTTAAAGTGGATTCTGGAAACAAGGTTTTTATGATTCTCATAAACAGTCAGGCTATCCTTACACCACGGTATCTAGCTCTAGGGGGAACGGGTCTTAATCAGGTACAAAAGTCAGGCCCAAATCAGGACATCCCAATAGATACATATGCTTAGTTAGGTGTAGGAATTGGGATATGGAGAGGAGAAAGGGCACAGAAGATTAACTTTGGTTAATAGTTTTAAAAAGGTTATACTCAGGTGACAACATACTATTATGGACTTAATTGTTTTCCAAAATTCATGTTGAGCCCCTAACCTCTAATGTAACTGTATTTGAAGCTATGACCTATAGGAAGTAATCATGGTCAAGTGAGGCCAAAAGTGTGAGGCTCTGATACAAAAGGATTAGTGTCCTTATAAGGAGAGACACCAGAGAGCTCGTTCTTTCTTTCTCTGGTCCACATAGGAACACACAGGAAGGCAATGATCTGCAAACCAGGAAGGGAACCATTATCAGAGTTCAATCTTACTGGTACCCTGATGTCAGACTTTCAGCTTCTCAAACTGTGAAAAAAATACCTATCTGTTGTGTACCGAATCTATGATATTTTGTTACTGCAGCTAAGTTCACACACACACACACACACACACACACACGTATGTATGTACTTACCAGCCAAGAGCAGCAATTTAGGAATAGGACAACTAAGAAAGAGATTGGATAAGCCTCGAAACCAGCCATCCCAGTATTTTTCTGTTTTTGCCAGTTCAATTCTCCAGGTATATGGATGGTCTTTCTTGGTCTGGAGGAATAAGAGCAAATTCTGAGTCTCTGAGGGCCACCCCTGGAGGAATAGGATGAAAACTAGGTCCCTGAGAAAAGGAAAGGGAAGGAAACTAGCACTTACTAAGGACCTACTGAATTCCAGGCATTTTATTAAACACTTAATCCTATGGTAATCTTACACAGGTTATTGAAATCTCCATTTTTAGATAATCCAAAGTTTTCTTTTTTACTTCTATTAGTTTTTTTTTTTCCTTTTCTTTCTTTTTTAAAGAGATGAAGTATTATTGTGTTACCTAGGTTGGCTCTAAACTCCTAGGCTCACATGATCCACCTGCCTCAGCCTCTTGAGTAGCAGGACTACAGACACATGCCACCATGCCCAGCTATTTTTATTAGCTTTAATGATACAGGTAACTTATAAGATCACAAACTGGTAAATTGTAAAGCCAAGATCAAACTTTTCTTATACTCAGTTGGAAAAAAGAACATATCATCAAAAGAATAATTACAAATACCATACTGTAGGATAAAAAAATGTTTACAGTATTAAGTGAAAGAAATGGACTGTTACATGTCATTTAGGTTAGAATTACTGTTGGAAAAAAGTGATGTGCTTAGGTGAAAAAAACAGATGGTAAAATTGAAAATAGGTTCATTTTGTTGGTAAAGTATTTTTTTCCTCATATTTTGATTTATGATAATGAGATACTGTTCCTGCAGAAGTAATTCAAAAGAGAAATATGACACAAATATGAAAACATGTCAACATGTTTTATCTTGACAGTTGGAAAGTGGATGGCACTTGGTATACAATCAAGTATTAGCTAAACAAATGTTTCTATTTTATTGCTTTTTTTTTTTAAATTTTTTGCATTACTGAAATAGGTGAAATATACTGGGAATAAATAATTGGGATACTGCACTAACCACAATATGAAAATTTTAAAGGAAACATGAGATAATAACAAAACATGTTAAAGAAAAAAAAAAAAAATCACTGGATGTTTAAGATGTCCATACCCAAAGTGACCTATAGAGTTGATGTAATCCCTATCAAAAGCCTAGTAACTTTTTTTTGAGGATTTTCTTAACAAACAAAAACAATGAAATTGGAGGACTCACATTCCCTGATTTCAAACCATTACAAAGCTATTAAGTTTGATACTGACATGAAGAAAAATAGACCAAGGAAACAGAGAACCCAGAAATAAACCTGTGTGTGTGTGTGTGTGTGTGTGTGTGCGTGCGCGCACGTGATTTCAAATGACCTTTGCTAAGAGTATCAATAGCACTCAATGGGAAAAGGACAGTCTTTTCAACAGTGTTGAGGTAACTAAACAGATAAATATCCATATGCAAAAGAATGAAGAGAGACAGATGGACACTAATGCCATGAAAAAATGCTCACCATCAATGGTTATTACAGAAATACAATCAAAATCACAACCAGATATCACTTTATACCCCCAAGGATGACTATAATCAAAGAGGGAGATAGTAACAGTGTTGTAAGGACATGGACAAACTGAAAGCCTCAGACACTGCTAGTGGGAATGTAAAATGTTGCAGTACTTTGAAAAACAGTTCCTCAAAAGGTTACCCATAATTACCAGATGATCCAGCAATCCACTCCTAGGTATACGTAGTCAAGAAAAATAAAAATCTATGTCCATACAAAAGTTGCAAAGTAAATATTCATAGCAGTATTATTCATAATAGAAAAAAAAGTGGAAATAATTCAAATGTTCATCAACTGATAAGTGGATAAAATGTAGCATATCCGTAAAATGGAATATTTTTTAGACACAAAAGAAACAAATGACTGATACATGTTACAACATGATGAACTTTAAAAGCCTTATGCTAAGGTAAAAGAACTCAGCCACAAAAGACCACATGTTGTATAATTCCATTTATATTTAATGTACAGGATAGGTTAAGCTATAAAGACAGAAAGTAGATGAGTGATTGCCTAAGGCTAGGAGAGTTGGGGAGAAATAGGAAGTGATGGCTAATGGATAATAACTGATGCACTTCAGTTTGTCCTCTCAACAAAACTGCTGGAGTTTATAAAATCATATAATGGTTCTTATAAAAAAATTGCAAACAAAAAATGAGTTGGAATTGAAAATCAGAGGATCTTGGTGTATTTTAACTCTAACTTTTATGTGTTACTGTTACTTTTATGTGATACTGTTAAGAAAGTATCTATACCTGAGACACAAAAATGACGATAATTTTTACAATGCAGAGCTAAAATGATAAGTTGACAAATGTTAAGTATTCAGGATAGTGCCTAGCACATAAAAGGTAAGAAGTAATAAAACATACTAAGTCTCAAATCTACTAAATACCTGCTTCGTTACCTTGAGAAAGACTCTTAACTTCTGAGCCTCAGTTACTATACTGTAATATGGAAGAAAAGATCTCACAGGGTGTTGGGAGGGCCAAATAGACAATGTATTATTTATATTTTTGCAAACTCTGAAGATATACCAAGTATTATTCTGATCACTGATCTTAAGGATGGCAAGAAGATCCTCATTAAATTAAAAATACCATTAAAAAATGTTCTCTCCTTGCTAATAATAAGTAGCATCTACAAAAATAAAGGAGAATGTGGTTACACCAAGCCAATTACTTGTCATTAGTAAGATATTTATAATCCATTCCAGAAAGTCTGCTGCTCATAGTCACTAGACATTTCCGAGAAAAAAAGCACCCCTTTCCATTACTGTCCTCAAACCAACTGTCTAGCCAGTACTCACAGAACACTTACTGCTCACACAAGCCTGAGATAAATGCTGAGGGAAATTCATGCAGAACATCAGTTTCTGCCCTGAAAATGCACACTTTTTTTTTGCTTGTTATACAATTTTTACACAAGTGGAGAACAACACGGACCATCAACCTAGAAATAACTAGCAGGAGACCACTGCATTTTTTAATGTGGTTTACGACCATCTGTACTATGGCTCAACAAACACAATTTCTAAAAGAAATACTAAGTTGTGTCATATCAACTTTAGGTGCTGTACTAGAAATGGACTGATAAATGGAGGTCAGAAAACACTTCCAAGGAGATAGACCTTGAAAGCTGAGTAAAATTTAGATGGACTTAGACAGGTAAGAAATGGGTTTTTTCTCATGAGAAACTACAGGAACAGAGGGAGAGATGAGAAAGTCTGGTGAGAAAGGAGTTCTGTTTAAGGGGAGATTATATACTTTAAGGTTTTACATTGCAACTGGTCAAAACTATTGACAGTGCTTTTTATCTTATATTTAACCTAAGTATCTCTTACATTGTTGTCTCTGTCCCCTAAAATATGTAATCACACTTAGAACCATTCCCTACCCTATCTTTCTAAGATAGCAGGCCTTCACCTACCTCCATGTCATCTTCCTTTTTCCTCTTGTTTACTGACTCACTTCCTTCTTCGTCTTCTTCTTCTTCTTCTATAATTCCTTCCACTATAGATTTTGAGCCTTCTGGACTAGTAATTCCTTCACACCTAGATTTTTTTAAAAATAAAATTACTATTACATATCTCTTTTCTATCACAAATTGTTTCAGAGATACCCATATTTACAGCCTTTTATAATCAAATGTTAATTAGAACTTAATAATGCTCTTGGAAGAAGGAGAATGTGAAAATGTGAAAAAACATGACCAATATGTAACTATACTCCAATGGCTGGTTTTCAGCTCTTGTACTAATATAGACAGACCCATAGAAAAGGAACAACCATTTCCTGAGGCATGGTGACATAAGTTTTATTGGTGTTCTTTTATACAATTATCATTATAATCATATGAAGTAGCCCTGAAGAGATAATAATTGTCCAGGATTATCTGGAAAGGATTATTTATGGGTGGATTAAGCTGGTGTGCAAATTCAGCCCCAACAAACTCCAACGCATGGTGTTTTTTTGTCGTACTCTGCTTACAGTAGAATAAGACTCAGATGAAATGGTAAAAGATACTACTTTTATTTTTATTTTTTGGTACAAGGGGTACTTAAAAATTGAACTACCTCCCTAGCCCTTTTTGTTTTTATTTTGAGACAGGGTCTCAATAAGTTGCTTAAGGCCTTACTAAGTTGTTGCTAAGGCCTTGCTAAGTTGCTGAGGTGGCTTTGAACTTGTGATCCTCCTGCCTCAGCCTCCTGAGTCATTGGGATTACAGGCGTGCCCCACCATGCCTGACCTACTTTTTAGTTGGCTGAAAGAAACTGGCAATTAGAACAACCATGGCCAGCTGAATAGACCATCTGATCTAACCAATTATTGCTAGGTGTTTTTCTCTTAAAAATGATATCTGTTGTAGGGCACAGTGGTGCATGCCTGTAATTCCAGAGGTTCAGGAGGCTGAGGCAGGAGGATCACGAGTTCACAGCCAACCTCAGCAACTTCGTGAGACCCTGTCTCAAAATAAAATGTTAAAAAAAAAAGCGGAGGGTGGGGGGCTGGGGATGTGGCTCAGTTGTTATGCACCCCTGGCTGGGTTTAATTCCTGGTTACCACTCTCCTACCCCACCAAATAGTATCTCTTTATATTATGAAATTAGGTAGAAAAATTATTATTATTATATGAGCAAGCTGGTACTTAATCCCTTTCGAGAGAATTTGATGGAAAAATACACTGACAAGTGCTAACAGTAAAAATCCCAAGGGCCTGGGTAGAGGCCAGTATCAAGGTCTACTTTACATGATATAGAGGAAGTTACTTTTGCCCTTGAAAAAAGGGAGAAAAGGAGAGAAGAAGGAAAATAAAAAGGCTGGAATAAATTGAAGGGTCAGTGGAGATTTTTAAGAATGATAACTTCTTTATATTCTCCCAAACCTTTAGTAAAGTGTATATTCATAAATATTTTGTTAAGTGAGGGTTTTCAATGAACTGCGAGTGCTGAGTTTCATATCTATAATATAGTAGTACAGATGTGATTTAAAAAAAATAGTGTAACAAAGAAATATGTGCTTTGAATTTCCAATGCCTGTGTGTGGATAAGAAGGTTTAGGGCAAAAAATTTCAGCATGGAACCTGGCAGTGTCCTATCTTCTTTAAAGCCTCTGCATTGTATCTGTCTGATATTATTACTGAAAATGTCTTTTTAGGCATACCAATCCATGCTACAGGCCTTGAAGTCAAATACATAAGAGTTTGAATCTTAGCTTTATTATCTACTAGTTGTGTAGTCGTGGGAAATGAATTTATCTCTCTGAACTTCTATTTCCTCACCTATAAAGCAGTATTTTTTTACAGCTTGAGGATTTGCTTAGTAAATTCCTAATGTAAAAAATTCTATGGGGTAAACAACTATGTTTCCTCAGTAAATAAATTTCAAGAAAAAAAAAAAAAGAAACCTGTAGGTTAAAACATACTTAAGAGAAGTTATCAACTAACTGGTTATGTATTTACTTTATTTGATTCTAATCTTAACTTTTTAAAAAAATGTCTTTATATTTATGTGGTGCTGAGGATCGAACCCAGTGCCTCACGCATGCTAGGCGAGCACACTACCTCTAAGCCACAATCCCAGCCCCACTAATCTTAACTTTAAAAAAAATTATGAAATGCATAGTAGGAACTGAAGCTAACAACAAGATAGTATATAATGCAGTAGCTCAAAAGAGAGCCCTTGAATGATCTATCACCAAAAAAATAAATGTTTAAAGTGCTAAATATGCTAATTTAGAATCAGGCATTCCAAAAAAATACAAATATTGAAATATCATGTTGTACCCCATAAGCTGTATAAATAAAAAGTAAAATTTAAAAAATTATTTGAAACAAATCATAAATATGATTCAGATTAGATTTTGGTGATATTAAATTTTTTAGGGGGGTTTGATAATATCATTGAGATTAGGTTTTAAAAGCCAGTTACAGAGGAAATTGTATTTGGAATTTGCCTCAAAATATTTACATGTGAAGGAAATAAATGGGCACACAGATGAAACAAAACTGGTCATAAGTTAGTAACTTTTTAAAAATGGGCAGTGAGTACATTGGGGTTTATGGCATTATTCCAACATGTTTGTGATTTTTTCCATAATACAAGGTTTTAAAAATAAAGACAATTTATATAAAATACTTTGCACAGTGCCAGGCAAATAGTAACCACTCAATAATGCCATTATTATTTTCATCTAACTCTTGTACTCCTATGTATTCTGTTGGATAACATTCTCTCAATTCATCTAAAGTTTATTTTGTGGCTATGCAGCAATTCCCAGGATCCAAGTAACTCTATCAAAAAAGATCAATTGGGTTAAATAATTTTAGTTCACCCTTAGAATCTGACTTTCACTCTGGTTATGCACAGATTTTATATTATAATTTCCTCACACTGAGGTCTGGCTTATGAGGAGAATGAAACCATAGCTGTCAGTCAAAAGTGGACACTTAATGTTTAATGTGAACTCTCTGGAATGCCTTACTTTTCAATACCTAGAGTTTTGCTAACGTAATTCAGTATTACATAAACAATAATAACTGGCTTTGGGATTTCTTTAAAAAAAAAAAAAAAGAAAAAGTATCCATAAGGCTTGCCCAAATAAGCTCACCTGTAAAATTACCTAAAATAATGAAGGCATGTCAGTATGATGAGTAAGTATAACATAAAAAAAAAAGCAATCTATAACTCCCTCACCAAAATTCAGCTTCTAACCAGCCCAAAAGGAAAAAGTAAGACCTACTGTTTGACTTGGCCAACCATGGAGACACGAGCAGACTCCAGATTTCGAATTTGGCCACTCTTCACACTAGGAGACAAAAGTGAGAAAGGAGAGAGAAGGTTACTCAGTATTGATTTCATCACATTACTAGAATCAAATGAGTAATTCTGCAGATTCTGTGGGATCTAACAAAAAGTTATAGTTACCCATATTGCTCACCACTATTGAAAATCACCACTATTCCTCCTCCTCTGTCTCTCTTAACTATAAACTGGGTCGTAAAAATCAAGTAAAGTCATTATAGTTCTACAAATATTTACCAAGGGGGTACTTGTGCCAAGTCCATGTGCAGGACAGAAGAAGCTAATCAGAACATAAAAGTTGATCAGAGCATTGTAGGCAGAAAGTATATCATGAAAAAAGATACCATGATGTGAAAGTCAGCAGGAAGATGATTTTAGAAAACCAAATACAAGGAGTAGCAAGGGACAGCAAAGTGGGAACAGGACAGAATAGGATTGGTATACCAGGGGCTAGTTCCTTACAAACTGAAAGGTGGGACCTCTAAGAGATGATTAGACAGAGCTCAGCCCTCATGATTGGACTAATATCCTTATGTTGGGTGGGTTTGTTAAAAAAGTGAGTTTGGCTCCCTCTTGAACTCCCTCACTATGAGGTGCCCTGTGCTATCATACAGTGAATGCAATAAGGCCCTCAAATGCAAGCTCTGTGATCTGGGGAGTTTCTAGCCTCAAAAACTATGAGAAAAATAAACTTTCATTGTTTATAAACTGTCTAGTCTGGTATTCTTGACAACAGCATAAAACAAAGACACAGCCATGCTATAGAGCTTAGACTATCTGAATAGATTAGTCTTTTTACTACTTGTTTACCTAAGGGCAAAGCAAAATGATTGTGTATCCCCAGGGAAACTAGAAACACTGCTTAAAGCAGGCCACCAGAAAAACACATCTCCAAATTTTTTAGCTTAAAAAATCATTTAAGGGCTGGGGCTGTAGCTCAGTGGTAGAGCATTGAGACCCTGGGTTCGATCCTCAGCACACATAAAAAATAAATAAATAAATAAATATATTGTGTCTATCTACAACTAAAAAAAATTTTTAAAAAAATCATGTAAGTTAGAGGCTGGGAGATGTAGCTCAGTGGTAAAATGCTTGCCTAGCATGTGTGAGGTCCTGGGTTTGATTTCCAGTAACACACACACACACACAAAATCATGCAGATTTAAAAGCCCCTTCCTAGATAATGATATTATTTCTTACCTAATGATAAACAAAAGCAATCAGAACTACTACCTCATCTTTCAACCACCAACTGAACCAATATACGCACCAGCATTTCTAATGATAAACTGTCTTGATGTCTATTAATATATATTTGAAATACATATATCAAATACTTCTGTTATATTTCCATTTAGATTTTTTTTTCTTCTGGTACCGGGGATTGAACTCTGGACACCGTTATCACTTAACTATATCCTCAGCCCTTTTTTTTTTTTTTTGCGACAGAGTCTCACCAAATTGCTGAGGCTGAACTCAAATTTACAATCCTTTTGCCCCAACCTCCCAAGTTGCTGGGATTACAGGCATGTGCCACCACACCCAGCTTTATATGAGTCAAGGTTACTACTGTCATGCTGAATTCAATGGTCATTCCCTGGTTCTCATCTTACTTGATTTCTCAGCAGCATTTGACTCAGTTGCTCTCTCCCTCCTTTTAAAAACATGTGCTCTACCCTCCTGATTACTTTATGCCTCACCAACTGTGACTTTCCAGTTTCCTTTGTTGGATCTTCTTCCTAACCTCTAAATATTGGGGGAATACCCAAGATCAACTCTTTGATCTTTTATCAACATCAAATTCCTAGGTGATTGCATTTGATTTTTCAGCTTTAAATGTTATCTTAGTGATGACAATTCCCCAATTTGTCTGTAGCTCAACCTCTTCTAACTAGTATATACAACTTCCTACTTAACATTTCCACCTAGATTTCTAATAAGCATTTCAGTTTATCCAAAACCAATTCCCTTTCCCTATTTCTACCCAATTGACTTCTGTCTGTACTGTTCATCCAACAATCGCTATAATTCTTCCTTGAGCTCCCTCCTGGCCATCTTCTTTCTCCCAATATTCAATCCATAGGTGGATTTTGTCAGTTCAACCTTCTAAATATACATCTTACCACACTGTATCAGGGGTTCATTTGATGCTTTGACTATATCCCTTGTGGCTTTGAAACTTACATTTTTTTCCTTTTTCCTAATCTTTTTCTCCCTGATATTCTTTTCCTTAACCTTTTCTCTGATCTTCTGTCATCTTTTCCCTAACTTCTCCTCCCTGATCTTCTCCTTGCTGATCTCTCCTCCCTAATCTCATTTTCTCTGATTCACCTCTATAAAAGCCTGATGATGGACAGAATCATAGCCTTTGGGATGGGAACCCCTTGTGTTTCTTCTTTGCTAGCACAGCAATAAACTATCTTTTTCCTTTTCCTCAAAACCATGTCCTCATTATTGGATTGGCATCAGGGACAAGGACTGAGCTTTCAGCAACGATCGTATTTCTTCTGTTGCCTAGTTTATTACTCTCCTACATTTCTACAATAGCTTCCTAATCAACTTCCATTATCACCCCATTTCCTGCTCTTTTTCCTATTTTATTTTTCTCAGAGCCAGAGCAGTGGAACCAAGATGCAACTCACTGTCTGACTTCTCAAAGCCCCTTCTTAGTGATTATACCCTACTGCTTCGCATTAGCAAGACCAAGGAGCAAAAGCAGTAACTGTTGACCCCGTATTTCAATAATTTTTTTCTTTAATCTGGAATAGAAAATGGCCAAGAGTCATAAACTTGATTCAGATATCCAGTGGGGTACAAAACAAAATATTAAATACCTCATAATATTTTATGATTCTTGGACACAGAAAATAGGTTCTAAAAATCAATGACACATAGAATCTAGAACACCTTAACATTTAACAAACAGAAATCTTACTCTATTCTGTAGCTGCACTAGAATCAAGATAGGGCCTATCACAACCCTGGATGGGTGCCCTTCTATAACTCCTATGCTTTCTTCATTGTGTTGTATTTATGTATTTACTTGGTTTTGTTTTTTAAAAATATTTTTTAGATGTTGATGGACCTTTATTTTATTCATTTATTTATATGTGGTATTGAGAATTTAACCCAGTGCCTCACATATGCTAGACAAGTGCTTTGCCATTGAGCCACAACCCTAGCCCCTTGTTTTTGTTTTTAATGCAAGACACTGACTCCAATTTATCCTTAGGCCTTTGAACAGGTACATATCTTATGTACTAGAGAAAATGTCTGCTGAATAAATTTTAAAAATTTTGGAAAAGGATAAATTATAGATAAGTTTTTTCACTAGTTATTACTAAGGAAGCAGGCAGGGCACCTGAGGTACATGTCTGGCAGCAGTTGCATTCTCATTCTCATTCTCTTTGGTGTTTCTGAGAGATCTTAAATCTTGTGTTATGATATTGAACAAGGAATGGTAGAAGCAACCTAAGCAAATACAAACATCATTCTGGCAAGTCATATTCTAGCATGAGACCCTATGTCCTAGGAAAACTCTCTAGGATACATATAATACATTGTGTCTAAGTTTCCAATTGATATCTCTGATTCAGTTAATAGACATGTTCTGTCTTCTAGGGCAAACAGCAGTATGCTATATGCTGTGTGAAAGTACAAAAGAAATAGAGAACAGCTTCTACCCTTATGATGTGGGAAAGGCACTGAGACCGGCAATAATGAAAATAACAATATATGAGCATATCTCTCAAAGGAAGACTGGAAGACTAAGAGTAAATAGTGCTATATAATAATAAACTCAAAGGACTTTAGCAATTTTGCTGAGAGTGTTATCTCATGATATGGAGAATTAAGAGAAAATGTTCTGGAGAAGAAACTATAGATAGATTTTGAAGAATTAGGTAGGAAGTTAGGATGTGGAAGATATTCTATTCCAAGGCTTATCTCCTTGAGGGAAGGATATGTTTCAGTCATCTCTGAATCTTCATCCTTTAGCATAAAATAAATATAAATATTTATATAAAAAGTGATATATATTTAATAAAAGTGATTGAAGGAATGAATTTATTACTGAACAGTCTTTTCTTAAGCAGAAGCCATAGCCAATTTTGTCTGCATTTTTTATAAGAACTATTCACCTAAAACTCAAACACATTCTTGAGAATGGAACTTACACCCATCCTCTATTTCTCTATCATTTTCATTTTACCTGAAACACAGAATGTGAATCTAGAACCATGGAGTATCAGAGATAGAAGAGGACTTAGAGTACATCTAGTCCAAGTTCTCACCTTAGAGGCAGAAGTGGCTATAAAGCAGATGATCTACAATCACTAAGACCTTAGGAAATATCACAATTTATTGGAAAAGGATAGGTTTTTAAATGACTTAGCCAATTCTGAAACATTTAAAGTTGTTTTTTTTTTAAATTCTGCTCTTTAAATAATTTAATTTCTCACATAGTATTATAATAAAGCTTTGGAAAATTACTTTTTTTCCTTTAATCTTAGTGTTTATGCTGACAAAAAAGAAAAGCTTCAATTTAAAAGTTAAAATTGAGACAACTTATATTTGTGAATTACCTCCATTCAATAGCAGTCTCCAAAGACTTGAAGG
Source organism: Marmota monax (assembly GCF_021218885.2). Taxonomy (NCBI): domain Eukaryota; kingdom Metazoa; phylum Chordata; class Mammalia; order Rodentia; family Sciuridae; genus Marmota; species Marmota monax. The sequence goes on along the minus strand of NW_026692352.1, from coordinate 4,694,861 downwards.
TTTTAGGACGACCACGTAAGAAATTTTGCATGCTATTAAGTGCATCCATGGCTGTACCTGGATGTTAAACAAAAATATAAGAAATAGTAACCACAGCCTTTAACTTATTCTGAGCATTTACACTTACTGAGTCAACTCTCTACATCTACCCCAGGTGCCAGCAGAATTCAATAATGCTTGGGAAAACAAAGATACAGTTTCAGAAAATCCAAAGACTAATGTGATAGCCAGCTTCCAATATAGCCCTACTGTTAATCACTCCCTTGTGTAGTGCCCCTACAATGAATAGGGTGTATAAGCAATAGTGTGACTTTTCAGTCTGGATCATAAAAGATATGGCAGCTTCTTTTTAAATGGTTAAATAAAATTATGGGATATGACATACAATTAAAGTATGATTTAGCCATAAAAGGATATTAATGAAGAATTTCTAATCATATGGAAAAATGATTATACAATTTTAAAAAGAGACCAAGTGGGACATGTCAAGATGAATGAAACTGATAATAAATTAAAACAAGATAATAATTTATCAGAAATATCTCCTATAAGTCAACGATTCTGATTTGGTCTTACCTTCCACAACATCAATCATGCACAGACCCAGGAGGCTTGGTACCAGGTTAGCGGATGCTGTGTGCACTGCAATAGCACCGCCCATGCTATGTCCAATTAGCATAATTGGAGGAGGGAGGTCCCCGTACATGGCTTCAACCACATTGCCAACATCCCTGCAGAGATGGGGGGAAAATGCTGGTAATACTCTCTAACAATACTATTAAACTAGTTTTCTTTCCCAGATCCTTCCTTTGATCTGTAAATAGTAGTTCTGGGGGATGGCAAAGGTTTATAGGGCCATCTTACAACACATCTCTGTAATCATGCCCTCTAGTATCTCTGCAGCTAGCCACATATGTAGCTCTCCTAATAAATACCAAGTTAAAGACTAAGAACCCAAATTTTCTAATTTTTCTTTTTTACGTCACACTTTTACTGTTCCATACACTTAGCGCAATTACATAAATATAATGCCTTTGTTTTGAACCTAAGCTTAAAGCTCTGGACAAATAATTTAACTATTCTATGCCTCAGTTTTCTCAACTATAATGTAATAAAATTTGGATTTACAAGATGAATGCCAGCCTCAATTTATGTTTTATTGTGTGATCCTGGATTAGTTTATTAACTTCTCCAACAGTGAATTTCAACATTTATAAAGTGAAGGTTAAGAATAATGTTTATTGCAAAGTTAATTGACTGCAAAGTAAATATAAACTACTCTGAAAGAGTACACTGCTATACAAATGTAAATTATTATGCAATTTCCTACAAAGTAGTTTAGGCAACCATCAAAGGAGATAATGAAGTTGAGAAAGTCCAAGCTTCTTTGATATCAGGCTGCTTCTATACCATACACAAAACTCACTGGAAGACAAAATGATATGAAGGGAAGAAAAAAGAACTAATATTTATTTAGAATGGCTATGGTTTGAATGTCTCCCTCAAATTCATGTTAATAGCTAAACTGTTTAGAGGTAGGACTTTTCAAAGTGGATAGAGAATTCTGGATACTGGGTTATCACAGGAGTGGTACTGTGAAAAATCTCTCTAGCTCCCTTGCATCACCAAGTGATGCCCTCCACAAGTTATTTTGCAAGAAGGCCTTCATGAGGTGCTAGCACCATACTCTTGGACTTCCCAGCCTCTAAAACTATGAGCTAAATAAACTTCTATTCTTTATAAATTTCTCATCTGTGGTATTCAGCAACAGAAAATGGCTGAGACAGGTGCCTACTATGTGCTAAGAACTTTCTTATAATACTCTCTAATATAATTGTTTAATAGCTCTGTCTGAAAGGTCTTTATTACTATTTTATAAATGATAGAACTCAGGACATATTTACCAGCCTCGCTAAATTACTGGGGCTGGCTTTGAATTCTTGTTCCTCCCATCTCAGCCTCCCAACCCACTGGGATTAGAGGCCTGCGCCACTGCACCCGGCTCCTCATCTGTATTTTTAATAACTTCTCTGATGATTCTGATGAGTGAGCACATTTGAGAGCCACTGTAAATACTACATTCATTGTTCATTCATTGAGGCCCAGAGTATCTTCAGTTATTCTTTAATACCCTGCTCTCATCTATGAAACCAGACAAATAATGTAGACCTTAACATACTCAACACCTCTTGCATTCAACTATTTTTCCAATCTGTCCCACATAGATATCCAGATTCTATGCAACTCCATCAGCAGAAGAAAACTTTTCAAAAGCTAACACAAACTAACCTTGAACAAATTCCAAGTGTTTTACATGATGACCATCACATTGGATATACTAAGAAAGATGGAAGTTTCTTTCACAATTATGTAGTAAATATAAACCAAAAACAGGGGAGAAGAGAAGTAAAATTTTCTCAGTGTAAATTATCATCCAGCAATCTCATCAGCAAAATGATAACGTGACATTATTATTTATAATCATAATAAACAAGCAATATTCAGTTACTTACTTAGCCATTGTTTCTGCTGACAAGTCTTCAGAATTCTTGACTTTTGTTTCACCTAAAAAGAAAATATTTTAAAAGTTCCCAAGGATGAAATTATAAAAGCAACAATATTCCTTTTTAAAATATCTTAGGCTGGGGTTGTAGCTCAGTAGTAGAATGCTTGACTAGCATACATGAGGCAGGGTTCAATGCTCAGCACCACATTAAAAAAATAAACAAACCAAATAAAGGTATTGTGTCTATAACTTAAAATTTTTAAAAAAAATTTCTTGAATTTGACAATAAAATGGGGATTTTATATGATGAATTTAGCAACAATTCTTTAACTTACAGACAAATCTTTATGGTTAGCCACTCTAAAGAAGATAATTACAAAAGCCTAGCTGGAAGGTAGGACTATTCCCCATATGTCCACAAGGAATACACCGGGTTATTTTATGGCCACATTAAGTTTTTTCAAAGAGGCTTGGTAACTGTGTCATTGAAATCAATTAAGAACTTCACTCACCGTGACTTCGCAGATCCAAAGCCACAATCCTACACTGAACTCTACTAATGATCGCTGCCTAGGAGAAAAACAGAAAGCAGTAAGATACAGATGGGACAGAAAATTTGCCTAGATACCAATGATAACTATATTAAATAAACTGCCATTAGAATTCAAAGAAACCAAAAAATCAGCAGTAAACTTTCTACTTTTAAGTAAAATAAATGATTCACTGCTTTTTTAGAATACACTGTGGTTGTCTCAACTTCAAATACGGCTTTTCCACCTAAATTCCTCTTTAAACCTTAACTCTTCTTTACTGAAATACAGTGTAAGCACTTTAGGCAATGACCCTCTAAGCTCTGCTATTATCTATGAGTTTCATTCATATTCCTTGGATATATATCTTTTTCTTACTCTGGATAGAGAATCCCTTAGATACAGACTGTGTGAATCAGTTTATATCTTGGCTCAGGATATTACGCAAACATGACACTTAAATCATGTATGACCCTGAAATCAGTCATGAAATCTACCAAAAATTCACCTAAGAGAGATGATAGCAGTACAAGCTTGTGCTACAGGTTAAATAAAAATGTATTGAGGAAGAAATACCATGAGAGAGGTACAGTTTTAGAGATTTAAAGAAACCTAAAACAACTGGGGATCATCTTCTTCAAGTGAACTAGATGTTAAAAATGTCACTTAAAGTTAAAAAATGTCACTGATATTTTTAACTTTAAGAATAAAATAGGAGGGGCTGAGTGTGGCTAAGTGGTAGAGCACTCGCCTAGCATGCATGAGGCACTGGGTTCGATCCTCAGCACCACATAAATATAAAATAAAGATGTTGTGTCCACCTAAAATTAGAGAATAAATATTAAAAAATAAATAAATAAATAAAATAGGAGGTCTGGGGTTGCAGCTCGTGGTAAAGCGCTTGCCTAGCATGTATGAGGCGCTGGGTTCAATCCTCAGCACCACATTTTTATTTATTTTTTAGTTTTTTAGGTGGATACAATATCTTTATTTTACTTTTATGTGGTGCTGAGGATCGAACCCAGTGCCACATGCATGCTAGGCAAGCACTCTACCACTGAGCCACAACCTCAGCCCCAGCACCTCATTAAAAAAAAAAAAAAGAATAAAATAGGGGAACTACCTAATCTAACCTAAAATTTTACTGAGGCCAAAAGAAAGGATATTATTTGTCCAGAGTAACTTAGCAAGCTAGGAGTAAAAACAGAACTAGAATAAAGGTAAGTTACCAAAATAAAAGTCAAAATATATCACAAAACAAGTCAGATTCTTAAAATCACAATTAAATATTACTTAGAAAATCACTGTTTTCTATTTTTTGTTTCCCCCAACCAATGAACACCTTTAAAGGCAAAAACAATGTACTGAAATTCTACTATATTTTGATGTTTGTTCTGAAAAACTGAGTTTTTTGTTTCTTGTTGTTGTTGTTTTGGGTTTTGTTTCAGTATTTTTGGTACTGGAGATTGAACCCAGGGGTGCTTTAGCACTGAGTTACATCCACAGTCCTTTTTATTTTTTGAGACAGGGTCTCACTAAGTTGCCAAGAATGGACTCAAACTTGCAATCCTTCTGCCTCAGTCTCCCAAGTCACTGGGATTTCAGGCATGTACCACCAGGCCTGCCTATCAGAGTTATTTAATGCATTACTGTCATAGTTAAACCTTCAATGACAAACACAAATTCATAATTTTAGACATAATGTTTAGGTGCAAAGTTAGTGTCAAATTTGCTTGATTGCTCCACATTAAGTTAGAACTAGATTTATAAAACAAATACACATTTTAAGCCAGTAACTATCACTTTCAACTTTTAGTTTGAAAGCAATGATTTACAATCATATGTGCCATCAGAAGATACTGACGAGAATATTAAAAGATTTTTCATTTACATGTTTAATAAATCTTTCTAAATGACATCTATGACTTTGGCATCAACTGGGTTATAGTAATGAAAAAGAGGCAAGGCCCCTCATGATGTTTACATTCTAGTAGGGCAGAGGAAGACAAGAAAAAATAAATTAGCAAAGTAAATTCAGAGTAACACATACTTTATGGATAAGGAAAAAGTGTCACAGCATGTCTATGATAATTACTTCAGATCATCTCAAATAGTACAACTTTGCTACTTATGGAATGAGTGAAAAGCACCAATTTAAGAACTAGACTAATCCATTTTCTTACTAGACTTTGTGGTGTGAGCAATCGTAATAATAGCAGAAACAGCTAATACTTACTATATGGCAGTCACCAATATAAATGCTTCAAATAAATTATCAAACTTTCTTCCACACATCTTTTAATACCTAGACACAATTTTCATCATCTCTAGGTGAAGACCCAGGGCCAAGAGCTAATAAATGATAGATTTAAGATTCAAATCTAGGCGATCTGACTCTAGATGGTCTTCAACCCTGCCTATATAGCAGAATCACCTAAGGAGTTTGAGAAAATTCTACTGCCCAGCCACTAACCCACTAGAAATTCTGATTTAGTCAAGTAGGGGAGGGGCCAAGGTCATCTATAAGATTATCTATAAATTTTAGAGCTCCCAAGTAATTCTAATTAATACAAAGAGTCAAGATTGGAGAAGCAATCTGGATAGTTATATCATGCTTCTGGGTCACTTTGATATCTTACGAAATTATCTCAGATAATTTCAAATTATCTTCCTGAGAAGTCAGACTGGGAAAATATCTGTACAATTTTTGAAGCTGACAAGTAGGGTTCTGAGAGGTATATCTAGTATTGGTGAAGATGTGGAGAAATAAGTATCCTCACAAACATGTGCTATCTTCAAACCAATTTCATAACTGAAAAGTAGTATTCTTTTATATGTCCACTTTGTGAACTCACTTCTTATCTGTTGCCCACTTTCCTACTGGATTGTTTTTATTTTTTACTGCTTTTAGTCCCCTCCCCCTTTTAAAAATAATGAAAATATTAATCCTTAGCTTGTTTTTTCATGTTGAATGCATTTTAAATATTTTAAATCCAGCCCACAGCTTGTGCTTTTTAACAGAAGTTGTTGTTTTTTTTTTTTTTTGGTATTGGCAAAGTCAAATTAATAAATTTTTCCTTTATGGCTTTTACTTCTTTTGGCCAAGTTTAAGAAAACCTGTGCTAAGATACATGAATAATTTTGTGGTTGATTCCCAATTCAGTCCTTTAATTCATATGGATTGTTCTTTTCATTATATATTAAATTTCTTTTTATCCAGAGACTTATTTCTTTACTCTTTTCTCCCAAATGCCACACTAATCCAGGGCACTTTACCACCAAGCTATAATCACAGTTCATTTATTTTTTGAGACAGTGTCTTGCTAAATTGCAGAGGTTTGGAACTTGGGCTCTTTCTGCTTCAAATCACTGGGATTATAGGCGTGTACCACAATACCTGGCCCAGTGTTGTATAAGTGTTGCCCTTTCCTTTTCAGCATTTATTTTTATTGTATCCTTGATGACTTCTGACTAGAGTGAGAAGGAATCTCAGTGCATTTCCCTAATGAGTAAAGATGTTGACTATTTTTTTCATATAATTGTCAACCATCTATACTTCTTTTAAGAAATGTCTACTTAGGTTACTTTTCCATTTATTGAACAGAACATTGTGGGTTTTTTGTTTTTGTTTTTTTTGGTGTTGAGTTTTTGGAGTTCTTTATATATTCTGGATATTAATCCTCTGTTGGAAGAATACCTGGCAAAGATTTTCTCCCATTCTGTAGGTTTTTTCTTCATGCTGCTTCCTCCTTTCCTGTATAGCTTTGTAGTTTGATGCCATCCCATTTATTAATTCCTGAGCTTTAGGAGTCCTACAGAGAAAGTCACTGCCTATGCCTGTGTTTTGGAGTGTTTTCCTTTTATGTTTTGGAGTGCTTCCCATTACCTAAAACAGTGCTACGCAATTAGAGTTACATAGGTGTATATCAAAATTCTCAGCAACTTGGAAATTATGGCAGGAGGATACAAGTTCAAACCTAGCCTCAAAAATTTGGTGAGACCTTAGGCAACTTAGCAAGACCATGTCTCAAATTAAAAACCAAACCAAACCAAAAAAGGCTGGGGATGTAGCTCAGGGGAAAGTAAAGCAGTAAAAAAGTAGTACAGTGCCTCTGGGTTCAATTTCTAATATAAGAGAGAGGAAAAAAAAAGTACAACTTCCCAGAACTTTAAGTTATGGATTTGCTTTAAGCAAAACATACTTTCTATATTCCCTCCCTAATTTTGATATGCCTAAATTATATTAATGTGGATGTGGGAGGGAGAATGTTGTTTAAAAATAGCTTTCTCTACTATTACCCTGAACTAAAGGGTAACTAAGGTGCAATTCCCTCACTAGGTATACAAGACCCTCCTATAATTTTGCCCAGGATCTGTCTAGTCACCTCTTTCCTTGTTCCCAAACTACAACAAAGCTATTTAGCCTTCCCTAAACATACTTCACTGTTAACACTCTCCACTACCATTTTGTTTATCTTTCCTAGGAATGCCTTCCCCACTAATCCAACTTCTATTTGGTCTTAAATGCAATCCAGATGTCCTCTCTCTCATAAATTTTTCCTTGTAGTCTTCTCGTGCATCACAAATTAATCATTCCCTCCTCTGTTACTTTCATATCATGTACATAGATGCTGTTAACTCAGCAAGTGCTTATGAGTCAAGCAAGTTACCAAGGACCCTTACATATTTATTTGTTTGGGTACCAGGGATTGAACTCAGAGGCACTAGACCACTAAGCTACATCCCTAGCCCTATGTTGTATTTAATACTTCGCTTTTGCTGAGGCTGACTTTGAACTTGTGATCCTCCTGTTTTAATCTCCTGAACCGCAGGGATTACATGTGTGCGCTACTGCACCCAGCTTCACATGTTTTTTTTTTTTTTAATTTTTTTTATTGGTTGTTCAAAACATTATAAAGCTCTTGACATATCATATTTCATACATTAGATTCAAGTTGGTTATGAACTCCCAATTATACCCCAAATACAGATTGCAGAATCACATCGGTTACACATCCACATTTTTACATAATGCCCTATTAGTAACTGTTGTATTCTGCTACCTTTCCTATCCTCTACCATCCCCCCTCCCTCCCCGCCCATCTTCTCTCTCTACCCCATCCACTGTAATTCATATCTCTCCTTGTTTATTTTCCCATTCCCCTCACAACCTCTTATATGTAATTTTGTATAACAATGAGGGTCTCCCTCCATTACCATGCAATTTCCCTTTTCTCTCCCTTTCCATCCCACCTCATGTATCTGTTTAATGTTAATCTTTTCTTCCTGCTCTTCCTCCCTGCTCTGTTCTTAGTTGCTCTCATTATATCAAAGAAGACATTTGGTATTTGTTTTTTAGGGATTGGCTAGCTTCACTAAGCATAATCTGCTCTAGTGCCATCCATTTCCCTGCAAATTCTATGATTTTGTCATTTTGCTGCATAATACTCCATGGTGTATAAATGCCACATTTTTTTTATCCATTCATCTATTGAAGGGCATCTGGGTTGGTTCCACAGCCTAGCAATTGTGAATTGTGCTGCTATGAACATCGTTGTAGCAGTATCCCTGTAGTACGCTCTTTTAAGGTCTTCAGGGAAAAGTCCAAGAAGGGCAATAGCTGGGTCAAATGGTGGTTCCATTCCCAGCTTTCCCAGGAATCTCCATACTGCTTTCCAGATTGGCCACACCAGTTTGCAGTCCCACCAGCAATGTACAAGAGTACCCTGTTCCCCAAATCCTCTCCAGCATTTGTTGTTGTTTGACTTCATAATGGCTGCCAATCTTACTGGAGTGAGATGGTATCTTAGGGTGGTTTTGATTTGCATTTCTCCGACTGCTAGAGATGGTGAGCATTTTTTCATGTACTTGTTGATTGATTGTAAGTCCTCCTCTGAGAAGTGTCTGTTCAGGTCCTTGGCCCATTTGTTGATTGGGTTGTTTGTTCTCTTATTGTCTAATTTTTTGAGTTCTTTGTATACTCTGGATATTAGGGCTCTATCTGAAGTGTGAGGAGTAAAAATTTGTTCCCAAGATGTAGGCTCCCTATTTACCTCTTTTATTGTTTCTCTTGCTGAGAGAAAACTTTTCAGTTTAAGTAAGTCCCATTTGTTGATTTTTGTTATCAACTTTTGTGCTATGGGTGTCCTATTAAGGAATTTGGAGCCCGACCCTACAATATGTAGATCGGAGCCAACTTTTTCTTCTATCAGACGCAGAGTCTCTGATTTGATATCTAGCTCCTTGATCCACTTTGAGTTAACTTTTGTGCATGGCGAGAGGAGGGGATTCAGTTTCATTTTGTTGCATATGGATTTCCAGTTTTCCCAGCACCATTTGTTGAAGATGCTATCCTCCCTCCATTGCATGCTTTTAGCTCCTTTATCAAATATAAGATAGCTGTAGCTTTGTGGATTAGTCTCTGTGTCCTCTATTCTGTACCATTGGTCCACCCTCCTGTTCTGGTACCAGTACCATGCTGTTTTTGTTACTATTGCTCTGTAATATAGTTTTAAGTCTGGTATCGCTATACCGCCTGATTCGCACTTCCTGCTTAGAATTGCTTTTGCTATTCTGGGTCTTTTATTTTTCCATATGAATTTCATGATTGCTTTATCCATTTCTACAAGAAATGCCATTGGGATTTTGATTGGCATTGCATTAAACCTATAGAGAACTTTTGGTAATATCGCCATTTTGATGATGTTAGTTCTGCCTATCCATGAACAGGGTATATTTTTCCATCTTCTAAGATCTTCTTCTACTTCTCTTTTTAGGGTTTTGTAGTTTTCATTATATAAATCTTTCACCTCTTTTGTTAGGTTGATTCCCAAGTATTTTATTTTTTTTTGAGGATATTGTGAATGGAGTGTTTTTCCTCATTTCCGTTTCAGAAGTTTTGTCGCTGATATACAGAAATGCCTTTGATTTATGCGTGTTGATTTTATATCCTGCCACTTTGCTGAATTCATTTATTAGTTCTAGTAGTTTTTTTGTAGACCCTTTTGGGTCTTCTAGGTATAGAATCATGTCATCTGCAAATAGTGATAATTTAAGTTCTTCCTTTCCTATTTTTATGCCTTTAATTTCTTTCGTCTAATTGCTCTGGCCAGTGTTTCGAGAACTATATTGAATAGAAGTGGTGATAGAGGGCATCCCTGTCTTGTTCCAGATTTTAGGGGGAATGTCTTCAATTTTTCTCCATTGAGAATGATGCTAGCCTGGGGCTTAGCATAGATAGCTTTTACAATGTCGAGGTAAGTTCCTGTTATCCCTAGTTTTTCTAATGTTTTGAACATAAAGGGATGCTGTACTTTGTCGAATGCTTTTTCTGCGTCTATTGAGATGATCATATGGTTCTTATTTTTAAGTCTATTGATGTGGTGAATAACATTTATTGATTTCCGTATATTGAACCATCCTTGCATCCCAGGGATGAATCCTACTTGATCATGGTGCACAATTTTTTTGATGTGCCTTTGTATCCGATTCGCCAGAATTTTATTGAGGATTTTTGCATCTAGGTTCATCAGAGATATTGGTCTGTAGTTTTCTTTCTTTGAGGTGTCTTTGTCTGGTTTCGGAATCAGGGTGATGTTGGCCTCATAGAATGAATTTGGCAGAGCTCCTTCTTTTTCTATTTCCTGAAATAACTTGAAAAGTATTGGTATTAATTCTTCCTTAAAGGTTTTGTAAAACTCCGCTGTATACCCATCCGGTCCTGGGCTTTTCTTGGTTGGAAGTCTTTTGATTGCTTCTTCTATTTCATCTATTGTTATTGGTCTGTTTAAGTTGTGAGTATCCTCCTGACTCAGTCTGGGCAAATCATATGACTTAAGGAATTTATCGATGTCTTCACTATCTTCTATTTTATTGGAATATAGGTTTTCAAAATAATTTCTAATTGTCTTCTGTATTTCTGTAGTGTCTGTTGTGATATTGCCGTTTTCATCCCGTATGTTAGTGATTTGAGTTCTCTCTCTTCTTCTCTTCGTTAGCATGGCTAAGGGTCTGTCGATCTTATTTATTTTTTCAAAGAACCAACTTTTAGTTTTGTTAATTTTTTCAATAGTTTCTTTTGTTTCAATTTCGTTGATTTCCGCTCTGATTTTAATTATTTCTTGCCTTCTGCTACATTTGCTGTTGTTTTGCTCTTCCTTTTCTAGGGCTTTGACATGAAGTGTGAGCTCATTTATTTGTTGGTTTTTCCTTTATTTGAGGAATGACCTCCAAGCAATGAATTTCCCTCTTAAAACTGCTTTCATTGTGTCCCATAGATTGCAATATGTTGTGTCTGTATTTTCATTTATCTCTAAGAATTTTTTGATTTCCTCCTTTATGTCTTCTGTAACCCATTGATCATTCAGTAACATATTGTTCATTTTCCATGTGATGTAGGATTTTTCCTTCCTTCTTTTATCATTGATTTCCAGTTTCATTCCATTATGATCAGATAAAATGCATGGTTTTATCTCCACCCCTGTATATTTACTGAGGGTTGCCCTATGGCATAATATATGGTCTATTTTTGAGGAGGATCCATGTGCTGCTGAGAAAAAAGTATATCCACTTGATGATGGTTGATATATTCTATATATGTCAGTTAAGTCTAGGTTATTGATTGTGATATTGAGTTCTATAGTTTCTTTATTCAGCTTTTGTTTGGAGGATCTGTCCAATTGTGAGAGAGGTGTGTTGAAGTCACCCATAATTATTGTGTTGTGGTCTATTTGATTCTTGAACTTGAGGAGAATTTGTTTTATGAACGTCGCAGCACCATTATTTGGTGCATAAATATTGATAATTGTTATGTCTTGTTGGTGAATGGTTCCTTTTAACAGTATATAATGTCCTTCCTTATCCCTTTTGATTAATTTAGTCTTGAAGTCAATTTTATTCGATATGAGGATGGCCACCCCTGCTTGCTTACGAGGACCATGTGCGTGGTATATTTTTTCCCAACCTTTCACCTTCAGCCTGTGTATGTCTTTTCCAATCAGATGTGTCTCCTGGAGGCAGCATATTGTTGGATTTGTTTTTTTAATCCATGTTACCAGCCTATGTCGCTTTATTGGAGAGTTTAAGCCATTAATGTTTAGAGTTACTATTGATATATGGTTTGTACTTCCAGCCATGTTTGATTATTTATCTTCTTTTTTTTTTTTAATTTAGTTTGTTTCTCCATGGTTAGCTTTCCCCCCGCCCTCTGTCTTTATAGAGGCACTTCCCACTGATGGTTTTGGTTATTGTTTTTCATTTCTTCCTCGTGTAGTGTTTTGCTCAAGATGCTTTGCAATGCTGGTTTTCTGGCTGCAAATTCTTTTAGCTTTTGTTTATCATGAAAGATTTTTATTTCGTTATCGTACCTGAAGCTTAATTTTGCTGGATACAGAATTCTTGGTTGGCATCCATTGTCTTTCAGTGTTTGAAATACGTTGTTCCAGGATCTTCTCGCTTTCAGCGTCTGTGATGAAAAATCCGTTGTTAACCTTATTGGTTTACCCCTGAATGTAATCTGCCTCCTTTCTCTTGTAGCTTTTAGTATTTTCTCTTTGTTCTGTATATTGGATATCTTCATAACAATGTGTCTTGGCGTTGGTCTACTGTGATTTTGTGTGCTCGGTGTCCTGTATGCATCTACAATTTGTATATCCATTTCCTTTTTTATTTCTGGAAAGTTTTCTGTAATTATTTCTTTCAGCAGGTTACTCATTCCCTTGGTTTGAATCTCTGTACCTTCTTAAATCCCGATGACTCGTAGGTTTGGTTTCTTTATGTTATCCCATATCTCTTGGATGTTTTTCTCGTGGTTTTTAACCAGCCTTTCTGAGTTGGCTAGGCTCTTTTCAAGATGATATATTTTGTCTTCATTATCTGATGTTCTGGCTTCTACTTGCTCCACTCTGTTAGTGATACTCTCAATTGAGTTTTTAATTTGGTTTATCGTTTCCTTCATTTCTAGAATTATTGTTTGGTTTTTTTTATAATCTCAATCTCCTGATAAAGATGCTTAACTTCTTCTTTTATCTGTCTATGTAATTCATTTTCAAAGTGTTCTTTCACTGTTTGGATTTGCTGTCTCGTATCTTCTTTAAGGTTCCATTCCATCTGTCTAAGGTATTCCTTGAGTTCTTTATATGACCATTTTTCTGCTGACTCTAGGTCCTCCTGAATATTTAGGCTGTCCTTCATTGTTTGTACTCCTTTTCTTCCTTGCTTTTTTATGCTGCTCATGTTACTTCTTGTTCTGTTTGACTGCTGAGTTACTGTTTACTCTTATAGATTTATTTGATGCTTGAGAGGAAAGATATTAGAAGGGAAGGGAAGAAGTCACTAAAGAGAATGAGAGTAGGCAGGTAGAATTCAAGGAAGGGGGAATAAGAAAATTGAAAAGAAATGAAAAGACAAAAGAAACAAGAATAACAAAGATTAGATAATAAAGAAAGACTAAAAAAAAATTTTAACAAAAATAATAGCGATAATAAAAAAATGAAAATTAAAATTAAAAAAATAATAATAATAAAATTTAAAAAATTAAAAAAAATAGAAACATTGAAAAAAAGTTAAAGAACAACAACAAATAAATATTGAAAATGAAAGAAAAAGAAGAAAAAAAAAAGAAAAAGAAAAGAAAAAAAAATGATAATAATAATAATAATAATAAATGCAGTCCTAGAGTTCTATTAACTTCTCTTCCAGTAGGTGGAGCTGTGCTCACGAGCCAAGCTTCTCCTCTCAATAGGTGGGAACCATTCACTGTGCAGCAGCTCTTTCTCCTAGACTGGGCGGGTCTCCAATCCTGAGTGTCTATGGCCTTGTCTTGTGTTTCCTCAAGCCAGGCCGTGCTCACCTGTGGCGCTCACCACAATACTGGCTACACGCCAGGTCTGCTGCTCCTGGGAGCCCTGTTTTCATGAACACCTGGGCTCACTCTCCCTGTTTGCCTCCCTCAGACCCTAAGTTTGTAGAGCTTGGGGCTGAGATCCCCCAGCGAATTTGCTTGCCCTCCTGTAGCCATGCCCCCGGTAGCTGGTGCAAGAGACCTCAGTTGTCAGCACTGGTGGGAGCGGTAGCCGGGAGTTCCGCGCCGCGAGTCCCGCGCCACTCCTGATTCCCTCGGTCTGGTTATTGCGTTCACAGGAGACCTGGGAGTGGCCCTTAAGTTTTCCCTGCTGTGTGGAGAGAGATGACTAGGGGATTACACACCTGTCGCGCTGGTTTCAATGCAGTTATCTCCTCCGCCCGTGATGCCATTTCTCTGCCATGGTGGTATCCCTTGCAAATGGTGACCGTTTGTTCCCTTTGCCGGGTGACCAATGCAACGGGTGGGTCCTGACTGTCTCTCCCAATCCCCGTTTCAGTCCTGTGGCCACTGCCTATGAAGGCTCGGTTGGCTTTTACCTCTGTAAGTTCCTAAGGGCCGGCTAATTATTTCAGCGGGCTAGTTAGTGCTGAGTCACACGAAGCAGGCGAACCGGAGCTTAATTGCCTCCGATTCGGGCTCTGTGTGTGTGTTCTGAGGGGCCCAGCCTGTACACCCCAGATCCACGTCAGCTCAGCATTGCCTAGTGATCCTGAGCAAACAGCATTTAGACAGTTTACGGCTCCCTATGCCCGCGCAGTTGAAGATGTCAGAGACTTGATCTCTCTGCGCCTGCCACCATGTTATATCTCCTCAGTGATATTCATGTTGCCCTTACAGCTTCCTGGTATAAGCAAGTTCTTGGGATTATACAAACTGCTGCTTCTGTTTCCAGTCCAGATTTCTAGAAATGAAACCCTGCCGCCGTCGCCTCCGTCTCTGGGCTGCGCTCACGAGCGCCGCACTTGTCTGCGACCGTAGCAGAGCCGCCCTGGCCTCCGCAGCTCTTCAGCCCGGTGCCTGGCCCCAGGGGCCCAAGCGGCTGCGGCTGCTGCCGCGGCTCTCCGTCCCCCTCCTCCGGAGCACGGGTCCCCTGGCAGCGGGGTGCAGAACGACCCCAGAGCAGGCTCTGCCCGAAGGTGCAGCGGCGAACAGGCCACCGAGACGCTCGAGGCTGCAGTCCAGCCTTCGGAGGACAGGGCTCGGCACGCAGCCCAGCTCCAACCTCTAGGTGCGGCTGCCGGACAGTGTATACAGAGCCATCAAGACAGCAAGCAGAAAGCAAATGGCGGCTCCCACGGAGTGGATTTTCGGCACAGAAACCACAGCCCCGCCAACAATCCCAATCCACAAACTCTCCCTGTATAAAAAATGTTCAAAAAAAAGAAAAAAAAAAAGGCGGGGCGCACTGAGCTTTCTTTGCCTCGGGTACTTACAATCCACTGCTGATTACACATTCAGCTTCTCCGCCCGGAGCAAAGCGAAAGAGGAAGCAGATGGGAGCAAAGCGCCCGCGGCTCTGAGCAGCCAAGCATCTCTTTTTTGATTTCTTTGTTCTTCCTGCTCCTTGGCAAAGTGGTCCGCTGCTTTTCCTCCACACACTTGGAGCTTCAGAAAGGATGAGGCGATCCGGCTGGGGCTGGGGAGCTTCACATGTTTTTAATTCTCACGACCACCCTATTAGCTAGGTGGTGTTATACTCATTTTATCTTAAGAAACCAATACTTAGATTAAGCTGCTTTGAGATTCAAAACCCAAAACCCAATCTGTTTGAGGAAAAAAGTTTCTCAATATATTTGCTGTATTATTTATACACATGAGCTATCTCCATTTTTCCTACCTTCTCACTAAACATTTTAAGAACAGTAGCATAGTATATGTGTTTAATTCTCTGTCTATAGCATCTAGTGTGATGCTTGGTACACAGTATTTGAGGCTGGCTGACCTTATTAGAGAGTGAACTCTCATTTTTTTAATATTTATTTTTTTCGTTGTAGTTGGACACAGTACCTTTATTTTATTATTTATATGTGGTGCTGAGGATTGAACCCAGGGTCTCTCATGTGCTAGGTAAGTGTTCTACTGCTGAACCACAATCCCAGCCCTGAACTCTCATTTTTTGATGAGAGTTAGTAGTAATTCATCACCAAGCTTGGAACAGGATATACACAGTAAATATTTTCCAAAAATGAATTAACTGGAAGAAGAAATAGTAATCAGAAGATACTTTATATTCAATTATTGGTTCCAATCAGTCCACACTTGGTTGGTCCTAGCACCAAAACTGAAAACACCTGGAGGTTGGCAAAATGTAACCTGCTGAGGCTGCATGTGCTGCTAACTAAGCTCCCACTACTGTTCTCTTCTCACTCAGTTCTGGATTCTCCCCAGCAATTAGGCCAGTCAGCATTTGCTGATGGAAGAGGGTGATAGAAGCCATACATATTGCCCATTATATATGATAAACGTGATTACTACAGCAGCAACTACAATAACTAATCAATTGGAAATAACGAGAACATGAAAGGCTTAAATAATTAATTTTCTAGAAATCTAAGCCTATCTTTTAAAACAGCATAATTTTCCTTTGTTAACTACAACCCTTCAATAATTAACACAAAACTGATAATAAAGGTTTTCCAAGTGCTTTATGGTTTTATTTACTAAAATAAAACCATATTTTTATTCTATTACTAAAGCCAAAATAAAAATGCCTTATTTTTTCCCTCTGGTGCTGGGGATTGAACCCAGGGCTTGCAAGGCAAGCACTGTTACTAAGCTACATCCCCAGCAGCAATACTTTCTCTTGATAGATGACAAGACTTCTGTGAATGATGGGTTTTGTTCCCCGTCAAAAGCCACAAAACATTTAGGTGGAAGAAAAGTTCTACTCAGGTCCAGGGAGTTTTTTACAGTAATGAATAAGGTGGAACTTTGAAGAATATAGTCATAATTAAATTCTATAGTGTGATGCTCATTTTTCCTGTCTTAGTTATTTTGAAACAGTTCTAATCTTTAGAAGTTTTGCCTTATGTGTTATCACAATTTTGTTCCTATAGTCTCTGCCCTACATCTTTCCTATGAGGCAGTATAGGATCAGTCTTCAGAGAAACATTCATAGTAGAGTCAGGTAGAGTTTTGGTGCTGTTACTGACTATGTGATTTCTCTAAACTGCAATGTCCTCATCTGCCTAATCTCATAGGACTACAGAAAAATTAAATGAGATCATGCACCTAATTACTTAGTTTGGAAGATGAGGCTTATTTTTTTCTTATTACAGTTGAAAACAAATATTATGTTTCCCAAGTCTTTCCTCTTTTCGCTTCCTTCAACTATTCCTAAAATGAGATAGTTTCAAACATTCTAATTATCCAAATCCTCTTTTCTGAATAAGTTCCGGTTTGCTGATCTCTCATTAACTTGTAGGACCTGGAACTGAATACCACTTTTTTCCCCTCTGAAAACAGTTGCCATTAAAAGAAAAAACAATCATTAAATCATTAAAGTAATAAAAAATATACAAATGAAAACCTAGAAAATAACTGGAAAGTCACTCATGGGGCAGTGAAACAGAAGCAGAAAGGCATAGCAGGAGGACAAACATACTGAACCAGAGGAAGAGATAAACACTGTGATTGATATTTTTAATGGTAGATCATGAGATCCTTCTATTGCCACTGTTTGGGAAAATTATTTTTTTTAAGTTGTGTAATTTGTATTACAGGTGCATTCAGTTTATAGAACCATCTACTTATTGTTGGGACACAGATAGTTAATTTTATTTAGACAATAGGTTTTTCTGAGTTTAGAATCCTAAATGTGTAATTTCTAATTGTATGTCATATCCCATAATTTTATTTAACCATTTAAAAAGAAGCTGCCATATCTTTTATGATCCAGACTGAAAAGTCACACTATTGCTTATACACCCTATTCATTGTAGGGGCACTACACAAGGGAGTGATTAATATTTTGATGATTCAACCACAGTGCAAAAGAGCTCTATTCATTTACCATAGAACTAGTTATGTTTGAATAGCTTCTGTTTTCTAGTACCTTGAAACCCTAAGAAATTTGTTTTAGAAACATTAAGTAAATGTATATAAAAATAACACCTCCTATGAATCATATCTGATTACTGGTGAGAATGACTGTTTCCCACGTCTGTTTGTTCTTTATGAACTGTCTCTTCATAGTCTTTGACCCTGTCTTCTGGAGTTTGGGATTTTTCTTGATAGTATTATTACTTATTTTATCAATCACTATAAATGACTCACTGTCATTTAACATAGCCTTTAGAATAATTACATACTTTTGTGCTTTCTTAATTACAGAAAACAAAATTCAACGTTTTCTTAATTGTTCAGGGATAGCATTAACTTATTCAAGGAATAATTATTAAGCACCAACTCCATGACAAGCCCTGTGTGCTAGATATATAAGAATGAATAAGGCA
This sequence comes from Marmota monax, assembly GCF_021218885.2. Taxonomy (NCBI): domain Eukaryota; kingdom Metazoa; phylum Chordata; class Mammalia; order Rodentia; family Sciuridae; genus Marmota; species Marmota monax. The sequence continues at coordinate 4,676,507 of NW_026692352.1, read as the reverse complement.
CCATCTCTGCTTTCAAAGATCTCATGATTTAGCATTATAAATATCTATCATGGCAATATTTGGTTCAGTATACTGTCCTCCAATTATACTAGTGCCTATCTGCTTCTATTCACTGTCTTATTTTACCAGTTATTATCTGGATGAAGGTCTGGGGAAAATCCTGTCTCATGATAAGGTACTTGGGTTTATTCCTGATGTTTGCTATAGATGCTGTATATCTTAACTGATTTTTGGATCCACAGATAAATTCCAAAGCTTAAGGAATTCTGTTCCTTAAGTCAGTTGCTAGAGTACTAACTTCCACATAGCCATTTTTATTTTCAAAGGACTGTCATGTATAAATTCATTCAGTACATGATAGCCTGGAAATTCTTCTCTTACTTCTCTCTTGGAAGTTCACCCTTTATAACAGTATAGTGGTAAATGCTCTGGGATGTTTTTCTAAATCTACTTTACTTATTTACTTATTTTAGGTACTGGGGATTGAATCCCAGGGGCATTTAACCACTGAGCCACAACTCCAGCCCCTTTTTGTATTTAGAGACAGAGTCTCACTGAGTTGATACGTGGTCAGGAATATCAACAAAAAAAGACAGGTAAATTTAAGCAGTCATAAGTCTAAGCTATTAAACTGAGTGGTAGAGAATTCCCTTGGTATTGCTGTGTTAAGCAACTGGGATAAAATTAGTTATCTATAACAGAGTTCAACAAAGTGTGGGATACTAATAGGTGTTTTTAAAAAAGGAACTGAGTGGTCAAATGTATTTGAAGACACCATTAAAATTACGCATACTTGAGCCAGGCATGTGACAAATGCCTGTAATTCCAACAACTCGGGCTGCTAGCAGGAAGAGTTCAAAGTCAGCCTCAGCACTTAGCAAGGCCCTAAGCAACTCAGTGAGACTCTGTCTCTAAATACAAAAAAGGGCTGGAGTTTTGGCTCAGTGGTTAAATGCCCCTGGGATTCAATCCTCAGTACCTAAAATAAGTAAATAAGTAAAGTAGATTTAGAAAAACATTTACCACTATACTGCATTTACCACTATACTGTTTATATAGGGTGAACTTCCAAGAGAGAAGTAAGAGAAGAATTTCCAGGCTATCATTTATCCAAAATGCTCAGAACCAGAAGTATTTCAGATTTTGGACGCTTTCAGATTTTAGAATTTTCACATAGACTTTACTGGTTTCACACTGTCATCTTAAAATCCAAAATCCAAAATTTTTAGAATGCTGACACAATACTCAAAAGTTTTGGATTTTAGAGCATTTCAGATTCTTGGATTAGGGATGTTCAACCTATATATGTAACATTTCTCAAACTCATTTAATCACAAAAATCTCTACTTCATTAACCTCTAATTGAATTAGTAGTCTTCAGAATATATTTTGATAAAAGAACTTGAGATATCCTCTACCATGATAATACACATTAACATCAGTAGCTAAGCATCAATCACCTCCTATGTGCAGGCACTTCCTATATTATTTCATTTTTCCTATTAAGGAATTAAAAATAATTACTATCAATACATGTCAATAAACTAGAATATTTGCATAAAATTTTTATGATTTACAAAAAGCTCATATTCATCATTTTACATAATCTTTAAAGAATCCTTGAAATATACAAAGACTACACACTTAGAGAATAGGGTAGTTTGGGATTTTTCTTGACCGTATTATTCTTTATTTTATCAATCACATATAAATGACTTAAGAGGCTTGCTCAAATGCGTAAGTACAACTTAAGCTCCCCCAAGGTCATACTACTAGTACTGGTAAAAATCAGAGAATAGAAATTACATCTCACCCTTATTTCATTGTTTTTCCCTTAGTGTCAAAAGTAATAGCTGTTTTCATAGAAAATCTGTTCAAGCCTTATCTAGACCTCTCCTCTCTAAAAGGACCCTGGAGGCTCAAATGGGCAATGTTAGCTTTGTTTTGCTCCAGAGTCCTAGGGAGTTGATCTAAAGCTCAAGGAAAATAGTGAAGCTACCTATGGTCTACATATGAAATTCTCATTAAACCCACTCACATGTTACTTTTTGCAAAATTTCTTAAGAGGTTGAGTCTGGAATCACTATTCTTAGCAAGTTATAATGCAGTGGTATGAATATGACATGCCACTTAAGATATAGTACCTCTTTCCTCTATGCAGTCACCCATCTCTTTCATTCCATGCCTCTAATGCGTTAACTGCCCAGTGACAGTGTATTAGCTTAGAACAAAGCCAGTCAAGTTATAGCATATAAGCCATATCTGGTAGCTCTGACCTAGATTCAGGACAATAGAGTGCATTTACTACTATAGCTGTTACATGTTGCTGTTACTTATTCATGCACAAAATATCCCTTTACCATACAAATATGTAGTAAGCATAAATAAGCCATGATGTTTGTCTCTAAAAATCTGAGGTGTGCTACTTAAAATATATACTGGATTTCAAAGACAGTATGAAAAAGTAAAATATGTTATCATTTGAATATGATTTCAGTGTCTCCCAGGTATTAAAATTTAATCCCCATTGTGAGATTCTAAGGGGTGAAAACTTCTGGAAAATGATTAGGATTAGATAAAAATCATGATGTGGAGTCTCCATTATTGAATCCTGGTGGCTTTATAAGAGGAAGAGACCAGACACACACATACGTACACGTGTACTTCCTGACTCATAGCATGTGATGTCCCATGCCACCACAGGACTCTGCCAGTTAGAAGGCCATCAACAGATATGATCCTTCTATCTTGCATCTCTAGAACTCAGCCAAAATAAACTTTCCAAATAACTTACCCAGTCTGTGGTATTGTGCTCTTGGCAACAAAAACCAAACTAATATACATGCCAACAATAATTTTTACATTGATTACCTATTGAAATGATAAATAATAAATGATAAATAAATATAATAATGAATGAGTTAAAATTATTTAAATTAATTTCACCTGTTTTGACTTATTTAATGAGTCTATCAGAAAAATTTAAAATTATGCATGTAGCTTACATTATAGAGTCATGTGAGAGCCTGGAACTTATTGGGCAAAATCATATAGTTTTTCCTACAGAAAGATAAGGAAATAGCAAACAAGACAAGAGCCAAATCATTTATTAACTGTTAAATGTTTATGTGTCAAAAACAATTATAGGCATTTGAAAAACAAAAAAGTAATAAAACATTATCCCTGTTCTCAAGGAATTTATGGTTTAATAAAAAAGCTGTGAAGGTGCTTTTGTACTTAATTCCAATAATGCCTCCTGAACAAAATGATATGTTCAGGGCTTTCCTCAATTCCATGGCCATCTGGCTCCAGTTATCTATTGCTACATTCCTACTTGCTCCCAGTTTCAGCTTCCCTAGTGGTAGAGGAAGTATGTATATTTGTTTGATGCACATAAGAAGAAATGACAACTTCATTTAGATACAGGTGTTATAGTATCTTCCTTAGAAGTACCTCTCCTTGCACATGGGCTTCGCCACTCCAGAGTTAGGAAAAGTTACAATTGACAGCACTCACACAGGCACATATCCTCTACTTCTGACCGAAGTACTATCAGTCAAACATTTTTTCAATTCCTAGGAGCTCATAAGTACCATAAAAAAATACAGCATCACTTAAAAAAAAAAAGAAAAAAAATTCCAAATATTTATGAGATATCTATATGTGCGAAGTACCATGCAGATTCTATGAAAGAAACAAACTGAAACACATTATCTAAAGCATTGAAATACAATATGTCTACTTATCTATTACTTCAATTGCTGAGATACAGACCCCACTTTTGATAAGGCACAAATTCCATTCCCCTTATCCAAATGAGCGTATATATATATATATATATATATATATATACATATATATATATATATATATATATATAAATAAATGAACAAACTAAAAAAATAAAATTATAAAATTGTAAAAAATTATAAAATTTTATAAACTGTTTGAAGGCACTAAGGGTCATCTAAAACCTCTGGTTTAAAGAACAGATGATCTTGAACCTACTATGATAAAATATTTGGAACCCACTCCATCTCTAAGAACATTCTCATATCAAGCAATATGAATAAGCACAGAAAAAAGAATTAGCTAGTTAAATTTATCTAGATGTAAACAATGATTGTACCAACATCAACTTCCACTATCAATAACTTACTTACCGTGAACACTGCCCAGGAAAGGGCAGAATGGCCTCCTCCGTGCAGAAGGAGCAGGACTGGACCCTCTGAACCACTCTTGTAAACTCGAAAAGTGTATGAATAGTTAAAGATAAAATGTTTCAGTTTTTACTCACTTAAGTTTTTGATTATTTAGTCATAATTAATACCAACTAAAAAAATTCAAGCAGCACCAGGCTACATGCAAAACTGCAGACTTCCAAACTTAAAAGAAACTTAAATAGATGTTCTTGAGATATCAACCATCTGTTTTTGAAATCTGAAGCTAGTAAGACCATTATTTTTAATGAAAAAAAAAAAAAAAGATTACCTTTGTCCTAATGAGGACATAGTCCCCAAATTCTAGAAAGTAAACTCAATTGATTCATGAAACTTTCTCTTGGGTCCCCAAGAGATATAACACTTTGGGAATTTAATTCCTAATCCCTTCTCCATGTATTAGACAATTATAGCCAAGAAAGGCACTGGCATGGACTTGTAGGAAATATTACATGCTGTATAAAGAACAGATGGATAAATAAAATGAAATAAATAGCAGGAACAAAGAACCTTTTAGAAACTACACACAAATCTTCTAATTTAGACAACATCATAAGTTTACTAATGAATAAGTCACTTTGTAGAGGATATATCCTTGCCAGTTTCATTTTCTACTTCCACATCTTCCATGGACTCAAAGTACTGACTCCAAGGAACAGGGGAAAAGTCCCGCTTTCTTCCAGGGCTAAGGAAAAAAAACAACAACAGAGAGAGAGAGAGAAAGAAAGAGAAAGAGAGAGAGAGAGAGAGAGAGAGACATTTCAAGTAAAAAATAGTTATGCATGAGAAGATCTTGGTCAATAAATGCTAAAGTAAATCTGAAATTTAAATAGCAAGAGTATTTTAAAGAAATAAGGCATTCATTATAAAACATCACATTAAAATGTGTTTACATAAGTTCAAATATAAATTTAAGAGTAAAAAATTTTAGGATTTTATAAAATTAATTCATTAGCATATTTTAATCACAAATAAATTCCATGTATATATATAGCACAAAATCTTCTCATTCTCTCTCCTTGATCTTAGCTGTAGGCTCTATCTATCCTATATCTTTCCTACTACAATCATTCTCGATCACTATTACTTCTTCACATCTTTAACCTCTCACACTCTTTTATGGGTTTTGTTTTTGTTTGTTTTGTTTTGTTTGTCATTTCCCAACCAATCAATATAGAACCTTCACAGAAGACAAACTGGCAATATAATATCTTGAACTTCTAGGAATTTATCTAATAACCTATTTACATAGAAGTACAATGATTTATCTACTCAATATAACATTATTTCTAATAGAGAAAAGTTGTAAACAACCTAAATACCCAAGAGCAGGGGACTGACAGAAGGAATTATACACTAAAAAATGTTTTGCACATGTATATAACTCCAAGACTCATTGTTAAGTGAAAAGACAAACATGAGGTACATATTTGTATAAAATTGGGAAATATATATAATTGTTTAAGTATGTTTAGAATATCTGTGGAAAATATAACATTGATCAAAGTATGTCTAAAAGTCAGTATATCCAACTTCTGCCTTTTGACAATGATTATTAAAAAACACAAATTTTAAAACAAAAATAATCAATAAATATCTATTTTTAAATTATGTCTTCATACTTGTACAGAAAATGAAAAGAATCCTGAGACTTCCCCTATTTCCACTCCTATTCTTCCTCCCAATCATGGGGAAAATTCAGAACTGTACCAGCAGCAAAACATCATTCCTGTCAGATATCTTCCTGTACATGCCATGAGGCTGAATATAGAAGATTTTAAAAATATAAGACAAAGCTTCTTTAAAAACTTATATAAAAGTATTCTTGGTTGATTATAATTTTGGAAATAAATAGAGCAGCTGGGTAGTCAGGATGAATTTTTATTAATAGTGATACATTCACTGTACTGAATGTCTACTCTGTTCCAGGTATTGGGCCAGGTCAGTCATTTTCAATCTTTGTAACAACGAAATCACCTGGGGAACATTTAAAAATACTATCAGTTGGGTCTCACCCTAGAAATGAAATCAAGTGGTCAAGGGTATGGCTTAAGCTTTGAGAATTTTTAAAATTCCCCAAATTGAGAGACAAGTATTAGAAACATAGAGGTATTGAGTACATGGTTTGGAAAGAGAGAGGAGTTCAAATTCCTTAAAGTTCCTAATACCTTTGTACAATTCCTACAAGTTCCCAAGGCTTATGGTATAGACTTGGTTGTTAGGAGGATTAAGGTAGTTGCTTAGTTGCTCTCAGGTGAGTTTATTCTATTTTTTTAAACTTTCTGTTATTCTACAGTCTCCTCATCTAACTTGGTACTAATGTGAGACACATGAGAACAAGAACATTTGCCATTTTTTTTTTTTACCAATGTATTCCCTAAACCTGACATATTATTGATGAATGTTTGCTGACAGTGTGGAATGAGCTTAAAACACTTGGCTTGGCATCTCAATAACTATTTATTAATTACTATTATTAAGTGGCTTTGAGGCTAATGAATATAATTGCCTTTACTTAAACCTTTCTAGTAAAAGAACATGTGATGCTACAAAGCTCTACTAATCAAGAGTATGATACAGGTGTAAAGAAAACCATAAACAACTGAATAGATTCCAGAGTCCAGAAATAACATTTATTATCATCTACTGATTTTCAAAAAGGGGCTAAGAAAATTCAATGAGGATAAGGATAGTCTTTCCAAACCATGATGTTCTGACAACTGAATATCCACATACAAAAGTATGAAACTGAAACTTTTCCTCATACCACACACATAACTAAATTCCTTTTGACAATGATTATGAAAACATACAAATTTTAAAACAAAAATAATCAATAAATATCTGTTTTCAAATTATGTCTTCATCCTTAGACAGGAAATGGGAAGAATCCTGAGACTTCCCCTATTTCCACTCCTATTCTTTCTCCTAATGATGGGGAAAATTCAGAACTGTACCAGCAGCAAAACATTATTCCTCTCAGATATGGAATGGATCACAAACCTAAACCTAAGATCTAAAACTGTAAAACCCTGAGACACATACATAGGAGTAAAAGAACGAAATTTCATGATGTTGGGTTAGGCAACAAAAAAAAATTTTTTTTTGAGTGTTAAGAGTTGGACTCATTGAAGAATAGAAACAGGAACAGAAATCTGGCAGTGGGAGAAGAGACCTGATAACAGGTTTTCTGTCTGTGCTAGCCCAGGGGTTTATATAGCACGAGGGTCAACACTACTGGTACAAACTTATGCTAATAAGGGTTAAGCAACAATTTTTTAGATCCAACACCAACAATAGAAGTGATAAAAGCAAAAGCTTAAGAATTTGGACCTCACCCAAATTAGAAACTTTTCATTAAAACTATATGCAATTGTAGCCTGGAGTTCTGGAGAGAGGCACACCTATAAAGACCCATCAAAGAAAGAAAACTTCAGATCAATATCTCTAATGAATACAGATGCAAAAATTCTCAATAAAATTCTGGAAAATCGAATACAAAAATGTATCAAAAAGATAATGCACCATGATCAAGTAGGATTCATCCCCGGGATGCAAGGTTGTTTCAACATACTGAAATCAATAAATGTAATTCATCACATCAATAGATTTAAAGATAAAAATCATATGATCATCTCAATAGATACAGAGATAGCATTTGATAAAATATAGATTCCTTCATGTTCCTAACCTAGAAAAACCAGGGATATCAGGAACATATCTCAACATCGTAAAGACTATCTATGCTAAGCCCCAGGCCAACATCATTCTAGATGGAGACAAATTGAAAGCATTCCCTCTAAAAACTGGAAAAAGACAGGAATGTCCTCTTTCACCACTTCTATTTAACACAGTTCTTGAAACTCTAGCAAGAGCAATCAGAGAGATGAAAGAAATTAAAGGGATACGGATAGGAAAAGAATAACTCAAATTATCATTATTTGCCAAGGATATGATTCTATGCCTAGAAGACCCAAAAATATTTCACCAGAAAACTTCTAGAACTAATAAATGAATTCAGCAAAGTAGCAAAATATAAAATCAACACCCATAAATCAAAGGCATTTCTGTACATCAGTGACAAATTTTCTTAAAGAGAAATTAGGAAACAACCCCATTTACAATAGCCTCAATAAAATAAAATACTTGGGAATAAACTCAATGAAAGAGGTGAAAGACCTCTAAAATGAAAACTTCAGCAAACTAAAGAAAGAAATTAAAAAAGACCTTAGAAGATGGAAAGATTTAATTTGTTCTTGGACAGGGAGAATTAATATTGTCAAAATGACCATACTACCAAAAGCACTATACAAATTCGATGAAATCCCAATCAAAATCCCAATGTCATTCCTCATAGAAATAGAAAAGGCAATCATCATGAAATTCACCTGGAAAAATAAGAGATCCAGAATAGCCAAAGCAATCCTTAGCAAGAAGAGTGAAGCAGGTGGCATCACTATACCAGACCTTAAACTATACTACATAGTTTAAGTATCAAAAAAAGCATGGTATTTGCACCAAAATAGACCCGTATACCAATGGTGCAGAATAGAGGACACAGAGACTAACTCATATAACTACAGTTATCTTATATTGGACAAAGGTGCCAAAAACGTACATTGGAGAAAAGATAGCCTCTTCAACAAAAGGTGCTGGGAAAACTGAAAATCCACATGTAATAAATGAAATTAAACCTCCATCTCTCACCATGCACAAAATTCAACTCAAAGTGGATCAAGGACCTAAGAATTAAACCAGAAACCTTACACCTAATGGAAGAAAAAGTAGGCCCAAATCTCCATCATATCAGATTAGGCCCAACTTCCTTAACAAGACTTAAAACCTTAACAAGAATTAAAACCAAGAATCAATAAATGGGATGGCCTCAAACTAAAAAGTTTCTTCTCAGCAAAAGAAACAATCTGTGAGGTGAACAGAGAGCCTAAATCTTGGGAGCAAATTTTTACCCCTCACATATCAGATAGAGCACTAATCTCTAGGGTATATAAAGAACTCAAAAAGCTAAGCACCAAAAAAACAAATAACCCAATGGATGAATGAGCCAAGCACATGAACAGACACTTCTCTGAAGAGGATAAACAATCAATTAACAAATATATGAAAAAATGTTCATCATCTCTCACAATTAGAGAAATGCAAATCAAAACTACTCTAAGATATCATCTCACTCCAGTCAGAATGGCAGCTATTATGAATACAAACAACAATAAGTGTTGGTGAGGATGTGGGGAAAAAGGCACACTCGTATGAGTGCCATATTGGTACTACCAGTAGCCAATATGGAAAGCAGTATGGAGATTCCTTGGAAAACTGGGAATGGAACCACCATTTGACCCAGCTATCCCACTCCTCGGTCTATATCCAAAGGACTTAAAAAACAGCATACTATAGGGACTCAGCCACAACAATGTTTATAGCAGCACAATTCACAATAGCTAAACTGTGGAACCAACCTAGATGCCCCTCAGTAGATGAATGGATTAAAAAACGTGGCATATATACACAATGGAATATTACTCAGCAATAAAATCATGGCATATGCAGGTAAATGGATGGAGTTGGAGAAGATAATGCTAAGTGAAGTTAGCAAATCCCCCCAAAATAAATGCTGAATGTTTTCTCTGATATAAGGTGACTGATCCATAATGGGGTAGGGAGGGGGAGCATGGGAGGAATAGACAAACTTTAGATAGGGTAGAGGGGTGGAAGGGTAAGGGAGGGGGCAGGGGGTTAGCAATGATGGTGGAATGTGATAGACATCATTAACCAAAATACAGGTATGAAGACATGAATTGGTGTGAATATACTTTATATACAAACAGAGATATGAAAAATTGTGCTCTATATGTGTAATAATAATTGTAATGCATTCCATTGTCATGTATTTAAAAAATAAAATCAATTAAATATTAAAAAAAGAATTAAAACCAAGAATCAATAAATGGGATGGATTTACACTAAAAAGCTTCTTCTTAGCAAAAGAAATAATTAGTGAGGTGAATAGAGAGCCTACAGAATGGGAGCAAATTTTTACCACAAACACATCAGATAGAGCACTAATCTCTAGGATATATGAAGCACTCAAAAACCTTAACATCAAAAAAGCAAAAACCAATCAACAAATGGGCCAAGGACATGAACAGACACTTCTCAGAAGAGGATATACAATCAATCAACAAACATATTAAAAAATGTTCAACATCTCTAGCAATTAGAGAAATGCAAATCAAAACTACTCTAAGATTTCATCTCCAGTCAGAATGGCTGTTATCAATAATAGAAAAAATACAAAGTAATAAACAAAACAAACAAGTATACAAATAAGTGTTGGCAAGGATGTTGGGAAAAAGGTGCACACTCATACATTGTTGGTGGGACTACAAATCGGTGCAGCCAATATGAAAAGCAGTATGGAGATTCCTTGGAAAACTGGGAATGGAACCACCATTTGACCCAGTTACCCCACTCCTCAGTTTATACCCAGAGGACTTAAAAAAAGCATTCTACAGGGACACAGCCACATCAGTATTTATAGCAGCACAATTCACAATAGCTAAATTGTGGAACCAACCAGATGCTCTTCAGTAGATGAATGGATAGGGAAACTTTGTTATACATACACAATGGAACATTACTCAGCATTAAAAGAGAACAAAATTATGGCATCTGCAGGTAAATGGATGGAACTGGAGAATATAATGCTAAGTGAAGTAAACCAATCCCAAAAAACCAAAGATCAAATATTTTCTTTGATATGAGGATGCTGACTCACAATGGCAATTGGTGGGGGGGCATGGGAGGAAAGGAGGAACTTTAGGGCAAAGGGAAGGGTGAGGAAGGGAGGGGGGAAGGGGGCAGGAATGATGGTGGAATGAGTTAGACATCATTACCCAGAATACATGTATGAAGACATAAATGGTGTGAAAATACTTTGTGTACAAGTGACTTGAAAAACTGTGTTCTATATGTATAATATGACACAAATTGCATTCTGCCATCATGTATAACAATTAGAATAAATAATTACCAAAAAATATGCACTTTTAAAAATTTTAGTCATTTATTTCTTTTTTTCTTTTTGTGGTGCTGGGGATCGAACCCAGGCCTTGTGCATGCACGGCAAGCACTCTACCAATTGAGCTATATCCCCAGCCCTATATGCAGTCTTCATAATACTGTGCAAGGAGAGAGTTAACCCATAGTTTTAAGGACAATAGCATGGGTTATGAAGTTAGATCATCTTTGTTTAAATTTCATGTATAAGTTTTGTGAACTTTAGCATGTTAATCTGCCTCAATTTCCTCGACTATAAGAAGTGATGACAAGTGACCTTCATTATAGGGCCTAGAACTACCAAAGAAAGATAAAACTCCAAGGCAAGTGACTGCCACACAATCAAAAAGCATAAAACACATGAGGAAACAAACCTATAAAGATTTCCCACACTGAAATTATCACAAAGTAACTGCTTAATACATTAAAATAAACAGGAATCTGAAATACATATAGCTTTAAATTACAAATGATTAACATTTAAAAATATGTGATCAAGTTTAACAGACCATGTAGGGCTAGGGGTAAATCAGATTCCTGTTGTCCTTCAGAGTCCTTGGGGGATGGTTTCAGGACCCTACATAGTCAACAAAATCCTCAGATGCTCAAGGCCTTTACATAAAATGGTACAGTATTTGTATCCCATATATTTTAATATTTCTTTTAGTTGTGGATGGACACAATACCTTTATTTTTTAAATTTATTTTTATGTGGTGCTGAAGATCAAACCCAGTGCCCCATATATGCTAGGCAAGTGCTCCACCACTGAGCCACATCCCAGTCCCCATTGTACTTTAAATCACCTCTATATTACTTATAATTCAGAATACAATGTAAATACTACACAAATAGTTGTCATACTGTATTGTAGAGGGAATAATGAAAAAAGACTGTACATGTTCAGTACAGACATAATTTTCTCCCCAAATATTTTCCACCTAAAATTACTTGAATCTGTGGATAAGGAAACTGCAGAAGGGGACAGCCAACAGTAATTTGTTCAGACATATCTAGATATCTAGAATACAACACAGAAACAAAAGATGTGAAATATCAGTCTGGGCACAGGCGCAGTGGCAAATGCCAGTAACAGGAGGCTCGAGAGTTCAAAGCCAGTCTCAGCAACGTTGAAGTGCTAAGCAACTCAGTGAGACCCTGTCTATAAATAAAATACAAAATAGGGCTGGGGAAATGACTCAGTGATTGAGTGCCCCCGAGTTCAATCCCTGAAACCAAAAAAAAAAAAGATGGAAAATATCCAAGAAGCTAAGAAATATAAACAGGAGAGTAAATAAGACTTACATATGTCAATTTGAGTTCCAAAAGGAATTAAGAGGATGGAATAAAAGTAATATTTGAAGAGATAATATGCTGAAATTTTCAGAACTGATATTACATTGTAACTGCAGATTCATGAAATCCAATAAATCATTTTTTTAACCTTTTTTTTTAATGTGGTGCTGAGGAGCAAACCCAGTGTCCCATGTGTGCTAGGTGAGTGCTCTACCACTGAGCCACAACCCCAGCCCCCCCTCCACACCCCCAATCATAATTTTAAGAGAAGTAATACATCATGGTAAAACTGCAGAAGCTTAAAAACAATTAAAGCAACCCCTAGTTGCCAAAAATACCAAAGGACATAAGGATAAGTTTGTTCATTTCACCACTAGTAGAAGTAGAAAAGAATAGGAAAACAACAACAACAACAAAAAAAACCAAACACTGGCTATCAAGAGAGATGGGTTGAAAACACTGTTATATCCATACAACAGACCACTACACAGTTGGGGTGGGGGTGGAGAATGAGAAAGATCTGGTGTACTGATAAGAAATGATCAGGTTTAAAAGAGCAATATGTAGAACATTATGTATTCTATTATCTTTTATAAAAGGAGGAAATATAAATATTTTAACTTTTTTTTAAAAAGTGCAAGAATAAAACAAAAACTAACAAAAATGGTTACTTGTGAGGCAGTGAAAGGGAAAAGCAGAAACCAGGCTTTTCTGAATACATTGTTAAATAATTTCAATTTTGGAATTATTTAAATAACTTTTCTTTGGAGCTATTTAAATAACAGGCTGCCTGTATTAATTACTTGACTTGTAGGTCCTTCTTCCACTTCTAAAAATAAGAAGTTAAGCAGTCTGAAAAAACTCAATCACAACCACTATCAAAAAAGGGAATAAGTAACAATACAGTAGAAATTATTCCAAGTGACTTTAAAACACAATTATTTGACTGCACATCTCTGGTGGGATAAGGAAAAAAAAACCTGGGAGAAATTTTAAACAGTATTCAGTAATATTGTTGGTTGTTTTTACTGGTAGTAAAATTCATTATTTGAAACATGATATACATATGTATTTGGATAAAACAAGTAGGTAGCTGGATTAATGTCATTAGAAACCAAGATTACCAAGATTGTAAGAGAGAGAAATGTGTACCAGTAGATTGGGTAGAGAGAGGTGATGGGTGGGGAGGAGAGGGGAGGAGGGGATAGGAAGGGCAGCAGAATACAACAGACTAGTATGGCTGTATAATCAATGTGATCCTGCAATCTGTACACATGGAAAAATAAGAATTCATACCCTATTTGAATCAAATATATGATATGTCAAGATCATTGTATTGTCTTGAGCAACTAATAAAAAAAGAATAAACCCTAATAAAGATTTAAACAGAAATAAATAAATAAAATCAAAGTAGTAAACAACCCTATTATCTTAAATCTGAATTGAACATGAGTATATACTTATGATCTTTTTGTCCTAATTGCTAGCTATGTCTAAGTTTACAAGCAAAAACCAACCTAGAAGCAATGAGTTCCCGTAATGCCCGGAATGAGAGATCTAAATGCAATTTCCAGTGTCTAGAGGAAGCCTGTACTACTTGGCTTGTAGGTCCTTCTTCCACTTCAAAAAACAAGTAGCAGAATCTTCAAATCTCTCTCAGACTCTGACCTGTTCTTCTGCCTCCTTCTTCTTTAAAAGACACTAGAAACTAATTTGCATCCATCCAGAAAATTCAGGATATTTATTTATTTTAAGGACAACTGATAAGCAACTTTAATCCCCCTCCACCTTGTTAAAACAAACAAAACAAACAAACAAATATATTCACAGGTCTTAGGGTAGTACCTTAGTATCTTCAAGGTGCTATTATCCCACTTCGAATAGGTTCTGTAAAGTCTCTGTGTTATTTCAAAAAACAGCAGAGATATTGATTAAACTTTGACTTTTCTATTCAGTATGTATGTTGTAATATCTAGAGCGAAATCCCAAGGAATCACTAAAAAACTATAAGAACAAGTTCAGTAAGGGTATAGAATATAAGGTAAATATACAAAAATCAATTGTATTTCTATGTGTTTATAGTAAATAATCATAAATATAACCAAAGAAATGCAAGGCCTATACACTGAAAACTACACAACATTGCTTAAGAAATTAAAGATAGCAGAAAAAAATGGAAAAACATCCCGTTTGTAGATATGAAAACTTAATACTGTTAGATGTTAATACTCCCCAAATTGATATACAGATTCAAAGCAATGCTCATCGAAATTACAGCTAACTTCTTTGCATAAACAGACAAGCTGATCCTAAAATTCATGTGGAAATTCAAGGGACCTAGAACAAATAATATTTTAAAAACCAAAGTTGGAGGCCTTAATTCCTGATTTCAACTTACTATAAAGCTACTACAATCAAAAGACAGTAATACAAGCACAGACGTGTGTGTATATATATATATATATATATATATATATATATATATATATATAGAGAGAGAGAGAGAGAGAGAGAGACAGACAGACAGACACTATAAGGTCAATATTCAAAAATCAATTGTATTTCTATATGTTTACACTGAACAATCAAAAAATGAAATTTTTTATGTGGAGAACAGTTCCATTCATAGGAGCATTGTTAAGAAAAAAATACTTAGGAATAAATATAACTAAAGAAATGCAAGATATGTGTACATATATATATGTGTGTATATATGTGTATACATATGTGTGTACATATATATATGTACATATATAAATATATGTATATATGGTATAAAATTTGGGAGTTCAAAAATAAACCCATACATTTATGGTCAAAGGATTTTTAAAATTTATTTATTTATTTTTGCATTATGATTCTTAATACATCATTATATCATAATTTATCATATCTCTGATTATATATAACATATGTTGACACCAAATTCATATCTTCATACATGTATTTTGTATAGTGATGAGGGTCTCCTTTCACCATCCATGCTATTCCCCTTCTCCTTCCCTTTCCCTCCCACCCCTGTTCCCTATCTAGAGGTAATCTTCCTCCCTTGCTCTCCCTCCCAATGGTCAAAGAATTTTTTACCAAGGTGCCAAAATAATTCAATAGGCAAAAAGGAGTCTTTCCAATAAGTGGGTGTTAGACAACTGGTTATCCATATGCAAAAGAATGAAACCAGACACATTCCTCAAATCATACATAAAATAGTAACTCAAAATGGAAACAGACTTACATGTAAGAGTTAAAACTATAAAACTTTTAGAAGAAAAAAAAAACTCCTGTATTTGTTGGTCATTTGTATTTGAGAAGTGTCATATTGACCATTTATTAATTGGATTATTAGGTTTTTTGAGTTCTTTATATATTCTGGGTATTAATCCTCTTTCAGAAGAGTAACTAGCAAAGATTTCCTCATTCTGTATGTTCTCTTGTCACATTCTTGAATGTTTCCTTTGCTGTGCAAAAGCTTTTTAATTTGATGCCATCCCATTTATTAACTCTTGGCATTATTTCCTGAGCTATAGGGGTTCTACTGAGAAAGTCATTGCTTACGCCTATATGTTGGACTACTGATTCTATGTTTTGAGTCACATAGTTTCTGGTCTAAACATTCAACACAGTTAGCAATTAAGAAAATGCAAATCAAAACTACACTGAGATTTCAGTTCACTCTAGTTAGAATGGCAGGCACCAAGAATACAAACAATAATAAAAGATGGAGAGGATATGGAGAAAAAGGAACACTTTTACACTGTGGTGGGATTGTAAATTAGTGCAACCACTATGGAAATCAATTTGGAGGTTTCTCAAAAGACTAGGAATGGAACCACTATCTAACCCAGAGATACCTCTCTCTCCTCGGTATTTAACCTAAAGAATTAAAATCATCATGTTATAGTGATACAAGCATACCCATGTTTATAGCAGTATAATTCACAATAGCCAAACTATGGAACCAGTCTAGATGTCTGTTAATAGATAAACAGATAAAGGAAATGTGATACACACACACACACACACACACATATATATATATACACACATATACACACATGTGTGTATGCATGTATATGTTTTATTTAGCCATAAAGAAGAATGAAATTATGGCATTTACAGGAAAATGGATGGAAATTAAGAACATTATGTTAAGTGAAATAAGCCAAACTCAGAAAGTCAGGGGTCTTTATGTTTTCTCTCTGACAGGAGAATGAAAAAGAAAGGTGGGAGCGAGTAAGTGGGGGGCATCACATGAAAATCAAATGGAGATCAGGAGAATAGAGGATAGGAACTAGGAGGAGAGGGAAAGGGGAAATAATGGAGATTGATATTGGCAAATTATATTGTTATATTGTGTGCATGTACCAATATGTAACCATGAATCCCACCATTATGTACTCCTATAATATACTAACAAGAAATATGGGGGGGACCCTTTTAGAGGTACTTAGCACCTATAATTCCTAAACCTTGTGATATGGATAAGCTTGCATTTCCGTTCTCCTCCAAGTAGTTTTCAGCTTTTACTTCTCTGCTATCTGAGTTAATATTCTTCAACTTACTTCCTATCTTACTAAATTTTGATGATATATCATTTTTACTCCTATGTCTTTTTGGTTTTATTTCTTTTTCCAAATTATTATAATATGATGAAGTTTAGGAAGTAAATATAGAAAAATGAATTAACTTCTTCAAAAATCCTCTGGGGTAGCTATTATTTTCCCTGTTTGAAAATGAGAAAACTTAGGTCAAGGGATATTAAATAACTTATCCAAAACAATAAAAACTTAGCTGAGTTTAAAAATCTGACTTTTGGGGACACTTCCTTATCAGTTCTAAATACTATCCTCAAAATAACATTAGGTTCTTCATTCTTGAAAACATTAAAGCTGGCAATGAACATCCAGAAATGCCTAGGAAGAGGTGGGTGCTGTACGTAGAATAATTGGTAGAGGACCCTTGTAGCAAACTTGAGCACCAGAGAGGCTAAGAAAAAAGTCCATTTTTACAATTATAAAGATAATGTCAGGAGGAAGCAGGAACTGAAGAGAGAAGGAAGAATCAAAGACATTTCTCAAGTGTATCTGATATCATTCCAAGAGAGAACACAGGAGGCCTTTTAAAAACATTCCAACTTAATTAAATACTGATTTATCATACACTTGAAAAATTTTAAAATCTTAAATCCTATTCCTATTAGTTTTTTATGTTGGCCATTAGTAAGTATGTTAAATCATCTCATAAGTGGATACAACAAAATCCAAAAATGGAAATAGTAGCATTTCATAGAATGTCCTGCATTAGGACAGGATATTTAGAGCCAGGGTACTACAAGATGTGGTTTCAAGCAAATAAATGAAATTTTACTTCACTTAAAATCATTTTCACATAAGATACTTAATCCATGGGAAATTCCAACCTGCTGAGTCAGATCACACAAAAATATACTTTGCTTAAAATACATAGACAAACTGCTACAGCGTAAGAAAACAGCTGTAATGTTATACCAGAATTCTTTGTCTAAGAAAAAAAAAATGCCTAAATTTATTTCCACTAGTAACCCACCAGGAGAACAAATAGTTGTTGCCTTCTTTTCCTAAAAAACTAAAAGTAAAGAGGGGAAAAAAAAGGTATATCCTTTTCAACAGGCTATGATTCCCTTCATGACTTCACTCCTTAACAAATAACTGATACCAGTTCTTAACAAGTGGATAATAAAAGCCTTAGAGAGTTTTGAGGAGAAAATGAAACTGTGCATGTGTAGAAGGAAGCATTATTTAAATTGTAAAGTGATATAACAGAAACTTATTTACTATATCTCATCAATTCTAAGACACATTTATTTCCATATTTAAAATTATAGTGTCCTAACAATGCTATTGGTCAGGTAATGGTTCTAAATTGATTCTCATTGCCTGTATGTGAGTGAACACCAAAACCAGTATCAAAACTATCCAGATATGTGTTGACAACTTGAGAGAAAATCTTGGAGATAAATGTGAAATGCTCTTTTAACCACCAAGAGCTAAATCATCGTGAGGAGAAGAAGGGTTCAGTTAGATGAGTTAAGCAGTAAGTGTCAAAAGTAAGATAGCTTTACATAATTATAAAGCCAGATATGGGCTGATATGAATTTTAGGAAATGTTCCAATACTATTGTTCTTAGGCTTGTTCTTAAAATGTCTTATGAACTGATGAGATACAGGAAATAATTTTTTTTACTACATGGTCTTACAACTTAAATAATGATTCCAAACAAATACCATGTCATTTTCCCCTCTGTAAGGCTAGCATTAGCCCTAATTTAAAAAAATAAGCCAGGCAAGGTGTCAATTCCCA
The DNA here is from genome assembly GCF_021218885.2 of Marmota monax. Classification (NCBI taxonomy): domain Eukaryota; kingdom Metazoa; phylum Chordata; class Mammalia; order Rodentia; family Sciuridae; genus Marmota; species Marmota monax. The sequence goes on along the minus strand of NW_026692352.1, from coordinate 4,657,583 downwards.
GTAGTCCCAGTTACTAAGGAGGATGAGGAAGGATCACTTCAGTTAAGAGTTTAAGATTAGTCTGGTCAACACAGCAAGATTACACACACACACACACACACACAAAGACAAATATATATGACAACTTTTCTAAAATGATCTGAGCTCAAATATAAAAAATAGCCACTTTTGATAGCACTGATGAAAGCAAAAAGGCAGACAAAGCTTTTTGATGTTTTGTAAGTACTAATTGTGTTGTTTACCCTTATAATCAACATATGTGGCTTTACCCAGTAATCAGAATCTATATTAGCTACTATTCTGACATAATAGAAAGTAGGTTTGGATTCAGAATTTAAAAGTCCATACAGAAGTCTCTGGTGAAGTGTATGTCAGATCAATAGTCATATAACCACCTCCTCAGACTCTTCTACATGCTCTGATGATCTACAATAAGACATATTTTAAAGGCAAGGAGCAAATATCTTTAGGGTGATTGCTTCTGAATTCCTTCCAATCATAACTTACTTACACTGTATAAGCAGATAATAAATTAAGTGCTTACTCCCATTCAATTAAAGAGACATTTTAGTATGCTCTAAATGGCAGGCCTTAATATACTTACCTGGTACTAGGGAAATAATCAATAAATATTGATTAAAATTTGTCCTAAAAAAAAATTATATGGGGGACTGGGGATGTAGCTCAGTGCTAGCAAGTGTGAGGCCCTGGGTTAAATCACAGTACCACACACATTAAAGAAAAAGAGAGAGAGAGAGAGAGAGAGAGAGAGAGAGAGAGAGAGAGAGAGGAAATTTAAACTTGGACTCTGCCTCAATTCATTTGAGGACAGGGAAGGTAAGTAGTCATTGTACACCACAGTTATAACAACAGTAAGTCACAAGAGTTCATAGATGATATCCAGTTGAAGAACTGGTCAAGGAAGGAGTCACAAAGATGATACCTGGTGTGAAAACTCTGTTAAACCAAATGGTATAAAAATTCAAAGGAGTATTTTATTTCTTTATTTAAAGCAACACTAGGGATGAAACTTAGGGCCTTGAGCATGCAAAACAAGCTCTCTACCACTGAGCCATACCCCCAGTCCCAAAGTACCACTCCTATTAAACACTGACTTGTATAGGGAATGGGCAAAAGTACAAACTCTTTTTAATAAACAATATAAAAATCACAATTTCCAATTAACTGTGAAAAATGTTAATATACAGATTCTCCAGCTTAAAAATGGATTTGTTTGTATTCAAAAGTTTTTAAAGTAGTAGGTTATGAATACTAAAAATTCTCCTAACAGTATAATGATACATTGGTAAATTCTCTGGGTAGCTCTGCTCCCAGCCTACTTATCCATAATATGAAAAAATGCCATTTAGATAAATATGAAATTCAAGTGAATTTAAATTTTTAAATACATCTTGAACCTCAATTCTTATTTTGGGCCTGGGGGACCTGGGGATTAAACCCAGGGGTGCTTTACCATTGAGCTATATCCCCATTCCTTTAAAAAAATTTTTTTTTTTTTTAAATTTTGAAACAGAGTCCTGCTAAGTTGTGGAGGCTGGCCCAGAACTTGTGATCCTCCTGCTTCTGCCTCCTGAGTTGCTGGGATTATAAGCATGCCACTACACCAGCACAACCATGATTCTCATGTTTAAGGAAAAGGTGGTTTAACTAAAAGGATGAGAAAGATTAAATGAAACAAGCAGGGCAAGTATATATGCTAGGTACTTTACAAGAACCTGAACTATATTTTCTTTTTTGTCTTTTTCTTATGTTTTCTTTTTTCTACATTTTCTTAAAATAATAAGAACAGAGATTTATAAATACTAAATCATAGGGGAATATAAATAGAGCACAAGTTCATTTTTACAGCTTGTCAATAATCACAATTTTTAATCTCATTTCTATGTTCACCAAATCTATAGCTCTTCCTTCCCATTTACTTCCCTACTAAATTCAGGGTGAATAAGTCTAAACTACTGAAAAAATGTCATGTTTCCATTTTATCTAAGTGATATTCATTCACTCAACAAATGTTAATTGAGCTCCTATATGCTGTTTGGGGGCAGGTAAATAAAATACAAAGGAGTTTACAATTAAATTAAGGAAGACTAAACAGGTAGATCACAATGTTGTTGCTAGCAGAATATATGAAATACTGTCTATACAAAGTACCATCAACTATAAGATAAAGTATGACACAATATTTTTCACTCAGAATTCTTATATTTTTATATAAAATAATTCATTTTATTTTTATATGAGTTCATTTATACTTAAATTGATTAATCATACATCACTTACTATTGTAAAAGTTTCCTTTTTTCCATTTTTCATGAGATAAAATAATTAAGATACTCCTGACAAAGTTTTTCATATTAAAGTCCTACTCTCTTCTGAATCACTCTTACCAATATAGTTCTCTGTGCCACATAAGAACATTGGTGATGGAGTGTTTCCTAAAACTAAATACCAGCCCATATGTTGGCTTTATAATTACGTAAAGTTATCTTACTTTTAACACTCACTGCTTAACTCATCTAACTAAACACCTAGCCCTCCTCACAATGATTTAGTTCTTAGTGGTTAAAAGAGAACTTATTTATCTCCAAGATTCTCTCTCAAGTTATCAATACCTATCTGGAAAGTTTTGATACTGGTTTTGGTGTTCATTCACATACAGGCAATGAGAATCAATGTAGGACTGTCACCGGATCAACAGCACTGTTAATACACTATCATTTTATTTTTACTTATTTAAGATTTTTAATTTTTTTTGGTACTGGTGCTTTACCACTGAGTTATATCCTCTTTTTAATTTTTATTTTGAGCCAAGGTCTCACTAAGTTGCTAAGGCCTTGAACCCGTGATACTTCCACCTCAACCTCTCAAGTCAACTTGGGATTACAGGTGGGTGTTCAGGCTTGGCCACCATCATTTTAAATATGAAAAGAAATGCATCTTAGAAGTTTCCATTACATCACACCTTACAATTTAAATAATTCCACACATACACCATTTCATTTTCTCCTCAAAACTACATTAAGAAAATGTTAAACCTAATGAGATGGTGAACTCCTTTAATCCCAACAAGTAGGGGAGCTGAGGTAGGAAGATCACAAGTTCAAAGCCAGTCTCAGCAACTTAGTGAAGCCCTAAGCTACTTAGTAGGACACTGTCTCAAAATAAAAAATAAAGTGGGCTGAGAATATGGCTCCATGGTTAAGCATCAGTTATTTGTTAAGGAGTGAAACCAGGAAGGGAATCCAGTTTGTTGATTTTAAAATCTATCTTCTTTCTCCTACAAGACAGAAAAAAGTACAGAACTAGTAGTGGAGTGGGCAAACCAAGGCCTATGGGCAAGTCCAGACCACTATCAATTTTTGTAAGCCCCATGAGTTGAGAATGATTTTTAAATTTTTAAAGATTTGGGCAAGTTGGGGTTGGGGAAAAAAACTAATTAATGAAGTGAAAATTATGTGATAAAGGTATGAAGTTTTTTGGATTCCAATTTAAATAAGCTGTTTAATAAGTAACAACAAAGAAAATGATGTGAAATTCAAATTTCATTGGCTACAAATACTGTTGGAACTCTGTTACAGACCAACAGCCATACAACCTCATACAATATCAATTGATATATTTACTGCTTGCCTGTGACTGTTTATTTTCACTCGACAACAGCAGAATTGAGTACCTGCAACAGAGACTATATGTGATCTGTAAAGCCTAAAATACTTACTGTCTAGCTCCACACAGAAAAAAGTTTTCTGATCACTGGTATAAATGATAGGTACCACAAAAAATAAAAACCAATAAAAAGAAAATAGAAGATCAGAGCAGGCTAGACTAACCTAGAACAGCCTCAGGACCGATTTGAAATGACTGTTGTATGTCCATCAAATCAACACTTTATAAAAAACATTTATTTGTGCTTATATAGAAGACACAAAGAAATACAAAAACCCTTGCACTGCAGGAGTTGTAATTTTATTGGAGAAATAATAAATTTGCATAAAATTTTTCACAGTTAAGTTTGACAAAACAATAAAAACTGCAATACTAAGCAGTAATATACAAAAATCAGCAATTTAGTACAAATAACAGAAGTGTTATAGGTACTAAAAAGGGAAAGAGAAAATGAATGGGCTACAGTAGTCTGAAAGAGTTTCATGAGTTTTAAAGATGGATAGAACTTGAAAAAGTGAAGAAAAAGAAGGACTAGGGAGCATCGAGTATGTGCTGTTCATACTGTATATGATGATGCCTACTAGGAGATAATGACCAACCATTGCAAGGGAAATAAACTTGGCAACTGGCATGTGAAAAAAAATATTTTGATGGGCTGGGGGTGTAGGTTAATGGTAGGCACATGCTTAGCATGCATAATGACCTGGTTTCAATCCATAGCAACGAAACATTTTTTTTAAATTGTGAATTGGGTAATTTATAGTGCCTGGAAATAACTATAGAGAGCTTTTAATGCTACCCTTGGAAAACACACCGCTTGCCTCTGGTCCCTATAATTGGTGGAGTCACCAGTGTGTGACCACCTCCTTGGAAAATAGTCTGTACTTAGAAAATAGGAGATAAATCAGGCAAGGGTAGAACAACTTAATCCTTTAAAATGAAGCTAGTTTGAAAATAACTGCTATAGATATTTACTCTCACAGTGATGAAATGCTTTTGGGTATGGGGAAATCAAATAGGAAGAGATAAATTGTCAAAATTTCTTAAAATAAAACTAAGTAACAGGAATGAAACTTTACAGTAGAGAGACTAATTACATAAGTTTCAACCATTTAAGTATTTTAAATCTCAAATCAAGATATTGTAAGCATTCACAATATCTTTTATGTAAAAGCTGGTATTGAAATAAAGTAGAAATTCTATTATTCTATGAAGTGTAACAAGCTTTATGAAGAAAGGTATTAAAAGTCTAGTTATGCCATCTTAAAGGAACTGGTTAGGAAATAAGGTTAAAGAATGAGGCTATTAGGTCCATGAGCTGGGTTTCTCATTTGGTCAGCACTTGAAAACCAGCATACTAAGCACTAGGAAAATACAAACAACATTCCTATCCTAAAGAAGCTCAATCTTGAGAAGCAGAGAGTTGGCCAATAATTATAAGTTGGTGGGGTAAATGTTATATCCACAGAGGACTAGGGAGCATAGAGTATGTGCTATTCATATTATATATGATGATGCCTACTAGGAGATAATGACCAACCTACAAAATCATATGACCAGCTACTAAGGAAAGAAAGGAGGGAAGAAGGGGAAGAAAAAACAAGACTAAATTTTACCCTGAGAAAACAAGGAATAAGAAATACAAGTTGCCAGGTGCAGTGGTGCATGCCTGTAATCCCATTGGCTGGGGAGGCTGAGGAAGGTGGATTTCAAGTTCAAAGCCAGCCTCAGCAAAAGTGAGGCACTAAGCAACTTAGTGAGACCCTGTCTCTGCACAGAATACAGGAGATATGGCTCAGTGGTCAAGTGCCCCCGAGTTCAGTCCCCAGTAACTCTACAAAAACATTAATAAAAAATAATTTTTTAAAAAAGAAGCACAGTTGTATGCTGGACATAGTGATGCACACAAATCCCAGCAACTTGGGAGGCTGAGGCAGGAGGATCAAGCTCAAGACAGTCTGGGCAATTCGGTAAGACCTTGTCTCAAAATAAAAAAAAATTATAAGGGCTGAGAATGTACCTCAGTGATAGATTGCTTGCCTAGTATAAGCAAGTCCCTGCATGTAATCCCCAGTACCCCACTCCACACATAAATAAATATTAATACACACACATTTTTAAGTAAACATCAAATTAAATAGGCCTAGGACTAGGGATGTGACTCAGTGGTACAAGTGCTTGCCTGCCATGCATGAGGCCCTGGGTTCAAATCCCCAAGCACCAAAAACAACAACAATAAAAAAATAAATTAAATAGGCCTAATATACTTCAACATCTACTAGGCTGCTAAGTCTGCTAAGAAAGTTATTGATGAGTCATGAACTACGCAGTAGGAGTACTAGTCACTGTTGTCATTAAATCTCCAGACTATGAATCTTGTAGTATAGAGGCTAAATACTGAAGCTTAATTGCAGCCAAGCAGTTTAAATCAAGGCACCACTGCTTTTGAAATGTCCTCATTAGTAGTATTTTAAAGAGAATGGAAAGAAGGCAACCAGATGGCTGGCTGGGAGTTGTGGTAGGTTTGGAGTGTTCATTACTAGTGATAACATATTATTAAAGCAGCAGACTTCTAAAAATCACACATATGTTGAATCAAGCTATTAGAAATCATCCTACCCATAGCTTTATGAAAGGAAACAAATAGGTGTTCATTATATGTCAGTAAGGGTTTTAAACTCTGAAAGACAAGTATTTCTATTTTAAGGGTGGCTCAGAGACATAAAACAACTTGCCCAGAGCCACTTTTGGTAAGAACGGAACTTGGATTTAAATTTAAGTATGGGGCTAGGGATATAGCTCAGTAGTAGAGCACTTGCCTAGTTATGCATGAGGCTCTGGGTTCAATGCCCAGCACTATAAAAACAAAAACAAACTCAAGTATGTCTGTTGCCAAGTGTTCTTTTTACTACACCACGACCATAGGGCCCAGAAAAAGAAAAATAACTGATCAGAGTTCTGGCTTAACAACTGACATGGCTTGTCAGTGGCAGAGTGGATTTCCACTTCCACCTGGAAAAAAATCCATAATAAAGGACGTGTAGAGAGGAATGTTGAAAAGTGACTAACTTGTCTTCTACTGTGTTTGGAATCATTTGAATATTCAACATAATTTTTTATTCAATCTTCAAAATACACCAGTAGTATGAGCTTGAGATTGGTAATCAATACTGTATTTGGAACATCTAAATGTGGGATATAAGTGAATAACCCTTTTAAAAGGGTATAGAACACACTGTTCTACTGTAGTAACTTTGTGGCCACTTACTGTTGTTATTGCAGTGAGCTCAAGTGTTGTGAATATCTGTTTAACACAACCTGTGATGCTAATGATCTCCTTGTGAGCAGCTTATCTAGTTAATAAGTAGTGTATCACAATAAAAGTAGTATATCACAAGTAACATTATGTTAAATAAAACTTACGTCAATACTTGAGCCTGAAATATTTTTCCTTTAAAAGAGATTCATACAAGTTATAATATAACATATTTCCTCAAGGAAGACTCAACATCATTAAAGATGTTAATTATAAATTAATTTACAAATTTAGTGAATTCCAATAAAACTGACTTTTTTTTTTCTGGAATTAATTTAGTTGATTAGAAAGAATTAGATAAGAATTAAATGAATAAGCCAAGCAGGTGGTACACACTTATAATTCCAGCAACTGGTGATGTTGAAGCAAGAGGATCAAAAGTTCGAAGCCAGTCTCATCAACTTAGTAAGGTCCTAAGCAACTTAATGAACCCTCTCTCAAAATAAAAAAGGGCTTGGGGTGATACAGTGCTCCTGGGTTCAATTCCTAGCACCAAGAAGAAGAAAAAAAATGAGTAAGAGGAACCAGGAAAATCCTAAAAAAGACTGAGGGGGAAGCTACCTCTACTAAATATTATTAAAAGCCTCTCTAATTACAAGTATAGAGACACATAAATAAATGGGCTTGACTAAAAAGGAAATTTCATTTAAAAATTCAAATCTACGTGGAAACTTGATATATGATAAAAATGTCATTTAGTCAGTGAGGGAAAGAATTATTTTTTATTGAAGTGAAATTCACATGAGAAAAGGACTTTTTAATAAACAGTGTTAAAAACTGGATAGCCTGTGGTTAAAGATAAAATTGGATCTGTTCCTCACTTTGCACATCAAAATAAACTTCAAATGGAGGTAGAAAAAAGAAGTCACACAGGTCTTGGCAGGAAAAGAAATATATAAATTCCTTTAGAACCTGAAAGAAGAAAACACCTCTTGGTGACTCAAAATCCAGAATATATGCTAGATAAATATATTAAAACAATTAAATTTAAAAACAAAACCTTTACATGGCAAAAAAAAAAAACAAAGTAAAAAAGTAACTGGGAAAATCTTTTTTTTCAACCCTTTTAAAGAGGAATAACCCTAATACATAAAAAGCTTCAAAGAGCCACTTGGAAAATAGTTTGGCAGTTTCATAAAAAATAATTTACATATAATTTACATATGACCCAACAATTCTGTTCTTAGGTATCTACCCAGGATAAATTCAAACATTATTTCCACACAAAGATGTGCATGTAAACATTCATGGCAATATTACTTATAATAGTGAAAAACTGGAAGCAATCCAAGTGTCTACAAATTGCTAAATGTGTAAATTAAGTGAGTTATAATCCATACAACAGAACAAACTGGACCATAAAAAAGAGTGAAGTACTGACACATGCTACAACATGGATGAATCTTGAAAACATTATGCCAAGTAAAAGAACCAGTCACAAAAGATCATACACTGTAGGATTTATATTAAAAAGTTTCAGAATAGGCAAATATATAGAGACAGAAAGCAGATTAATGGTTCCAGAGGGTAGGGGAGGGCAGAGTAACTGTTAATATGTGAGGTTTCTTTTATTTATTTTTTTTTTTTTTGTACTGGGGATCTAACCTAGGGACACTTTACCACTGAACTATATCACCAACCCTTTTTATCTTTTATCCTGAGACAGGGTCTCACTAAGTTGCTGAGGCTGGCCTCAAACTTGTGATCCTCTTGTCTTAGCCTCCCAAGTCGCTTGGATTACAGGCATGTACCACCAGGATGAAGATTCTTTATGGCACAATGATAATGTTTTAGAGTTATTGGTGATCATTGTACAACCTGTTGAATATACCAAACCAAACCAAAACAAAACACTAAATTGTACTTTTTTTTTCCCCCCTGTGCTGGGGATCAAACCCAGTATTTGGTACAGCTAAGCATGTGCTCTATCATTGACCTACATCCTCATCCTTTGAAATGCACATTTTAAAAGCATGAATTCTATGGTACATGAATTATAACTTCTATTTAAATGAATTTTAATAAAAATAACAAAAACAGAACAACTGGAATATGATTCTTTCAGTAACTCAAACTGTGATTTTTAAGCAAAGCAAATTCACTTTGCCCTTTATTTCTCTGTGTGAATAGGTCATTAAAGTCTTCATAAGAGGCCTGATATCCATAACAAATTTTAAAAGTTTGATGAAAGACTAATCAGATATGAATAAAAATACGTATTCAGGGAAAGAAAAAAACTACGTTAGTGCATCTATAGTCCCAGCTACTGGGGAGACAGAGGATTACTTGGACAACATAGTGAGGCCCTACCTCAAAAAAAAAAAAAAAAAAAGAAAAGAAAAGAAAAACAAAGGCTGACATTATAAGAACCGGAAAACTTCTACCTTATAAAAATCTTCCTCACGATTCTCAATATATAATAATCTACCTGTTATCATTCCTTAAGAGCTTATGTGTCAAAACTTTGTTTTTCATGTATTTACCTCATTCTCATAGCACTGAATGGTAAGCAGAGGCATGCCCGTTTTAGAAATAAGAAAGCACACTATAAGAGGGTAAATGGCTTTACCAATGTAAATACTTATGATGGGCTTCAAACTTTGATCTATGTCACTTGAACACCAAATTCTGCTGTCCAAGACATAACATGAAAGAAAAACAATGGAATAAAAATCTGAAGTCCTATGTTTGAATGCTGTTTCTGCTACATAGAAATTTCATCATCTTAAACAAGTCATGAACATTTTAGTTTTCTCATTTGTTTAAAAAAAAACAAAAACTTGCCCTAGTTTAACTCATAGAATACAAAATACAAATAGGCACTAATATGAACACGCCAGTTTAAGGATTATAGAAATGTAAGAGAATCAGAAAGAAGTAGTACTACTGATAAACCAGAAACATGTTGAATCATTTTAATATTCTATAGTCTTTTCAATGGTAATGTTATGTACTACAGCAGTGATTTACTCCTTCTAAACACATCAAGAGTGCAGAACAAGTAGAGATCCCAAATGCAACTTAATTAAGGTAGTTCTAAAAACTTTAATACACTTCAAAATCACTATGCTTTTATACCATCTAGAAGCATCCATTAAGGAACAATGACATCAGGATTTCAGACCTTACCCAAGATAAAGTTTTGGTGTACTGGAAAGGGAACAGATTCTAGATTAAATCTGGCTGAATCCTAGTTCTGACATGTACTAGATGGATTACTTTTAATCTCCCAGCCTAAATTTCCTTATCTATAAATGCAGGGAAATATCTACCACCTCGCAGGGTGGCAGGTATATTAAGTAACATATATAAAGTTGCTAGACAATGCCTGGCAAAGGACTTAACTTTAAAAAACTAATTGTTATCATTACATCATCCAGAAGTACTTTGGAAATACTGAGAAAACTCAAGAAAAATCATAAATTCCACAGGCAAACACACCTAAATAAGGTTTAGTGAAAAATGAAGCAAAGAGATTATTTAAAACAGTGGTAAGTCATACAAGTAAGTTATACAAGAGGTTGTTAAGGGAACAGGTCCAACCTGAAAATAAAGAGATTAAGAGATGGATGAAGAAGTGGAAAAAAGAAGGGAAAATAAGAAAAAACAAGTGAGTTGAAGGAGAAATAATGAAGGATGCTTTGAAACTGGTGGAAGTGAAACTTCATAAATCAGGACTAAAGGAAAAAAAAAGACTGAATTCTAGAGTATTTGCAAAGGAATAACATATGCAACTCACATTAAGTATTCCCAGGAATACAACTACGAATACCAAAACAACAGGCCACAGAATCAAAGACCCAAGTTCTAGCCCTTAGTGGCTTTACCACTAAGCTTCTAGGGATGCCCTAACACGAGAATATCTCAGTTTTCTCATTTATTAAGAGAAGATATTTCCCCTACCTCTTTACAGAATCCTGAATTCTCTGAATCACAGATTTCTTAACTACATGATGTAGTGGTAAAATGAGACATCAAACCTCTTGTCCAGCTTCATAATTCAAAGTGGTTGGGGGAAGTCTATTTTATTATTAACATGAAACTTAGATAAGGACTACTCTATATCAATAAGGATGTAGAAAAGAAAAAATAAGCCACTTGAGGATCACATAATATTCATTAATATCTGCTCTTCTGTTCACAATATTAAGATAAGGAAGTATCTTTCTAAAGAACTTTCATTTCTAGGATAAGCAGTTAACCTAAATCAAGAAAATTAAAGCATCTATTTAAAAAGAAGTCACTAACAACCAATCTTCTCACTGTCAGACATTTTTATATTCCCTTGGTATTCCCCCCCACTCCAAGTTCTTCCTGTTTTTACAAAGTGAGAAGCTGAGCTCTAGTTAAACTTACTTGAAGCATCTATATTATTTAAAAATTAATGTTTTTAGCTGGGTGTCATGCCAAATGCCTCTAATTCCAGTGACTAGGGATGCTGAGGCAGAAGGATTACAAGTTTAAGGCCAGCCTCAGCATTTCAGGGAAACCCTCAGCAATTTATCAAGAGCCTAACTCAAAATTCCCAGTCCTTTTTATTTTTTTTCTTCCAAAGCCAGAACAATTTTCATTTTACCTCATATGTCAGCTGCCTACCCTCAATTTCTATTATGTATCCATCAACCTATCTTCTCCTGTCGATTTTCTTAATTTTCTAGTATGTATCATGGCCAGGTAAACATGTGGATTCTTAGTTTCCTTCCCTGTTTTTTCCAACCATTCCTGGCACCCCTCCACCCCACTGTTTTACTTTATAGAATTCTCTTTTTTTTTATTCCCATGATCAACTTTCACAGTACTACATCTCCTGTCCTCATCTCCTTTTTAATAGTTTTTTTAAACACATTACTTCTTTAAAAGTAGTATGTACAGTCCTTTCCCCAGAATACCTACTAACACATCACCAGAATACTAAATTCAGTGCACTCTTAACTACCTCATCCTTAAGCATTCCTTCTATCCCTTTTCTCTTTAATTAGTCATCCCCAGAATCCTGATTCTTATAAATATTCCTCAAAACCCAATGCCTATTCAATTCTCTGCTTACAGCAACTACTTCTCCCATGTTCAACTCATCATGCTTTCTTCTACACCCAAATATCCCCTACTCCAGCACATTCCATTCAAAAACCAAATTCCAAAGCTTTTCTCTTCAATACAGTTCTTCCTTTCTAGCAAACCGTTTTCCCAAAATATATTTAAGTGGCCACTCTCAGTGCTTCACTAATTCTGAGTCTTAGATCAGTATATAGCCTCCCTCAGCCCTATTCACCTAGCAAAAACAACCGCCCCAAACTTCCTCTTTAAGCTTCCAAGACCTTACCTCTATAGGCTTTCCATTCATTGAACCAGATTTCTAGCCATTTCTCAATCTTTAGAGCCTACGGCCACTCTCTAAATTCCATCCTCTCCCTCATCACACCCCCCCTATTCCTCCCAGCGTCTCAGTGTATTCCTATTACCTTTAAAGTCGATCTGTATGTGTTCTTTACCTTTCCTAGGCCTATTCCCCAAGCATTCTCAGTTCTCCCTTAAAGGACCTAATCTCCTAGTCTCTCCTCACTCCCTGAATCTGCCTCTTACACTCTGGGAACTCTCTCTAGAACCTTCTGCTCCCTAGTTCTTTCTTTCTCCTGTCCTGCCTCAGATGTTCTTTATTCAGCCTCCCCCACCCCCAGTGCTGAGGATTGAACCCAGGACTTTGTGCAAGCCAGGCAAGTGCTCTACCATTGAGCTAAACCCCCAGCCCTGTACTCAGCCTTTCTAGCATTCAGGAGTCTTTATACTCCCGCCAAATCTTTCCTTAGTCCCCCACCCCCCATTACCATCAACTTTTCTCTCAGTCTTTTCCCATTCCCCTCAATCTTCCCTGGCAGATTTACCCCCACCTCTGCTACTGTTCTAGTCTTCCCTCCAACCTCTATCCCTTCTTCCAGAGTTGCTTCTCTCATCCTTTAAATTATTTTCTCAGCTTCTCCAATATTTCCCTCATTTCCTTCTCCCTTCAACAATATAATCTACCCTCCAATTTCTATTCACTTGTCGCCGCCCCTAGTCCTCGTATCTGCCTTCTACTCCATCTAAACGTCTCAGGTCGTCGCCAATATTTCCTCCTATCCTAAGCCTCCCTTCCCGTGCCGCTCTAAACGCCAAGACCCCATTTTTAGAGGCCCGGATCTGGCCTCTAAGGAGAAGAAGTACAAGTCACGTACCCCATTCGCATCTTGGCTCCGCTCTGACTGCCCCCGCTACCGGGTAGAGGAGGGCGAGGGGGCAGGCGGCCGAGGTGCATGCTCTTTTCGAGGGCCGACATCAAGGGGAGGCCGCACACAGTCAAACAGTGCCGAAGCTTCTTCCCAAGCTAGGTGAGGCCCAACCGGTCACAGCTCACTCCTAACGACGCCCAGTCGCTTTTGGACAGCACCCAGCTACCGGCAGCACCGCCTACCGCCCACCGGCTCTGTAAACTCCACCCCTCGCCTTAGCGTTTCCACCGGAAGTGCGCAACAGCCATCCCACAAAGGAAGCTGGGTAACGGAGTCTGCGAACTCCTCAATCCCCAACGGAGAACTCGACAACCCCTCGCCGGAAGAAGGAGCGCTCCTAAAGGCAATGCACGCTGGGCAATGGAGTCCTCAAAGGGCGTATCCCTGTGCGCTTGCGCAGATGGACATGCCCCTTCCAACTCCGCAGAGGTAATGTAGCAAAGCATCCTGGGTGTTGTAGTCTATTGGCGGGAAGGCGTCTTGGCGCCTTCTCTTCCCACTGCTTTCCGGAGGCTGTTAGAGAAAGAGCCGCTTCTTCCTGCCTCCCAGGCTGCCTAGCGGCGCCGGTTGCCGGGAAACGCAGGCACCGAGGGACGGGATGGCGGGAGGGTACAGCTTGCCTTCTGGGGCCAGAGTTGAGTTGGTGAAGAGGTCCGGCTCGTCATGAAACAACGAAAAGGCCAGGGGCCTGGGGGCGGCGGTGGGCGCAGGAAAAGAGGTAAGCTGTCAAAATTTGAGGAAAGCGTAGCAGAGCGAGCTTAATAGATAAACGGAGCGAAAAGAATTGTAGGGAAAGGGGGAAATCAGGGGTGGAAGAGAGAATAACCAAGGAATCAGAAGGTTAAGAGAGAACCCTCTTGAAAATGGAAAGGAGAGAGCCTGAAGTGGGAGGCAAAAGAGGTGATAAATGAAGTAGGATGAGGGTTAAATGCATCTTGGTAAAATAATAAAATTATGGAGTGTTTTTGATAACAAAGGTATGCTTAGTTTTGGCGGCTGACATGGGGCTATAAGAAACTTAAGTGGGAGACGGGAGTATGTTTATGATCATAATAGACAATGATCGCATTTTATTCATTACTGAATCCCCCAGGACTGTAACCAACAGGACTCAGTTAATGTTAGTTGAATGAAGAAAGAGAGAAGCAGTTAATGATGAAGTATGAAGGGCTACAAGCCAGAGATAGTATAAAGGACAGAGTGGGGAGTGACAAAATGTGGTAGGATTTGGTAAAGGCACGAGGGTCTCCTAAAGAACCTGAAATGATGAAAGAATGTGTAGCGAGAGGACCTCCTCAAGTTAGGAGAAGAAACAAGCTTGCAAAAAGAATCTACTCTCTTCCAGATTAGGAAACTGGAAGATGTTAGCTGCAATAAGAACAGTCCATCCTAGGAATTTAGGACAGATCAGGAAACTAGAAATTGAATCTCTACAAGGCTACCTCCAAGAGCAGGGCAGAGGATATTGGGTGACCTTGCCTTTTGACATTATAGTCAGTTTGGTGAGGATAAAGATATTGGAAACAGTGGTAGAACATTAGGCTATTAGGTTAAGGACTGAAACTGCAGTCTGGGAATTAATTTTGTCCTGTTTAATGATAACTAAGGGGCTGAGGTTGTGGCTCAGTGGTAGAACACTTGCCAAGCATGTGTGAGGCACTGGGTCTGATTCTCAGCACTGCATGTAAATAGCTAAATAAATAAATAAATGTCTACCGACAACTAAAAAAAAATATGTTTTAAAAAATGATCACTAAAAATAAATAAATAAATAAAAGGGCATTTCCAAATCTGGGGGGAAAAAATGATCACTAAGGCATTTTTGAGGCAATGCCTTGTCCGCCAGGAGTGATGAGAGGATCTGAGAATGATGCATGGAGGTGTCCAATATTGGTGCTCCTTGTCAAACCAGGCAAGCATATTAGGTTAATAGGAGGAAAATCAAAGTACATAATGTAACAGCATAGAAAAGAATTTCCTCACTATATCAAGTGCGTGTGCAGGAACAGCTGGTATGCCCTTGCACATAATTTTTATATTGAAACTAATTATCCATGAGAGTTGTGATGGGTCTTTTCCCATTATAGACAGTAGAGAGAGTGTTTGCTTTGGAAGTTCAAAGAATTAGTTGTATAGGATTCTGACAGATTCCAGTATATTTTCTTTGAAGAGGCATGACTACTCCTGAAAGGAAAAGTCAGAATAGAAAGGTATATATAATATAGGAATGTGTGTTTTTTTAAGTCTTGTAAAAAAGGTACTGACTGTGAAAAGACAACTAGAGTCATAGTAATTGCCTCATTTACATTTTGATTTATCATACTTCTGAAATCCAATAAATACTGTAGGAAAGGAAAGATTCTGGTGGTCTTTATTATAATACTGAGTTGAATTGTTAAATCATTTTTCAAGTGAAGGGAGTTGCTGTTTTATGTTTAGCAAGAAGTAATAATTAGGCAAAAAAATTAAGTAAGAATTAAGTAAAGATAAAATATCTTTTAAAACCATAGGTATTTTAATAATCAAAACAGTACTTAGGGTTGGGGATGTAGCAACTTGGTTGCCTAGTGTGTGTGTGAGCCCCTGAGTTCGATACTTGGTACCACAAGGAAAAAGAAACCAAATTGGACCTACCTAACAGAACCTATCTACTTGTATCATTATATTTATGTTTTTCAAATTGTATCTTTTCAATCAAAAAGTTTGTATTAGTATATCTTAGTTGGTATGTTTTTTACTTAGAATAACCAGAATCAAACTCTAAATACTAATTAGTTATCAGTGGGGCATAAGTGACCGGGTAGATTATTCTGTGGTCTGGATTGCTAGTTACTTCTCATGTATTGGAATAAGCAGGATAAGCCTTCTCTCTGTAAAACTAAAGGGCTGTGTTTTCATTCAAAAATCAAATTGTATTTTTTTTTAATGTTTTGTGTAGATTTTGACTCAGTGTTCTTAGATTCCTCCATAGGTTTGAGTGACATTTCACCATCTACAAGTCTACCACCTCTGGTTGAAGGTCAGCTACGTTGCTTTCTAAAACTCACAGTTAATAAAGTCATATGGAAGATTGCAAAGCCTCCTACTTGTGTACTTGTACGAGTGAGGTGGTGGGGAGAAACATCAGATGGTACTCTCTTTTGTCCCCGGGATGCATTGCAAACTGAACCAAAAGCTGTGAGAACTACTACACGTTATGCTATTCGCTGTGGTCCAAAACAATTTACTTCTTACTTAACAGGTATGTTTTCATTTATTATTTTACTTACAGATATGATAGGAAGTATGTGGGTACGCTGTCAGCAATAAGTGATATTATGTATCTAGGATTTATGAGCATTAATTATTGCATGAAAGAGGCTTTAAATAACTACCATTTATTGAGTGTATACTTTGTGTTTAGTAGTTGATACATATTCTTATCCTTGAAATAATAACCCTAGAAAATAGGTATTTTCTGTTTTTAGACAATACGAAGGTTCAGAGAGATGAAATGCATACTCTCTAATGTCACAGTTGATAAATGGCAGAACTAGGATTTGAATCCACTTTTGACTGACACCAAAACTCATGATTCTTAGTCTTAGATATCTGGGTGACAGAGGCAGGAGGATCACATGAGCCCAGGAGTTCAAGGCCAGCCTAGGTCTTGCAGCATAGCAAGACCTCATCTCAATAATAAAAGTGAACTAGCAAACAAACAACAACAAAAAAATGGTCTTTTCACTATACCATACTTTAAAAAAAAAAAAAAAGGGATTGAACTCAGGGGCATGGGTACTTAAACACTGAGCTATATCCCCAGCTCTCTTTTATTTTTATTTTTTATACCTTTATTTTATTTATTTTTATATGGTGCTAAAGATCAAACCCAGTGCCTCACACTTGCCAGACAAATGCTCTACCACAGAGCCGAAGCCCCAGCCCCCCCCCTTTTTTTTATTTTGAGAGAGGGTCTTGCTAAGTTGCTGAGACCAGCCTTGAGTTTATGATCCTCCTGCCTCAGCCTCCTGAGTTGCTGGGATTACATGTGTGTGCCACCACACCCTGCACTATAACATACTCTTTAAGTAAGAACTATAGTCTCTAGTCTGTATTTCTAAGTACCAAATGGGTTGTTTTTATTTTTTAACATTTTTTTTAACTTGTGGATGGACAACAATACCTTTATTTGTTTGTTTGTTTATTTATTTATTTATTTATTTTGTGGGGCTGAGGATCAAATTCAGTGCCTTACATGTGCTAGGTGAGCACTCTACCACTGAACCAGCCCCTAAATTTTTTTTTTTTTTAATGAATTACTGTTATAGATTTGTAGAGAATGAAGGGATCCCTTTATAGGGAACCAGAAGGCAAATGTCTTCATTTCTGTTAAAATAGTCTGAATTTATTGTGTTCTTTCTTTCTTCAAATTAAGTTTCCACATAAACACATTTTAGATGGTGGGGCTATTTACCAAATCAATCCAGTTCCAAGTCAATAAAAATCATGCATTTATCATGTAAACATTGTTGGGTTATGAATATTGGAAGATTAGAGGTAAAGGGAAAAAATTTTTGAAACATCAAAACATAAAGAACAAGTGCTATAATTTAGTCATTCAAAAAATGCTTAGCATGTTTAGACATTATGTGGATTACTATAAAGATTATAAAAATTAATCAGATAAAGATCAGAATGATATCTAATTCTAACTTCACAAATAACTTTTATTAAAGGATACCCATAGATAGCTCTTGCTATTATAAACCTACAACTTAGATCCTCAGGTAGTATTTTTATATAATTTAACAAATAATGAGTGATTAGAAATTTACTAAGAGAAATTATATCTTTTGAAATAATAATCAACAGGTCAAATGTTTATTTGAGAATCCTCTGGTATAATAATGCATTATACTTGACATCTGAACATTTAAGTTGGCGTTAAGTTACCTAGCACATTTAAGAACTTGGGAAAGTCCTTTCTTGCTTTGATCCCATTTCTTCATCTGTAAAATCAGATCACCTACCCTTTCACCTTCCAAGTATTTTCATGAAGAAGTGACCTGTGAATGGGAAGAATACAGACTTTCAATCTAGAGTTTGGATTCTGTCTTCAGAACTGAATTTCTGTACTATGCTGGGAGATTCCTTAAGATCTTAGAATCTCAGTTTCCTGTTAGGTGGATAGAAAATATACCTGCGTATCAGGAATTATTCTGAAGATTAAATGAAAAAGTGTTTGTAAGGTGATTGGTCCAACACTTGACACATTGTTGGTGAAAATCTTACACATATATGAGTCTTAGGCACTTGGGGAATACAGAGATTTAAAAATAGGCCCCACTGAAAAGGAATTTAAAAACTAGTTGAAGGTCCTGCAATCTGTACACGTGGTAAAAATAAGAATTCATACCCCATTTGAATCAAATGTGTGAGATTTGATATGTCAAGATCATTGTAATGTTTTGAGAACCAATAAAAAAAAAAAAAAAACTAGTTGAAGGGCTGGAGTTGTGGCTCAGTGGGGGAGAGTGCTCGCCTAGCATGTGTGAGGCATTGGGTTCGATCTTTGGCACCACATAAAAAAATAAATAAATAAAACTGGGCAGATCTTGAGAGGAAAGATGGGTTCTTTCTGGAGGAAAGGCCTGGGAGCAGAAGTGATGAATGCCATCTCCAGGTTGAGGTCCTGAAACCCTGCCCATGTCCTCCCCAACATTCTTTCTCCCCTTCCTGTTGGCTGGAGTGCTAAAGACTAGGGGCTCCTGAAAGCCACATGTTGAAAATTGCAGAACCATTGTCAGCCATGGTCCCTGAATGACTACATGAGCAGAACCACTTGCCAGCCTGATGGGCTCCCCTCAGAACTGTAATAAAACTGAAATATTTGGCTGCAAATAAATAAATAAAGGAAAAAATAGTTGAGGGGCTGGGGCTGGGGCTGAGTGGCAGAACACTTACCTAGCACGTACAAGGCACTGGGTTCAGTCCTCAGCACCACATAAATAAAAAACAAAGGTATTGTATCCAACTACAACTAAAAATATATATATATTAAAAAATTTTTTAAAAAGTTGGAAAACACAAAACTGACATACACGAAATGGCAGTGAGCAGTGTTGAAAAGTGTATAATTAAATATCTGATTACTTGGTATACATAGTATCATATGAATATTCTAGGTCATTAATTGAGGGTTAATTTTTAATTACTGAGGAGCCAGAATCCTACTTCTGTTCTTTACTCTTGCTACTTTACTTTGAGCAAGCTTTTTCATCTTCCTGTGCCTAATTCTCCCATCTTTGAAAGAGATAAACACCAAATGTGTCAGCACCCAAATTTCATATATCGATGTAGGAAAGAAGTAAAGAAGTCATGGAAAAAGTAGGATTTGGGTAGGAGATAGATAAAGTGAACCTTGTAAGTGATGGCCCAGTTGTGGACATGAGCATGACAGGTTTTTTAGAGAATGAAGAGTCAAGAGATCAAATATTAATTCGTAAGGTTGTGTGCTCTAACTGAAAACTTCAGAAAAGTATTACTATTTCTTGAGCTGTATGGTGGGTGGGTGTTTTATTGTTTTTCTTTTATATACTTTTATGCATATTTCACTGAAAATAAAATAACAAAAATTAATGAATATGATGTTACATATTAGCATAAAATATGAATTAGTCCAGTTTGGAAGTTAAGGTAGTCAATAGTTTAAATGCATTTAAATAAAAATAACATAGGAAAACAAGGGAATGTGTATAATATTTTGCAATTTATGAAATACTTTCACTTCCATCATCTTACTTGGTGTTTCAAATGACCCTGTGACATTGGCAAAGTGTTTAAATTTTATTTCTTTATGTCTATTTTGTCTTGTTCTGAAAAGAAGTTAAGGAAATTGTAAATACCTGTTAAATATTGATTTTTTTTAACTATTGAGAAAAATCTTTGCATTTTAAAAAAAAATTTTTAATTGTATATGGACACAATACCGTTATTTTCTTTCTTTATTTTTAGGTGGTGCTGAGTAGTTCGAACTCAGTGCCTCATACATGCTAGGCAAGCACTCTACCACTGAGCCACAACCCCAGTTCTGCAATTTTAATCTTTTAAAACTTTTTTTGTGTGTGTGAAAGTGAAAATATAGTAGAAGAATTAAAGTAATAAAGTCTCTGGGAAGTACTAGAATGCATTCTATGAGGATCTGTATGTTTGTACTGTGTATTTGCCTCGTTTTCTAAGTCATGAATTTGAGGTTCAAAGAGTTAAAAGTGATCAACCCAAGGTTACCATAACACTAACCCTAATTTCAGGGAGGCTGGTGATTCTAAGAACATTAATATTTCTGCTATGCCATGTGGATTCAAAAACTAGAAGGATTATAGGATTTGGAGATGTGCCTCACATTCTCTTCTTACATTTTTCCTCCCTTGCCCTTTATTGCTTTGTAGGAAATAGCAGCCATGAAAATATTTGGAATATGGAAAGGTTAAAGTAGAAACTGGAAAAATTATGGTACTTCTGTGGGCCTTACCACTTGATTTTTGCCTCTCTATAATTTCATAAGATTTAATTAGTAGGAAAATGCAAGACAGGAGGGGTGGTAATAATGCTGAACAATGGGAATTCTAGTAACAGCAAAAATGAAGGATGAAGGTTAGAAGTCTATTGGGAATTAAGCATTATAATGAATAATGAAGAGGTATATAATTCAGTAGAACTGAGTTTTAGCCTAGTTCTGGCACTTTAAAGCTTATTAAACTCAGGAATTTTATGTGACCTCTCTGAGCTTGTTTTATCCTCAGAGACAGAAACACCTATATTATAGAATCATAAAGAGGATTAATGAGACATGGGAGAACTTGGCTGTTAGTAAAGAGCCCACAAATGTTGATCTATTTCTTTTATTCCACATGTGCATATCATTTTATAGGCTACAAAACATTTTTGCATCTATTAGCTCATATGATTTTTTTAGAAAACCCCCATGAATAGGTAAGAAAGGGACTGTGGTTTATTAAGTAATTTGCCTGAAGTCATATAATAACCATTTAGCGACTATGGTGTAGAAGGGCCCTGTGTACCTTAATTTCTCACATAGCAACTATATGGTGTTATAATGCCTGTTTATAGATAGTTGTGGTTTACACAGAAATAGCTTGTGAATATTAGAACCAGGACACAACCACAGGTCTTCTCATTATAAGTTCCACATGCTTTTCTTTCAGTGGTGAAAGTGAACTATTTCTCAACTTTGGTAATAAAATATTCAGAAGTTGGGGCTGAAGTTGTGGCTCAGTGGTAGAGCACTTGCCTAGCATGTGTGAGGCACTGGGTTCGATTCTCAGCACTGCATATAAATAAATGAATAAAATAAAGATCCATCAATATCTAAAAACAATTTAAAAATCTTCAGAAGTTGTGCTTTCTTGAAATGATCATAGATTCATTTTGCATACTTAATATTTATCCTTCTATGAATGATGACCATGAAGGTATTAGGTCTAAATGAATAATTGAAGAAAACAGTTAAAGTATATATTTCCATTCCTTAGTTTCAAGGGATTTATTTCATTAGCTCAGTTCTCCAGATGTAACCCAGGAGTAAGCAGTTAGATACTCCTGGGAGACGGGAACCAAACCTTTCAGCTATGTAAGAGCAGCCTTTTGTCTAATTCAATGAAAGAATTCAACTGAGATTTGTTGCTTTTATATTTCAAAGACAAAGCCTAAGTTCTTGGCAAATATGGTTAGTACAGTACTCTTTAAAGGTATATTCCTTGTCCAGATACTTGGTATACTAAGTATTTTATTCAGTATTTTTTCCCCCGCTTAGTGTAAGGTATTTATCATTTTTCTCTGAAACATACTTGTTCTTTTGGTCTTGGGCTTACACTTACACTACCCCCCTACCCCTAAATTGGTATTGAAAGTGTCTGGTTTATTTGAAAATTTTAAGTAAAAGAGTTTTTCAATGTATATCCCTTGTCTATTTCCAAAATTAAAAATAATTGAAAAATATCTAAGTTATCATTGTTTCTAATTAGATATGGCTGTGCTGGTGCTGGAAGTAATCACCAAACTTGATCATCTTCCAATTGGTAAAGTTCAGATCAGTGGACTAGCTCAGCTTTCTCCAACCCATCAAATCAATGGATTTTTTACCATTGTTTCACCAACGTCTAAGAAACTTGGAGAACTTCAGGTAAAAACATTTTAATTCTTTACTGCATAGAATAAAATTTTGGGGGGCAGAAATAATTGAGCCTTGTGGAGTTGATAGGTACATGCGTCCCATGTATCACCTCATGGCTTTACTCATGTTTGTAACAGAGACTATAACATACCAAATCCATTTAGTGCTTCTCTGCCTGTCTCAATTTCCAAGAGTCCTTCATAACTCCTACTGTACTCATTCTTCTCTACATTCTATTAAATTCATATAAACATTAGTTACATAATCATTCTGTTAAAATCTCCAAAGTTGCTTATTAGTAGGATGCCTTTTATTCTCCTTCCTTTCAAAGTCCAGATTTCCCTGAAAGGCAAGATTGTTTTCTTTCTTTGCTTTTCCCCCTTCTAATGTAGTACCAAGCAATAATCTCTTGTTAAACTTGTGCCAAGAGGTGTCTTTGATTTATTCATAGAATAACCTTACATTTTCTTTGACATGCTGTAAGGTTCTACTAACTTAGGATTCAGATATAAGTGATGGCCCTCTAATTTAGTTTTCCAGAAAACAAAGTGATATATATTATGCTGCAGATATGCATAGAGATCCTGGGAAAGAACATCAAAGGGTCACTTTTCTGAGGGGACTCTTTGGGAGAGCTTTCTAGAGAACTCTGAATATTCAGATAGATGCCTTAGAAATTCAAGGGGGAGTTATACCTTTAAAGTGTGTTCTAAAATGTATATAGAAAATTAAACAGATAAATAAGAAATTGTCCAAAAGAATAAGGAAAGAGCATCTACATTATCTGATGTAAGAATGTATTATAAAACCACAAGCAGGGAATTATGTCAGTGGAATAGATTAGAGAATCCAGAAATAGATCCAACTAAGTGAAAGAACTTAACATTTTCTTTATTGTATGTGTCATATTTTATACATTAAATTTTAAAGTAACACCTAATGTTGATAATATTATGGTTATCAGTCTTGTTTACTTGTGCTCTTCTGATGATGGTATATATTGTATCAGACCTGCAAGATAGTAGGAACCATGTTTCAAGGGCCATAAAAATTATCATATTATATAGCTCAATAATTCCACTTTAGGAACTGATTGTAAAGAAATACCATAAAAAGGAACTAGAAACAATCATGTTAAGAGAAATAAGTCAAACTCAGAATGTCAAGAGTTGTGTTTTCTCTCATATGTGGAAGCTAGAAAGGAAAAAGGAAAAGAAAGGTGGGAATGGATCTCCTAAAAATCAAAGAGAGACCAGTAGAGGAAAAGGATCAAGGATGGGAAGGGGGTAGGGGATGGGAGTAAGTGCTAGAGAGTGATATGGGCCAAATTATATTTTTATATTTTATGCATGTATGAATATGTAACAACAAATCCCATCATTATGTACAACTATAATGCACCAATAGAAAAAGTAGAAAAAAATAAATTTTAAAAAAACATAAAAAGAAGATATATATATAAATATATGTATATATATATATATCCCCTTAGGCTTAATTATGTAAATACATTTTTAATGTTGGAAAAACAAAATATTAAAATTGTAGTCTTTTGATATATTTTATATCTATAAGAGGTAAAATTACATAGTTATGGTTGTATGGAAAAATGGAAAATGATTTTGTATCCATGACAGGAAAATTAAAGTGATCAATTATATATGTACATATAATTGATGACTAGAGAAAAAAATAAGGAAAAATGAAAAGGTAGGAATATAGGATTCTAGGTAGGTTTTTTTTTTTTTCTTTTTTAAAATTAAGATATAATTCACACCATAAAATTTACCTTTTTAAAGTGTATAATTTGGGGACTTTTTAGTATATTCACAAGATTATACAACCATCACTACTAATTCTAGAACATTTCATCATTCCAAAAAGCAACACTGTACCCACTACCAACCACTCCCATTTTCTCCTTCCCCAATCTCAGGCAACTATTAATCTACTTTCTGTCTCTATATATTAGCCTGTTTTGGACATTTCATATATACAGAACAATGTGTGACCTTTTTCAACTGGCTTCTTCCATTTGGCATAATGTTTTTAAGGTTCATGTTTTCTGCATGTATCATCACTATATTCCTTTTTATGGATAATAATATTTGATGTATGAATATACCTTATTTTGTTTATCCATTCTTCAGTTGATATGGGCACTTGAATTTTCCTTTTTTTGATTAGTATGAATAATGATGCTGTGAACATTCATGTACAAGTTCTTTTGTGAACATGTTTTAAGTTCTCTTGGTTATATACCTAGTAGTAGAATTGTTGGGTGGGATGGTAACCTGGTTTAATTTTTTGAGGACCTGCCAAACTTTTCAAAGTGGCTACACTATTTTTAAAATCATACTTAAATGTCATTGATATAATAAGACTTGTGGCTTATAAATTTTTTTAAATTTTTCTTTTAGAATGTTCTAATTCTAGAACATTTCATCATTCACCCAAGATTCACACAATCTTTATTTATTTATATTTTTATGTGGTGCTGAGGATCAAACCCAGTGCCTCACATGAGCAAGGCAAGCACTCTACCACTGAACTACAGCCCCAGCCCTGTAGTTTTTAAATTTATATATTACTGGATTTGTTGAATGGTTTTTAATAGAGCATTGGAGACAGAAATCAGATTCTGAAAGACTGAGTACAAAAATAGTAGGCATTTCAGTGAAAAAGTAGAAGCACCAGTTGAAGATTTCTGTTTCCCAGATAAATCACAGTGAAGAAATATGGGAGTAGTGTGATATAATCAAAAGTGTTCTAGAATTAGACATAAAGAAACTGGTTATAAAAACAATTCTGGTGTTAACTACCTAATTGTTTATACTTGCCAAGTTTCAATATCCTATTTTTTTAAAATCTTTTTAAAATATCTTTATTTTATATTTATTTTTATGTAATGCTGAGGATTGAACCCAGTCCCTTACATGTGCAAGAATAGCACTCTACCACTTAGCCACAACCCCAGCCCCTCAATGTTCTATTTTGTAAAATAGTGCTAAAACATTTTAGTATCACTGCAAGGATTGTATGAGATGAAAAAAATATAGAAACGCTTAATATGGTGTTAGGTGTGTGATGGCAACACAGCAAATTTACTTGAATTTGAGAAATGTTACCAAACTCAAATTCACATTGGCTACTTGAACAGACCAGTGACTCAAGGAAAAGTTGTTGGGGCAAGGAAAAAAAGTTTATTTGGAAAGCTAGCAAAACAAAGAAGATGGTCTTTGTTGCTGTCACCAAAAAAGACCATCTTGCTCAGGAGATGCAAGTGCAAGGCTTACATAGGAATTTGGGTGTAAGCATACCAGATAGGAAGACTCCATGGTAGTTACAAATTTTCTGAAATGTGCCACTGTTATCTGTAGACAACCAGATGTGCTGGGCTCTGCAAATCCAAAAAAAATTACTGATTAGAAAGTCTTTTGACTCATGTTTTTTTAGTTCCTTTTTTCAGGAATAGCTAACCTTGCAGATAAGTATTAGGATACAAAAGTCATCTTTTTCTGAAGAACAGGGAAGATTGTGAAAAACAACTTCTGCCAGAAAAGATAGGGAAAGGCATCTTTTGCATAAGAACAATTTTAACATGTTAGATTCAGTCAGAGGTGTCATATATAGCAAAGCTAGTGGGAGACTAATATTATTCAGCTGCATGTCCTCCAAAATTAGTGCTTTCTAAAATCAACTAAAAGCAAGTGAAGCTACAGGGTTTATTTAAATTTTCCCTAGGTTACAGAGGTAGTTTTGGTAGCAGGAAATAGAATTGAGAATTGTGCTTGATCATGTTTTAGAACAAGGGGTTGGCAAACTACCCCATGGATCAAATCCGGCTTTTTGACTTAAAAAAATGGTTTCTATGTTTAAAGGATCTTTATACGCAAATAAAATCTAAAATATTTGCTATCTGACTTCTTACAGAATGAGTTTGCCATCCCTTTTTTAGAGTACAGGAGACTTTGGTAGGCCAAAGGAAAGAGCAATTGAAGAGAGTAAAAGTAAAATGAAATAATTGATAAGTTAGGTTCTGAAGAGAATTTGATGGGAATGAGTTCTTAACACGAAGACAAATGATAGGGTTAAATTTGGGAAGGAGGAATTATACTAGGAGGGGATATAAAAAGAAACATTTTGAGATTGAGCAGGGCAAAATTAAGGACATTGATGCTAACCTTTTAAAAATCAGTATTTATTGTATGCCCACACCTGCCATATATTAAGCACTATATATTTTATTTCATTTATCATTTTAAAATTGTTTTCATTAAACAGATAGATATGCAAAAGATTATATGTGTAAGGTAAAATATTAGCCATATAGTAAATACCCATTAGCTTCTCACTTAGGTTAGGAAATACTAATACAATAAGTAGAAGAAGCCAGTTACACAGATTCATCCATATCACTTTGTGTATAAAAGTTCCTTTTTGCTTAGTTGTTCCTATTGTATGGATATTCCACAATTTATAAATCTTTTTTCAGTTGTTGAGGTTTTTTTCCCCTCTTTTTGCCTATTTCAAATAAAGCAACTTTGTATGTGGACATAGTTATTATTTCTCTTGGGAAAATACCCAAGTATGGAATTACTGATCCATATGCTAAGTGGTTTTTAAGTTTTTGTACAATTTTATATTCCTATCAGTAGAACATGCATTCTAGTTGTTCCACATCCTCACCAGAACTTAATATGGTCAGTCTTTTTATCATTCTAGCTAGTGAGTATATACTTATATCTTGCTGCAGAGTTTGCACTTCCTGATGATTTGCTGAGTATTTTTTCATCACCTTTTTGGCCATTCTTATATTTTCTTCAGGGGTTCAAATACTATAACTCTCAAGCCAAATCTGGCTCACCACCTGTTACAGTTTAGATACGAGGTATCCTCCAAAAGCTTCTGTTAATGCAGGAATATTCAGAGGTAAAATGATAAGACTGGGAATTTGTAACCTAATCAGTCCATCCTACTTTGAATGGACTGGGTGGTAACTAGGGAGGTAGGGCATGGCATGAGGAAGTGTAGGCCATTGGGACATGCCCTTGGAAGGATATATCTTTCTCTTTCTTTCTCTCTCTCTTTCCTGATCTTGCCATGAGCTGAGCAGCTTTCCTCTGCTGGGCCCTTCCCCTGTGACATACTGCCTCACCTTGGGCCCAGAGCAATGGAGTTGGCCATCTATGGACTGAGACCTCTGAAACCATGAGGCCCAAATAAACTTTCTCTCCTCTAAGTTATTCTTATCATGTATCTTGTTCACAATAATGCAAAAGTTCACTAAAACACCACCTATATTTGCAAATAATTTACTAGAAAACAGCCACACCCTACATTTTTATATGGTTTATGATGTTTTTTCATGTGACAAAAGAATTGAATAATTATGACAGAGCACACAAAACCTAAAATATTAACTCTGGCCCCATCCTAAGAAAATGTACCAACCTCTAATTTACCTTTGTAAAATGTTGTTCAATTCTTTTGCCCATTTTTATTTTTAATTTTTATTTTCAGTGCTAGGGATTGAACTCACAGCCTCGCCCTCATGAGGCAAGTGCTACTGCTGAGGTACACTCAAAGCCCACACATTTTTAAAATAAGTTTTTTGTTTTCTGTTTGTTGTTTTTTTTTTTTTTTTAATTTCTGTACTGGTGACTGAACCCAGGAGTGTTCACCACTGAGCTATCCCCAGCCCTTTATTTTTTATTCTGCGTTAGAGCCTTGCCAAGTTGTCCAGGATGGCCTTGAACTTACAATCCTCTGCCTCAGCCTCCCAAGTAGCTGGATTACAGGTGTCTGCCACCATGCTAAGCTCATTGAGTTTTGAGAGCATTTTTATATTTGTGATATATGTAAGTGGACTTATGTGTTATTTGTTTTTATAGAGTTATTAATTTGTTTATATCTTATTTATTTATTTATTTATTTATAGTCCTAGCTTGTGGTTTATCTTTTTATTTCTTGATGATGTCTTTTGAAAAACAGTTTTTCTTTAATGAAATCAAACTTATCAATTTTGCCTTTTTCTGGTTTAATAGAGTATTACTTCTAAGATATTTGTAAAACTTAAAATTTCAACCATCACATTTAATCCTAAGTGTTGCTCTGTATTGTATTAGCCAGCATAAGTTAGTTTTCAGTATAAATGATAAATATAAATTGAACATTTTTAATTTTTATAAAATTTAAAATAAAAAAATCTTTTTGGAATATTAACTCCTAGCTCTATAACTTTAGGAATGCATTGTATGTCATTATTTTCATTTCTGAATATCCTCTTTGAGCATGGAAAAATAGAGCAAAATAGAAAACATCATTCCTTTCCAGATAAATTTTCCAAAGATAAAATCCTTGAAAAAGGAATAAAATGAATCATGTATTATGTGGTTCCACGTGAGTGCCCTTGCAGATAAGTAATCAGATTGTATCAGTCTCTGCTGGTGATCTGAGGCTGAGAATTCCTTTGGCTCAAGTCCAAGCTCAAAATATTTGTTTAGCATCACACCTAGCTCAAAGCCCCCTAATATCAATGTCATAATAACAGCATACTATAAGTTCTGATCCAGTTTATCAAGTAAAACATTGACCCAGAAATTTATTTAATTCATATTTTAACTATATACATATGTTGTTTGACTTTTAGCTTTTTAGACAAAGAAGTTAATGAATAGTTTAGAGTTCTGTGTCTTTGCAAAGTGTTGCCAGAGATTTAGATTTTGAAACAAGTCTACTGTTGACAAATACCATTTCAGGAGCATTGCCCATTGTCGTGTCTTCAATAAACTGTTCAAGACTTTTCTCAGTAAAGAGAATTATTTTCCCTTTTTTTAATATTTATTTTTTTAGTTTTAGGTGGACACAATATCTTTATTTTTATGTGATGTTGAGGATTGAACCCAGAGCCCCGCACATGCCAGGCAAGCGCGCTACTGCTTGAGCCACATCCCCAGCCTAAGAGAATTATTTTCTTCATGCTTTTTGTCCAAAAAGCATCACATCCAAAAGTTTTTCAATCACATTGAGATTCACATTGATATTTTAAATAAGTAGAGCTATCAGACAGTTACTTTTATCTGTGTTTGCATCAACTATAAAGAGACACGATGCAAATTATTTAAGATTGTCACTCAACTTGCCTTTTAAGTTTGCAGCCTTACCACTAAAAAATTCTGCTGCATTCAGTGGGCTTTCTTTTCTTTTTTTTTTTTGTTTTTTTGTACTGGAAATTGAACCCAGAGGCACTTTACCTCTGAACTACATCCCACCCCTTTTTATTTTGTATTTTAAGACAGGGTCTTGCCAAGTTACTTAGGCACTCACTACACTGCTGAGGCTGGCCTCAAATTGTGATCCTTCTTTCTCAGCCTCCTGAGCTGTTGAAATTACAGGTGTGCACAGCCATGCCTTGCAGTAGGCATTATTTTATAAAGAGACTTTATTTTCTTACTATATAACTGCATTTCACAGGAGTACATATTATATTTGCATTTGTTTTTAAAGAGAGAGAGAGAGAGAATTTTTAATATTTATTTTTCAGTTTTCGGCAGACACGACATCTTTCTTTGTATGTGGTGCTGAGGATTGAACCCTGGGCTGCATGCATGCCAGGCGAGCGCACTACCACTTGAGCCACATCCCCAGCCCCTATATTTGCATTTTAAAAAGCCTTAAATTTCAGTACTCTTCTATTTATTTAGTTTTCATCATGTATCTTTACCACATTCTAATCATAGTTCTTCCTAGAATTTGTTTCATAATGTATCTTTTGACACAGTCACATTTTGTGTTGTGTATTAAACCATTTGGGAATATTCTCTTCCACAAAGAAATATGCCTTCTCCTACTTCTTTTGAATTTCATGTCTCTTATTCTCTTTTACATAGACACAAAATATTCCATGTTCTTTTTCATTCTACTATAAGAAAGACAGAATCCATAGACATTAAAGAAATACTACAAACAACTGTGTTCATACATATTTGACAGCTTAAGTGAAACAAGCTTATTTCTTTGAAAACCATCCACTACCAAAACTCACTCAAGATGAAATACATAACCTGAATAGATCTGTAACTATTTTTAAAAATTGAATTTGTAGATTAAAACCTTCCAAAAAGAAATGTCTGTGCCCTGATCACTTTACAAGCAAATTCTTCCAAACCTTTAAAGAGGACATAGAACCACTTATACGTAAGTCTCTTCCAAAAAATAGAAAACAACTTATTCTGAGGCCTGCACCACTATAATTCCAAAACTAGAGAAGGACAGTACAATAAAACTTCAAAACAATTTCCCCTCATGAACCTAGACCTAAAAATCCCCAAGAAAATAGGAAATTGAGAATAATCCCGTGACCAAAAGAGGGTTATCTCAAAAACACGAGTCTGTTTCAGTTTTTGAAAAATAAGTTAATGTGACAAGCCACGTTAACTGTGGGTATCCACACCATATGGAAGAATCCCAGAAACACGTTGAGTGAAAGAAGCCCACCTAAACAAGTATACACTGCATGGTTCCATTGGTATGGCATTCTTGAAAAGACAAAACTATCATCTCTGGTTGCTAGTGGTTAGAGGTGAGGAGAAGGTGTGGCTATAAAAAAAAGATAGCACAAAGGAATTATTTGGGTTGATGAAAGTGTTAAGTATCTTGATTAAGGAACTGGTTATGTGTATCTATTCTTGTGTTAAAAACTTGTGAATGTGGCTGGGCATGGTGGCTCACTCCTGTAATCCCCAGCTGCTCAGCTCCAGAGGCTGAGGCAGGAAGATGACACTCAGCAATGGCGAGTTGCTAAGCAACTCATTGTAACCCTTTCTCTAAATAAAATACAAAATAGGGCTGGGGATGTTGCTCAGTGGTTGAGTGTCTCTGAGTTCAATATCTGGTACTTGTCGCCCCCCACAAAAAAAAACAAAAAAACAAAAAAAAACAAACAAACACTTGTGAAACTACATTTATGAAAATGTTGATTTTACTAAAATAAAAAAATTTCAAAACAGGGCCCCAGATGGAACTATAACCCTAGCAGTTATTATTCTGCCTCCCTTTGGGACGTGTTAGGAATTTGCAGCTGGAATACATATCCTGACAAAAGCAATTAGTCAGCTGTAACTAATTTTTGCCACGTGGGAATGGAGGCCTAGCATTGCTAGATCTTTTGATTTTTCAAGAGAAGTCAGAAATTCATATTTTTATGTGAAATGCAATTCTTCAAAGCATTGTTAAGTGATTTAATTTTTTTAAAATGCTACCTTGACCAGCATAAATCTGAAAATTAGACATACTGATTTACTACTATTTCTGATATTGTTAGATGTTTTAGATGTAATAGATAATTGTAGGCAACTTAGTGCTAAAAAGAACCTTGTTGCTAGAAGGATGGTAAGCATCTTAAGGTTGCTCTGTTGGGGATGGAGGAAGTATATGGTATATTTATAGTATATGTGGATGGGTGTAGGCTTCAGAAGAGGAATGATATATTTAACAGAAGAGGAGTGCTGGTGTGTAGATAGCATCAGAAAAAAGTAAGTCAATGTTTCTTATCCTGGAAAGTGGAAGTTTCCATTGGAGAAGACTTTAGAGAACTGAGGGCCTTTTAAGAAAGATATGTCCAATTAAAGGGATGAAATAGTTTTATAACATAGAAAATCTGGCTATGGTGGTAGAACATGTGCTTAGCACGTGTGAGGCTGTTTTAGTTAGCTTCTGTGTCACTATGACCAAAATACCCTGTAAGAACAATTTAGAGGAGGAAAAGTTTATTGGACTCATACTTTCAGAGGTTCAATACATACATGATGAGCTCCATTGCTCTGGGCCCAAGGTAAAGGAGCGCATCATAGTGAAGGGCCCAGAAAGGAAAGCTGCTCAGCTCATGGCAAATCAGAAAAGTAGGAAAGAGGGACCACAGGGAAGATGCATCCTTCCAGAATATATCCCCCAGTGATCCACCTCACCAGCCACGCCTCTCCTGCCTACAGTCAGACCTTTCAAACTATGATAGACTTGATTAGGAGACAGCTCTCATAATCCAATCATTTTACCTCTGAATATTCCTTCACAGGAGCTTTGGGGGGACACCTCACATCCAAACCATAACAAAGGCCCTTTGTTTAATCCCCAGCACCCAAAGAAAGAAGAAAGAAAAAGAAAAGTAAAAAAGAAAAGCTGCAGGGCTCAATATTGGAGTTGGCAGAGGAGTAAGCATAAGGGTGAGCCATGATTGGCAGGGAGACGACTGAGGTGAACTGAAATGAAGATAGAGGACATGCGTGCAGGATTATATTTGGTACATTATGGAAAGAGAGGGTTAAGAGTAGAGATCCAAAGGATAGGAATTGATTGAACAATATTCTGTTTTCTGTCTCCAAATTTAGACAAATGCTCTTCCTTCTACCTATAAGGTTTTACTTCAAATTCCCTCAGCTTTATTTAACTTACTCATGTTTGAGATTCTTAACTCAGATGTTTATATTACACTCCTGGAAACCATCTCTGGTACTCTTTCCTCACCTTTTCCCAAGCTCAAACCTCTTCTTAGTATTCCTATAGCATCTATATATATCCTTATCTTAGTGCTCACCATTTTATATTAAATACCTTAAAGTTCCCTTACAAAATAATATGATTCCTTGGGTTAGGATCCATGTTTTAGTCATCTCTTTGCCTCAGACAGGTAGCTCAGAGCCTTGCACAGAGCTGGTATCAACCAATATTTGTATAACTGAGTTAGGCCAGCCCTTAAATTTTGATTAGTAAGATGGATGTAGACAATGCCTGGAATTTCTTTCGCCTTTTCACCAATGGTAGAATAGGCCCATGAGTTGTTTTGCTAATGATTCAGATATGCTTAAGGCACAAACAAAACTCAGTAGCCAGTCAGCAGTTTATTATTAAGGCCAGGACTTAGACTGTATCCCCAGTGTCTCCTTTGTTTCTGGAATGCAGTGGTAGTCTTTGCAAGTGATGAATGGTAAGGGAACACTTCCTGACTTTTGCATTTGGGCAGCCAGGATTTTAGGTGATGCTATTACAATAACCATTGCTCAGATTATTCATCCCACTACATTCCTATCATTTGTCTTTGTAGGAAAATCTGATGATGAATAGATTTGAAGGATTGTATATTGCCTGGTTCATGAACAGAATTCTCTTCATCAGAATCTAGGCATATTTTATTGGGTTTATGTCTTGGCAATTTCCCTACACAGAATATTCCATTGACCTTCCCAGAGATAGCTTAAAACTTATTATAACTACAATTTTTCATTTTTGTGTTCAATAATTCATCATTATTTGATTCTCCTGGGCTGCTTACACAATTCCTTCTGCTTTCTGACCTTGAACTTACAATATTGCTATTCTTTCTTTTGGAATATATTCCTCAATTTCACCTGCAGAGTTTTACTTTAGACTTTTTTTTTTTTAATCCTCTAATAAGCTTTCTTCTTAGGATTGAAAACCCTTTTAATAGTGAACTTAAAGGAATGAAAAACTAAGTAAATTTATTTTTTTTCTTTTTCTCACTGTGTTACTCAGACTGGCCCCAAATTCCTGGGTTCATGCAATCTTTCCACTTCTACCTACTGAGCATCTGGGACTATAGTCACATGCCACCACATCAAATAGAAACTTCTTTTTCAATTTTAGTGTTTCTCCCTTCTCACTGTCTCTCTTCTCCATCATAGAACTAGGGGCTTATTTTTCCCCAGCAACTAATGAGAAGAATGCGGAAGGTGCCATGCCTTCTCATTAGTGTACTAGGTTTGAGTACCAAGAGTGTGGTACTATTAATTAGTCAATCAAAAATTGAAGAAGGGGGCTGGGATTGTGGCTCAGTGGTAGAGCGCTCGCCTCGCACGTGCGAGACCCTGGGTTCAATCACCAGCACCACTGCCGCATTCTTGCTGGGCACAATCAGGAGCCACTTGTCAAAAGAAACTAACTTTATTTTTAGAACCACACACGCCAAACAAAACAGCCTCTCAGGAAAAACCCTCAGAGCCTCAACTGCCACCACCGGCTTTCCACAAGCCTCTCTCTCCCACACAAGCTTCTCTCCACCTCCCACAATCCTCCTGCTCTTGAGGCCGATTGGCTGGGTCACGTGGGCGGAGCCAAAAAAGTCCCCCAATGAGCAGCTCCGTGGTCTGAAAGGGCAGGGAAACAGCCCAATGAGCATCACCGCAGAGGAGCCAATCAGCTAGATGTTGCTGGGGCCGCTGTGAGCCAATCATGAGCCGGCAGCTGGAAGTTTGCTGGCAGCTGGAAGTTTGCTGGGGCCCCTTCGGCTGTGGCTCTCAACATCTCCCCCTCTCTGTTTAAACAACAAGCATGTGGCTTAGGGACCGTGCCTGCCTTAGGTTGTCCAATAGTACATATGGTCCTTAGGTTGGTACCATTGCAATTGGATCTTACCCGTCACTGACTACCGGTCCAGTATACAGCCACACCTGTGGAGAGGTCTTTGTACCAGCGGGGGGGTGAGGTTCTTTGCCTCACCTCTGTTGGCCCCCAAATTTTAGCTGGACGATCATGACAAGCAGAAGGGAGGAAGATACACCAAGCCAATTGACGGCTCCTTTTGGAAAAATTGTACCACCAATGACATCATCAGCAAAAATACCCCAACACTACCACAAGTCGCTGCACCAACAGATAGTTCACAATGCATACAGGTGAGCTCACAATGTGTCCAGGCAAGTTCTGCAAGCAGTTCAGTGATGGCTATTGTAGAAGCTGTAGATTGGTTTTATCTTTGACTTCACCAGCACTGGGATGAAGATAGGAATTCTGGCAATAATGGCTAAAGAAAAAATTATGTAACATTCCAGAAGGCACTAAAAGAAAACAATTTTCTTAACAATTTACATTGTCTTCACCGGCACTGGGATGAAGATAGGAATTCTGGCAATAATGGATAAAGAAAAAATTATGTAACATTACAGAAGGCACTAAAAGAAAACAATTTTCTTAACAATTTACATTGTCTTTAAGAGAATTATTAAATATAATGAAAAGGAAAGGTGAAAGTAAACAAACAGATCTGTTAACCTTCTTTTTTGTTTACATATTAAAACAATCCTCAACAGTTGTTTACCCAATTTAAATTAAACCATATAAATCACGTGAGAAAAAATATTTGGATCCATTTTATCATGAGTGCTCATCATATATGATATATGGACATACGTACATTCAAACATATAACACAAAACACAAGTGTGCACACATAATATAATACATACAACACATAGCATTATAGTAAAGGCCTTATAACTTTTTACAGGTGAAATCTCCATTGCAATGTTTAAAAACTCTATAGTCGAAAAATAGAACTGATCAGCAAAACATTAACCTAGGTCTGTATGAGCTCAAAAAACAAAATAGAACTTCATGATATGGCAAAGGGCAATAATAAAATAGATATTGAAAAAAGCATCCTGGTTCTGTTGCAGATGTAAGAATAGCCAAACTGGAGTTTTGGATATCAGTTGTTATGGATTTGAGCCAAATCATCTTCTTTTTGGTCTGTAGAAATCGCTTTAGTTAATCTTTCTGGAATCCAAATCGGCTGCTGTTCTCCCTGTGGAAACACATAAACAGACCCCCGACTCCAGACAATCACTGGGTCAGGACCTTGGTTAATCTCTCTGGAATCCAAATCGGCTGCTGTTCTCCCTGTGGAAACACACAAACAGACCCCCGACTCCAGACAATTACTGGGTCAGGACCTTTCCATTGTCCTGTTAGAATATCCTTCCAAAGTACCTTGGGCTTATGCACATTTTTTGGACACATATGCCTTTCCGCAGCACTAAGTCCTGATGAATCCAAATTTAAAAAGTTTAGAGTAAAAAGGGTTATTTTAAGTTTATCTTTCGGGAATATATACCCCTTCCCAATTCCTTCTTTTTGCTTTAATAAGTACATTTTAATAGTTTGATGAGCTCTTTCAACTATGCCTTGTCCCTGTGGATTGTATGGGATTCCTGTTATATGAGTAATGCCAAATGTTGAGCAAAATTGTTTAAAAGAGGTAGCAGTATAACCAGGGGCATTATCTGTTTTTAACTGTTTTGGAACACCCACAGTGGCAAAATTTTGTAAGCAATGAGCTATAACATCTTTAGTTTTTTCTCCGGCATGAAGGGAGCCCATCAAAAATCCAGAAGAAGTATCAACTGTAACATGCAAATATTTTAATTTTCCAAATTCTGGCAAGTGTGTGACGTCCATCTGCCAAATATGGTTAGGTATCAATCCTCTAGGATTGACTCCAAGATTAACTTGTGGTAAAAAGGTCACACAATTTTGACATTGTTTTATTATTTGTCTAGCTTGTTCCTTAGTTATTTTAAAACGCTTTTGTAAAGTATTAGCATTGACATGGAACTTTTTATGAAAATTTATAGCTTCTTCTAGTGTAGAAAAAATATGTATGTCATGTGTAGTTTTATCTGCTAAATCATTGCCCAAACTAAGGGCTCCAGGCAATCCTGTATGTGCCCTGATATGTCCTATAAAGAATGGATCTTTTCTGTCCCAGATTAGACTTTGTATAGTGGAAAGCAAAGAGAAAACAGTAGAAGAAGGGGAAATCCTACCAGCATCTTCAAGAGATACTACAGCATTAACTACATACTGACTATCAGAAAATAAATTAAATACAGAATCTTTAAACATCACAAAAGCTTGTAAAACTGCATTAAGCTCTACCTTTTGAGCTGATTGTTTGGGTACTAAAAATGTAAAAGTTTGATCAGGGGTAACTACTGCTGCTGTACCATTATTTGAACCATCAGTGAATATATTTGGAGCATTCATGATAGGTGTTTTTCTTGTCATTTTTGGAAAAATTACAGGATGCAATGACCAAAAAGACAATAAAGGATTAGATGGTAAGTGGTTATCAAATGAAACATTAGATTTGCACAAGATTATTGCCCAAGTATTTAACTCATTAGCTAACTCATCAATTTGATTCATAGTATATGGAGTAATAATTTTATTGGGAGAAATTCCAAACACTCCCTTTGCTGCTTTTATTCCTTTGAGTATTAATTGTCCTACAGCCTCAGGATACCTAGTAAGAATAGTGTTAGGAGAATAAGATAAATGCATCCATAATAATGGACCTTCTTGCCAAAATACTCCTGTAGGAATATTTTTTGTTGGTAGTACAATAAATAATAAAGGCAAACTTATATCAATTCTATCCAAATGCATATTTTCCACATATGTTTCAATGATTTTTAATGCCTTTCTTGCTTCAGGCGTTAACATTCGGGGTGAATTTGGATCTGATGGACCTTTTAGGATATCAAATAAAGGTCCCAACTCTCCTGTTGGTATACCTAAATAAGGCCTTATCCAATTTATGTCTCCTAATAACTTTTGAAAGTCATTAAGTGATTTGAGTTGATCTACTCGTATTTGAATTTTTGGTGGACGGACCATGGTTGAGGATAATAGAACTCCTAAATAATTAATTGGAAAATTTAATTGTACTTTATCTATTGCTATCTCTAGATTATAATTTTTTAATAAGTTTGTAAGTGTGGCATAACATTCTAGCAATGTGTTTTTATCTTTGTGTGCTAATAATACATCATCCATATAGTGAAATATTTGTAGTTCAGGATTTTGATTTCTAAGTGGCTGGATTACTTTGTTAACATAAATTTGACACATAGTTGGGCTGTTAGCCATCCCTTGAGGGAGTACTTTCCATTCATATCTCTGATCAGGACCTTCATGATTCAGTGCAGGGATAGTAAATGCAAAACGTGGACTATCCTCAGGATGAATTGGAATTGAAAAAAAACAATCTTTAATATCTATAACTAAAACATACCAGGTTTTTGGCAAAGCAGACAACTGAGGAATCCCTGATTGAGCAGGTCCGATAATAACCATCTCATTATTAATGGCTCTTAAATCTTGCAATAATCTCCATTTACCAGATTTCTTTTTGATGACAAAAATGGGAGTATTATGGGGAGATACAGAAGGTTGTATATGTCCTTCCGCTAATTGTTGTTTGACCAGGTCATGGGCTGCTTGTATCTTTTCTTTAGTCAGGGGCCACTGAGGAACCCATACTGGTCTTTCTGATTTCCAAGTAATTTTTATTGTCTCAGTGGCCCTTTCTGAAAATCCAACCCATGTCTTTCTGTTCCTTGATCTATTTGTATTGGTGCTGCTATACCTTGTTCTTGTTTTTCTAATCTTTTTCCTTTCCTAAAACCTTGTCTAGTCATAATAGTGGGTGCATTTTGGTTGATGTTATTTGTTAATGTCAAACCTAATTGATCTAGGACATCTCGTCCCCATAAAGTTACGGGAAGATGATCCAATACATATGGCTGTATAGTTCCTTCACATCCTTCAGGATCCTTCCAATCTAATACCATTGCACTTCTATGGGGATTAGTCGCCACTCCTAAGCCTCGAAGCGTTTGAGTGGCTTGTTGTAATGGCCAATGTTTTGGCCATTCTTGACGAGAGATGATGCTAAGGTCTGCACCTGTATCCAGTAGCCCATTAAATTCATGTCCTTGAATATTTAGTTTTAGCATGGGGCAAGAATCTAAATTTAAAGAAAGCATAGCCCAATCTACACCTGTGGAGCCTAATCCCTTGGAACCTCTTTCTACAGTACGACTGGAAAATTTATCATGTAGGCTGGGTATTATTAGTAACTGTGCTATTCTATCTCCTGGTGAAATTACTGATATACCCTTTGGAGAACTGGCTATAATTTTTATTTCACCTTCATAATCGGGATCAATTACCCCAGGACTTATCATAAGTCCTTTTAGAGTAGAAGAGCTGCGTCCCAATAATAAGCCTACTGTTCCTTTGGGAAGAGGTCCTTTCACCCCTGTGGGAATGATTTGAACTCCCATCTCTGGAGTTAGTACTGCTCTGGCGGAGGCGCAGATGTCCAACCCTGCGCTCCCTCTGGTTTGTCTGATGAGGGATCTGATGGACAATGTGTCCTGGGCACTACCCTGATGGGGTTGCTGGGTTCCTCCAGTGCTCCATATATTTGTGGTTTTGGGCCCCGGAGCATTGGGCCCCCCTGTCCATTTTTTGGCAATGGAGCCCGATGCCTTTCTCCACGATATCGTGGATAAACACCTGGTCCTTGTTCGTTTTTTGATAATGGAGTACCCTCTATGGTGGTTTGAGAACGGCATTCATTAGCCCAAAGTCTCCCTCTACGGCATCGTGGGCAAATACCTGGTATTCTACTCCTTTGATACCTAGTTTTGTTAAACCCTCCTCCAATGGGGCAATTCCTTTTAAAATGTCCTGTTTGTTCACAATTGTAGCATGTTCTTGGCCTGGCATCTAAAGCCTGTTTTACTGCAGCTGCCACGACTTGCTCTTGTTCATTAATGTCTCTACATAATTTAATATATGTGTTTAAATCTTCATGTTTCCATGGTCTAATGATATCTCTGCACCAACGATTCGCTTGCTCATAAGCCAGGTGTTTTAGTAATGGCATTGCTTGTTCTGTATTCCCAAAAACTCTGGTAGCTGTTTGAATAAGCCTATCTACAAATTCAGCATAAGGTTCATTAGCTCCTTGTATTACCTTAGATAATTGACCTTGTAAACCTCCATGTCCTTGTAAAGTCTTCCATGCCTTAATTGCATCTGCAGCAATTTGTGCATATACGCCAGGATCATATGCAATTTGTTGCTGCTGATCCTCATAAGGTCCCTTTCCTAACAACATATCTAGATTTCTCTGAGGATAACCAGCTGCTGCATTTCGCCTAGCCGTCTCCTTGCAAAATTCCTCATTGGCAACCTTCCATAACAGGTATTGTCCTCCGTTTAGCACAGCTTTACACATATTAGCCCAATCTTCTGGCGTCATGTTCAAGTTGTTAATGGATTCGACCATGCTTACAGTGAAGGGTGCTTGAGGACCATAGGTTGTTACAGCCTCTTTTAGCTGCTTCACTGTTTTGAAATTTAAAACTTGGTAAAATCGCTGCCCTCCTGCCTCAAATACAGGGCATGTTAATATTTGAGATCTTGTCTCAGGATCCCAACTATCAACTGCGGGGGTTGGGGACCTCCCAGCATATGGAGGTGGCCTTGTTAGTTGGACACTTACGTCCTCTGGTGATAGAAAGGTGTTAGTAGCAGTCTCCTGTTGTAACTTTCCCCCTGATGGCTTTTTCTGTTTTACACTTTCTTTCTCTGTCTGACTAGCTTGAGAGGCCTTCTCTTTTACTTGAATCTTTTCCTCTGTCTGACTAACTTGAGAGACCTTCTCTTTTACTTGAATCATTATGTCTTCTTCTTCCTCTACCATTGTCTGAACTGAAGGCTTTGGACTAAGCAAACAAGATATGAACATCCACAATGGCAATGTGCCAACTGGCAGAGTCCCTGGGCTTTTCTTTTCTATTCTTTTT
Source organism: Marmota monax (assembly GCF_021218885.2). Taxonomy (NCBI): domain Eukaryota; kingdom Metazoa; phylum Chordata; class Mammalia; order Rodentia; family Sciuridae; genus Marmota; species Marmota monax. The sequence goes on along the minus strand of NW_026692352.1, from coordinate 4,616,684 downwards.
AAATCTTCACCATGATGGTTCCATTGTGATATATTTAACAACTCCTCCTTAAAAAGCCATGGGCTACATTTTTGTATTGTATCAACGTATGCCCTGATTGTTCTTGATTTTACTGAGATGCCTCCTTCCTCTAACAATTTACTTAACACTCTTTCAGTTTGTTTTTTACTAATTTCTGATCCCGTATTTCTACTATAATACAACCCAACAAGATAACGCCTAACAAAACTGAAACAGAGTGAAACAAAATTGGAACAACACAAAATCATTATAATAGCCTCCTGAAATGTCCATCCGTCCTTTCTCCCTATCTGTTCCTCAGATGTGAGCGGTTTTTCTTCCATCTTACACATCTCCAGGGACAGGCAACTTAAAACAAAAGTGAAACAAAATAACAAAAGAAGAATCTTAAAATGGCTACCCATCCTCTCGCCCTGCCCTCAGGGGCGAGCAGTTCACTTACCCTCAGTCGCTCCCCGTGCGGGCCACCAAATGCCGCAGTCTGGCTGGGCACAATCAGGAGCCACTTGTCAAAAGAAACTAACTTTATTTTTAGAACCACACACGCCAAACAAAACAGCCTCTCAGGAAAAACCCTCAGAGCCTCAACTGCCACCACCGGCTTTCCACAAGCCTCTCTCTCCCACACAAGCTTCTTTCCACCTCCCACAATCCTCCTGCTCTTGAGGCCTATTGGCTGGGTCACGTGGAGCCAAGAAAGTCCCCCAATGAGCAGCTCCGTGGTCTGAAAGGGCAGGGAAACAGCCCAATGAGCATCACCGCAGAGGAGCCAATCAGCTAGATGTTGCTGGGGCCGAGGAGCCAATCAGTTAGATGTTGCTGGGGCCGCTGTGAGCCAATCATCAGCCGGCAGCTGGAAGTTTGCTGGCAGCTGGAAGTTTGCTGGGGCCCCTTCGGCTGTGGCTCTCAACACACCACATAAAAATAAATAAGTGAAATAAAGGTATTGTGTCCAGCTACAACTAAAAAATAATAAATAATAAAAAATTGAAGGGGCTGGGGTTGTAGCTCAGTGTCAGAATACTTGCCTTGCACATGCAAGGCACTGAGTTTGATCCTCAGCACCACATAAAAATAAATAAATAAGCCAGGCATGGTGGTGCACGCCTATAATCCCATTGGCTTAGGAGGCTGAGACAGGAGGATTGAAAGTTCAAAACCAGCCTCAGCAGTTTAGTGAGGCACTAAGCAACTCAATGAGACCCTGTCTCTAATAAAATACAAAAACAGGACTAGGGATGTGGCTCAGTGGTCGAGTGCCCCCGAGTTCAATCCCTGGTACCAAATAAATAAATAAATAAATGTATTGTGTCCATTACAACTAAAACAAAAAAATATTTAAAAAATAGGAAAAACCATGTTAAAAAATTGAAGAAGGAAATTCATGCCTTCAAGGAATTTATAATCTAATTAGGATGATAAATAAAAGATACAAATATCTTCTCCAAGCCTCTGCTTTTCTTTTTTTTCTTTTAGTCTTCAAATTAGAATAGCATGCTTTCCTGATAGGGTTATATTATCCAAAGCTTCTCTGGGTGAGTTCCTGAGCTATAGTATTCAGTACTTGCTGGTTGTATTTGATGGGTAGATACCAAATAAGTAGAAACAGAGTAGATACCAAATAAGCAGAAACATGAAGAAGGCAATGAACATAACATTTCTACTGGACATAAAGAATTAATGTTAAGATAAATTTTATATACAAAGATATAAAGCAATAAAATGTAAGGCACATTTAGAGAACTCTAAGTAATTGGTCTGACCAGGCCAAAGGGATGAAATAGAGGGGAGCATGGTGAGAGATGAGGCATCTAAAGTAGGCAGGAAATTAGACTTAATCTTGTAAGGAATGGGGAACATAATTTATATGCAGTAGGGGAGTCAAAATAGTGGATGCTAAAGAAAATTTCTGATATATTACATGTTTTTTTCAGGTTTCACTTGCCTTGGAGCCTCTATCAGAAACTTACAACAGCTACAATCCTCTTCCTATCACTGACATGGCAGAAAATGTGCTTTTACCTAAGCAGGGATCCAGAGAGAATACTGAATCCAGCCATACCCAGTTTCTGATTCCATCAAGGTCCCATGGGGTACCTACCCTCAAAAATGATGGAAAAGAATTAGGAGCCAACAGTAGTAGATCAACCACACCAAGGTAATTACTAGAGTTAATACCAGTCTGTCAGCTAACTCCCATTGTACTTGTGATTTCTTTCTTTCATTTGTGGTTAAGTGAAAAACTGAAGACAGAAATACCATCACTCATTCAGCATATAATTTTTAAGTTCCCACTGTGGTCCTGGTTCAGTATCAGGAGCCTAGAAATTAATAAGACACAGTCCCCGAGGCTGGGATTGTAGCTCAGTGGTAGAATACATAATTAGCATGCCCAGCAACAAAACCAAAAAACCCCACAATTCCTGTTTTTAGGGACTATTCACAATCTAGTGGAGAAGCCAACGTACAAATAAATAGGACCAAATAATATGTAGATGTCCATGAGGGAAAAGAGGGAAAGGAATTATTTGTGGAACAGAGTAGAATAAGAGAAGTAGATCTTTCTCTCAATTGTTTATGAAGCATTTGCTTTATATCAGGCTCTGTGCTCACCATTCCCCCATCTTTTTGTGCTAAATTCGTTATTTCATTGTTTTACTCAAGATTCAATCCCACAGCTTTAGGTAAAGCATCTGTTATTTAAGAGATGTGAAACAGTATTACAAAGTCACATTGCAAGAAAGTCACCTCTTTCAAAAGTCCAAGCTATATTGCCATCACTGATCCTCTTACTGACTCTGACAAAGTGGCATGCTACCACAATGGATTAGATACTGATGACAATGTCCTTTTTTTTAAATAGGGGAAAGGACCACTTGTACTTTGTAGAGAACTCTGATACAATAAAGGATTCTTTCTTTGGACTACAGCACCATCTTAATTCAGGACAGAGTTTAGAGTCTGTAACTATAAAAGGCAAAGCACCACGGAAGCAGATGTCTCTTCACAACAGTTCTGAATTTCAGCCTCAAATTAGATCAGTTGCCAAGAGTCATAGTGACTCCTGCATTCTTTCTTCAAACAACCCCCCTACCAAGGACCTTCTTTCAGGTGTGTATATATTTGTGAACAGAAACTAAACTATATTTATTGGGATTGCTCTGCTTATTAGCATACCTATAAAGGAGAACCAAGACTTGTGTTTGAACTAGTTAAATAAAAGACTTGCTGTGGTCTAGAATTTCTCACCATTTAACTATAGCCCTACAAGTAACTTTTTTTTTTTTCATTTTTATTTTTAATTGACACATAACAATTGTACGTATTTATGGTTTACTTTGGGACATTTCAGTGCATGATATATTATGTATAATGATCAGGTCAGGGTAATTGGCATATCTGTTACCTTGGATATTTATCTTTCTTTGTTAGGAACATTCAAACCTGTTTCTACTAGCTATTTTGAAATATTCAATTAATTATTATCAACCATAGTTATCTTATTATTACTGTAAAAATTAGAAGTTATTCTTCCTATCCAACTGTATCCTTGTATCTGTTAATCATCTCCTCTTTGTCCCTCCCCCAACACCCTTCCCAGGCTTTGATAACCACTCTTCTGTTCTCTACTACTTTGAGATCAACTTTTAAGCTTCCACATATAAATGAGAAGATACATTATTTGTCTTTCTGTTACTTTTAATTTCACTCAACCTAATGACCTCCAATTCCATCCATGTCTACCAAGGAACTTCTAAATTAGTTTCTTGTAATTGCAGACTGGGGAAGGAACTATTTAAAAGAAATTGGATATGAGGGTAGTTTTTGTCAGAGAAAAATATTAGTTCTTACTTTTCCCCAAATAATTCAAGACAGATATGTTTTTTGTATTATCAGCACCATTTACTTTTACTGTTGTACAGAGAGGATAGTACCAAATTCATTTCACATTCTGAAAACTGATAGTCTTAATGAGAATATTCAGTGCATAGCATAATTGCTAATCTTAAGCCTGGGAATTAACTTCTGTGTCGCTAAATAGAAGTAGAAAGGAGACAGGTTTACCCATATAAGGGCTTAGACTGGAGAGGGTGGGGTGGGAAGCAAATGGGAATAGAATTAAGTACCACAGGTTAGGGAGTGGTACAATGAAAGCAACTAACTGGCTTTTATTATACCATATTATTACTGTGACATTGTTAGTATGACAAGAATTTGTTTCCATCCCCACAAGTAAAATTTCCAAAATAGAATTTCTATAGCATTCATAGGAAAGTCTTTTAAATAACTACTAAGGTACATAATTCATATTAGTAAGGACATCTGGTTTGATTTTTGTTTGTTTTTGTTCTTGTTTTTTGTGTTGCTGAGTATTGAACCCAGGGCCTTACACTGTACCACAGAGCTGTGTATCAAGCCTGGTATTTTTTTTTAATGAAGAAAACATTCTGTTCATAGTTTTTCAACGGAAATGTCTATTTTAAAAAATATATTCCAAGACTATAGTCCATTTATTTTAGTCTTTAACACAAAGACTCCATTAACAAGAAAGAAAATTGACCCAGTATTCTCAGTGCTTGTTGAGTTATACTTGGAATATTTTGTATAGACTAGGATACCAGACTTGGAAAAAGTTAAGTGGTTATTTGTTCAGCATCTACCAAATGTTTGTCATTCTTCTGTGTGTCAGGAATACAGCAGTTTAATTTCGTTTCTAAAAAGACATACATTCCTTTCTTATGGATCTTATATCCTGAATGGGAAGGCAAATTATAAACTAGATAAATAAATATGTAGTATCAGATGGTGATAATGGCAAATGGGGGGAAATGAAGCAAGGAAGGTGAAAGAAAGACTTATTTGTTTTATGTAGGTTTGGTAAATCATTTATTATTTTTGGTACAGGGGGTTGAACCCAGGGGTGCTCAAGCACTGAACTATATCCCCTGCCTTTTTGTGTGTTTGTTTCTCACAGAGTCTTGCAAAATTGCCCAACCTGGCCTCCAATTTCTGCCTCAGCTTCCTGAGTCACTGGGATTATTTAGCACCCAGCATTAAAGGAAGGCCTCATTAAGTAGGTAGCATTACAGATCTAAAGATGATGGAGGCTGGAGGTGTAACTCATTGGTAGAGCACTTAACTAGCATGTGTGAGGCACTGCGTTTGAACCCCAGCACCACACAAACACACACACACACACACAAACACATAAAAATTCCTTCTAAGGAGAGTAACTAGGCTGATAAGGAGAAAGAACCAACAAGAGCTATTTAGCCTGGAGAAAACAGCTACCATTTATTGAGCACTAATTATGTGCTAGGTACTATTCAAAGTGCTTTACACCCAGAATCTTAGAAAAACCACTGTGCGGTAGGGATTATATCCCCATTTTAAAATGAAGACATAGGCTAAGAGTTAGAAAACTTCTGCCTTGTCAAAAGGGGCAGTTGCTCCTCAGTTTGTCTTAGGTCCTAAGGCAAAGCCCCCTGCTTCACCCTGCCCTGGTAAGTTCATTGTTTACCTAGGCATGACTGTATTATTTATTATTATTATGATTTTAATCAAGATTATACTGATTTTTGGCTGGGGTTGTGGCTCAGTGGTAGAGTGCTTGCCTAGCACGTGTGAGGCACTGGGCTTGATTCTCAGCACCTCATATAAATAAATTAAATAAAGGGTTCATTGACAACTACGAAAATATTAAAAAAAAAAAAAAAAGATTAACATTAAACAGATACATGAGGTGGGATGGAAAGGGAGAGAAAAGGGAAATTGCATGGTAATGGAGGGAGACCCTCATTGTTATACAAAATTACATATAAGAGGTTGTGAGGGGAATGGGAAAATAAACAAGGAGAGATATGAATTACAGTGGATGGGGTAGAGAGAGAAGATGGGAGGGGAGGGAGGGGGGATGGTAGAGGATAGGAAAGGTAGCAGAATACAACAGTTACTAATAGGGCATTATGTAAAAATGTGGATGTGTAAGCGATGTGATTCTGCAATCTGTATTTGGGGTAAAATTGGGAGTTCATAACCAACTTGAATCTAATGTATGAAATATGATATGTCAAGAGCTTTATAATGTTTTGAACAACCAATAAAAAAAACTAAAAAAAAAAAAAAAAGACTATACTGGCCAATTGTTCAAGCCAAACAAAATATGCCAGGCACAACTCCTGGCCTGCCAATGTGCAACCTCTTCTATAATCTTCTAGGATCAGTGGGTTTAAAGATGGAACAAAACAGATGGTAGCTGACTCTGAGTTAATAATCTGACATATGCAAAAATGTGAGAGGACCACTTCAAAAGGTTATAAATTCTACACCACTGTAAATAGTCAGGCATGGGCTGGAGATGTGATGATCCTCTTGCATATTGGATTAAATTTCAAGTAGACATTTGGATGGAATCTTTAAAAGTCTATTCCAAACACAGGATTCTAGAGAACTAAGATTAACTGGGCTACTGCCATAGGACTAGGGCTGATGTCCCAGGAGGGACACAATAAATAGCTAAGCCCAATGATTTTTCTGGTCTTTATTGTACTAATATACCAGAAAGTGGGAAGTGATGCGGAATGATTCAGGCAGCTAGCTTGTATTTCTGAAATACCAACTACACATTTTGTTTACATACCTGGTTTAGCCAGGGCTGTACCCATGGCATGTAGGAAATAAGTAAGGGAAATATTTGTCCTGAACATGCCAGAGTGCTATATTAGTGTGTGCACAAAGTGGTTATTAAATTAAGGTGCAGGAAGATTCCATGACAGTCTTTATACTGTGAGATACCAGCTTCTCGCTGAAAAGTCAATATAAAATATTCTAAGTCTAAGGTATGTCATAAAAGATTTATGACATCAAAAAATCTTTTCCAAAAAATGGCTGTTTCAACAGTGAAACCACTTGGAGGCTAATGACTTGTGCATAGATTTCTCTCATTTATCTTCCTTAATGTTTATTCCACTTAAAACCTGCTTTGGAAAGTATCTTAGGTACCAATTCCCATTCAGATTCAAAGGACTCAATAAATTGTTCTTCAATATTATCATCCCCAACGGAGTTTTTATTTATCAGAGATGAAAAATAAGCTCAATTCATTATTTTTCATGTGTCTGTCTTGTGTCAGTCTTGTTCTTAATTTTAGGGTTATAATGATAAATGTTTTAGCCCCTGCCCTTAAGGAATTTATTTTAGTAAAGGAGATAGATTTAAAAGCAAATCACAATTATGTATAAATAGATACAGCAATGGAAGTATTCATTAAAACATTTTATCAAATGCCTGATATATGCCAGACACTGTACCAGATACCATGAGTACAAAGACCAGAAAAAACCAACCCAGAATTATAAATTAGGTAAAAACAACAGTTAACATTACTGCATGATAAATTCTTTGATAAAGTTTAAATACCAGGGATTCTGAGAGCACAGAGGAGATATTTTGACTTAAGGAACTGATAATAAAGATATTGTGTTAGCTAGCTTTTTCATCACTATAACTAAAACACCTGGCAAGAACAATTTACAGGAAAAAGTTTATTTGGAACTCACAGTTTCAGAGATCTCATTCCATAGATAGCCAAGTCCTTCAGGGCTCTGAACCTAGGGTGAGGCAGCACATCATGGGGGAAGAGTTCTGATGAAGGAAAACTGCTCTCTCATTGCAACAAGGAAGCAGAGATCAGCCAGGTACAGTGGCTCACACCTGTAATCCCAGCAACTGAGGAGACTGAGGCAGGAGGATCACAAGTTTAAGGTCAGCCTCAGCAACTTAGCAAGGCCCTAAGCGACTTAGTGAGACCTTGTCTCAAAATAAAAATAAAAAGGTTGGGGATGTAGCTCAGTGATAAAGCACCCTTAGATTCAATCCACAGTACCAAAAGAAAAAAAAAATGTCTTTAAAGGAAGGAGAGATCCAGGAAAAGGAGAAAGAACCATAAGGAAGATGCATCCTTCCATGGCATGCCCCCCAGTGGCCCACCTTCTTCAGCCATTCTCCACCTACCTACAGTTACCATCTAATCAGTCCATTCAAACTAGGATTAGGTTACAGTTCTTGTCATGTTACCACTGACTATTACTGCATTAACAGAAGCTTTTGGGGGACACCTTATATCCAAATCATAACAGATATGGATACATAATAAAGTACCAAGGCTGTTACCTCCTTAGGAACATTTTAAGTATCAGAAGAAAAGGTTATTGTAACATGGCCTTAAAAATCAAACATTGCTTGTCATTAACCTCTTTATTTATCCACCTTATTAAAGAACTTTAAACCATATCAAATAAAGCCAGTATCAACTAAACTAAAAGGAAAAGCATCCTATTGCATACTAAGGTTCTTTAAATGGAAGACTTTTATATCTAACCAGATTTTCAATTTTGGTAGACCATGTTTTCTTCACCCTCAGAGAATAAACAAGCCAAATCTCTTTGGGATGCAGACGTTTTCTAGCTGAATCCCAAAGAGATTTTCTTTCTTTTAATAAAAAAATAAATAAAATGAATTCTTAATATAATACTGTGTAGCCATTACTTACTGAGAAAAAGTTAGTATGTTAAGTGGAAAAGTAGTTATAAAACACAATCTATAATATGCAATTTTTGCAAAAGAAATGGATATACAGACACACATATGCATAGATAAAAACTACAAGACACATCAAAATATTAATAATCATTAACTATTTTTGGTACCAGGGATTGAACCCAGGAGCGCTTAACCACTGAGCCATATCCCACATCCCCAAGCCCTTTTTGTATTTTTTGAGACAGGGTCTCACAAAAGTGCTTAGGGCCCTGCTAAGTTACCGAGGCTGGCTTTGAACTCACAATTCTCCTGCCTCAGCCTCCCAAGCCACTGGAATTACAGGCATGTGCCACCATGCCTGGCAAATAATCAGTATTCTTGATTTGTAATATTAATGGGTATATTAATTTTCTATGGCTGCAAAACAACCACAAACTTGACACTTCAAACAATACCCATTTGTTATCTCATAATTCTATATGTCAGAAGTAGTTATAAAACAGAATATACAATATGCCATTTTTGCAAAAGAAATATACAATATGCCATTCTTTTGCAAAAATGGCATATTGTATATTCTGTTTATAACTACTAAAGTCTTCCATTTAAATTATATCTATGC